>NC_080766.1:16767085-18017085 GCF_020826845.1 Diceros bicornis minor
GATGATTTCAGGCAAGTCACTTATCCTATCTGAGTTTTCTTCCCCCTGAAAAATATGGGTAAGCTTACCTATTTTCTTTATCTTATCAGCTCATTTTGTTGCTCAAATTATATAAAGTATGTGAAAGTGCTCTGTAAATTGTAAATATATAAATTTAAACATTATTATAAGCTATAAAGATGAGCATGTGCCTTAAGTAGGAGACGCTGAGGCATCTCCAAAGTGAATTTTCGTTCTGTGAGACATGCAATCCGTGTTTCATAGAGGGAGTTGATGTGAGTCAGCTTCTTCCATTAAGGGCTCCATGTTTACATGTTTACAGAAATAAGCATGGAATTCACATAACAGACCTTAGAAATCTCCAAGTCCAGTTCCTTCCTTTAAAAGATGAGAAGTCTGAAATTCAAGGAGTTTAAGTATCATACTGTGAAAAAAAAGACAAAAATCTGCCCAGCTCTGAGATGTTTCCCATCAAATTCACTAACAGTAACTTGAACCTCAGTCTTGTTATTCTAGATGTGGGACCTTGGTTTGTGTGACCTGCTTAACTTCTCGATGCTTCAGTCTTTTTATCCCTAAAATAAGGATAATTATAGTCTCTTCCTCATAGGGGGAATTTTGAGAATTAAGAGTTAATATATATAAAGCATTTAGAACTGTGCCTGCCACATAGAAAGCTATTAATAGTATTAATGACATTAATAAGAAAATGAAAGAGATTTGGAGAATTTACTGTTGAATTTCCTTAATAAGCTTCACAGTAATCACATTTGTCTATAAGGCTTGACCTTGCATTTTTCTTTTAAAGACTAGAGTCGTGCTCCTCTTGAGCAAATAGCTAGCCTTTCTGTGGAAGATGCAAAACAAGTTAGCACCCCTCTGTAATGTCCAAAAAGAATTTCTCTGTAGGCTTTTTCACTATGGAATCTTAGTTTTATTAAGATGTTACAAGACATTTTAGGTGAAGGGGAAATAATGGGGAAAATGAAAGGGCTCTCAGTATACCTGTGGATCCAGAACACAAAAGTTTCTCCAACTTGTATAATCTTTCATCATGTTTCTCTCTATGTTGTGCATTGTTTGCTCATATGGATATAAAATCACTCACCATCTTCCTCTCCAGCCCATGCTTTAGAGCGAGTCAGTGTAATCAACTCCAGAACTATACTGAAAGACCAAATCCTGGAGCAAAACGATAGGTGAGTATTAGGATAATACCAAGCTCACTGGGATTATGGACTAATTAGTTACCTTTTTTTAGCATTTAAAATGCATCCTGTAAAAAGGATCTATACATTATAATGGATATAAAATGTACTTAGTGGTTTCCAAATTTTAAACTATAAGTTAGATGGATGGGTCTAAGTTTTTAAGTGAGATGGATGTGACTTAGTTTGAGAAACATATGCTCATTAGACTGTCAGTAATTTCTAGCCAAATTCTAGTAGTAGAAATCCACTCTGATTTTTTTTGTGTGCTAAAAATATCCCCAACCTGTAGCATTCGTACACACTACAGATGTGAATGTGAAAATAGACTTTAAACATGAAAATTCTACAGTGAGCTAGGAAGATTATCAGGCCAGGATATGTGACCTAGAAATATGGACGTGGTGTAGGAGTTGAAGAGTCTGTTTAGAAAAACTTGAAGAAGGAAGGAAGGAAGGGAAGGAGGGAGGGAGGGTGGGAGAGTGGGAGGGTTGAAAGTGAGAGAGTGATGGGAGAAAGTGAGAGAGAAATAAAAATAATAAAACTTTGACCCTGATTGGATTTTGTTATACTTCTTTTTTTGTAAGTGACTAAAATGAGCATTGGTTGAAGCAAATTAGCCGAATCGGTTATTTGCCCCAATATTTCCCCCAGCAGTTGCAAACAGGAGACTGGAAGAAAAAAGGAAAGAATAAGAATAAGCAGATTAAAAAGTAAGTGACTAGAGGGGCTGGCCCGGTGGCGCCAGCGGTTAAGTGCGTGCGCTCTGCTGTGGCAGCCCAGGGTTCGCCAGTTCGGATCCCAGGCGTGCACCGAGGCACTGCTTGGCAAGCCATGCTGTGGCAGCGTCCCATATAAAGTGGAGGAAGATGGACATGGATATTAGCCCAGGGCCAGTCTTCCTCAGCGAAAAAAAAAAAAAAAGAGGAGGATCAGCAGATGTTAGCACAGGGCTGATCTCCTCACCAAAAAAAAAAAAGTAAGTGACTAGAATTATAGGGAGCGGCCACTGGCCAAAATTGCTAAAATAGAAAATTGGAATGAATTGCAGGGAAGCAAGCACTTTAGGATCTAATAGCTCAGACTTTTGTAGATTTGACTTTGAGTAAAAGAATGGACCTTGAATTTATATTTTTTGAAAGGACTGGGTTTTCCTAAGGGTGTGTGGATGGTGTGGATGTTGCAGGCTGGAGCCTTGTGTGCATACCCGATGCAGCTGACTCAATAGGTCAACTAAATCATTCCTCTTTGATCATGAGGACCTTAGACTGCTTCTCTTCTTTATCGTCTTGGTGTTGTCATCCAGCCTCACGACTTTAAATCCCTTGTATACACTAATGCCTCCTAGTTTATATCTCCAGCCCGACCTGTCCCCTGAACTCTAGAGTTGGACAGCCAGCTGACCCTCCTCTTTGATGTCTAAACGACACCTCCAACTTACATGTCCAAAACAGAACCCTTGATTTCCCCACATCGCACACAAATCTGCCTCTCGAGCAATCTTCTCAGCTAGTGGCAAACACCATTCTTCCAGTTGCTTAGATAAAAATATGTTGCGGTCACCCTTGACTTCTCCTACTCCATATCCAAGCCATCGTCAAATTCCATTGGTAATATAACATGGAAAAAATTTTCCTGACTTTTCAACCTAATTTTCTATTTTTTAGAATTATTCAATTATTTCCAATTAGTACAGAATTGATAGACTGGGGATTAGAAGATAGGAACTTTACAACAAGTTAGAGACTCTCTACAATGAGATGTACTGAGACAAAATACCATGTGTCTTCCTCATGGAAGGGTTCAGGGGGAAACAGGCTAACTGCCCATCAGGAGAGAGGTGGAAAGAGAGCTAGACCAAATAATGTCTGAGAATCCCTCCCTCTGAAATTTAAGAATTAGAATTACCTTATGACATTAGTTCAATTTTCTAATAAGGTCTAAAATGATTTGAGCTGTTTCCACATTTTATTTTTTGTTCTAAATATATATGGTATATATTAATTATTTTATTTCCTTAAATATTTATTACTATCTTCCCTGAATAAAATAAACTGAGAACATTATTTTAGTATCTAGACTGCCCCCTTCTGGCTTTCATATCAGACTCTATTAATTGCTTTAATCCTCCCATACGTATTCCATACTTCGCAACTGTGTGCTCAGTTGAGAGATAATGGTTTCAGTATGTTAATTTTATATCTTTTATACAACAATATGCAGGTGGGTATTGTGCCAACTTTCCTAGGTATTGCTGAAGGACAGAACAAGACTCATTATGAAACTTCTCTACCAGCATAAAATAATTTGCTCTTTTAAAATTCAAATAAAATCTGTTATTCACAACAACGTGCCCAGAACCAAATGCAGTATTTTTGTGGAAAAAGAATAAATAACATTGTAGTTTGGAGAAGAAATACACTCCTGTATAGTGTCCAATAAATTATTGGTCTTTGTTAGTTATGTCTAATTAGAATGCTTTGATTCCCTTTTAACAGTTGGGTTTCATAGCATTTTATATCCAGCTACATTAAGGATTAATTTTTTGGCTTGACACCAATGCTAAATTTGCTTATCCAAACAGAAGCCCTGCCAAAAGCTTGAAGGATGATGACAGTAATTAACCCAAATCATATACCAGGAGCTACTCCAGTGAAAGTGTCTGTTAAATAGTGTATCTTTTCCTGATAGTGAAGCTGGTTCTACAAAGGGCATGTACTGCCACCTCCCACAGAATGTTTTTTGACACTAGTGCCAGAAACAGGAAGGGAAGAACTACCAGACTGATCAAATAAGGCATTTCTAATTCTGAGAAATAAAATGGGAAACCTGGAAAGAGGGGGATGTGTACCTTAGTTCAGTATTTATAGAGGTTAGTTTGATATTAGATACATCAAATGACTTAGAATTTAGCATACCTCATGCTTCTATGTCCCTCCAAGGGACAATGAGAGATGTGTGAAAAGAATGATTCTCATAGTAATAATTAGAGCAGGAAAAACTACAACTAGTAGAACTATTGATTTTTCTAAATAAATCTTAATATAGTAAAATGATGAAATATGTTGCCCTATGATAAAATATAATACTGTTATAGAATATTATTTGATGTTCACTATATACTGAGTGACAAAGACCATGTATAAAATTTTTAAAAAATTAAAGACTGGTTATAGAGCAGCATTTGTATCTTGATACCACACACATGTAGAGAAAAGACTATGGCAATATTCACAAGCATGTTAGTAAGGAATGTCTCTGGAACAAAGAATTATGAATGTATTTTCCTCTCCTGCTTCTCTTCCTCCTCTGTTTTCCCTCCTCCTCCTCTACCTCTTCCTCTGTCCTTACTCTTCTTCATGCTAGTCGATATTTTCCAAATATTTCTCCAACAATACAGTTCCAGAGGAATTGACACATACTTGGTGATGGGTTGAAAAAAATGCCAAGAATGAGGTGCTGGCCCAGTGGCGCAGTGGTTAAGTTGGCGCACTCCGCTTCAGCGGCGAGGTTCAGGGGTTCACATCCCAGGCGCAGACCTACACACCGTTTATCAAGCCATGCTGTGGCAGGCCTCCCACATATAAAGTAAAGGAAGATGGGCATGGATGTCAGCCCAGGGCCAATCTTCCTCAGCAAAAAGAGGAGGATTGGCAATGGATATTAGCTCAGGGCTAATCTTCCTCACCAAAAAAAAAGAAAAATGCCAAGATTGAGACAGAGGAAGCGTGTGGCCCTTTACAAAGCCAGAGAAAGATTTAGAGGAGGTAGGAAAATAACTCGTTCAGTTTAGGGTGTATATGACGTGAACAAGCAAAGAAATGAAGTGGATGGCAAGTAGACATTTGACTGAATGGATCTGGAGCTCAAGGAAGAGATATGGATTAGAGATACCAATTTTAGAGTCACCCACAAAGAAGAAGGTTACTGAAACTGTGGGAATAGATAAGATTGGTCAGGAGAGTATAGGGCATACAAAGGAAATAATGACTAGAACTGAGCCTAAGGAAACATAGACATCAAAGGGAAGACAGAGACAGGAGCTCAAAGAGAAACTAATGGAGGGCCAGAGAGGTGGGAGAAAATACAAACCTGTGGTGGGAGGGAAGTAAAAAGAAAAGTCCCTTGCACAAGGGGGTGGTCAATGATATTAAATGTCATGGAGAGTTTAAGTGAAATGATTTTCAAATATCCTATGGATACAGCAATAAGTATTTGACTTATTTCATCAAAGCACTATTGATGGAAACAGTTTCAGCCAGGTGGCAGAAAGTTTGAGAAGGAAATGTTGGTTTGGCAGAAAAGTGTTTATCTACAAAAGGAAGGCAAGAAGTAGGATGGTAACTGAAGGGGGACATAGAATTGAGAATGGGATCATTTTTGTGGTGATGGTATTTGTTTTAAGGTGAGAAGAATGTGTTGTTCTCTATGGGCTGAAGGGAAGAAGTCAGTAGAAATGAAGAAAGTGGAGATTAGAAAAAAGAGAGACTAATTCAGGAGTTCCTACATTTGCCTTATAATAAGAATATCTTGGATCATTTGTTTAAAAAGACAGATTTCTGGAAGGGAAATTTCGTAATCTCTATTTTTAACAAGCACTGTCAAGTGACTCTTTTTGACTGGAAAGTGTAGAAATACTGTAATAAATAAATATATTTTGAGAAAATGGGACAGAATGGAATTCAGGTCATAAGGTTATCCTTAGATCTGAGGAGAGACCTACCTTTGTTTGCTGCAGGAGAGAACTGGAAAAGGCTGGATCGAGATGCAGATAAATGTAGAGGTTTGGTGACTGACTTCCCGGCCTGCTTCTACTTTCTCATCAAGTAGGATGTGAGGCCCCCTTCTGAGAGTGATGCAAGAATTTCTAGGTACTATTAAGAGCCCAGGTGAAAGGAAGATATTAATTTATAGTGGAACCAATTTGCAAGGTTGTATGATTTTTTGAAGCAGCACTCCATAGGTAGGGAGCAATTGTGACGAAAACTAACATGTGAGTTCTAATACGGAAGTTTAATGGAAGGAAAGCAGGGCCTGAGAGTTCAGAGTATTACCACAGGTTGGATGAAATGGTAATCATGGAATATAGGCTGGGTAATGAAGGGAATAGAGAGAGGGCATAGGTTTGTCTGGGACTGAGAGTTTCCTGGAGTGTGGGACAGTCAATGCTAAAACCACAAATATCCCAAGTAAACCAGGATCATTGATAATCCTAGAGGGCAAGGGTGATGAAAAGTTGAATTTGGGAACTGGGAGTCTAGAAGGAGTAAAAACCAAGTGTAGTGAGAGTAATTGAATGTACAACTTAGAAATAGAAGAGGTTATGGCCAGAGACTTAAATGTTTAGAGTTGGGTTTTCAGAGTGGGTTAGTTCCAGGTAATAAGATTCATGGTTTAAGGTCATGAAAGTTGATTGCCAAAGTAGAATGCAGATGAAGGACTCTGGAAGTATGAAAGTCATGAAGTTGTGAAGAGATTGAGTTTAATACAGTTGTCCATGTAAGCTATGACATCACCCAGGATGGTGGCAGAACAAAAGAAGGGTGAATGAGCCTGAGGCTAGTCTTCTGATAGGCCAGGAGGCAGTAGATGCAAAGGCACAGATTATGGTACAGCCAGATGGCGTTAGTTTAAACCATCTAGGAATTCGGCTCACGTTTAAAGGATAATTATCTAGAAGCAGCAGTAAAAAGTCAGACAATATGCCTTGGCCCTAAAATATGTGGGGTATGGGAGAATAAACAATCTCCCTTTGAGAAGATTAAAGAAACAATGTTATCATTAGGGCAAGTCAGGGTGCTGTCAAGGAAGTAGAGGAATATGCAACAGAATGGTTGAGAATATGTAACTTTTTAAAAAGTGCTTAGTTTATCTAAAACCTAAAAAATATACCTTGTCTTGCTTTATCAGGCCCTCATTGGATCAAGGAAAGCAGTTCTCAATGAAAAAAGAAAGGATCCCTGTTGGTGGGGTAAGCACCAGAATAACTAGTGTTATTTGTTATTAACCACTCAAATATAAAAGATTACATTGCATTATTAATAAATGCCATACATTTTTCATTGAATTTGAGGAGAGTTACTATATAATAGTTTGAAGAAATTAAATTTAATGGAACTGTTGGATATTATAGTGGTGTTTAATCAGGATTGCATGTTATTTAGCTGTGTATATTCTTGTTTACTAATGATAGTAACTAACATTGAGCATTTATTTTTTAAGTGGTCAGGACTGTGCTGGCACTTTACATGTACTTATAAGGTGGCTACTATTAATAGTCCAATTTACAGTTGGGCAATCTGAGGGTTAGAGGAGTTAATAACTTGACCAAGATCAGAAAGCTTAGGAAATGTCAGAGTAGGATTTAAATCTAGCTTGTCTGACTTTTAAGTGCAGTAACCTAATTTTATATCAACTTTGCCGTTAGGTGAAGTTCTCAATCATTCTGAAGTACCTCCACGCCTTCGGCTGGCTCTGGGTGTGGCTGAGTGTGGCCACTTACCTAGGGCAGAATTTGGTGGGCATTGGACAGAATCTATGGCTTAGTGCCTGGGTGAAAGAAACAAAGCACGTGAATGAGTTCACAGAATGGAAGAAAATAAGAAGCAATAAACTTAACATCTATGGATTATTGGGATTAATGCAAGGTAAAAAAAAAATAACATCCACCTACTTCTCTTTTCTATTTTTGACTTAATTGATTCAAACACAAGCATATGGCATTATTTTATTTCAAGTAAAATCGATGCCATAATTTTCAAATATTTTGGGATAATTCAAATGCTTATGTTTTTAATTCACCCTATTTGAGAAGAGTAAACCATAACTTGTATATGTCAGCTACATGGCCCACCCTAGATAATTTATTTGTCTCATTTAATTTTGAAAGTAATTATTTAGAAAGAAGTTATTGTCCCCATTTTACAGCTGAGGAAACTGAGGCTTATATGTTAAGTCATTCAGGACTCAAAAGTCTTGACTCTGGCTGGCCCTGTGGCTTAGTGGTTAAGTGCGCGCGCTCCGCTACTGGTGGCCCCGGTTCGGATCCCGGTCGCGCACCAACGCACCGCTTCTCCCACCATACTGAGGCCGCGTCCCACATACAGCAACTAGAAGGATGTGCACCTATGACATACAACTATCTACTGGGGCTTTAGGGAAAAAAAAGGCGGAGGATTGGCAATAGATGTTAGCTCAGAGCTGGTCTTCCTCAGCAAAAAGAGGAGGATTAGCATGGATGTTAGCTCAGGGCTGATCTTCCTCACAAAAAATAAAAATAAATAAATAAATAAAAAAGTCTTGACTCTACAGCTGCTCACTGTATGGGTGAAGCTTGTGATTGATGTGAAGATCAATAAGGGAATCTGTTAAAAACTACATTGTAAGTAAAGTTTAAAACTACATGGCAAGCAATGAGTGCTGTAAAAGTAATAAAAGAGAGCATTGTGAGGATTCAGAGCAGGGGAAGGCCATATTTGGTTGCAAGATTAAAGTAATATCCAAGTCATAGTTGGCATTTGAGGTGACACTAAAAGAATGGATTGGATTTTGTCAGATTGAGAACACAGAGAAGGAGAGAAAGCAATAGAGGCAGAGAGAAAGATGTGTGTAAAGACAGGGTTGGGGAAGGTGAGGGGATATAGACATGAATGAGGGTGCCAGTTGGAGTGGTCTACAGGTTACTGCTAAGGCAGTAGGGGAACTAGAGGTGGGAAGGTCATTTGGAGACATGTTGGAGATGATAGTTGAAAAGGCAAGTGGAAAACTTTGAGAATTTGAGGAAAAAGAAGTAACATAATTGGAGTTATTTTTCAGACTGAAAATAAATTAGCAGTGATGGAAAAAAGATGGATTTTTATTGAAGGGACTAAAGTCAGAGACCAGGGAGGAGGTGGGATTGGTAGGAAAGGAACAATCAATTCAGGGAACCATGTTACAGCTTTAGGGGAGATTCCACATCCTTTGAAGAATATTTTAAGTGAGCAAATACCATTTCCTATACTAGACAAAGTATGCAAGGTTAGTGTTCACAATTTTACTTGTGTAAAGTCTTATTTTTAATTAACTATCAGTAGATATAGGAAATATTTTGTAACAAAGGCAACAGATTATGCACAGTTTAATCAAAAAGATTTTTTCCTGATTGGATTTTTGTTTAGAGGGATCTTTAGTCATTAGAATATAAATCTTCTCTAAGTTTTTTCTTCATTTTTAATGTTTTACATTTTAAAAAATTTAAATTTGGGCTTAAGTTCAGAGCGCTCTGCAGGTGTCCAGGTTCGGTTCCTGGGTGTGGACCTACACCACTTGTCGGCAGTCACGTACTGGCGATGTACATACAAAATAGAGGGAGATTGGCTCCAATATTAGCTCAGGGTGAATCTTCCTCAGGAAAAAAAATTTAAATTTTTCTCAAGACTTGTTATTAAATGCAATGATAATTTATCTATAAGTAGGGTGAGCCTAAGAAATGAAAACGTATAATTTCTGATTTTTTTCAGTAGACCACAGCTACACCTTATGGAATCTGGTCCAGTCAAGAGTAGGCTGTATCCACTGACATCATCCTAGCTCTTTTTTTTTTTTTTTTCTGAGCTTTAAAGCATAAACAGCACTTTCACATGTTAATACCAGAGGCCTGCTATGAATAATACAGAAGGCTAACATTCAAACAAAACTAGAGTACTGAAGCAGAAAATGTTAGATTTTTATTTATTTATTTATTTATGTATTTTTTTGCTGAGGAAGATTTGCCTGAGCTAACATCTGTGCCAATCTTCCTGTATTTTCTATGTGGGTTGCCACCACAGCATGGCCACCAACAAGTAGTGTAGGTCTGCTCCTGGGAACCAAACTCAGGCCACTGAAGCGGAGTGTGTCAAACTAAACCACTAAGTGGCCAGTGCACTAGATTTATATTTTATAATGATAATAAAGATCTTACCTCATTTTCTGAAATTGAAATAGCCCTGAACGTTTTTTCCTGAATCCCAGCTATTTGCTTTAGAATCTCTAGGACATTCTGAATATCTCTAATCTATTGTGTTTTATCCCTCATTATTAATAATGTCCATTGTCTAATCCAATGCGTAAAATATGAACATCTTATTTTCAAAGTGCAATGTTTGAAGAGTACGCTCCTGCTTCTAGTTTAAGAGTGAGTGGATCATTTACTTACCTCACAATATTTCACTGAAATGACAGTGAATAAATATAAAAGGAAAGGCTTCAGGGGACTTCAGAGTGATAAATTTCTACATAAGCAGTTATGCTGATGGATAATCAAGGGTAGAAGAGCCAGTAGCCAGGAACAGATACTGGAGAAGCTGTAGCAGAAGAGGAGATGTTCAGTCAAGCCATGGAGAAACACTAAACTCACGGTCATGGGTACAGAGGGTAGGATTGACTTGCATGGAAATAATCAAGGTTATTCACTAGAGCCTTGTTCTCCTGGCCTGTCAGCTCTCCTGCAGCACCCACCACCCCCACCACCGATGTATACAGCAGCTGGCTCAGTAGCAGTGCTAGAAAGCTGATGTCTAAAGAGGAAACTAGGGTTTCTACTTTGTGTGACATACATTGAAGAAAGCTTCCTTAAGTGGCTTTTGGAGGAGCTCCAGCCTACATGTCTGGATCCCCATATAAAGACTTCCAGTGTTACACCTACCCACTTAGGTGGAACTTGAAGTAAGCCCTTCTATTCAGAGGAGAGAATGTTGGGGGAAATTAATGTATGCAATGGCAGAAGAAAGCCACACGAGATACCTCTATTAATTAACCATGTCTTTATCTTACATATTTAAACTGATAATGATAGATGGTCGTGCATTTTAATCAGGCCAAAGGTATAAATAAGAGCCAAAAAATAGAGCAGCAGAGCCCAGAAGTAAAATAGTCATATTTGGAACAGAAGAGAAGCTTAAAAATGTCTAATTAGTATCTTCAGATATTCAAAATATTGTATCCACAAAGCAAGTGCAGAATGTGATGAAATAAGTTTAATCTTAGGACAAGAAAGTTCTTGAAAAATGTAAAGACTTTGAAAAGATGGTACAAGCGTGACAGGATAAATTAGAAGAAATTTTCCCAGATGTACAACATAAAAAACAGAGGAGGAAAAAGATAAGAAAAAATTAGAGGAATAATCCAGGAAATTCAACATTTACACAAAAAGACTCTCAGTAAATGGAAGGGAAAATTATCAAGTACATAATACTTAAGGACATTTCTATAACTGAAGAGTACAAACGCCTGTTCCTGCACGCATTTCAGATTAGAGCAGAATGACAGAGGGTTCCAAGAGAGTAGTTTGTGTTGCGGGGAGGAAGGATCTAAATAGGATGAAAGAAATAATACATTATCTGATGAGTGTGAATATATTGAGAGGAGATTTGCTGACTATTGAAGTGCTTGGGAATAAATTAGTGTTTGTTGCATGGAAAACTGGGCATATGGAAAAATAGTGGTACAAGCTTTGCAAGTTTAGTGAACTTCTTGAATAATACCTGATTAGTAGCAATGTAAACACTGAATATTTGTTTGAGAAAAAAGGTAACAACCTATTTTTAGAATGGGAAGATGGAAGTGTGGGGGACTGAGGTAGGAAAATAATAGAAAATATTTAAGACTGAGAAATCATTTAACAGCAGTATGTGACATTATTCAAAATATAAAAGAACTAGTTAAAAGAATTTAAGGTGGTCAGGGTCAACAATTTTTTTATTGTTGTTTTATTTTAAACATTATACCTACGAAGGAACAAGAATCATATTGGCAACACACTTTTATTAGCAATTTTTTGTATTAGAGTGCAGTGGAGCAATTGTGTATACCCTAAGACGCAAGAATAAACTGGCTTAAGTAACATGGAAGTTGATTGACTCCCCAAACTGAGAAGTCTAGACATAGGTCTTAAATGCACTTGACCCCGGGGCTCTAATGAAGTGTCCACTACTCTCTCTTTAGCAGGTCTACTTGTTGGCTTAACTTTCAGGCTTCATGTTGTGGTGGGTTCTCTTTCAAAGAACTTCCTTCCATGGAAGTCCATGAAATTACTCTCCTTGGAACAATTTCAGTCGCATACCCATCCTTGAACCAGTCATTGTAACAACACGTTTCTTCTTCCAGCCTTCCTAGTTGCCCAATTTGGGGTTTCTCTGTCCTTTTATTTCTTCTTACACACCTGGATAGCTCTTTTACCAGCTTGTCTCTTTCTTGTCATATTTTGTCAAATGCAGCTAACAGTCAATAGATGCTAATAACTGTTTTGCAACCTCTTCCACTACAGCTACATGTTTACTATTTATATTTTCTGACTTTTTAGTTGCTGCAAGAAAAATCCTCTCACCAACCAAATCTCAGTAGCTTAACAAACCAAAAAAAGTTTATTCCTCGCTCATACCATGTGTCCATTGTGAGTCAGGAAAGGGACTCTACTTATTCTAGGCACCCAAGCTGGAGAAGCAATCCAACCACCATTTTAAATGTTGGCAGGCACTGTGCAAAGGGAATAGGAGCTTTTGCAGGTCTGACGCCAACAATTAAATGCTCTAGCCTGAAAGTATCATGTGCTATTTCTCCCTCAGCTTACTTTTCAGAACTGTTCATCTGGTTCCATCAATCACAAGGAGGCCAGAAAGTGCAACCCTCCCATGGACCCAGAAGCTAAGAGAACTGAAATTATTTGGCTTGCATCACAAGTGCCTTCCACATTGATTCACAGGACATGATAAAGTTAATAGGTTGCTAAAATTCTGTGAACCTGGTTGATCTCTTATCTTTTGTGCATTTCTCTAGAACCTATGCCCATGGATAAGGAGAGCCCTGCTCTGGAATCATGGCCACCCATCAGAGTGTCTCTATTTATTTTCAACACACCATATACATTTATACTTAGTTTGGTCCACAGTTACACATTTTTAAGTTTGATATTTGAGTTTTCCGTTACAAAATAAATGCTATTAACACAAAATTCCTTTAAGATGTTGACATGCTCCTGATAGCAATTTGTGTTTAGGTCTCTTTGTCTGCTCTGGAGCCTATGTGCTCACCAGAGGGTCCCTGGCTGCCTCTCGAACGTTGCATGCTCAGCTGTTGAATAATGTACTGCACCTCCCGCTCCAGTTTTTTGAAACCAATCCCATAGGCCAGATCATCAATAGGTTCACCAAGGTAAGTAAAGACATACCTTATTAAATAACATGCCCTAAAAATGATGATCCATATTTAGTACCTTATAATCTCATTTGTAAAAATATCATCCAAGGGCCGTCCCATGGCCTAGTGGTTAAGTTCAGCATGCTCCGCTTCAGTGGCCCTGGTTCGGTTCCCAGGCTCAGACCTACACCACTTATCCACGGCCATGTTGTGGCAGCGACCCACATGCAAAATAAAGGAGGACTGGCACAGATGTTAGCTCAGGGTGAATCTTCCTCAAGCAGAAAGAGGAAGATTGGCAACAGATGTTAGCTCAGGGTGAATCTTCCTCAGAAAAAGAAAAAAAAAAGAAAAAATATCATCCTAAAAAGATGGGATTATGTTTAGTATAGATTTCATTGTTAAATTTATTTCTAATTCTTGGGACATTTATAATTTATGTATAACAGAGTCACATGTTACACATATAATTAACACGACCCTTGAAAATTGCTGAAAGAATCCAAAAAGTATGTGTGCTTTGGTGTCTACAACTCGAATTCCTACACACATTGAGTTTGAGAATCAGTGGTTTAGGCTGAGGAGGGGAAGAAAATGTAAGTCTATAAGGAGATATCTGAATTTTTAAGCATTTTGTTAAGAAAACTATCAACTCGCTTATGGTAAATGGGGGATGGTTGGACATTTCTAGAGTGTCTCTGCTTACCTATATGGTTTTCCCCATTGTGTTTACTATTAAGCACTTATAACTGCACTATCCAATAGAAATATAATGCAAGCCACGTCGATAATGTTAAATTTTTTAGTAACCACAATAAAAAAGTGAAAAGAAACAGTTGCAATAATTATAATCATATATTTTATTTAATACATAATGTCTCAAACATTATTTCAAACTGTAATCAATGCAAAATTATTAACTAAATATTTTACATTCTTTTTTTATACAAAGTCTTCAAAATCTGATTTGTATTATATACTTACAGCACATCTCAATTTGTAGTAACCATATTTCAAGTGCTCAGTAGCTACATATTACTAGTGGTTCCTGTATGAGACAATACAGGTCCATAACTTTAAAATATGACAATGTCTTTATGTGTATATGTAAAAAAAAAGTTGGTGTGTATATGGAGGAAAATGAAGGTAAAACATGAAAATACAAATTAAAGTACCTAGCATAATAAATGCTTGGTGGAATATTAAATCTTGCTTAATTACACCAATGTGCACACTGTTCTTTGAAAATTTATGGAAGAACTTAATCACTAGCATTCTATCTCTCTCCATGGACATTTCTCTATGACTCTCTACTCAATAACTGTGATTTTTATTCAGTAACATGTCAAATGATCAGGTCTTAGATAAGAATATGGGAAAGTATGCTCTAAAGACAGTCAGGAGGTTACATATGAATATGGTTTTCTTACACTATGTGGTATATGAGATAATCAGGAAAATCCCAAAGCCAGACTGAGTATTAATAAACTTCCATCTCTACTCTTTATAACAGTTTTGTCCTGAACTGAGTAGTTCATCCCTTCAAGATTCAGTGTCTTCCTATTCCCTGGGATCTCTTAGGTCATACCCTATATCACAAAAACAGATTTGATTAAGTTAGATGCAACAAAGTATGAATTGATGCATGACCTTCCCATTGTCTTTCTCTCATTCCCATTATCCACTTTCAGCTTTTAATTTTGTAAATGGAGATTATTTTGTTTTCGGAACCCCCTACCCAAGAAGTCCATTGGACATGTTCTCAGAGGATAAGAATGCCCCAGGAGCGTTTTACAGTTTTTACATAGTAAATAGTGGTAGCCTAATGCCGCTGAAGACACAACTACTGGGTTTGGAACTCTTTTTTTTTTTAATTTGGAGAGTCTGGCTTTAGTCATATAAATTAAGTGCCATGTGGTTGTTGTTGGGAAATACAAATTGCTTGATCATAGGCATCTTGTTACTAGAACACCCTCTTAACTATTACAGTTGGCCCACAGTGGAAAAAATATATGGAGGTGAGTTGGGATGGGCAAAGACCATGTAGTTAGACTTATTTAATCATCAGATTGTCACATCTGGGTAAATGTTTTTTGTTTTTACATTATGATGTATTTCTCCTTCCCCTCATTTTGAACTATGAAAAGTTAAAAGTTAACTGACCTTATATTTTTCAGGACATGTTTATCATTGATATGCGTTTCCATTACTACTTACGGACGTGGGTGAATTGTACATTGGACGTTGTTGGAACAATTTTGGTCATTGTGGGAGCTTTCCCACTCTTCATTCTGGGAGTTATTCCTTTAGTTTTCCTCTATTTCACTATACAAGTAAGTACATGGGTTTTTATGTGTATTAATAACATATAAGTTATTATAACTTATAAGTTCACAGTCAAATATAGTTTCAGACTCACTTAAACCACCTGTCAGTCCAGATTCTGCAAGAAGCAGACTCCAAGAAAGGATTAGATGTATTAGAGAATTACAGGAGGAAATGCCTGTACAAGATAAAGGAGCGGGAGCAGGAGAAGGTTGAGTGAGCCACAGACAGCACTGCAGGCCTGATCCCTCTGAGGGAGAAGAAGAAGGAAGAAGAGTTGGGTAGGAAGAGTCTTGGATCGCAGAACCAAGAGTTCTATAAAAGGTTCAGTCGAGTGAATAAGAAGTCCACAACCAATGATGCCCATTGAACACTCCCATGTGTCCCAAGAATGGGTCTGCTTTAGCACCCCCTGCCATGCCCAGTCATTGGCTGGGAGCAACCTATGGGAAAAGTGGCCTCCGTGCTAATAGAGTAGTGGATCTGGAGGGGCATAGGCTGGACTATCAGTTAGCTATGCTCCTGCAGCGGGAGACCTGAGTCATGCATTTTTATGGCCACCACAAAACCTACATGTTGTTTACATTTTAGCAGAAAGTTACTTTGCCTGCATATCCAAGGGAGAAACAGATACTGCCTTTTTGTCCTATTATCTCAGATATCAGCAAAACTATTCCTGGAAGAGCTAAACAAATCTCTCATGATACTTATATATCTTTACATTCCAGTTAAAATGTGGTCAACCAATTTGAACTCCAAACTTACGTCACTATGAGGCAGCAGTGTAAAATGAAATTTCTTACCACATATTTTAAATTAAATATAAAAGTATTTTGAGGCTCTTTACACAAAAGGATGCAGTTCTTGTAGTTTAATACTTTCCGAAAACCTGAGTTTTAAATTCATATTGGAGTTTAGTCTACCCAAGCCCAGAATGTTAATCACTTTCTCAATTCTACATCTATACTATCATTATTCCTCCTACTTCATATGTTTTCCCTATTCTCTCTGCCTGTCTAGATCTTACTTACCCTTCATGGCCTAGGTCATATTCCATTTTCTGTGTGAAGTATTCTCAACCAAAATAACATAGAAATCTTACTCATCCAGGTATTATGGATTTATTATACTGCTAGTATTATAGGCTATGTTTTTTAGGAGACCACAAATTTTCTTCTCAATGAGATTGTAAGTCCTCTGGGGCAGACACTATGTCTTAAAGTTAAAAAAAAATCTAGAAAATCAAGAGTGGTTTTGAGAATCAATTATATCTGCTTAAAAAATAACCCCATGTCATGGGCCGGCCCGGTGGCGCAAGCGGTTAAGTGCGCGCGCTCCACTGCGGCGGCCCGGGGTTCGCTGGTCCGGATCCCGGGCGCGCACCGACGCACTGCTTGGTAAGCCATGCTGTGGCGGTGTCCCATATAAAGTGGAGGGAGATGGGCACCGATGTTAGCCCAGGGCCGTCTTCCTCAGCAAAAAAAAAAAAAAAAAAAAGAGGAGGATTGGCGGATGTTAGCTCAGGGCTGATCTCCTCAAAAAAAAAAAAAAAAAAATAACCCCATGTCGCAAATGAAATTTTGTGTGATAGTCTTGTGTTTGGTAAACTATCACAGGATGACCAGGAGTAGGTAAGAGTCTAGAAACCATGCTTTGTTAGGGGGAACTGTATAGGGTGAGCCTGAATGTTGGTTCAAGAGCCTTGAATTCTAGTCACTTTTCTGATTGCTGTGTTTGGCACATCACTTCTCTTTCCAGGCTTCATTTTTTTCCCCTATAAAATGAGAGATTTGCTTCAGATCAGTGCTACTCAAAGTGTGGTCCCTGGACCCATGGGCCATACTCCAGACCTATTGGATCAAAATCTCTGGTTGTACCTCTTAAAAAAAATCATGTTTTACAACCTAAATATATACCACTTTTATTTGTTAATCATACCTTAATAAAGCTGGTGGAAATAAAGAATCTCTCAGGGTGGGGTCCAGAAGTCTGTGTTTTAGCAAATCCTCCAGCTGGTTTTTACTAAAGTATGAGAAGTATTGATGTAGATCAAAGGTTCTTAAACTAAATGCTCTGGACAGTTTCATGGAAGGACTCCAGGGCTTCTGCAATTCATTTAAATTTTACAAAAACTTCTTAGTATGTATGCATATGTATATTTTCCTAGGGGAAAGTGTCTTACCTTAATCAGCTACTCAGAGGGATCCATGACCCCAAAAATATAATCCCTGATTTAGACAGCCTCTTAAGTCCCTTTGCAATCCAGAATGCCATAATCTTTTGCATTCTCCAGAGCAGTTAGCATAGAGCAGAGCTTGTAAACTGCAAGCTGACAGGCCATATGTAGCTTCAGATATGTTTTTGCTTAGCTTGCTCAGTGCTTTTACCAAAATGAAGGCATTTTAAAATCAGAGATTTTACGTAAAATTTCAGATCCAAAGATTTTCCTGAAAAAATTGCAAGATTGTGGCAAATCTTGATTTTCATTTCCAGTTTGTAGCAATTATCTGGGGCTAATCAATGATGGTCCAGTTAACTCAGGGCACGCTCTCTCCAGTTCTCCATGGTATCTATCTGTCTCAATTGTCCTCAACCCAAGTCAGAGGGGAGGTAGCCAATTATAATTGCAGCTGCACTGGTGTTTTTCATAGAGAAAAAAAGAAAGAAAGAAAATTTTTTTTTCTGTAATTATACTCAGGTACAAAAACATTATTGTTTGTGCACTTGGTCTGCTTCCTTCATTTAATGGGTTTGCTGCCTGGTCACATTTTTAACACATGACGTAGAGCTTTTTCCATAGTAGGTACTCAGTAACGGTCATTTGAGAGCATTATCAAAGTGAAATTTTGCCCAATTTTGTTCTAGTTGTGCTGTCCAGAATTGAGGACTTTTACTGTTACAAGGGTATGTTGGTTTCCTAGGGCTCCTGTAAAAAACTTGATGGCTTAAAACAATGGAAATTTATTTGCTCACAGTTCTGGAGGCCAGAAGTCCAAAATTAAGGTGTAGGCAGGGTTGGCTTCTTCTGGAGGTTCTGAGGGAGAATCTATTTCATGCTTCTCTCCTGGCTTCTAGTGGCTGTTGGCAATCCCTGGCATTTTCCTTGGCTTGTAGACATATCACTCCAATCTCGTCTTCACATGGCTTTCTCTCTATGTCTGTGTTTTCTCTTTTTCTATCTCTTATAGGAACACTCAGCATTGGATTTAGGGCCCACTCTAAATCCAGGATGATCTCGGCTTGAGATCCTTAATGACATCTGCAATGATCCTATTTCCAAGTAAGGTCACATTCGCAGGTACTGGGAGCTAGGACTTAACTTTTTGGGCCACTCTTTAACCCACTACCTTCTTTCAAACTCTTGAAGCAGTTTCTGCTACATCTTTCCAATTGCCTCTTTCTGTCTTCGGATCAGAGGTACTACGTGGCGAGCTCTCGGCAGATTCGACGGTTGGCAGGAGCATCTCGCTCTCCCGTCATTTCCCACTTTAGTGAGACTTTATCGGGGGTGTCCACCATCAGAGCATTTGGACATGAACAGAGGTTCATCCAGCAGAACAAAGAGGTGGTGAATGAGAACTTGGTCTGTTTCTACAATAATGTAATTTCAAACAGGTAAGTCATATTGTTACCGAAACCAAAGTGGGTTTGCCTCCTGGCAAGTTAAATCAGACTCTCCACCAGAAGTAGTTGTCACGCAAAGTAGGGTATATTTACAGCAAATAAGAGGCCATGCAGAATCACTTCCAAAGTCATGGTGTCCAGAACAAAGGGAAGCAGGGGCCGTTTATTTCGGATGGGGAATTAATACTCAAAAGGGAGAAGTGGGCATTCGCTTGTGCAGGCTCAGTTGGAAAACGTTTCCACATACACTGCAGGTTATGGTAATAAGGCCTAAGCTCCTCCCAGAGAGGAGATCTTAGCATTAAAAATAAGGCAAAGATCATAGGCCTTGCTGTTGTGGTGAGTCTTGGTCTGGTTCAGGGTGGTTGGTGATTGCATCTCTCAAACAGTTAAATGCTTCTGAACCCACCCTTGAGTTCTTCTGGGCAATTACTTGGTGGCAATATCTACAGACCTAGTTCAGGACCAGTCTCTTTTTACATATCTTATTCACCGACTTCTGAACAGAAAGATTGTTTTGTAATGGCATTTCATCAAATTTAAAAAAACGATTAAAGCCTTAAATATTTCTAGTATTTGATATACATTTAAATTAAACTGTATCTATTTATATTTTAAAAAGTATGAAAATGAGGTCCCAAGTTTTTCAAAGGTTATATAGGATGCCACTAAAATTACTAATGATATTGACTCTATGTTGTATTTTATATTTGTGGAATATATTTTATTTGCATACAATGTTTATAATATTTTGAATTTGAAGTTATAATTTCACATAAAGGAGAAAAATGAAATATTAAATAGTAGTGGGGCACATTTTAACTTTTACAGACTAATTTTATCATCTAAAACAGTGTATGTAATTGGAGAGGTAATTGATTTTCCAATAGGATTTTTAAATACAATACCTCATTTTAGCTGGTGTTCTTTTCTTTTGATATTTAATTCTGATTAAGTTTTAAAGCAAAGTTCTGCAAAAGTAAAGTGTATTTTTATGCAGAGGAATCCTTTAATCTATCATCATTGCAACAATCCTGTGTTTGATTGAGTTCTAAGTAAGGAAGGAAAAAAGGAAAGCAGCTGTTGATGTTTACTTATCCATTTCCCATAGGAGAGTTCATGCTAAGTGCACCAAAACTTTTGCGTCTCAGTTCAGGAATATTTTCCATTATTCCAGGTGGCTGTCTGTGAGACTTGAATTTCTTGGCAACTTAATGGTGTTCTTCGCTGCACTGCTTGCTGTGCTGGCTGGCAGTTCTATAGATTCAGCAATAGTTGGTTTGTCCATATCCTATGCCCTAAATGTAAGTGATAATGATTTTGTGGTATATGATATGCTTAAAATCTAATTAATTAAACTCTTCTCCTTTGCCTTTCTGAATTATAGATTGTATTAACTAAATCTGAGAGACAAATCTGGATTACCCTGGAGGCTCATTTCTTCCTTCTTTTGTTACTAGTAGGAAGCTGGCTCAGCAGTTCTAAGGTAGCTAACAGAAAGAACAGACCGATACCCAAGTCTGAATATGCTAGAGGACCAGGAAACTCCTGCTGTTACCAAGTTACCTGGAGGTTTCCTGCTTTCCTATCTTTATAGATTTATAGAGTGTAACAGGGGTAGGGCCTCTCTCCACAGTGGCCTGTCCATCCAGTTTGCCCAGCCTGAGCAAGGAGATAATGCAAGCTCTGGGGAGAGTGTATGCTCTGCTGCTTCTTTGCTTGTAGGTTTTTCCCTAATAAACCCCATTTTATATTACATTGCAAAGCACTAGTGATATGAATGTGTTCATGCCCCCTTTGTAAAACAGAAAATTCCTTAAAGTGCTTAATATAATTCCACATTATTTAAAAGATAAGTCTAGATGATTTGGGTACATGACCTTAGTCCCTTATCCAAAACCCTTGAGGCCAGTTGCATTTCAGAATTCAGAATTTAGGCTTCCAGAAAGGAAATATGGTACATATATGTATTGAGGGCCTGGGGCAGAACCCCATAATGAGACTACTTGTTCTGCAGTGAAATGTGTGAATGTACACCTAAGTGGGTTAAACAAACACTTGAAAGAGCCCC
The DNA here is from genome assembly GCF_020826845.1 of Diceros bicornis minor. Classification (NCBI taxonomy): domain Eukaryota; kingdom Metazoa; phylum Chordata; class Mammalia; order Perissodactyla; family Rhinocerotidae; genus Diceros; species Diceros bicornis. Next base: position 16,788,470 of record NC_080766.1, read on the forward strand.
ACGTCAGTTCAAATCAGGTTGGCCATCAAATGGTTGGGCAAAAAACTCTACAAAAACCTGAATTGTCAGGGTTTTTTTGACTTTCAGAATTAGGCTAGAATCACAACCTTAGAGAACTTATATTTGGGGGTAGAGTGAGAAGAAAGTAGAGTTTTAAAAAATAAAGGAGACAGGAGTAGTCAGAAAGTTAGGAGAATCCTCCTTCTGATGAAAGGTGGTGACGAATGCCAAAGGTAATGTTGTGCACAATTGTTTTTCTAATTTAGGGTGTACATTTCTTGAGACATAGCCCATCAATCTTGGTATTCGTCATTCCTTGCACCAAGTATGGATTACATTAATATGTGTCAAACTATATTCATTCTGTCTTCTGCCAAATAACCGTTATTTATGATGTTTGTGAGTTTAATATACTTAAAGAGAGACGTATGTGTGTATATGTATAAAGATGCTTACTTCTAAAGTTGTTAAATAATCAGAAGAGATAAAGTACGTGAAAACTCTGAAAAGTGAAACCTTATAAAGTATTGTTCATATTATGTAAAAAACTCAAGAACATTCATTAAACTTGTGGTTTTTTTCCCTCCAGATTACTCAATCGCTGAATTTTTGGGTAAGGAAAGCGTGTGAAATTGAAACTAATGCAGTTTCCATTGAAAGAGTTTGTGAATATGAAAATATGGATAAAGAGGTAAGCACTCCTAAATAACCAATAAATGGATGCAGTATTAAGATATAAGATTTGACATTTAAAAAAATAAATTTTAAACAAAACCTGCATTTCCAAATTCGTATTATAATATTCAGCATTTCAATGAAATTAAAACCCAATCTATTGTAAAATACACCGTTATTTTATATATCACTAAACTGGAAAAAAATACTTTTAATTAAATTAGAACAGTCCATAAATTATAAGATACATCCTTATTTCAGTTATGTTATAAAAATGAAATATGATCACCTGTTTTAAAAAGGCACAGTGGTTTGTCCTCTATTAATGTAGAGTAAAATACGCAACCGAAGATTATAACTTTGGGAGGATTTTACATTGCGAAAAATGTCTTAATATAGTCATCTCATAATTATTTAAAGTCTGATCATGCAGTTTTTAAATTAACTACGTCTTTATTGCTTATACCTTCTGTTCCAGCTACTCGTCGTTAGCATCTCTGTGGATGGGAAGGAGAAGGAGAATAAATCAGTCTGTTTTGTTCCCTTTAATTAACTATAATTTGGGAGGGAGAAGAATTAGAGTATTGACAGAGTATAATATTTGAGTTATCTGCATATTTTAGTAATCTGGGTTACTTCTGCCTCTCAGCTCCATGAATTAATGGGGCAGATATTAAAGATGACTTGAATTTCTGTAATCTTCTTCAATCCACCTATAAAGCTGTCTAAATCCTCATGAGACGTTCCTCTTTTGCTCGTAACTCTGAGAAAGAGGTATCCCTCCTCCAAGTAAAAGCCTAAATTTTTGTATCTTTGGTACAAAATGTTATGTCCCAAATGACTTCATGTCTTCTCTCAGACCTTGCTCCATTAACCACTTCCTCTAATTCCTACATCTCAGCACCCGGACCCCCTTGCTCCTCTCAGCCTATAAATATGCTAAAATATTTTCTACATCCTCCAACTCCTACCTAAACTTTGAATCCTCCTCTAGATTCTTCCCTAGGCCTTACTTTCTTTTTCATACAAATTTCATGAAAGGGTAGTCTACCTTCACAATCTCCAGTTACCAATATTCAATTTGCTCAACCTATTGCCATGTGATGACTAATATAAAATTGTATTGTTTTCTATATTTTCTAAATTTTTTGCTATTAATATATATTCTTTTCATATTGGAAAAAGACAATAAAATATGTGTGTGTGCACACAAATACACACACTCACTTTTTAAAAAAATCACCTGTATGTAATTTGAAGCAAGTTGTGACAAATACTGTTGCAAAAACTCTTAATGTAGAAGAAGTATACTTGTCCAGATAACCCTATTCACCCCTTTATAGCCCCATTTTTCTTCTCCTTTTTTATTTTTTTATTTTTTTTTTTTGTGAGGAGATCAGCCCTGAGCTAACATCCGCCAATCCTCCTCTTTTTTTGCTGAGGAAGACGGCCCTGGGCTAACATCTGTGCCTATCTTCCTCCACTTTATATGGGACGCCGCCACAGCATGGCTTACCAAGCAGTGCGTCGGTGCGCGCCCGGGATCCGAACCAGCGAGCCCCGGGCCGCCGCAGCGGAGCGCGCGCACTTAACCGCTTGCGCCACCGGGCCGGCCCCTTCTTCTCCTTTTTATAGCTGAATTCTTTGGAATGGTTGCCTGTACTTGCTGTCTCTAGGTCCTCTTCTGTCACTCTTTTGGGGACCCTCTCCAAGGAGGCTTTAAATCCCACCACTCCACTGAACCTGCCATTGTCAAGATCATCAGTGGTCCCTTCTCAGTCCTCACTTTACCTGACCTATCATTTGACACTGCTGATCACTCCCTCTCCTGAAAGCTCTTTGCCTCGCTGTCCAGGCACGACAGTCTTCTGCGTGTCCTTCTACCTCCTGCTGTTCCTCCACTGTTCCAGCCAGGCCCCTGTCTCAGGTCCTCAGCATGTGTAGCTAGTTCCTTTGCCTGGAAAGCTCTTCCTCTGATACCCACATGGCTTGTTTCCTCACCATGTCCAAAAAAGCCTTCCCTAACCACCCTACTTAAAATTATACCACCTCCACTAGTCTTGCATATTTCCTGTCTTCCAAAGCTTTATCATCATCTAACATTCTACATATGCTATGTGGTTCTTTCTGTCTCTCCCCACCAGCATGTACACTCCATAACGGCAAGAATTTTTATCTGTTTTGTTTACTGCTGAATCTCCAGCAAATAAAGCACTGACTGGTAGAGTAAATATTCAGTATTTGGGGAATGAATGAATGACAAACTGTCCTCATTGCAGCTAAAATTTCAGGCAGGTTACTTTCAGCTCCTTTATAGGGTTTTAGAAGATTTTTCCTAAAACTTGATAGGAGATGGGAAGCCTTATTATCTCTAAAAATTTATTTCTCAGGTTTTCTTATAACTAGATGAGAAGTTTTATGTTGGTAATATTTAAAACTATTTTCAGAAAATCATAATATCTATAAAGGTAGTTTTTCATCACTTTTGTTTGAGAATTATTTTTTCAGTGGGAAAGGTATTTTTTATTGTAATTAGAGTTTAAAGAATTTTTTTTGCTGTTTTAAGGCACCCTGGATAATGTCTAAAAGGCCTCCACCACAATGGCCCAATAAAGGGATAGTGGAATTTATTAATTATCAGGCTCGATACCGAGATGACCTTGGTTTAGCATTACAAGATATCACTTTCCAGACTCACGGGGAAGAGAAGGTACCATGTATATTTCATAAGTTTCACTTTCCCTTTTATCTGAATGCATTCATTGCTAAGACTAAAGATAATATGGTATTGAATATAAGATGGTCTTTTGTTCAAATTTTATATAAAGTAATAAAGACATGTAATTTGTGTGTACAGAATAAGTTGTACCTCTGTAAATAAAAAATATATTTTTTAAATTGCTCACACTCTATTATGAAACATGATTTTAGTATACTTTGTTTTCAGCTTTATTGAGGTATAATTAACAAATAAAAATTGTATATATTTAAGGTGTACAACATGATGTTTTGATATACATATATAGTGTGAAATGATTACACAATCTAGTTAATTAGCACATCCATCACCTCACATAGTTACCAGGGGTTTTTTTGGGTATGGTAGAAACACTTAAGATCTACTCCCTTAGCAAGTTTCAAGTATACAATACAGTATTATTAACTATAGTCACCATGCTGTACTTTAGATCCCCAGAACTTATTCATCTTATAATAGAAAGTTTGTACCCTTTGACCAACATCTCCCTATTTTTCACACCCCTCAAACCCTGCTAACCACCATTTACTTTCTGGTACTATGAGTCTGACTTTTTTAGATTCCAGATATAAGTGAGATTATATGGTGTTTGTCCTTCTCTGCCTGGCTTATTTCAATTGGCATAATGTCCTCGAGTTTCTTCCATGTTGCTGCAAATGGTACAATTTTTTTATTTTTTTATGGCTGAATAATATTCCACTGTATATATATTTTTTTTCTTTATTCATTTTTCCATAGGCAGACACTTAGGTTGTCTCCATATCTTGGCTATCGTGAATAATGCTGCAATGAACATGGGAGCGCAGATTTCTCTTTGAGATACTAATTTAAATTCTTTTGGATATATACCCAGTAATAGTATACTTTATTTTTACTTCTATTAAGTGAAGTGCAACAATAAGACAATAAGATAATAGTTACCTAAAATATAGTAAATCCATAGGAAAGAATATTTGTACAGTCAATGACATCATGTTTTCCAAGACTATTAGTGAGATGGGAAAATGCTTGAGATGTCATTTAGTTAATAAAAGCTACGTACAAAACTGTTGAAAGTATATCAGTTTTGTGTTTTAAAAAGCAAATAGGTATACACATTAGCAAAAATACTGGAAGAATAGTTATAAATAGCAGTTCTCACCAGGTGATGGGATTTTGGATATTTTTACTTTCCTCAATATTTTTTACCACATTTTTCAAAATGTTTCATGGAAACATGTTTCCCTAATAAGAAAGATAATTTACAAATAAGTAAAAGTAAAAAAAAAAACTTAAGAACTATGTCCTACTTTCGCTTCTTCAAAGACCTTTTATAACCCCAAACATCTGTTTTTCTAACCCTCTAAACCAGATCCAATGCAGTGACGTCAAGGACAGAAATGTTTTTGGAACAAATGAAATCATTATGGGATTTTGATTACCCCAATTAATTCAACAGATTCCTAGTTTTTCTGATGTAGTCTGTCAGATTTAAGATTTAAGATCTTTTATTGGGGCAAACGAGCTGCCTTAATGTTCTTTCTGTCTAATGTTCCTATTAACACCAGGACACGAATCAGCACCCAGGAGAGATTGTTCTAGTTCTCACGGCCAGAGGAACATGTTCAATCACTGGGATGTTTATGACAAGCTGATTATTCTGGCCAGGAATCCAAGATCCTCAGACATTACCCATGGCCACCCTCCATAGTTTTAATGCAGTAGTTGTTTTAATACACCAAGGAAATTTGCAGGCATTCCTTTAGATTTTTTAGCTTATCTGGCAAAGGGGTCTAAGCCCCTTTGTTTGTTTCTTGTTTTTTTGTTTTGGGGGAGGAGTGGAGTAGAGAAGCCTCATTTTGAAAGTTCCGGTAAAACCACCCTATTATCAGTGTCTCCTGTGCCCGTACCCGCACTGGCTAGTCGAGGGATGGTTCAGGGATGACCTGCTCTTCCTGGGGCTGCTGGCATGTTCTAGTTAGGTGGTAATGAAGTTACTCAAAACTAGGGGAAAAACACACATTAGCCCAAGCCTTTCCAGTGAGTAAGGAGTGTCTAGATAGAGACTGATCTTTAGAAATCACATTATGTCTATGATCATTTCATTACAGATTGGAATTGTGGGAAGAACTGGAGCAGGCAAATCAACACTATCAAATTGCCTATTTAGAATTGTGGAGAGATCAGGAGGCAAAATCATTATTGATGGAATTGACATATCGACTATTGGACTTCATGACCTTCGTGGCAAACTTAATATTATTCCACAGGTAAAGGCTGCTGTGCCAGTAGTCTTTCTTAACTCCCCCCAGATGAATTTTTTTCCTTCCAAGCATATAAATTCATTTTTGGAAGCCAAATCATTTTAAATGTATAATGAAAAATTGCTATGTAATCGAATCCTATTGAACAGTCTTACTCTAAAGCATTCTTTGTAAGTGCATTTATCTATTTGAAAAATCAGCACATCGCTTTGCAAGTTTCCTTCGTAATAGTAAATGCAAATAAAATTCAAATGAAGAGATCAGATTGAAACACAGTGGTATTTTTTGGAAGAAAAAAAATTACTAAGCCTTTTGCTTAGTTGCTAGTTTGAATGTAGGATTTTGATTCTTGACTTGAAGTTTAAAATCATTAAAAAAAAAAAGAACAATAATTCAGTTAGATGTTTTTTCTCAAGTCCTTTTGTTTTTTCCATCTGTGACATCAAAGGACTTTGATCATTAATAAGTATGCAAATTGCCTCAAGAACATGCCTCTACAGTCAAAGATGACTTATTCAGTTGGGTTTCAGAAATTTAAGTTGAGCATTTATGAAATGGCTTTGCTTTATCTTCTAAAAACATCTTAAAATACTATCATCTCTTTGTCATATTGTTTAAACATATGCTTGTATTTGTGATTTTACTTCAAAACAAATTTGAATAAAATCTGGAATTCTGGCAGGGAAAAAATTCAATGGAAAAAAGATAGATACATTAGCTGTTCTTTTCTTATAAATAAATACAGGTGTAGTAAAATGTAGTTTCAGCAGGCACGTTGGCATATTGGAAAGAGCGTGTCCTCTTTGAATTCTACCCAGCCACTTCCCCTTGTGTGGCCTTGGGCAAGAGCGCTTTGGAACCTCCAGTTCACTAGCTGTAACATGGGAATCTTGACTTCTCTTCTTCTGGGTTGGTGTGCTGATTGATAATATTATAGAAACACCATATGTTACATTTGTTATAGTCTATGTTATAGCATTTCCCTGACTAAATAGCAGCTATCATCATTATTATTGTGGTTGTTGTTGACATTGTTAATAAGAGGAGGAGAAAGAATAAGGAAGCTTATGACAATTTAATCTGAATTATAGTTTATTCTGATTCTCTTCTGCTTTTGTTTTAAATATAAAACGAATTTGATAACTATTTAGATTTGATCGTTTGCTTTTTCCTTATGCTCTGAGTCTGATTTTTTTAACAAAATGTATTTATGCCTCATGTGACAGTAAGATTATACCGGTGACTATTTTATTCTCTAGGATCCTGTTTTATTTTCTGGAACCCTTCAAATGAACCTGGATCCCCTAGACGAGTATTCCGATAGCGAGCTGTGGGAGGTGCTAGAACTGTGTCATTTAAAAGAGTTTGTGCAGTCCCTTCCCAAGAAGCTGCTGCACGAGATTTCAGAGGGTGGTGAAAACCTCAGGTGAGCTGCTGAGAACAGAGCTGGCTCAGCTTATTCATTCCAGGCTCTTCAGAAACTTGAGTTGGCCTCATAGAGAAATCGCTTCCTGAGCCACTGAGGACCTGATTTGGTCTGTTTAAAGCACACCATTGCTGATTCCCTCTAGAGCAGAGGGACGAGAACTAAAAGGGTAACCATTGGCTGGGAAACTGCTGGCAAAGGGAAAGAAAAGGAAAGAAAGGAACAACGCAGTATGAAAACTCACTATGTAATTGAATCTTCTTTTGTCAAGACTCCTACTCTAATAGCTTTCTTCCTATAGCAATATTGTAAGAGGCTCCTTTGTCTACATGGCTGTTTGAGGTCTTAGGACAGTCCCTTCCTGGGATCAGAGACCTAAGGAAAGAGAGCTGGATCTCCTCAAGCCTACACTGCAGGACTCGGCCTCTTCTTGGATTACTCTCCCCCTGTCCCTCTCTGATTCTGCAGCCTTGGCCTCCTTGCTGTTTCATGAATATGCCAGGCCAGCCCCTGCCTGAGTGCCTCAGGGATTTCGCATCTGCTGTTCACTTTGCCAGGAACAGGTTTCCACCAGAAATCTGCATGGCTTACTCTCCACTTCCTTCAGGTCTTGAATGAAAAGGCACCTTCTCAGTGAGGATTTCTTTGGCACGCCCATCTAAAATGTCCATGCCACACCCACACTCTACCCTTTCCCTTTCTGTGTGTTTGAATTCTTCTTATTACTACGCATTTTGCTCATTTATCTTGTTTATTTTTTCTGGCTCCCCTATGAGAATGTAAACTCCACACAGACGAGATTTTCATCTGTTTTGCTCATTGCTCTGTTCCCGGAACTTGGACAAGTGTCTGACACACAGTAATCACTCAATAAATATTTCTTGAATAAAAGAATGAGTGAATGTGTGGGTTAGAAAATGAATAACAATATAATCAGAATTTTAGAATGGGAAGTGTGTGACTGTAAAGTCCGTTGTTGAGATTATTTTGCTATTTTTTCAACAGCGTTGGACAACGGCAGCTCGTCTGTCTTGCTCGTGCTTTGCTTCGAAAAAAAAAAATTCTCATCTTGGATGAGGCAACGGCCTCCATCGATTTTGAGACCGATAACTTGGTGCAGACCACAATCAGGAAGGAGTTTTCCGATTGCACCATCCTGACGATTGCTCACAGACTGCGTTCTATCATTGATTCAAACAGGTATGCTTTATTTGTTTTCAGAAATAAAACAAATCTGTATATCTCTACAGAGATAGCTATTGAACATCCTAAACACACTAATTACTTGTTGCTAATAAAGAATTGTATCTGTGCTGAGAGATACAAAATTTTCCCTAATAGTATGGAAGATATTTTCCAAAATAATTAGAGGAATATATGCTAATACTAAAAGAATATTGATATTTTTATAATATTGATATAATATTCTTTATTATATAATATATAAAAATATACATAAAATCTATATATAATATTCTTTATATATAATATTGATATAAAAGAAAACTTGATATATTTCCTGAGTTCAATTAGTACCTATATTTTGTAGTGACATAACTCACACAGTAATTTAAAATTTACGTTAGCAAGAACAAAAAAAGGTGAACTGGAAAACTGATTATAGGTTACCTGACAGGATTCTTTTCACATTGCAGGGTGCTCGTTCTAGACTCTGGAAGGATTATAGAATTCGAAACACCACAGAATTTGATATGCCAGAAAGGAATTTTCTTTGAAATGCTAACAGAAGCTGGACTAACACAAGACTCAGGGACAGAAGATAAATAATTTTAGCTGTATGCTGATTACACCGAATAAAAAAATTGATTAGTATTTAAAAAAATAATGACAGAGGAGAAATGCACAAAGGCGGGCCCCTGGCTACACACTGGCACAAATATGAATAAGCACCGTTGTTCTAACCATCCTGGGCTGTACCCAACCTTCTGTCTTCCATTCATGCCCTCCGGAATATCTGCCTTCTCTGCATTGCCCAAAGTGCTAAATGCCACTTACCCTTTAAGTCTCTGACTTTGTTCAGGAGTCACCTTATCCACAAAGCCTTCCCTGATTTCCCCTCCTGCTCTCCAGTCTCATCTCAATGTTCTTTTTCTGTGCTCTCACAAGCTCCACGTGCATACCTTTATCATGGCATGGACTATACTCTATTGTAATGCTTTTAGTCTGTCTCCCCACTAAAGCTACTTGAAGGCAAGTACCCAGTTTTAGTAGTCTTTGTATGTTAGGTTCCTAGCATGGTGATTTTCATATAGTTGATACTCAACAAACGTTTGTAGAATGACTGACTAGGCATTTTAGAGTAATATGATACAGGTACTTATATACATAATAATATGTGTCGAGCTACTGTACAGTATATAAATTGTGGAGTAATCACAGAAAAAATATTGTTATTCAGCTGCTTTTTGGAAATAGTAATTATATATTATTAACTGAATTTTATGGTATGCCTTATTTAAAAATAAAAATATATTTTTTAGTTTTAAAAATAAAAATTTACTATTTACTTTGAGTAAAAACCAATATTTTCCATGGAACATCAGTTTTTGGCTGGATTAACCTCAGCGAGTCATGTGTCAAATGGTATACATTCACAAGAAGATTGTTGTAGTACTAATTATATTTTGAAGGGCTTTTTCATTTAGTAGTTTTATGAATAGAAGCAACATTATTTCTCCGAATTGCCCTTCAAATTTGAAGTGTTCAGACTTAAACAGTATTTTCCTTTCAAGATGATTTTAATAAAATATTTTAACATGTTCTTTAAGCTCCACTAACCATTTCTTTTATCCTCCTTTTCTCCTTCCTTTGCAACAACCTTGTACAACCTTTCTATATCCCCCAAGAGTGTTTATGAAAAGTTGCCTTAAATTAAAAAACACTATATTATCTAAAGCCTCCTCCTATTAGAATGTAAGCTACTTGAAGTGTTGTCCTGTCTTTACAATCCCTGAAGTGCCTACTACTCTGCTTTTACTCATTACTCATTTTACACATTGAATAAATATCTGCTGAACTCCATTAAGAAAAGGATCTAGATCTTTCATTAATATCAGTTAAAAGATTTGTTTTAGTCTCTTAATGCCTATCGTTTTAACAAATCAATCAGAGAAGCTGCATAATTTAAAAATCTAATGGGAAATCAACAGTAGCCTGGATAAACTGTGGTATATTACACAGTGGAAGTCTATACAGCTATGAGAATGAATGTACAACAGATACAGGCAACATCATGGATGCGTTTCACAAACATAGTGTTGAGTGAAAGAAGCCAACCACAAAAGAATATTATGATTCCAAGATTCTATTTATACAAAAGTTTTTTAAAAAAACGAAAAACTACTCTTTACTACTAGAAGTTGGGATACTAGTTACCCTTGGTGGGAGGAGGGGTAATGATTAAAAAGGTGAACAAGGTGGACTTCTGGGATGATGGTTATGTTCTGTTTCTTGATCTGGGTCTGAGTATTGGTTCAGTTTGTGAAACTTCACCAAGCTGTATACTTAGGATATGTGCACTTATGTATTTATGTGCATACATAAATATACATATGTATACATACATATATATCATATATAGTATACATAGAGTAAAAAGAAAGCAAAAATAAACAAAAAGCGATTAAGCCAAAATACCTTAAAGATAATTTTATTGTGCTTTAGGAAATTAATATTTCATTCTCATTTTAATTATATCCATTAAGCTTGTTCAATCACTGCAGGATACTCAAAATGACTGTATTACAGAGGTAGTACATTTGAATTTAAAAAACTTTTATTCAATGATTGATTTGTTTAAAGACTGTAACTTCAAAATAGATTAAAAAAATAATGATTATAATTTCAATATGCAGAAATATTTACCTTAGCTGAGAGAAAGAAAATTCTAAGCATCATTAAGTTGAATGCTTTTAGAATAATGTGAATATTTATTATTGAAAGCTCACCGTATGCCATGTAATGCGCAAGGCATTGGAGTCATTTGTTACTTTCAATCCTCACTAAAGAATATAAAAAAGGTATTATTATCCACCTCATTTTACCAAAAATGATAAGATCCCAAGAGGATCTTGGCCAATAAAATGTAGAATCCTGGTCCACATGACTAGAAAACTGATGATGCTCTTTCCAGTTCTCTAACTAGTTGTCTCATTTTTAGAAAAGCCACTTAAAAAGAGTCTGTAGTTCAAGAATGGGTGAGAAGGATTTTAAACCAATAGCTTTGTAGGCATAGTAAATGGAATTAAAATTTGGGGGCGGGGTGCTTCTTCAAAGTTTGAACCACATGAAATAGCCATTTCTGTAGGTCAAAAAATGATTGAATAGTAGCAATTTCATATAGTGTTAAACACAGCTTTGATATCAAACAGTGTTAAGAAGATGTGACGCTGTATTTTAATATACACAGAAATAATAAATAGTTCTACTTGATCTAGAGGGTCTTTTCTTTTAGAAAAAATAGCCAAGAAAACTAGAATAAGAAAATATTATAGTACTTAAAAGTTCAGGATCTCGAGGAAAGATTCGTATATGTTAAATCCCAATTCCACCACTTTCTAGTTGTGTAAACTTGTCAAGTTAATTTACTTCTCTGGGCTTATTTGGGAGTAATAATTCTATCATCTACCTCCTAAGGTTTTTTTAAAAAATTAAATCATATAACAGAATACTTGGGATAGTGTCTGGCATATAGAAAGCATTCAATAACATGTTAGCTACTATTTAAATACCAACAGTCATAGCTCCTTGTAATTGTACTCTCATATTTACAAACAGAATCACATAATGGGACACACTATTAAGTAAACAATAAGGACAAAACTGAGCCAATGTTTATGAAAGTCTGTTCTGTATACAGCAACTATGGGATAACTGGAGATTAAAATGAGACATGGTACCCGGTGGTGCACGATATGATCTAAGTGAGATTAAGCAAAGTCGAGAAGGCAGCAGTCAAGGCAGATCTCCTAGTTCCTTCTAGTTCTCCTAGGTCCCACTTTTCTAGCTGTCATTTCCCAAGCAAGTGGACATCTGTAGAATACAGAAATCAGGACTTCCGGCTATACTGTGAGCCACATTTCTCTAAATCTTCTTATGAAAATGAAGACTATCTCAGTAATTCATGTGGCTGCTATGCCACTGGGTTAATGAGACCAAGGTAATGGGTATGAACTGAGTAAAGGCTGACTGCTTCTCTTATTGGTGATTGCTAACTAGGTATCCAGGGTTGCTCACTGCTTATTTACAGACAGACCAGTCTGAGGACATGTTTAGTTATCATAGTTGATCAAAGATAGGAACATTTTGTTTATACATGGCTATAGCACAAAGAGCAAAATAAAAATGAATAGGCATATGAGCAAAATGTAAAAATAGATCATAAATTGAAAAATATTCGTGGTATTTGTAAAAACATTTGTGAAAAATTTGAAAAGTATTTGCTCCAAAATGTATAGAAGGAAAATGATGCATACGCATCTTTTGTGTGCCAAGGGAAGTGTTACGGGATCAGTTTTTGAATTCATGTTTATGAAACTCAGCTCATCATTATACACTCATGAATGATTATTGGTTTATTGCTTTTTTTCAAATCTGATATACACAGTAGAAAACATAATGTGATGATCCGAGAGTAAGACTACAATGAATGATTTGGAATGCATGACAGTGGAGTGCAATGGGAACAAGGGATACATATTAATACAACTTCAGTCACCACTAATTCCCTCTGAACATCTGCTTCTGGCTTTCTGTTCTGAGCACTTGTGAAACAATTTCCAGGTATTACTGAACAGCCCTCTGCTTTTCTTGTATTGCTATATCTATGATTTTACAGAGGTAATGGACAAAAATTAACGTTGACCATGATGTGTAAGGACTTGAAAATTGTTGTTTCATATATTTTGTCCAATTTTTTAGTTGAATCAGTTCCTTTCTATTCCACCTTGGCCAGAAGCAGAAGTCCAACAAATGACAATTTGGCCAAATGTTTAACTACATCGTATTAAAGACCTGAAAGTAAGACCTGAAACTGTAAAACTCCTAGAAGAAAACATGGGTAGTATACTCTTTGACACTGGCCTTAGCAGTATCTTTTTGAATACCATGTCTCCTCAGGCAAGGGAAACAAAAGAAAAAAAAATCAAATAGGACTACATCCAACTAAAAAGCTTCTGCACAGTAAAGGAAACTATCAACAAATGAAAAGATGATATTGGAGAAAGATATTTGCAAATCATATATCCAATAAGGGGTTAATAACCAGAATATATAAAGAACTCATACAACTCAACAACAATAAAAATAACCCAATTAAAAAATGGGCAGAGGATCTCAACAGACATTTTTCCAAAGAAAATATACAGATTGCCAACAAGCACATGAAAAGATGTTCAGTATAACTAATTATTAGGGAAATGCAAAGCAAAACCCCAATGAGATATCACCTCATGCCCGTCAGTATGGCTATTATTAAAAAGACAAAGAAATAACAAGTATTGGAGAGGATGTGGAGAAAAGGGAACCCTTGTACAATTCTGGTGGGAATGTAAATTGGGGCAGCCACTATGGAAAACAATATGGAGATGCTTCAAAAAATTAAGGATAGAACTACCATATGATCCTGCTATATCACTTCTGGGTATTTATCCAAAGAACACAAAAACACTCATTCAAAAATATATATGCACCCCTATGTTCATTGCAGCATTATTCACAATAGCCAAGACTTGAAAACAACCTAAGTGCCCATGAACAGATGAATAGATAAAGAAGATGTAGTATATATACAACGGAATACTACTCAGCCATAAAAAAGATGAAATCTTGCCATTTGCAACAACATGAATGGATTTTGAAAGGATTATGCTAAGCAAAATAAGTCAGATGCAGAAGGGCAAACACCACATAATTTCACTCACATGCAGAGGATTAAAACAATAACAACAACAAGCACACACATAGACACAGAGAATAGACTGGTGGTTACCAGAGGGGAAGGGGGTAGGGGGAGGATGAAAGGGGTAAAAGGGTACATATGTACTGTGACAGATGGCAATTAGACTTTGGGTGGTGAACAGGATGTAGTCTTCACAGAAATCAAAATATAATGATGTACACCTAAAATTTATATAATGTTATAAACCAATGTGATCTCAATAAAAAAAAACAAATATAAAATAAAAATAAAATAAAAGCACAAGGAAGAAAAGAAGGAAAACAAAGAAGTGTAAACTACAAAGGGGCTTATTTTTCTCAGGTAGAAACAAGTCCCAAGGGAGAGAGGACAAAGTTGGCTAGAGTGGCTCCGTAACACCACTGGGTTGCTTCTATCTTTTGCTCAAACCACCCACGGTATGTTTATTGATTGGTAGTTGCAAAACCATCGCTTTATCTCCAGCATCAGGTCTGCATTCCAAGAAGAAAGAAATGGTGAGGAGCAAGTCATTTGTATAATCTAAAGTGTAAACTTAAAAATCAAACAAACAAAAAACCCGTGGTTTCTACCTAGAAATTTATGCTTACATCTCAGTGGTCAGAATTATATCCCATAGCCATCCCTAGCTGCAAAGGAAGCTGGGAAATAGTTTGTAAAGTGGCAGACGTTGTTGCTTCAAAAAAACTGGGTTCTGGAAGTAAGAATAAATAGAAAAGATATTGTATTAACATTTAGCAGGGCTTCCCACAACTATTTTTTGCTACAGTCTTTTTCAACCATGACAAAATTATCTTACTTGGGAGCAGAGGAAGGGTAGTGATTACAACCAATAACAGAGATCTAAATTTCCAATTTCCAATACTGTGTAGGCCATGTTAGGCAATTTAAGGTGAATGGATGACCTCAACAGGAGAAATCTGTGCGTGTGTGTGTTTACATTATATATAAAAAGAACACACTTTTGGGGCTGGCCTGGTGGTGAAAGCGGTTAGGTGTGCATGCTCCGCTGCAGCAGCCCAGGGTTCGCCAGTTCAGATCCCAGGCGTGCACTGACGCGCCACTTGTCAGGCTATGCTGTGGCAGGCGTCCCATATAGAGTGGAGGAAGATGGGCATGGATGTTAGCTCAGGGCCAGTCTTCCTCAGCAAAAAGAGGAGGATTGACAGATGCTAGCTAAGGGCCGATCTTCCTCACAAAAAAAGAGAAGTTTTTTCTGGAGCAACATCCTCTACTTTAAATATATATATATATTTATAAAGTTACAAGTGTTATACCATTTTAAATATTTTAGGAGGTCTTTAGGTAAGCCAAATAATAGTTAATTCAATAAGGTGTAAAACAAACTGCATTTGCTCCTGCTTTAACATCCAAATAACTTAATGTAAGGCAAACTGTCTATTAATTCTTTCCAAAACCAGATGTTTTACCAAGGCAAATTTATTTTCCTTTATATTTCATTAGCAGAATTCTCAATAACTTGCAGAAATTTTAGACCCATAGAATCTGAGTCTTGAGATTATTAGAGATATAATAACCTATTTTGTTGTGGCATTTTCTTATAATCCCACATAAAATTGGCAAGTTGCTGAGATCTTTGTTTACTTTCCTATCTTTCTACCATATCCATACATATTTAGCACTTTCTATGTCCTAGGCACTCACAAAAACCCACTGAAGTAGGTACTATTATCTCCATTTTGTATTTAAAAAAATCTGTAAATTCTAATTTGCATGTCAGAAATGGAAAGGATTAAATACCATTATCTAAATCTTTAACAATTTTATCTGGTAAAACAAGAGGTCTTTCATGGATACTATCCAACAGTCTAGCACGGAACAAAAAACGTACTAGGGGATTGTATTATGAGATGGATGAGGCAGTACAGCATGGAGGTTGAGCATGGGCTGGATTTGAATCATGACTGCTACTTATTAGCTATATAATCTTAGGGAAATTACCTAATACATCTGTGCCTTAAGTTCCCTATCTAAAAATGGGGATAATTGCACCTACTCATAAATTTGCTAGAACAAAACCAAATTGGTTACTATCACTAAAACCTTGGTAGCACTCTATTATCTATTGCTGAATAACAAATTAATCCAAAATGTAGTAGCTTAAAACAACAAAAATGTATTCTCTCACAGTTGTCGTGGGTCAGGACCCTGGAAGCTGCTTAGCTGGATGATTCTGGTTTAAGGTCTCCCATGAGATTACATTCCAATTTCAACCAGGGCTGCATCATCTGAAGCCTTGATTAGGGTGGGTGAGTTCACTTTCAAGGCTCGAAGCTGGAAGTTGATATTGGCTGTCAGATGGAGTGCCTGTTTGCCTACATGTGTCGCTCATCTCCCAGGGCCTCTCTTCTCCATCTGTATTCACCAGAATAGCCTGTCTTCGTTACAGCAAGCAAGAGAGCACGCACGCAAGACTGAAATAGGTCTTTTTTACAGTCCAATTTCAGAAGTGACATTCCAAGGACTAATGCCATATTCTATTCATTAGCAGTGACTCATCAAATCTTGCCCAAATTTAAGGGAAGAGGATTACACAAGGAGGTGAATCCCAGGTTGGGATCATCAGAAGCCATGTTAGATGCTGCCTGTCTCAATGGGGCACTGTATATTTGTCAAATGAAATAAATATGGAAGTGTCACTGTATTTCCCCCTATATTTGAGTTCCTCAACAATGGTAGTTAAAATAACAATGAAGGAATCACAGGAACTAGCACTGGAGAGAGTCAAGACTACTATCTTTATTTAATCGTTCATTTGAAGACTACATTAAGGGATCATTTGAAAAGACTATATTAATCAAATGAATTAAAAAAAATTATAGAGTTTTTGTCCAAATAAGACAAACTTAATTAGAAAACTATAAAGTATTAACCATCAACCAAAGGATTACAGTAGTCTACTATGCAGGATTATTTACTATCTAGGTTAGTTTAGGTCTTGGCTCCATTATAGTCAGAAGCCATGAATTGCTATTCAGAATTCTGGAGATACTGTTCATATGATACAGGAACTGTCTCTTCTAAATCAGGGAAATAAGTAGAGAAGTATATAAGCAATCCCACAGACAGGATGTTGGGAACTAGGCAATAGATGCTGAGGTGATGTGCCAAATGTACACCAGTATAGTCCTGAATGGAAAATAAAGTACACAGTTTAAAAAACAAACTGCAAAGTAGGATTTATTTACATTAAAATGTGAATTACTTGTGTACACACAAATTTAAGAGGCACAGTCTGTTATGCACAATAACTATAATCTTCAGTACATGTTATACACAGTAGTATCTGTTGATAAGTCAGCGGTTTGAGTGGAAACACAGTACCACAACACTCCCGATACAAAATAAATTACCCATTCACATAATCTAATCATACAAGACAGTTAATATTGTAAAAGTTAAACGCTTCAAAAAGCACTAGCTAGATGTACAACCAAAATGTAAGTTTGTTTTATGAAAAATGTCTTCAAATTATTATGCATAAACGATCCCTTTCAGGATGCATTTTTATCTTTTAAATAAATAAACTACATTAACTTTAAGACTATTTAGATATAGCCCCCTAAAATATGATTGAAGACAGACATTACTTCTTTTTAAAGGTGTAACTATACTAGAGAATCTGCTAAACTACTGCCCCCAAATTCCAACACTGCCATTCTATTTTTCAGACACAAATTATTTAAATTCCAATTTTAGTGTATGAGATTAGCTGCCCTGTTTTGCAAATTGTTTCCTCTAAAAAGTGTCAACAGATTGTCCTGGACTATCTTATATATAAAATGCTTATCTAAAGCATTTTAGGTTAAAGCTCATACTGTATGTAGAGATTTTGATAAATTGAACACTTTTCTTTCAAAGACCTTCATGAAAAGATCTTTTTCAATTCTAAAATCTACTAAAGATTTATATAAAGTCCAAGAGAACACTTGAATATTTCTATAATGCAGTGAAGGATTCATCTTTGGCATTTCTCTGTTAGTTCTAAAATAAAATATGTTAACAAACATTTTATATTTTTCTATCTACCTACTACAGACATTTTGTGTACACAAAAGTATTTGACTGAAATTGTTTTAACAGCAATTTCATTGCTAACAAGCATTTTTTTTAGATCTGCAAAAAATACTAACATACAGCTTTTTACTATAATAAGCTGAGATGTTTTGATGTCGCTGAAATGAGTTTGCTTAGTTGTCTTTTTCAGTGATTGGAAATTCAACACCCTTTCAAATTCAACAATGGATAAAGCAGACATCCTTTAACAAAAATGTTGACCAGAGTATAATTTTCGAATATTGATATGAACTATGCCTGTATTAAGGAAAAAGAAAGTGTATCTTCAAATAATATGGGCATCACAGAAACAGAACTGCGATCTTTTCTTTCTTGGTCCCCGCAGCTTTTCTAAAAGGAAACAAAACAAAATAGAACTGCTACAAATGCTGATTTGTGGAAATTCTTCCACATTGCCTCCTTCCACATTAGATTTCCACATTATTTCCAGTATTCACAAATTTTTTGCTCTCATCACACACTAACCTTAAGGCTGAACATAGTCTAAATGTGACTATTTTAAAATGATAGTAGGAAACAATAATAAAGTTTTTATAATTGAGCAAATTTTCCTCATTCAAAATTAATATGGGGGAAAAAAATCTCAGTAAAACTGAGTCAAATATGATTTGATAGTTCAAATGCAAGCTACATTCTCCAGGGCTTACTGAAAATAAAACAAAGAAATATTGTAGCTAATTACTGCTAGTAATGTCTGCAAAGATTTTGGATAACAAAAAGTGATAGTAGTGATGGCTTTATTGTGACATTAACACATTTTTAAAATGCAGTTAATAATTCCCTATTGTTTTCTAACCAGGCAGAATTATGGAAATCCAAGCAGAGAATGATGCACAGTAGATGCAGGAACTAACAAGTAAATTGGGTATTTCTACTATCTGGTATTGAAACATTTGAATAAATCAGTACCTATTTTAGAAAGAAAATAAATTGATCCAATAAATATATTTTAAAAACCTGGAGAATGCAGATTGCATGAATAGGACACAATAGGATACTGAATTTGTGAAAGTAAATTTGTTATATAATATGGCAGTTATTGAATAGTATACATGCAGCTTATATTAATAATACTGCTATCTCCCAGCCAATGTAAGTACCTGACATCAACACTGTCCTTCAAGTATACTTCATATAATAGTTACATGTGATAACCAAGTAAATAAAATACCAGCTCCTGCTAATACAATTTAGTAAGAACTGGGAATCCTATAATTGTCACTAGGCAATGTTTACAGAATTTTAAGTGCATATGGTTATCTACTTCCAGAATCCAGAAAATATAGCCACCCATGCTCTTACAAGGAAGTTTTACCTCAATTCTATCATTTTAGAAGTATTTGTTGGAATGGGAGCTCTCCAAAATCAAATAGGATCAATCTGGTCACATTGAATCCTAAAACAAAATGTTATGTAAAATTTTTATGTAACTAAATGCTGCCTTTTAGGTAAATTTGAGAGATATTTTAGAGACTTTCTTTACTGGAGGAGGTGGTCTGATAAAGAGGAAGAGAGCATTAGACAATCACAAATAAGAATGATTCCTCCAGAATTCAGTTGAAGTTGGTCTTTTGTAAATGCTTATTGGGAATCTCTAAAGCACTGACTTGGAGAGGCCAAGAGCCTCCATCAATCCCTGCTTGGATAGCCACTCCTGTCACCACTGCCAGGTCAGGGTCTACAGACGTGTTGGGATCCTTTCCAAAGAATTCTTGGATGACTTGGCGGATTCGAGGAATACGAGTAGAGCCCCCAACCAAAACCACCTCATCAATCTCAGTCTTTTCCAGGTGGCCTTCTTTTAATACTTGCCGAATGGGTACGAGTATTTTCTGGAAGAGATCTTCATTAAGGGAGTCAAAGAGCTTCCGTGATATTTCTGTTTCAAATAAAACTTGAGTTTCTCCACTTTTCTTTTCAGAAAGGCCAGCTCCAAACACACTGTTCATATGGTGGCCATCCACTGGGGAAAGTCTGTCCTTCGGCAGTTCAGTGTCACTACTCTGAGGTTCCTTCCTGTCCTTTTCCTCCACCGTTAGTAATACTGATAATTGAGCAGACTGATGAAGAGTCAGATTTAATTTGACCATTTCCACAGCTTGTCTTAATCTGTGAATTTCCTCTTTCCTAGAGGGTAGGAAGCCATATGTTTGATAGATCTGTTTATATAAGTACTGAAGCAATCTCTGATTGAAGTCCTGTCCTCCAAGTTTATTGTTTCCTAAGTTAAAAATAAAAAAGTTCACATTATATTTATGCGTATGTGTGTATACGTGTGTTTGTGTAGTATGTATATATACAGGTGATATTCTGGTAATAACAAATCTCTTGCTTAATGTATTATTAAGATTTTATTCATACAAAGACTGTTTAAAAATAACTGGGTTAAAATGATTTTAACTCAAATGTGTACCATTAAAAAACAGTGCATGGGGGCCAGCCCTGTGGCGTAGCGGTTAAGTGCGCGCGCACTCTGTTGCTGGCAGCCCAGGGTTCGGATCCCAGGCACGCACCGACGCACTGCTTGTCAGGCCATGCTGTGGCGGCCTCCCATATAAAGCGGAGGCAAATGGGCACAGATGTTAGCCGAGGGCCAGTCTTCCTCAGCCGAAAAAAAAAAAAGGAGGGTTGGCGTGGATGTTAGCTCAGGGCTGAGCTTCCTCACAAAAAAAAAAAAAACAGTGCACATCTGGGTTAAAATTTTTAAATGATGTAAAAAGTATCTCTGGATATCAAATAATTTTTCAGAAAATAGAGATTGAGAGTACAGATTGGCTTTTAAGTAGTAATTTAAAAACATTAAATGTCATTATTTTTAACAGAAGAAAGTTCTTCTTATAATTTAAAAGTACCAGTAGGCATTTTATCATTTTTTTTTAATCCTTTTGCTTGCATGATTAACAGCTGAAAAGTAGGAAAAAAACTGAAAAGGAAAAGAGTAATGTAATATAAATCCCTAACACTGACTTTGGTTCTAAAGAGAGCCTAGTCAGGAGAAAGCAAAAGGCAGAAGTTAGACCACCTACAACTTACAGCTTCACTTTTCCAACAGGCTTAATTCTTTAAACTAAATTTAAAAAAAACCTTTCAAAGATTTAGAATGCAAAATCCAATCATTTCCTAGAGAATACTACTATTAGATTTTTCTAAAGATACCTATCCTATAAAACATAATGAAATAAACTGATCACTCAATTTTAAAGGAATTTTTCTTTCTTTCTGTTCTCTTCACCATGGCCATAGGAAGTCCTATTGGCTCAGTGAGCAACAACTCTAGCTGGCAGCTACAATGGGCAGTGCATTTATTTGACTTAAAGGATGCCCATTTTTTCTAGACTTCACTTTTTGCTGTAAATATACATAAACAGTGGCAGAAAATTTACGTATACAAAGGACTACCAAAATTAAGCCAAAAAATACTGGAAAAAAATTTTTAAATAAATAATTAACACATCAGATATATTAAGAAAGCACTGCCTGAACCTCTTTAACTCTCTCTGTATTTTCCTTACCAGACATTGCTCGGGTTAGAAACATTCCTCCTTGTTTATTCAGCAATGACACATCTAGAGTTCCTCCGCCCAAATCTATCACCAAGACGTGAAAGACGTCAGCCTTGTGGAGACCATAGGCCATAGCTGCCGCTGTGGGTTCATTTATTACCCTCAAGATCTTCAGTCCTGTAAGATTGGTTGGAGGGAAGAACAACTCACGAGAGGACACTATTAAAAAATTCCTTTCCACTCAATCTCACAACATGTAATAATGAACTCCACCAAGTAATAATGAGAACAGTCACAAACCCAATAAAAATAATGTAAAGGACAGAGGTTATTCTAAATGGATGTCATTAAAGATTATAATATAAAAAAATAAAGGCCCAGATTCAGTAGAACACATCACTCTATTCGTTATTAATTAATACTTAATTTTTTAAAAAAATCAGTCTCTTCTAATTTTCATATTTTACTTGGGAATATATGAGCAATAAAACTTAAATCATTATGTATTGTAACAAACTACTGTGGAAATGAGATAAGCTTACCATGCTCTTCTTTTAAATATGACTTTTTGATAAAAAGAAGAAACATAAACAGAAAAGAAATAACAAAAGGAGAAATCTAGATGAGGTGCTTCAACAGCTACAACAATACTCTTAAGAAGTACTTAAAATACAAGATCCTCAAATGAAAATCTGAAATATATAGTAAATCTGAGGTAATGTTAATGTTAAACGGCAAATGGGCAGGCAAAAGATCAGATTTCCTTGAGCAAAATGCCTGTTTTAAATTAACTGACACATATAACGAGTGGCCTGGAAAGTAAAATGGCTTTCTGTTTCAGGAGTCATAAAAATTATTCAAACTCTGAAGAATTTATTAAAAAGACCATAATACTCTTCCCCTTAGCTCTCTGACTTCATCATTCACTCTGTTTCAGCTACACCGTCCAACTTCCTATCTTCTTATATTCCAGCAAATTCCCATTTTATGGCGGCTACACTGGCTGTTCTCTCCCCTGCAATATACTTCATCTACATACCTGCTTGGCTAACTACTTTGCTTCCTTCAAATCTGCTTAAATGTCACTTTCTCAGTGAGGTCTACCTGACCACACTCTTTAAAATCTGCAAGTCCCCCTACTCTCTGACCACCCAGAAGTCCGGTCCCCTTACCTCTTTTTTTCCATAGCATGTTACTTTCTGATATACATTGTGTCAAGGTTCTCAACTAGACACCATTTTGCCCCTGAGGGGACACGTGGCAATGTCTGGAGACATAAGATTGTCACCACTTGGTGGGGAGGGTGCTGCTAGCATCTAGGGAGTAGAGGTTAGGGATGCTGCAAAATATCCTATAATACACAGGACAGTCCCCCACAACAAAGAATTACCTGGCCCAAAATGTCAGTAAGGCTAAGGGTGAGAAACCCCACAATATACTTATCTTTAATGCTGATTTTCTGTTTTCCTCCAGTAGAATATAAGTTCCATGAGAACAAGGATTTATCTGTTTTGTTTATCGAAGTGCTCAATATTTGTTAAATGGTGTTAAATGAATTCTCCTCACCTCTTTTTTAAAGCATTATATTCACCTTAATATTAAAGAAAGTTTAGAAGAAAAAATTCCTCATTGCTAACATGAGTCCCTGTTCTCTTTCAGCCTGTCACGTGCCTATCTTGATTGGTTGTTGCTGTAATACACACATTTTATATTGTGCTATGGAGCTTTCTTAATTACTGTTTGTAAATCTATATCCATCTAATTTACCTACCATATAGCTTATTTATGTGCTTAGTCAGGTGGTTTGCAAAGTGATACACCTTACTACAGAAGATTTTCAACCTAAGAAAATTTTGAGAAAAATGCAAACTCAGGCAACGGTGATATTACCTGCTAAGTTAGCAGCTTCAATTGTTGAATTTCTCTGTTTTAGATCAAATTCTGCTGGTACAGAAATAACAGCATTGGCAACTGGCATTCCAAGATACTCCTCTGCCATTTGCTTCAATTTCAACAATAGTCTAGACCCAACATATTCTGGGGAAACGGTGATGGTCTCATTACTTGTCACAGAAAACTCAACCATTCCATTTTTGTTTAAAACCTGTGAATGAGATTTGAAAGACAAAGTGTAAAAGTGTGTGTGTTTATACACATATATATATACTTACACACATACATAAACACTGAACTTATTCAATCAAAAATTACTTTTACCTTTACAAGGTCATAAAATTCATTTGTAATCGATCAAGTACATTTACTAAGATTAGTTACTCAAAGTCATACTTTAAAAATCTATAAAATGAATCCACACCATATAACAATAGAATAATAAAATTCATTACCAAGCATATAATTGGAACAGAGAAGATTCTCAATATATATCTGTTAAATGAATGAAAGGAAAAATGAAAGATGAAATATAAGAAGAACTGTTGCTAAATCATGTATGTGACTCAGGATCTTTTTTTTTTTTTAATTAACTTGTTTCCAAAAGTAATAGATAATTGAAAGAATGTTCTGGTACATACTAACAAGAATAATTTTAGTACTTCATTATATTCTTATCCAAGAATCAAATATCACTTACATTCCTGTTTGCATGAAAACATGCATTATGTATTAGCTTACTACCCCTGGTAATGTGGTTGCACATTTAAAAATCTAGATTAATTCTAAAACATACTATCGTAGATTCACCAATAGATTGTATTAACATCAATAGTAAAGAGAATTAGTCTGTTTTAAGAAATGATAAAAATTTTACCCCATTAGGTTTCAGTCAAGAAAACCTGACCTTCCTGAAAGTACTTCCCCTGTCTGGGGAAAACAAAAACATGCTACAGACAGTATTAAAATAAGGTCCAAAGACACCAGTACCATCAGAACCCACATCAAACAGAAACAACAAAAAGTTACATCACTTAGAAACGTAGGGAAAAAAAAAACTTAAAATAACTCTTGGATCAATAAATAATGTACCCAAAGCTGTAATTTAGAGGAAATGTATAGCTTTATATGAATTTACCACTACATAAGAAAGAGCATAAATTAAAGAATCCTAAGAAAGAAGCTAAAAAATAACAAATAAAATAAACCCAAACAAAGAAATACATGGAGAAAAGTTTTTTTCTCCTTTGAAAATGGATAAAAAGTTTGAGAATTTTTATAGGTGGGTTATTCAATAAGCAGCACTGATACAACTATTTATTTTAACATCTATTCATTTAGAATCCCACTTCATAATTTACAAGAAAAACTCTACATGCAATAAAGATTTAAACTTTTAAAAGAAAACACTCAGCAAAACTCAGACCTATAAACACTCAAATAAAAGCATTAGGAAAAAAAATACAAGTGGATAGGATGGAAAAGGCCATTGTAAGTACAATAGGAGTCCAAAACCATTGTTAAAAAATTATCAAGAGCCTGGTGGCATAGTGGTTAAGTTCGGGCACTCCACTTCAGCGGCCCGGGGTTCATGGTTTCAGATCCCAGGTGCAAACTGATGCACTGCTTATCAAGCCATGCTGTGGCAGCATCCCATATAAAGTAGAGGAAGATGGGCACAGATGTTAGCCCAGGGCCGATCTTCCTCAGCAAAAAGAGGAGGATTGGCAACAGATGTTAGCTCAGGGCTAATATTCCTCACACACACAAAAAAATTATCAAGAGATGGGGCCAGCCCAGTTGCATAGTGGTTAAGTTTGTGCGCTCCGCTTCGGTGGCCCAGGGTTTGCAGGTTTGAATCCCAGGCGCTGACACATGCAACGCTCATCAAGCCATGTGTGGTGGAGTCCCACATACAAAACAGAGGAAGATGGGCATGGATGTTAGCTCAGGGACAACCTTCCTCAGCAAAAAGAGGAGGATTGGCAACAGATGTTAGCTCAGAGCCAGTCTTCCTCACCAAAAAGAATTTTAAAAAAGTTATGAAGAGATGATTTCACCACATAAAAATTTAACACTCTTGACAGCTCAAAAAGAAAATTATATATAATCAGTAAAAAAGAAAAAAAAATAAAGGAAAAAATACTAAAAACATATCACAAAGGTATTCTTATAGTCCTTAAGGAAAAGATAAACATCTCAAAAGAAAATAGGACAAAGGACAAGAAAAGGATCACTAAAGAAAATAAAATTGCCAGTTAACAAATTTTTTAAAAATCTGAGCTCACTAGGAATCAAAAGAATGCAAATTAATACAAGATACTATTTTTCACTTACCTATTGGCAAAGACTGAAAAATAATAACTAGTGAAGACATAGGCACTCTAAAAAATAGTTAAGAGCACATAATCTTTTCAGTGCACAATCTGGTAAGATAAATCAAAAGCCTTAAAAACAAGCACATTTGACCTAACAATTCTACTTCTAGAATTTAGGTTTAGGAAATCATTAGACAAGTGTACAAAGATATATGTACAAGGATACTCACTGGAGCTCCAACATTAGTGGAAAACCAGGGAAAAAATAAAATGTACACTGATAGAGACTGGACAATTAAATAATGGAATAGTCATCACATGAAACCATGAAAGATAATAATATGAACCTATTGACTAACGGTCCATGATATATTGTTGAGTTTCAAATAAGTCATAAAACAACATACTTAGTATGACTCTTTTCATGTATATAAATACATATACACTCACACGCACAGAGTTATCTATCCATCCATCCATCCATCGGTCTACATGGGGCTTCATTAGCCTTCTCGCTACAAGGAAAGAGCTAAGCAGCATTCTAAAGATGGAAGGGCAAGACCATGGTAAGGCCCTAAGTCCTCGATAGCACGGTGGAGTTCCTGAATGAACTCACACCACACCCTGGCGCTGCTGTGGCATTGCTTGTTATGTAAGATAATATAACTTTCATGAAGATTAAGTCAGTTGAAACAGAATGTTTTGTAACTTGAAGCCAAAGCATTAATTGAAACAGTATGTTAAACTAAAATCAAAACAGATTCTAGCTTAACACTTACCTTAAATGGGTATCTGCCAATTTCAGCCTCCAGCTCCTCTGGGGTAAAAATCTTGCCAATGAATCTTTTGGCATCATATATTGTGTTCTGAGGATTTGAATCTGCCAGCTCTAAGCTTTCATACCCCACATACACATCACTGTCAGTAAAGGACACCATGCTGGGTATGCTGTTATGCCCATTTTCATCTGGAATGACCTTTACTTTCCCAGTGCCAGGAAAAAACACCCCAACTGAACAGTAGGTGGTGCCAAGGTCAATGCCAATCACTTTAGGGGTAGGCAATGGTAGATACTGTTGTGCCAAATAGCCAGCCAACAGGAGAGTCAAAACAGCTGATCCTGAAATACAAGCAAATTACAAGATATGTCTCATCAAACT
Organism: Diceros bicornis minor; assembly: GCF_020826845.1. Taxonomy (NCBI): domain Eukaryota; kingdom Metazoa; phylum Chordata; class Mammalia; order Perissodactyla; family Rhinocerotidae; genus Diceros; species Diceros bicornis. Next base: position 16,815,499 of record NC_080766.1, read on the forward strand.
AGTACAATATGCTCAAGTACTATAGCAAAGCCCCTTTAATACCACTCTTTGAAATAAGACTAAAAATACACTCTCAAAATATTTTCTTTTAAAGTACCAATGACAACTCTTCTCTTACACAGCAAGCTTTTCATAATGTAACCTGGCTATAATACAATTAAAATGAAGTAACAACAAAAACAAAAAACTCGTGTAGTTGCATGTTTGTGTAGTTCACTTATGAGTGAAAAAGGGAATAAAAAGTAAAAATATTTCGATAATCGTGCTGATGCTGATAGGAAAAGCCATTCATCTGGAGCAAAATCTAGCTATAATCCAATTTCTTGATCAACTGATACTTAGATTTTACAGCCTTACGCATAGCTTTATCTACCAGTATTAAAAAGAAACTTGATTAAAATTCCCACAGCAAAAACTGTTATTGTAAGGCTAAAACTCTATCCTCTAATCTCCATTTTCCTTTCAAAAGGATGCAATGGATAAACTGGACAAAATGCTTTTGAAAATTGCTTAGACATTAAACAGCCACTTCATAACAGAACACAGTTAACTTTTTCTGTATTTAAATATGAATTAAGGTACTTCTTGCAGAGGTAATATTTAGGGAAGGAGAAACATAAAAGTGTGTAACCCTGATGACACCATACACGGAAGCTCCTTGAAGGCAGGTTTTGTTCACTGTTGTATCCCCCGTACCAGGAACGGTCCCTAACAAATAGCAGATGCTCGATAAGTGTTAATTGATGAAAAAAAGAATATGAACAAATGCCATGCACATTGTAAACATAACTGAAGAAAGACGCCACTCCAAATTTACAATCAATCTGCTGTCTGGTTTCGGGAGGCTGTGTTATATACCTGCGTCCCACTCATGTTACATACGACCCAAAACGTCAATCTGTTTTAGTAATTGTTAGCTCATCCTCATCAACACCTAATTCAAAGAAATGAAATCCAGCGCCCATCGCACTTTCCTCTTGCTCCTACGAGCAAAATTTCAGAAGCATTTCATCCCCTTCTTGCCTGGGAAGCGTAATTCCTAACGCGGTTTGATGGAAGGCGCAATGGACTATACATTAAGGAGGCCTGGATATCTCAAAAGCCAGCATCCCGTTAGTCTACAGCTCCAGACGCAGCTGCCGCTCCTCCCCCTCCCCCCACAAAGGGATCCTGAAGATTCACGTTTCCGCAGCCTCCCAAAGACCCCAATTCAACCAACGATTCAAGATCGACGTTCTGTTGGAAAGAACCCTTCCCGAGGCCCGATGTCCCTGGGATGTAAGCAAAGGGTCGCCGCGGGCCTACCTGGGCCTACTCGGGCCTGGGCCCGCCTAGAGGCGACCCCCAACCTGGCGCCCGGAACAGACAAAAACGGCCTCTAAGTCACCTTTCCGCGCCGTTCCCGCTGCGCCAACTAGATCCAGTAGCTGCGACAACCACCCCCGCCCATCCCGGCCTCCCCAAACCGCTCCGGGGCCCGCAACAACGACAGGGACCCCCGGTCACTGACCTAAGATCGTCATCTCTCCGGCCATCCCAGTCCCGCGGATGAGGCTTGGGATGACTGTACCAGACGTGGGGCACCGCCCCCACGCCGCCGACAGCCCCGCGGTCTCCTGGGAAATGTAGTCCTCTTGCTCTGATGCAGCCGGAGAAGCTACATCTCTGACCAGAGAAAGGACTTCACTGACCGTGAGGCCCCTGGCTGAGAGCCTCCATTCAACCGCTGCCAGTGACGACTAAGCCGCCCTCCCACGCACGGACTACCCAGCCAATTAGGCTGAGGTGGAGGAGAGTCAAGAAGAGGGCCTGGCGTTTATCATCAAACCTGAAGAGCCTGAAGCCAACTTGAGGTAAAAACACAGTGTCTCTTTAGCAACGCCCCAGCGCTTTGTATTTTGGGAATTGTAGTTCCGCCCTGCCCCCGTTCGCCAGAGGGAGCGTGAGGTCCATTAAGTTATTCGTTTTCTTGGCGGTGTCGGTAAGCGGGCGCAAGGTCGAGCGTTTGTTCTTTCGTTCTTTCTACGTTTTAAAGCGTGCCCGTTTGCCTGGGTTGTAGATTCTAGATGGGCTGCCTCAAAGCGCCCCTCCCCCCAGCCTCCCTGGAAGAGCCCCCGCCGCAGTGCAGGCGCGGAGGGAGCCCGGGTCTGGTGTCCCTGAAGCTCCGATCAGAGCATCAGTCCTCTGCTTTTGTTTGGGGGTAAATGAAGTCAAGCAATTTTAAGTCACTGTGATTTTATCCAAGAGAGCGGGGAGGCATTTTCTCTGTTGCTAACACAGAAGTAGGCCGTTAAAACAAAAACGAAAACAAAACGCCATAGCATTGTCCTAAGTGGTGGGAATCGCTTTCATGGACAAGTCCTGTAACAAGTATTGGCCATGTAGGACAGTGGTGAATTGTTTTTCAAGTTCTAGTCCATAATATACCCGATTTTTCTTGCTCTTTCGTCACTGGTAGTACTTAATGGCTACTTCTGAGAGAATTTTGTCCGTTATTGCTGTTCAAGTTCACCAGAACTATGATCCTGGAGAATTGAAATCTCTTTCCTCGCTTTAGGTATAAATCAAACAATTCCTGTTGACAGCAGGTCAGCCTGCTGGGGGAATAAACTGCCACTGGCTTTTTAGGCAATTTAAAAATATATACAGTAGTCTCCTCTTATCCACACTTTCAGTTACCTGGGTCACCTGGGGTCAGAAAATATTAAGTGGAAAATTCCAGAAATAAACAATTCATAAGTTTTAATTGTGTGCTGCTGCTGTTCTGAGGAGCGTGATGAAATCTCCCACCTTCGGGTTCTGTCCTGCCCAAGACGTGAATTATCACTTTGTCTGGTGTATCCAGGCTGTATATCCCCTTGTTAGTCTGTCTCAGTCAGCAGATTGACTGTCGTGGTGTCACAGTGCTTGTGTTCAAGTAACCCTTATTTTACTTAGTAATGGCCCTAAAGTGCAAGAGGAGGGATGCTAGCAATTCGGGTATGCCAAAGAGAAGTCATAAAGTGCTTCCTTTAAGTGAAAAGGTGAAAGTTCTTGACTTAAGGGAAGAGAAAAAGTCGTATGCTAAGGTCGCTATGATCTATAGTCAGTTTTATTATAGTCTGTTGTTATAATTGTTCTCTTTTATTATTAGTTATTGTTACTCTCTTACTGTGCCTAATTTATAAATTAAACTTTATCACAGGTATGCATGTGTAGGGAAAAAACATAGTGTAGAGGGTCCGGTACTGGATCCAGGGTTGCAGGCATCCACTGGGGGTCTTGGAACGTGTCTCTCCCGGGTAAGGGTGCACTACTATATGAAAATGTTGATGGTTATTGAGCTGAATTATAGTTAATGGGGATTCATTATAATGTTCTCTACACTTCTGTGTATTTTTTAAATCTTTTAATGTAGAGTATAAAAAGTGTTACGTGTGTCTACAATGAGTACTATTCAGTACAATTTCCTTATAAAGACTGCATAATTGAAGCACTCAATTCATGAATATTATTAGGTATAATTATCATTTTAACAAACACTTACTGAGCATAGTGGTAGCCACTAGTAACAACCAGAAGGAGAGACAGAAGGTAAACACATAAATGTAATTTATTATGGTGTATACCGTAATTGCAGTATAAACAGAGGGCAGAAACTGAAGGCAAGGGTGCTCTCAGTATGGACAGAGGACAGGAAATAAAGATTGTATAACTTTAAATGAAGAGAAGGCTTAGTGGGAGAGAATATGTCTAAGCAGTATTTTGAAGAGTAAAAGGGACCCAGGAGTTGGGTTAGTGGGATAATATGAAGCATGGGCTGGAGGTGTTCCAGGAAGAGGGAACTGAATTACCAAGAGCATAGAAGCGGAAGACAATCTCATTGATTAGCACTGCTGGATCATGAAGCATAAGGTGGAGTGTGAGAGTCAGGACTAGAGATGTAAAGGCACTAGAGGGTTAGTCATTTGTTGCAGGCACTGGTCATTGCCATTCTCCCTACCACCCACCCCTTCTCCTTTCTAGTAGGATCCTTATTTGTTCAAGAGGTTGGGAGAGATTATGTGATCTCAGACTGGAAGGCCCTTAACCTAGGGGAGGAATTAAAATGGAGCTAAACAAGTTATATTAGTTTTCTGTTCCTACCTTAACAAATTACCACAAATTTAGTGTCTTAAAACAACACAAATTTATTATTTTACAATTCTGTAGGTCACAAATCTGGTATGAGCCTCACTAGACTAAAGCAAGTCAGCAGGGTTGCATTCCTTTCTACAAGTTCTAGGAGAGAGTTGTTTCCCGTTCATTTGAGTTGCTGGCAGAATTCATTTTCTTATGACTGCAGGATCAGGGTCCCCGTTTTCTTGCTGGCTGTAAACTGAGGGCCGTTCCAAGCTTCTAGAGGCCACGCATTCCTTAGCTCAGCAATTCCTCTGTCTCCAAAGCCAGGAACAGTGGGTCAGTTACTTCTCCGAAGGCATCTTTTTGCATCCCTAAGAGGTCATGTGATTAAATTGGACCCACCCGGACAATCCAAAGTAATCCCCCCCTTCTCAAACTCTGTAAGTTTAAAATTTTTTGCAAAGTCTTTTTGCCATGTAAGATAACACATTCACAAGTTCCAGGAATTAGAATGTGAACTTCTTTGGGAGGCTATTATTCTGTCTACCCCAAATCGCTCTGTGGCCCCCAGAGATTTACATCCGTCCACATGCAAAATACAACATCCCTCAAAGTCTCATCCTATTACAGCATCAATGCAAAGTCCAAAAAGCTCATCTAAACCTCATCAGCTCAGAAGTCCTAAATATCATCGTCTAAATCATCTAAATTAGGTAGTGGCTGTTATCACCTCTCTCTTGTTTGGTTACAATCAGAGGAACAATGAAATACTTTGATAAGAATGCTGGTAAGACTATTTTAGTTTTTTCTGAGGATTATAGTAATGTTATAAAGAACAAAAACCATCAGAGTTGGGAAATAAGGATGAAGGCAAGAATATGGGAAGAAATGTAGATATACTCATTTCTTCATTTTTCTTAGCAGGGAGTTAATAGGTATTATATAAAACAGAGAATTTAAAAAATAGAAGCTTAAATATATCATTCAAGGTAATGAAGGCAACTTTCTGAAGGACCAAAAAATGATAAAACTTATAGAAAAAGGAATAGGTTATAGAGAAGAATAAGTAGGATTAAATAAAAATATGTACATTATTTTTTCAGTTTTCCATAGAGGAGTGTTAATACTTATCACTTAAGTTTTTAAAATTTTATATAGCAAAGTATATCAACAAAGGAAGCAGTAAAACCAAAAAAATAGATGATAAATTTAGGATCAATTTTTATTATATCCATAAATATAAATGGAATAGACTAAAAACTGCCAGATTGTCCTTTTTTTATATAGTTGTAACTATTTATTAGAGGCTTTTAAGTGGGTAACTAAATGAAGTTCATAGCTGGGCATGAACTTAGAGGGCATCTGGACCTACCTGCTTATTTATAGAATGAAAAATAGAGGCCAGGAGAAGTCAAGAAAATTATGATCTCAATTAGTGTTCATTCTCTTAACAAGTTATGCCTCACTTCAATTTAGTGATTAGAGGTAATCTTTAAAAATAGTAGATAGAGTGAAAAGTTGTCTAATTGTATATCCCAGTAATTCTCATTATTATTTCAGAAATGTGCTTCATTAGGAAAATCATGCCAAATAATAAAAATCTTACTACATATCAATGTAATTCAGGGGACAAATTGTCCTTGTTTAATCCATGCTTATTTTTCTTCCTTTATCTATATAAGAAAAGTTCATTGAATGGAAAATTGATCCAGTTCTCTGCACAATCATTAAAAGAGTAAGTGTATTGAAATTACAACTTAGTTTGAATTACATTGTTAGATTCTATGAAACACTATAGTATTTAAACATAAAAGATTACTCCTATGTTAAAATTATGCCATAACGGGACAAATCTCATTTAATGAACCAGAGTATTTATAAATTTTTTGTCTTGTGCTAGGCTGTTACGCTTCCATATATTTCTGTATTCCGGGGATTAAAAATTTATTACTTGAAGATTTTTCACATAAAGGTATCAGTAGGAAGAAAATTTGATTTGTAACTAAAACGCTTGTGCCAATGTGTTGTTTTTTCGAGGACACTTATTATTGTACTAAAGAACTTTTGAAGGATGAGTGTGTTTGTCCTTTATTTTTAAAAATAGCTTATATTCTGGATATTGTCTATAAGTTTCAAATGAATTTAAGTGGAAATATATATTACATAGGTCTCCAATAAAAAACAGATTGTTTTTAAAAATTCATTTATGATTAAAGCAAAACATAACAAAAACTTAAAGGCATATGAACACATGAATGCTTCTTATATGATCAAAAATATATATACCAAACAACAAACAGCACCAAACTTAGAATAATTACCAATAAAATTGAGAATGAGGTAAGAATACTCATTTACAACTACTATATAACATTGTTCTGGATTAACAGCCAGTGCAAGAAAATAAGATAGAAGGTATAAATTTGGGGAAAGAATAGAGGCAAATTAATCATCATTTTTTAATTGTATGGTTATTGTCTTAGTTCAGGCTACTATAACAAAATACCATAGAGCAGGTGGCTTATAAACAACAGAAATTTATTTCTCACAATTCTGGAGGCTGGGAAGACCAAGAACAAGGCACTAGCAGATTTGGTGTCTGGTGAGAGCCTGCTTTCTGTTTCATAGACAACTATCTTCTTTCTGTGTCTTCACATGGCCTAAGGGACAAGAGAACTCTCTGGGGTCTTGTTTATAAGGGCATTAATCCCATTCATGAGGTTTCCACCCTCATGATCTAATCACCTCCTAAAGGTCCCTCCTCCTAATACCATCACATGGAGGGTAAGGTTTCAACATGGATTTGGGGGCTGATGGGCACAAACATTCAGTTGATAGCAATTGTATGCATAGAAAAATCAATACACTAAAAATATCTGAGACAATAAGAATCGAACAGGGTCCCCTTCATTAACATTTTACAAAAAAAAAACCCTTTCCTGTATGCAAACAATAACCAGTTAGAAAAAATATGGCAGGAATTATCCCATTTACAGTAGGAAACAAAAAGATAAAATCAATAGAAGTAAATTTATGAATAAAAGAAGAAAGCTTTCAAACTCTCTTAAGACTAGAACAATACATTTAAGTAAATGAAAAGACAACACCTTCTTGGATAGGAAAATTCAATAAATTTATTATTAGAAAATTTTAAGTATACACAGAGTAGGGAGAATTAATTACCGTGTACCTCATCCAGATTCAATAATTATCAACTAGTGACTAATCATATTTTAAGTCTATCTCCACCCATTCCTCATCTCATATTACTTTGAGGCAAATAGGAAATATATCATTTTATCCTTAAATATTTCAATAAGTATTTATAAAGATAATAATTTTTAAACACACACGATAATATTAGCAAACCCAAATATTAAAAATAATTCTCTACTATTAAGAATCTAGTCAGTGCTCAAATTTCCAATTGCTTCATAAATGTTATATTGTTTTCCAGTTTGCTCCTTTGAATTAGAATCATCATAAAGGCTACAGCTTGCAGTTTTTAAAAAATAAATCATTTGCCCTTCAAGGTTTCCTAGAGTCTGAATTTTGCTGATTGTATCTCCGTGGTATAGTTTAACATGTGGTATAGTTTAACATAATACTCTTTTGCACATTTCATATAAGTTGCTAGTTGGATATGGAGGTTTGATATAATTTAGCCTCTTTTTTTTCCTTGCAAGACCATTTTGTCTTTAGTCATGTGTTTTCCTGTTAGAAGGCAAGTAATGTGTGGTTGCCTCTCTTTTCATTGATGATAAATGCCCAAGCTCATTAATTTATTAAGCATTGCAAAACAATGATATTCTGTTTTTCCTTCTTTATTTCTTAGCTGGAATATATCTATAGAGAGAAACTTCTCTCATTTACTGTTTGATTACACAGTGGTATAGTTTATGTAGAAAGGCAAAATTAATTCTTGATTCATTCTCTTTCTATTTTTAAAAATAATCATTTGGCTTACTAGCATCTTCCAAAGGTGACCAGTTAGTTGTTATAGCTGTTGTGTGGTGTTATATGTTTCAATTCATTGCAATTGTTATCCTTTTGATACTTATGTTGTCCCAACTTCAGCCAGTGGCAGCCTCTTCATAATTCGCTCTTGAGTGCCTTAGGCACAACCCTAGTAGGCTTTACTTAACTTTTCTTGCTACTTGCTCTGAAAAGATGCCTCAGGATCCTCTTATTCATTTTTTTCCCCTCACACTTATAATCAGCCATACCTCCACGGAGCCCAACCCTTTTATTAAGGCATGATATTTGGAGAACATAATTTGTGTGCTAGGGAATTATTATTTTAAAGATTCCACTTCTCCTTATATCTTTAAATTCAATGAAATATCAAATAAAATGCCAGCAGAATATTTTATAATTTGACAAAAAAAATCATTTGGAATATTCAGGAATAAGAATTTAATGAAAGAATAGCCCTTTCATGTGTTAAAACAAATAACAAAACTACAAAAATCAAAAGAACTTTGTACTACAGAGGAAATAGAAAATGGACCAAAGAAGAAAATGGCATTCCATTCAAAATGAGAGGAAAGGGAGATGGATTATTCAATAAATGGTATTGAGACAATTGGCTATTGTTATCATTAATTATAGAAAGTTATGTTACACCTTAACACCAAAATAAATTCCAGATGGATGAAAGATTTAATTCAAAAAGTATGGGTGATTTTAGAGTGACGTCAGCATCATGGCGGAGTGAGCTTTCCCGTGAATTCTTCCCCCACAAGATACAACAAAAGTAACAGCCACAGACCAACAACGGAATCCCAGACAGTGAAAAGCTAGAGCGGAGGGATCCACACTGCCGTACATCTGAGAGCGGAACGTGCTGGGCCCCCGGAGGAAGTGGGGAGAGGTAAGGAGAACTCCGCTCCCTCCCCATCAGATCAGCGATCCGGTCCGCGCGGCTCCCAGAGAGGGGGGAGGGGCGGCCCTCGGCGGGAAACTGTAGCTCTTCGGGCTCTCTCAGCCAGTGGGAAACTCCCGCACAGAGGGCTCAGAGGAGCCACAGGGCTACCATCAACATCTGAGCAACCCAGAGAGCGGATAAAGAGGGGCAAACGAGAAGCCTCCCACGTCAGGGACCCAGAGGGCAAAAGAGAGAGCTCCCCCCTCCCCGCAACCCGGAGTCTGCAGCTCGACCAGATCTAGCGGTCCGAGGCAGACCTGAATAAACTGGACTGGACCCGTGGATCGCAGTGGGGAAAACAAAACAAAACAAAACTGCGGATCGCAGCAGAAAAACTGGGGCAGAGCGCAGGGGGCTTAGACTACATAGCCCTTTACCACCAGACAGTGGCGGCAGGTGGAAATTGCAACCAGAGACTTCCAGGATGAGGAAAATCAAAACCAACACAGGAACCACAATGCAAAAATATATGAAATCACCAGACCAGAAACAAAATGACAAGCACCCAGAAATCAACCCCGAAGACACAGAAATCCATAAACTAAATGACAGAGATTTCAAAATAGCTATCATAAACACACTCAACGAAATACGAGACAACACAGACAAACAATTCAATGAGATTAGGAGTTTCTTCACAAAAGAGATTGAAATCATAAAGAAAAACCTATCAGGGCTGATGGAGATGAAGAACACAATGGAGGAGATAAAGGAGAATCTGGAATCTTTAAAGAACAGAGCTGACAATATGGAGGAAAGAATTAGTACTTTAGAGGATAGCAATACAGATATACTCCAGATGGAAGAAGAGAGAGAACTAAGACTAAAAAGAAATGAAGAAAGACTCCGAGAAATATCGGACTCTATTAGAAAATGTAACATAAGAATTATAGGTATTCCTGAGGGAGAGGAGAGGGAAAGAGGAACAGAGAGCCTATTCAAGGAAATAATAGCTGAAAATTTCCCAAATCTGGGGAAGGAGCAGGAAATACCAGTAAGCGAAGCCAACAGGACGCCTATATATATTAACAGACAAAGGCCTTCACCACGACACCTAGTGGTAAGGCTAGCCAGGGTCAATGACAAAGAAACAATATTAAGGGCAGCTAGACAAAAACAAAAAATAACGTACAAAGGAACTCCCATCAGGCTCTCAGCGGATTTCTCAACAGAAACTTTTCAGGCTAGAAGAGACTGGAATGATATATTCAAAATACTAAAAGACAAAAACTTTCAGCCAAGAATACTCTATCCAGCAAAAATATCCTTCAAATATGATGGAGAAATAGTAACTCTCCCAGATAAACAAAAGCTAAGGGAGTTCATGGCCACGAGACCGCCACTACAAGAAATACTCAAGAAGGCCCTCAGGCCTGAAAACAAGAAGAGAAAGGGAACACAAAGCTTGGAGTAAGGAGAAAAGTAGGTAGACAAAATCAGAGAAATAGTAGATCTTTACCGGAATAGGTTAGCAACCACTTAAATACTAAACTCAAAGATCAAAGGAAGAAATTCACCAAAAATAAATTTAACCTCATCACTGTAAACACACAGCCACAACACAAGATAGAATAAGGTATAACAAGAGCAACTTAGAAGGGGAAGAGGAAAGTGACTGAATTGACTTAGTATAAGGAAATAGGAGGCTATCAGATAATGGACTATCTCATACACAAGATTTTTCGCCCAAACCTCAAGGTAACCACTAAACAAATAATCAAATTAAAACCACATATGATAAACAAAGAGAAAACTAGAAGAATCATAAGACAGAACAACCAAACTGAATTGGCAGTCCAAAACAAATGGGACAAGAAACAAAGGAAATGCAAAAGAACCAGAAAATAAGTGACAAAACAGCAACATTCAACCCTCATATTTCAATAATTACCCTAAATGTAAATGGATTGAACTCTCCAATCAAAAGATACAGAGTGGCAGGATGGATTAAAAAGCAAGACCCAACAATATGCTGCCTTCAGGAAACACATCTTAGCACTAAAGACAAGCACAGGCTCAGAGTGAAAGGATGGAAGACAATTCTCCAAGCTAATGGCAAACAAAAGAAAGCAGGTGTTGCCATACTCATATCAGACAAAGTAGACTTCAAGATAAAACAGGTTAAGAAAGACAAAGAAGGGAAATATATAATGATAAAAGGGACACTCCATCAAGAAGACATATCACTTATAAATATATATGCACCCAACATAGGAGCACCAATGTACATAAAACAACTATTAACAAACCTAAAAGGAGAAATCAACAACAACACAATAATAGTAGGGGATCTTAACACCCCACTTACAGCAATGGATAGATCATCCAGACAAAAAGTTAATAAAGAAATATTAGACTTAAATGAAAAACTGGACGAGATGGACCTAGTAGACATATACAGAGCACTCCACCCAAAAACAGCTGACTACACATTCTTCTCAAGCGCGCATGGAACATTCTCTAGGATAGACCATATGTTGGGAAACAAAGCAAGCCTCAATAAATTTAAGAAGATTGAAATCATAACAAGCATCTTTTCAGACCATAAGGCTATGAAACTGGAAATGAACCAGGAAAAAAAAACTGGGAAAGTGACAAAAATGTGGAGATTAAACAACATGCTACTGAACAACCAATGGATCATTGATGAAATTAAAGGAGAAATCAAAAACTATCTGGAAACAAACGAAAATGATAACATGCCATATCAAACCATATGGGACGCAGCAAAAGCGGTCCTGAGAGGGAAACTCATAGCGATACAAGCCCACCTTAACAAACAAGAAAAAGCCCTAATAGGCAACCTTAAATTACACCTAACAGAACTAGAAAAAGAAGAACAAACAAAGCCCAAAGCCAGCAGAAGGAGAGAAATAATAAAAATCAGAGCAGAAATAAATGATATTGAGACCAAAAAAACAGTAGAAAGGATTAATGAAACAAAGAGTTGGTTCTTCGAGAAGATAAACAAAATAGACAAACCCTTAGCCAGGCTAACTAAGAAAAAAAGAGAAAAGGCTCAAGTAAATAAAATTAGAAATGAAAGAGGAGAAATTACAATGGATACCATGGAAATACAGAGGATTATAAGAGAATACTATGAGAAATTATATGCCAACAAATTGGACAATCTAGAAGAAATGGATAAATTCTTAGACTTATACAACCTCCCAAAATTGAACCAAGAAGAAATGGAGAATCTGAATAGACCAATCACAAGTAAAGAGATTGAAATAGTAATCAAAAACCTCCCAAAAAATAAAAGTCCAGGACCAGATGGCTTCTCCAGTGAATTTTACCAAACATTCAAAGAAGATTTAATACCCATCCTCCTCAAACTATTCCAAAAAATAGAGGAAGATGGAACACTTCCTGAATCATTCTATGAGGCCAACATCACCCTGATACCAAAACCAGACAAAGACAATACAAAGAAAGAAAATTACAGGCCAATATCGCTGATGAACATTGATGCAAAAATCCTCAACAAAATATTGGCAAACCAAATACAACAATATATTAAAAAGATCATACACCATGATCAAGTGGGATTTATACCAGAGACGCAGGGATGGTTCAACATCCGCAAATCAATCAACGTGATACATCACATCAACAAAACGAAGAATAAAAACCACATGATCGTCTCAATAGACGCAGAGAAGGCATTTGACAAGATACAACATCCATTTATGATAAAAACTCTCAATAAAATGGGAATAGAAGGAAAGTACCTCAACATAATAAAGGCCATATATGACAAACCCACAGCTAACATCATACTCAACGGGGAAAGACTGAAAGCCATTCCTCTGAGAACAGGAACGAGGCAGGGCTGCCCACTCTCACTACTCCTGTTCAACATAGTACTGGAGGTTTTGGCCAGAGCAATTAGGCAAGAAAAAGGAATAAAAGGAATCCAAATAGGTAACGAAGAAGTGAAACTCTCACTATTTGCAGATGACATGATTGTATATATAGAAAACCCTAAAGAATCTGTTGGAAAACTGTTAGAAACAATCAACAACTACAGCAAAGTTGCAGGGTACAAAATCAATCTACAAAAATCAGTTGCATTTCTATATGCTAATAATGAACTAACAGAAAGAGAGCTCAAAAAGATAATACCATTTACAATTGCATCAAAAAGAATAAAATACCTAGGAATAAATCTTACCAAGGAGGTGAAGGACCTATACAATGAGAACTACAAGACATTATTGAGGGAAATCTACGATGACATAAAGAAATGGAAAGATATCCCATGCACGTGGATTGGAAGAATAAACGTAGTTAAAATGTCTATATTACCTAAAGCAATCTACAGATTCAATGCAATCCCAATCAGAATCCCAATGACATTCTTCACAGAAATAGAAAAAAGAATACTAAAATTTATATGGGGCAACAAAAGACCCCGAATAGCTAAAGAAATCCTAAAGAAAAAGAACAAAGCAGGAGGCATCACAATTCCTGACTTCAAAACATACTACAAAGCAATAGTAATCAAAACAGCATGGTACTGGTACAAAAACAGACACACAGATCAATGGAACAGAATTGAAAGCCCAGAAATAAAACCACACATATACGGACAGCTAATTTTCGACAAAGGTGCTAAGGACATGCAATGGAGAAAGGAAAGTCTCTTCAATAAATGGTGTTGGGAAAACTGGACAGCCACATGCAAAACTGGATAGCCACATGGACCATGTGCTATCGCCATTCACAAAAATTAACTCAAAATGGATCAAAGACCTGAAGGTGAGACCTGAAACTATAAAACTCATAGAAGAAAATATAGGCAACACACTATTTGACATTGGGTTTAAAGGAATCTTTTCGGATGACATGCCTACCCAGACTAGGGAAACTAAAGAAAAAATAAACAAGTGGGACTTTATCAGACTAAAGAGCTTTTATAAGACAAATGAAACCAGAATCAAGATGAACAAACAACCAACCAGCTGGGAGAGAATATTTGCAAAACATACATCTGACAAGGGGTTGATCTCCATAATATATAAAGAACTCACACAATTGAACAACAAAAAAACAAACAACCCGATCAAAAAATGGGCAGAGGAAATGAACAGACACTTCTCCAAGGAAGATATACAGATGGCCAATAGGCACATGAAAAGATGCTCAACATCACTAATCATCAGGGAAATGCAAATCAAAACAACACTAAGATACCACCTCACGCCCGTTAGAATGGCTATAATCACCAAGACAAAAAACAACAAATGTTGGAGAGGATGTGGAGAAACAGGAACCCTCATACACAGCTGGTGGGAATGCAAATTGGTGCAGCCTCTATGGAAAACGGTATGGAGATTCCTCAAAGAATTAAAAATAGAGATGCCCTATGATCCAGCCATCCCACTACTGGGAATCTATCCAACGCACCTGAAATCAACAATCCAAAGAGGCTTATGCACCCCTATGTTCATTGCAGCATTATTCACCATAGCCAAGAAGTGGAAGCAACCTAAGTGTCCCTCGACTGACGATTGGATTAAGAAAATGTGGTATATATATACAATGGAATACTACTCAGCCATAAAAAAAGACAAAATCGTCCCATTTGCAACAACATGGATGGGCCTGGAGCGTATTATGTTAAGTGAAATAAGCCAGAAAGAGAAAGACAAACACTGTATGATCTCACTCATATGTGGAATATAAACCAACACATGGACAGAGAAAACTGGACTGTGGTTACCCGGGAAGTGGGGGTGGGGGGTGGGCACAAGGGGTGAAGGGAGTCATATATGGGGTGATGGACAAACAAAAATGTACAACCCAAAATTTCACAATGTTAGAAACCATTAAAATATCAATTAAAAAAAAAAAAAAAAGTATGGGTGATTTTATTCATTAACTTGAGGGTGGAAGAGGCATTTTAAATTAAGACTTAAAACCCAGAAACAGCAAAGCAAAAGTAAACTAAACAAAAAAATATAAATTTGATTATATTGAATTTAAAATTATTCATATATAAATATAAGTGAAGTCAAATGACAAACTGAAGAAATATTAAATATACATGATGTACAAGAGAGATTAACTTCCTTGCTTTATAGAGAGCTCCTCAAAGTATGAATATTTACAACCTAATTGAAAAAACAGAAAACATATGAATAGATAATTAACAGAAAGAAAATAAAAATGCCCAATAAACGTGAAAGAAACTACTTCAATCACATTTAAATAAACATAAATCAAAACAATAACATGTCATTTTTAGCAATCTAAGTTGAATTCTGTCCTCCCAGAAAAGATATGTTGAAGTCCTTACCTCCAGTACCTCAGAATGTGACCTTATTTGGAAATGGGGTTGTTGCACACGTAATTAGGTAAGATGAGGTCGCACTGGAGTAGAGTGATCTCTTAATCCAATATTACTGGTATCCTTATAAGAAAATGGCCATCTAAAGACAGGGAGACACAGAGAATGCCATATGACAATGAAGGCAAGACTGGAGTTATATAGCTGCAAGCCAAGGAATGCCAAAGACTGCCAGCAAAACACCAGAAGCTAGGTAGAGACAAAGAAGGATTCTCCTACAGGTTTCAGAGGGACCATGGCCCTGCTGACATCATGATTTTGGACTTGAAGTGTCCACAACTTTGAGACAATAAATTTCTGTTGTTTTAACAGAACATCCTGCTTATGGTACTTTGTTACATCAGACCTAGGAAAGTAATACACTATTTAACTGGAAAACGAAGTAATGATAACAACCAAGGCTGGTGAGTGTGTCAGCAGTTGCTCACTCTAGGTCTGTGTGTGGAGTACCTTTTGAAAGGGTAATATTGATCAAAATGTAGAATACATTAGACTTCCATTTACAGCCATGATTAGAATGAATAGGATTGTCCTTTCTTCATAAACAGATGGAAAACAGGACAAAAATAAACAATAGTTTCAGGCATTGGAAAACAGGTAGAGAAGGACTGTGATCCCTGAGAAAAGGGAAAGAAATGAGGTGAACTCTATAGTCATCCTGGATTTCTATTTGGAGGCATATTTAAGGCTTTAGTGCAGAGAGGGAAATCCCAAGTAGAGCACAATGGCCTTGCTAAATTGGGGAGACAGGTGTCAAGAGTTCAAGGATTCTGTGGAGGCTGAAGCTGTAGGAGAGGCAAGAGCAATGCAGTACACCAGAAACCTCCAGAATACCTGGATACTTTTACCTCACACCATACACAAAAATTAACTTGAAATCACTCATAGACCTATATGTGAAAGCTAAAACTATAAAAATTATGGGAGAAAATGTGTGTGGCCTTCAGATAGGCAAAGTTTCCTTAGGATATAGAAAGCATGAACCATAAAAACAAAACAAAACTGATAAATAGAATGTCATCAACATTAAAGACTTCGAATGTCATCAACATTAAAGACTTCTACTCTTGGAAGGATCCCATTAAGAAATGAAAAGACAACCCACAAACAGAAAATATATTCACAATACGTATATCTGATAAAAGACTATATACTCCCGAGTATATGAGTAACTCCTAAAATAATAATATCACCAAAAATACCTACTTAAAAATTGGTCAAAAGATTTTAACAGACACTTCATAAAAGAAAATATACTAATAGCTAATAAAGACATAGAAAGGTACTTATCATCAGGGACATACAAATTAAAACCACTACAATGGCTAAGATTAAAAAATTGACTCACTAAATGTTGCCATAGGTGTGGAGCAAGTGGAATTCCCACACCTTACTGGCAGTAATGTAAAATGCTACATTTACTTTGCAGGACAGTTTGGCAGTTTCTATAAGGTTAAACACACTTACCATATGACCTAGCAGTTCTGCTTGGTATTTAACCAAGAGAAATAAAAACATATCCACAAAAAAATTGTACAAGAATGTATGTAGCAGCTTTTCTTATAATAGTCCCAAACTAGAAACAACCATATGTTCATCAACACTTGAGTGAATACTTTATTGTACAGTTGTGTACAAGATAAATTAAAACATGTCCACACAAAGATTTGTACATGAATGATTTTGGCAGCTTTGTTTATAGTAGCCTCAAAATAGAAGCAATGCAAATGTCTGTCAGCAGGTGAATGGATATGCAAATTGCGGTGTACCCAGATAATGGAATACTACTCAGCTATAGAAAGTTGCAAGTATATATATACATACACGTATATATGTGTGTGTATATGTATATTTATCAAACTCATCAGACGGTGCACTTAAAATGGATGCTTTTTATTGTATGTAAATTATACCTTAATAAAGTTGATTTGAAAACAAAACAAAATCTGACATACATGAGAGCTATGCAGAACACCACCAGAAATTCTAAACATTCTAGTGGTAAAAATCTACAGATATTCTTAAAAAGTACACATCTTAATTGCTCATGGTAGGACTCTTTCCCCAAAATAACTGTAAATTCATCTACCATTGATGGCTCTGTCAGATAGTAGAGTACTATGCAGCTGTGAAAAAAGTGGTCTTTTCAAAGTATTTATTTAGTTTTCCGTAACACAAGGTTTTAGCCTTAATTTTTGCCCAACATAAAGAAGAAATTCAGTAGAGGCACAAAATAAAATAGCTTTCTAGCCTTAGCTATATACAGGCTGGAGACGAAGAGAAGGGAAGGGATATAAAAATGTTCATAATTCATTCATCCTATTCAAATGGTCTCACACAAATATTTTAATAACAATTATCTGAAATTTTAGTAATAATTGTTGAAAGATTTCGCTAATTTTTACTAGATTTGCTGTACTAAGTATATGAAGATATTCTTTTGGTTTGTTCAAATTGGGATGAAATCCACTAAGTTGAAACAGTAGCATCTGTTGCCTGGTATAGCAGAAAGAATTCTGGGCCAGCTATTAGAAGCGAGTTCCAGGGCCAGCTCTGTGACATTGATTATATGACATTGATTACATCTCTTTAGCAGAGATTTTGCCATTGCCTTGGAGATTCCTTTTTCTTCTAAAATGTTGTTAATGGACTTCCTCTCTCCCACCCAGTCTCTTCTCTCCTTCCTTCCACAAATATTTATTTTATACCTACCATTTCCTAGGCACTGCGCCTATAGTAAGGAACCAGAATGAAAGAATTCCTGAGCTCAGGGAGTTTATAGCCTAGTTGAAGGAGCCCAGACATTTAACAATTACATGCTGAAATAGTCATGATACCAGCTCAAGACAAGGTTGACATGAGGGAAGCCATATTGTAGAAAAGAAGCCCTATTGTAACTTTGAATGACCTCTGACAAACTAACCCAGCTGGATATGCACCCTTCAAGAGATCTAACTTCTCTGTAGATTTTATGACCCCTGCTTGTGCGTGTACCTCCCAGCTGCGATAAGATGATAACTTTGTTCTTTTGAGTTCCTTAGGAATGTGATGACTCCCGGAGAGAGAGTTTATGCTGATAGCCATCATCAGTGAAAACTGAAAGATCTGGTGTGGCGCTCTCAGTTTGTAACACCAGAGGGTCAACATTCCTAACCCTCTCCCCTATAACCCAATGGCCTATATAACTGCCGTAGGATTTTGTGCCCCCTTAAGATGGTTCTTTGAGATGTTAGTTGGCCATCTTCCCCCTTGCTAACAAGCTATAATAATAAGGTGTAAAAGCCTTTCTTTTCTACCATCTTGCCTCTTGATGATTGGCTTTTGTTTCTTGGTGAGCAGATAGTGCCTTTTGTGCAGTAACAGTCATATAATTTTAAATGTGATCACTGCTTCAAAGAAAGATTTCCATTGGTGGAGAGGGGCTTTTTTGATATTATTTTATGTTTTTATTTATATATACTTACTTGCATGTATTAAAGGGAAGTATTCAGTCTTTTTTAACTGTAATGAAAGAGATAGATTTAATTGGTAACGGGCCAAAATTTCTATAAAGAAAATAATATTTGTAATGCAGTCTAGTTAGGACTCTTTTAGGCTAACTTTAGGACTCTTTGAAATACATTTTTAGCAAAATTAGCTGTCCTTTTTCCTAAAAATTTTCTTTTGTACTATTCTAGAAAATAGGTTTAAGCTTATTTCAGTGCCATCTACTTTAAGAATTCAAATGTCGGCAATGAGCTGTTTTATTCATGAAGATGATGAGCTCAGAGGACTAGGTGAAATATACTGCTGCCCTAGATTTCTTCTGTTTTCTGTGACTTTTTTTTCTAAATTTTAGGCCAGCTGAAAACATTTTCTTTATATAGCTTTCGTAAAAAATTTAAACAATGCAGTAGTATGTAAAATTAGAAGGAAAACTTTTTCCCTTCAAACAATCCAACTTCCGCATAGAGTGTTTCCTTGAATTTTTTTTTTCTGCATAGACATACATAACATACCTATAAGTTTTTATTAACAGAAATGTGCTCATATGATATATATTGTTCTGTAATTTGCATATCTCCCTTAACAATATATAGTGGATATCTTTCTGCCTTGTTATACATAATTCTGTTCCAGTCTAATAGCTTTGTAATTTTCCACTACACTAATGTACTGTAATTTATTTAAGCAGTCAGATATTTGGTTATGTTGGATACTTGTGTTATTTCTAGCTTTTTATTATAGTTCTGCAATGAAATCCTTCTGCATCTGTCTTTCCTTTTTCTTTGTATCACTTATTAGAAGTTAAAAACTATACATATTCAGAATTTAGATAGATATTGCTAATTTGCCCTCCAAAAAGTTGTACTAACTTATACTCCTGTATATAAATGTGTATGTGCCCCTCCCCCTCCCTGCCTTCTGACCAGTGCTGCATATTACTAATATTTGCTAATCTCATAAGGGGGATTACATTACAGTTGCTTTCTTTTTTATTTATATGTTTATTAGTAATGTTAAAAATCTTTGTCAGTGTTTATAATTCATTTATACTTATTTTGTTCATGTCCTTTATTCATTAGTTGCTCATTTTTATTTATTATTTTGTAGATACTTATTATCGACATTCACATCAATACTCTCAATTATATGTTGTAGTAGTTTTTCCGGGTATGTCATTTGTTTTTTATGTTGTCTATGCCATCTTTTGTCATGTTGAAGTTTTAAATTTTTGTATAGTCAAGGCTTTTATGGCTTCTAAGGTTGGTGTCATGCATTGAAAGATTTTCCCAAATTAAGATTTAAACAGTGTTCTCACATGTTATTTTTACATATTTATAATGTTTTTTAAATATTCAAATCTTAAAGTTAACAGACATTTATTATAAATGTATGTTCTGAGATTAATTTCCAACTCTATTCCTAAATATACAAGCATTGTTACAAAAGTAATATCTACCAAGTAAGCTGTTCTTTCCTCATTGGTTGGAAATGCTTCATTTGCCATATACAAAATTTCCATATGCACATGAGTCTTTTACTTGACTATCATGTTTCATTAATCTGATTATCAGAGTCAGTAATATACTGTTTTAATAACCGAAGCTTTATCATAAATATTTATATCTGGTTGGATAAATGTATACTTCTTCATTTTGATAATTTCTTGTCTCTCTTCATTGACTTAAGTTTTTACATGGACTTAATCAACTTAGTTCCCTTTCTTCTAAAAAATCCTATTAGGACTTTTATTAAAATTTAATTCTATATATTGGTTTGAGGAAAATTGACATCTTTACAACAAGGAGATTTTCTCCTAGCAACAAGATATATTTCCATATTTAATGAGGACTTCTACATCCAGTGCTACAGTTTTAGTTTTTCTCAAGTAGGTATCACACATTCCCTGTTAAGTTTACTCCAAGGTATTCTGTAGCTTTGATGTTATTGTCATGCAATCTTTGTTAGAATTACACTGTCAATTAAAAATTCTTAAACTGCTGATTTTTGATACATTTAATTTATTTAATTGATTCTCACTCGATTTATTTTTGATTTTCTAAGTAGCTATCATCTCCAAGTAATGATAATTGGTTTCTTTTGTGGAGTGAGAAAATAGTGAAAAAGTTCCCTGCAAAGGTATGGACGCATTTTTCTTTTCATCTGTTCTGTGTAGAACTGTGTTATGTGGGGAGACTAACCCGTTGCTTCTCTGGCTGTGAGAACCATGTTAGGAACTTGCTGCAACTTGGTGCAAAATAGAGTCCTCACTGGTTGCAGCCTTAGTTCATTAGACAGACAAGCAGAGTACTACAAAAGCATGCTCTACTTCTAAATTACTCCCATTACCATGTGGCTTACCCCCAGGCCTATTCATGGTTCCAAACTCTGCTCTCTCTGAGGATAAGTTTTTTCTAGGGCTAGTACCAAAAATTGGTGCACTTTCTGCCCTGGACACTACATTCTTTTCCTGTCGAATTTTTGATTTCTTAATTCCTATTTCTTATCTCAGTGCTTTATTTTTTATTATTCTTACATAATATTTGATACACACAAAATTATATATATAATCTATGTGTAAATTGTGAAACAAAATAATAAAATGAACACCAGTGAATCTCCCTCCCACCTTAAGAACTGTACCCACGCTATTCCGAGTACCACTGAATCTACCAGTGTTTCTTTCCTATTGTTTCCTATTCCTGCCTCCCTCCCAGAGGTGAATTTTGTGTTTGCCAAGTCCTTTCTTTGAAAAAATAGTTTTATCAATATGATGCATACCAAGACAATATGTTATTTAGGTTTAGTTTTGAGCTGTCTAAAACATTTGACTACACACTGGCATCATGCTGTTTGTATCAGTTAGGGTGTGATCAGGGAAGCAGAATCCGTATAGGTGACATAGAATAAGGGATTTATCATAGGGACTAGCATGTAGGCAATTATGGAACCAATAAGGCAGTCTATGTAGGTCTTTTTTTTTTTTTTTTTTGCCTCTCTCAGCTCAAAGTCAGCCAGGCCTTAGTGGGACAGACCAAGGACAAACTGGAAACACATTGGTCTCTCATGGCCTCCAATCTTGATGATGCAGGTGACCTGATGGATAAGATGACTCTGCACCCTGGAGCTGAACCACACCTGGCTAGATGCAGAGACGCTGAAGGAGAAGATCTGGAGGGATGTGGCGGAGCTGCAGGCCTGGCTGCTGTCCTTTGCCGAGATCAATGACAATGTGTGTGAGCCGCAACTGCACATGAATGATACCCACCTTCTGGGAGTTAAAAATGTCACCTTCCCGATCTCAGATAAATTTCTCGTGTAGCAACCTTAATTTGGGGACACGTAGTTTCAAATTAGTGAAATTGACACAATGAAAAAGCATCCACTCTTTATAGATTTCTGTGACTTTTTTCTCTCAATATTTACTTTGTAAGCTGTTTTGTGTAGCTGTATATCCTTAACTTTCATTCGTATATAATAATTCATTATGGGAAAAATCCAAAATTTATTTATCCATTCTCTCATTTATGGACGTTTCACTTGTTTCAAGTTATAATTGTTATCACAAAGAGTGCTGCTGTAGACATTCTTGTCTGTTTCTCCTGATGTAATTATAAAGGCATTTCTCCATGGTTTAGAAATAGGAGAATGTAGGATATATAAATTTTCAGCTTTATAAAATAATTCCAAATTGTTTGTCAGGGTGGTTTTACCAAATTTGTACTCCTGTCCGTGCTATATAGAGTTTTACTTGAAGCACGTGCTTGCCAACACTTGGCATTCTCTTACTTGTTAATATTTTCTAGTCTGATGAGAGTAGAATGATAGATCTTTGTGATATTTATTTGCATTTTTCTGATTGTTAATGAGATTGAATATCTTTTCATATGTTTATTCTCCATTTCTTTTTTATCTTCTGGAAATTCCTGTTCATTTAGTTTCACCCATTTTTTTCTAATATGTTTTCTTTTCCTTTCTAATTTGTACCAGTTCTTTATATATTTTGAATACTAATATTTTGCATGTTATATGTATTGCAAATATCTCTATGGCTTATTTTTCTAATATCTTTATAATGTCTTTTAATGTCATATATTTTAATTATATAATGTGGTCAATTTTATCAATCTTTTCTGATTAGTACCTTTTTTATCTTGTTTAAAAATGCCTAACCTACTCCAAGATCATTAATATATCCTCCTATATTATCTTCTGTTAGCTTTGAGATTGGGTCTTTAATCAATCTGGAATTTATTTGTGTGTGGTTTGTGGTGAGGATCCTATACCAGTTTTTTCCATATGTATAACTATTAGCCCAATATTATTTATTGAAGAGTCCATAATTTCTGTAATGTTTTATGTGGCCATTTCTATCATATATCACGTTTCAATATGCATAAGTCTGTTTCTGAGCTGTCTATTCTGTTTTGCCAGTCAATTGATCTAATACTCTTTTTTTTATTTTTTTATTATTATTTTTTTAATACTCTTTTTATTATTATAGTTTTATAATACATCACGCTATTTATCAGGGCAAATACCTTCACTTTATTCCTTTTCTTCAGGAGTGTGTTAGCTATTTTTATTCCCTTTATTCTTTATATAAGTATTAGAAAAAAAACTATCCAGCTTCCAGTTTTGTATCTAAGGAGCTCAGAAATCTCCACTTTGTCCTAAAAACAAGGAAAAACCTGAACAGATGGAAAATCAACAACTCTTCTAGGATCCATAGAGAGATGAGAACACAGGGCAAACTGCTGCCCTCAAGATTAGAGAGACAGACGGGTGAATATGGGGAGTT
Organism: Diceros bicornis minor; assembly: GCF_020826845.1. NCBI lineage: Eukaryota > Metazoa > Chordata > Mammalia > Perissodactyla > Rhinocerotidae > Diceros > Diceros bicornis. The sequence continues at coordinate 16,839,166 of NC_080766.1, forward strand.
ATGGCTTACCAGAGCAGAGACCCAGGAGTGGAAATTGCTGTGGGAACCAGTCCCTGGGTAGGAAACTTGAAATGTAATTGACAGATTGTTGGAGGCTCAGGTTCAAATGTCAGAGGAAAAATCCCTCAGGCTCCTGCACGGGGAGGGGAAACGGAACTATTTTAAAATACTTCAGAGTCGTTCTTCTTAATAACAGAAGAACAGATTCTGTTCTTAACAAGGCCTGCCCTCAGGAAAAACTAGTTAACTGGTCCCCAACTTGCCTGGGGGAAGGGAAATACCCAACTCCATCAGTTCTTTCCCTGTGGGAGAAGGGAAATACGCTGATCACCATCTGTAAAATGGCCTATTCCTAGCAGTTCCTTTTACCAGGTACATCAGGTCCAGCTATCAAGAAAAAATTACAAGGCATATCAAAAGGCAAAAAACATAATTTGAAACAATAGAGCAAGCATCACAACCAGACATGCCAGAGATGTTGAAATTATCAGACTGGAAATTTAAAACAACTATGATTAATATGCTAAGGGCTCTAATGGGTAAAGTAGACAGCCTGCAAGAACAGATGAGCAATATAAGCAGAGAGATAGAAGTCCTAAGAAAGAACCAAAAAGAAATGCTAGCGATCAAAAACACTGTAACAGAAATGAAGGATGCCTTTAATGGGCTTATTAGTATTCTGGACACAGCTGAGGAAAGAATCCTGAGCTTGAGGATAGCTCAATAAAAACATCTCAAACTGAAAAGCAAACAGAACAAAGGCTGGAAAAAAAAAAAAAACAGACCAGAATATCCAAAGACTCTGGGACAATTACAGAAGGTGCAACATATGTATAACTGGAATATCAGAAGGAAGAGAAAGAGAGAAAGGAACAGAAGAAATATTTCAAAAAATAATGACTGAGAATGTCTCCAAATTAGTGTTAGATACCAAAACACAGATCCAGGAAACTCAGAGAACCCCAAACAGGATAAATGCCAAGAAAAGAATACCAAAACAAAACTACACCTAGGCATATCATTTTCAAACTGCAGAATATCAGAGATAAAGAAAATACTTGAAAGAAGCTGAAGGAAAAAAACACCTTATCTATAGAGGAATAAAGATAAGAATTACATCTGACTTATCCTCAGAAACAATGCTAGCAAGAAGAGAGTGGAGTGAAGTATTTAAAGTGTTGAGAGAAAAATATCATTAACTTAGAATTCTGTATCCTACAAAATTATCCTTCAAAAATGAAGGACAAATAAAGACTTCCTCAGACAAATAAATATTAAGGAATTTGTTGCCTATAGACTTGCTTGCAAGAAATGTTAAATGAACTTCTTTAGAGAGAAAGAAAATAATATAGGTCAGAAATTGAGATATACATAAAGAAAGGAAGAACATCAAGAAGAAATAAGTGAAGGTAAAATAACAATTTAATTTTTCTTATTCTTAATTGATCTAACAAATAACAATTTGTTCAAAATAATAGTAGTAACAGTGTATTTGATTGTGTATGCTTATGTATATGTCATATCTATGCTTACGTACACTTATTTATAAGTGAAATGAATGATAGCAATGACACAAGAGATAGGAGGAAGGAATCGGGACTATTTTGCTATTATAAGGTACTCACACTACCTGTAAAGTGGTATAGTGCTATTTGAAAGTAAATTTAGATTCGTTGTAAACGTATATTGCAAACTGTAGGAAACCACTAAAAAAAGTAAAGAAAGAAGTATAACTGATATGGAAAGGCAGAGGAGAAAATGGACTCATAAAATGCTCAATTAAAACTACAAAAGGCATAAAAAGAATAGAAAACAAAAATAAGAACAAAGAAAAGGAGTGACAAATAGAAAATAGTAACAAATATTGCAAATATTGATCCAACTATATCAGTAGTCACTTTGAACAGCAATGGTCTAAATGCACCAATAAAAGGCAGAGATTACCAGAGTGAAAACAAAACCCAACAATATGTTGTCTATAAGAAACCCTTTTTAAATATAAAGTCATATATAGGTTAACAGTAAATGGATGGAGAAAAATATACCATTCTAACACTAATGAATAGAAAGTAAGGATAGCTATATTAATTTCATACGGAGAAAACTTTAAAGCAATGAAAGTTAGAGATAAAGAAGAGCATTAAATAATGATAAAGGAGTCAGTTCTTGAAGAAGATATAAGAATCCTCAACATACTTGTGCCCAAGAACAGAGTGTCAAAATGCATGGGGCAAAAACTACCTCTATCAGAAATAGATAAACAGCAGGCAGGAAATTAGTAAGGACATGGTTGAACTCAACAATACCATCAGTCAACTGGATATAATTGACATCAATAGACTACTTCATCAAACAACATCAGATTACACATTCTTTGCAAGCACACGTGGAACATTCACCAAGATCAACTGCATTCTGGGCCATAAAACACACCTTAACAAATTTAAAAGAATAGAAATCATACAATATCGGCTCTCAGACCAGAATGGAATTAAATAAGAAATCAATGACAGAAAGATAACTGGAAAATCCCAAAATATGTGGAGATTAAACAACACACTTCTAAATAATACATGGATCAAAGAAGAAATCTCAAGAGAAATTTAAAAAATATTTTGAACTAAATGAAAATGAAAACACAGGTTATCAAAATTTGTGAGATGCAGCAAAAATAGATGCAGCGAAAATGCAGTGCTTAGTAGAAAATTTATAACATTGAAGGCATGCATTGGAAACAAAGATCTGAAATAAAAAAATCTATTTCTACCATAGGAAACTAGAAAAAGAAGAGCAAATTAAATCCCAAGTATACAGAAGGAAAAAAATAAGAAGAATTAGAGCAGAAATCAATGAAATTGCAAACAGGAAATTGACAGTGAAAAGAAATGAAACCAAAGCTGGTTCTTTGAAAATCAATAAGCCTCTAGCTAGGCTAATTAAGAAAAAAAAGAGAGGTCACAAACTACTAATATCAGAAATGAAAGAGGTAACATCACTGCAGATCTAATGGACATTAAAAGGAGAATAAAAGAATACTATGAATAATTCTATGCCCACAAATTTTATAAGTTACATGAAATGGGCCAATTTCTTGAAAGACACAATCTACCAAAACTCACACAAGAAGAAATAGACAGTCTGAATAGATCTATAATTATTAAAGCAATTGAATCAATAATTGATAACTTTCCAGAACAGAAAACAACAGGCCCAGATAGATTCACTGGTGAATTCTGCCAAATGTTTAAGGAAGAAATTATGCCAGTTCTCTACAATTTCTTTCAGAGTATACAAGCAGAGGGAATACTTCCTAACTCATTCTGTGAGACCAATCTTATCCGAATACCAAAACCAAACACATTACAAGAAAAGAAAACTATAGACCAATATATCTTATGAACATGGATGCAAAAATCCTCAGCAAAATATTGTCAAATCAAATCCAATAAGATATAAAAAGAATTATACACCACAACCAAGTGGGATTTATCCCAGGTATGCAAGGCTAGTGTAACATTTGAAAATGGATTAATGTAATTGATCACATCTACAGTCTAAAAAAGAAAACCACATGATCATATCAATAGATACAGAAAAAGCATTCGACAGAATTCAAAACCCATTCATGATAAAAACTCTCAGTAAACTAGGAATAGAAGGAAACTTCATCAACTTAATGAAGAATACTTACAAAATACCTCAAGCTAGTACCATAGTTAAGAGTGAGAAACTCGAATCTTTCCTACTAAGATCAGGGACAAGGCAAGGATGTCCCTTCTCATCACTCATTTTCAACATTCTACTGGAAGTTCTAGCAAATGCAACAAAAGAACAGGAAATAAAAATTATACAGATTGGAAAGTGAGAAATAAAACTGTCTTTTTTATAGATGACATGATTGTCTCTGTATAAAATCCAAAAGAATTAAGAAAAAAAACTTCTGGAACTAATAACTGATTATAGCAAGTTTGCAGGATTCAAGGTTAATATACAGAAGTCAACTGCTTGCCTATATACCTGCAGTGAACAAATGGAATTTGAAATTAAAAGCAATACTATTTACCTTAGCACCCAAAATAGGAAATACTTAGATAATAAATCTAACAAAATACGTACAAGATTTATATGAAGAAAACTACAGAACTCTGATGAATGAAATCAAAGAACTAAATAAATAGAGATATTCTACATTCATGAATAAGAAGACTCAGTATTGTAAAGATATCAGTTCTTCCCAACTTGATCTATTGATTCAAGGAAATCCTAATCAAAGTCCCAGAAAGTCATTTTGTGAATATCAACAAACTGATTCTGAAGTTTATATGGGGAGGCAAAGGACCCAGAATAACCAACATGAGGTTGAAGGAGAAGAACAAAGTTGGAGAACTGAAGCTACCTGAGTTCAAGACTTGCTATAAAGCTGCAGTAAGGAAGATAGTTGTGTTATTGGTGATAAAATAGAGAAATAAATCAATGGAACAGAATGGATAGCTCAGAAATAGACCCAAATAAATATAATCAACTGATTTTTTTCAAAGGAGCAAAGTCAATACAATGGAGAAAAGATAGTCTTTTCAGCAAATGGTGCTGGAACAACTGGACATCAACGTGCAAAAAAAATTGAATATAGACATAGATCTTACATCTTCTTTATTTTTTTTTAGTGAGGAAGATGCGCCCTGAGCTAACATCCATGGCCAATCTTCCTCTTTTTTTTTGTATGTGAGCTGCTGCTGTGGCCACTGACAGACAAGTGGTGTAGGTCCATGCCCAGGAACTGAACCTGGGCTGCCGAAATGGAGCACACCAAATGTAACCACTAGGCCAGTGGGGCTGGCTCTAGACCTTACATCTTTCACAAAAATTAACTCCAAATGGATCATAATGCTGAATGTAAAACAGAAAACTATAAAACTCGTAGAAGATAACATAGGAAGAAACCTAGATGACCTTGGGTATGGTGATGACTTTTTAGATACAACACCAAAGTCATGATCCATGAAAGAAATAATTGCTAAGTTGGACTTCATTAAAATTAAAAACTTATGTTCTGCATAAACAATGTCAAGAGAATGAAAAGACAAGCCACAGATTAGGAGAAAATATTTGCAAAAGTTACATATGATAAAAAACTGTTATCCAAATTATACAAAGGATTCTTAAAACTCAGCAATAAGAAAACAAACGACTAGATTAAAATATGGGCCAAAGACCTTAACAGACACTTCAACAAAGAAGATATACAGATGCCAAATAACGATGCCATATGAGAAGATGCTCTACATTATATATGATCAGGGAAATGCGCATTAATCAACCATGAGATACCATTATACAATTAGAATGGCCAAAATCCAGAACACTGACAAGACTAAATGCTGGTGATGATGAGGAACAATAGAAGCTCTCATTCATTGCTAGTGGGAATACAAAATGGCACACTTTGGAAGACAGTTTGGTGGTTTCTAGCAAAACTAAACATAATCTTACCATACGATTCAGTAATCCTGCTCCTTGATATTTACCTAAAGGGGTTGAAAACTTATGTCCACACAGAAACCTTCACATGGATGTTGTAGCAGCTTTATTGATAATTGATCAAATGTGGAAGCAACCGAGATGTCCTTTAGTAGGTGAATGTATAAATAAACTGGTACAGCCAGATAATGGAGTGCTATAAAGAAAGGAGCTATCAAGCCATGAGAAGGCCTGGAGGAAGCTTAAATGCATATTACTGAGTGAAAACAGTCAATCTGAAAAGACTATATGCTATATGATTCCAACTATATGACATTCTGAAAAAGACAAAACTAAGGGGATGGTAAAAAGATCAATGGTTGTCAAGTGTTGCAATGGAGGGGAGGGATAAATAGGCAGAGCACATAGGATTTTTATGGCAGTGGAAATACTCTGTATGATACTATAATGACCAGTACATGTCATTATACATTTATCCAAACTTATAGAATGTACAACACCAAGCGTGAACCCTAAGGTAAACTATGGACTTTGGGTGATAATGATGTGTCAGTGTAGGTTCATCAGTTTTAACAAATGTACCACTCTGGTGGGAGATGTTGATAATGGAGGAAGCTATGCATGTGTGGGGCAGGGGAATTTGGGAAATCACTGTACCTTCCCCTCAATTTTGCTGTGAACCTAAAACTACTCTAAAACAATAAAGTCGTTATTAAAAAATTTATGACGTGATCCACTTTGATCAGGACACTCAGTCTGGGACCACATTAGTCCTGTCGAAGGCCCCTGGCTAAATCCCTAAGTCTCAGGTTCATCTCTGTCTTGCTGGCCCAGGATTTGGAGTGATGATCTTGGCATTCGCCTTCAGGGCATCTCTGCCTCCTGAGGATTCTTTTTTGGCTTTCCCTTTGAGTTTCAGAAAATTTTTTTTATATTTTAGTCCCTTAAAAGATTTTTCTCAAATTTTCAGGAGCTCAGCATGCAATAACAACAATGTTTTATCGGAGCTCTTTTTCCCCTCAGTGAGAGGACTCTTTAACGTATCTAATATACAATTCTTCTGGAAGTACAAATCCTCCAGATTTCTTATGTTGCAACCTTAAAACTCTGAGCCAAAAATGTCATATTTTGAATTGACTGATGACCTCTGAAACGGCAATTTTTACTTGCGAGTTAGGGTCAGTGAAAGTGACCAAACACCTTAACTTCTGCCATTAAAATCAATTGACCCAGACCCATGTCCTCTTTTTTTATTGTATATTACCAAAGTTGGAAAGAACTAGATATCTAGATAGCTAACAACCCTTAATCTTCTTTCTTTCTTATTTAAAAACTATAAACCAGAGATTATTTGCTCTCCAAAGAGGGATATACTAATCAATAATTGTGAAAAGCCATGCCAAAATGAAAATGAGAGAGAGAGTCAAGAAAATCTCAATGTCAATAATTTATTTTAAGAACTTTAAAAAACAGGCCAGAATGTAGATATGCCTGAATGGTATCCCCAAAACTAAGTATCTGAAACAAACAAACAAAACTGGAAGATTATTATGTTACCTATTATTCAATATCAGGCTTCATTATGACTCTAGGATACTTCAAATTAATTTTAAAATTATGAATTGGATATCTGCCACTTGAGTTCTTAGCCAGACCTTGCTATCAATGCTCATGCTTTCCTTGATCCTTGCAGTAGTAGTCCACTAACATTTTGGCATGCTATAATTTGGACATACTTTGAAGTTGCCTTTAACTTTGACATTTAGCTTTATGAGGATGAAGCAGAGACAGAAATCATTTCAATATTTCCAGCAGTGTCCTCACCAGAGTGTCTGGGTAGGATCATGCTAAGAGCACAAGCTTTGGAGCCGACAGACCTGACTTCACATCCCAATACACAATCCGGGGGAAGTTCTTCCAGATCCTGTGAGCCTCAGACATTCCAGCTGCAAAAATGGAGATCACAATCCCTTCCTTGCAGGGCTATTATGAAAATGAAGTAAGATGATATGTTTTTTAAAAGCTTGACAAATAATAGGCATTCATTAATGTTAGCATATATTCCCTATTATAATTATTAGTATATACTTACTAGAGTCTTGTATAACTCAGGACAAATTTACTTTTTTCCTAAAGAGGATTAGATAATAAAAGGAGAATGATAATTATTCCTTTCTCTTAAGCAATATTTATCCTTCAGTAAGGGAGTGAAGCAAGGGAGGTTGAAGGAGGTGGGCATGGGGATCTCATTTCTAGGTTGGTCATCAATATGAATCAAATTTATTGCTTTCTTCCTCATTTATTATTGGCATAGACAGCAAGTAAATAATTTAATCATCATATAGAATGTATGAAGTTATATATGAACTGCTTTCCCTGTAGCCGAAGTTTGAATCCAAATATTATTAGCAAAGTAACTCAAGTGAAGCCAATCTATTTTAGACCACTTATGGTGAAGGTTGCTGCCAAACTAATCTTCCCTAAACAGTGAATTTATCAAGTCACTCTCTCTGAATTTATCAAAACTCATCTTTCTTATGTCCTGATGCATCAAGTCTAAACTTTCTGCCAAGCTTTCAAGAATCTTCCTACGCTAGCCCCACCATTTCAAGCCAAATATTTCTTGCTATTCTCTCACTCCACTCTCTGCTTTAGGGGGAGACCTACTCTCTGCCCACGAACAGATTCTTACCAGGCTTTGCTCCCTTCCCATTACTCATGTTGTTCTCTTTGCCTGAAACAACTTTCGCTAAGACTTCTACCTGTTCAAATGCAGCCCAGTATTCATATGCCCATTCAGTGCTCATTTCCACCATCAACATTTCCCTAACAGTCTCTAACTATCCCAACGCTCAGGCAAGAACTTTTACATAACTTTGGGTCATCATCACTTACTTTAGCTCATAAGTAAATGCTGACTTTTGTTGTACAATATTATTTCATGTGAAATAAAGTGGTCTATCCAATTAGAATATAGGGTCCTTGAAAATAGGTTGTCTTACAGTTCTGCATCTCTTACAATCCTAAGTATTGAACAGAGAAGACTAATAAATGTTAATTGATGAACTAATTGATTATAATTAGGACTTTTTATATTTGCCCGCATTTTGAATTTAGCCATAAACAATATCTAACTTATTGAGTTAATTTATGCTACATGCAATTTTAGATTCTTATTGTAATTCTTGGTTTTTGAATATTTTTGAAATGTTTGTTTTCAAAGCATGAAATTTGAGGGTGCTAAAGAAAATGCACATTATATTTTGTTTGCCAAAAGTATATTTATTCATAGTACAGTCCTATGCCGTATAATGACGTTTCAGTCTATGAGAGACCACATATATGACAGTGGTCCCATAAGATTAGTACCATAGAGCCTAGGTGTGTAGTAGGCTATACTGTCTGGGTTTGTGTAAGTACACTCTATGATGTTCACACAACGATGAAATCACGTAAGGACACATTTCTCAGAATGTATCCTCGTCGTTAAGCGATGCATGACTGTATCTCAATTAATCTGAATTATTTAAGAAAAAGGGATATATTCTCACTGAGTCAATGTTCTCTCAGGGATAGAAGTCCCAATTTATCAGTCACAAACAGCTGATTAATGTTTATGTCTAACACCTTTTAATTACTGCTGTAGTTGATATGGACAGATCTGTCTTGAGAATTGTATAGCAGTGAGAGAAAATAAACCAATTTCTTTTAGTGGTTTATAATATTATAAGATAAACTTTTAATATTTCTACATAATCATGGCTTACATTCCTTTTCTAAGACAAAATCCTAACCTCGTATTATAGATATATTTGTTTTATAATTTTTTATCTTTGTCATTGACCATACTATTATTATATACTTTCAAAAAACAAACACTAGTTATTTTTTCTGGTAAAGGAGAGTTGTACAGTATTCTTTAGCTTTTAGCAGCATATTACATTACACAAACAGGCTTAATGTAGTTATATTAAAATTGCATTAGCCAAGTTGTCTTGCTAGCACAGATTTTTCCACAGATTCAAAGTGAAAAATACACTCCACTGATTTAATTATTATCTTTCTGATAGGAATCTCTCATCATGTTCACGCTGTGAATTTTCAATGGTTTAAGGACTATCTGGGGGAACAGAATACGGAGTGAAAGAACAAATGTGTTTTGAGGGTTTGAACAGTGAGATATGTAGTGACCAGCAGGTGTCTCTGTTACACAATGTGGTTGAGATGCTGGAGGTTTTTCTAACATTGACCCTATTTTACATCTAACTAAATTCTCTTCATTTTTACGTTTAAATTTTCTTTCCTCTTCTATGCCATGTGAAGAAATCCTTACTCCTCTTATTTCGTTAATCATGGCTCTGCTTTTTTATTTTCCTTAAAATACTATATCCAAAATTACTTTTTAGTGCCTGACTTCTACCTTCTTTCTCTAAGTTTATCTTGCACCATCTATAAGAATGAGGACTGGATTAAGATCTTTAGAAGCCCTCAGCTCTGAAAAGATTGTGATACCACATCTCCACATATGTAATTAAATCAAAATATAATAGACTGAAAAGTAATAGTAAAGAACGTTAGCAAAGTTTTTCTTTTTAATTTAACTAAAAGCTAATAAGTATGGCAATGTGGCAATGTTTTGTTAATATATCAAATGTATTATTTTTTTCTTAAAATTTTAGGGAAAATATCTGATGATTTATATTGAGGGATTTCTAAGTTTAGTCTGCCTTTTGTATAATCTATCACTGTGTAAAAGAGAAGGCCAAATGAAACCCAGAATTATGCAAAATGCCCCTGCCAAGAATTGAAATCATAGACCAGACGTACAGGAGTGGATAAACAGGGCCAAGGGAGAGCCAAATGAAAGCAGAGGAGGAGTGAATGAGTACACCTAGACATTGTCAGTAGGGGTGTAACTTGTACATTCTTTCCAATAAAAATATAACATTCATTGATAGTTTATTATGTGCTAAACTTTGTATGTATTCTCTTGTTTTTTCCTCACCGTAGCCCTAATCAGTGCTGTGATTAATCTCATACTAAAATGAATAAACTGAGGCTCAGAGATAAGTTACAAAAGGTTACACAGTAAGAGGTCAGCTAGCATTCTTAACCTCTATGCTACATTTTTAGAAGGCAGTTTGACACTATAGTTTTTTTTAAAAATTAAAATTTTACATACTCTTGGCTTAGCACTCCCAAGATTTAAAGAAATAATAATGGATAAATGCAAAATATGTATGTAAGGTTTTTATTAGAGACTTTTATAATATTGAAATTCCTAGTTAATGCTACAGAATCAGACTCCCACAAAAGTTTATTTCCTGAAAGGCTCCTTAAAAGTCTCCAGAAGAATGGGAAGCTGATTTAACAAGGATCAAATTATCAAGAAGGAAGAGGAAAGAAGCACAGTTACTGTCCTGTAGCTAGCAGATCTGGTCCAGATGCCCTCACAACTCCAACAGACACTACCCCTATTGGGATGAACAACCTCTAGCATTTTCCTTCTGTACTTACTTCAAAGTTCCAGGTTCTAAGTCCCAGGAGTGGGCCTCCAACTGGCCAAATTTAGGTCACATGCCAACCCCTGGATGTTGAGCCAGGAGAGAGAGTTTCTTTCCTTTGGCTTTTGTAATAGAAGGCAGTCTCCCAGAAATTTTTTCCCCCAAGACTTAAAACAATGGAAAGGAGTTACTTCCCTAGTTGGACATTAGGGTGCTACTGGGGAGAGGGAATGAAGCTGGGAAACCAAAAATAAAAAAGGGACAAATGACCACTAGACTACTTTAAAATTGAAATATCTAGTAATGGAAGATTAATGGATTAATTATGTTATGCTCCATCAATCTAATAGAATACAAATGAACAATTAAAAATAAAGTTGTAGAAGACTATTTCTTGACATTGAAAGATGATCATGATATACTGATACATTAAAATAAAAACAATATATAACGTATGAATCCTTTCTTGTAAATACATACACAGTCACAAATATGCATTCCTTTATGGAGAGTTAGGAAACACTAATTCTTAGTTAGTGGAACTACGTATTTTCCTAAAATTGCCCAACAGCTTTTTCTTCTTAACAGTTTGCTCTTCTTTTTCTCATGACTTCTTTACTAGGTCTCCCATCACTTATCAGTTTCAGTTAATCTTTGGGCGAGAGAGGCGTGATGTGTGTGTCTGTGAGATCTTCTAGAATTATAACTTTTCCCTTCCCTTTGTATGTACGTGTGCCTGTGTAAATAGGTGCAGAGGCTGATTTAGGTCATGTGATCTGTGCTATGAAATCTTTTGAGAATCACTGAATAAGATTGATAATCGTTTGATTTGAAATAATTGGAAAATTTGGGTGGTTCTAATCTCTTTGCTTACTTCATAAATTTCCATTACTTTCTCTATGAGGGAGATGCTATCATACTGTTTTTTGAACTTATAGGAGTACTGAAAAAATGAATAAGAACATTTATAAAATGTATTAAGTGTTTTAAGCAAATTTTACTATAAAAGCACTGGATAGTAATGATAAATTTCCATTTATAAAGATTGTTAATGTTCCAACATCTAATTTATAGCCATTTAAAAAAAAATAAATATCATCTGCTCTTGAAAACACATCTGAAAAGAGCTTGAGACACAATCTGACAATGCACGTGGGATTATGCTGATGTTTGTCAAATGGTTCTTCTAAGGCAGTCCAAACTATTATTCACTGCAATGCCTCATCATCTAAATATCACCCTTACCTGTGCTGACATGTGACTTGTAGTTGTCCAGGTGTCTGATTAGTGTAAAGAATTATTTGTTTGGAGCAAATGTAATTTTGAGCCTTCTTGCTCTCCCTGGTCAGCTGAGAATGACCTAATTCACACAAACTTCCTTAGTGCACTGTAAGTTGTTCAGGAAGTCACAGCTGAGTATATTTTGAAGTTAGAGTACCATCAATGTTAATAAGGTCAGAGAGATGGGGTTTAGAGGCCAGTTAGCTTTGTTGTCTTCCTAGCCCCGGTGCCTTAACTCCATACAATTGTTTGTCCGATACATACTGAAGGAGAACTGGGGCGAAGTTTGCTTATGGATTAGTGGAAATCTAGTACCTATAATAGAAAAAGGAATCAAGATTCACATAATCTTCCCTATGTGAATCTCAAAGCATTTTATGAAAAAAATTATTCAATAATTTTGAAAATAATAATCCTTTTATTGCAAAATGCAATGTGAGCTAAGACATGGCAATTTAAACAATCTAGTAAGTTGTTAGAGCATATTAGAAAAGATTTAAGAGTCAAAGAATCAAAAATCTAGGAGTGACTGGGATCTCATTTGCACCATATATTTCTTTGTCTGCCTGGAAGCAAGACAGAAAGTCTACCCTCCCAGAAAAATTGCTCTTGCTCCTTTGTACTTCTGATTTGACATCCTCCCTAATCAAATATTGCAGGAGAATAAAATCCTGTTAATGTTTTGAAATATTGTAATTAAAATAATGAAAATGAGATTGATTTTCACTTCTTTTTGCATGTATTTTCCTATAGGGTTTTTATTTTATTAAAAAAAGTGGCATGTTCTAGGAATGGTAAAATAAAATCACAGAACACATATCATGTTTTATATTGAAAGCAATTAAATAGATTAAGCGGGGCATTGAACCAACAATGTGTAACTATATGTTTCTATCCCATATGTATAAATTAATATGTATGTGAATGTATTAAAATAATGAATCCAATGTTTGTACCACTTTGAGTGTGAAGGCACTGTTGGGGCAAAATACATTTTGAACACTTTTCAATGTTACATCATTTGCAAAATATTTTGTAAATGATTTCCCCAAGTTTTTATTCTTTGCCTCCATGTGAAACCCCTTCTCAAAGTATAGTAGTCTGTATTTCAATGTGGAAATAGGGAATTAATAGATATACCTCTTAAATTTCCATATACAACAGTTAAGTTAAATAGGATGCTTCCAGCAAGATGCCTGATGAAAACAAACGAACATGTGATTATCTTCCTGCTGCAAATATGGATAAAATGTAATAATTTTTAAATGACAGACGAGTTCAAAAGAAGAAAGGGAAATGCCAAGGTGCCAAAAATGAAGAGGCAACTGATCCCTGAAGTGCTAAATGCATTAATTTACCATGCAGTTTGTGGAGGTCTCACTCCTGGTAACCAAGGAGTTGCATTTTAAGATTCATGCAGGGCTTGGATATGAGGCCTGGGATCTGACCTTTGGAGCCACAATCAATACAAAAGCCAAGATCCTTGAAGAGCTATGTTATTGAGAGAAATAATATACTAAGGAAAAAAGTCTACCTCCAGCAACAAGGGAGCTTTCTCTAACTGGGACCCAAGTAGAAATAAAAGTGAAACACAACACTAATGGTCTTTTCTGAGAAATCAAAATCCCTAGTTCTACATCTTACAAGTTAGGGAGCCAAATTTTACACTTTACTGCTGACCTTGAAACTCCAAACTGAGAGATTAACATAAAAATTGGTCCCAGGCTAGGGATACTCTTGAATCTCTTGCAGAAGCCTTTGTAACATCACACTGGAATTAGACTATGTAATCCAGGTCGCACAAGATCCACAAAAAAATGACAAAACATAGGAGGAGATGACAAACAGGAGTTGAATCTCCAGAACTTTGTTTAATAGGACAATCTGAAAAGACTGAAAATGGTTGTTTTTTTTTTTTTTGAAGACATTAAAGAAGAAATTAAAACAATAAGAAGGAAATCCTGTTTTTAAGAAGAACAAAATAGAACTCATAGGAAAAAAATGCTTCACTTGTTCCTAAGAACAACAGATAGGTAAAAGACACAACTTCATCAGAAGGATGTAACAATCTTGAACTTATATGCACTAAGAATATAGCCTAAAATACGTGTATTTATGACTATTTTTGTTTCTAATGTAATGAGAAATTTTAAACTCTCTTCAGTTAATAATAGACTAAGCCAATGAAATACTAATAAGACTGTAGAAGACTTGAACATTTCAGTTAACCTTCTTAACCCATAGACTTTTGTAGACCTTGTACCTGATATTAATAAAATGCATGTTCTTTTCAAGAACACATGGAATGTACCAAAAATTAATTGTGTTCTCAGCTTGAAAAAAATCTCAAAAATGCAAATGAGTTGATATTATGCAGACAACATTCCCTGACCAAGGCAAGAAATAAAAATAATTAAATAAATAAAAATTAATATCTATAATACAAAAATATGAACAGGATTCCTTATACATTAGAAAATTAACACAATACATTTCTAAATAATTCATGGGCCAAAGTAGATATCAAAATGTAAATTAGAAAATATTTAATACTGGATATCAATGAACATGTTATATAGCAAAATTTACCAGCTGCTGCTCAAGCAGTATTCAAAGGAAATGTATAGCCTTAAGTTCATTTGAAGAGAAGTCAGAGTGATAATTATTGAGGCATTCAACTAAAGAAGTTAGAGAAAGAATAAAAATAGAAAGTGCAGGGAAGAATATAATAAAGATCAGAAAATTAGTGAAATGAAATAGAAACAAATGAATAATAATGATTATCAAGTATCATATACGAAGTTCTCAGATCCGTGCAGGTCTGTTTCTATGTCTGCTAATGTTTTCTTTTTCTTTTCTTTGGTCTATCTCTAACATTGTTTTAATTATGACCTATTATTATAAAAGCTATTGTTATCAAGACAAAGAAGGTGCTACCAAATCAGTAGACCAAGGAAGAACGATTCAATAAATGATACTGGGATAAGTAGCTATTCCTATGGAAATATATAAAACTAGACACTTATCTCTCACCATATACAAAAATATATTCCAAGTATATTATATACTAAATATAAAAAGCAAAGCTAAACATTTTAAAAGAACACACGTCTTGATGTTATTCAAGTAGGGAATACTTTTGTAAACAAGACAAACACAGAGACTTTAAAGGAGTAACAAGTAAACATATTCATATGTGCTCAACAGCATTGAAGAAATGCACACGTTACAACCACAGTGAGATACCACTATTCTCCCACCAGAGTGGCTAAAATTAGGACTGACATACCAAGTATTGACATTGGTGTGGAGCATTTGGAACATTGATACAGTGCTGATGGGAGTGTGAATTGAGATAACTACTTTGTAAAACTTTTTGTTAGTTTCTACCAATTCTAAACAAATGCCTACTCTATGACCAAGCAAATCTACACATTCAATAAAATTTATGGCACTTTTATTCATAGTTCTAGTGTTTCCATCACTAAAAACAACCCAAATGGCCACCAGCATGAGAATCAATGAATTGTGGTGAAGAGTGAACCACTGCTACTCACAACATGGATGAACTCACAAAGAAAATGCTGAGCAAAAGAAACCAGATACAGAGTAGACATTGTATATTTCTGTTTGTATGACATTTAAGAGCAGAAAAAACTGATCTGTCATGGTAGATGTCAGAATACTGGTTACTTTTGAGAAAGTATTGACAAGGAGAGGACATAAGGAAGACTTTCTGGGGTGCTGGAAGTGTTCTATACCTTGATTAGTATGGTGCGTACACAGGTATATAGTTATGTAAAAATTTATTTACCTGTACACTTAAGATTTGTACACTCTAATGTTAATTTATACCTCAAGAAAAAAATTAAAAACAAAACCATTTATCAATTGGGTCCACTAAAAAAGTGAAAATACAAATGACAAAGAGAGTGATAATATTTGCAACTATGTAACAAACAAAGGATTAGTATCCAAACTCTATAAAGAACTCCTAAAAATTCGTAAAAGAAAAAAAAGCACAAACAATTCAGGAACAAATAGGCAAAGTATACAAATGGGCAATTATTAGCCAATGGCCAATAAACTGAAAAGCTGTTCAAGCTAACTAATAATTAGGGAAGTGCAAATTAAATCAAAGTGAAATATCATTTCACACTCATCAGATGGGCAAAATTAGTTGGTCAGATAACACAAATATTGGCAAGATATCAGTTGCTAGGAGCTCTGAGGGATTTCTGGTGGGTGTACATACTGATATACTTGGAAGAGCAATTTGGCAATTCTAGGAAAATTGAGCATGTGCATAGCATTCAACCAGTGATTTTATATCGGTCTACAACCTAGAAACATTTCCCTAAATATTCACAAGAAAACAAATTCAAGTATAGAGTGTTTAGAACAGAGAAAAAGTTGAAAAACCTTTCACCCAATAGAGATATAAATAAACTTTATGTTCTATTGATACAATGTAATACAATTTCTTGATTAAAATAAGTGAATATATCAACCTATATCAACATGTACACTTGTCACAAATATGAATAAAAAGTAAGCTATAGTGTGAAACCACTTACGTAAAACTTAAAACGCACAAACAATAGTATATATTTTAAAGGGATGTATACATGAGTAGTACAATTACAAAAAATATTCATGAGAATAATATACACCAAGATCAGGATAGTACATGATGAATGGAAAGGAGTGGGATTTTTACTGTATCTATAATTTTTTATTAAAAAAAATAGACCTAAAATAAATATGCCATATGTTCCAATCTGTTATATTTGTATGAAGGATATTGTATTATTTTCTATACTTTGGAGTTATTCATAATTAAAAATTTTAATTAATCAAAAAGAAATGAATCTAGACTATGCCTTGAATTTTCTGTGAATTAGCTTCTCTTGGATTTGATCACATATTCTACACAGTTATATAAAACATGAGGAAATATTAGTATAAGGAATTTTCCATGTTGTGTGCTATCATTTGTTTTTAGACCTTTTAATCCTAGAATAGTTTCTTCTAGAGACAGTAGGGTGGAGAAAAAGCTGTGGCCTGGGAGAAGGAATTGGCTTCCAATCCCAAGTTTTTATAATCCTAGATGAATCCATTTACTTCACTGCATCTCAGTTTTCTCATCTGTGAAATAATGAGTTTGGACTATGTTGTGGGCATGATTTATTTTTCCCCAAAACTCATATGTTGCAACTTTAATCCTTAGTACCTCAGAATGTGGCTATATTTGGAGATAGGCCTTTAAAAAGACAATTAAGTTAAAAAGAGGCCATTAGGGTGGGCCCTAATCTGGTCTGACTGGTGTCCTTACAAGAAGAGGAAATTTGGACACAGAGACACCAGGGATGCATGAGCATTGAAAAAAGACCATGTGAAGGACACAGCAGGGGCCACCTGCAAGCCAAGGAGAGAGGTCTCAAAAGAAACCAAACCTGCCAACACCTTGATCTTGAACTTTTAGCCTCCAGAACAGTGAGAAATTAAATTTCTGTTGTTTAAGCAACCTAGTCTGTGGTGTTTTGTTAGGGCAGCCCTAGCAAACTAATACAGATTGGATGACTGCTAATGTCCTTTCCAGACCTAAAATTCTACTGTTGTTTTTAAAAGATGGCTTCTTTCTTTCTTTGTTTTTTTTTTTGAGGACGATTGGCCCTGAGCTAACATCTGTTGCCAATCTTCCTCCTTTTTTTTTCCTCCCCAAAGCCCCAGTAGATAGTTGTATGTCATAGTTGTACATCCTTCTAGTCGCTCTATGTGGGACACCACCTCAGCATGGCTTGATGAGCATTGTGTAGGTCCACGCCCAGCATCCGAACCGGTAAACTCCTGGCCGCCGAAGTGGAGCATGCAAACTTAACAGCTATGCCACCGGGCTGGCCCTGGCTTCTTTCTTTCTTGATAGACTAAAGTGGATATAAATAATGCTAATAATCCTGGAGTGGTCTTAAGGAAATTTTTAAGTCCTACTTGTTTATCTTTCTTCCTCTGCCTCTAGATATTTGCTACAAATTGGTGGAATCCCACTAGCTGACAGTGTAGAACTCTAATATCATATGTCGTAAAACCTTACTCATTTTTTATGTATACTTCTTCATTAGTATATTTGGTGTTTCAACTCAGAACCAGTGCCTAAGGATTGAAATATGGATTTTTCTGAACTTTATTTTTTCTATAATTATTACTGGTAAAATATTGATAAAGTCTGTATGATTAAACTCTTCAAATGTCACCATTTTGTTTCTACAATTATAATCTCTTCATGTTTTCAGTACCTTTATTATCAGATCCTCCCCATTTTACCCTTTTCACATAATTATGATAAAGAGTAAAAATCGCAATGCATTTGGTTTTGTTGTAGGTTAAATGATATTTTCAGGATGTATAAGGTAACATATATTGCATATTTTCATGATGGCACAAAAAGCTTATGATAACCAGGACTCCTTGAAGAAATGATTGATTCTAGAAGTGGGGTAGGAAATATACAAGATGAGCCTGGACCATCTTATAGTGCCAGAAAATAAGGAAATACAAACAAACAAAACCAATATTGATGGGAGTGGGTCAAAGGGATACAGGCGCCAACTGAAAGAGTTCTCAATGGCCTAGACTGGAACAATTTAAGCAAGAAAATAAGTAGTATTGGATTATAACCCAAAGTGTAAAATAAATATCCATAAGTTCATAATGATATCATAATATCAATATAATAAATGATTGAATAAATAAATAGAAACCTCCTTTGTACAAGAACTGCAAGTAATTTTTGTAGATACTCAGTAAGAAGGAGCCTAACTCCTACTCCTTAAGTGTGGGCTGCACATTGTGACTTCCTTCCAAAGAGGACAGTATGGAAATAGAGGGGAAAAAGAATAACTTTACAGGAGAGAAGCCTGATAAACGCTAACTCAGCCAGGTTGTCAAGATCAACACTAACAGTCATAAATCATGTTGATAGTATGTACCCTTAATATGCTTTGACGAAAATGGCACATTACTTCTATGATAGTCTTCCTCCAAAACCCATAACCCTGGTATGATCATGAGAAAAACATCAGACAAATTCCAGTAGAGGGGGATCCTACAAAATCCTGACCAGTACTCCTTAAAGCTGACTAGATTGTCAAGCAAAAACAAAGAAAGTCTAAGAAACTGTCATAGGCAACAGGAGCCTAAGGAGACATAACAGCTAAATGTGGTGAGGCATCCTGGATGGGGTCCTGGAACTGAAAAAGGGTATTAATTGTGACAAATGTACCACGCTAAAGGAAGATATTAGTAAAAGGAGGAACTCTTTGTGCTATCTTCTTAATTTGTCTGTAAATCTAAATCTATTTTAAAAAATAAAGTCTATTTTTTAAAAAAACAAAAACAGACTTCAAACCTAAGGATTATGACAACATTTTAAGCTGAGTGCTGAAGATAATATAGGGAAAGGGCTAAAGTACCTCTAAAACTTTGTGAGGGATGATATGGGCATATATTTATGTATTTTAATTAGCTTTCCAGAATAAAATTAATTTGAGTTTTACCTTAAAAAAAATAAAGCTTATGATGAAGCCTACCCAGGTTCCTGATACATCACATAGCTTTCTCCTAAAACAGTAAAATTTGGGGAAATGCAATTTAGTAAGACATTTTATTTTTCTTTGCCTTTGCAAATATAATGTAGTTTTCATTAATTCTTACTTGCAGATGGGGAAACTAGTACAGAGATGTGCTCAATGTCACAAAGCTAGCAGGACAGAATGGAGACCTGAACCCAATCTTCAGGCTCCTGGCTGAAGGTGTGGTCCACCACACCAGTGGTTTCCAAATATATTTTTATGGCACATACTTATCAGTAAAATATTTTGACAAGCACCCTCAGGTATATGTTTATTTGTATGTTTATAAATCAAATGCATGTACTACTAAATTAATTATAGGTAAAGTGTAAAGCATATACCAAACTAAATATTAAGAGATTCAAGAACAAATATGTATACATTGAATTTCTATAATTTTTTTCTATATATCAGGTCACTATATGTCCAACCTTGTTTATAAAGTACTGCTGAATACCAGTGTTCCAATTATTTATTGCTGTTTAGCAAACCATCTCAAAACAACATTTCATAACTTAAAAAACCTCATATTTTATCATTATTTTTGATGGTTCTGGGGTTGACTGGGCCCATCTGGGTGGTTCTCACTCAGGGCCTCTCTCATGGCTGCAGTCAGATAGTGACTGGGCCAGAATAATCTGACGGCTTGCTTATTTGCCTATTGCACCAGGGCTGGCAAGACTCAAACAGCTGAGGCTCCTCATACATCTCTGTGTTCTTTCTTTGTTTCTCTCCAGCACAGTGGCTTCAGAATAGTTGGAATTCTTACATGGTGTCAGAGCTCCAAGGCCACGTTCCAAGAGAGAGCCAGGTGGGAGTTTTATCTTTTTATGACCTAGATTCAAAATTCATGCAGCATCACTGTTGATTCTGTTATTTTGAAGAATCACCAAGATCAGTGTATATCCAAGCAGAGGGGACTTAGACATTACCTCTTGATGAGAGCAGTGTCAAAAAACTTGCTGACATGTTTTAAAATCACCAAAACCAGAGTCTGAACTCCAGTAATTTTATTTTATGAAGTCAAGTCTTTACTTAAGAATCCGTTGGTTTGGAGAAAGAAACCAGGTAACACCCCTACTTCTGACAGCCACCTTGTTGTGGCCATTCTCACAAATAATTCTACTGATACTCTCCTCTTCTGTAATTCATTAAAGACTCGTTCTCAGACTCCTCAAAACTCTTTCTCTCTTCTCATCTAAGCCTATAGCAGCTCCCTGGGGACTTTTCACCATCAGCCCAAGGCCGTCTCCACCCTGGACTGGGGATAAGGTTTTTACAATGAAGGCTGCTGATATTGTTTTTTGTATTTTGCTTTTTCGTCAAGCTTTAACATAAATTATTGGTATCACTAATTATTGTTCTGAGCACTTTTTGACTCCTTGTTATTCAGCATACCTGACACATTAGTCTACGATTGTATTTGCTCTCTCCAAAACCAATGACAAATTGAAGAACATAAATATCAGTGCCATTGTCATCTTACTTCATAGACAATTCTGCCTCAAATATAGCGCCTCCTAAATAAAAACAAGCTAAATACAGCTTATGTCAAAGTATGGTGGTGTGCACCTGTCCTTAGGGTGCATGCTGAAGACACTGTTTCTGTTTCTCCTACTGTCCCTTCAAAGTGCTCAATGAAGTGGTTCTATTTTTCACCTCATCTGATATCTTGGACTTATTTCATAACTTTTCTATTCTTTTTTTTTTTTAATTCATTTTTTATTGAGGTCACATTGGTTTATAACATTATATAAATTTCAGACATAAATCTTTATATTTTGACTTCTGTATAGACTGCGTCATGTTCACCACTAAAAGTCTAGTTGCCATCCATTACAGTACACGTGTGCTCCTTTACTCCTTTCACCCACCCCCCGACCCCCTTCCCCTCTGGTAACCACCAATCTGGTCTTTGTATCTATGTGTGTGTTTGTTTATCTTGCACATATGACTGAAGTCATACAGAAATTGTCTTTCTTGGTCAGTCTGACATTTCACTTAGCATAATAGCCTCATGGTCCATCCGTGTTGTTGCAAACAGCAAGATTTTGTCTTTTTTATGGCTGAGTAGTATTCCAGTGTATATATATACCACATCTTCTTTACCTGAACTCTGATCACTTTCAAACTCAAGAACAGTCTCATTTAAGTAATAGATTCAATCCAGTGTATTAATATGAATTCTTACTTTATTATAGCTAAATAACCTCTCTCAGCTCTGGCCTGCTACCACCTGGAATCCACAATGTGGAAGAGGTAAGGGCTTTGTCATTGAATTTTTCTCTCTTCCCCTGCTTTGAGCTTTGCTGCCTCTTGCTCCAGGTTGTCTCTGGCTCTTCAAGGTTTGGTGGGAAGGAAGGAAAGGAGAAGGAATATATGGGTACATTTTGCTTTTCAGGTTTCAGGGCACTAGTGTTCTTATCTTCCTCCTCCTATTCATTTCATTGTTCTCATTCTCAAATCTTCCTGACCCTTTTCCACACTCAGAAATTTCAACCTGAGTAATTTGTAAAATGAAAGGTTTAAGGAAGTAGAACTTCCAGGCCATGTGGATGTGGTACTCTCTAAGCACCTGGGGTTTAGATAAACCTGAGGGAGGGAACAAAGCACAGGGTAAATGGGTTTTGATCACTGAGATATTAGGTTCTTGAGAAAGAGAATGATAAACGGTCGAGAGAGCCAATGGGTAAGGCTAGAGGAAAGGAAGCAATGGGCTGGACGAGTGGAGCTTGAGCAGGTGGGCCCAGGGTGCTGAGCTACCCCTGCTGCCGGAACCAGCAATATTCTGCTCTCAGTCAGCTCTGGACTCCCTCAGTCACTGCCATAGTCCAGTCAGGCTTCTGCTTATTTTCTCTTTTATGCAAGAGAAAAGATCATGGACTATGACGAGAATTCATAATTGCCAACTTTTATATGACACCTAAACTTAATTTAATGAGGTACAAAATATTTTTTTATACAATTAGAAACAAGGCTTAAATGCAAATTTCCCAAGAACAAACACAGTGCTTCAAGTCATTCATACTCAAGTGTCAATGATTAATATAAAATCAGTCTTTGAAATGATGGTAGAAAGAGAAAAAGACCACTGGACTTCTGATGGGTGGTAGAGGACAACGCCCAATATCTAGATGGGAAAATGGCACAAGGATGTTTAGGAGACCAAGACTGGCTCTTTTTACCACAACTGCTGTTGGATAAATGTAAGCTCTTTCTGAGATATATGACATTTTACATGGGCCATGTCCTAAATGTTCTGTCTCAAAGTACACAGAAACGGACTTAAAAGAGACGGGGGGGCCCTGATTCCCTGTGGACAGTAATTCTGATTCTGAAGAACACAGGCAGTTGCTCAACAACACTGCTGGATTGAGAAATGTGGTCTTGAGAATTACCAAAGAAGTGCTTTCAAGATAATAGGGCTTTACAGTGTTCCGTCGCCTGCAGGGGAACAGCGGGACAGCCGGTTTTCCCTCTCAAAGGACTAAACCTCTAAAACCTCACAATGATGGAACTGAGGCTTTCAAGTTGTTTTAAGGAAACACAATAAAAAAAAAAATTCCTGTCACAGTTCACATCACTTCAGGATTGACATTACTTGCTTTTACTTGTTTTTGATTTAGTTTTGGTGATGTCGGTAAATGAACGTCATTTGGGCGGTCAAGTCTTCATAACAGGAGCAAAGCAGAGAAGTGAAGCAACTGTGTGGAAAATTCCAGGAGATTTGCTGCTCATGCATACATTAGCATAGGCCTTTCTTTCAAGAAACTGCTAAGGGACTGCCAGTGCTAAGAAGCTGCTTCTGAAATAACTTTTGAAATAATTCCTTCTTTACCTTGGATTCTTTCACCCCCCCCCCAATTTTTCATGATTATTGGCTCCCTTATTATTTGTCATTTCATGAAAGAATTTCAAAAATTGCATATGTTGCAGCTCATGTAAACTTCTAACTTTTCAGCATTGAGCCAGGCCTCTTCTAATATTTACCTATCTTACGGAAAAGTCAAAATTTAATCTATCACTAGACACGAAATTTAAGGGACATTGTTTGCCTTTTGTGCTCATTCACCTCCCTTGTCAGCACTGCTTTGGTAATTCTGTTGCCTCCATCTGCTCTGGCCGCCACATCTTGGCACCAATTCAATCTTGGGTGCCATTCTCAAGTAGGCTTTTTCCCCACTCAATAAATAGATATGGGAAATGGTCGTATTCCTATACTTGGCCTTGAAGTGAGAATATTTATATTTGATTTGTGGACCCCAAAATACAATTTTGAAGCAAAGATTGATAGTGGTGAAAGTGGCTTGTGAAATTACATGGAGACCTCCCTGATGCTCTTTCAACAAATATACCACAAAAATCTCCATCGTCTTGTTAGATTGAAGGGGAAACTCTCTTCACTCTTTCTTTGTCTGGATGTGACTTGTGGTTATCTAAAAAGACGATGACATTCCCCTCCTTCGTTTAAGATAAGACTACAGCTATAAGAATTGAAAAGAATTAGGAAATGGTTATAGTATATTAACAAATCAATCATTTGCAATGAATGCCCAAGATGATAAGTAGGAGGTCTCCCGGGATCTCTCTTCAAGATTCTACTTCTTGTTATGATGACATGGCCTCTCCCATTACATCTGTTTGGGACTGTCACCAAAGTAAAAAACAGGCATGTGAATGATTATAGTGGAGTGAAGCAAATTCTTTCTGTTAACAATTGTCACGGGTTTTACTAAAATCAATAGAGGTGGAATTATGGTGGTGAGTTTATTTAGCTGATGGTATGTAAGATAGAGTGTCTCATTAAGACAGAATTCTGTAAGGTGTTCTCCTAACTTGATTTTTGCTTCATTTGGACAAGAGAATAGTGATTCTAATAGCTAGCAAAGGTTGACCTGATCTGGGTGGCTACCTAAAAAGATCATTGTAGACATTCTTTAAGATTAATAAGATAATAAAAATATTTCTCTGTGAGTAACTGAGCCCATACTTGCTATACAGATAGTTTTTCGTTACACACAAAATTTTAAGATCACTCAGCACTTTTAATCCTTAAAAAATTTTCCTTTACCTACTTCCATCCCCCTTCGACTCTACTTCACTGTAATCGCTGTAAATTATTTTGTAATTATAAACTTCCAGATTTTTTATTCAATGGCTTCCTTTTTATTCCCTCCAGGCTTTTCTTCTGGAAACTGTACTAGATAGGTATTGGCCTCTTGGGAATTTTCCTCCCTGTCTCTAAATGATGATTCTTTTTCTATTTTTAAACTTTATGCATTTGGGATGTGTTCTGAGAAAATTCTGCCATTTTCTCTTCCAATTCACTGATTTGATCTTCAGCTGTGCTCTTCAGGCTGTATATCAAGATTTGTTTTTGTTTGATTTCATCAAATACATATTGCTTGTTTTTCATAATCTTCTATCCTTACTTCCTGGATGAAACACCTGCCTACATCATATTAAGGATAATTAAATTTTATTTTAAATATCTTTTCTGACTGCATAAGTAGTTATTGTTACTCACTTATCAATTTCTTTTGTGTTTTTTTTTCCTCATAGTGTTTGTTTTCATCAAAATTCATCTATCTGGTTGAGAATTCCAACTAAACTGTCAGTAGCCAGCCTGGGAGGAACGGTGCAATCATCTGCCAAGGGCTTAAATTTTACTTGTTTTCAGTGAGAGTGAAGAGATGGGAATAATGTCTCAGCAACTGGTTTTCTGGCCCTGACATCTGCTTAGTCCTCCTTGGTGTCATCACCTATTTGGGTTATGACCATGTCTGTTTGACCCAAACATCGTTCATTCCTGGAGACAAACCCTGCTGTAACTGCAGGGGCGTGATGCATAGTGGTGGAGAGTTGCAGAGTCAGCCAGTCTCCATGCTCCCCTTGCAGTAACCAACTAATCCTGTCGATAGAACCATGCTCTACATAATAGTCGAAAGATTGCCCTTAGTATTTAACAATATACAGGTATCCCCTGCTTTTCAAAAGTTTGCTTTATGCTACTTCGATTTTATGAAAAACCTACATTAGTACCTGTTTTTACTAACTGAAAGAAATCCAGAGGATTTCCACTTTTATGAAAAAAGGCAAAAAACAAAAATAGCATTCAGTGTTTGTTTTGCAGTGAGCCGTCATAGAGGCAATGCATACTCTGAGCAGCAAGAGTGGCACCGCCAAGCTCCTTTCCTGGGAACTACACTCATCATCTCAGCATCAAGCTGCCATAGCTTTGAACTGTGTCTGTGAGCATCAGTGCTTTATCTTGATTTATTTTGTGTGTCCATTAGCAAGATGTGTCGTAAAGTAATTGCTTCTTTGCTTTACGAGACTTTGGCTTACGAAAGATTTCATAGGCATGCTCTACTTTCAGATAGCAGGGGAAACCTGTGTTCAGGATATATTTCCAGGTTATCCACTTCATTCTTTTCTTTTTTTTTTTTTTGTGAGGAAGATTAGCCCTGAGCTAACATCTGATGCCAATCCTCCTCTTTTTGCTGAGGAAGATCAGCCCTGGGCTAACATCCGTGCCCATCTTCCTCTACTTTATATGGGATACTGCCTCAGCATGGCTTGACAAGCAGTGCGTTGGTGCACTCTGGGGATCTGAACCCGCGAACCTTGGGCCACTGAAGCACATCGCGTGCACTTAACTGCTACGCCACCGGGCCAGCCCCCCTACTTCATTCTTTTTAATGACTGCACATTATTCCATTCCATAGATGTATTACGATTTGTTTAATTACTCTCTGATGGATTTTCAAGTTGTTTCCAGTGTTTTGCTATTGAAAACAAATTTTTGCTGGATATTATTGCCATTATTTTCAAAGAATAGATTCTTAGAAGTATGATTTCTGGGTCATAGAGTATGCACATTTCTAACAATTATATTCCCACCAACAATGTAAGAGTGTCTGTTTCTCCACTTTTAAATCAACCCTAATCTTTTTAATTTTGCCAAGCTGATACATAAAGAATGACAACTGACTTATTTTGACTTGTATCGCTTCCATTATAAAAATTTTCTCTTATATTTCTTTCTCGTATGATTATAGTTTTGTTGTTTTCACATTTACATGTTAAATGATCTATCATTTATTATGGTATAAGTATGATATAAGAATTCAACTATTCCTTTTCATATGACAACTGTCTCAATACTACTTATTGAATAAAAACATCCTTTCCCCACTGATGTGAAATGCCAAATAAATCACGTGTAGATTCTAACATATACTTGCATTATTTCTGAACTCGATTCTAGTATCTGTATTAGACTTTATATTTATAATAATGAAGAAGTACATTTTAATATCTGGTGGACCACATCTGTTCTCATTATTCTTTTTCAAAATTTTCTTAGTTTTTGTATTCATTTGTCAGTTTTAAAAAAAAAAGTCAAGCCTTAGTTTGGAATATCTTTCAATTTATCTAATAATATAAATCTTTTATATTTGAATGGGGTTAAGTCTTCCCTTCTGGGAAAATGGTGTGTTTCTTCCTGTATGTTCTTTAGTAAGGCTGTATAGGTTTATTCTTATAGTTTTTATTCCTTTCTTGTTAAATTTATACTTAGGCATTAACAGATTTTGTTGCCAATATAAATTCGATCTTTTTCTGCATTTTATTTTCCAACTATAAATTTTTTTTATTCATAAAGGAAAACTACTGATTTTTATGTATTTTCTTATGTGGAGCCACTTTATAGAACTCACTTATCAGTTCTAAAATTATTTTGGCACAGCAAAGGAAACCATCAACAAAATGAAAAGGCAACCTACCAAATGAGAAAAAATATTTATAAATCATATATCTGATAAAGGATTAATATCCAAAATATGTGATGATCTCATACAACACAGGAGCAAAAAACTCAAACAAACAATCCAATTAAAAAATGAGCAGAGGATCTGAATAGATATATTTCCAAAGAAGACATACAGATTGCCAACAGGTACATGAAAAGGTGCTTAACATCACCAATCATCAGGGAAATGCAAATCAAAACCACAATGAGATATCACCTCCCACCTGTTAGAATGGCTATCATCAAAAAGACAAGAAATAACAACTATGATAGGATGAAGATATGGAGAAAAGGGAACCTTTGTTGGAATGTAAATTGGTGCAGCCACTATGGAAAATAGTATAGAGGTTCCTCAAAAAATTAAAAATAAAATACCATATGACCCAGCAATTCCACTTCTGGGTGTTTATCCAAAGGAAACAAAAAACTAACTTTAGAACATATATGCACCTCCATATGCATTGCAGCATTATTTACAATAGCCAAGACACGGAAACAACCTAAGTGTCCATCAATGGATGAATGGGTAAAGAAAATGTGGCATATATATAGAATGGAATATTATTCAGCCATAAAAAAGAATGAAATCTTGCCATTTTTGATAACATAGATGGACCTTGAGGGTATTATGCTAGGTGAAATAAGTCAGACAGCAAAAAACAAATATTGTATGATCTCACTTATATGTGGAATCTAAAATAAACACAAAACCAGACTCATAGATACAGAGAAGAGATTGTTGGTTGCCAGAAGTGGGGGATGAAGGGTGGGCAAAATGGGTGAAGGTGATTAAAAGGTACAAACTATCAGTTATAAAATTAGTAAGTCCTGGGGATATAATGTACAGCATGGTGACTATAGTTAATAATACTGTGTTATATATTTGAAAGTTGCTAAGAAACTAGGTCTTAAAAGTTTTCATGTGGGGCCGGCTCGGTGGCACAAGTGGTTAAGTGCACGCATTCTGCTGCAGCAGCCCAGGGTTTGCCGGTTCAGATCCGGGTGCGCACCGCCATACTGCTTGGCAAGCCATGCTGTGGCGGCATCCCATATAAAGTGGAGGAAGATGGGCACGGATGTTAGCCCAGGGCCAGTCTTCCTCAGCAAAAAAAAGAGGAGGATTGGCAGATGTTAGCACACGGCTGATCTCCTCACAAAAAAAAAAAAAAAAGTTATCATGTGTGGTGATGAATGTTAACTAACTTATTGTGGTGATCATTTCGCAATATATACAAATATCGAATCATTATGTTGTGTACCTGAAACTAATATAATATTATATGTCAATTATATATCAATTAAAAAAAAACTAATCCAACAGCTGTGAGAATAATTGATTGGAGGGGAAAGAATGGAGTTGTTGCAGTAACCCAGGCCAGAGATGATGGTGGCCTGCAGTAAAGTGGTTATATTGGAGATAGAGAGAAGTAGACTCACGATCAAAGTTAAAACTTTGGACTGTGACATCTCCTTTACTTTTGCTACCAACATGCAATCAATCATGAACTCTTATAGGTTCCAACCTTTTCACTTTCTCACGCATGACACCCTATTTCTAAAAAATAATAATAATAATAATAAAATAAAATTTTAGTTATTTATTTTTTATTTCTTAGGCGTGGAATTACATTATCTACAAATAATAATAGTTTTGTCTCTTCTTTTCCAAAATTTAATCAATTAGCAAACTCTTTTCTGAAATTTGTTAAGTGAGCTAAACTCCCCCAACTGTTGGTGACCCTCAGTCATACCTGTTCTGCTCCTGGCTTTATTGGGGATGCTTTTAGTGTGTCACCTTTTAATATTTTCTGTTGATTTCTAATAAATATTACTTGTGATGTTTACAAAATTGGTTTTTTTTCTATTTTTATATTAGAAGCATTTTTTAAAAATGAGAAATATTTGCCACATTTTATCAAGTTTTCTCTTTGGGGGACTAGTAATAATCCTACATCAGCTGAGGAAATACATCTGGCCTGGTCTGGATTCTCTTTCTATGTGCCTTGTATTTCTCTTATCCTATGTGATCTTCAGTAGAATGTCACTACTTAATTTTTTATCATTACTTTTTACTTTATGCATATGTATTTAGTCAGAGTCCATAATGTACTGAATCTTTCTTTTAGAACTGCTTTCTTTTAGAAGATCCGATTTTACCAGAATCTCACCAAATTCTCCCTATGGCTGATGTGACTCTCTCATGTCTCAGTCTTCCATTTGGATCTATGTTCTCTTTGGCAGCTCTGTTCTCTCTGTGTTCGCAGCAACCTCAGTGGCAATGGGAGAGGGGGATATTTTACATCTTTTTGTGTGTGTGTATGAGGAAGACTAGCCCTGAGCTAACATCTGCCAATCTCCCTCTTTTTGCTGAGGAAGACTGGCCCTGGGCTAACATCCGTGCCCATCTTCCTCCACTTTACGTGGGACACCGCCACAGCATGGCTCAACCAGCGGTCCCAACCGGCAAGCCCCAGGCCACCGCAGCAGAGCGCTCGCACTTAACCGGTTGCGCCACCAGGCCGGCCCCCATTTTACATCTTCTTTGGCAGGAATAAACACTTATTGCCCGGAGTCCAAAATGAAAATAAATTGCCCACTGTGGAGAAACGTGGAAGTCATGATATTCCCAGTGAAACGTCTTTAAATAGTCTCTCGGCAGTCATGATTTTGGGTGTTACTGTTTACAATACCATAGGGGTTACATTTCCATGAGATTTTGAATAATTTAGCAATAAAATACAAATTGTTTATTCTGTAATGTCTGTCTGTATTTTGCACTGTTTACACTTTAGCATTTTATCAGCATTGAGGGATGGTGTCCAGGTTATTTGCATCTTTATTTCTGCCATTCATGGAAAAAAGAAAGAATGTAAGTGACATGGGCATATCAAACAAGTTGGCATTGTGGATGATTACAGTTATGATCCTCCAGGAAATTCTTAAAAATGGGACTTTTCAGTCTCAAATGAAACTGAGTAATTGACATGTTGCTGTGTATTTTCTTTTGTAACAATAGATCCTACCAGTAAGAACTTTAATGCATGATATTTTATCTTTTGCTTGCTATAAAAAGGTTCTAAATTTACTATCTTCTCTTGACCTTTTACCGTACTAATTGTTTTATTTTTCTCATAACTAAGATTGCCCCGTTCTCTCAACCCTTCTTTATTAACTAAACTTTTTAATTTGGTTGCCATTCTCTGAATTTCTTCCAGTTGCTTGGTCTACTTTAACAAAGAAAACTCAGAACCTGAATACTGCGGGCTTTTAAATGCCAAGTAGGGCAGAAAATTACCTCAGTTGTTTTTACATGTGATACTTTTATTAACAACAGTCCAGTTCAGTGTTTATTTTTCTGGCAAGGATATTCATTATTGACTCATCCTTTCGATTCCTTTCCTTCCAACTTTGAGGGCAATACATAATGAACAGAAAATGAAACTTAAATCATGGGGCAGAGATTGGGGGGTCACAGGAAGGCGGTATTATGGATTCTCAAAATTAGCTTACCATTTGTGATATTTGCTAGGCAAACAAACTTTGGATATTAAATCAACACTATATTGACAATTATACAAAATTCAAATGCCTTTCTGCCTCTATCAGACTTCAGCAGTGATGTAAATAGGATCACATTAAACATTCTTATTGCTAATGTTACCATAATTTTGATTTAGTTCCTGCACAGTTTTCTAGCTTTTGCCTTTATACTTCTAACTGATCACCTCATGTTATCATTTCACTTTCTTCTAGATACAAGTCCATATTTCCTGACCATAAATATAAATTCAAGAGTATTTTATAGCACTTTACAGTTTGTAAAAAGCTCTCACGTACATGATCTCCCTTGATCCTACAGCCTTATGGGGTGGACAGAAATTAAATTCTTAGCTCCATTTACAGATGGAAAATCAAGACTCAGATTACTTGAGAAGCTGTCTAATGAGTTAGCAAATGTGGCTGATTACATGGATACCCATTAGAAGAACTTGGGCTGTTTCACAGGTCCTTTGACTCCTGGTCAGTTGCTTGTTCAAGTACACAACTCTACAAGAAAAGTTTAGCTATCATTTTAACTCTGTTTCGTCACTGAGCTTTAAGCTATGCCCACAATGTGTCAATGGTAGGACTCAAATGCAGATGGAAGGAATATGGGTCACAGAAGTTAAGAAGGAAGGAATAAAGTCAAGGGAGGAGGTGGAGAGAGTAGTGTCATGCAAATTGTCTCTGGGCACTGAGAGGTGCTGTTTCATAGGTCACGAATCCAAATTTAATTTTTAAATCTATCTGAGCCATTTAGTACTGATTATGCAAATTATGCCAGTGAGGGCATATATGAATATCTGTTACTTGTGTAACAGATATTCCCAGTTTGTGTGTGTGTGTGATTTGTGCTTGTGTTTGTAATAAAAACAAAATTAACCACATCTACAACAAATCTTTCACTGTAAACCTCAGACCTCAGAAATCACATCTCTTCCTTCACTAGAGGCCTCACGCTCACCTTGCTGCCACCGTGAGAGCTGTTCCTCACCCTGGAACTGGCACAGGCCTTGTTCTTCTGCAACTGGGCTCTTGCCATGTGGCTTCATTGCTATATGACAGGCCGCCCAGACTCTGCCCCCTGTAGTCTTTCAACTTACCTTTGTTGGTACAGATGTTGCAAACTTGGGATCAAAAGGAAAGTTATGACTCATATCAGGTATTGTTTTTATTTTTAAAAGTGTCTACAGGTCCTGAATCAAAAAACTCAAATGCAGAGATTTCCTGGAAATTGTAAAATGCAGTAACAGAAACTCCAGGTGTTTTAACTTTTCTCTGACGTCTGAACCTATGATGATTCTATCAGAATATCCTAGAACTGTGAATGCGTCTAATCCATTTCTTCAGTTCTAAGTTATAATTATGGACACTTTAATATAAGACAGAGCCTCACCCTTGCCTTCCTGTTCTGGCTTCCATTTCTGGCTCACTGCCACTCTCTCCTGTGGCAAAGACCCAGAAGCCTGGGAACAGGAGAAATACATCAGTTCTCATCACACCTACCTGGCTTTTTGCCATTCTCAGCTGAGAGCACCTGAAAAATAACAACCAGGTTAGCTGCCGTTTTATTGACCTGGGGAAAAGGAGAAAGCCAAATGGGCATGGTGTTCCTGATTTAAACTGAATTCACTTCAATCCCTCACATATTTTTGAAAGCACACTCTGTGACGGGCACAAAGCACACAGAAATAAACAGGGCTTTGCTTCAGATGAGGCAGATGCTTAACAATATATTGTGCTAAGTGGCTTTTAGTCATATATACAAATAAGCAGTAGTGCTGGGGAGGCATTTATCACCCCAATGAGAGGATCACTCATCCGTCTGCATTAGACCTCTCAGCCCCTTTCCTGTGTCAGAAGGTGGCATGAGACTCTGAGTGCTCTCTGCAGCTCCAGTAGGACAACCCGTGGGAAGTGGTGGACTAGTCTAACAGTCTTGCACCCTTGGAGTGGCTGACAACCAATGGCATTAAAGGTATTAGAGATCTAACCCTGTTAAATTGTAGATTGGTAGGGGATCATTTTACTAGTTAGTAGAGAAACCCACTAGCATAAAGACTTTTTTTAAAATATCAGTAGCAAACCTGCATTAAAAGTTATCATGGCAATAATCCTTGCAGACTAAGGAACACAGTAAATAGACTGAAAAGTTATTGAGATAATATCGTAGTATTGAACTACACCAGGGATAATAGCATTGATTCACCCCAGAAGGATATTGTAAATAATGACCAATTAATTGTTGCAGAAACTTTGAAAACAAATCAGTGAAAGCCAGGGAGACAAACTTGGGTGACTCAGTGGGTCTGTTCCGTTTTTTTAGAAAGTCCTACTGAGTCCGCTGTAGTGAGGGTTAATGGTATATTTGCTGTTCTGCCTTCTGGAAGCCTTGAGAAATTTTCTTGCACTATTGTGACCGGAGCATGGACTCCTCTGAAGTACCTTGGCTTCCTTCTTTGCTCATTACTGAACACTTAAAAACAACAAGGCTGACAAGTAGAAAGACACCTGTAGAAACCTCAGGGGGAAAAAATTACCCTTTAATGTT
The DNA here is from genome assembly GCF_020826845.1 of Diceros bicornis minor. NCBI lineage: Eukaryota > Metazoa > Chordata > Mammalia > Perissodactyla > Rhinocerotidae > Diceros > Diceros bicornis. Next base: position 16,872,964 of record NC_080766.1, read on the forward strand.
TATTTTGCTTGAGGAAACAGCCAGAGGTCTTGGGGAATGAACCAGGGGCAGGGGGGAGGGGTGGTGGTCTATCAGTCTGGAAGAGTGACCAGGGGAGATCTATTTTTCTGTTTCCTGCATGGCACTTTTGCAATTTGCATGTTCGTTTTCTCAGCATGCAAATAGCATTCATTGGCTTCTCTGACCCTCCATCTCCGCTGTCATTCCTGTAGTCGTCTGGAGAAAATGACATCTTAACAAAAGGTCAAGTATTTGTCATGTAAGAAAAATGCATTACTCTCTCAGAATTGTGATCTCAAGATATAGAGGCAAAACGTTAGGTTACCCAAGTCCTTCAATTGAGTTTATTTGGTTGAATCATAAAGCATGCACCCACTTTATGGATGCTCTGGATTACTTCTGTGGAGGCAAATCTTTAACGAAAGTTTTCCTCCTTCTTTGCTCTGTCATCTCTTTGATTCCCTAGTGGGCATTCAGAAACCTGAGCAATTCTCCCCCTGCTTGATGTTGTTTTCAGGATGCGGTGAGGTTATGAAGCAGTCGTTCCAAACACGTGGAAAATGACAGTACCTTCAAAGACGTGTGCGTCTAAGAGAAGACGATGGTTCAAAATTAGCCAGTTATCACCCCGCAATTTTCTTCCACTCCCAACCAGTATAAAGATACTCACTTTCTGGGTAATTTAGAATGACTGCAGATCATTTCAAAATGCTTATTATTTTATCTATCTTTATAATAATAACAGCCTACGTACATCGCTTGCTTCCTCTGTGCAGCTGATATGCATTATCTTATTTAATGCTCCCAGGGAGTCCGTGTGGTGGGTCCTTTTTTATCCCTTGTTTTACTGGTAAGTTATCCATCCCTTCCTCTCACACTTACGTCAGTACCAGCCCTATTGACTCCACCCCTGGGATAAAACTTGACCAGTCCACTTAGCTCCATATCCAGGGTCGCCCTGCTAGTTCAAGGCGCTGTCATCCCTCACTTAGCCTCCTGCAGTAATGGTTCTCCTTTCCGTTCTGGCTCCTGTCCAATCTACACAGTAGTCAGAATTACCTTTTAAAAATGCATATTGATTCACATTGCTCCTCCCTGTAAAAACCTGATTTGTGAAGTTCTCTGGAAGCTGAGCCACCACACCCTGCCTGTCCTTCCCCCACCTGCTCTGCAGCCTCACCTTGTACCACCCTCTCCCTGCTCTTGCCACTCCAGGCTCATGACATTCTTCTAGAACATGCATATTTCTCTCAGCTTCACGTGCGCTGTCTCCACCCAGGCTGCCTGAAGCAGTCCCTCAGAATTTGCCTGGCTATTCCTACTCCTCATTTAGGTCTCTGTTGAAACATCGCTTCCCCAAGTTTCCTAACTCATCCACCTAAACTAGGTTCTTCTGCTCGCTGCTCCCACAGCAGTGTTTACGTATACCTGTATCTATATTTACATCTGTATCTGTGTTTGTCTATGTCATATCCACTGTCCTTTCATCTACGTGGGTAGATTTTGTCTCAGGCCCTTGCTGATTCTTTTGTAGGCCAAGACCTGTCATAATTTTTTGCTATCAGTCCAAAATGACTTAACATTTATTGAAAACAAAACAAGACATTTTGGAGGCACTTCTTAAGATTTGGATGCCAAAAGAAGGATCACCATAGTGCCCTGACATTTCATTTCAAAATCCTGATCTGCAAAGTTCTGTGGGAACTTTTCTTGAAGCCTTTGATTGTCCCTCCACGCCTTAGCTCCACTACCAAGCAGGATCCAACCAATACATGTGCACTACTTCCCTCCTAGAATTTGCGCTCCCAATTCCCTGAGGCAGCAACACTTACGTCCGCCACTCAAAATACATAATGTTCTCTCTGGTCCTGCTTCTACCCACAAACCTCCACCCAGTACACCTTGGTCTACACAAGACAATCCAGCCACTAGAACTGTTTAAAAAGCTGTGAGGGATAAATGTAATTGACTGGATTTTGGTTTTTTTATTTCTGTGATCTTTTTTTTTTTTTTTTTTTGGTGAGGAAGATCAGCCCTGAGCTAACATCTGATACCAATCCTCCTCTTTTTTGCTGAGGAAGATTGGCCCTGGGCTAACATCCATGCCCATGTTCCTCTACTTTATATGGGATGCTCCCACAGCACGGCTTGATGAGCGGTGCATCGGTGTGCACTGGGGATCCGAACCTGCGAACCCTGGACCACCGCAGCCAAGCACACACACTTAACCGCTGCGCCACCAGGCCGGCCCCAATTTCTGTGATCATTTTTTAATGCCTCTATCCTTGCTAGACTAAACTCCATAATAGCAGAGACCATGATTATTACGTTCATAGTTACACCTCCTATACCTAGCACAGTGCCTGGCTCCTGAAAAACAATAAATAAATAATTCTTGAATGAATGAAATAACTTGCACAAGACCACACAGCAGTAAGTAGTGAAGCCAAAATTTGAATCCAGATATACCTCTGATTCCAAAGGCCATTTTTTTTTTTTTTTTTAATTTAGCACTGCTACAAAAGCCATGGCATGGCTGATGCAATTATTGTGCAATGTGTATGCAAATGGATGTATGGCCTTATATATACCTGATTTGTCTTTGTCAATCAAGGATGTGCATAACATATTTTTGTGGGTGCTGTATCTTGGTGACGGCTTTAAATTCATTGGTGTCTAAGGGATGTGAGCACTTAGAGGCTATTATGACCGCTTGGAGATGTAGTTCTAACTTGTGTTTTTCCCAAATGGAAACTACTGATCATTTACCATTTTACTGTCTGCCTCCTCTTATCACATTTTCAAAATCTAGAGTGTGGATAGAAATCCCTGGCATCATAAGACATAATAATACACAGTAAAATTTCTCTTTCAAAGAATTGAATGAATTCCCTGCCATAGCAAGATAAGATTTAAAGACATGGACTTTTGAAAACTCTTTGGGAAGCTGTAATATGACCTTTAAGGTTTGTGTGCAATCATGTTATTAGAAGGATCTGTGAAGGATCCAGAATAACATGTCTAATGCCTTGGCCTAGCCACTGCAAAGAAGGGTGCCATAGAAGGCTCTCCCTGTGGTTTCTGAGTGGCCCAATTCATTCATCATACAAAAGAGAGAGCAGAGTCATTTTTTAAATTAGCTTTTATTCTCAGGTTATCAATGGTAACTTATTTATTTATTCATGATGATTCCCAACATCATTTACTAAATCACAAGTAATGCAATTCTAAGGTATATTTGCCCCTCAATTTAATGTTTCTCTTTTTGGTTATAAATTTAATATATGATAATTTAGGATATTTAAAAAGTACTGGAAAAGGTAAAGATTATTTTTAAAAATCTCCAAACCTGTGGATACCCGCAATTACTATTTTGATGTGTATAAGGGGCCAGCCCTGGTGGTCTAGTGGTTAAAATTCAGTGCTCTCACCACCCTGGCCCAGCTTGGTTTCCCCATCAGGGAACCACACCACCCATCTGTCGGTCGTCATACCGTGGTGGCTGCACGTTGCTGTGATGCTGAAGGCTATGCCACTGGTATTTCAAATACCAGCAGGGTCACCCATGGTGGACAGGTTTCAGCAGAGCTTCCAGACTAAGACAGAGTAGGAAGAAGGACCTGGCCACCCACTTCTGAAAAAATTGGCCATGAAAACCCTATGAATAGCAGTGGAGCATCATCTGATATATTGCCAGAAGGTGAGAGGATGGTGCAAAAAGACCAGGCAGGGTTCCACTCTGCTGTACACAGGGTCGCTAGGAGTCAGAAACAACTCGAGGCCACTAACAACAATGTGTGTAAGGACACACATATGTCAATGCTCACACACACTCCTACTATAAACTATGGGAAAAAAAAAAACTGGGCTGCCGTCTTTTATAGAACATGGAAGGAAATTTTACAATACCAAGACAAAGAGTTTCACGTGCCTTTTATTCCATATCAAGTACAATGCTCAGTCTCTATGCAGAAGTCACCTGGACTCTCTCACTCCTCCATTGGATGGATGGAATTTTCATTGGTTGGAGTGGGGCTCTGCCCTAGAGCTGGCTCTCTTTACTTGGTGATGGAGGGGATGTCTGAGGGGTCTTGCTCATAGTTGAGCTCCTAGAGACTACCAGGGTAGTGTCCAGGCTGTTACAATTCTTTGTCACTTTCCCCAGTGTCAAGATTGTGAGCCTATTTATGAAATCGAGTTATAATTCACTTTTGCCATTATTTTTCAACCACAAGATTCTCCCTTATTCATCCAAAGATGTATACTTACCAAACAGAGCAAACAGGAAGGATTTCCAAACAAAAGGAATTTAAGCAAATGATATGAAGATGCTACTCATTTTCTCAGTGCAGGGATACAGCTTATATTTCCAAAAATTTATAATTGCTTTGCCTAATATTGCTTATGACAAAGTTCTCTTTCTTCTATCTTGAGAAAATAAAGACAAACGAAAGGCCCAAAATAATTTACAAAAAGCATTTAATCAAATTTAATTCTTATGGCATACCTAAGGTTACATAGTATATTAGTTTGCTTGGACTGTCATAACAAAGTACCACAGACAGTGTGACTTAGAAATTTATTTTCTCATAGTTCTGGAGGCTAGAAGTCTGAGATTAAGATGTTGGCAGGATTGGTTTCTTCTGAGGCCTCTCTCCTTGTAGATGGCTGTGTTCTCCCTGTGTCTTCATATGGTCTTTCCTCTGTATGTGTCTGTGTCCTAATCTCCTCTTCTTGTAAGGACACCAGTCATATTGGGTTAGAGTCCACTCTAATGTCCTCATTTTAACTTAATTACCTCTTTAAAGACCCTATCTCCAAGTACAGTCATATATGACTTCAACATATGAATTTGGGGCGGGAGGGGGTACAGTTCACCCCATAACACACAGTAGAGTTTTAAACAATGGGTTTTCTGATTCCAAAATCCAGATTTTTCTATCACACCTAAGCTGCCTCTGTGTCATTAATTCTCTTCTCCACTGCCTTCATTCCATCTCATTAAGCAGCTCTACTTCTCACCATCCCAAGGTGCTGCTACTTGCTAGTCAGATTTTGAAGAAATTAAAGTCCTTCTTCTCTTGAGAAGATGGAGTGGTAAGCTGTAAGGAAAAGAGGTAACAGAGAGTGAAATGCCTGAAATATAGATTAAGGAGGTTGTACGATTATTAGTCTGAAAAAAGACATTTATTGAAAGAATATGGATTATTTGCAAATAACTGCAAGATTAATTGGAATTCTCAAATAGTCGAAACTGGTTTAAGGAGAAAATAGTAGAGAATCCCTAGGTCTATCTAGTCATTGTTTCATTTTTTTCTCCACAATAACCCTGTTAGGTGAACAGAGTTCCTTTATTTTTATCATTTTAGAGAATAAGGAATTGAAGCTCAAAGAGTTAGTGTAACTTGCCCAAGTGGTAGAACTAGGACTCCAACCCACTTCTTTTGATTCCGAGTGCAGTGATCTTTTGCTAGTACTGGCTGCCTCCCTATTCAGTGTACCCACAGGATGCTGTGTGAAGTTCTGTAGGTAATTTGTAGATTCACCACAGGATATGCTCTCAAAGAACTTCCTTTGTGAAAGATCAAACTCTCCTACTCCTCACCCTCTCCACTCTGCCCCCGCTGAGGCCCGTGGGCACGCAAATGGATATGCATATCTATACTCGCAAAGTCCTATCTCATATTTCACTTATGAGAATGTATTTTCTGAAGTGGAGCTTACCCAGAGGGAGGTGGACAACTAACTGCTATGCAGTATGATTGAGAAGTTCACAAGCTCACGTCCGCCCTCAGATATGTCTCCACCTGTCTGCCAAGGTGCCATACTTCCTCCTTTTAACTGAGTCTAACACTTCATCTATAAGAAAGCTAGATTTGGTTAAAAAAAGAAAAAAGTAGCTTGACTGTCACTATAAGAGTGTTTTTCACTAGTGAGTTGTGAAATCAATTTTGTGGGTCAAGATCAGCATTTCAAATATGAAGCAGAATAAAACAAAATGGAAAATATCAGAGTGCACAGCATGAAATTAGAGGAAATATTGTTCCATGAAACTTTTGTTTCCATTTTTTCTCTCTGTGTGTGCAAGCCCACATACTGGATCCTTATGAAAAATGTATTTCTTGAACAATGGCAGTGCAAAAAACGTTAAGAAACAATCTATTTTAAAAATGCAGCTCTTCATACTTTTGAATTGAGGATTCTTTTGAAAATATGATAAAACTTATGGTCCCTCTCCCCAAATAAATGCACACAAATTCATACACCTATGTTTTTGGTACAGTTTTAAAGGACTTATAGACCATATGAACCTCACCCACTGATCTCAAGTTGAGAACACTTGCTGCAGCTAAAATGGCACGCACGCCTTCCCTTGAAAGGGAGAGATGGCCCTAGAGATTTCTTCTGGGTCCTTTTCCTCAACATTTCCATATTTTAGCCTGAATACCTTTAGCATTTTAGAACTAAGAGCCCAGCCTAAAGAGGATGGGAGAATTTATTCAACATTTAGTTAATAACTTTGTACTGAATGAAATAAAGCTGGGGATATGAGGATGTTTAAGCCATACCACGGCAGCTCCATTGAGTTTAAGTTTCAAAAAGGGAGAGAGGTAATAAGCAGCACGTGAGGTGATTTTAGATAGGGTTAAGTGTTACAAAAGAAATAATTGGGGACATGAAATAGAAACAACTGGAGAGTATGTGGGATAGGCTAAGGAAGGCAGTTTATTTTGCACTGGGGATCAGAGAACGTGTCTTTTATCAGCTTGGATTGCTATACTAATATCAGTGGTCAGGCCTCCCCTACTACATTACACCTATCAGTGTGCTTTACAATATTTCAAAGCACTTCATGAATATTTATTAAGTGGTAATTTTATTTAATTTTTCCAGGATAGATAGAGAAAAATATCCTGTCTAAGAGTATAGATTCTGGCATCAGACTGCCTGAGCTTGAATCCTTGCTCTGCCCTTTACTAGCAATGTGGCTGTGGGCAATTTACTTAATCTCATTGATCTTCAGTTTCTTCAGGCTTCTCTCTAAAATGGGGCAAATAGTAGGTAATAGACTGTTATGAGAATTAAATAGGTTAGTAAATGTAAACAGCTTACGTATTATGTTTTCTGACGTCCACCCTAGTACTTAGTGGCTTTGAAAAACAACCATTTATGACATCTCACAATTTTGTGGGTGAGGAATGTGGGCAGATCTCAGCGGGGCAGTTCTTCTACTTCATTCTTCTGCTTCATCAACTGAAGTCACTTGGTTTTTAGCTGGCAGATGAACTAGGCAGGGGACGTGTGGGGTCGGGGGTGGGGTTTCCAAGTGGCTTTACTCACATGTCTGGCGTATGATAGGGATGAGTGGAAGGCTGGGAGTGTAAACCAGAGCTCCTACATGTGACGTCTTCAGCAAGTTCTCTCAGAATAATCAGCTTTCTTGTGTGGAGCTTTGGGGGTCCCAGAGAGAGTGTTCTAAGAAAGAGGAAATTGGAGCTGATGGCTTCCCAGGGGCTGGGTCCAGAAACTAACACAGAGACATTTGCCATATTCAACTGGTCAAAGCTATTACAGAACCAACCCAGATTCAGGAAGGAGTTATAGAGCCCACCTTTCCATGGGAGAAATATCAAAGAATTTGTAGCCATCTTTAACCTGCCACACTATCCATAGCACCTAGAAAGTACTAGATAAATCTAAGTCATAATTATTATATCCTGTTATATCTTTCAAAAATTCTAGTTACATGTTTATTTCAGATTGTCATAGCAAAGTCGAACTTTAGCCTTGCTTTTTTCTTACCTTTTCTTTACCTTTTTATACTTCTTAAAATAACCCTCATCAGTAGGTGGCAGTTGGAGATTTAAAAACTGGCACACCCTACACAGGCCAGTGAGCATTGACTGTGGGAATTTCCTGTCATCATAGCAACGGTTTTTATTTATGCCACAAGTCATACAGAGCTCAGTTTTAGTTTATTCATTGGTAGCCCATAATCCCACTGATATTACCACACAGTTCTGTGTGTTTCCTCTCCAGAGGCCAAGGACTTAGAAAAACAGTCGTATCCAAGCAAATCAAAATTTATTAGTAAACAAATTTTCCTTGACACATATACTACTTGACTAAACCCCAGGCTCTTCTTTCTTCCCCCAACACCAACAAAATCTTCCAAATTAAAAGAGTGGAAATAAAAAGCCACATAAAAAGTTGGACAAGTTCAATTTTAAAATTTCTTGTAAAAGACTGATGATTGTGTAGCATTAATCCAAACAGACATTTCCTGTAACTACTTATGCCCCATAACAAATCAGCAGCTTAATGGGGGTTCTGCCTTCTTGTCTATTGGTTTGGCCGTCTGAGTATTTATTTGCTTTGGCCAACTATGCCTATCTTGCTTTCCTTTTATTTAATTTTTTCCAGATTTAATACTGTCCTGAGGTACACAAATGCTCGTTTTGGTTTACGAAGTTCAAGGTCAATTTAAAGGCAGGTCCCTGGAGAAGTGAGCCTTTGTGACTGGGTCATCTATTTCCCTGAATTTGCTACAGCTTTTGAGATATATGTAATGAGGAGAAAACAGATAAGCCAAATTGGTTTTTGAAACAAGGGACACCTACAAATGGAGCACTATTGACCATGAAAATGTAGCACAACTATTTATTTGGAGAAAAGATCCATTTGATTATTTTATCCTCTTGTCTTGAAAACTAAATGTCTACGTCCTGCTTTTATTAAAAATTTCATCATAACACAAGCCATTCCCACCCCCTTCAGCCACACCCCAACCCACCCATCCCCAGTCCTGCCTATTAAATAAATTCTATTTTGAGGTCATTATTTTCCCCGAGTTTCCCAGAATTGCCACTCCCCCCTTCCAAAACTGTTTTAATTTGTGTAGCAAGGCTACTTCAGATATTTGCTGGCAGAAGTATTGATTCAGTAATGGAGTTGCAGCTCAATTGTGGTGACAAGAAGACTGATTTTTTTTTTTTCTTTTAAGGATCTTCAGTATATTTAGACTCCAGAGGATAAAATTTGTGCATGAAATCACCTGATTTTACTTGTGCCATTTCTTTTTACTGCTTAGGTAATACAGTTGCCTTAGCAGTTTGCTCGAAGTTCACACATTTGCACCTTTGAATAGCTTTTAAAAAGAAGGCCATCATTCCTTCTTTGGAAAAGAAAAATTGCCTTCTAACAAGTGGGAAGTTGATATTCCCTGGAGACCGCCAGTCTTCTCCTGTGTGACATTATTCTCATTATTATACTGGGACTCTTATAGACTTTACCAGAAGCACAGTGTCGTGGAAGGAGCACTAATTAGGAGCCAGAAGGACCAGCTTTGATACTTGCTTCTGCTCTTTACTAGCTGCTTAAATTGGACTGCACTTAACCTTGCTGAGCATCTTCTTCCTTTGCCATTTAAAGCAAGAGTGAGGAACTATGTGATCTTATGTGTCCTTTCCAGTTCAAAAGGCAAACAGAGCTATAACAAGCTTAAGATATTTAGCTTTGGTATGAATTTAGAATGGACAGTGTCAAATGAAACATTTTAAATCTTATTTGTTTTAATGTATTCCTTAATGTTGATTTAAATAGCTAATTTCTTTCATTTGAGATTTTTAACCAAAAGCTGGTCCTCTCCATACTTCTCCTGATGAGATGCCCCGAGAACCTTGCACGGGGTGTGAATTTGGAAAATGTTGAGCTGGCTTCTGAGTCTCAGTCACCTTTACTCCTCACGGCAGCATTTCCAATCAAACTGATGTTCACAGGTCTATTTCTGGCAGTGAACTGCTTGGCCACAGGGTTTGTACAATTTCTCTGTTTTTCTCAACACAGCACTTTCCCAGTTCATGTAAACTCTGTGTTAATTATTTTAGCTGTTAGCTGAGAAAGAAGAAAAGCTCACATTTGCTAAATCAAGAATGACAAAGTGGATTCAGAAGTGCTCTCTCTACAAAACGGTTTAGACTCTGGAGATAATGCAGACTTTCTCTTTGCTTCAATGTGTTGCTTAAAAATATTGATTAATCATTTTTCTTTATTAGCTTATGTCTTCTTTGTAGTGTAATGCATTTGACTCTCCTTCTGTCTTCCAGGAGAGTGGGATGCTAGAAACCCAGGCTGATGCTGTCAGCAAAAGGATTCCAGCAGTTTCTAGAGGTGGGGAAACAGATAATTAATGTTAGTCTCCTCTACTGAAAAATATAAATGTTAGAGGGGATAGTGGGTTTTTTTCCCAGATCCTATAAAACTTTGCGCTGTGAGTACCTGGCCCATAGTGAGGCAGAAGACACTGTGGTGAAATCATCCAGTTCAAGATTCTATCCTTGTGTTAATTCTACACTGCTGCCTAGACAAAGAAGGGCCAGAGGCCAATTCTAAGATGTGCACAGCTGTCCAAGAAATATAAATGTCTAAGCAAAGGAGAAGATCCACATGAGGTCTTTCCCTCTAACTACCAAAGGAATCTGTATTTTTAGGTGCAAAGGAAAGAATGAAGCTGCCTTTTTAGGTCCCAGTTTATAAGTATAGTTTCAACAGTCAGAACTCTCTGGCTCCAAGTATGAAAAGGAGTTGAGTCAGTTTACACAGGTAAGAGGTGCTTCACCAGACCAGGAACTGAGATGTTACAAGGAGCCAGGACATTATCTCCCTGTGCATCTCTTTTTTTCTTCTCCTGTTTCACACTGGCTTTTACTATTCAGTCAACACCGTGGGGAAGAGAGACGCCTCACAGCTCCTAGGATCACACTGTCTTATTTCAGAAACACAGACCACACTAAGCTGAGGCTCTTTTAGTCCCAACTCCAAATTAAGGAGAGAGAGGGGTTTATTGTCTCAGCCCATGTCAGATGAATACTCAGATGAATTAACTATGGCAAGGAGACAGTTGGTAAGGAAACATATATCTGGCTACTGGGAATGTTCACCACCTCTTCCCCTCCTCCGCCACTATGAATCAGGGAAGCCAGTCAAGTATAATTGCCTAAAGACTTTTGACCCATTGTCAAAGACTTGAACTTTCATCGTCACACCTGTCAAAGTAAAACCCAATGTACGTTCTCAATTGATTTGCCTTTCGTGTGCTTGTCAAGAGGGGCTTTTCCTTTGTGCCAAAATAGAAAGTAAGGGTCAAAGCTGAGGACAAGACATCCTTCTATTAGTACTATTTCTTTGAATTTTAGGCACTATTTATTGACTTTCCACTGTAGAAGAGGAGGATTTTTCTCTCTTTGACACCTAGCATATCCACCACACCAATATACATGCCTAGTCCCTGACCCCACACAGCACCGTCACACAACACATTTCCTATGCTCACCATATGGTTAGTTATATCATAATTTTGGATAGAACAGTAATTGTTGTTTTTATTTTTATGAACATGTAAATATTATTTACAATACAACCATGTAAAATATTGTGTCAGCCAGAATAGGCTAATCCATATCCCAGTAATGAACAACACCAAAACCCAATGGCTTTTGCTCATACAAAGTCCACTCCAGGATCAAATGACTCTCCTGGGCAATTGTTCTTCATGAATTGACCCAGCAGTCCAGAATGTTCTCATCTTGTGGCTGTACCAGCTCAATAATAATCTCTAAGGCAAAGGAGAGAGAATGAAGTGGAAAATCCAGGGGCTTTTCACTGCTTCAGACCAGAAATGATTAGTATCTACCACTCTTGTTCTCATTTCATTGGCCCAGACAAGTCACACGGCCTTGTCTAACCGTTAAGGATATTGGGATGTGACATTCTCAAGAAATAAAAGAGAATGGGATATTGGTGATGTCCACTACATATGAAATTAATTTTCTTAAAGTTTTTTTTGGAACTTCCAGAAGTTCATAAAATCCAGTAAAATCTCTGGTGTTCTGCAGGGGTGAAAATGACACAGACCGATGGTTGAGCAGCATGGAAGAAGTAGTCTTGAAGTCTAATTGCTTCTCAGATAGACTAACAACCAATCCTCCTATTCTTAGTTTACATTCCTGTGTACTTCTACATGTAAATGGTCCTCCAACTTACATGTTTTTGAGGGTATATGAGGCAAATTGAATTATGTTTTCAGATTTGCTCACTGCTACTTTAGGATTTAGCTTCCTGGGGTCTCTAAATTATTTATTTCTCATTCTAATTTTCCAAATTTTGTGGCTATAATTTTTTTTATGTACTATTTTTCTTGTGAGTTTAAGCTTAAAAAATCCTTATGTTGACACTTAAAATTTTTATTATGGAATTTTCAAACATGTACAAAAATAGATATAATAGTACAATAAACCTCCGTTTACTCATCATTCAGCTTCAAGAAATATCAATATATTGCCAATTTGGTTTCAGCTATTCTCCACTCCATTCTCCCACTACTCCAACTCCCCACTAGAATATATATATAATTTCATTTATAAATACTCCTTATGTTAATCTAACAGATGAGGACTTAATAAAACATAATTGAAAAACAATTATCACACTCAACCAAATTAAGTCATTACTTAATATAATCTAATGCCCAAATCTGTGTTCAGTTTTCTCTGAGTATCACAAAAAGTTGTCTTTTTACTTTACTTTTCTTTTTTCCTAAATCAGAATCTTTATACAATCCAGTTGAGCAGCAAGCAAGCATATTTGATGAGTTATCAAACATGAGGTGGTGTATACTATTCCTGCCCATTTCTGTGGAGTGGCATAGGTAGCCATGAGCACATATCCATGATCACTTTAGACAGCCCTAGTTTAAGCCTTTTATCCAAGCAAAAGTATTAACAGTGCCCCTGGTCATGCTCGGAAGTGTCCTGGTTTGGACAAGAAATTATGTGGTCACCCTAAGCATAGGAACGAGTCTTACCACCAAGGGAAGAGCCCATAAGGAATTGCAATTGTTTAATTATTTTCTCTACAAGTCTCAGGTCCTCAAAAGGCTTTACTTTTAAGAAATGGGCTCAGAAGGACCACTCTTTTTGCTAGTTTCCCTCCAAATTTGATTGGGGGATTGCATAGCCAGGTGACTTCCCATCATAATGAGTGTAGCTTGTTCTCCAAGTTCAGTCTGGGCGTGGAATTCTCATTCTACATCCCTGTCCTTGGGGGCAAATGTGACATTCAGTAATTTGGGGGTGGAGAGGATTCCTGCCACAGCTGTTTTATCATTCTGTATTTTCCTGGACACCTCTCCATGGCCAGCTCCATCTCCAAGACTCTGTTCCTTTTGTTTTTTATGTGATTTGGTGCTTGAAAAACTCATCTATTTTGAGCTCCTCTTTGGGTGTGTAGGATTTATAGTTCCTCAGCTTTGTTAGATTTCGTTGTCAATCTCTTCCCACTTGCTTTATAACACTTCCAGAAATTCTTCGCTTTCCTGGTTTGTGGTAGCATACTACCCAGATTTCAAGTGCTATTATGGATTTATTTTTATCATTTTATTTCTTGTGTAATTAGAAAAGGGATTTGAGGAAGCAGGGAAGCTAAACTCAAGACTGTTTTTTAAGCCATCTTGAGTGAGGGCCTCTGTGCCTTTTTTCTTATTATTATAGACTTCTTGAAATACTTCCCTGTTTTCCTCCATTTTTTTCAAAGCTACTTTTTTAAAAACTTGCAGAGACAATTTTCCAATGGAAAAGCTACTGAATATGACAACAGATGTACACAGTCAGACCTAATCCGTAACTGCTAGAATCCCTTACCCAAGGAAAAAGACAAGTTGTCACCGTAGAGATGGGTTGATTCTCTAGGGTTATAAAGAGAAATTCTACCAGAAAACTGGAGTTCTACTCCTGACAAGACAGATAAAACTGATATGATTCAGGAAAATGCAAATAAAGATTGTAATGAATTGCCACTACACACTCACCAGAATGGCTAAAATGAAAAAGATGCAAATTATCAAGTGTTGGCAAGGGTGCAGAGCAACCAGAACCCCTTTACCAGATGGTAGAAGTAAAAACCAGTAAAACTATTGGGAAAACTGGCATTATGTACTAAATTTGAGCACACACACACACAAAATATCACTTCTAGGTGTATATCCAATAGAAATGCATATACAGGTACACCAAAGACATTTAAGAGAATGTTCATATCAGTATTATTTTCAGTAGTCCCAAACTGGAAACAACCTAATGTCCATCATCAGAAAAAAATGTATAAACATGTTGTAAATGCTCATATATTAGTAAATACAGCATATGGCTACTGTAGAGCAATGAAAATGGCAAATTTATGCTACACATAAAAGAGATTAATCTCACAAAAGTTACAGTGAACAAAAGAAGTCAAATAGAAAAGAGTCTATACTGTATGATTCCACTTAGAGAAAGTTTAAAAGGAGGTAAAACTAATCTATGTCATTAGATGACAGGACAGTGATTACCTTTGGGGAGGAGGATGGGGAGTGGGTAATTGGAATGAGTACAAAGTGAGACTTCAGGTGCTAGCAATGTTCTATTTCTTGACCTGGGTGGAGATTTCATGAGTGTGTTCACTTTGGATAATTCATCCAGTTGTACACTGATTTGTGTACTTTTCTAAATATATACAATACTTCAATTGGAAGTTTCAAAAGAAACTGACCTACTTGAAACAAATAAATCCTATATATCCAATATACATGAAACAACCCAATCTCTAAATTATTATATTTCTGTAAGAATAATATTGATAGTCTTTATCTGCATGGTATTCAGCAATTTGCAGAGAACTCTCAAGTAAATTATCTCATTTAGCTTTATGGCATCATAATGAAGTATTCTGCAGGTAGTTTTAGACTTGTTGAAAAAAATAGAATAACTCAGAGTTGTCCTTTGCCATTTGTGGTAAGTGACAGAGTTAGGCCTGGAACCCAAGGCTAATGACTCTTCATACAGCTTTCTTTCACTAGATTCACTGGGCTCCACCTTATAACTTGGGGACCTTGGACAGATTTTTTTCTTATGCTTCATTCCCTAATGAGTCTTTCTATCTCATTGCCATCCTAAGAAACTAATCTAGGCAATTCATTAATGAATGTATGAGTTAACTGTGTTTTAAAAGGAGGCTTCTTAGGAAAATTTTCTTACCCACCAGTGAGATGAGGCATCATGGCAGCTTGATCATAACTGTGGGGAATACTTTGTTTTTTGCTATGTTACCTTCAGAGATGTGGCCTTAATATCACATTATAATAGCTAGTAACTCTGCTTATGTGTAGACTCAGGTTTGTTTGAAGGGAGCCAATCATCTACAAATGAATGCATTTATTACACTGAATTCTAGAAATTTCCTGACCTCTCCCATGCCAAAAGCTCATAGTATAGGGCAAGAGCAGAAAGAAGTCAATATAGAGGCCTGCAGCTCTGGTCATCCTGCCACAGGTATCCTTGGATTTTAAAACACCGTCCTCCAATCTACATTTAAATTCAAGTACCTGGTAGGAGGTAGTACTAGAGAGAGCATAGAGACTACATGTCCTGACTTAGGATGAGGTTGGGAATGCTGTGCAGGTGGCATAAGAGAGGGCAGGTAGAAATGAGGAAGCAGGGAGGCCACATGATCCTTTAAAAGACCTGAGGTTTATATGTACTCGTACGAATAACTGGGTTTATACTTATGCAAATAAACTAGAGTCTACACTCATACACGTAACTCCAATATCAGAAAGCAAAGCCCATTGTCCTTTTCTTTCTGTTCCAAGTGCTTCTTTTCTCAACCTTCAGACTGTTCCTTTGTGTCTCATTTTCCCCTTTAAGATTTTCCTTGATTTCCCTATTCCATTGTCTTCATTTGGATGATATGTCCCTGCTCTGGCTGGATTTGCTCCAGACTCTTGAGAGATATTTGAATCTAATCGGATTTCTGACATAGGAAATCTCCACAGGGGGCTTAAAGACAATAGGCAATGGCTTAAGATGATCAAGACAAAGCTGTGTGTGGTTAGCACCGGTCTGCTTTGTTTATACTGTTCTATCCCTTATCTAAAATTGTTTGGGAATCATGGTTTTATAAAAGAAAACTAAACTAACAGTTTTATAATGCTTTCTAAATTTTGTAAATAGGAAAGACTTCTCAATAGAAATATAATACAGTTTATAACATTCAGACTCAATGCCCATATGCTTCAGTCAAATTAATGACATAACCAGGAAAATAGTCTACAAACTATGAATGCATCTCACTCTAAAATAGTACCTGAACCTTATCTTATACACAACATAATTTTAACTGCTTTAATATGGAAATTTTTCCCAATCAACCTTTGCTGCTTTGAAGAAGCCATTATAATTTTTTGAGTAAACAGTGTTTAAACCAAAGAGCAATGTTTATTCTCAAATACACATTTGAGTCCTAACATTGTCTTTTTAGTCTGATTAAATATGAATCTCTCATATTTAGTGCTAGATTGAGAAAAAAACGTGTAATTTTTTCTTTTTCTTCCCCCTTGGACTCTTCTTCTCCTTTGTTAAGGTACAGAAAAACAGTTAATTATAATTTGTAAATGGTGATCATAATGATTCAAAACATGAGAAATTCAAACTAATCCCTCCACTTTCTATTCCATTACAAATCAGTTTTATTTTAGTATCATTTTTAGAGACTACAAAAGGGAGGAGGGAAAAAAAGATGAAACCCTGTGAGCCATACCTGCCTCCAAAACCTCTGCCAATGCCCACAGCTCCAGAATCCTGATTTCCTTGGCAGCGCCCAGCCACTCAGTGGGTTTTGTGCCTAATTTAGGACAGGAGAACAGAGAAAAAAGATAAGAGTGAATTCTGTTCTGTTTGGCTCATAAACTGTGGCAGATAAAATCCATGAGAAAAAATTAGACAAGCTTATCTTATACAAATTATTTTTATTATAAAAGTAATACATGTTCACATAGAAAAACACAGAAAAGTCTAAAAAAAGAAAAGAAAAATCTGTAATCCCATGTCTTAGAGAACCACTACTAGTATTTTTTCAACTTGCAGTAGGTTCTTCCTATGTATACATACACACAGTATATAATGTATATATGTGTATTTCATATATATATGAACACACACACGTATATATGCATTCCTACAACTACACATTTTGTTTTATAATTTTAATAAATGATAGCTATATTTCAGTGCTGTTATATATAGCATAAAAAGAAACAAATAAGCTAACCATGTCTCCATTGCATATTTTAGGTTATTGATACCGGCACTGATATCGATTCTCCCACATTAAACCCAGCATATATGGATTTAAAACGAGAAGCACCCATCCCCTTTCCCTGCTGCTTTAGTGACATTCATATGTCAATATCTGTTTCTTTAACCTTTGTATCCCGGAGCTTCACATATGCATGAAACTAGTGCTGAGATTAGAGCATTGACCTTCCCCTGGCACAATGCACATAGAAATTACAAATTGTTGAAACCCAGGTGGCCTCATACTGAAGTCTTGGCTAATTACAGGTCCTTGATGTTTATTGCAGGAAAACTGATGTCCAGAGAATATCAAGAAACTAAAGTTTCCCAGACGCCAGCTCTGCGGCTTCCTGGCACCAGAATCCACCATCCATCATGGAAGCAGATAGCCAAGGACACTCACCTGCAGACTCCCTTATCTCGCCACCCCTCTCCCTGCACATAGACACATTCCTCACAGCCTTTAAAACCCCGTGCCTCCCATCTTTCCAGGAGACAGATCTGAGTGCTTACTCTTGTCTCCCTGCTGACATCCCCTGAAATAAAACCCCTTTCCTTGCCACATGCCTGGCGTCCAGTTTTTTGCCCACCCCCCCCACCCGCCCCACGTGGGGCAGGTAAATGAACCTGTGTTTGTGTTCTGTAACATTATTACACATTTGCTATATGTTGGTTCTCTACTCAGTGCTGAAGATACAATTTTTTCCCTGGAGAGCAATCAGATTAATAGAAAGGGTAAGCAGACAATTTTGTGAGTGTGCTAAATTCTGTGGTAGAAAAATGCCCAAGATTATATAGGAGCACACGGCAAGGAATTTGATTCATACTGAGGGTATCCAGGATGTCTTTTCAGAAAAGGTTAACATCCAAGCTAAGTCATGAAGGCTGAGTAAGAATTTTAGTAAAAAAAAAAAAAAAAGTGGGTGTAGATATAGGGAGGGAATGTGGACCGGTTCAAAAGATATAAGAGCAAAGCACATTGAAAAAATTGAAAGCAGTCTCCCATCACCAGAGGATAGGCTAATGAGGTAGGAGTGGTGGAGTGATGAACGATAAAACTGTAGAATTAGGTAGGAGCAGATAATTAAAAATCACTCTAAATTTCTTTCAGAAAGTACTTGGAGCCGGGGAAGGATTTTCAACTGGGGAGTGGTGTAATCAGATTTGCATTTGAGAATGCAGTCTGGGGAATGGATTGGAGGAGATCAAGTATGGAGTTATGGGGATTAGTTAGAATTCTGATGGTAATGATTCTGTGATAGGAGTTGATTACATGTCCTGTGGCAGAGGTAGTGGGGATGAAGAGGAAGGAGTAAACTTGGAGAGTTATGTTTTGGTACTAATATTGATAGGACTGAGTGACTGATTGCATGTGAAATATAAGGGAAAAGAAAGAGTCCAGGGTCATTTTTGGATTTCTAATTGGAATCTGGATGGGTGATGGAGCAATGATAGAGGATAAGGTTTTGGAAAGAAGAAGATGAATTTAATTTTGAATAGGGTGAGTTGGAGATTTATATGAGACATTGAAAATAAGTCATTGGCTAGAAGGGCTGGGCTGAAAATTTAGAATAGATCAGATCACCGAGAGCAGTGGAAGTATTCTTTCATTTATTTTGGATACATACCTAGGAGGGGAATTGCTGAGTCATATAGTAACTCTACATTTAACTCTATGGAAACTCTTTTTGAAGATTTGCCAAACTGTTTTCCAAAGCAGTTGCACCATTTCATATTCCCACTGCAATGCGTGAGGGTTCCAGTTTCTCCCACCTTCTGTCTTTTTGATTCTAGCCATCCTACCCAGTGTGAAGTACTATCTCAATGTGGTCTTGATTTGTATTTCACTAATCACTAATGATACTGAACATGTTTGCCTGTGCTTATGGGCCATTCGCATATCTTTTGTGGAGAGATTTGTGTTTAAATCCTTTACCCGTTTTTTAATTGGGTTGTTTTTTATATTGTTGAGTTGTGAGAATTCTTTATATTTTGTGGTACAAGTCCATTATCAGATGTATGATTTGTAAATATAAAATCTGTGGATTGTCTTTACACTTTCTTGATGGAATCCTTTGCAACGTAAAGGTTTTTTATTTGGATGAAGTCCAATTTATCTATTTTTCTTTTGTTACTTGTGCTTTTTGTATCATATCTAAGAAACCATTGCCTAATCCAAGGTCAGGAAGATTTACCCCTATGTTTTCTTCTAAGATTTTAAAGTTTTACCTTTTTCATTTTCATCTGTGATCCACTTTGAGTTAATTTCTGTGTATTGTGTATACAGAGGCCTAACTTGATTCTTTGCATGTGGATATCTCTTTGTCCCGGCACCATTTGTTGAAAATACTGTTCTTTCCTTACTATATCGTCTTAGAACTCTTTTTCAAGATCAAGTGGCCATAAGAGTTGATTTTTGGATTATCAGTTCTATTCCACTATCTATATGCATAACTTTATGCCAGTATTTTGAAATCAGGAAATGTGAATACTCCAAATTTGTTCTTTTTCAAGATTCTTTTGGCTATTCTATGTCCCTTGCATTTCCATATGACTTTTAGGATCAGTGGGTCAATTTCTGCAAAAATGGCGGAAGGTATTGATATGGATTACACTGGATGTGTAGATCATTTAGGGGAGTATTGCAATCTTAAGCATGTTAAGTTTTCCAATCCATGAATATCGATCTTTCCATTTATTTAGGTCTTCAATTTCTCTCAATGATGTTTTGTGGTTTTCAGTGTACGTGTCTTGCACTTTTTGTTTTGTAAAATTAATTCTTAAGTATTTTATTATTTTCTATACATTTTGCAAATGGAATATTTTTCTTAATTTCCTTTTTGGATTTTTCATTGCTAGTGTATAGAAATGCAATTGATTTTTTTTTTAATATTGATCTTGTATCCTCCTCCCTTGCTGAACTCATTTGTTAGTTCTAATATTTTTTGTGTAGATTTCTTAGGATTTTCTCTATACAAGATCATGCCATATGTAAATAGATATAATTTTACTTCTTCCTTTCTAATCTGGATGCCTTTAACTTCTTTTTCTTACCTAATTAGCCTGGCTCAAACCTCTGGTACAATGTTCACTAGAAATAGCAAGAGCAAACATTCTTGTCTTGTTTCTGATCTTAGGGGGAAAGCATTCACTCTTTTACCATTAAGTATGATGTTATCTGTGGGATTTTTATAAATGCTTTTTATCATATTGAGGAAGTTCCCTTATATTTCTAGTTTGAAGTGTTTTTATCATGAAAGAGCATTGGGTTTTGTCAAATGCCTTACCTGCATCTTGAGATTAGTGAAGTGATCTTTTTTTTCTTGATTCTATTATAGTGATGTGTTACATAGATTGATTTTCTTATGTTGAGCCAACCTTGCATTCCTGGAATAAATCCCACTTGGTCGTGGTATATAATCCTTCTTATGTGTTGTTGTATTGGTTTTGCTAGTATTTTGTTGAGGATTACTACCTCTATAATCATTAGGAATATTGATCAGTAGTTTTCTTTTTCAGCTTTTGTAGATACCTTTTCAGCTTTTGTTATCAGAATAATACTGGCCTTATAGACTGAGTTGGGAAGTTCCATTCTTCTGTTGTTTGGAAGATTTTGAAAATATTGGTGTTAATTATTCTTTAAATGTTTGATAGAATTCGCTGCTGAAGCTAATTGGTTGTGGCTTTTCTTTGTGGGAAGTTTTTGGATATTAATTCAATCTCTTTTGTTATAGGTCTATTCAGATTTTCTATTTCTTCTTGAGTCAGTTTTAATAATTTGTTTTTTTCTAGGAGTTTTTCCATTTTCTAAGTTATCTAGTTTGTTGGCATACAATTGTTCATAATATTCCTTTATAAGCCTTTTTATTTCTGTAAAGTCAGCAGTCCTATCCCCTCTCTCATTCTTAATTTTAGTAAATTGACTAAAATTTACTAATTTAATTTGGTCAGTGTAGCAAAATTTTATCAAGTCTGTTGTTGTTGCTGTTGGTTGTTGTTGATCTTTTCAAAGAACCAACTTTTGGGTTTGTTGATTTTCTCTATTATTTTCTATTCTCTGTTTTATTTACTTCTGCTCTAGTCCTTATTTTCTTCCTTCTGCTTGCTTTTGGTTTAGTCTACTCTTCCTAGTTTCTTAAAGTGGAAGACTAAATTATTGATTTCAGATCATTCTTCTTTTTTATGATAGGCATTTTACTGTATTAATTTCCCTCTAAACAAGGCTTTTGCTGCATACCCTAAGTTTTGGCATGTTGTATTTTTATTTTTATTCATCTCAAAGTATTTACTAATTTCCCTGGTGATTTCTTCTTTCACCCACTGGTTATTTAGAAGTATGTTGTTAAATTTCTGCATGTTTTTGAATCTCCCAAGTTTCTTTCTGTTGTTGATTTCTAATTTCATTCCATTATGAGCAGAAAGCATACTTTGTATTACTACAAACTTTAGATTTAATAAGACTTGTTTCATCACTTACCTGTGTACTGGAGAATGTTCCATCTGCCCTTAAGAAGAATGTGTATTCTGCTGTTTGTGTGGAGTGTTATACAGATTTCTATTAGACCTAGTTGGCTTATATTGTTATTGAAATATTCTATTTATTTGATGATCTTTTGTCTAGTTGTTTAAATGTCCTTCTTTTTCTCTATTAACAATTTTTGTCTTAAAATCTATTTGGCTGAGATTTAAAACGAAGTCCAGTTCTCTCTTGGTTAACTGTTTTCATGATATCTTTTCCCATCCTTTTACTTTCGACCTATTTGTATCTTTGAACTGGAAATGTGTCTCCTGTGGACAGCATACAGTTGAACTGTGGTTTTTTTTAAATCCATTCTGTCAAATTTTTCTTTTATTTGGAATCTTAAAACCATTTATGTTTAATTTACTTACTGGTAAGGTAGAATTTCTGTATGTTGTTGTCTTTGTATTTCTTTATTTGTTCATTACTTTCTTCTTTTGTGTTATTTAGATATTTTAAATTGTACCATTATAATTTCTTTATTTTACTATTTTTAAAATTTTCTTAATGATTGCTTTGAGGATTACAATTAATGTCTGAAGTTTTAAAAAATATAGTTCTTATTAATAGAAACTTAATTTAAATAATATGTGAAAACTTATTCCAGTATTGATCTATTCTTTCCCACTTCTTCTGTGCTATTATTGTCATATAAACTACATCTTTACATATTATAAGCCAATCAATAGTTTTATAATTATTGTTTTATGCAATTGTCTTTTAAATCAAGTAGTAGACAAAAAGAGTTAGAAACAAAAATACATTTATACTGTTTTTTATATTAAGCTGTGCAATTATCTGTACCAGTGCTCTTTATTTCTTATTGTACATATGAGTTACTGTCTAGTGTCTCTCATTTTAGCCTGAAAAACTCCCATAAGTATTTCTTGTAAAGCAAGTCTGCTAGCAATATATCTCTCAGTTTATGTTTACTGAGAAAGTCCTAATTTCTTCATTTTTGCAGGATAGTTTTGCTGAATATAGAATTCTCAATGGTATTGGTTGACAGTATTTTTCTTTCAATACTTTGAACATGTTATCCTACTTCCTTCTAAAATCCATGGTTTCTGATGAGAAGTCACTTGTTAATCTTTGAGGAAACTTTGTACATGATAAGATACTTTTCTTTTGCTGCTTATATCTTTATCTTTGGCTTTTGACAATTTTACTCTAATTTGTCTCGGTATGGATCTCTTTGAGTTTATCCTCCTTGGAGTTTATGTAGCTTCTTGGGTATGCGTATTAATGTTTTTCATCAAATTTGGGAGGTTTCTGGCCATTATTTCTTCAAATAGTCTTTTTATCCTTTCTCTCTCTCTTCTTCTTTTGGAACTTCCATTATGTGTATATTGGTATGTTTGCTGATGTCCCACAGGTCTCTGAGGACCTGTTCATTTTTCTTGATTATTTTTCTTTCTGTTCTTCAGCCTGGATAAGTTGATCTATCTTCAAATTCTGCCATTTCAAATCTGATGTTAAATCACTGTAGTTAATTTTTCATTTCAGTTTTTATACTTGTTAACTCCAGAATTTCTATGTGGCTTTTTTTCTTTTACAATTTTTTCTCCTTATTAATATTCGCTATTTATGAGACCTAGTTCTTAATTTTTTAAAAAATTCTTTGGACATGGTTTCATTTAGTTCTTTAAACATATTTATAATAGTTGCTTTAATGTCTTTGTCTAGTAAGTCTAATATCTGAGCTCCTCAGAGACAGTTTCTTTTCACTACTTTTTTTCTTTGTATGGGCCATAACTTTGTGTTTCTTTGCATGGCTCATAGTTTGTTTCTGTTTTTCCTTGAAAACCAGATATTTCCAACTCTGGAAATCATCTCCCTCCTCCCCTTCCCACACCCCCTGGGGTTTTGTTGCTGTTTGATGTTATTATTTTATTGCTATGGATTTTTTTGTTTGTTTATTGAGTTTCCTGAACTAATTCTGTAGAGTCTGAATTCTTTGTTGTGTATACCACTCAATGTTTCTTCTCAGTTAGCTTAGTGGTCAGCTAATGATTGGACAGAGATTTTCTTGAATGCATTGAACTAATAAGTCTCCCTGAATTTGCTAAAAGGCTTTGTGTGTGTTTGGAAGGAATATTTCAACACTCCACTAGACAGTTTAAAACTCTACCGGGCCAGCCAGGTAGCATAGTGGTTGAGTTTGATGTGCTCTGCCTCGGTGTCCCAGACTTCACAGGTTCTGATCCCAGGGGCAGACCTACACCACTCATCAAGCCATGCTGTGGAGGCGTCCCCCATGCAAAATAGAATAAGATGGCACAGATGTTAGCTCAGGGCCATTCTTCCTCAAGCAAAAAGAGGAAGATTGGCAACAGCTGTTAGCTCAGGGGCAAAAAACAAAACAAAACAAAACTCTACTCTAGCCTTCACTTCCTGCTTGTGCAGAGACTCAAAAGTCTTTCACAGTGGGAGATTAGGGCTTTCTCAGGTCTTTCCTAAGCATGTGCACATCTTTGCACATGCACATGGCCTTCTAGATTTTCAGGAATAGGTTGGATATTTTCAACATCCCATATGAAAATCTCATTCCTTGGCTTTTCCATTAAAATTTTTTGGTTAGTCTCTTACTTAGTCTAACTAGTATCACTACCTCATGCAGCTGCACTATTAAACAATTGGTATTGTTTTCCACAAATGCCTTAGGGGCAGTGCTTTTCACTCTGAGTGAGTTGAATCAAGTTTGAATCAGCCGTCACTCAGGTCAAATGAAAACAAGGCTTGAGAATGGAGGTGCCAGACAGGTAAATAGTGACAATTCTCTAGGGATGGGATTTTGGGGGAACTCCAAACCTATTCTATTCTTTCCAGTAGCTCCTAGTTTGCTGGTTTTTACAGTTAAGATTGTTATGTATCTTTTGATTTGAAAGCCACCACAGAAACTGGGGGCTGGGAGGTAATAGGACAAGTTGAAAGGCCATGAAACTTGCTGTTTTTACCAAGATTCTGCTGTTTTTCCTGAATAAATGCTCCTCATATTTTTGCAAACCTTTGATTAATTTCCAAAGTTCTAAAAAAGTTTATTTTAACCATTTTTCTCATATTTTCATTGCTTTTATGGAGGAGTGGCCTTATGGAGGTCTGTAGTCTGCCATTCAGAAGTATTTTCTATTAGAATTTTTTAAACTCCTTAGAGATATTTTCTAATGTTCAGGCAAAGTTGAAATCCAGTGGTTTTTAGAAAAAAGAGGATCAAGGGCCAGATTGTAGAAAACACAAGCATTTGAGACCAGAAAGAGGACAATGATCTTATGGATGAGTCAAATAAGGAATGGTTCAGATATGGATAGGTTTATAAAAGACAAAAGAGGAAAGAGTTTCAGGGAGAAAATAGTCAAAGCTATTGAATGCTGCCTATACAGTTCAGAAACTGGATTGAGAAATACTGATTTGAGTGATCTACTAAGAGTTTACTGTGATTTTTGTTAGAGCAATTGCAATGGAGTGGTGGGGCAGAATCTTAACTGAAGTAAGTTGTGACATAAATGGGAGGTTAAAAAAAAGAAAGCAAGTTTAGGTTACTCTGAAGAAACTGGACTACAGAGAGAAGGAGAGATAATTTAGGCCAGTGGCTGGAATAGAATGTGGAGTGAAGAAAGTTGCTTTCTCCCAGGGGTCGGTTTAACTGCTTTACTCATTATTCACAAATTTCTCTTTTGGCCTCTACCCTAGACAGTAGGGCTATCACTAGGGGCTTGGATTGAGGATGAGAAGGGTGACTTTTATCCCATTTTAGGGGAAAGAAATGGATCCTAGACAGATATATTATGCCTCCAAACAGATTCTCAATGAAACTGTATGACTGGATCTATGAGGGGCAATGGACTGGAACATGTGTAAAATCTGAGAAAACTGAGATTAAATCCCAGCTCCATCACTTTACTGGTACTAGCTGTGTGATGTTGGCCAAATTACATGGCCCTCTTAGCCTCACTTTCCTCATATGGATAGTAATACCAATCTGTCAAGATTGATGTGTGGATCGAGATAATGCCTAGGTTTTAATTAAAGAGGAGGATGCTATATGAGGATGGAAAATTAGCCTTTTAGTCTCAGTTTCCTTACCTATAATATAAAAGAGTTGGATTATATCATCTCCATGCTCCTTTCCAGCTCTAGCCAATAGGCCTCCAATATCTTTTAGTTCAGTACTATTCTTCATGTACTTTGTGAGCTAGATAAATATTTGAAATTGGTCTAGGACTTAAACCATCTGTATAAGATAGTTTCAGTTAGAAATTCTAGGCATTCAGAATTCCAAAGGATTGACTTACAAATAAAATTGAAAGATAGCTCTGCTGAGCTGAGATTACTTTTAAATAGATGAGCTCATCCCAGGACATATAATAGAGAGCACTCACCAAGGCATGTTTTAGATCCTTTAGAAATGAGATTTGAGGAGAGGCACATCTGGCACGATATCAGATCCTAAAGATTAGGTCTGTGTTTTGGGGGCCCCTGGATTGATTATTCTACCTGAAATATTTGTGTTTATGAATGGTTATAACTGCCAGTTTTTGGTGGTTGAGGAGACGTTGAAGCAATAAGCCACGAAGAAGAAGAGCAGACTTGAAACTAACCAGATAGTGTTCAGGGGAGAAGTAAAGAGGTGAAACAATAGTGAGTCAATGGAGGCAGGAGGATTGGTGAGACCATCAGAGCATAATGAGACCAGGATTAGATAAGGGACTTGGAGACACAGGAAAAGGGGAAACTGGAGGCCAGTTAAGGCTGAGCTGGGCTAGAACAGGAAGAACAAAACAAAATGATTCGCCTGCTCAGAGACTGATTTCTTTTTCCCACCAATGCTTTCAGCTTGTTTTGTTGAATTTACTGATGTACTTTGGTAGAATTTTATTTGGGTAGACATGTGTGAAATTTAACCTATCATTTCAAGCAAGAATTGAAAACTTGTTTATTTTCTGTTAGCAGATTAGTGCTTTAAAGATTAGGGAAAATAAACTCCCTAATAAAAGGAGATGAAATGGCTAGGAAATAAGAATATTGAAAAACAATACCATATTCATTGTAATTTTATTAAAAACCACTTTCCACACAATTTTCAATACATGGTGTCTCAACTACAGTTTCTGCCTGAATTGTGAAAGAATTTCTACTTCAATTCTTTTTTCTCTCTCTGCTTATGCTTCCCAAGTGGCCTGTACCACAAATTTATTTTTAAAATTAAAGATAGTAGGCAAATTTTCCTTTAAGGATGTCCCAATTCCACACTTCTTGAGATAACTGGAATGGTCCAGGGTGGCCTGGGAATCCCCTACCTGCATTGTCTACTTCCATTCAAGACATTTTGCTCACATATACCTTTTGGCAAGAGAGTATGACTGGCAGGTCACTGCATGGCCCCTTGTCTAAGTGGACTCTGTGGAAGGGACTGTTGATCAGGGGGGCTTTGTAGGCAGATAGGCAGGACTGCAGCCCTAGAGATCTTCCTTGGCAACCTGCAAATGACACTAACATTATGAAAGAGTTCTCCAAACACAGACATTTTCAATTAGCCAAATTACTCTAACAGGGCATAGCTCAGGAAGATTTAAGGCAGAGCTAGGTGCTGTGCCAGCCAAGAGGCCTGCTCTGCCAGTTGAAAGGCAAGCACATCCTTTCCTGCCAGCTTACAATGAGATGGTTCTTGCAGTGACAGCAGATCTACCGTGCATGTTTGATTTAAGGACCTCGATTAGCATACCTTTGTAATTATCATCAGGCGATGATGAGTCCTGGGAAAAGTATGAGTCTTAAATGTGGGGATCCAAGAGCCTACTCAAAATGCAGTGTGTAGAAAGAATATTGCTTCTTGATGTTTCACCTCTTTTCAACCAATTGTTCTTGGTTTGAGTAAAACTGTAGCACAACTCTTTGCCAATAATTGTGATTCATTTTCACTTTGCTAATCAACATGTTGTTTCACAAGGGTCTGATGGTGTTCAAGGCCCCTTATAGGAGGCATGATTTTTCTCTAAGTTGGCTAGCATGGATCTTATGTTTCACATGAAGACGTGGGAAAGATTTGTAAAGCCTCCTTTGGCTTCTAAGTTTTCTTATTTTTGGATAGCACTCTCACAAGGATTCTAAAAGGCAAATATGTTGCTGATATTTTGCTGTTACTTAAGATCAATGATATCTAGATTAATGATTGTACTTTTTTCCTACTTGGGGACCATATGTTATTGAGGAAACACAAATTTCAGAGGATTTGTAAGGGTGAGAGAAGTTGCTTTTTCTTGATGAGCCATAGTTTCAATCAGCAATATTATATTAAATATCCAACTTTGCCCAAAGTCCTGTGTTCCACCAAAGGTGAAGAAGCATGGTATGAAAGAAAGAGGCCTGGGCTTAATTCTAAAGATCTCAGTGCAAGTTTGAATTCTTTTTATTTGTGAGTAGGTGTTACCATGGATAGATCTCTTCACCCTTTTAGGCCTCAAATCTTTTCTACAATATGGTGGCATTGGCGTTTAGGGGCCCTCCTTGTCTGATGTCTATGGTTCCATGAAGAGTGGAGTCCCTACTCTTGAGGAATTAACCATCAGCATCCAAGTATTTAGTATATAATTTTGTAAATTTAGTTATTTGTGACACTCAAGTGACTAATATTTAGGAACTATTTTCTCCTATGATTTCACCCTACTTGTCTTATATTATTGCAGATAATGGAAATTTGGGGAATTTGAAATTGAAGAAGGATATATCAGCATCATTCCTATATTAATAAACTCAGAGTGAGAATGGGAATGTCTCCTTCTGGTTTGGGGAATATTATAACCACTGGGACACCTATGTCTAATAGACTCATTGGGTCTTTAACATAAATCCACTTTGTATTATTGTCTTATATGTAAGTCCTGACTTCTCAGCTAAAAGATAAGTCCCTGAAGGCCTGGGAGTATATTTTGGGGCTCTAAATATCCGTAGCACCTACCATTTAACAGTTAGCTCCACAACTAATCACTTAATACATTATACAATATGATTTTTTTTTGTAAAAAAAAAGCTTATGGAAAGAATATATAGGCTAAAGATTTCCTTTTAATTACTGAAATGTAAACAATTTTCCACAGAAATCAATGAAAAAGGAATATAGAAATGAATCATTTGGTCTACTGTGGTAAAGTGAAATCCACTCTGGTGTAATTAGTGGTTGTTTGACTTTTAATTGACAATACCTCCCATAAATCATATTGTGTACAGCTAAGTAGTTGCTACTTCACAAATAGCTTGCCTAGTATATAACTATACACTAGGTATCTGTCTGCTTTTTTCCCCTTCTTAAAACTATAAATTGAGAACCAGAGCATCTCAGTTTAGGGGGCAAATATCCCAATCTCACACAACCAGTAGAGGTGTCTTCCTTCTCTGAACTCTACAGCTGTTAGTTTACTCTGTTGGTTTAGCACTGTGATGCATCTTGTGTTACAGGATTATGTTGCTATTACAGTCTTTGGTATTTGTCCTGCCTCCCCAGCTAGACTGCAAGTTTGTTGAGAGGAAAGACCACATATCTTATGATTCTGTATTCTAAGTGTCTAATAGAGTTTTACTTATCCAGAAAATACTCAATTAATATTTGCTGGAATCCT
This sequence comes from Diceros bicornis minor, assembly GCF_020826845.1. Lineage (NCBI taxonomy): Eukaryota > Metazoa > Chordata > Mammalia > Perissodactyla > Rhinocerotidae > Diceros > Diceros bicornis. Next base: position 16,902,261 of record NC_080766.1, read on the forward strand.
ATAGGTAGGGCAATAGACACATTGCTGATTGCAAGCTCACAATAAAATCAACAAATGTAAGTCTACTTATGGAACTTCCTAATTCATGACACAATCTTAATTCAGAAATGGCTATTTTTCTTTTATAGTAATTTAACTACTCTAAATATTTGTTATTCAGTTTCCCTTATTTCAAAAGACATATTAAGGTCTTTTAGATACTACCGTAGAGTTTAGTTGTGGATCTTATGTAGGCGTAGGATATTTCAAGATTTAAAATGCCTTTAATTCATCTAAAATAACAAATTTGTTGGACAACTGAATTTTTTCTTTATCAACATTGCAGTATACATTAAAATACGAGGCAACTTTCTAATTATTGAAAAAAAGATCGTAGATTTTTATTAATAGAAATTTATATGCTTTCCGATTCATATCTCAGAAATGCACTTATAAATAGTCCTTAAATTTATATTCTTTGCCTAGGTTTTGAAGAATTTGTGGGCTTTGTTTAGGGGAACACTATCCTAGACTTCTTAAAACATAGTAAATAAATCATTTATAAAGGCAGTGTAGAAGGGACACTCTAGGAAAATCTATATAAATCAGGGTCCCTAGAGTCCTTTTTAAGATTCAGGATAAGGAAGTAATTTCTCTCATTAAACTCCCTTGGTGTGAATATGATAGTTCAACATTTCATAAATATTTAATGAATTATTATTTCCTACAACTTATGAGTGAACAATTGAAGCTTTTTTTGGATTATCAGTATATGTCTGGCAGTGTGGGGAAATGGGTGATTATAAATGCTTGATGCTGTGAGTATGTCTCAAAAAAGTCTGGAAAAATAATTTCTAAGTTTTAGAGAGGGCAGGAAGGATGTTTAGTGGGATTCTTTATGGTATAAATTTGAAAGTGCCTGGCGGGAGTGCTTCCTCATTCTTAATTCTTCAAGTATTATTATTAGTAGTAATAATAATATCACCGATACAAATAATGAACCTGACAGAGGTAAAACGTTGCAGAAATCGTTCTAGGTACCTTACTTATCTAAGCTTGTTTAAGCTACAATTCTGTGACACAGGCATTAACATCTCTTTTACATTGGAATAAACTAGAGCTTAGATGCTTAAGAACTTGAAGCAAATAAGTGCTGAAACTAAGTCTGATCTCAAATCTCTCACATTCCAAAAATCCATGCTCTTAAATTGCATCATGTTGATCTCCTGTGCTGAGGAAAAGTTATTTTTCCTTTTGCTATCGAAAATAAAGGTAGTTCTTTGCATACTGGTTCTGGCACTGTCTCACACAGGAGCTTCCAATAACTGCCAGTCACATGGTGACAATTATGCTTGATTAAGCAGATCCAGTAAGTACTTGATCGACTTTTTCCCATAAATGCTGACATTTGCAGCCAAAGGGAAAAGAACACTTGCCATTATTCTAAGTACTCTGGCCATTTCCCCTTGTCCCTCCCAATAATACCAGGCCCTGAGGTTCCTAAGAACAGTGTTCCCAGATTCTTAGCAGCCTGAATTCCAGGGTTTCTATCAATATTTCTTTGGGTAATTAAAATTTTTGAGCTCGGTAAGTCCTGCAAGCAGACTGGTGGCGAATTGTGAGATTTGAAGGGATGTTTGGCAAAATGTCATTGTTGCTGTTGGTCATTCTATCCCTGATAATTCATTGCTATAGATTTTGAAGTCTTTACAATGTTCCACAATCCTCTAAAAATACATAGGAAAGAGTACTTTGAAAATTACAAATGCATGCTATTATGAGAATGTAAACAACCCCATGAGATAATATCATAGCTATTGGCTAGCACATTGGTTTATAGTTCTTGAAAAGATGACTTGAGCAGTGTTTCTCAAAAGGTGTATCAGAATCGCTCAGTGAGCTTGATACTGCTTTGGGCCCTATGCTCCCTGCCTCAGACTATCAGACTCTCAAACATAGAGTATTAGGGTAATATAAGTGGCTTAAGACAATGAAGTTTAATTTTATGTGGCACTCTAATGTGGGTCAAACAGCATTCCTGAATGGCTCTCCTCTAAACAACCAGGGATTCAGGTTTTTCTTATAGTGGGCTCCACAACTCAGAATTCACTACTTCCAGCTGTAGAGATAAAGCAGGGGAGAGGGAGAAGCACAGGACAGAGTAGGAAAACCTGGTGAGAGGAAGACATGAACCTCAAAAGAGATCTTATGGGCCAGGTCCTCACTTTGGCCAGAACTGGTCACATGGACCTAAGTGAATGCAAGAGAGCTGATAATATGCCCAGGAGGCTAATAGACACAGTTTGGTGAACATATAGCATTTTCTCTGCCTCATAGGTTATGTGAGTAAGGCTAGATAGAGCAGAGAAAAGCAAAATTAAGTAAGCGTGAAAAACTTTGATCATAATAGAATTTTTTTTTTTAAAGATTTTATTTATTTATTTTTTCCCTCCAAAGCCCCAGTAGATTGTTGTATGTCATAGCTGCACATCCTTCTAGTTGCTGTATGTGGGACGCGGCCTCAGCATGGCCGGAGAAGCGGTGCGTCCGTGCATGCCCGGGATCCGAACCCGGGCTGCCAGCAGCGGAGCCCGCGCACTCAACCGCTAAGCCACGGGGCCGGCCCCATAATAGAATTTTAATGGGAGCGCAACAATGCTTTTATAGTTAATATAGGTCTGTGCAAAGAATATATGACCATAATGTGACTTTTAGGCAGGTTTTTTCCATTTTCATAATCTCTAGTATGGTCCTTGGGAAAATCCAAATGGGGACTATTGATAAGGAATACCTGAAAGTAGGGCTGGCTTTATGGGCATGTAACCTGTGTTGTTGCACAGGGCTCTACTCCCACAAAGACCCCACAATTGGTTTAACGCTCAGCTATTGCTGTCTTGAAATTCTTAGTAATTTTGAACAAGGGGCCCCACATTTTCATTTTGCACTGCACCACTATTCTAATCACTCTGGCCATCTCCCATTATGTAGCTGGTCCTACCTGAAACTCAAGCCTTATCTAAACTGGGCTCAATGATAAAATGAAGATACAATCTTTAAGATGCAGTTAATGCTGATCGACCTTGTAAAGAAGACAAATTACTATAGCAAAGCTGTGTGTGTGTGTGTGTGTGTGTGTCTGTGCACATGCACACGTGGACATGTGCCCACACAGGAATGTATTTTTTTTTAGGACAAAGTTTATTGGGAGCAATTTGTTTTAATTGATATTCATCAAGCATCATTCTTTTGTTTATTGTTAGCTACTCATGTGAGAACTTGGTTGATGTCTATAGCACAAACATTTGTTTCAGATAAATGGGTGTTTCAGTTGGGTAAGTTTTAATTAAGCAACCTTTATTGTACAAGTAGTTGTTTTTGAAACCATGAGAAAACTACTATAGTTTGCTAATTCTGTTATCCAGAATCTGAAGATGTTGAATCTTGTCTACTATAACCTTGAATATGATTTTGGCTACAAGTGTCCCAAATATTTGGCAACAAGAATAAATAAGAAACTTTTCCAATGTGTTAAATTCTTTTTATATTGCAAATTCCTAGGCACAATTTAACTCTTCTCAAGTTCATAGAATCATTTGATTCTGAAATGAATGATTTATTTTTAAATCCTGCTTCCACACCACTTGCCTATATCACTACGCTAGCATATTACATTTCATGGGGATTTATTTATTTACACATTTGCCAAAGGAGCACACTGAACTCTTAACTCCTTGAGAACAGGTGCTATTGACATCCATCTTGATATTCTCAGGGCCTAATAGTTTCCAGGCATCTAGAACATGTTCAATAAATATTTGATGAAAGAAAGAAGGAATAAAGTCATACTAAAATTTCATTTTTATTTCAGCAAAATATATATTTCCAATTCTTAAAGGAAGCTTCTGCTCTTAGTAAAGCCAAAATCAGGGTGGTTTTGTTTTGCAACATCATTTTAAACTTGCATTATGCTTTAGCCCATAACAGCTATGTTCCAGGTGGGGATAAAAGAAAGTATACTCTTATTAAGTGAAATTTTAAAACATATAAAGGGTAAAAATAACATGTACTTAACTGTCATATTCATAAATTATTTATTTTGTTGAAGGATCTTTTTGTCCTGTTAAAAAAAAAAATGAGTTGCTTGGAACACATTCACACAACACACATACAAGTAAAGAAAAACACTAAACATAGGTTTCAAGGGATATATATGTTGATATACTTTTGTATTAAACTTGCTACTAATAATATAACTTTTTTCCCATGGTCTACTAGTAATGGCCATGAATAGGGGTCACAATCCTTTTGTTTAAGGCTGGAAATGGTTTACTTACTGTATTAGTTTCCTGTGGCTGCTATAACAAATTATCACAAACTTGGTGGCTTATAACAACAGAACTTTATTCTCTCCTACTTCTAGAGGTCAGAAGTCCAGAACTAGTATCACTGGACGAAAATCCATAGCATGTCTGCATGGCCACATTTCCTCTAGAGGCTCTAGAGGAGAATCCATTCCTCGCCTCTACTAGCTTCTGATAGCTGCCAGCATTCTTTGGTTTATGGCTAAATCACTTGAATCATCAAAGCCAGCATCTTTAAATCTCTCTTTGCTCTGTCTTCATATTGCCTTCTCTTCATTGTGTGTCAAATCTCCCTCTATCTCTCTAAGGACACTTATGATTGCATTTAGGGCTCACACAGATAATCCAGGATAATGTCCCTATCTCAAGGTCCTTAACTTAATCACATCTGCAAAGACCCTTTTCCCAAATAAGGTAACATTTACGAGGTTCTATGAATTAGGATATTCTGTCTTTGGGAGCAATTATTCAGCCTACTACATTTGCCCTGCCTATTTTTGCATTAGTTACTAAGTAGTGGAATTCTAGATGATGTGTAGTAGTATATTTTTCTCTATGCTTACCAACATAGGAATAAGAGTGCTGTATAAGTAAGTGTTGGAGAACTATAAACTAAATAGCCCTATGAAGGAAATGCTGCATAAAGAAGCAGGCTTTGGCAAGTAGGGTTCAGAGAGGGAGCTCATAACTTCATAATAATACCTCACATAAATTAAAGTAATGTTAATTGTCTCCCCCAAAGCAAGGCCATTAAGCAGGTTATTGCTCCTACCTTAAGAATTTATTTTGGTATTTCTTGTGGTCCTACTTTTTCGTTGGTATTTTACTTTTTACCCAGAGAGGATATAAACACCTCCATGACAGTCCTTTCTGGTATATTTCATCTCCAAGTATAACAAGAGGAGGAAATAAATGACCAAATAGGTCCTGATTAGCTCCACAGCAATCAAAAACAAAAGGCTCTAGAAAGATGTCGGTAGGTGGAGCTCCATGTTGAAACACACTTCCTAACAAATGGAAAGAAAGTGTATCTACAGTCCCTAGTTATGAACGGCTGAATTATCAGTGACCTTGCCACTGACCAGGGAGGAATTTTCTATTTCATTTTTTCTACTGTGTTGAGGTAAGCCATCTGAACCACGAAAGAAGGTGTTTCATTCCTTCAACACATGTTTTATTCGTCTCCTACCATGTGCCAGATATTATGTGCAAAGCTCTGGCGAATACAATTGCTTTCTTTCTCCATCTGTCAATAGCTTTCCATGTAATTTTAAGTTCCTCAAAATTTTGGGAAGTCCTATGCTTGGTCATTTACAACTGAACCAAGGTCACAGAAGAACAGCTTAGTTGGAAGGGGGAAAAAAAGAAGAAAAACAAGAACACCGAGAAGTTACATAAATGTCCTCTAGCACATTCCTTGTTCTGAGGGCTAATGTACTGTAGCAATTCATCAGTCATCCTAATAGTCTTTTAACTTCTGTCAGAAAGTCTACTAAATGCTAACATCATAAATGTTTAATATTCTAAAACATATTTTCATTAATCATGCAAATTATCTGGGCATCCATATTTCACAATAACCTCTTTTGAGATTAAGAGGCCTAAGGCTTTGTGTATGAGAGACCCATGTTAGTCAGTGATATTGTAGATGAAATATAACTTAGAATTAAGGAATTTTAAAACTGAAAAGTTGCTATTAAAATTCTAATATCTACAGGCCGGCCCCGTGGCTTAGCGGTTAAGTGTACGCGCTCCGCTGCTGGCGGCCTGGGTTCAGATCCCAGGTGCGCACCGATGCACCGCTTCTCCAGCCATGCTGAGGCCACGTCCCACATACAGCAACTAGAAGGATGTGCAGCTATGACATACAACTATCTACTGGGGCTTTGGGGGGAAAAATAAATAAATAAAATTATAAAAAAAAATTCCAATATCTATGTGCTATCACATTTATAAAAACGCAAAAATTATATTAATGTCAGATACTTCTGATTAGGTAGCAAACAGCTAAAATATGCACTTGCTTCATTCTATTTTATTACATACTTTGTGGATGGATATTAATGTTGGTAGATGGTGTAGTGTCCCAATAGAAATGACCCTACATTTCATAGCAAAGTGGACTATGGGCTTGGTTGTTAGTAAGGGGTAGAACATGTGTTCCTTGCAGTTAGTTGGCCTGAATTGCACCATGAAAACTTCCATTTATATGCTGCCAGTCACCCTGATTCCAGGGATTCTTGGCTGCTTGGAAAAAGGAGAAATATGTGGGTGGGCCCTGTGAAACAGGAGGATGAAGAATTGAAAAGAGTAAAGGGTAAGAATTTGGGTAGTGTGAGTGGAAATGCTTTATCCTGAAGCTGTTTGAGTGTAGGTCGAGATGGAAGTGGTAGTGAAATAGAAATGACCTGAGACCATGTAAATGTAGTTACGCTGGAGTCACAGAGCAGTGCTCATTGGACTCAAGAACATGACCTAAGTAACTGGAAGTCATGAGCGATGGTGGTTCAGTGCACTAGTCCAGCTCCCAACAGGAAACAGATGGCACAATCAAATTAGGACAATTCAAGGAAGGCTTATTTATAAAGGGACTAATTACAAAGGCATGGGCAGGGTGGAGGGTAGGGGAACCGTTAAGGGCTGTGCCGGTAGTGAGAGCTAACAGCCACAGAGCTGTTATTAACTCTAGGCCTTACAAGATGAGAGAAAGGAGCAATTACCAGAATCTGAAGGAAACAGAGTCACATACAAAAAGTCGCCTTTAAGGGACTAGTGACCTTTGATTAAGGGAGACAACCAGCACAAGGAGATCTCATGGAGAAAACAAACACCCTGACCTCACTCCCCTCTCTCCCTCCAGCCTCCTGATAGGGCTTCTTCATCGAGCCCAACAGGAACCTGAGGGTACAGATCAAGTATGTAGTCCGTGCAGGTCAGCCTCCCCGAGTGGATACCAGAGCTTCACATGTGGAGAGTGGATCTGGAGGGGGATACCAGGAGTCAGAAATGTTTAATTTTGGTATGAATACCACTTCTTTGATTATACGACCAAAGTTCATAGCCACCCTTTCAATGATTTTCTTATGTGTTTTTTTTAACCATTTCTTATAATTTCTTTCATGGTTAGTTTCTTTCACAATAAATCCTGATGCTGTATCCTTTATCTTAATGGAATTTCTGGTAGCAATGCTGCTTCCCCAGTACACATGCATGAACCTCTGAGTAATCAGATATTAAAAAAAAAAAAACTTTGCTAAATGCCATCCAGACAGTTCATTATTCTCCCCGTATAGCTTTTTTCAGTGTAACGGTGTGCTTTTAAACGTCTATAAACTGTATTGCTAAAGGAACACTGAAGTCTTTACTTTTTACATAGTTTGCCTTGTAATTATATTTCTCTAGTAAAATATTTAACCATTACTTCCTGAATCATGGATTCTAAGGTTCAATAAATATACAAAGGGAAATATATTTGTTTTTATACAGAGAGACAGATTTTTCTCCTGAGCATTTTCAATGATTGCTGCAGGAATGAATGAGTAAAGCTTTCAAGAATGAATAGTTGCAGGAAACCAACTTACTGTTGCACATAAGTCCATGCAGCCCCCGGGTACAAGTACTTATGTATCTCCTATTGTTGAGTTCTCTATTTTTTTATGAATATGCATACTGGGGAAAAAACTTCCATCTGCTCTCTTTTAGCTGATTCTATCACATTTTTTGAGCTGTGCATCATTATGGAGCTTTAGAGAAAGATGATCATTTACATTACATATGGATATGAAGGAGAGAAGGAGTTGATGAATTGCAAACAAGTATAATTTATACAGACAAAGTGTGCCAGAAGTGCTTTTCACCCCATTTTACTCTGCAAATGGAATGATTCCTGCCCATTCACTTGGCCTAGTGCCCAAGAACTCAGAGGAAAATGATCCTGTTAGCCTTATGCATCAGGATTCCACTCCTTCCTTATGAGGAAACAGTGCTCTGCACTCAGGACCACCAGGGACCCCAGAAGGTCAAAAGAGATCCCTGAACATGCTAATGTCATTTTTTAGATTCTTCCATCATGGCTTAATTTATAATATACATCACGCAGACACACTGATACTCTAGCTATTGGTAATTCAAATGTGAGAAGTTTGTGTGATGAAGGAAAGGGGTGTGATGAAAAGCTCATATTTTCCTGGTAGCCTCTTTCTGCACTTTGCTTTCCCATGGCAGATCATTTGTGTAAATGCCCGTAGGCTGCATAAATATGTCAACATCTACATTGAGGGTGTCTTCCTAAGGGCTTCTCGGTTGACTACAGCACAATCAGCTGTGACTCTATCTTGTAAAGCCAGGGCTCAACGTGCAGTAATAGCAGTAATGACCTCAAATCTTTTATTTATTTATTTATTCATTAATATAGGCAGTTATTTATATATTCCGATCATTCAGTCTTCCAAAAATGATTATCCCTATCATGTGCCAAGAGTGAGGAATCAAAGTTAAATACAACGTAGCCTCTTCCTAAACTGTCAGAAGTAAACAGAGAAATATTGTCATGACGAAGTGATCATTTATCTGCATAGTTCTGTTAAATAAGCTGATCCTTTTTCATTGCTGCTGGACAACACAGTTGTCCTCGTCCTCAGACAATGTGTGTCTGAAGAGTTTCAGATGACTACAAATCCATGCCTGTAGTATGGTAGCATAAGCAGTGCTTCCATTTTATGTTCAGGTATCAGTTTTTATGCACATACTGCATGCATTGTGCTGGGGGCTTTGCACACGTTATCTCGTTTAATGAACACAGTAATATGGAATATCAGTACTATAATTATTTACATTTTGTAGAGGAAAAACACTAAGCTTTGATGATAAGTGACCTGCCCAAAGTCACACAGTCTTCAAACCAGGACCTCCAGTCTATGTGTTGAGGTCACCACTGGGTGTGATCAGATGAATTCTGCAGTAAGACAGGAGGTAGCATAAAGTAAGGGTTACTCCTATCTTACTTCCACAGCCAAAAAACTGGGCAAATTTAGAAACTGCTGTTCTTTTACCTATATTTAGTCCCTATTCATTTTGCTCTCAACTTTTACATAATTTTAGCATGACTTCCCACTTTATGAAGGAGTACTTGAAGTGTGCATGCTGATTAGTTATACAATTTTCTTTGTCAGTGGTGGGGAGATGGAAGTGCGTGCATGTGTGGGGTGATGGAGTATCTAAAATTTCTTCATACATTTTTCTCAGAACTTATGCTTGTAACGGAAGTTTCTCAACATGAAATGTCATCGATTGGCCTCACTCAGGAAGTTGCACGGCGCTTGACTGTAACCTCAGTGAATTGGACGTTGTCTAGAACCTGATAATCTTTATCTGCCTATCATTTTAGAAATTTTAAAACTTACTTTATTTTTTAACTAATTCTCTTGGCAATTTAATTGATAAAAAAAGAAAAGCTTCTGATAAAATACTTCAGGGTGAAGATACATTCGTGTTTATATCAGCGATAGAATGCGAGGGGAAGGGAAACCAGAATTGAAATGATCCGATTTTTGCTCTTACTAAAACAGTATTATGAGTATTTTTATCCATTTACCTGGAATAAAATTTCTTTAACCATGCACGCTGTCACAACATACTTGAATTTGTTAATGTAGTGTATCCCTGGGATCAGAATAATCATTGCATTCCAGAATGACTTCTCTATACAGAAAGACTTAGCTTGTTCCAATGGAGAGGCTATGGTGAGATTCTATTGCAGACTATCTGATCCAAGAGGCTTTTATTGGCATAGTCTTGGGGAACACATATGTTCCATGTCTAAATATCGTTGAGTGAATAAATAAATGAATGAGACTGGGACTTTTACCCAGTTTCAACCTAGAACACAAAGCCAGTGTGATCATCTGGTAAACATTAAAATGTCAACCCTCTAAACACCTTTACATCCACTCTTAAAAGGCTCACACTCGTGTCTCTCTCCCAGGCAAAAGCAGGAGAAGGTCTAAGTCCCTCAACTACCTCACAACCTTGGTGAACTATTTCTTGCCTTTCTAATCCTGTTTATCCAGCTTTCCACGCTCAAGAGAAAAACCTGAGGAAGGTGAGGCCAGAGCTGCAGGGATCCGGTAGGTGAAGCAAGGCAGTAAAGCTCCCTTAATATGGTATATACTTCTGCTACGCACGTGTCCTTTTCAGTGCTGTGCTCCGTGATGGGGCCATCCTTCCGGCAACTTGAACCTCATGGTGTCTCCACTTTCCTCCTTCCTTCCCTCTTTGCAGGAATCTAATCTCTCTTCCTCTTCTTCAATCTCCTCTAGGCCTCTGCACCATTTCTATTCAAAAGCATTTCCCTAAATTCTTGACCAGATTTTCATTTTGAAGTGGTTGAAGTTGTAGCTGAGTATGCTTCCCAGGTGATTTCCACCACTTTACAATCAAGCGGTTCCTTAGATGCTTCCCAACCTACAATTTCCTGCCATCTTCATAAAGAAGCTGTACTCTCTTGACCTCCCTGAGGCAGCAGGTTGATTAAAATTTAAAATTATGGCCAATGGCTGTGCTGTGTCCAAGGAGGCCCTAGAATAATCTATTTGGAGTGGTAGCCATAGCAGTAGTGGGGCCATGATGTAGGCAGCATGCTGGAAATTTGAAATTGAAGCACCATTTCCTGCTGTGGAGAGGCAAGAATAGAAGTAGGCATGTGCTTTACTCCTGACCTGGACACTGCATATGGGATTAAATCTCATGGATCTGGAAAAATATGCTAGAGATTAACAATATAATGTTGTCCCCCAGCATTTGAAATAGCACTTTGTGTTCCTTATTTTTCCTAAGGAATTACGTTTTATTTGTTTAAAAAACTTTTAGGTCACTTTAGAAGGTATCTGCCTATAGGTTAAGTAGATTGATTTACATATAAATATGGAATCTGTTATATGAGGATAATCATTATATTCAATGCACTCCTGCAAACATTTTCTAAATGCCCACTCTGTGCCTTGTATAATACCAGGCACCAGGGATTAAAAAGGCTAAACAAAATAATCTGTCACAAGGAGGTCACAGTCTCATGGAAGGGCAAGTGTCAGACAAATAGAAAAAGTATGATATGATAAGTGCTATAGCCAACAGAAATACAAGTTGCTATAGAAACACAAAGAGGAGAACATGAAAGGGAATCACGGAAGGTTTCACAGAGTAAGTGACTTGTGTGATAAGTCTTAAGTCAGAGAACAGAGGGAGGCTTCTGGGTGTAGAAAATAGCAGGAGCCACTTGAGGAAAATACATAGCATATGAAAAGTCACAAAGGATATAGTGAATTCAAGGAATTGCAAGTAGATTGTTATGGCTGGAGAATGTAGCGTGAGAGGTGGGAGAGGAAAGATATGACTCATAGGGTAGATTTAAAAAAGTGGTTGGGAAGGACCTGTTATATCCTGGAAGAAAATTTAAATATTCTATTAAAGACAATGAGGAGCCATCAAACAATTTCAAGCTGGAAAGTACATGATTTGATTTACATGTTAGAAAGATCTTTCTGGAGGCTGTGGAGGATGGATTAGAAGAAAGGGCACCGGTAGAAGTCAGTTGGAAAGCTCTTGCACTCTTTCATACATGAGATCACGAAGTTCTAAAGCAAGACAGTAATCATGAGAATGGTTAGAAAGCCATGAACGCGAAAGCATTTCTAGAGGTAGGATCCCAGGAGCTTGATTACTTGTTGAATCTGTATGAGGAGGACGTATGTGAGACGAAGTGAGAAATGATTTTCCGCCTTGGATAACAGGTGGGTGTTGGTGCCATTAAAGAGAGAGGTAGGTTGGGAATAAAAAAGGAGAGACAAATTTGTAGAGCAAATCAAGGATTTGGGTATGTTGAGTTGAAGCTTCCTAGAGTGCTATGAACTGAATTGTGTCCCCCCCACATCCCCCACCCCTGCAAAATTCATATGTTGAAGTTCTAACCCCCAATGTATGGTATTTGGAGATGGGGCCTTTGGGAGATAATTAGGTTTAGATAAAGTCAGGAGGGTAGGGCCCTCATGATGGGATTGGTGTCCTTATAAGAAGAAACACCAGAGAGCTTGCTATCTCTCTCTCTGCCATGTGAGGACACTGTAAGAAGGCAGCTATCTGCAAGCCAGGAAGAGAGCTCTCACCAGAACCCAACCACACTGGCAACATGATCTGGGACTTCTAGCTTCCAGAACCGTGAGAAAATAAATTTCAGTTGTTTAATCCGCCCAGTCTATGGTATTTTGTTGTGGCAACCTGAGCTGACTAATACATAGAGGTATTCAGGAAATTGGATAACACAGATTGGGGTTCAGGAGACAGAGTGAGGTGTGTTAATTGATTTGGGAATCATATATATATGGGATATATTGGAAACCTTATATATATGTATCATATATATAAGGACTGACTATAAAACCTTGTCTGGTAGGAGATATTTTGTCTAAAGGTCTAGTATGAAAATACCTTAAGTAATACTAGTCTGGAAAATACCAAATGCACATGGTTCTTTTTATTATTAAAATTAAGGTATTTCACAATTAAAAATATTTACATTTAAAGATGAAACATCTGTACAATTATTAAAATTAGTTTTACTAAATCATGATTGACAATATATTATCTATATTTTTATACGAGATAACAGTGAAGAAATCAACAAAAAATAATTACTAACACTCCACTGTGGATCAGGATAACATGTCTCCAATATGAACTCACACTATTCCAGTAAGTATAAAAATAAGTGTAAATGCTGGTTGGACAACTGGTTAAGCAGACACATGCTCCATTACTATTCATTCAGTCATATACACAAATTAAAACTTACAGGTATGAAAAACGTAGGTTTTCTTTTTTTTTTTGTAGAATTTATCATTTTGCACTTCTAAAAGAAAGCCAAAAAAAGCTTATGTCACACATAACAAAGACTTACATATACTTTTTCTAATATAGGTAAGTGAGATATTAACATGTAGCATTTAAAATAATAAATATACATATTATTTACAATAATTGAGAATGTTAGAGATACGAACTTTTATGTGCAGTCATTCAGATTAAAACATTTTAACTTTAGGTTGTATCTACAAATACTTCTCTTCCTCTGCTATTTGATCTTTTAGCTCAAGAAGAGTTAAAATGGAATGCTTCTGTAGATACAGAGAATGTGTGTTCAGTCACTTGGCTCTGTGATCGTGATCTTCTGTACCATGTCAGACAGATTTTCAGACTCCAGATCTTCTTTGCCATTATCTGAATTTTCTGATGAGATATAACAACCAGAGTCTCTTGGGCAGTCATCTAACTGTGACTTATTTAAGGAGATGTCTGGGCTTAAGGATAGGGGCACAGATTCATTTTCTTCCTCCTGAATAGCTATAAGTGGAAAAAAGGGCAGCGGTTAGGCAAAGCCAAGAAAAGTTTAGTCATATACTCATTCGTCTTTGCGCATTATCCTATTTTAACTGTTCCAACATTGACTTCATTACAATTGAAACTTCTGTATTAAAAGATTTATTTGTTTATTATAAAAGAGATCTTTGCACCCAAATATTTAAGCCACTGTCTTCTTAGAAGACAAAGTTTGCCCTTGTTGTTCACTTGCAGTTTCATGGAATTCATGTGAACTGCTTGCATAAGTGAAGATCAATATGGACTCCCATTTTATATTAATGATAAGTTGCCAGAGAAAGCAGATTGTATCCACAGTGTGACTGATGCCCTGTCCAAATACTCCTTAAAGTAACATTAGAAAAATTCATTTGTAGTTTAAATGTACAATCCAAGTCAATAGTGATCTTCGTGAACAATCCCAGAATCATGATAATGTGGATTAATGAATAAAAGATCACAATGGGCAGTGATGTACAGTAGGATTTCAATTACTTGGAATTGAGCTAATAAAACTTGAAGTATCTAGAATTTTACTGTGTTTGCATTCATCAGAAAAATAGACATAGAAACCGGGTTGCTTTTAGATAGTGAAACACCAGCATTTCCAGTGAATCTGCCTTATGAATATTTAGTTTGTCTTCTACATCTCTGTCTGTAGTTCTAAATAACAATCATTTATGTTCAGATTGGTAATTCTGTGTCATAAAAGCAGTATTCTAGATTTAACAGGCATTATCTTCTAGAAAAAAATTTAATATGAGAGATGTAACAGAAGATATTTCTAAAGAACCTAAGCAGCCTTATAGTTAAAGTTTTACTCTTCTTAAGAATCTTTAGCATCAGCATTCTCTTTGTCAATGTGAAGTTTCTTTCTTCGTTTTCCTGACAGCAGTAAATGGGTGTTTCTCTGCATCATGAGCTGAGTCCCTCAGAGAAGAGAAGGATATTAGGCCACCACCTCTCAGCATGTCTTGCTCATTCACCTTCTAACCTCAGGGCTTCCCCATTTTGGATATTTGAATAGCCCCACATTGGAAGAAACAAACACATACATTTCAGGGTGGGACAAAACCTCTGCCTTTGGAGGCCATGCACTTCATCCCCTTCCAGTGAGAAGAAAATAAACGCCAACTTCCAAATGCTTGGAAGAAGGAAATTGTGTAATTTTCCCCAATAGACATTACTTAATGCTACGTAATTTATTTTTAGGAAATCTACCTTTTCTCTTTTCTATACATCTCGTGCTTTTTAAACGCATTTTCTAGGCTGCAGATATCTTGCCAACATTAGTTTATGGTCCACTGTGTATCCAATTGTTATCAGCCTCCGTTATAAGAGAAAATTGAGCCCTGGTACCCTAAGGCATCCTTGTATGTAATGAATTAACTTCTCTTCAATGTATCTAGAATGGTACCAGTTATGTACCATCCATGGAGGAATTGAGAAAATAGTCACTTAAATTATTTTCTGTATTCTCTGGTTTAGATGAGGAACACAGGTTGAGAAAGGCTGGAAAGAAAGGATAAAAATCATTCCTTAATCTACTCATCTTCAAAATGAATCACATCAGTTCTTTTAACCTTTTCCTCAAAGCTTTTATTTGCAACAATGAAACCACATTTATGCGATTCTTCTGAATCTTCTTCACATTTGCCACGACTTTATTTAACTCTGGATTTAAGTATTGGGAATTTAAGTCTAGTGATGCTATAACTAGTTCTAGGTATAAGGAGCTTTAATTTTAATATGCACCTATTGTGATTGTTATTTAAAAATTTGAGCTACTGTGAAGCATTTTCTCTTTATTAGTCATAACAACCTTTAGGTTTAGGGGGAATCTACTTAATATTCATTAATCTTCATGAGTATCAGTCATTCACTTTTGTTTCAAGCCCTTCTTTTATGAAAAGGCAGCTCTGAAATGGAACCTCATTCTCTGAGGAAAAGCTTTTTCCCCTGCCTCTGCTCTTCTATCTTATTGCCACTGAAATGAAAGAGCCAGTTCTGTGTTCCACTATCCAAGTGTTTCTGGAAAAGGCTAGAGCAATTAGTCCTTTTGTAATGCTTCCTGTTTCATCAGCAGTGATCACCATATTTGGAGTGTGATCCTCTTAGAGTGGTTGTGGGGATAAGGCCATATTTCCCAAGATTGTATTTGGGCCTATCACCTCCACACAAAATTAGAAGAACTGAGTTACTTCCTGTCAGACTGACATCCTAAACAGGACTTGGCATAATAAAACTTGCTCCCAATATTGTGTTCTATTTAGGTTGATTACTGATTGTGGGGCTCTCTTCAACGTGTAAAATTTAGGCTTAAAGAACTCTGATTCCCCAAATTAGCTCTTTTCCTTTCAAAAAATAAGTACTTAGCTTGTTATTTCATCCTCAGAAGCCTCTATACATTCACTTCAAAAGGTAACAAAGTAAACAAACAATAGATAAAAATCTGACTTTAACAGAGAATATGTCATTTTTTAATATTAGTAATAAAAATGTATTTGTTTTTATTTCCACCTGAGAAATGCTATATCGCATTCTCTAAATTCTAGGAATTGGTTTGTTTTAAATACAGGTTATTTATTGTAGAAACCTGTCATCTGCAATTTTTATGGAAAAAGGAAATAGTTTCTCAGTATGAAAGTTATGCAGCACAGTAATTTACAGAACGGCAGTAATTTGCTAAATGATTTCCTAGTGAAATGAAAGCATGCCTCTGCCTCCTCAAATGCTTCCCACCAGGCTTGCAATAATTTCAGGCAGGTGATCAGCTGGAGCCCCTCAACTGTAACTATAAAAAGAAAAGGCAGGTCATTATGTTATATTTGGGAAATGAAAGCTATATAGCATTCGATTTTTGTATTTGGAGGGTCAAGATTTTCCTCTTCTGTTTTTTTTCATCCTGACACTAATAACTTAGGAACTGGCACAAACCTAGGTCTTGTGCTATGGGTGGTTTTTCTAGCAGAGTGGATGAATTTACACTAATATATCACATTTTCCTTCTAAGTTGTTTAGTCTCTTCATGTGGCCATGAAACAGAGTAAAGCTAACTGACCTACCTAGAAATTGAAACTATAACCTTCATCAGTTTGTCCCATGGTCCAATCATGTGAGCTAACCATGCAAGTAACACACTGGAATAGAAATAGTTTGCCTCCAAAATTACACACTTGCCATAGGATATCTGAGTGCATCTTTTTTATACCAAAAAGTTTCTGATAATATGTTGTTAAAAAAATAAGTATATATAATTTAATCATTCTATTATTAAAATTATGTAAAATATATAAACGTATGCATTTAATTCACAAATGTGGGTGTTAACATTTTAGAGAGATTTCCTCTATATTTCTCAGATCATCTACAGTGTTTTATATTTTACTTTAATAAAAACAAAAAAAATTAAAATGGTACAATTTTTCAATAAATCCCCTGAATGGTTTGCAAATATCCCAAAGGCTATATACATTTTCGAATCTGAGTATATTGCAGAATTATTAAATAATTTGAAAAAGGTTGTCTCTCATTGCTGCCAGCTAGCAGCAGGCATAATAGGAAGTCCTGAAAGCAGTCCCAAACAGTTCTGCACTCTGTGTAATGAAAATAAAATAATTATGTTAAGAAAAATTATTTTAGAAATATTTTGTCATAAAGAACTAATTTGAATATTAAAATATTTTATTTCTTACAAAAATTTTTATGGAATTGTAGAAAGCCCATTGTTCAACATTTTAAGATAGTCATTGATGGAGATAAAATGTGGCATGGTGATTGTTTTAAAACAGAAGACAGCTAATATAATTATTCATAAAATAATTATATTGGAGTTGTGACATTTAATTAATTAAGTACAGGCAATCTCAATTATACGAAAAGTGAAGAAAGCTTTAAGGAAATCAAACCAGATCCTAATTCTGGGAAAAAGTTCTCATACCCTAAGGAGAGAAATCTGTCCTATATTCACATACTAGAAAGTTAAGGATTCAATAAAAATGTAAACTAGTCGTTTTTCCTTGACTTTCTCAGATTTCTTTACCCAAATATTCCAGATTTTGACTTTACTGTCTTATTTGCCTTAGGAATGAAGCCTTTGTTTCTTTGGGTTAAGTACTACAAAATAATGCAATCTAGAAGGCATAGGAAAATGCCTGGCCAATGAAAGTGCTCAACAAACAACTTTTTTTAAATAAAAAGAATGTGATATTTAGATTAATTAAAGAAAATATGAACTAGAGAAGATCAAATAAGGAATTTTGTTGAAATTCAGATAAAGATAGCTCTTGGTTCTTTGAATTATCCTCTTCTTTTTCTGAAGCCTGGTCCCATCTCCAAAGAGGAAAAACCAAGGTCGTGCATCTAAAGACGGCTCAAAACCTCAGCCTCATTTTGTAGTCCCTTTTGAGTCACTCAAACCAAAACTCAGGCATTCTCCAGGTAACTAGGGGCTGTTTTATTTTTCCAGGGGCAGCGTTGTCCATGAAGGAAAGGTTCAGTAGACAATATGACACAACTCTTAGTTATTTCTGATTTCATCTTAAGCACATCCTTCCATTACCTGAACACTTTAATTTTCTAATTACAGTGAATATTTGATATTCACTTCATCTGAATACTAACCCACCTTTTGAAAACACAGCAACAACAAATGAAAAACAGGAATTCCTTCATGGAAAACCAACTAGTTGCCATTGTTTTCCCGAGGCCATGAGAGAATATGGAGCTGAAATGACCCTCCCTCTTTTCGAACATCTCTCTTTGCGTCCTAGCATCATAGTCTACCCTCTAATGAGATGTGTGCTGGGAAGTAAGTCTTTTCACTCACACTCACAGCAACCTCCACTTCCACCATACTGGCTGCTTCAGTAAGGGCAGAGACCCCTCACTCAAGATCCAATCACCCAGCACCAACACGGACAGCACCATTAGGCTGCCACTCTGCCCAGCCACACACCCCCATGGAAGGCTCTGGTCCCAGGAAATATTTACCCTCCATTGAGTTGTTTGTCATATTGGACTGACTATTTTGATAATGAACAAATAAGACTAAAAAGTATTATTATATATTGCTTAATTAGGGACCTTGGTAAATCCATTTCATATTTCTTATAGGTTAAATTAATCCTGTTTACCTGACATGGTGAAGAAAATAACCTAGTTTCATTATTTTAAAAATTATTATTATTTGACAAAATAGGATTAGTCTGCATATTACTGATCTACAATTTGCTTTTACCACTTAATATGTTTTGGACATCTTTTCATGTCAGTAGACATTTCATTCTCTTAATATCTTCATACTGCTTTATTGTTGCATGTATCTTAATTTATTTAACAAATTAACTATTGATGGAAGTTCAATTGGTTTTCATTTTTAACTAAAACTACTAGTAATTTAGCTAGTATTTTTATTTCTTTGTATATTGAAGTTAATCAAACCAATTCCTAAGACTGGAATTTCTGGATACAAAAGCATGCACATTTTTAAACTTTTGACAGTTTTTACATTATTACCCTCTAGAAATATACTCATTTACTCTCTTGCACATACGATTAGCATATGCATAAAGTAAGTCATGACAACACATACCAACAACCAACATACCACATACACACAACCAACCGCCTGTTACAAAAACTTTATGTATTATGGGGGAATTTAAGTTTTATAACCAGAAAAAAGTCTTGCTTTCTATTTGCAAATCTCTTCACTCCCTCACTCAATATTTATTCATTTTACAAGCATTTGTTAACCATCCACTCACTGCAAAGCACAAGACTAGGGGCTTTGGGAAGGCAGTGGTAAGAGCGCTTTGTTTGGCCAGGGTAATCATTGCGAAGCCACGTCTAGTACACAATCACAGTGCAATATGAAGACAAGTACAGGAGTGCCTTACATGCATAAGCACTACAAGTTCCTTAGGTGACTGACGTGAACATTCTATGAACTCTTTTCTCTGGGAATTGTTCTCTGGTAGAAGAGTAAAAATGTTTATATTTCATTTTATTGTTTTTTGTATTATACAGAATACGGCATCTACCAAAAATTCAATCTTAGGGGGTAAAGCCAAAAAGAAATCCGAAGAAATTAAATTGCATAAAACCAAACAGCTATGACAAGAAATAAGTTATTAAATACATATTTATAAATATATAAAAGTGAAACGGCTATGAGCATTCTCTACTCTGCGGATAGTTAACATATCTTTTCTTAAAGCTGTACATTTCTTGTATCTAGATTCAAATCATACGGCAAGTGGGTTGGAAACACCAGGCAGGCATGTCAGGGGCTAGGCCACTAGACTACCTTGGCACGCTGTCAGGCCAACTGCTGGACTGCCGCTTGGCATGACTACAAATCTCCCCTGCTGGCAGCTCGTGTTCCAGGCTCCTGGCTGGGCCTTGCCATTTGCCCTGCATCGTTTTGGGCAGGTAAGCAGGCAGGAAGGTGCAACTGGGGATAGTTGAGCAATGAGGGGCTGCTGTGACCACAGCTGGTGCCAACAGCCTGGCACACAACCCACCCTTACCCCTTCCTCCTCTTTGAGCACTGCCAACAAAGGTTGCAGATACCTATAATATATTATATACAGATTCTAGTACACTTTTCTTATTCAGTTACTAAGTTGTTGGGTTTTTTTTTTGTCAATTTAAAATTTAATTATCCCTGTACTATAAAGGAGAACAAGATATCTCCATCACCCGTTTTCCCCAAGAACAATAGCACACATTCTCATAGACACACTTTTAAGACACATCACAGTGCTTCTAAATGTGGGAAAAGAAGACCAAGTTTAGAATAAAGAGAAAATATTAACTATAAACAGCAGTTAACTATCTTATTATTCTGAAGAGACATTTCTCGCAAGACAGATGGGTCTTAAAGGTTGTGTTTATGGAACAACACACACACAAACACACACACACATATTCTCTATTCTCTTTTTTACTTGCTGGGAATATTTATTCAAAGTAAATAAACCATTTTTAAATTCAGATGATAAATAGAGAAATCCTAATGTGCACAAAATAAACAGATTCTGCTCTTTTGCTCCTTCAAGAAGTGAGTCTCACCCCAATTTTTCTTCTCCTTCTAACCCCGTCTAGGTTCCCAGCTGAGGGAGCCAGTGACCTAATTCTGCTCAGTTCTAAGGCAACACGGGAGCAAATTCAGAATATCTCTGTACTGGTCTTGCCAAGACTGCAGAATCCCAAAGCTGTTGTCCTACACTCGAGGTAATCCTGTGATGGGTTCTAACACCACTCGCCAGCTCTTCTATCAGTTTGTTGGAGTAGCATCTTTACCTCCTGTCAAGCAGTGACCTAAAACGTTTAATCTGGTTTACATTTTCAAGGTCAAAGTGGATACAATGCTATCTATTTTGGCCTAAGAGAAAAGGAAAATTGCTTGCTCTAAGTCTTAGATTTCTGTTTTTGTCCCTGTCCTGTCCCCCAGCCCCCAA
Source organism: Diceros bicornis minor (assembly GCF_020826845.1). Taxonomy (NCBI): domain Eukaryota; kingdom Metazoa; phylum Chordata; class Mammalia; order Perissodactyla; family Rhinocerotidae; genus Diceros; species Diceros bicornis. Next base: position 16,923,475 of record NC_080766.1, read on the forward strand.
GTCCCCCATCTTCTTGGTTCCTCTAGATGTATTAAAGGCTCACATGGGGCTTGTGGTCTTTTCTATATCAACTCAAAGTTTTGACTCTTGTCCTCAAAACAGGTGCACACTCTGCTCAATTTTTTTTTTTTGGTGAGGAAGATTCGCCCTGGGCTAACATCTGTGCCAATCTTCCTCTATTTTGTATGTGGGTCACCACAACAGAATGGCTGAGGGGTGGTGTAGGAGTGGATCTGCCAGTGAACCTGGGCTGCCGAAGCAGAGCACGCTGGACTCAACCACTACACCACAGGGCCAGCCCCTCAATTTTTATATTGAATGATTAGCAAAGCAAAACTTTCCAGTTCCCAACTGAAGAAGCAATGAAGCTCTAAACTAGGAATTGATTGACATTCCCCAAACTGACATTATTCAATGATCAAAATAAAATGCATACATAAAATCCTGGCCAATTTGCATACCCCATTCTTACACACACACACACACACAGCTAACTATTTTTAACCTATGACTGTGACATGCATTTGTTTTTAATAATGTCTTAGTTTTATATAACCATATATTCAAGGTCTTTATCATTCAAGGTACATGAAGGTTGTGCATTTAATCTTCAGCATGGTTGTAGAAGATATGATTCACAGAGTAGTGAATAGATAAAAATAAGCATGCAGCAGCATGGTGCCGAATCATCAGAACTCACCATCTTATCAACAAATAGAAGTCATTCTTCTTTATTTCTTGAGCAAAGCAGTTTCATGTAAGATAAATAGCTTTCAGTCAGAATAGCCTAACATGCAATATGCATCTTTTTGACATGTATATTCTAATACTACTTTAGACCTTAAGATTAAAATAAGAAAAATCTCAGGGTTGTGTTTTAACAATAAACACTGGCTGAATCTGCATTTTTAAAATTTTTCATCTCCCAGAATTTGGCTGTGTGTGTGTGTTTGCACATTACTGGCTATTATTAAATATCTACTTCTAGTGACCTTCAAGTACCACTTTCTAAAGTTTTATAAGAGAAATAATTTAGAGGATTTTTACTTTTTTATTTCAAACATTGAAAGTCACATCATGCTTTGGAGATACTGTGTTTTCTTTTCAGAGATCAGGGTATAGTAGAATGTGTTTCTAATAGATTTAGGAGAATGCGTTCTAGAAATGTGACCTTGAAAAAGCCACTTAGCTACTCTAGTTTTAGTTTCCCCATCTTGCAAAGGAAGAATTTAAGTCAGATGGTTTTTAAAATTACACCTAGCTCTAATATGATATCATCTATAAATCATTATTCTTTTGTTAACATAGAAAGTAGATGGGTGATGAGTGAGGTGGAAAAAAGAAATTAAGTGGACACTTTAAGTGGCCCAAGAGATCTTCCCTCTGCCGGTCCCTGCTGAGCAGTTTTAGGGCTGAAAGCCCTGCCTACCAAGGCTCTCTGGCCCCTTCTATTCACAAATCCTGTTGCAATGCAGCCGTAGTAGTCTTCCACCTTTCAGGGAGTCATGTTGTTGCAAGGTTTCCATTCTCACTTAAGTATTAACTTCCACTTTCTGCGATGAAAAACTGAACTGAAGCTCTTGAGAAAATTGGCAAAGTAGCAGAAAACTTCAATTTTCAAATATTTATTGTTCTTTTCATATTTACCAATTTGCATGTGTGGAAGAAAGAACCTGGATTTTTATAGCTGCCTGCCTTTGATTAAAACTCCAGCTCTTTTACTTATCTAGCTGTTTAGCCTCTTTGAAATTTATCTCTGAAATATTTTCTCATCTGTGAAGTGGGCAAAATATCTACATGGATGGCATTGTAGAAGAAAAGCGATTATTTACATGTGTTCCAAAAATACCCACTCTTCTCCCTCCTCTACTTCAGCATCAAATTATTTTGGGGTGTTGACAAGGATATTGAACATTATAAATACAGAAGTCAGGAGAATTTATTTCTTAGCCTAACATCACTTAGTGAGGAGCTGTGTTTTGAAGTGGCAAGATGTGAAAGAAGCTGCCTCATTTACCTGGAAGATATTGCTACATCAGTTGACACTGATCAGTTTTGTTTTGGCTTGTACTGTGGAGTAAATTGGCTACTTTCTCCAGTTTGACCTTTGTCTGCCCCTGTGACCCCATCCCCCTCTTTCACATCTCCTAGCCTCCACAACTTCAAAGAATGCATGTAAACACCTAGGCCTAAGATGAAATCAATTCTGCAGGTATCAAATTAGTGGTACATGTGAGAGCTCTTTGAAAAGGATGAAGATCTGTGCAAACTCAAGACAGCAAGTAAGAATAAAGTGAGGTACAGTTTCTAAAAAAGTAAATTAATTCCTACTAGATAAACGGCCAGTGTGTAACAAACATGTGCTGTGCAACTATGCCCATTTTGTGGGGCATATGAGAGAGGACATAGGAAAGCCCACGAAGGAATAGACAGGAGACTTGGGTCCTAAATACAACGTTCCTCCCTACTATCCATCTGGGCTATTCTTCACAGAAAGTATAGCATAGCATCACAAATACGGGTCGTAGCTCTCCAATTCTCTAGGTGCATGAGCTTGGACAGGTTACTTGTCTTCTCAATTTCTCATTAAAAACTCAGACAGTACTATCTAACTCACAGAGCTGTAGAGAGCATTAAAGGAGATAATAAATGTAAAGGCCTTGGCTCAAAGTTTTACTCAGAGAACAAGTTCAGAAAAAGTAGTTAATGATTATTAATATAACTTTTGAAAGAGAAATTTGGTTAGATGATCTAAGTTCTTTTCCATCTTTGAAATTAGACACCTCCCCATTTTTTTCCTAACAAAATACCCCTTGCAGAGTTTGGCAGGCTGTGAGCTCAGGGTTTTGGGAGCCTAACCAGATTTAGTAAGAAGAGTGTTCAGAATGGGCAATTATAAAAACAAAAGCTATGCTAGCTTCACAAACCCAGCTGGCACAGCCAGTGTTCTGCCACAAGTGAATCTGCATGTATTACTCCATCTTCAGTTTATACTTACAAATACAGAGCACCATCTCAGATAATAAAAGTGGGAGCTGAATATTTTTGCAAGCTATTATAACATTTTGAAAGAATACTATAAACACGTACAAGATGTGACTGTATGGTAATGAACTGAACTTTCCTGTGTGGCGCGAAGGCTCATTAGCTTAGAGCTGCGCTCTATGCTGTCCTACAGAAGTTGCATATGACACTTCTCACTAATGGCTCATGCTGCCACTAAATATTTCTCTCTAACTCCCTCAGTCTTTGGGAATGCAGACATCCACTTGCGTGTAAATTAACAGCTCTGCAGAATCTAAATGAGGTACCCGGAAAACGCCTTTCATTTTCTGAGCCCATACAGAAAAAAAGGTTCTTTCTCTTCCTAATTATAGACTTGACCAGAGTTGTTGTTTCCAAATATATAAGAAAATACTTATTTTATGAGAAAGAATGCTTTATGCGATTCTCAATGAATAAAATTGAGGCTTTGTTTTTAATGATATTACTATTTACATTAAACTGTGATTATCAGCTAGGGAGAAGAGTACGTGTGCCCACTTACTTTCTTCATCGAGGAGATTTTCAGCAGCTGATAGTAACCTCATCCTGTCTTCTGGGTTTTTAATGTTTAATTCAATGAGGTGACTCTCTTTTATATCCTTTAAATCTTCTAGGGTCTCATAACCATTGAGCAAAAGTGTTGAGGTGTATTCCTGTGGGAGAGAAAAAATATATATAATATAAGCTAGTCAAATTCAAATATTTTATTTTTAGTTCTCTTTCGATTTAAAGCAAGTGTAGAAATGCATGTGGAAACCAAAGGTGCCAACAGAACTTTTGCTTAATTTTATTTCACTCGTACTAGTTTTCTGCATATGAACTCTAGGGCATTTAAAAGAATATGTTGTATAATTCTCACCTTCTGGAATGAAAAATGTAAAAAGAAATAATTACCTTAAGCTATACATGCTAAAACGTGGATCAATTAAATAGCTGGATCATTCATCCCATTTAGCATTTTTTCACTTCTCAAATAGCTAAATTAACAAAGCTAGTGTGTCCTTATATCTATCAATAAAATGCCTCTAACAGAGTAATTACAGTAATATTTCTGAATCTACATACCTTCTTGTTTGCTTGATTGCAAAAACATTTATCCTCATTAACTTCTTGAGGTAGTTAAAAAAATGAATTTGAAACAGACACATTTCTATACAGAAAATACACTTAGCATTTTGGTAGAAAGGCATTATATAAACCTACGGAATTAAAAACTTTTATTAAGCATAAAAGCAATGTGGTTGAGAAAAGTATTGTTTCCTTTTCTCAGCATGTATATTTTGTCCATCATTCGCATCAACATATATTAGTTTAAAATTCATAGGCTTCTGATTTCAGAGTCTGTATGTTATTTATATTACCTCTGTTCTCTCTAAAAGAATAAAAATGCAAAGTGAAGTTGAATGCTTTTCAACTTCCTCAAAAATTCCTTCCATTTTACTTGCTCATAATTTCAATACCCTTATTTTGGTTGCTAAAATTGAATAGGAGGAAGTATAAAAGTTTTAAGTAATCAAGAAGAACTTATTACCAGCCCTTTTTTACAAAAAATAAAAGAAGAAAGAAAGAGTGGCAATTCTTGTTTTTTTGTGAGGAAGATCAGCCCTGAGCTAACATCCATGCCAATCCTCTTCTTTTTGCTGAGGAAGACCCGCCCTGGGTGGCAATTCTTTTAAAAATAATGTATCCTAGAAGGAGCACTGAATTAAAACAGAGAAAACCAAAATTCCATTCTGACATAACCATCTAACAGTGAGTTGTTGAGTAAGTTATTTCACTTCCTTAGACCTTTATTTCTCACAGGTCACAGGACAAACAAGTAGAAGAGGCAGGATTCAAACTTGTACTTCCTCCAAGGAGTATCCCATTTGGGGGGCACCAATAGTAATATAGGAAGGCCTAGATAGTGTGTCTACAGACAGGAATATAATTAGATAATGCAGGAAAAACAATTAAGGAAAGTTTAATCGGCCATTGCCTTGATGAATTTTGAGAACTATTAAAGTACTGCTGCATTAATTTTGGAAATGGATTGCAAAACAGTAAATTGAGTGAGGCTAGGTATATTGTATGTATACACCATGTAACAAGGTAGATATTTCATAAAAATTTGCTGATATAACAAGAAAATAATTGGATTATGAATATAGACAACACAGTTTCCTTCACATAATCATTATGGGTACTTAATGATTACTGTTTCCTAGCAAATTACTTTTAAAACAATTTTATTTAGTTATCCTCTCTTGACTTGCTTTTGATTTCTGCCCAATAGAAAATACAATTTTCTTTTCATTTGTTCTTTCAATTCTCTGGATTTTTACCTTTACCCTTCGTACTCTCTTTATCATTCTCATTTACACGTTTTCTCTAGGCCTTTTATTCTCCTAGGTATTTTTCATTTTTCACTGTGCTTTCTCAACATTAATCTCTACTGTCACTGCTGAGTACCATTAGAGTTTAGTCCAAGGGATATTATATCCAGATCTGTCCTTGCATAATAAAAGTAATAAAGGAGAAATAAGAACTGTTCTTGGAAAACAGATTTTCCTTTGCTGTAAGTCATGTATTTTTTAGCAACACTATACAAACAATGATCCATTCTCCTCAATTATTCCATCCATATACCACCAAAATCGAATAGGCCACAGGTTTGCTCACCTGAAGCTGAATCCTCTCTAAGAACTCCTGCAGAGTCTTGGGTTTTTCCCTTTCACTTCTTCGATGTGCCTTTATTTTCTTGGGGGCTACTTCCTCTTCCGAGATGACATCCACATAAATAAATTTGAAGTTTCCCACTTTATTGTTCAGCATTCCTGTCCACATCCCCATTGGCGTTTTGCAGATAATGTCTATGATGTCTCCTTTCTAAGGACAAAGAAATACACAAATCAGATTTCAGAGAACTCTGGTGCTATGACAATTGGTAGAAACAATGGAATCATAGAAATTAGAATAATGAGGCCATTATGCTAAGGGGATTCGGAGAGAACAGAAATAAATCTAGCAGGAAATTTCTTTTAAAAGTTCAAGGAAACTATTTACTAGTAATAATGAAGAAAAATTCAACATACTTGAAGAAAAGCTCCTACATGCATTTGATGACATGTTTATGTTTTCGGTATCACATCAACTTGTCAACTTATCTTTGTAGAGCACAATGTAATTTATAAAATACTTTTGCGTACAATGAGTCTTTTTATGCCCCAAACACACCTCTTAGGTACATATACAAGGTGTCATTATTACACTAAATATTATAGAAAAAGAAACACAAACATTAAATAACTTGCCAGGAGCTTATAGGAAGTTAATAGCAGAACCAGAACTCAAGCCTAAGTCATCTGAACTCAAAAATGGTGCTCTTTTCATTCATCCTCTCAGAGCAATATATATGTAGCAAAGCTCAAGCCATCATTCTGGGAGGGGCTCCTAAATTGGGGAAGGGGAAGAAAGAGGAGTCTGTGACTCTGTCTGTGCTTCTAGTTCATCTGAAAAATTCATCTACAATGTAAAATAAACCTATCTCAAGTATTGCATCCATCTAAAATAATGGAACTGTTCAGAACTTTGTACATACCAAATATGTAACAAAAGGATATGTGCACTAAGGATGAATTATGCTACTTCATTCTTATTCTAGAGAAGATAATACTTAGGTTGAGCTCCACAACAAAGTTTGAATTGAAGTATGAATGAAGCCCATTGGGATGGAAAAACCAATTGGTCATTTTCTTTATTCGTGTCTAAGACTCTAATTGGCTATAGGCTGCCAGTTATTGGCAAGAGTAGAAAACCCCATGGGGTATTTCTTTGTAAAGAAAATTGATTTCTATGCAAATATAGTGTCTACATTTAAGAGTCATAGTTACTTATTTGAGACTTATAAATTTGTACCCCAGAGAGGACATTATAGATTTCAATATTTTTGCCACTTTTAGGGGTCTACCCTCAAGCAAACAAAGCATTAAGTCTGCTGCTAAAAATATTTTTTCCTGCTGGTCTGTGAATGTGTATTCTTCCATCTAAAATACAAATCATATTTGCAATAGTAGAATTCAATGTGATTAAAAGATCTGGTCTTTTCAATTTGTGATCGTCTGCCTGTCTGTCCCTTTGAGCTGTTTGTCTAGTTCTTCCTGCCTTTAACTATAGGGAATCAAATCCTAGGCTAGACGAGATTAGGTAACCAGACCTAGAAAATCCCCAGAAGCTCTAGTGGCAGTTTCTAGGCATGGCAGCCCTCTGCTGCATTCCTCCTATTATCCTTTAAACTTGTAAGATGTACACGTTCCAGGAAAGCCCACAAGCCACCAAGGAAAGACCTAGTTTCATTTTGGATAAGACCCTTGATGGAAACAATAGTATTCATTCCTCAGTGGTAACTGAGGGATTCTTATTGTGTCCTATAAGAGCTCCGCAAACATCACCTTAGGCTTCACTAGTGGTGGTGCATGGGCATGGTATTGTAGCGAAGATGAAAAGTTATCGTGAGTCAAAATGTGTTCAGCTTATTCCCTTCTCCTCCCCTCCCCGCACAATGGTTACTAGGCTACAAGCATACTTTCCCAAGACTTAAACTTAGTCGTCAAATCATTTCATAGAAATGACTAAGGAGCTAACTGTGGGGAATAACATTTTCCTCATTCTCCAGCTGAGCTTACTCTGATTTGATACCACAGAAGGAATAAAAGAAGAGCTGAATGCCTTGAATTTTAAATAATAATATCAGTACTTCATAACTTATAATTATTGGTTAACATTGGTTTGATGTTGACAGTATTAAAAATTCATAATTTCTGTCCTTTTAGCTATGGCATTTTTTGATACTAAAAGGAATAATTTAATATCTATAAAGTATTTTAGCACTAAACCTTCTTCTGTTTGTCCTACTGTAACCACTTCCTCCTTTGAGTGTAAGCAGGACTATGAAAATAATGGATTTCACATTCGTGATTATATTGTGTTACATGACAGAAGGGCCTGTGCAGATGTAATTAATGTCCCAAATTTGTTAATTTTGTAATTAAAAAGGAGATTATCTGGGTGTTTCTGACTTACTCAGGTAGGAGCTCTTAAAAATAAGGAGATTTGAAGCATTAGTGAGCTTTTCTTCTGCAGGCCTTGAAGGAACAAACTGCCATGTTACACAGAGGGCCATGGCTGGCAGCCTCAAGGGGCTGAGAATGGCCCCCTGTTGATATCCAGCAAGAAAACAGGAGCCTCAGTCCTACAACCATGAGGAACTGAATTCTGCCAACAGCTGGTGAGCTTGGAAAAGAACCCAGAGCCTCAGGTGAGATCACAGCCCTGCTTGACCCCTTGATTTCAGCCCAGCCAGAGCTTAAGCAGAGAATCCAGTTGAGCCACACCCAAACATATGACCTACAGAGCTGTGGAATAATAATACATTTGTGTTATTTGAAGCCCCTGAGTTTCTGCTAATTTGTTACACAGCAATAGAAAATGAATACAAAGGACAAGAGTAAGAAGAGGGAATTCAGGAGCGCATATCACTGGGAGAAAGACGTCTGATTACTCATGGCAACTGACTTAAGTACTGAAATTGCCTGGCCACGTCTGGTTCCCAAGGCCTTTGCTCTGCGGGCTCTTGCCTGATATCTCCACCTTCTCTCCCTCTCCTTGGCTTCATTATTATCACTCCAGCAAGTTATCAGGCAGAGCTGGACACCTCCAGCAACCTGTGAGGCTTTTGGTTTTCAGAAAAATATAGGCAATTCCTTCTCCCCTGATAGGCTCTGATTCGGCATTATCTACATAACAGCAACTTATGCTAATAGCCTCAACAGACTGACCTCCCTACCCTGCCTCTCAGGTTTTGTTCAAATTCTTGCCACAGTAAACCAGTCTCCAGTAAACTAGTCTCCTACTGTTGGGAAGAACACACTCACCCTCCAGTTCCCACTGCTCCACTTCCTGAAACAGATCATACAACCAGCACTAGATAAATCATATAGAATGCATGTATGATATGCACCCACCTTGATTTTGAGGGAGTCAGTGTCATAGGGGCTTGGTGTGAAATCGGTGTGCACTCTGGCACGGCCGCAGAAGGGTCCGGAGTACGGGCTATCATCATCGAGTCGAAAGCTGTCCCGGTTACTTGTACCATCTGAACAGCTTGTTATTCCACCTGATGAAGGCAAAGCAGAGGTTAACAGTTCTCATCCAAGGCTCATAACGTTCTGAATACATCGTCTGAACACAACTAAGCAGTGATAGTACCAAAGCATTGGATCCCAGCCTCCTGAGGGGGTTCTAAGTGACCTCTCCCTGTTTCCGCCTCCCAGTCACTCTCCATCAGCGATCTCTATCCTCTGAGCCATTTCTGGCCTTTCTCCAGCCACTCTGACCACTCTTTCTTCAATCACTAACCCAAACACCCTCTCATTTTGGTCTCCGTGAGCCGATCCAGTAGCACAGTGTTTTGAGCATTGGACACTTGCTAAAGAGGTGGACAGTATAGACTTAACCCCCTGTACAAGCCAGATAATTAATTTTGTACATGTGAAAAAGACAGAAACCAATAACAGCAGTTTGATCTGTGTGTGCTGTTGATCATGCATGGTGAAAGCATGACACACAAGGCTCCCTACAACTGATCACAATGTGGCAAAAATGCTCTCCCAGACTTCCTACTGTGTACCCAAAGCCATTTTGAGGCACATTCCTACTCATAGAAGGTGCAGTTTTGCTTGTTGTGTGAGTGTGAGGGAAGGAGGAAGTGGGTTCCAATGTCTGTCCTCCCAAGTGGTTTGAAACTGTTCTAAACTGGACTTTTTAAACTGCTCCAAATCCTTGTTCTCTGGTCCTCTTCTTTCTGATTTTGAACCCCAGGGGAAAAAGAGAAAAGAGACTCCATCTTTGCTGCTTGTCTGGGGGCAAGAGTGGTTTCCAGTGGAAGTAACTCTCTTTCCCCACCACTGTCAGTCGTCACTTCATTTCTCCCTCAGAGTCGCCTTTCCGTGCTCTATTCAATGAGGGAACAGCCCCGCTTTCTCTACCATTCAAGCAAATAATTACGGAAATAAGGTAAACATCCTTAGACATGCTCCACATTGTATATGAACTGGTGTAAAAAAAAGGTGAATTACTTCATTTTTTTTGTTTGTTTGTTTGTGAGGAGATAAGCCCTGTGCTAGCATCTGTCAATCCTCCTCTTTTTTTGCCGAGGAAGACTGACCCTGGGCTAATATCCGTGCCCATCTTCCTCCACTTTATATGGGACGCCGCCACAGCATGGCTTGCCAAGCAGTGCGTGGGCGTGCGCCTGGGATCCGAACCATGGAACCCCGGGCCGCTGAAGCGGAGCGCGCGCACTTAACCGCTTGTGCCACCAGGCCGGCCCCCCGAAGGTGAATTACTTCTAATCACAGAAATTAAGTTGTATATGATAACAGCTAAATGGGCCAGCATCTCCTCGCACCCTCCCTTCCATGATCACCCCAGGCCCTGGCTTTTCATGGTACATTTCATTTAATAAAATTCTCCCCACATTCAGCATCACAATTTAGAATTTTAAAACTTCCAGCAGAAATGAATACTAATGAAATCTGAATTTCACACATGCAAAAATATATCCTTCAAATGTTTCTGCATTAGCTTTTTTTCACAAAATAACTGTTCTACAGCCAATGGGAAAATAGGAAGAAAATTCAGGATATTTGAAACATCTGGTCTTTGCGATCCATATTCAAATAACAGAAGTAGTTGATTTAAAAGGAAATGGAAAATAAACTTTGTGAAAAACATTTAAAAGTCCTAAAAAGATTAGAGGGGTGTATAACAGTGTACATATAAAAAGCTATAAGGCACTCTGCTGTATCAGTAGTTTCATCCAAATATTGTAGTGGATATGTGACTGAATCCTGAGTGATTTCCTTCTTAGAAAAATATCAATGTTTTTAGAAAATCCTTGTTAAACATGTGCTGATTCCTTTTTGTCCCCTAATTGGTGATATTCCTACTATTTAGTATTTACCTATTACTTCACTCTTTACTCACTAATGCTGGACAGAGACCTAAAAAGTAAATATCAGAATTGATACAAATGTCCTGCACTTTTCAGAATACTTCAGAAAAAGGAAAGGAAAGAAAGAAAAAGTGAGAGAGGGCAGGAGAAGAAAGAAAGAGGGAGAAAAAAGAGAGAGAGAAGAGAAAGGGAGAAAGAAAGAAAGAAAAAGAGAGAGAAGGAGAGAGAGAAAGGGAGAGGAAAAGGAGAGGGGAGGGGAGGAAAGGTGAAGGGAGGGTGGGAGGGAGGGAGAAAGAGAGGAAAGGAGGGAGCTAAGGGAGGGAAAGAAGAAGAGAGAGACAGAGAATGGGATTTTATTTATCTGAATACTTCAAGTCATTTTTAAAAATTCAACTCAATATAATGCTAGTTCTCCCAGTAACAATACAAAAGCATATGTTTTTATTTTAGGGATGCAGATTTAATTACCCAACATGATCTTTTTGAGCCATATCCCCCAGAGCCCTGCTGACTATAGTGTTAAAAAGTTTCAAAATAATACATAATTCTATCTCATATATTATGTATTATTTTAAACAATAGTAACTCTATAGATTCAACACATCTTATATTTTCACTATTTCTCTTAGCAAGTAGCTAGAACCTTGTTGCTATTTTGATAAACAAGCACCAGAGTAGCAAATCTGTTGGTTTTAATTAACTTAACCCAGACCTCCCTCTAGGATCTTGTCCCTTATCCTATAGCCTTACTTGATGAGCTCTGCCCACTGTAGAGACTGTCCATGGAGTCACTGGCTTTGAGGGAGATTTTCTCTGTGTGTGTCCCAATCACAGGGTCACTGTTCCGATATGGGAGGGCATCCTCTCGATTTTCCTCATCCTTCAGAAAAACATATCAGAGGTTAAGTGCAGAGAACAGATTTCCATAGAGATGTTCACTGTGTGCATTGATTTAACAAACAAGACATATTTTAGCAATAAAATACTTAGGAATACATCAGCATAAAATATAAGAGCCATTAATCTTTAGTTCAATTTCTAGCAAAACATTGATAGTATACTTGAAAAAACTCTTTAGGTGAAATATTCCACATTATGGAATTCAACAGAAATTATAATGGTTCACTTTTGTAAATTAGTATGAATATCATATCAAGACTGTGTAATCAGAAATGTTAGATTTATTGACATCTGTGCTTTATCTGTTAAAGTACTTTTATTTCTTCTTGTTCTCTTTATCATCTATTTACCACCATTACTAATCCTTTGACATCTGATATTACAAGTTTAAACTCTGCATAGTTGTTTCACGTCAGTTATTTGCACCCTACCAGATCACTAGATATGAATAAAACATGCATACTTTGCAATTCTAAAGCAAAACTTATCTAAGAAGCTTTACAAATCTCATACCATGCTTGCCACCTAGTCAAGTGAAAAGCAAATCTTGCATAAAATTAGGAAAGACAGACAATTTCAAAACAAATTACATCTGCTTGAAAACATCTCAAATGTTGTCCATATTTAGATAGCTTGGACAAAACCTATGAATTTCTTAATATTTTTCAAAATGTAATTAAATATTCTCATTTTTGAGCATTTCTAAGCATTGATAAAACTTCAGAATATACATATGATATACACTCAGTTTGATTCTCTGCTTTTATCCCTTCCTTTATTCATCCATTCAGTCATTCAACACAAGTTTATAGAACACCTTCTAGGTACCTGGCACTGTTTGGGGGAACTTGGGATACCATGGTAAACAAGAAAACAGGGTCCTTGCTCTAATGAGGCACATTTTAGTATATTAGGCTGTGTATGTGTGTGTGTGTAGTGTTTGGGAGGTGTGTGTAAGCAAAATGAGCAAGACAATTTCAGAAAATAAGTGCTATGAAGGAAATAAAACTAGGTGATGTGAAAGGATTAGTTACTGGGATTAAGGTTAGCTGATTTAGATGGATTAACCTCCAAAAACCTCTTTGATAAGGTAATATATGCTCTGAATTTTTGATCTGAATGAACAGAAGATGTAAGTTATGTGCAGATTTGGAGAGAGCTTTCTAAGCAAAAGGAACAGCAAGAACAAAATAATTAAACTCAGAATAAGCTTGGGTTATGCCATAGGAAAACCACAAGCCCCACGTAGCTGGTGCTGAGTGAGAGCAAGGAGAGTGTTAGGATATGAGCTCAGAGAAGTAGACTGGAATCAGATCAGGAAGAGCTTTATAGACTGTGTATGGTGGCTATGGAAATGTGCCACCCAGATCTCTTGCTGCAGGACCCTTCTGTACTCACAGCCCCAGCTACTGCCCCTCTGAATCCACCACTGTGATTGCATGGAAGCCATGCTCCCTGCCCATGACTGAAACAGTGGGGATACCATCTGAGTCCATTCGGGGAGGATGTGGGGCTCCTCTAATGGAAAACTTTAGTTCAAGCACTCCCCATCAATCTGGCCAAAACTTTCTCAGAACAGTGTTGAAGTCTGAGACCTGAATGGATCCTCCTTTCTTCTTCCTCTCCTGTCACAGGTGTCAGACTTGCATTGCAGTGTGAAGGCTTTCCCTGCCCATTTCTTCTTTCTCCTCTTTATCTTTCACATGCATTTTCCCTAATACATTTTTGGTAGGTCTATTCCCTTGTTGGGCTCTGCTTCTCAGGACTGTAATGAACGCACCATTGTAAGGGAATACATTGTGAAAGCATTATAACATTTTAACCAGGGGAGTGATGTGTTCTGAATTTCACTTTTCAGAGATCTTTCTGGCTTTCATGTGGAGAATGGCTTTTATGGAGGAAAGAGTGGAAGAAAGGAAACCAATTAGGTGGTTATTATGGTAATCTAGGCAAGAGAGATTGGTTACTTGGTCTAAAGCAAGAATAGTTTACATGAAGAAATTAACGGTTTTAGATATACTTTGGAGTTAGAACCAAGAGAATATACTGATGAATTGGTGTGAAAAATGAGAGAAAGAAGGAATGTTGAATAATTCCTAGGCTTTCTTCCTTTCTCCTTTCCTCCTACCCTTCCTCTCTCCCTCCCTTTTTCTCTCTTTCCCTTTCGTTCTTTCTTTTCTTTTCTCTCTCTCTTTCTTCCTCCCTTCCTCCATCCCCTCCTTCCTTCCTTCCTTCCTTTCCAGCATCTAGAGTTATGGCAATGTTGTCTATTGCTACTGGGATAACTGGACAAGAAACAATTTTTTTTGGTAAAGCAGAGAATCAATAATTCAGTTTGGGATATATTACGTTCCAGATATCTATTGTACATCTAAGTGATGATATCAAATAAGGAATTGGTTGTATAAGTACAACAGATAAGTAAAGAGGTCATAGCTAGAAATATAATTGTGAAAAACAAGGTCATGGGAGACTGGATGAGATCACTTAGGAGGAGAGAGTAGATTGAGTAGAGCATCCAGGAACCAGCCTCAGGAAGACTCAATATGTAGAGGGACAGGAAAGAAAGCAGAGCCAAGAAAGGAAACTATAAGAAAGAAGGAAAGCCAGAAGAATGCCCACTCAAAGAAACCAAGAAAAGAGAATGTTTCATATGCAATGAAATCATCAGTTGTGTCAAATACAGCTGAAAAGTAATGTAAGAAGAAAGAAAAGTGACCACTGGCTTTGGCAACACAGACTGATTGTGGAGTACTGAGGACAGAAGTCCTATTGAAGTGGGCAAAAAATAGAATGGACATAAGACATACAGATCAATGGAACAGAATTGAGAGTCCAGAAATAAACTCATATATTTATGATCCATATATTTATGATCAATTGATTTTCAACAAGAGTGCCAAGACAATACAATGGGGAAAGAATTGTCTTTTCAACAAATAGCATTGGGACAACTGGATATCCACATTCAAAAGAATAAAGTTGGACTCCTACCACACACCATATAGAAAAATTAATGGATCATACACTAATTTAAGAACTACAACTAAAACTCTTAGAAGAAAACATAAGAGTAAATCTTTTTTAGCAATAGTTTCTTAGATACAATTTTAAAAGCAAGCAAGAAAAAATAGATAAATTCAACTACATCAAAATTATAAACATTTGTGCTATAAAAGATACCATCAAAAAAGTGAAAATATGATCCACAGAATGGGAGAAAATATATCATATTGAAAATCCTATATCTGATAAGGGACTTGTATCCAGAATATATTTTAAAAATGCTTAGAAGTCAACAATAAAAAGACAAATAATCAAATTAAAAAGTGGGCAAAATATTTGAATAAACATTTCTCCAAAGAAGATATATAAATGGCTGATAAGCACATGAAAAGATTCTCAATATCATTAGTCATCAGGGAAGTGCAAATCAAAACCACGTTGAGATTCCACTTCACGCCCATTACGATGGCTAGCATCAAAAAGACAGACAATAACAAGTGTTGACAAGCACGTGGAGAAATTGGAACCCTCATATATTGCTAGAGGGAATGTAAAATGAGGCAACGGCTTTGGGAAATAGTTTGCCAGTTTCTCAAAATATCAGAGTTACCACATACCCAAGAGAAATGAAAGAATATTTTCACCCAAAAACTTGCACACAAATATTCATAGCAGCATTATTTATATTAGCCAAAAAGCGAAAACAACCCAAATGTCCATCAACTGATGAAAGGATAAATAAAATGTGGCTTAGCTATAAAATGGAATGTTATTTGGCAATAAAAAGGAATGAAGTCCTGCTGTTTGCTATAACATAAATGACACATGTTCTTCACATACTACAGGTGTGATCTTTCTGAATCTCAGTTTCCTCTGTTAAAAAGGGAGTAATAATACTTTCTTCCACCTAACTTCTGGGCATAATTATTGAGGGAGAAAATAGTTGCTGAAGTCTTCATAAATCACCAAGTACTTCTATGTCTAGAAGGGCCTGTTGACTGTTTTAAGGAAAAATTAATAGAAAAACACATGATTAACAAAGTACACTTACCTTTTCCTCAGAAAGGGCTTTGATGTACTTTTTACCCACTTTTTTCTTCATTGTCCAGGAAATAGCTCTCATTTTTTTACCTAAACTTCCTCCATTATTTGACATCTTATTTTGTTCTCCACTTTCATTTATGGGTTCCCCTTCACATACCTAGTTAGAATTGTTTACAAAAGACAAAATAATAAAGCAATGAAAAGCACTGATCTGAAAACGTTGTTAGAGAGAAGATTTCATATTTGAGAACTTCCTATACATCCTCTGCAGCAGCCTCCAGAATTTAAAAGAATCTAGACATAATACATATTTTTAAAGTTGTCTAGGCCTGATTACCTGTGTTACAAATTCAGAAAGTAAAACTTGTGATGTTGAAGGACCTGAATTTCACATCTGGAATTTTTATAGAGAATTTTAGCTATTTTTTAACAGCTGTATAGTAGAACTACTTTAGTCCTTCCTGTTTTAAGCATAATGAGTGATTATGTCTAGTTAGATGGGAGATATTTTATTGGAGGCTTTAGAATGGCTGTAGCATCGATCCATGCTGAACAGGCATTAAAATACCCTCTTCTTAGAGACATTGATATGGTCATGGTTAGTTCTTAAGAAGTTTTGGAATTAATTAAATCCACCAAGAAACTGCAATTTTTTCACCTTGCAGGTGAGTATGCATGCACATTTCCCACATTCTCAAGCAAAAGCAAATATGAGCTGGTTCCAGCCATTAGTACAGAAATCTTCAGGTAATTCACATACTATACTAATCAAATCTCTATTTTGACTGCTTCTGCTTTGTGCTTATTAAAAATCTTGTTAAACCAATGACTTCCCATCTAACAAAATAAAACAAAGGTCACAGCTCACAAGGCTCTATAATACAATATAAAATAATTAATATAATATGTATTATAATGTAATATACATTACATTATATAGAATGTATATGCAATAAAATACACTCAGCATCTCACGCCTAGCTACTTGTCAGATTTCCTTTGCTCACTATAGCCGTGGTTCTCAAAATGTGGTCCCAAGACCCGCAGCAGCATCACTGGGGACAGTCTGTATCTTAACCAACTTCTCAAATGATTCTGATACATGCTAAAGTTTGAAAACAACTGTAACTAAGTATCGCCATACTAGTGCCCTCGCTGTTTCTCTTTCATGTTCCCATCAAGGTTTGTACTTGCTTTTGCCATTGGCTTCCCCTAGATATCCACAGAGGTCTTTGTTCATCCAAGTTTCTACTCACATGCCAAGTAATAAGAGAGGAATTTTCTGATTGATCCCCTATTTAAAGGAGCCCACACTTGTCTGTACTCCCTGTGTGTTTACCCTGATTTATTCTTCTTCTAAGCACTGAACATTACCTGATAATACATTTGTTTGTTCATTTGATTACTGCCTGCATCTCCCACTATGATGTATGCTCCATAGACTAGAGACTTTAGTTTTATTTATTCTGAGTGTCTAGAATACTTCCAGAAACATAACTGATCCTCAATATTTTGTGAATAAGTGAAACTTCTCATGTAGAACATTGAAGTGATTTGTTTTCTTGGAGAACATATTTGAGTTGCATAGCCTTAATGTTTCAGATGTGCAAGAAAAGACCCTTGAAGGTCATCTAGTCTAGCACTGCCCACCATTCTCGACAGGTGGGCAGCCAGTCATTCCCTGAATATAAAACATCATGGGAAACTTCTCTTTAGTGAACTTGACTATTTATATATGAAGGTTTAACCACATAGTTAACATCATTATTAATCAATATTATGTTTTGCTTCATATCTTACCCCAGATAGCCTATGATAAATATGAATGGACAGCCAATTTAAGCCCTCATTTCACTTTATTAATTTCTACATTCAAGGTTATAAAGGCAAAGATTCTTTGCTTAATTCAAAAGCCATGAATAAAATATAACTTGGAAACAACTTGAAGTTTGAGTTACCCTTTTTTTCTCTCTTTTCTCTACTTAAACTTTCTCTGTCTTCATTGTACAATTACAAACTAAAATAAACAAGAAAGTATATTATTTTATAACACATCCTGTGTTAACTTATCAATCCCTAAGTTTCAAAAAAAAAAATCACAAATATTTTTAATTTCAGGTTTTTCTAACATTATTTATAGAAACTTCAAAGAAACTATCTCAACATATTTTTAATTTTAACATTTTTCTATGCTGTTCTCTTTCATAGCCTGAATCACAATTTTACTTAGATATGTATTTTTCATTGTTTTTTTTTTTTTTTTTTTTTTTGTGAGGAGATCAGCCCTGAGCTAACATCCGCCAATCCTCCTCCTTTTTTGCTGAGGAAGACGGCCCTGGGCTAACATCGGTGCCTATCTTCCTCCACTTTATATGGGACGCCGCCACAGCATGGCTTACCAAGCAGTGCGTCGGTGCACGCCCGGGATCCGAACCAGCGAACCCCGGGCCGCCGCAGCGGAGCGCGCGCACTTAACCGCTTGCGCCACCGGGCCAGCCCCTCATTGTTTTTTTCAATTGTTGTTTTAAGATCTATCTCCCCCTAGACTCCAGGCTTCATGAAGTAAGGATTTTCATCTGTTATTGTAACAGTACTTTCTCAGTGTCTAACAGAAATCTTGTCCTAGAGTAGGTGCTCAATAAATATTTGTTGAATGAATGAATGCTGGATTGTTGAAAAATGTACGAACTACTTTATCAGGTTCACTAAATTCTTTCACAAGTTACTAGGCCACCATTACTAATCAATGAACTTGAATGAACCTGAGCAGCATTTATAGTTAACTCTGGAATTATAAACTAAATAACAGCAGAATATATCTATGTATGATTATGGAAAGTTAAAGGTTTATACAATATGCTAACTAAAAATAAAATATATAGGACTTTTCACTATTTATATACATATATTACATTGTATTATTTACAAAACTGATAGAACTTATAGGTATATACAAGCTTATATATATATACAAGCATATGTATATACATATATAGATGGGTAAAATGGAATATATAAAATATATATGTATAAAAGGGGATATATTTATACCTACATGTATATATATATATATATATATATATATACTAACAGAGATAGATATTTATAAAGTAATAATAGATGTCATTATATTTCCATTTCTTTTGCCTAGAATATCCATTACTGAAATAAAAATATTTAAAAATATTATAGGTAGATGCATATAGGAATCTGAAAAGTATTTTGAGAAATTAGATGTGATAATGGGAAAATTCTTTATAAAAAACAAAAAATAAAGATACAGTAACTGAAATGAATAAGAAGTACATAAGATCTAAAACCTATTGATCCAAAACAAACGTATCACATGTGGGGTTGCTGTATCAGTTCAATGATAAACATGTATTTTCAATTTTCTCAACATAGTCCCTCCTTTCTACTATTTTACTCGTTGTTACACTTTTCATTAATCACTGATCACAGTTGGCCCATGGTTTATGAGATAGTATAACAGAATAGCAAACTTTGCATAAGATGTTGTGTTCTGCCTTTGTCATTTATTAGCTGTGTAACTTAGAAGTTACTTTTACTCAATGAAACATATTTCTTCAATGGTAAAATAAAAATACTAATAGTTCCTACCATATAGCTAGGTAAAGAGTTTAGCATTGTGCTTACTTCATGGTAAGTGCTCAATTAAATGTAGTTATTTTTATTATGTAAACTTAATTTTATGGGAAGCTTTTCTCAAGTTACATTCACAGTGTTCATGATTTGCAAACGTGTATGGAATGGTCACCATTGTGACATTTCAGTGAACATGGCAGAAGTATGAGAGTGCAACTGAGCAGCCGTATGCTCTCCGTAACAAACTTACAATTAAGCCATTTAATCATTTCCGAAATTAAAGCAATTACAACTTACATAAAATTTAAAATACATATTATTTCATGGTGGAAATGCTCAGAAAATTTGGGATTCTCTTCGTACTTAAAATTTTAAGTCTCTTCTTAAGTTCATGTTCTGCCTTCCCAAATATCTGCTAGGCTTCTTAGATAACTTTTTCTCTTATCACCCAGCATGGTACTAGGTACTAAATAATCGTTCATTTATCACAAAAATATATGCAAGGCTATGATTTTTAAATATATTTATTTTTATTACACACTTTGCAAAAGTGATATTGGCTTCATAATTTTTCATAATGTGTTTGCATAACATTCATAAAAATGGAACAAAATACTAACCTCAGTTGAATCATCTGGTTTTGATATGGAATTATTCCGAAAACGATCAAAATTCCCAAAACTGCTGCTGCGCTATAAAGTAGAAAAGGAAAAGGAGAGGAAATTTAGGATTTGTGACTTTTACTGTTATAACTGCTAAATATATTAGATTATGGTTCAATAAGCATCATTGTTTTGCAAATACAGGATTAAAAAAGCTCTTCTCTTCAGAATATCCAAGGGCACTGGAGGTATAACTATTACTAACATTGTAATATATACAGTTGATAAAATGTCTTCCTAAGTTTTATGTTATAGTGTTAAGCACCTTAGAGAAAATCTATTAAATTATTTTTAATTTATAGTGTTACTTTTGCTCTTGGAAATGGCATGTACTAACCAACCAACCAACTAATAAACAAATAACAACAAGACAAACGAAAACAAGCATCTGAGTAGATCCACCATTATGCCTCATAAAGATCATATTTGTCAAAAAAACAAAAATGAACACAAATGCATTTCCCATTGCTAACTCTTGATAATTTGAAACTCTCTACTGGATGTCAGAAAGAGTAGGCATATACACGGACCTATTCATAAATTGAAAACACCATTTAGGCATGCGCAGTCTTAGGCTGGGAGTAAAACTGAATTTTTCCACATTTAGCGTGGAATAACAATGAGACCTCTGGGTCTATTTCTTTCACTGCTTTTGAGAAAAAGCTCAATATGTTAATAGAAGACTTGTTCCCTTGGATACTTTTTGCCTACAAAGCTAAATTTTTGTTCTTTTGTAACTTATTCTAGGCAGGTAATTATAAACAATCCTGTATGTTACACAGTAAATGATTCTCCTAGACATATTTTCAAAAATGTTTAGTCATTGAGTCACAAAATTGATATTCCCTCACTATCTATTTAATTTTATACATTGTTTGGGACGGTGGATATTTGATATTATGTCCTTTATATACCTGTAAATCCCAAGAATATGTTCCATCTTAAGAACATTATCTCATTTCAAGCTTACAATATTTTCAAAATAAGCTGAGGGTACTGAAAAATAACCTGGTAATTTGAAAAGTTAACAATAGGAGTTAGTAATCTATAAAACCTTGTATTGTCCTTTCAGCAGTCACAGCCCATTTTAGTTCAAGTCGGCTTTAAAGGCTCTTAGTCCTTACAGACACTCTTATACTCATGTCTCCCCAACAGCTATCTTTAAAACTCCTGTTTCCCTTTTAAATGAACTGAAATAAAAAGATCCTGACACGTGACAAGGGGTTAGCTTGATAGACAGCGTGATACAGAATATCGCCCCAAGGATGATGGTTGTGTTAGACACAATTAACGCCTTTTGTTGACTTGCCACCCCTGCTGAACAAGCCCTTCAGCTTGTGGCAAGAGGAGAGAAAGAGAAGGGCTGAAATTGAGAACCACACTGGAAAATACAAAGTTTTCTCATGCAGGGTTTACTAACCTAGAATGACTTCCCAGAACATTAATCACTTCAACTTGCCTAGTAGGTGTTTCCACTAGGCCATCAATGCCCAGAGATCACAAAAGAGAATTGAGTGTATTGTGCTGCTTATAAACAATCCGAACACAGGGAAATCTGTTACTCTTTTATATACTTGAAACATTCTTATGGCCTCTTGAAGCCTATGCCTAGGGCAATTTTGTAGCCTACATGGAGCCTGCATCCTGCCCATTAAATATGAATGAAGGCTACAGCATGATTTCCACCACTGGATAATGGGTTGTGTTGCCCAGGAGGGCACAGAATAGGCTCACTTCAGCACTTCTCTACACTATCCTCTGCCATTAAGTAATCAATAGTCACAACCTTTTGAAATTAATTCGCCCTTCATTATATCAATAAAGAGAAGTAGATAGGAGTAGTGGTTTAAGAAGGCTTCAGGACTATTACTTTGTCAGTCATCTCATTACGAATCACTCAACAGCTTTAAGCCCGAGGAGTATAATATCAATCCATGGTAAGACGTCCTTAAGAAGCAAATTTAAATATTGAAAATGACGTTTTAAAAAATGTCATTATTCTCTAGTCTAAAAGTTAGTGACTTTCTGAGATAGTTTCATAATGTATAGGTTATGGCTTACAATGAAAAAGGGCTAATGTCTCATATGAGATATGGACAATGAACAAATTTATAATTTCTGCTCCTGTTAAGTTTCTAATGAAAAGGTGAATTATGTGGAAGCAAGTTGGCTTCATACGTAATAGTCTTTTATAAATGAGAGTGTGTTTGAATATTGATAATTTTGCATTGTATGATCATAATGGATTAGATTTAGCAAAATTATCTTGTGACAGATGCTCCCATCAAGACAGAGCTATTATATAAACAAATAACTATCAACAGAAGAGTAACTTAAATAAAAATGCAATTCATATTTTAGATAACTCTTTGTTTCTGTGAACATTAGATCATGTTTAGTCTTTAACTATATTCTATATAAATCTGTATAGTCTGTCCTTGTGCAATTGCATATGTGTTTGTAAAACGGCACAACACCGGGCCCGCGCCATGGCTTAGCGGTTAAGTGAGCGCGCTCCCCTGCTGGCGGCCCGGGTTCGGATCCCGGGCGCGCACTGACGCACTGCTTCTCCGGCCATGCTGAGGCCGCGTCCCACATACAGCAACTAGAAGGATGTGCAACTATGACACACAACTATCTGCTGGGGCTTTGGGGGAAAAATAAATAAATAAATAAAATTAAAAAAAAAAATGGCACAACACCTTTAGAGGATAATTTGGCAAAATTCCATATGTATTCGCCCTTTGATCAAACAATTCCATTTCTAGACATCTATACCAGAGATAAACTTGGATATAATTGATTTATACATCCACACTCATTGTAAAACTTTTATATTATCAAAAAGCTGTAAATCCCAATATTCATCAAGAGGCAACTGATTGAATAATATATGGTAAATCCAAACAATGGAAATGTATGCAGCTGCAAAAAATTGAAATATATCCCTTTATACTGCTATGGAATGATCTCCAGGATATATTGTAAGTGAAAAAAGCCAAGTGGAGAAAAATGTACATAGTAGGCTGCCATTTATTTAAGGGTGGAAATATGTGTCTGTGTTTTAATACAGGCAAATATACATTTTTCTTCTTAGAGAAATGGGGCAAAATAAAGTGAAAGGGACAGGAGGGAAAATGGACTTCTCTGACTATATCTTGTTTTGAAGATTTGACTTCAAAACGATGTAACTTTTTTATATATTTATAAATAAAATTATATAAAAATAGAAACAATCCCTAAAAATTCAAAATAAAAGTGAAACAAATGAACCTAATTCTATATTGAATTGGTGGCTTAGAGAGAGGAATTATTTTAAAAAATAGTAATTTGACTGTCCAAAGGACAAAAAACAATGACAAATGAAATTTTAACCTGTTTTCAGTAATCACATTGCTATTAATTATATTGGCGTATATAAATACATATGTTGAGGGACAGTGAAAATAAGTAATGACATTAATGACGTTTGGAGTCAAGATTCTCAGTCAAAATTTTGATCTTGTCATACCATAAATCAAGTAAGCTTTCAAAGAGTACTGGGAACATGCCGAAACTACAGAGGAGCCATACTGAAAATATTCTCACTGGGGTAGATTGTATCCAAAGATGGGATAATTTTAGTATCCATAAGAATAATAACTGACCATATTGAAATACATCTAATATATCAAAATTCATGAGTTCATAATGGTAACTAAAAAAGAAAAAATTCAATGGTCACCTTTGAAAATGTTACAGTTATATTACGAAAACTGGCAAGTAAAGGGAAAGACAAACATTTAATCTTTATTGTATGAAATATATTTCAGAGTAACTAAGTACTTAATGAGGGAAAATTTCTCTCTATACGCATGCGTGTTCATATTCTAGCTACTCAATTAAGAATGACAAAATTATGAAATTACCATTTTGTCAACTCCTCATGCACTAATGGATCTAGGCAATGATCATCAATGGCTACTAAAATCACAAAAAGAGAGAACCAGAATATGTGCTTCATAACTGAAGCACCTAATACCACCAATGAAATATTCTTAAAAAAAAAAAAAAGAGCAATCACACCAACCTTCTGTATCTGACTACCAGATTACAGGAAATATAGAGACACAGGAGTATGGTAAATGACACCAACAGGATGCCGTCAATCAGAAAAATCTAGACAATGAGAAAATCTAAAGGACAAATAACCTGGTTTCTTCAACTAATCAAGAGAAAGAAAGAAAAGAGGAGAGGGAGAGTATAGATTAAGAACCTTTAAGAGTTGTATCAACCAAATACAATCCACGGATCTTGTTTAGCTATAGATCAAATAAACCACTGTAACAAAAACATCAGAAGACAACTGAGGAAAATTTTTTAAAAACTAGCTATTTGATGATATTGAGGAAGTATTGTTATTTTTTTACTCGTAATTCAAAACTATCTAGTGAGGGTCAACAAGTGTGTGGGATAAAGAGGAAAATGACTGGCCATTATCTAATGATTAGCTGGGTGATGGATATATGAGGTAGATTGTACTACTCTCTACTTTTACACGTGCTTGAAATTTTCCATAATAAAATGTTGGGTTAAACAAAGAGAAATGTACCTATAAAATAGCTAAAAAATAATTTACAAAGAGTTAACAATGTGTGGGGGTAGGGAGGTATATGGGAAAACTCTGTAGCTTCCTCTCAATTTTGCTGTGAATCTAAACCTGCTCTAAAAAATTGTCTTAAATTTAAAAAGGGTTAGTAGTCACATAACTTTCTAAGGAACCAATTTGTAAAAATATCGTTAGCATTGCTTAGGTCATAGTTGTTTGGAAGTACCGACATATTTAAGGAAAAAATAAAGTTTTGCTTTCTAAATTTATTTTAGTATAACTAACTTGCTGATATAAATGTATGTTATTGGATTGCCTATTGAAGACTATCTGCGATTACATGGTGCAGATTCCCTTCTTCCACATAGTCTTGGCTTCCACAAAAATAGGGCTGAAAAAGTGTCATTTGGGGTGCTTGAACACATTTGCATATATCTGTCCTTACTACACACTGCAATGAATAATATAAAAGAACTTAAGAGGATTCATTTTTTTGTTGCATTTATTCTCTAGTTTTGTATAATAGTTCTAATTATTACAGAATGTCATTTCATGATATAAAGCTGGAAGAGTTCTTAGAAATCATCTAGTCTTTCTCAATGAGAAAACTGTTATAGGAACCAGAACTTGCAAAAAGAAATTTCTTTTTTTCAATTCTCCATGGTGAGGTACTCTCCATTATGCCATTCCATTACAAAGTTTTGATCCTGTCATCTATTTTCAAAGAAACTTGCTATCAGAGCAGGTTGGAAAGTGTGGAAACTTAGCTTGATAGCAAGAATGGAACTGAATAGGTTTCTTAGAACAATGATCAGCCTAAATTTATCAACATGAAGGAGAATTAGGGAGTCTCTTTTTGGAAATGTAAATCAACCTTTTGACCAAAACCAAAAGAACTTGACCCATATTTTTATTTCTTAGCCACCCACCAACTTTTGGGGTCTTCAAGAAAAATCTTATCTCCAGCATGACTTAATATTTGGGTAAGGCACTGGTGGAAAAGTTTCACAGTCTATTTCAAAGAAAAAATTTGCATATGTGAGTCAGACATCCGTGGTATTTTGAAATATACTGGCAAATTAAAAATTACACATACTCTGCCAATGAGCTCTCACATCATCTAAATACTGCACATAGAGAGTTGGTTGGTAATATGCTATTGAAGATCAGAGTTCTGTTTCAGTGTGAGCTTGTATGAATATTCTACAATAATAGAATGCTAAATCTAAATAAGCTTGCCAGCCTTTATCCAAAGGAATTCGAGGATTTAATTGTTCTAACTCACTCAGCTGCTGAGATCTTTTGAAGAGTGTGAAACAAATTTAACTCGCTTAAAATAATCTGTTAGAATTGCCTCAGTGTTAAATAATTACACTATCACGTGGTGCCACTGGAAGATGGTGGTGTGGGGCGTCAAGGGACTGAAGGCTAAAGGACAATGAGAGCTGTGAAACGTGGCCTTCAACACTAACATTTAACCTTGGGTAAAGGCAACCCAACGCTCAAACATACATGACGGCTCTAAAGATCTTTAATGTACATCTGGACTTAGAATAGAAGTTAATCTACTTGATCTCTCTGGTTCAGTATCTTTTCCATCAACAGCAAACTATCTAAAGGAAGTGTAGATTCTGACTCCACCATAGTGTTTTAAAGTTGTGTCAAAATTTCCATGCTAGAGATGTCCTTTCAGAAGCTGATGTGCCACTAGAGATGTTTTCTGCAAAGTGAAACTGCCTCAAAGAAAATTACCAAAAGGAAAGAAACTAGAACTAAAAGAATCAATGCAGAATGATCCATAACCTATAAAAGTGGTTATTCATATCAGCCCATTTAATGGAACAAAAACATGTTTTATGAGTAAAAAAGATTCACATTTAAAATTCTCAGTTGCACCTCTGCATGATTTATTACCATATTTCATGATTTACATTGCATCCATAGACTGTAAGTCATGCTGTACTTTTAGGAATGGAATAGAAATGAAGATATTCTACTTTAGTTGAAAGGAGTTCTTAAAATAAATAATATTGATATGTCTTAAATATCTTTTTTTAGGTAGAAAGCATATTGTGCAAAAGTTCAGTCACTTGATATTACCAATTCTTACAAAATTCTATAGAATAAAAAGGAAATGAAAAGCTTTTAAAAATGTGACCATGATCAGGCTACACCGAACTGCTCAGCTTTTTTTTTTCTGTGAGGAAGATCAGCCCTGAGTTAACATCCGTGCTAATCTTCCTCTTTTTGCTGAGGAAGACCGGCTCCGAGCCAACATCTATTGCCAATCCTCCTCCTCTTTTTCCCCCAAAGCCCCAGTAGATAGTTGTATGTCATAGTTGCACATCCTTCTGGTTGCTGTATGTGGGACGCCGCCTCAGCATGGCCGGAGAAGCGGTGCGTTGGTGCGCGTCCGGGATCCGAACCCGGGCCGCCAGTAGCGGAGCGCCCGCACTTAACAGCTAAGCCACGGGGCCGGCCCTGAACTGCTCAGCTTCTTGTTTTCCCTGTTAAACTTGCTTGGCTCCCTCACTCCTGTATTCTGGTTGTAGTGCATTGCACACTTTCTATTCCTCCTCTCTTTCTTTCTCTAACTACTAAACCCATAAACAAGTACACTAAATGGTTCCTCTTGATCATAGAATTGTTTCATTATACCACTGCTTCCTTGCAATCTTCAAGAATTTCTCCAGGAAACCCACTTTTATGGCTGCTCTAGGCCATAGTAGCTTCTCTGCCTGCCTTCAGGCTGGAAGGCAGATGTGCCAACAAAAGGCTCTCTCTGTTTATGGCCTGTTCCCCTGAGGATCTGCTTTGAGCCTGCCTTTTGAACCCTCCACGTTTACTGTTGGAAACCTACGTTTGCTCACTGCTCTCTTTGGGGAGTTTGGACACATAATGCAAAACATAATGTACCACGTACACATTCTTTTGGCCTCCACATCTGCTCAATTCTTCCTCCAAATCTCTGTTGTGGGCATTTATTTTCATTCCTGCTACTCAAATATGTGTTTATAACCCCATTCCCATTATAACCCACAATGCAATAACGTTCAGCTCCTTAGTCCCTGAACTCTTGCCTCTCTAATCATTTAACTTCATACCACTAGACTCAAGTACCAGTTCTCAACATTTCTTCTTGTTCTCAAAATGTAAAGCTTGGACCGGCCCTGTGGCTTAGCGGTTAAGTGCGCGCGCTCCGCTACTGGCAGCCTGGGTTCGGATCCCGGGCGCGCAGCACCGACACACCGCTTCTCCGGCCATGTTGAGGCCGCATCCCACATACAGCAACTAGATGGATGTGCAACTACGACATACAACTATCTACTGGGGCTTTGGGGGACAAAAAGGAGGAGGACTGGCAATAGATGTTAGCTCGGAGCCGGTCTTCCTCAGCAAAAAGAGGAGGATTAGCACGGATGTTAGCTCAGGGCTGATCTTCCTCACACACACACACAAAAAAATGTAAAGCTTGCTCCACACTGTTATGATGGTTACTGAGGGCTTGCTCCATGCCAAGTGATTTATCTATAATTATTTCATTAAATAAACACAACCTCCCTCTGAGCTAGGTATTGATTTCTCCACTTTACAAATTAGGAAAACTGAGGCTCAGAGAGTTTAAGTAGCTCCTCCTTAGTTAACAAAATAAAGCCCAAACTTAGCATATTGCACATTCAGGATTCCCCATGTATCAAGTAATGCTAGTCAATCTGATTAAGCAGAACTTCTGACACTTCTTACTGGCCAGTATGGACACACTCATTTATGTCTCTAAGCTGTTGCTCATGCTGTTTTTCTCTCAAGGAATGTGCGTCCTCTTTTCTTCTTCCTGCTCAAATCCAGCCCATTCTTCAAGGGCAGGATCAAGTCCCACTTTCTCTGTGAGACCACTTGCTGACTCCTCACCATTTTAACGCACATTGGTTGCCTCTGATCTTACGTGCTATAGGACCTATGAAAAATCCTACAGTTGTGAGGTTTGGGAAAACCACAGCAGATGACAAATCCTACAATACTCTTCAAGTTAAATGTCAAAAACCATACATTTCACAGTTACACAAAAGCAAATGATAACTTAACACATTATAGCCAAGGAAAATGATTTGCTGATGTTTAATTAAAGACCATAAGGTTTTCCATTATGCAATTCAACATAAATATACTAAGTGGCTTCTATGGCTAAACTTTGTACTCGAGGTCAGAGCTGTCTGCACTGAATAAGACAAGAATCTATCCTGGAGGAATTTGCACTCTATTGATGCCGTCAACCAAGTAACTTCAATTGATTAGAGCTAAATAGGGCCACATTCAAATGAATGGTACAAATATAGAAGCAATGCCTAAAAGCAGCTTGTATTTATACACAAATAAGTGAAGTTAATAATGTATAATAGCTGTTAACTTGGAAATTTATATTCATCCATTTACAAATACTTATTTATATTGACTACTAGTACATGAAAGGCATTTGTGTGTATATGTCTATACCTATATTATTTATCTTCAGGCTAAAGAAAGGTCCATTAAAATGATCAGAGATTTGGGAACTGAAATTAGCTAAAATCAATACAATTTGAATTTGCTTAACCATCTTCAAAAGTTATTTACTCTAAGATATTGTGTAGTTATTGACTGAGAGACTCTTTAGAAATAGCCAAATCTAAAGATGGTGATTGCTAAAATGATGATAAAGTAACAAAATGGTGATGAACCACACACTGTATACTAAAAGGAGCACTGGTTGACAAAAATGTGTCTAATATAATTATCTCCTGAACTCTTCAGGGGAGAGAAGAAAAGATTGTTTCCAGTGAACGTAATCATTTTGGGTGCTAGAAAAGTGTTGTGTATTCGGTACGAGGATATTTCACTAGGATCTTCCATTGTCTGGATAGACTGTCTCTCAAACCAAAATTGGCGAGAAGTTTTCAATTCTTGCACCAGTGTGGATAGTTTGTTAAGACCTTCATGGAGAGCTGTGTTGAAAAGGGTTCTGAAGCCACTTTCAGGCTTACAGTTAAAGAGGTCATGATTAACCATGTCTACCATGGCTACAGAAGATAGTGTGTATTTCAGGGAAGACCATGGGGAGAGGAATGAGGAATCACAGGTAACACATTTCATGCATTTACTATCCCTGAGTAATTTCCGTGAGCAACTTTCCATTACTAATTTTGTTTTCCAGGTACCTTGGTAGAGAGAATGCAGTACCAAAGATGGATGATTAAACTTTCCAGTTACAAGAAATATGTATTATCCTCCCATCCCATAAATTTAGAAATTAACTTTCTATTGAGTACTTATTAGATTTTTTCTACTTATAACCAAACATTAAATAATGTTTTAACTGCAGTCATATCATTATAAACTATTTTAATCCTATAACTAAACTTCAAAAACAAATAAATAATACTGCATAAATTATTCTTCTATGTAGGATATGGCTAACAGAAAAAGATAATATTGAATACCAAGGTAAAAGAAGGCAGCAGTTATTTAGGAGAAGAATAATCTTGAAGTACTAATCACAACAGGCCTTACTACACTGACCGTAATCTTAAGTATCAAATATTCTGGTTTTCTTAACAGAGGCCTGATTCTGCTATTAATGAAATTATATTATGGGTATTACGTATAGTATCACTAATCTATAAGACAAATTATTAAAAATGTAAAAGAGAAATTATGTCTATTCAATTTTATCAGCAGAGGGATTTTTAAAAAGCAAGAGTAACTTATTATCAGCTAAATTAAACTGAACATTCTCTTTCAGGATCTTAGATTTAAGCTTTTTTTCCTTTTCAGTAATCAGAGAGAGAAAAGTCTTGAAAATTTTTCATTATCTAACACCTGGTGGAAGAATGTATAGTACTCTTAAGACTGTTAAGATACTTTTAAATATATTTAATAGTTAAATAGATTGACTCAAACTTGAGGTTCCTGAAAATTTTCCTAAGAAGTTTACCAGTCAAATGTTTATACCACGAAATCCAGTTACTCCTGTTTTAAAAATAAAATCATCACAAAGAGACAAACATTCATAGTATCTATTGATTCGAAGTCATGGTTAATAAAGGAGTGAAAATTAAGCTGGGAAAATAGAATCAATTTAATAAACTTTCCCATCAAATTCTCTGGAACAAAAACTCCCCGTAACCTCCATTAGTCTTAAATGGCCTCCGCTTTCCCTTGGCCTCTGGGTACATAATAACCTTTCTAAAGGTCTCCCCAAGGGATATTTTAGCCATGCAGTGATCTCCTTGAACACAAGTAATGACAAACAATAAGCTAATTCTCAAAAAGCTTTTTTTTTAAGTCATTTTTACTACTTTTAAATGAGTGTTTTTGATGCATGGTTTTGGTCCCCCTGATTAATGGTCACTGCTAGCCCAGCTTCTGGAGTTGTAATGTTTCCGTGAGCTTCCCTCCAGCAGAGCTCGACCATTAATCCACTGGCATATGTCAGCTCAGCAGAGCAAGGTCACTCTTTTGCTTCAAGGGGAACCTTTTTAGAAATAATAAAACTGACAGAAAGTTCTTTTTTGCATGCTTTATGCCACCTGAGGTTGAGTGCTGCAGTTAATATCATAAAGCTTATAAACATTCCCATCTCAGGCAGCACCCGCTGCCACTACGCTTAGGAATTTCACCGTTTTTTTCGTAGTAAGAACAGACATGTTTATGTGGGGTAAATATACGGTATGTAATCCCAAAGAGGGAAAGAATAGGTGGAGAAAAATAATAGTAAGTTCACGCTATGATATTTGGAAGAGATGTTTGGATTCAATAACTTCCTCGTTGTCAGTTCCATTTATTTTCCTTTCAGCTAATTTGGATTTGGCTATATGAATATTTCAATCTATTGAGGGTTAATACTGGTGTTGAAATGTAATAGTAATGGTAGAAATGAACTCAGTTTATGATAATTCCTAAGCCTACAATATAATGTCTGATAATTATAGAACATTTATCTTTGAAGGAATTTTATATTTAAAATTACAAACATTTGTTTCATTGGTAATGGCTGCCTTAAAATTGATAAATAATTAAAGTGAGATATGCATAATCTTAAAGTAATATGCAATTTATAGATGGCCCAATTTAGAAAAGATGATGGCTGTGTAATAACTAACAATATAAGGAATACATACCCATAAACATTACAAAATTTATATATTGAATTATTTATTTGTTACTTTATTAAAAAAAATCAAAGTTGCATAGCTATAACCATGTGAAATATTCAGAAAAAATTTAAAAATATCCAGACTAATGTCATATCACTATGTGTTGTAAAATAGAATTTGATACAAGGTAAATCTGCTTTGAATCTTATTCTAGGAATTTAAATTATTAAATTATTAGAAAAATATAGAAAAGGAACTTTATTATTTAGTTATCTTTATTTTACGTATGTAGAGAAAAGGTGGGGCCAGTTGGCAATTCAGACCAGTCCTTCTAGGAAGCCAATCCCTTGGCCACGTCTCCTTGTTCAATGTCAGGCCTTCCCCTTGACAGGTACAGGAACTTTATTTTTCAAGCTCGCAGAATTAAGAAACCTCAGAGGGGACTGACTCATAAACTAAACTGATAAGATACCAAAAATGGCAATACCAAGTATTGATTAGGTATGAGAAATTTAACTGCCAAGAAGAATGCATATTCTTGTTGACTGATCAAAGAATTGTCTCTCCTGGAAGAAACACTACATGGGACACAAAATCGTTGGAAGTTTGTTTGATTAGGATAGTAGAATCACAGTACAGTGAATTAGGTGGTATTAACGGCTAGAGACATGAAGTTATAATAGCCTGAAGTACATATTTCACCCAAGTGAGCAAGTCTGCTGAGCCAAATGGAATATTTACTTCTGTTGATCTGGCTTGCTCTGCAGACACAATGGCAAATTTCTACTCTCCCACTCCATTCTAGGCTCCCTTTGCAAATGCTTTTTTTCCTTCAGACAGATTACATTACAATTTTCGATTATTGTTTTGTTTCATTACATTCTGATTCTAAGAACGGTTACTTTGTTTTATGTGGGTGCTGCCCAGATCTTTATCAGTGACCCATTTGCAAACTGTGACTTGAAGTAGATTACTTCTTTATGTGACTAATATCATCCATTAGTCATTTCACACTTATTGTACACATATTGAGAAATCACAACTTTGTTCCATATTACAAATGTTGGTGGTGGTAGCCAAAGTGTAATAGAAAGCTCATGGAGTCTGAAAGTCAGGCAGAGTTCAATCCCCCTTTGTCCCAAACAAAAATGCAGGGATACAAATATGAATAAGATACATCCCCTGTTCTTGCTGGTGACTCTAGTTGGGAGGGCATATTGGAATAAACTATGGTAAAAGAAACATAGAGGTGTGGAACAAGTACTATGAAAATAGAAAGGAGGGAGAGATTATTAATCAAACATGTATTATGTGCTAGGAAATTTACATATGGTAATTAAATTAATTCTCACATCAATCCTATGTGACGTGCTTTAACACACCTCCTTAAGATAAGCACACTGAAACTCAAAAGAGGCTTAATAAAATGTTCAGTATTCCCTGGTTAGGAAAAATCAAAATAGGACCTCAAACCCACATCTGTAAGACTTTAGTTTATGTTCCCTACTGCTCTGTCAGAATGCCCTCTCATACACTGCCTTGCGCTAACTGGTGGAGGCTTTCTTGGGGGAGTGAGAGTCCAGTGAAGTATTACAAGATAGATATGCGTTTATGAGTTGGAAAAAATGGGCAAAGGCATTCTAAGCTAAGAGCAGCACAGACAGGAAAGCATGTAGGTGGCCAGAGCCACTCAAAGATGAGATCTGATATACAAAGAGAGACACCAGGAGTGCTCGTGTACAGAGGGACAACCAAGTGTAGAGGCAGCAAGTGGTGGCCATCTGCAAGCCAAGGAGGGAAGCCTGGAATAGATCCTTCCCTTATGGCCCTCAGAGGGTAACCAACCCTGCTGGCACCCTGATCTTGGACTTCCAACCTCCAGAACTATGAGAAAATAAATTTCTGTTCTTTAAGCCACCCAGACTGTGGTATTTTGTTATGGAAGCCCTAGAAAACTAATACAGACTAGGTGAAAAATTCCAAAGCTCTTCATATGAAGGGGGAGAGGGGACATAGCCAGCTATGTTGACAAATGGCTCTATCTATAGAAGAATCACTTCATTTGCCACCAGAGACAGTTTAAAACCCTCTTCTATTCTTATTAATCAAGTCTTAATGGAGGACATTTTTGTTCTCTGCTAAGAAGCTAATTATGAATGTCTTGTTTCTAAAAGTTCACCTAAATCCTTAACACTAGAAAGCAAGAGAAATGGATCAGTTTGGTAATGCTAAATTTGGAAACTTAGATATGTAGAGTATGGACTTAATTCCATTATAAAAAAACACAATCTGCAGGGATAATGAAGCCATTTATCTCCAAAGCAAGGCAAGGAAAGATTAAAAACATAAGTGAATCATTACATTGATTTTTAACAAATACAGGGCATTGGTAGTCAAGGTAGTGACTTCACACACTTCCTATAGGATATAATATCCAAATTTTCAGAGGGAAGTCCATACTTCCGTCATTTCTCTCAGCCATTTGTCTCCTGAACTTTCTATACATTGTCTGGGCACTGTGGTTTTTTCAAGTATAGCCAATCTATTTGGCCCCAAAGCTTTTGCTACTTGCTTGCAATGAAACTTGATTATAGATACATATTCTGTAAAATGGGAAGGCTAAAACGAATTTGTTTGGAGAAAAATTTTCAAGGCTAAAATTGTTTAACTCTTTTAAACAATTAAACTGGTGAAATGAGCAAATTATTAGTTCACCTCTTCTGATTTGAGGTGCCCTAGAAATGAAAATTAAATCCAATAGAAAAATGTATTTTGAAGAAAGAGGCAGAAACTTTTGGGAAGTGGAACATCAGTTTGGGGTTGAATTTCTGGTGGCTGTGAGCAGAAGAATGAGGACATTTCTCCTTGGAATGTGGGCACGAGCTGGAAGCAAGAACAGTGCAGGGCAGTGGCAGCCTTTCTGTTTAACATCTTTCAAGTGCATGTGGTAAGTTTCCTATACATATCCAAATGTATACAATATGTATGAATAGATCCCAACTTCAATATCATGTCAACATCCACCCTGCCGCTTCCCTTGTCTGAACCACCATCATCTCTTGCCTAGTTTCTGTAATAGCCTCCTAATGGGTCTCATCTCCCTGTTCCTCCCTCACTCCCTTCAGTGTATTTGAAAACACAAAAGACAGAATAAACCCACTAACATGTAAGCCAGATCCTTCTCTTCTCTTCTCAAAATCTTTCAATATTAGCCAAATCCTTAGAATAATCTAGAAGGCCCTCTGTGATCCAGCTCTTTGTGACTTCTCTTCCTCTTGCGTGCTCTGCTCCACTGTTGCTCAAACACACCGGGGACACTCCCACCTCAGGGCCCCTGGACTTGTTCTTTCCTCTGCCTGGAAGGCGATTACCTCAGCCAATCTCTTGGCCAGCACCTTAGTTTCCCTCAGGTCTTCTCAAACGTCCATTTTCACCAAGTCTTCCCTGGTCCCTTGTATTTCATATCCCTTCCTTCCCTTCTTAGCACTTATCATTACCCAGCACACTATATATTTAACATATTTATCTTGTTTATTGTCTGTCATCCCCAGTAAATGTAAATCCTATGAAAGCAGGCATCTTTGTTTTATTCACCACTGTATTCCCAGCATATGGTCTATATTGTCCATAGTAAGCACTTAATAGATATTTGTTGTTTTGAAGAATGAATGAAGGAATGGATGAATGGATTAATGAATTAACTTCTAAGTCTTTTGAAAAGATTAGTAGGAAAAGTTTCAAGATTGGGAAACTTTAAAAATTCTTGATGCTCAGGCACATTCTATATTAGGTAAATCAGAATATTTGAAGATGGAACCCAATCATAAGTATTTCTTAAAGCTCTTCAGTGATTCAAATACGCAACCTAGGTTGAGAACCATCAATATGAACATCATTTCCAAATTTGAAGTGCTCAGAATTCCTGGGTCTTTTGTTACAATGTATATTCTGATTTAATAGGCCTGAGGTAGGTCAGAGAATCTGCATTTCAAACAAACTTTTGGAATACCAATGCTGCTAGTCTGTAGGACCACACTGAGTAGCAGGTACTTAGATCCATGTTCAACTCAACCTTGGTGGCCCTGTAATACGCTTTACTGTGATCTATACTCCGTTTTCTCCTGACTTGTCTTATTTGGTTTTGGGTTTGCATTATAATTTACTTTAAATATTTCTTGGGAAATAAACATGACATAAATACTAACTAAATACATAAGTGAAGAGAGCCTTTTGAGAGATTTTTTCAGTGCTGAGGGGGGTAATAACCAAAAGTGAAAATAAATATTTATTTATGCACCATTTTTTTAAGGGAGAAAAATGAGTTTAAAATATTACCTACATTGTACATCATGTATCTTATTTGAGATAACTTTGTTGGAAAAGCCAAAACATTCAACTGAATTCATCTAAATTAGTCTGACAATTGTACCCCAGATGAAGAAGCAAAAAGAAGCAGAGGGGAAACCCACAGGTCTAGAAGAAGAAAAGCTGTCCCGTAGAATCACAAACCAATTTTTTTTTTTTTTTTTTACCAACTATGATACCTTGAGCAAAATATTTCACCTCTATGGGACCATTTTCTTTCCTGTAAATTGGGGGGAAAAATAATGCCAAAAGCCCCCTGTGCAAGTGTCTGGCCTAAAGTAAGCACAAGTACAAATAAGCTCTTCTTCTCTTTTCTTATACCTGGTTAAATAAGAGTTAAAATATATCTTATCAGTCTTGATAGGAAAAGCAATGAAGAAAGCTCTTTAATGCCACAACTATGTGTCATCCCTGTCTAGGAGCATAAATTTGCACAGTGGGCAGTGCGGTGAAAACAGCTCATAATCAACTCATCACCTCTCATCATTGCTAGGATCAAATGCAAATGGGAAAGAATGCCACTTCAGTCATTGCTAGTGCGAATTAGCATCTGTGACACTAATGGTGTCTCATTTAGTATGCACTTTAGATATAAAAAAATGGTAAAAAAAAAAAAAAAAAAAGCTATTTCCAGAATTGCCATTATTCCGATGTTTCCCTTTAAAATAGCAGTGGTATTAGAATCTCCTTTACTCAAAGAAAAACCTCAGTTAAAATTTATTAACACAGGTCAGTAATCCCAGACAAATAAAGGCCAAGTTGTTCTAACTACAGTTGCAGAGTTTCATTTGTGGGGTCTATTCCTTTTCTATTTTTGAAGTTTCTAACATATTCCCTGACCTGGAACAAAGGTCTACTGTTATATAACAATAGGCTTCTCTAGGGATCCTTGCACAACATTTGCTATATTGGAGTTCTTCTTAAAATAAAACTTAAAAATGAATTACAGTTGTATTTACACACATACATACAAACTTTCTTATGCACACACTAACAGACTTGCTACCAAGAATAATGAAAGTACACAGCACCAGTGAGTATTCATATATGAACTAGGCTGCATATAATAGACTCAAGAAACTTCACTCACTTCACAAATATTTATTAACAGGCTACTACACTGAAGGCGTTATGCCAGGTGCAGGAGGGAGTATGTGGTTATACTTATCTTAATATTAGGTCATGGTTTTTTTGACAATTTAGACACTAGAATATTAAGAAAGTTGTTGTTACTGTTGTTTCATTGTAAGTGTTGAAGCTTGGGTGGACACCTGAGGGATTTTGTAGGTGGAATTCTTGCATTTAATCAGACAGTAATGGAGGACCTCTAAATTCCTTTCCAACTTTCAGAGGTTCTTAAAGATATGTCCTCCATGGTTTCCTTAAAATTTAGCTAATAATTAAGACAGAAATAGAAATATCTACAGTCTCTATGCTTATAGTGGCAGCATAATAATTAAGAACAGAAGCACTGGAAATTGACATATGTATTTCACATCACACAGTTTTAACAGTTTTAAGTTTCATCTAACTATGTGTCTTTGCAAGTTAAAAACCTTCTCTATGCCTTCTCATCTATGAGGCTAAATAACAGTGATTCTCTCACAGAGTTGTTACAAATATTAAATAAATTAGTTTACAAGAAGCTCTGAACACAGCAACTGGTATGTAATAAACTCACTATAAATATAGAAAACTAAAATAAAACATTTTAGTTGGAAAAACAGTCAGAGAAAATCACATTCTATAATTTAAGCATTTATAGAGTGTAATGAGATCATATCTTATCAAATCTGAATCCTGGATATGCTTAAAATTTTTAAAAATCACTATCAGTAGTGGGCACTAGTGATGAGAAAGTAAAAACAAAACTCAAGAAGGGAAGTACAGTCCCTTGCATGGATGTTAAGCAAGGCTATTTATGATTAACTAATCTAAATGTAGAATACTTAACCATAATTCATCAAATTTCTTTCTTAATTTGGAATTTACGTATAGACGATAGAGAGTTCTGAGACACAAATTAAACTTGCTGGAATTTATTAACATTCCATTATACATAGTGGGTTTCTTTCATAATAATTCTCCAAGGCTTTTCCAGTTTCCCTTATGGAATATCTCTGGTCTCTCCCTTTCAACCTACACTGTGAATGTCTAATAATAAATTTGAATACTATTGGTCCTATTTATGAGCTATTTGAAGGAAAGAGCCAGGCACTAAGTTCTCTTCCAGTAGATGAAAGATTTGCACTCCTCATTCTACTAGCCATTTATTTGTAGGGATCATCACGACATCCATCTCTGCCATCTCTTATGGATTCGGCTTTTTTTCCATAAAATACACAAAATTACTCAGTAAAATAAATGTGAATTAAAAAGGAGTTGTTTCTAATACATAATTATAATACAGTCATGCACTGAATAATGACATTTTGGTCAGTGACAGACCACATATATGAGGGTGGTCCCACAAGATTAGTACCACATAGCCTAGGTATGTAGTAGGCTATACCATCTAGGTTTGTGTAGGTACACTCTGTGATGTTCGCACAATGATGCAATAGACAAGCGATACACTTTTCAGAACGTATATCCATCATTAAGCAATGCATGACTGTAACTGGAAAAAAATCACCTCCATATTAAAAGGAAAAGATTTAGTTGATCTGGAATGTGTGAAAAACACACTTGTACACATACACTCATATATCTTTTTAAATTCATATAGAATGAAACCATCCATCTACAGAAAATGGGAATTCATTCACAACAAAAGTTAATATGTTTCCAATGTGACTGTTTTCTGTGATATATTTTGTTCCCAGATGTATATTTTATCAAATATATCTTTACTTTTATGAATAAAGAAGTCAATAAGATGATCAGTACTCTACCTGTATTACAATACTTCCTGCAATTAAGGCAAATGATGATGATAGACTAAAGTACCACTTTGAAAATAGTTTAATGATATAAATATGATAATGCAGTCCATATGAGATAGTCTAACTTGAGATTTTAAATAGTTGGAGAGAACCAGTACTTCAGATTAACTTTTGTGATCTTCCTAAAACTTACTATTGTCAACTCAATATTGGTTGCATTTAATCAAGTAAATTTTATATGAAATTAATCTTAAATAGAAAATGTTACCTTGAATCTTTATTATATTAGGGAAAAAGCCAGAAATCACGATGTGTTACCCTAGCTGTATTTTTAACTCATGATGCTCGTCTATCCTTTATCAGATCTTTGTATCAGAAAGAATTAATGTTGAAAATCATGTATTCATAGTTTCCAAAGATTGGAAATAATTTGTTTTAAGTTTCCTTCAGAGAGGTAGCATGGTAACTTGCAGAGAGTTTTAAAAAATTGACTGTTGTTCAATAACACATCAATTCAAAAGTTCACAATAAATTCCCAACTTCTTTCCCTCAGAACGGGTACCAAGCAAATAAAGATCAATAAGAGATAATAAATCAGTCCTTTAAAAAGACACCTGAACCAGCTATTGTCTATTCACAAACAGATTAAAAATGCTATTTACCCAAGAAACTCAAGAAATGTACAAGTATTGGAGAAATTTTCTGACAATGGTATTTCATAAATACTTTCTTTTATATATTAATGAAACTAGTAACTAATTTAGAGTTCTACAATGAATCTAAAGTTTGTCATCTCATGCCCTGCTTTTTTTTTTTTAAGTGGCAATTATCTTCAAGACAAAGAACAGAATAACATTCTAAATAAAATCTATAAATTTATGAGGTTTTGATGCTTCCCAAAACACAACCCAATCCTCTCCCTAATAATGGTGTTAGTTCAAGAGAGAATAGGAAAAATAATCTCTACAACAAGCTATCATATTTTAATATGAAAAAAATCAAATATTTAACCAAAACATCTCCATTTTACAACCTTCTCATAATTAAATGTATTACGAAGAGCTGAGCACTTAAGAGATAAAATGCATTTGGTAGATTATTAAAAAGACATTGACAACTTTATAGTCATTAAAAATGTGCAAGAAGATTTCATAATATCAACCTTTCAAACAGAGACCACCAAATTGATTTCCATGAAGTTGATGATCTTACCTTAAAGTTCAGTTACAGATGTAAATGATCAAATATGCACTATAAGATGGAATTACAAAGACAATAATTGTCAAGTATTACTTAACATCTAACTTTGCAATTCAATTTTTTCCATATTTTCCATGAAGCATTCAACCCTATGGTTGAATTGATTTATGACTGGCAGATAAGAACAATGTGTGTGTGTGTGTATGTATACGTGCATTCTATTAAATGTTTTGGTTTTGTTTGACTACATATGAAATTGCCTTACCTTTGGTTTTTGATGTTTCTCCTTCTCTGAAACATTTGATGGTTTTCTCTTCAGCATTTTGAATTCAGATTACTCCAAGTGAGTGCACTTTCTGTTGTTCCTGAAACAACTGAAGACAGCAGTGTGCCGTCTATGATGTACAACAGCAGATAAGTTTGAGCACAGTGAGCTGCCACTTCCTCCTTTGGTCAGGATATGACTTCACATCAACATGGGTAGTTTTGTTTTTTGTTTTTTTTTACAGTAATTCTTTGGTAACTCTTTAACGCTCTGTCCCTGCTATATTCTATGAGGTACATTCCTAAATCTCACACTTCAACATGCCTGCAGTTATCATAAGAGCCATAAGGATTTCAGAATAAAACTCATTTCTTTTAGTTTATATAAAAATAAAAATCTATAACACATTTTATGGGTAGAGGGAAGAAAACATCTGAGCCAATAAATGAAATAAAACTTGAGATGTGGGCTTTTTAGTATTCAAAAAATGAATACTCAGGGTAGTCAATTTTATATTTCTAAGTGAAATTAGAAGATGAAATAAACTAAACTTTATACAATACTAATCCTATTTAAAGCATGTATCCATATACTTAAAAAAAGAGTACATATGAAATTCATATAAATATAAATGGGAATACAACTCCAGAAGTAAATGATTATGCGTATTGTTACTTTTTTTTTAACACATTACTATGTTGTAAAGCCCTGATTAATATGGAAATCAATTAAACAGAACCCTCAATTAACCAAATGTCTTTCTGCTACAAACTACAATGCCATATACTGATAACTGCTATTCCAGTGATGATCCAGTGGATCAATCGTACCTTCAAATGAAGCATCCAGAGTCTCTATTTAATAGGCCTAGAATAGAGCTAATATGGCTTAGAAAGACTTTCCTCATCAAACTAAAGGGTTTAACACTTTTATTGTAATGTCAAAACCAAGATACCAGAAAGTAAAAGCAAGAAGTTCAAGCTTTCTTATTAATTAGGGATTTACCAAAGGGAGACTTCTGGGATGTCTAAAACTTTGGTTCTGTTAACACAGGCTTGTTAAGGAAATCAACCTAGATTTCTGTTTATAAAACCTCTGGTTGAAAAGCAGTGGTGCCACATTCTTAATGAGCAGCACCTCTTGGTCACGAATCACGTGACTCTATTTCTCAGTCTTCCCTCATACCTCTAAGCTCCTCCCCCTGAGGCCTTGTTCCAGTGTTCAAATTTCACTAATTCATTTAACAAATATTGAGTGTCTATTGTGTGCTATTTGACAATAATCAAGTCTCTTGACTAGCTAAAAAAAATTGTTTATATTCCATAATAGAATTGAAGGAAAACACTTGTCAAGATTATGGTTAATATGCTTCTTCTACTAGACATTAAAAGCAGAATTATATTTTCAAGAATTACCAGGGTGGTATTTTTAAAATAGTAACACAGAAGATAACACTGAAAAACCTGAGGACTCTGAGGTTGGGTAATTCCCTAGAAGTACGCTTTCTTTCAAACTTTCTGTTTGGGCTTAGGTAAAGGCAGTGGCCTAAGTCAATTTTTGTTTCATCTCTTCAGAAATTGAAAGTCATGAAAAAATATATTTTTTAACTGAAACATCTGCATCCTCTGTGCCCCCCATTTCTTCATTTGTGAGTAGAAATTTAATTCAATTGTGGAGTTCAATCAATAACGTGGGAGTGATAATACTTGCACTTACTACATGACAGGGTTTTGGTGAGAATAAAAGGAAATACCAATAAAGAATATACTTACTATCTGATTTATCATTTAAGTAATGTTTTATGTCAAGGAATGTTTGTAGATCTTAAAGAAGCATGAGATTTCAAATAGTTATGTTTGGGATGGTGTTTGCTATAGATTATATTTCTATAATGATAATTAAAGAATAGAGAACACTCACATTCACAGTGACTATAGCTGGACTAGATGCAGTTTTAAAAAATGTTCCACTCAAGCAATTGTATAAAATTTCAATTTATGATCTCTAGGCATTTTACCATCATTAACACTATAAGAAATATTAAAAATGTAAATAAAACTGGAATCTTTTCCTTCAGAATTATAGATGGGAGAAGCAATTTTTGAAACTTCTCTTCTACTCAAGAAAATGTTTTCTGGACATGAAAAGACAGATGTGACATTTGAGGTCCTATTACAATCTACATTCAACTCCTTGATTCTCAAAAAATCTAAAGAGACAAGGTAGCAGATGTTTTTATCAATTATCTACCATTTTATGGAATTCTGGGGCCACCGAGATATTTAATGAGTGATCCAGCAAATTCAGAAGTCAGAGTAGACAGAACAGGAATGGGGTCAGTATTGAGCACACCTAACACTCTATCATGATTAAACCACTAAGCCACATGTTGCTTAAGACATGTTCTGAAACAGGGAAATTGCAAAAGAGCTAAGTCTCAGTGCTTTGTTTTCACACATTACCTTAAACATCTTATAACCTAGACAGGGTGAAACAAGGTTGGGACTTTGTGGCATATATATTGGTCACTATTTCTGCGTCATAGAGGGTGAGTCAAAATTTCAAAGAAATTGCAATCAAATGACAGCTATTGTGGTGTATTTTATGAGAAGGTAAAGTGAGCCATAAAAGAGTTGTTTCAGCAGTCTAACAAATATTTATTGGTGGATTGCTAAAACATGAATTTTCAAATTCAAATCATAGGTGTCAGAAAAGTATAGCTACGAGAAAATGCTGTCTGCTGTCTTTGATTCTGACATCTTCATTGCCCGATGGTCTCTATCTATATCTATTTGCTTCCTGCCATCAAGTTGAAGAATAAAATTAGATTGTAGTTTGTGGATTAATCCTAGCCTATACTGTATTTTAAGATACGTTTTTTCAATGGATGGAGGGTTTTTAAACCAAATCTTTAAAAATGAGACTAGGATCCCCACACTGCCTTAATATTTACACCTTCTCCAACATGTGGACTTAGTCACAGGAAATCTTATGCTTCTGTGTATTGGGGCAAACATGACCAAGAGCTATTTTAGTAACTATAACCTAAAATACTCCTGACTGTGCCTCACATGCATTGTT
This sequence comes from Diceros bicornis minor, assembly GCF_020826845.1. Taxonomy (NCBI): domain Eukaryota; kingdom Metazoa; phylum Chordata; class Mammalia; order Perissodactyla; family Rhinocerotidae; genus Diceros; species Diceros bicornis. The sequence goes on from NC_080766.1 coordinate 16,967,245, forward strand.
GGAAGAGGACAACAGAGAGACACCTTCCAAGAACTTGAAAAATAAGGAAGTAAGATTGTTATCATGGAATACAACTCTGAAATTAACATTTAATGTAAGATAGATTAATTCTTATAGAAAAGGATTGGATTGTACTCTGTTCAGACCTACAGAATTTAGTCACTTATGATAAAGAAAAGGAGTCAATCATAAAAGCAGCTTAACCTTGATAGTTCTTCCCGTCTTTCTGGCCCCTCAGAGCAGGCTTCTCTCTACAAAATGGGGAGGGGAAATTTACAGAAAGAAGCTCAGTGGGGGTGTTGTGTTCTTGCTTGTTTGTGGCTTGCTGGAAGTGGAGATCCTATACTATTATACAGATCCTAATCCCACTCAGGATATCTTGAAGCAAATACACACCGGGATCTGATGAAGTTCTGCGCAGTTCTTGACTCAACAATTCAGATGGTAGTTTCAAAGCCGTATAGCCATATACAACATATCAGGCATTGTACCCTACTCTAGTTATCTAGCTGATTCTTACCATATGATGGATAAAACACCTCCTTCTTTAGACTTGGGGTTTACAGAAAAATGGTGGGATGGATATTCCCCCAGGCCTACGGTTGGGGGGACGGGGGAAGACTGTGGGGAGATGATGGCTTCCCTGTCAATCTCTCACATATCCTAGCTCTCTGGAATCACTTACCCATTCTCTGCTTCTGGAGTTCTTATTTACTAATCCTTTTCTGTTAGGGACCTACTCCCTTCCCCAAGCTCTTGAAATCCCTTCTAATGTATTACTAATTGAAAGCCTTAACAGTTTCTTTTCTGCTTTGCCCAGTAACCTGCTTTAGGGAGTGATGAGCTCAAGTTTTGAGGAGAAGATTGAGAGAAGAGAAAATTCTGATCCTACTAAGGAGGGGTGTAGAGAAGACAGGAGCTATTGAGGTTTTTTTTTTTTTTTTTCCCATCAAGGCCTGAAATTAAGTATATCTACCACAAGGATTAATTTTCTTCCAAGAACCTATATCAAGTCTACATAAGAAATTAATATTTCACCTATTAATTTCCTCTTGTGATATAGTGCCTTGCCAGAGCTTCATTGTAGAGCTCTCATACATTCACTAACAGTGATGGGGTGATGCCCAAACCACTTAAGAAGGTGTGAGTGAATCTTAATTCATTTTGCCTCACATAGAAAAAGGGAAGTAACACAGGTAAATATTGGTAGTATCCATTCAAGCTGCTAGGTTCAAGAAAGAGAGCGCTTCAGTGAACTTTGAGATCTTAATTCTCTTGACAAGATAATCCATCATGTGGAGATGGATGTATCAAGCAATTTTAGCTGAATTTCAGTAAACAACAATTTTTTCTAACTACGTTGTTTTGATTTTAAACTCAATGAGTAACCTTCTGATGATGATTTGGCTCCTTACATAGGTCTGTCTCCAGGAGGAGAATGCATTGTTCACATGGACATCAAGTCCCTAAAACTCTGCAATTGCTATTTCTCACTATAAATTAATAAATCACCACGGTAGTTAATGAGAGTGTGTCCCAAAAAAAGGCTCAAAATATTGGGCTCCTGAGAGAGGAGGGCTGCTGGTCAGGCCCTAAATATACTTGGGAAGTCTCTTGGGAGAGAGTCTGGCCCTTGCAACATTATTTCTTATTTAAAATTTCTAAAGAGATAATGTAGCACATTATCTCGTTATCTTAATTGTAGAAGAAATAGAGACTATAGATAAATAAAAAGGACCAATAGTCTAAGATGAATGGTGAACCTAAAGAATCATACAGAAATAAACTCTCTTGAAAGAGACAAAGAACTTCTTAGGTCACATCTCTGCATGGTAAGATGTTTGAAAACAATGTAAGAGAAGACAAAATGAGGAGTACCAGTTCAACAGTGACTAAAAGTATTAGGGAAGCTGAGTTCAAAACAAATGCAAATCACTCAGATTATTTCAATAAATTATAAATATATACTTTCTAAGTGGTTGCCACAATAAGCAATGATAAAATATAATTTCATCCATTTATGATTAAAAGTTACAATATTCATAAAGTTATCTTATTCTCAAAGTTAATAAAAGTAATAATGGCTATCATTTTTGAGTGCTTATTACATGTCTGGCATTGTACTGTGTGCTTCATACATATTTCCCACATAATCCTCACAAAATTTCCAGGAGCTGGTACTAATGTTGTCATCGTCAACTTCCAGGTGAGGTTAGGTAATGTGTCCAGTTTGCACAGCTAGGAAGTGGTAGAGTCAGGATTCAGTCCTAAACCTCAGCTCAGAAACATCATTCTATATCATAGTGATGCCTTGACATACCTAAAGACCTGGCATAAAATGGGAGTGATTTATTTGAGAGTTAGGGTCAGGAATGGTAAGGGCTGAGGAGAGGGTAATGCTGAGCTACTGGTTGGAGAGAGTGTTTCAATCATTATGTGTGTATAAAAACTAGAAACCAGTAAATGTGCAACCAATCTAGAACCATCTTCTTTAATGAAGACTCTGCTCCACAGGGACAAACCTGCTACCACTCCCTCTCCTTTCTCCAACCCAAGCCATGTTGTAGTGACTCTAAGAAGAGTCAAGAGCCCCTCAATGCTATCTTTAATAATCATTTTCTCTAATTTCATGCTTATAAGAATCATGGTATGAGCACAGACTGGACTTGTCCACACTCTATGAAATTCCTTCTATTCCAAGGTTCCCTGCTGATGGCTTTTGATCAAGTATCCCTCTATGAACGGATATTATCTGTGAAGTTACTTCCATAAGCATGTTCTATTTCCTCCTTGATCTGGAGCTATAGTTCGCCAATTTATATTTCTGAGAAGTACTTATTATTCTCTTAACCTTTGACTCTTAATTTTACCAGTGTTTCATTGCCTCAATGTCACATCCAAATTATGGTCATAATCCTGAGATTTCTAGAATACTGTTCCCTTCTCTACTTCTAAATGTCACTTTAAGTTTTGTAAAAATTCACATGCTTACCCTAGAAAATTAAAAACCAGAAGCTCCCTAATCACATCACTTTCCACTCCCAGACTTCCTATTTCAATTCTTTTTCTGATCCCTCCAGTATTAAAACCATCTTTCTCACTGGTTAGATTCATTTTTCTGTATGATAGGCCCATACTGTTTTGATTTATGTATTAGACATTGTCTATTGATTCCTGTTTGTGTCCTTGGGGACTTCCTACTCTTTTTACTCTCCAACTCCCTTATAATTACTTAGTTAAATCATTAGTAATTATTATTTTGTAAATATTGTTCACAAATAAGTCAAACTGTGTTTAGAGCTTTAGGTTTCCTTTGTTGTCCATCTTTGGAGTTCATAATTGCCTTCCTTTTTAATGGTTGGTCCCCCATGTTTTGTTAATATATCCCAAATAAATGCCCCCAAGCAAATCTATCAATTGATCTGTTTTGAATATTTAAGTTCAGACATCATACTTGTAATTTCAAATGCTCAAACATTTCAGATTTATTTTTTCTTTGTTCCAGTGTGTTTTGGTTATTCCCTAAGTATGCAGTGCTGAGGCTGAAATGGAACTTCTCCTCAATCTTCTCCTGGTTTGGATCCTCTCTGACCTAGTCTCACATCGTCTTTATTGTCTAATCTCATTTGCAGAAACACACCTCCCCAATGGAAATGTCCTAGGTCCTTGTAGATCCTTCACATTTGAATGCTATTTTTACTTGAAATAGTATCCTAGCCTTGTTCTTTTCTCACAATTTAGAAGGCCTCTCCATTGTCTCCTGGCTTCTAGAGTTGTTGTTGAGAAGCCTAATGTTGTTGTGATTTCTGGTTTATTGTATATGGACTTCTTCTCTCTCTCTATATATATTTTTCCTTTATTCTTGATATGTCTAAAATGTCATATTATGTGCCTTGATATCGGTTATTTTTTTCATTCCTTGTACTGCTCACTCAATGGCTCTCTCAAACTGAAAACACATAACCTTCAGGTCTGTGTTTCTTGATCAAGTCTTCATCTCTCCTTCTCTGTTCTCTCTTTCTAGAAATCCGATTAGTCTAATGTTAGACATCCTGGATTGCTACTCTCATTCTATTATATTTCTCTGTTTTCCACTCCTTTTTTTTTTTCACTTTTTTTGTTTGGTTTGGTTTTTTTCCTTTCTAGGAAATTCCATTACTTTTTCTACTAATTATTCTAATAAACATTTTATTTTAAGTATAATATTTTATTTTGCAAAAGTTCTTTCTGATTGTTCCCTTTTCATAACATTGTGTTTTTTTAAATATAGCAGTAAAAATTAATGAAATCAATTGACATGCAACAATATAGTGAATCTTGGAAATATAATATTGAGTGAAAAGAATAGTTCCCAAAATAATTACATATAGCATGATGCTCTTTTAAAAAAAAACACATACGGGGCCGGCCTGGTGGCGTAGTGGTTAAGTTTGTGTGCTCCACTTCGGTGGCCCTGGGTTCGCGGGTTCAGATCCCAGGCACCGACAGATGCACTACTTGTCAAGCCATGCTGTGGCGGCGTCCCATATAAAATAGAGGAAGATGGGCACGGATGTTACCCTGGGGCCAATATTCCTCAGCAAAAAGAGGAGGACTGGCAACGGATGTTAGCTCAAGGCTAATCTTCCTCACACACACACAAAAAAAACACATACGCAGTTTAAAAAATAAAAGAGTGAGGAACATAGCATTTAGTATAATGATTTACTTGGGTAGAGGGGATCAGGAGGATAGGATGGGGGGTTGGATGGATACAGGTTATTTTTGAAGTCTTAGCTTTTATTTCAGGGTTGTATTTTAATAATAATATGTTATTAAACCTAACTAAAGTGGGCCTTGAAGAACATTCTGTTCTTAATTCTTGGAAAGGCAGTAAAATGCAATGGGTAAGAGGGCGGACTTTAAGCAGACTACCTGGGTTCAAATCTTGTCTCTGCCGTTTACTGGGATGTCCGTGGCAAGTTACTTAACCTTTCTAAAAAATGGACATGATAGTAGGGCCTACCTCACAAGGATTGCTATGAGGATTAAGACACTATTAAAGTTAGGAGAAAAGTAACTGACATATACTAAACATCAACTAAGAACTAAACACATGCAATATGTTCTTTCCTCTTTTCGAGGTTATTATCATTTTTATAATTTTCCTTTTGTCTCATTTTCTTTGTTTTTTCTGATTTTTTTATTCTGTTTGCTTTGATCTCTTTCAAGTTTGAGGCTTTCTTCAAATGTCCAGTGATCCTTGGCTGTTGATACATCACCAAGAGCATGGTATGAAAATCCTGACTAGAAGCTCTGTGTAAATGGGTGGGCTTATTAGGGGATCAGGCAGCAAGGAAACTTTTTCATCAAAAGACCCCCAAATGGAAATCTCTGGAGTCCTATTCTCTGATCCCATTCAGGTTCTGTAGGTAATAATCCTCCCATGTCCTGGGAGGGCTGTGGAGGAGAGGGAGCAGCTTCAAAGGCTGAGGCTCTCAGGGGGTCGTTGGTGCCCACTGACTCACTTCACCGCAGCATCCTTTTCTGCAGGTTCTAAGACTGCCACTTGCTCCAATCCTCCAATCACCTTCCGTTGTCCCAAACACTAGTTAGCATCTCTTCTGTCCTTTTACCAAATGTCTTTGTCTCTCTGGGTTTGCATCTTTTTGGTAAATGTATGTGGATAATATACTATATGTAAGCAAAGCTTAGTTTTGCCAACTATATTTCCTCACATTTTTACCACCTCTGACTCTCTTCTTTTACTCTGCCCTTTAAAACATTTGCATCTCTTTACCTTATCTTATTTGCTAAGCTGCTAATTTTATGGAACATGTAGCTAATTACATAAAATTGATTCTTATCACCACCACTCCTACCTTACAATTTTTAAGATTGACATAGGGCATGACTACTGGCATGATGCAGTAGAAAGAAGGCAGGACACAGACATGAAGGTTTTCCATGGAAGTCCACTCTCACATTTAAGTAATTGTGCTCTCTCCACTTTTTCAGATTCTTCTCACAAGCACAGAAATACAGTATCCTATGAGTTTGCCTTTTCATTCTTTATAGATAGTATGAAACAATAAAAAGTCATGTTTTTATTAAAAATCTTCAAAGTAATTTTTAAACTAAGAATATAATTCAGCCTCATTAGGCTGAAAGGAAATTCTGTCCATAGTACATTAGTGACCGAACAAATTCAATTAACTTTGCACAAAAGTGTTTTTTTAATTAACTTTTATCTGAACACAGTACGCTTCACGTACTATTAAAATCCCCGTTTTTTTCATACTTCTTTCCTCAGAAGCCAAGAGGAAGGTAGGCTGTGCTGATTAATGGACCATGATTTCCTGTCTTCACCTACCGAAGAAAAATGTAATTAATACAATTTTGCTGAAGAAACATATGAGCTTCCTTTCCTCAGAAAAGCTATTCTTAAACAGGAAGAACAAAATTATTTCTATTTCCTTTCTACCTTCACTCATCAGAAAAATTTATAGCTAATTCAACAGTAACCAGATTATTTTTCAGACCTTCCCATTTGAAACTATGCTAAAGCTGGAAAGCTACAGGAGATAGTAAATGTCTGACCTATTTATTTGAACAATCAAAACCCCTTATTTTATTTTCATCTCCTCGACTTTGACTACAATATAAGATGAAATACTTTACTTGCATATCAATTGACTTATAAAATAAATGGAGTATGATTGCAGTGGATGTTTTTAATGTAAAAATGTTTACCACAGCAAAATCAAATTTAACAATGTCATATATATACACGCAAATCACATACATATGCACATGTGTGTATATGTATGTATATGTGTACATGTATGTGTGGGTGTATATATTGCCCTCCCGGACCCAACACACACACCGTGAGGTTTCCACATAAAGCATGAAGCCACAGTGAGGCACTGCCCCTCAGAAACCCTCCTGCCTTCTAATTTTAAAGCATTTGCATTTGTCATTTCTGGGAAGGGAAAAATCAGGTGATCATTTACAGGATTTTACAAGTACGTCACCCACAACTCAATTCTATTTTCCTCTCTAATAAGAAAACTTTCCATAACTTTTCAGCTATACTTGTGAGAAATGAAACAGAAGTCTAGTTTTTTCGGTCAATAGTATGGTGAACCAAATAGCAATCTATGCCCAGCAGCCCAAGAAAACTAACTGATTAACTGAAAACTAATACCTAGTTGGAGAGTAATCAGATTCCCTATTTTATTTTCAAGGATATGGAATTCTAACCACACGGAGCGGCCCCTACAGCAGTTATACACTCTGGTGACTAGTGCCCTGCTGAGCAAGCCTGGCTTGGGGTCAGCTTTTCCTCACATCACCCATTCACGGAGGCCCTGTGGCGTGGTGAGAACGTGTGGACTTTGGACGACTGACATGGGTTTGAGTTCAGTCAAGCTATATAAACTTGGGCCCAACATTTGACCCTTCCAAATTTCAATTTCCTCATTGGTAAAGGGGAAAATGATATTTCCTCATGAGATTGTTGTTGGGAGTAAGTCAGACAATATGTATAAAATTCCTGACACAGAGAAGGTCTTAACAGATGCCAGTTTCATCCTCTCCTTCAAATACAAAGGTAGAATAGCATGAGATTCCTAGGGATTCAAGCCCCACTCTCATTCTAGGATGTGGTCACAGTGTGACCCAACTTCTTGGTAACATGTGCAACCTCTGATTTCCAAAGCCCGTACGTATGTCGTTGCTAGTTTAACATGATGTTCTCTCACTGTCACATGCTGTAATGGTATTTGAATATACTGTTTATCCCCAGCCACCAACCAGGGGAAATTTCTACAGGGGAACTCAGTTCTGCTTTCACTAGATTTAGCGATAAGCATTTAAATGTGGATCTGCAACTCTACGTAAAACAAACTCCCTACTCCTTCCCATGACCAGGAAGGCCCGAACATCTGTGGCCTTTGCCTATGTAGGCCACTCGCCTCCTTTCTTTCTCTGATCAGGTCATGTTGGTCTTCTGCCTGTGCAAGGACACCGTTCAGTTCTTTTCTGTCTTGGACTTTTGGTCAAGGTCCTTCTTCTGCCTGAAGTGCTCTTCACTTCCCTTTTCACATTGCCAGCTCCTGGTCATCCTTGAAGCGTCAGCCTCCACATCACCTGCACAGAGGGCCTCCCCTAACTAAATACATACGGCTGATTGACAGTTTTGACTGCTTTTGTTCGTTCGTTTGTTCGTTTTCATTACCTAGAAGGCAGAGGCCAGGACTATTGCTAGCACTAGCATAGAGCCTGGTACAGAGAGACGACCAGAAAGTGTTTGTTGAGTGAATGAGCAAACTCAACTCTACAGGTTTGCACACTTTAGGCCATCTCCTTGGATTAACAAGTATCAGGATCAAAATTTCAGAATTCATACCCTTCAAAACCAAAAGGGATTAGGGCAGGCAGAATAAATGTTTAACTAGATATTATCAGAAAAAAATCTTGCAAAAGTTTTGAAACCCTATCAACCACTTTAAAAGAATACTTTCTTCTTTATGGAGAAATCCATAAGATATGTCAACATACCTTCCTAATGATGATAATGATCTATTATTGATTTATATAGCATTCTTTCCCAAGGCTTGAACACCTTTTAACATGAATTATTTTACCCTAACAGCTTTCCTATGAAGTACTTACCCTGATTTTATGCATATAGGAAACTGAGTATTTGAATTTCCTCTTCTACCAACTCAGGTCCTGATTCTAGGACTTCTAATGCTAAGCCTGTGAGCTTTCCTGCAAAGCATTCATTGAAATGAAATATATCCTTACCTATTTAAAGAAATTATATTGGTCCCATCCTTGCTAAAACCCCGGTCCTATAATTCTCTGAATATTAGAGCTTGACTTGAACTTATCAACTTATCTTTGTGGAGATGGTACTTTCGAAAACTAACACTTCTTCTTCAAAAAAGAAAAGACACTTTCTTTATACGATAATAAATACTTAGGGGAAAACTGTGGATTTTTTTTTTCTAGTTTTTGGTACACTTAGTATGTCATATGGTTCATGCAAATCCAACTTCTTTGTTTCAGCCAGCAAAGGTCATGTCCTCTGCTGGCAGTCAGTAGGTGAACAGAATCTACTCAGTATCACCTTGAGAAGGTACCAGTTTGGAAACTGTAGAAGCCTGCAGCTGATCTTTAAGCCGTCATACCTCTGGCCACCGGCTTGGAAAAACTTAACACACTTTAAGGCCTTTTCTATGACTGACTGTCTTGCACTGGTGATGGGCACTTGGCAGAATCCCTCCATTAGGCAGACAGTGAGAAGACGGAATGGTACTGAATGCCTCACAGGCATAAGCTATGGCTTCTGGGCTCCTCTCATCATTTTTGTCATATTCCAAGCTATGGAGGAGGGGCCCTATCTTATATTTATATTATATAAATATTATAGAAATATTTATTGACTGATTTATTGAGTGTAGACCTGGCACTCTGCCATGTGTCCAAAGACGGAAAGGTGTGGGTACCGCCTTCCAAGAGTTTACAGTTTAGTGGGAAGACAGGAAGACCAATAGACAATGAGAATCCAGTGTAATGTGCTCTGTATCACTCCAAGATGCGTGAGCAGGGAAAGCATGGGGGAAAATTGCTAATTTGGAAAAATAAAGAAAAATTTCACTAAGGAGGCCACGCTTCAGGTAATAGTGAGCCAAAGAGGAACTTGCCAGGCAGACAAGGGAAAAGGCAGAGACATTCCAACACTAAGAAGAGTATATGATAGGATCAGAGGCATGGGAGTGTTTGGTATGGTTTGGGAGTGAGGCGTAATTCTCTACAAGCAAGTGCGCATGGTAAACAAGGAGAAAGACAGACGATGGGGCTGGCAGGTGGTTTAAAGTCAGACTATGGAGGGTTCGGAGACCATGCATTATCGGTTGAACAGTATCCCCCCCAACAACATATGTTGAAGTTCTAACCCCCAGTACCTCAGAATGTGACCTTACTTGGAAATAGGGTTGTTGCAGATATAATCAGTTAAAATGTAAGGAGCAGGGCGAGCCCTTAATCCAATGTGACTGGCGTCCTCAAAAGACGAGGGAAATTTGGACAGACGCATGCACAGAGGGAAAACTGGACAGAGACGCACGGGGAGAGGATAGCCAGTGAAGGCGGAGCAGAAGCTGGAGTCATGCTTCCACAAGCCGAGAGAAACCCGGAGCCGCCAGAAGCTGGGGAAAGCAAAGCATCAGCCCACTACAGGCTTCAGGGGCAGCGTGGCCCTGCCACGACCTTGATTTCGGACTTCTGACCTCCAGAACTGGAAGACAAGAACTGGTCTTTTAAGCCACCCAGTTTGCGTACTTTATTGTGGTAGCCCTAGGAAACGAATACACTATGCTAAATAGTGTAGATTTGAATGCAACGGGAGTATACATTTGTATGGGATGGGACTCACTGAAGAACTGTTGCCAAAGGAAGAGAGTGATGCGAAGATTTGCATGTCAGATAAAAGGGTCTGGCTAAAGTGTGGAGCATAGATTGGAGGGAGGGGATGGAGAGAATTTGCAAAATTTCCAAAGCTTATTGACCACTATACTTCCTTAGTATCTCCTCATCCATGAAACAAACAAAAAGGATGGAGAAGAGATCACCCTTCTTCTCTCACTTGGTCCAAAATGTTGTATTAGAGCTCTCCTGTGTGCATAATGTTACCTGGATAAAGAAAGGGGGCATACTTTGAAATTCAATCCTGCCAGACCACCTTAGTTAGTGATGGAAATGTCACAATAAAAAATGATGATACTAATACTATGAAACAGACACTTCAGTTGATATTGATAAAAAAATAATTCAGTTGAAAATCTTATAACCATGAAATGAATAAAATTAATTTTCCAGTAGCAAGCTATTTGAGTTCCCAGAATTGTTTTCCTTGATCTTTATCTTAATTGGAGAAACTGTTCTATATCCATATTTTTGAAATGTCTATTCCTATGCAAGTAAAAAACTTAAGAAACATACTATCACTAAGATCAAGACTAAGTATGCTGGAGTACAACTGTGATTTCTGTTAGGTGCATTTCCTAGAAATGTCATGAACTGTGATGATAATTGGCAGCTTTCATGCCAGCAAATGACTTCTTTCTAATTGGGGTAGGTGACACTCAAACCTCTGACTTCTAAGGCTATCTACTCTTCAGCTGTTTCTAATCTTGAATAGTTTAAATAGATCCTATTTATAAATACAAAAGACTTGAGTATGTTTTCAGTATTTCAAGCAACATAAATGCACACACACACACACTTTATAAGTGACGTATCTTTACTAAAGTGACAGAATTCACTAGAGAACAAGAAGACACTGTTAAGGCATTCTGATTCACATTCTGCAATTTCATCATAAACTCCTGAGACACAACATGTACTTGCATATATGAGTAAATAAGGTAATGAATATAAAACATGCCTCAATGTATCTTTCATCTCATTTACTGAATACCGTAACTGACAATGTTACAAATATATTAATTATATGGCATAACCAAAAATGTAAAGTATATGTTTCTAATTGTATTACATTGAAGGAGCAATTTAACATCACTTCCCTTTCTTTTAAACATGAAGTATACAGTATAATAAATTTAAAAATCTGATATGTAAAATCATAACCTTCACTTGGGAAAGTCAAGGCTCAGAGACATGAAGAGTCTCGATGTAAGGAAACAGATAGATAAGGGCAGTACTGGTCTCTTCATTTGTGGTGACAATGTAGTGCTGTACTATCGTCACATGACTTTCTTCCCCTTGATTAAGCGATGGGGACACAAACAACAGAGCGTTCTATATTAGTGATTCCTACAAAATGACATTTTAGAGAGGTCAGAGGCCTTCATCAGTATTGTACAATGGTTTCACATCCTGCAAAACACATTTTCTCCAAGGAATGAATAGATATAAAATATTTTCGATGGCTTGTGGATATGGATATTGATAGAGAAGTGCTTTGTCTCTCTGTAATTGACATTTGTGTCAGTATCTATGGTGGTAAAATTACCTAAATAGGAAGACTGAACAAGTGATATAGGCGCAATTAAGAACAGCAGTGACAGCAAACTAAAAATACCCTGCCTGTGTTTACATGGGGTGGCTGAGTAGATATACTTACCCACTGGCATTCGTTCATTTTTTTCACTCCTTCCTCCAAACACACTACTATGTGCCTAGCATTGGAAAATATCTCCATTTAAAAATTTCTGATTTGAGAGGCCGACCTGGTGGCACAAGTGGTTAAGTGCGCACGCTCTGCTTCGGAGGCCCGGGGTTCGTGGGTTCGGATCCCAGGCGTGCACCAATGCACCACTTGTCACGCCATGCTGTGGCAGCGTTCCATATAAAGTGGAGGAAGATGGGCACAGATTTTAGCTCAGGGCCAATCTTCCTCTCCAAAATAGAGGAGGATCAGCGTTGGATCTCAGCTCAGGGCTGATCTTCCTCAAAAAAAAAAAAAAATTCTGATTTGCATATATAGTCATGTCTTACTTAGCAATGGGGATACCTTCTGAGAAATGCATCATTAGGTGATTTTATCATTGTGTGAACATCATAGAGTGTACTTACACAAACCTAGATGGTATAGCCTACTACATACCTAGGCTATATGGTACTAATCTTATGGGACCAAGGTCGTATATGTGGTCCATTGTTGATTGAAACATCGTTATGCAGTGCATAACTGTAGTACTAGCTGGATTTTAGAAGGAAGAAGATGGCTAGTTCTGAATCCAAGCAATTGATTTCAAATCAGATAATCTAAGAGAGCAACTTAGATGTCTCCAAAACACTGACTTGAAAGAAGAGTTAATATGGATATACAGACAGTGAATATAGTTTACAAATTAAAAAGCCACCATGCGCCTTATTCCACACTCAGTCTGGTGCATTATTAAAGTATAGAATGAGACAAGAAGAAGAGAGATTTCTTGGAAGAGGAAAATGAGCAAACATTTATTGGTACCCTTCTATAGATCACTGTATCTCATTTAATCCTCTTTACAACTGTATAAAATACTATTCTTTCCTATTTTACAAAGATCAAACTGAAACATAAAACAGCTAACTTATCTAAAGTCAAAAAGCTAACAAGTAGTAAAGATTTGAACCCAGGCCTGTCTGCCTTCACTATACCACACAGCCAAACCCTCTATGCAGAATAAAACTCACAAGCAAATTAAAGGAGAAAATTGCAAGCCAGAAGCAACTCCACTCATTTCTTCAGCAGTCAGCTGTACATATAAACCTTGGCATTATAATGGAAGAATGTGCCACCTCCTCACTTTTCTCCTCCTACCCTCTGGTCTCTTTCCTTTTCCCCACTTTCTATGTGTTAATTCTTTTCCAAGGCCTCCTACACTGTCACTTCCTCCTAAGACCCCAAAGGAGTACTTTTCAGGAGCAATCAGAGAAGGAAATTGAAGGCAGACTCAATTCCTCAAAAGCAACCCAGGAGAAGTTGCAGCAAGCACACACTTACCGTGTGCAGCTTCGAAGGGATGGAAAAGCGACTGAAGAAGTAATCAAAATTGATCGGAGGTGGGGGGAGAAAAACGGAAGGGACATACCAGGGAACACGTAATGCTGAGAAAAAAACACAGTTTGATTCGTGTATGCCATAAAGATGTACAGAAAATATCTTCAAGTATTCATCCTCAATTGACACCATTAACATTTACACTAGGAGTCATACTGCAAAGTTTAGAGACGGTATTAAAATTCAAAAGCAAGTCAATGAGCTCAAAAAAATGCTTTGTTTACACCTGAATCTATAAATGCCACACTAGTTTTGAGATGCAACTTTCTAAAATATGTATTTGTTTCCTTTTAACATTGGTTCGTGGGGTTCTTGACCACCATTGATATGCCAGGTGGAGAGCAAAGCGCCTTTGCGTAAAATATCTCTTACCATCCTAACAATAAATCTGGGAGAAAGGCTACATTTTTCCCACTACACAGAAGAAGCAACTGGGGATCAGACAGTAATGTGACTGTGTATGTCATAGATTCCAAATTTAAATTCAAGGTTCCTTCCTTTTAAGTCTAAGGGCCTTCCCCTTATACCATGATGCATTAACCTCTCAACATCCTGGTGAGTACAATGCTAGCCACAATAAAAATGCAAAAATGTTCTATAGATACTAGAGGTTTAATAAATATTGGTGATTGGTTGATATATTTAACTTCAAAAGGCAAGCCAATGTATTATGTCTCCTTGCCAGTGGGGTGAGGAGTGGGGCATATGTCTAGACAATGGAAAGAACAAGGACATACCATGATTTATTCACTTCCATTCCATATATGCAGACTGATGTTCTAATTAGTTCTGCTTTTCTTACTGGTAAAGACATAACCTCACCTTTCTAACAACTTGCCCAGATACAAAGGCCAAGCTGTTGCTTTGGTTGACAACTCATTGGCAGTAACCACATTTGCACTGCGGTTCCTTTGGTTGAATTTAGATACAGTTGTATTTTAGTCAAGGGAGACTCTCCTTTACTTTCATCTGAACTGAATTAATGCACAATAAATATAGCCATCAAATTTACTAATTGTGGTGAATAAGGATATCCAAGGATTGCATACAGAAGCTAAGTACTCAATTTCAAAAAGCCTTTTAACATAAATATTTCAAAATCATCAGTTTTGTTACTATTTAACACCAATGATTTTCATTTCCCACACCCTATTCTGACATTTAAAAGAACAGTAAGATTAAAAAAAAAACCTATTGCATCAGATATGGCTAACCATATAATGCCACTTAAAAATGACTGGTTTAAGAGGGGAAGATGGTTGGGGGGTGGGCATAAGGGGCAAAGGGGCACATATATGTGGTGATGGACAAATAATAACGTACAACTGAAATTTCACAATGTTATAAACTATTATGACCTCAATAAAATTTTAAAAAATTACTGGTTTGGAATAAAGATAAAGGCAGAGGAAGGTTGGCCATGGTGAATCAAATGAAACATTTTTCACATATTTCTTTTTGAGTTATGTTAGAATTATCTGATGCAAAGAAACACAGGCACACAGACACACATATACACACACATACCACCTCGAGATCCATTTCAAACACATCAGCTTGGTTCAAGCATCTTAGGATTTACAGATCATGACCAAATGATATTGGAAACGCTTACTTAAAGTAAGTGGGCTGCATAGTTAGCAAAACTGGACATTTTCTTTGACCCTCTGACAGAGGGGATGACTTTTGCTCCTCAGTGATTGGGTAGAATACTCTGTTAGGGGCTTTAGGTCATATAGAAGTGTTGGCAGAGAGTTCCATGGCTCCTAGAACCAGAAAAAGGCAATCCACTAAAACATCCATACTAAGGAGGAGTTGGTAGAAGAGAGAGTTGAAAAATGGCAGCATAGAAAATACAAGAGGAACCCATAAATTGGAGAAAGTTACATAAATGAGTCAGGCAAATGATTTTTAATCCAGCTTGGATGTTAAACTCAAAAGAACACAACAATGACCCACTTAAGGAAATCAGATTCCATATATACAATTACTAAAGAAAATAATGATTAGGTTATCATCATAAGAGCTATTTATATTCAAAAGCATTTTGTAAAATCTAGAAGATATATGATAAGTAGCCTGGTGGTTTGTTACACCCTTTGTCTGGGGATTTTTCTAGTCCGTGAATTTTCAAAAGTCCCAAACATTCTCTGATGGGAGTTTTAACCAAGTCATTTCGCAAAGCACAAAACTACCTCCGGGGATTTATCAGCTGCACCCACTAGAGGCTCTGTATACTCTCATACAGGCTGATCATAAGGGCCTTGAGTTCTGAGAGCTCCCAAGGGCTGCACAGTGCATTCTTTCCCTGTGTTCTCAGCGTGAGGTCCCTAAGGTGATGGGACTATCTTACAGGAGTCGGATTCAGAAGACTTGGACTGAAATCCCAGCTTGGCCCTGAAACACGACTTGGGCAACTTCCTCAATCCTCAGAGCCCTATTGCCTCATTCGGAAAATTGAATTATGTACTTTACAGGGTTGTTGTGCTTATTAGATTAAATACTTGTGAAAGTGATATACATACCAGAGGTTCTCAAAAAGACTTCCTGGATAGGTGAAGATGAAATGGAAAAATCAGGGAATAATGAATTGTTTTCTTCTATTCAGAGGTGATTCTCAGACGTTGGTGAGCATAAAAATGTCACCTAAGGAGGTTGTAAAAGAATGTTCATCCTAGAAATCCTGATTCAGTGAGTCTGGAGTAGGCAGACGTTAGTAACAAATGCTTTAGGTGATTCTGACACAATTGATTCATGGAACCACACATTGAGAAATACAATTTTAGAACATAATATTTTAGCAAAATTGTGAAACAGAGATTGCTTTATTTGGAATCATCAGCTGTGCTGTGATTCTTTCTTCCAATGTCATTTCTCTTCTTCAAACCTCAGGTTTCCACGCCTCTGATTCTCATCTAGAATGAGCTCCCTAATTCCCCCTCATAAATAGAACTATATCAACCTTTCACATCCAAGCAGCCTTGAATAAGTGTGCAATAGCAAAACATCCAAGACAGAAGAACACTATATATTGCCTCTTGCCTAATTACTTTAAAATTGGGTAATGAAAGGTGTTCACCATTTTACCTCTTATAAAATATAAGTCTCTGAGTTTGGGAATATTTTCATGGGAATCAAGTCCTACCCCCAGATGATGGCTTAATATAATCCATAGCTGCTATTTATTCCTTCACAAAGATGATTCGTGAATATTTATCCCTGGAAGAAGTCTTAGTGGTTGTCTAGCCTTATCCATTTATTTTACAGCTAAGGAAATTATACCCATACATTCTGCCTGCCCTCAACCCAGAATCTTCACAAATGAAGAAGTTTCCCATCCAACAGAAGCCTAATCAAGAGCCAAGTCTACACTGAGAACAATTTCCACACTGAACCAAGCTTTGTTATCTAGTGTCAAAAAGGAATCCAGTGTCTTAAATCACAGTCATAATTCCTTCATATATATAGGATGCAAGATATTTGGGTTAACTTCCTTGAGGGTGCCTAACTCATGGGATAAGAAAGCATGATCATGGATTCATTCCACAAAGGAATACACTCCTCCAACCGAACAAAATTACCCAGAACTCTTTTACTTCAAAAGTCTAGCATTAAAAAACACTTAAAAGTTACTTTCTCTGAAAAGAGATTCTCTGCCACATTCCATAGTAAAATCTGAATGCCTTTTGGGTAATTACTGCTTTGGGTTATTTCCCCATTTTCCTTCCACGTGTACAGAAAATTTAGAGCTGATGGTATTTTTAATCCTACTCATCTGCTGTTTTCATAGATTATTTTTGCACTTTTCAGAACGTGTTCTGTTAACCCAGGCCCATACAGCAAGTAAAGCTCCCTGAAAGTCTTGCCTCTAATTCTCCTCTTTGATCCTATGAAGCTTTGAAAGATATTGATTCTACAAATGTGAAAAATTAACATAAAAAAATAGGACACATAAAATGGGAATTGGCCAAAGAAACCCTAAGAATATTGTTTTAACTGGAAGTTGTACCATTAACTGCTACAACTTACTGTATTTCTGTTATGGCTCTTTGCAATATATTTATCACTGTGTGGGAAGTTTGATCTGCTCCACACAGAGAGGAGTAGGAGCTCTCCGTGGCCTCAAACTATGATGGCCTTGCCACAAACAACTGATCTAAATTTCTTGCAGGTGGCAGTTCTAACTTTTTTTCTAAAAGGAAATAACCCTTCTCTAAAAGTCAAATTTGTTTTTAAAGCTGTGGTGTCCTTAACCACTTCTTTTTCCAGTTTTTCAGTTGACACCTTGTCATGACTTACAGTGGGTTGCATCAATCATTCTGGGCTCTTACAGAAAATATTTTGTGGTGGTGACTATCACATGCAAGAAACTAAGTGCCCTTTGTGGGTGACTGCACTGGTACCTCTGATTTCTTGCCAAATCATTCAGAATGCCACAAATCCATTAAATCTCTCCGCAGGGAGGAAAAAATTCCTGCATCTTAGAGAGAGAATTTATGAGTTCATTTCAATCACCACAAATGAAAGCCACCCTTAATATTCATTAGAGATTTTATAGTGGCAATATGCATTATCTATGCGTATGCCCCTCTGAAAGGCCAATTTCCCTTGAAACTTGCATGGCTCCAAGCCACTCTTTGTAGAAACAATGGCCTGTGTCCAAGTGGAATCGGGAGAGGGAAATGGATGACATTTCCTTATCCATTGGTAATGATTCCATTAAGCCACTATGGTGGCGATGAGCTTCTAAGTTTTAAAAATTAAAGGACAAATTTGGAATGTGCAGTCATGTCACTGTTTCACTTTTCTGCTGTCGTCTATAACCATATCTCCTAAAGTGAATGGAGCTTTTTGGTTTGTATCACAAAAGATGACTTTAAAAACTGACATTTCTTTCATTTGGAGAAATGTGTATGTTGAGGACATAAGTCTACCAGTCTGAGAGTTTTTCATTAATCTCTTCTTCTTTCTACCACCATAGTTCAAGTCACCATCATCTTGCATCTATTTTTCCCTTGCAACCTATTCTCGTCACTGTATGGAGAGTGATCTTTTCAAAATATCTCACACTCTCAACAAACAAGAAACAAACAAACCAAAAAATCTTAAAACACTTCTTGCATAGCTTCCCATTGCTTTTAGGAGACGAACAACAAAACTTAGCATAGCCTAAGGGGCCATAACTGGTCTGATTTCTTCCTCAGACTTACCTTGTACCACATCTCCCTGCTTTCTCTCCCAGCCATTCTGACCATTCTCTCGTTCTCCCTAGTTTTGGCTAGTTAACTCCTGCTTTCTTCATCATATTTGAGCCCCATCGTTACCCCAGAAAGTGTTTCCTGACTCCTTGACTAGATCAAATCTGCCTATTATAGGCCTTCATAGAACCATATAACTCTCATAGTTCTTATCACAGTTACCATTTCATGTTTGTGTGATTATTTCTATTTTTGTCTCTCATTGGCCTATGAGGTTCACTGTGTCTGTTTCTGCTCAAGATTTTATCCTCCTTATCTGGCACAATGTAAATACTCTGAAACAAATTGTCGAGTGAATGAATAAATGGGTTCCTGAATTTAATACATTTTGTGCCCTGGCTAAAAATCCCTTTCTACGGGTGAGACATCAGCTTCAGTTTGGGTTGGGCTTGAGGTGAGGTGCAATAAAGCCATATTTCTAATCCAATTATTCATCAGTATGGTTGTATTTAATAGCTGGGAACCATGAGATGCATAAAGATCTTACATTGAATATTCATAAGGGTTTTTAGAGTGAATTCAACCACTTGCTTTACAACTTCCCAGGAAGGAGAAGGAACATGAATTTCTTTCCTTCATTTTTCATTCTCTTCTGAAAAAGATGTGTTATACCTGAGAGTTATATTCTGACTCTGAAATAAAATATCATGAAATGCATATGTGATATGGCTTTTATCATATGGCTATGATAAAATATATAAAAGGAGTTTTAAAAAGCTAAAATCATTTTACATATGTAAGACACAGCTAATATGGTGATAATCTGGGTGGTCAGAAAAGGGCAATGGTGAGCCTCACACAGGCGCCCCCAGCCCCACTTTCTTTTTGTCTGCATGCCTCAGAGATTCACAAACGTGGGGTATCAGAACACCTCCAGGAAGCTAAAAGCAGCCTTATCCTATCCTCACTGTAAACATTTGAACTAGGCAGTTCTGGCTTCCTTTTTTTTTTTTTTTTGTGAGGAAGATTAGCCCTGAGCTAACATCTGTCGCCAATCCTACTCTTTTTGCTGAGGAAGACTGGCCCTGGGCTAACATCCGTGCCCATCTTCCTCTACTTTATATGGGATGCCGCCACAGCATGGCTTGACAAGCGGTGCGTCAGTCCGCACCTGGGATCCGAACCTGTGAACCCCAGGCCACTGAAGCGGAGTACGCAAACCTAACTGCTGAGCCACCAGGTTGGCCCCTAGTTCTGGCTTTCTTATCTCCAGGGAAAAATGGACAAACTATATAAAAAAATCTTAAAAATTTGTGAAAACTAGTAATGTATGTTTAATACAACATTATCTCATATGATATGAAATTGCTGAGAACTGTTGATGGTGAGGCCCTAACACTAAGTATGTGTCTTAGTCATCTTTGCAGCCCCACAGCCCAGTGCAGTACTTGATATATTATAGACACTATGCTGTTGCCATTGAATGAAGGATAAATAATTCTAAACACATAATTATAAATTGTCATTAAACAGTAATAATTGCCACTAAAAATAGTAGCCCTTCTTCATTAAGTTTCAACTGTGTGTCAGGTACAGTTAAACACTTTACATCCAATTCTTACAAGAACTCCACATGGAATCTTCGTTATGTCCATGTAATAGATAAGAAACTGAAACTCAAAGAAATCGGGGAACTTAGTCACACAGAGAGTAAGCAATGAGGCTACAATTCAAGGCCAGGCTAATTTGGCTCCAACACTCATGGAGTTTCCACCATGTACAGCTCCTCTTTACCATCTTTCTGCTGAAAAATTTGAAGACAACTTAGTGATAGGAAACGTCTGGACTAAGAGTTACAAGATTTATGTTCAGTACCATCTCTGCCATCACCTGCCATGGGACCTCAGGTAATTCATTTAATCTTCATGTTCCTCAATTTCTCCATCTGTAAAATGGCAATAATATTTTGTCTAATTCATAGCACTAGTATAAGATAAAATGCGAGAAGTTACATTGCTGGTCGAAGGCAGGGATTCTATTTATTAACCAGTCAAGCCCCTACCTTGAATCAGCATTTTCACATGCATCATTTCATTTTACACTACAAGTTAGGAACTAATGTCTTCATTTTTATAGATGTGAAAGCACAGGTAAGTTACTAGCCTAGTCTCAAAAGTTACAAAGCCATGCTTTTTGTAGGAAAACTTTGTAGGAAAACTCTTACAGATTTGGACTTAAAATCCAGCTCACCACCTAACTGTTTCATCGCATAAATTATTTAACCTCTTTGAGCTTCAGATTTTTATCATTAAAATGGGGATAATAATACCACCTTACTGAATCACAACACAAAGATAGCATATATAAAAGCACCTGCAATATAATCAAGTGCTAAGTCAAAGAAAGCCATGATTATATTGACTTCATGAAGTCAATATAATGTCTGCATGATCAGAACAAGATCTCAAAGGCATGAACCACTCAAGGTGACACCTACTGTGTGTGTGTGGTGGATGATGGTGGCGAAAGAGGATGTCTCACTTCAACCCAGCACTCTTTACACTGCATAGCCCTGCTCTTCTGCCCTCCTCTACAATCTTACTTAAACTTCACCCACCAATTTTTCAAAGCAGAGTTGAGTCCTTTGACACGGCATTCAAAGGATTTTTACAAGTGTTCTTTTTGAGCGGCAGGAGCCTTCTTAGCTCCTGAGAATGGAAATGTAGACATTTTGGTTCATGAAGTTTTTATGGCCAGGAGAAGCTGGCAGTCTCCCAAATGAAGGCTGTATTCATATACATAGTTGCTGGTTCAGAACATGAGGGAGAGAGGAAGTAGCCGGGACACAGGAAGTGCAGTTGGTCAGGAAGGAAAACAAAAAAAAAAACCCCAAAACCTAAAATAGCTTATGTAAAGAAAAAAAATGATAGAAATAAGGTTAACAATGGACATCTGAAGAAGGAGAAAAGAGCTGCTTTGAAAAAGCTGAAAGAAAATCTAGTTACTAATCTCTTTCTGCTCACAGAATTTATCTTCCTCCTGTGCCCTCACAGCCCAAAGTATTGAAGGTAAAAAGAACCTTAAAAAATCATTGATAGCTCTCCCTCATTCTAAAGGTGAGGGGGCAGAAGACCACGGAGATTAAGCAACTTGACCTAAAGAAATCCTAGTAAGTGACAGAGTTGAGCTCACAGCTGACTCTCCTGGCTCTGACCTGGGCTCCTTTGATATATAACACAGCCTCCAACACACCGTGCTACACACTCAGAATATGACTTTATCTTTAGCTTGCATAGCAATATTTGAATTAAGAGCTTGTTTCTCTGCCGCAAAAGAAAATCTACCAACACTTGGTGTATTTTCCAAGGCTCATTATATGAAATGTTATAACATCAGGCCTTTCTCTTCCCAAGGGTCAATGTCCAGCTTTGGTGATTTGCTTTGAACCATGTGAAGAGTTAGGCTGTAAGTAAAGAGGCGCTTTAGGTCTTTCATGGTCAAAAGCATAATTGGGCCCCCTTCAGATTGACGTTCATTGTCCTCCTCCTTCCACTTGAGGATCCAATGAAACAAATTTCAACTTGTCGGTGCAAGTCAAAATGTAGTTATAACTGATTATCATAGATCCTATTTCATTATCATCAGAACTATTCTAAATGACGTGTTTATGATGACTTTCGAAAGATTTTATTGTAGGGACTACCGATTCAACTTTTTCCTTAATTTGAGTAAAGAAGCACTTGAGTAAACAAGCACAGAGAAAAAAAAAAAAATACAGAGAGAAGAGGGCAAAACGCTTAGGGCAATTCATGAAGTCTGTAACTGTTCTAGAACTAGACCAGAGGTCTGTTATTCTCACTGATATGCATGAGGTTTGTGTAATTGGGAAAAGCCAAACATCAACCCAAATAATTAGACTGGTTTACATTCTACATTACTCTGCCTCAAAACTCTAATTTCATAATATCCGTAGTTAACCTGGCATTCTAGAATAATACTTCACACTTTACAGAGCAAATACATTTTCTAATTTTATCTTTATTTTTATTACACAAGATTTTATTAGAAAAGACATGTAAACATTTTTTACGTTTGCAATTTATTTTCCTTAAACTCAACCTAAATAATTTCCATAAATCTCATATCTTATACTATTATAATATCTCATAATTTGTTACTTCTATAAGCTCTTTTTTTTAAAATATAAAATGTGTTTGTACATCTGGTCAGATCTTTTCCAGGATTATTTTATATACAAGTACTGCAATGTGTTTGCCACCGTAGTGAATTTTTATACCAAGAATTGTGATTATTTATTATACTTTTTTATCTTTTCCTTTTAATAAGACCCCATAAACTCTCATTATAAATGGGAAATGGTAGATTTTTCATCCTCCCATACACATACATCTATGCTCCCCCATTCATAGACTAAGTCGCTTAGGAGCCACTTGACATGAATTTGCTAATGAGTGAATGAGTAGATGAATGAATGAGTGAATGAATAAATGAATAAGCTGTTGCAGCATCTCCTGTTTTTCAAATTCTTCTCTTGGGTAAATGTTAATTCTCCTTCCATCAAACATTATATTGGCTATAATTAAAAACTTGTTATGTAAAATACTCATAATTAATTATTTGTTCTTGTTCATTTAGGCTCTTAAAATTATTTTTAGAATCTTGATTCTCAAATTTATTAATGTCAGTGCAGAGTGTAGTAAGTGTAGATATATTTTGGTATTTTTGTATCACATTTTCCTATTTCCTTTTGAATTTATCAGTCTAGATTATCATTGACTCTGACTTCCTTTTCATAAGTTGTCCAAATCTATTCATTGAAACTTGTTCTCTTTCCATACTACCACAATTTCAGTGTAAGCAGATAAAAGTTTAAAACTGTTCTAACAAATGGTTTTTGCTGTCAGAGTTGGACACAAGGGTGTTAAACTAGAAGAAATTACGCACTGATGGTTCACAGCCTGCCTTCCTCTGAGTGGATATGTGAGCAGTCTTCTTAGTGTGTCTTATTCACCAGGCCAAAAACAATACCCCCATCAACGGGACCACAAGGCTTTTTCGTAGGATTCTAAAATCACTAATGTACAAAGAAAATGATAATAGAATCTAAGAAATTAATTCTGCCCTTTCTCTTAACCATGTGCCTCCTTCTCCTTTTACTGGTCCTCTCAATCCTTATTCCTTTTCATAGGTATAGTTTCTTTCTTTAAAGTGTATACCATGGATTCTTACTCATCCATCTACACTTTTAAACTTCCATACTATTCATCAAATAGGTAGAGAAGAAAGGAAGGCCAAAATGAGGAAACAGTCTAAACAAAGCTATGAAGATGGGAAAAGAATCATTGTGTTTGGCAAAAGGATGGTATCACTTTGCCTATAGCTGAGTGTGTGTGTGAAAGAGACTTGTGAGGATCTAGTTAGTAGGCAGGTTAGGTGAATGAGTTTGCATTTGACCCTGTAGGTGTTAGGGAGGCATTTGAAGTTTTGTGAGAGGAGCAGTAACATTATTAGGTTTGAGCTCTAGAATCATTAATCAGGCAGATTAGTAAAGCAAATTAATCTGGTAGATTAATCTGATAATGACATGTAATACTGATTGAAGGAGGTAGACTAGGGTCAGAGCCTGGGAGAGATTGCCATGGTTGAGAATAGAGAGACAAAGTAGAAGACAGGCACAAATAGCTTATCCTGGTTTTGTCATCTCTCTCCCATAGACAGTCGTTTTCTTGGGCAGTATTAAAACTCTCACAGCACTTAGCAGTGGGGCCACGTGTCCCAAGACCATTTTCCCACGTCAATAATTAGAGCACCCACTACTCCTCATTTGAATTGAAAGATTAATTATAAAATCATTTGTTACTTTACTTCTTGGTTAGCATTACCACACATCCTGTTCCTCTTACTGAAACAGTTCTGTAAAGAAATTTTCCATTATCCACACTTTCTCTTTTGGCGTATTCATGTAATATTCCAACAAGACCTTCAATTTTCAGGGATGAGATCCTCTTCTTATGCACTTTAAGATGCTTTAAGTAGAGCTTTGTTTATTTTCTCACCTTGCAATTCTGTATAGAAACTTCGTTTTTCTATGATTTTTATGTGATTTGGTTTTGTCATTACTATCATTTTTTAATCTATATTGCATTTGAATTCTTCTATACTTGAATCTCTGTTTTGTTCTTTCAGGGCTTTGATTTTCCTTCTTCCTGAAAGAGCTTTTATTATTAGCACTTTTTAAACACATCACACTATTTTTATAAAATAGATTTCAAAATATTTTAGACATTTGAAGGGACAAATGGATATGTGCGCCCCTTTTTCATATCAAGATTACTTCTATTTCTTAATATTATAAAAATAATTATAATTATCCTTCTTATAAATCTGAAAAATTATCCCAGAGAAAAATATGTTTGCTCTTATCGTAATATTATATTAAAAGATGGCCTCATCTCCTTTGCAACACACAAACTTTATTCTTTCTTGCCTTTATTCCCAACCAAGCCAGTGGTTCACTGTCCTCTTTTTGTTAAGATGTTTCAAGCTCTTAGCATGCAGAGCTTCATAAGTACCCTTCAATCACTCTTCTTGTAAATTGATTCTAAACACTTGGCTTCAAATATTATTTTTGGTTACCTCCACTATTACCTTTCTTAAGATGCATCTAAAATCCCCTCTCAACACCACTCACCTCAGATATTAGAAAAGAGCTGTATTCCTTAAGTAGTTTTTTTCTTTCACATTTCTCTTATAGCATATACACTTTCATAAATCTGATCTCTTACCTTTCTCACTTTATATCGATTCAATAATCATATAACTTTCCCCACTCCCCAGATCCCATAGATCTTAAAAATAACTAAACTGCCCGTTAAACATCTATGTGTGTCTCGTTCTCCTCCTGTTGACTTCTGTGAAGAGCCCTTCACAAATAATACATTTCCCTGTCTGGATTCAGTTTGTTTATAGTATCTCAACTGAATACAATGTTGCTTCTTTCTGATCCTAGCAGGAGCCTCTATATTCTTTGATTTTGGTATAAATATTACCTACTATTGACTGAGTCCTGACACCATTTTATTTAATCTTCCCAACAGTGCAGCATGGTAGATATCAATACCTTGTTTTACAAATGGGGTGTTTTCAGTATGTAAAAAGTCACTCAGAGGAAAGGGGATGAGTAGGGTCTGAATCCAAGGTGCAGAACTGGAATTAGTGGGTTAAAGAGAGTGAAGAGTTTGTTCAAGCTCATTCTGCCCGTGATGTCAGAGCTGGCACTAAACCCAGCTCTATCAGCATCAGCCTTGAGAGTGCGAGCCTACAGTGGGCTTAGCAGGGAGTTGGAACTGGGTGAATAAGGACTTGCTGGAAGACAAGTCAGGTTTAGACCACTTCAGAACTCTGATTTGATAATGGGATCAAAGACAATGGAATCTACTATTGCTGAAATTTCTAAAGTCAAGGAGAAACTAGTGTCTTTGTGAATTGGTTTCATTTCCCCTGACATGTAGACTTTAGGCCCAGCTCCAGCATATCTGCATATATTGGTAGATTAAAAAAAATCCAGTCACACTTTTACCCTTTAAAATTGCAAAAATGTCACCTCTGACTACCGGTCATTGATAGTAAGTAACACTCATTTCAGAAGCACGTCTTTTCCCTCAACACTATCTGCCTTTTTTACCTTCTACAGAATGAAAGTTAAAGTATAACCCAAATAATAACCCTGCAATTACTACAGAAAAAAATATCAGCTATGCTAAAATGAAACTGGATATTCCTCACTTGTTATTATTATAGAATATGTGTAGAATATAAAAATAATAATTTGCACTCATCCAGCTTCTTTCATTCTATGTCTCAAATCCCTGAGTGTAAGTGGTCTCATTAAGTTGACCAAACCAATTTAACTCTAACATGTTCTTGAAACCTCTCTCCAAATCCACTGAGGTTTTCCCGTCACTAATGCTGAACATTATCATCTGAAATTGGGAGCATTCTGCAGATATGTTTGACTTTCTGCAGGAAAAACTCACTTACTTAATCATTTAGTTATGTACTAAAATAGATAAAACCACCTAAGTAAAAAAGAAAAACATTACTACTGTATATATACCCAAGCCTACACACATATTCACAAACACTCATATACACACATTAACTGAGTTTATGTATAACTGGATTCATATAAGAACAGTTAGAAGAATGAAAAGAAATGTTTTATTTAGATCTATGGTAACAAAGTCCATTGATTTCTAAAACTCCATTCATTTGGTCAGCAAATGTTACTGAAATATTTATTGAGTACCCATAACATTATAGGGGCTGTAGAGGATACAAAGGTAAATTACTTACAGCAAATAAACAAATTCCCCACTAATTCCACTACAGGGTGGAGTATGGTAAGCTCCACGAAGATGGCACAGTGTACACATTGCTTAGCTTTGTATCCTCAGGGTCTAATATTGTGAGTGGCACACAGTAGATGCCAATACGTGTTTGATGAATGTATAATGAAAGAATAATGCCCTTAAGTGATCTAGAAGTTCAAAGGAAGGAGATATTACTTTTATCTGGCATGACCCAGGAAGGTTTTCTAGAGGACAAAGTATTTGATCTGAATCTTAAGGGATGGGATAATGGTTTTAAAGGAGAGAATAACATACTAGGCAGAGGCCAATACATAAACACAAAGATAGAGAGGCAGGAAAGTGTCAGATAGTCGTTAGGAATATCAAATCATTCAGTTTGGCAGTCCAGCATAAGGAAGAAATAGTGGACAAAGCTGAAATGTTAGATTGCAGCCAGACTGCTGAAATCCAGAAATGCCAAGTTAAGGCGCCCAGATCTAATTCTCAAAGGAAGCTCTGAAGATGTGTGTTTAGATTCTTATATACCAGCTTTGCCACTTGCCAAGTAGTCATTATTCTTGATCCTGATTCTGAAGCTGTCAGGAAGAGTCTTCAGAAGTAGTTCTTAGTTATATTACCAGCTACTCTCTAAGAAACTGCTCCAAGAAGAAGCCTGCAAAGTTCAAAAGCCCCGGAAGAGAAGATGAACACTAAGGAAGTGGGAAAGACACTCCTAAGAATAATTAATGTTGGACAGTTTCATCAGTTCCATGTCTGCCACTAGACACCTGTAATATTTAATGTGCTACTCTGAACACAGATTACTTGAGCTCTAGTCTGCAAAGACCTAACTTAATACACAAATCTTCAAAGGTGAAAAGGACTCCAAGAGAGAAGAAGCCTCTTCAGAGATCACTAATACACCATGAAATATAGCCTATGTCTAATGAGAGACTGATTCTTAGAACAAAATGGTATAGAGTAGAGTTCCTGGATACACAGAGTTGTCCCATTCATTCACTACGAACACAAACGACCATGAGATGTAGAGAAATAAAGCCACAATATGTGCCTTAACTAACTTACAATCAAGTTGAAATAATAGTCACTCAAGTCCTAGAATATTTGTTATTAATTTTAGTTTCTCAATTACCTCATGCAGTTTAATACTACTATTTCCATTTTACAATTGAGAAATTAAGATTAAAAGGTTTCATTAATTTGCCCAAGCTCAACAAGTAGCAGAGCTTGGATCTAAACCCCAATTTGTCTAACTTCAGAGTCCATACTCCTTCCCTTGCACCAGTACAGCCTTAGGGCTTAGCTTAGTATATGGAAGCACTATAAAGTATAAGCTAAAAACAGGATCCCCAGCAGAGGACTGTGTAGGTTCAGATCTTGGCTCCACTTCTTTTCCACTAACTTTTTTGTGCCTCATTTTTCTCAATTGTAAAACAGCGGGGAGTTAGTTTTAGAATAACACTCCCTACCTTATAGGGTTGTTGTGAGATTTAAATGAAATAATACATGTAAAGTCCTTAGGAGAATGGCAGGCCCAAAGAAAATACTCATTTAAATTAGCTATTATTTGTCAGTGAAACTTCATGACGACAGCAATAATTTAGACTATTCAACGCACATTTTCTTGATCTGAATCAACATCCAAAGTCGTCCTTCAATTAAAAAGAAATCCCTGGAAAATATTACACAGTAGTTTATTTGAACACAAAGGAATATATGCAGTAGTAACATGATAGCAGAAGTCACAACAGCTGCACTACTTTTTGGCAAGACAACTCTAGCTCTGGTAACTTTCCTGACACTGATAAAATTGACTTCTTAGCACTTTCATTATCTGTTTATTTCCTGCCAGTACAAATATCCAGATAAGACAGTACATTTCCGTAGTTTACAAACTTACCCACGAATGTGGGAGACCCATATCTGTACTAGAAGACTTGAGAGGCGGGTGGTGAGCGCAGCGGGAACAGTTGTCCCAGGGTTCAGCTTGGCCGATTGGGAAATCAACACATGGCCAGAGGGGGTTTTCCGGGAAAGGCTTCCAGCTGTTCCACATCTGAACTTCACCTTCATTGTGGGACAACATTTCTGCCAAGCTGCATGCAGTTGAAGTGCTGGATCTAACCAGTGATGGAGAAATAGAATCCAATCTCATCTCCATTTCTTCCTTCCTCCTCGTGCTAACATTACTAACTTTCTTTTCTTGAGATTTGGCTAATTTCACACAGGAAATCAATGTTTCATCTTCATCTTCTGAAAGATAAAGAAAAATAAGTTAAGAAATAAGTGTCTAATAATTTGGCACATGTAGAAATTATATTATACTTCCCTTTATATAACAGAAATGAATGAACACCACAGGCTAAACCAGGAAGTCATTTAATTTCACAAAATAATTTACAGCTGCATTTCTTTAAAGAGTCTTTTGTAAATTAATGATTTGTTTTGTAAAAACAGATTTACCCAAAATTTTTTGAAGACATATATAATGATAAAGTCACTTTGACTGGAATAACTGGAAGCCACATGCAAGTAGTATACTGAAAGATATTTGAAAAAAATTACAAATTAGAAAAAATTCCCCACATCTTATAAGCATAGTACGGTGTGCTTCTATTTTTACATATTTTTAATTTTTTGAGGCCATGTGTATAAGAAAGCATCATAAGGAAGAAAATGGAATCTTTGCCTTACTTAAAAGAATGAAATCTCAGTGGATATGCGCTAAAATCCTATGGGTCTTCTAAAATTTTCTATTTAATATCAATCTGCAAAGAGATTTATGCATGCAGTGTGTCTCATAGGGGATATTTTAGAAGAGCAAGAAGACGACTGAGAAAAAAGTAAAAGGTATATCTTTAATACTATAAAGTTGATTAGTGAGACCTATATTTACATGTGGTGAAGGATCTAATGAAATTACTAGCAATATATAAAACAGTTACAGAAAATAGAAATATATATCACCCATAGTAAATTGTACCATATCACTGAATCTCTTTAAGTTCAAATGTTTAACTGGTGTAAACAAAAGATTATGATTAATAGGGCATTATTGTAAGTAAATAAATGAAAATAAAAGTCGCATGTCACAACATGCCAATCTGCTGCCCTCACACCAAAATTAAAGAATACTGTTTTCTATGGCCGAGGAACGGGAACAGGGGATACTGCTGATCCTTATTCTCTTGCTGAGCTTCACGCACAGCTTTCTCTCACTGTCTCCATGCGCCTGGTCCTGAAGGGAAGGAGAAATAGAGTGGAGCATAGGAACAAGGTGAAATTCAGGAATAGGATGAAGATACTGTTTTACAAATAACTTGGCAACAAAAAAATAAAAGAACTTAATGTTTAATGATTACTTTAAGGCCTTATCAAAATGGCCTCCATTAATATATGCTACATCAATTCCTCCTCAAAGAATTTTTAGCAGCTCATTGAGTTCTTACTTACGGAGATTTATTAATGTGGGTTTCGTCTCATCCAGACTTGGCACCCTGGCTTTCTTGGTCCGAACCAGTTTCTGTAGTCTCTTTAATGTCCTCATTGATTCCACTGGGTCACCACCTGATTTTATGGCCTAGCACAAACACAGCTCAAGGTAAAGACAAATTATTCTTCACAAAAGATTAAATATAAAATGTGTCAAGATTACAAATGTGGGAAAATTAATAATGTGACCTTAAAACCTGTAGCCTGAGACAATTTAAGCAATAACTTGAAAGCACATCACATTTTTGGGGTTCAAACTTGTAAAATATATTACAGTTGGTCAGTCATACTAAAGCAGGGCATTTTTTACCTTTTTTTTTTTTTTTACTTAAAAATGCAGCAAAATGGACTGAATTCAGAGTCATCTAGAAATGACTTGCTCCTGCTCAATGTGAAATAGGGGAAAGGAACAAGGCCTTTGCTGCATAACATAGATGGAACAAGAAGTTTAAAGTTGACACTTGCAAGTGTTGGAATAGACTGATGGTAAGCAAAAAAAAAGCAGAATTCAAATTCTTTTCATTTTCTATTTGGAAATTTCTGGTAAAACAGCATTTTATTTCAAGTGTGAGATGTTTTCAAATAATATACTTTTCTTTAAATAGCCTCTTGCTTTCTACATGTTACACACTGAGCAAAATAAAATGCAGCCACAGCATTCTATATTATGTTTTAGTATGTAAGTGTCACTGCTTTATTATGGCAAAAAAATATCGATAAAAGAATTAAAATTGCATTAATGATTCTTAAGCTTTCTTTGGAAGATACAGAAATATTTCCCACTAGTTTAACGTTGGTGAATTTTTATTTATGCTGCTTTTACTTATTAGTTTTAGGATATTTTACTCTTAAGGATTTCAAAATATGTTGGAAATTACCTTATGTGCTAAATTTTATACTAATTGGTAAAATAGTTGAATTCTGTTGTAATAACTAAACATGAAGTAATACATAGACAAATACTTCATTTTCACCCAGAAAGTTCTGGACTTACTTAGAAATATTTCTCCCTCTGTTTCTGCCTCATTCTTTCCATTGAACAGCTGATAAATGACACCTAAATAGATACTGCAATTTTCAAAAGGTGAATGATTTGCATCCTCATTAATGTTTGAATGAGGCATATTTATAATAGTGCTTTCCAATCCTCTGAGAGAGGCTATAAGCCCAAAGAAATGTCTGGAAGAAAAGGATCTCTGGCATGCAAATGTTTCCAATCATTATATTCAGCTCTTCTTCTTCTTTAAGAATGACTTTGAGCAACCAATATAAACTTTTATGTTCTCTCTCCGCATAATATCACCTAAGTAGGAAATGTGACGTTTTGTCAGAGCTAGCCATACCTGTTTGCATTAAATAAATGGGAAAATATTGAAATCATTTTAATCTTTCAGAGAGGACTGTGATGAGATTTTTTTTAGATATGCAAATCTTCTCTCTCTTTCCAAAGGTCATGCTCAGCTCAACACAATTTCTATTGCTACTTATTTTTGTATTATTTTCTCCAGTATTCCCTTGAAGCACTTTCTGAATTACTCAATTTTACAGGCCCCTTACAACTCAGGAAGAGTCATTTTCTAATCTTTACCCCCTTCCAGAAATAATAAGCTGACCACTTAGTGCACAACCACTGAGCACAACATTTTTCTTAGGTGTGCTTCTTTTCTTACGGCAGCCTCCTCCTGTTACAGTCAGAGCTTAATTGCTCCACTGAAACATTGGCGTGAAAAATAGCCTTCCCTCTCTTCCTTCTTTATGAAAAAAGCTTTCACTTGATTTGAAGCAAGGTGTTATATGTCAGGGTAACTGAACTTCATATTTATGATTTCCCCTAGAAAGAATGGAAGCATTTGTATAGTGTCTAAATTCAGATGAGTGAGATCTCCTGGCCCAGAAGGGTTAAAACAAACTGACCCCTTATTATTTTGTTCAAACTCGATTATAGCCTTTTTAAAGCACAGTATCTTTAAGTATTGTATCTTTATTCACTCACTCACCTTTGAGTTAAAAGAGATCAGTCTACTGTATTTTATTCATGTTTGAATCCCATATGCCTAGGATAGTGCATGGCTTAATAAATGTTTGCTGAATGAATACACTCTTGATTTCATACAATGTTCTATCTATCAAATGGATTATCTATAGTAACTTTTTTATACCAGACTGGCAACTTTCTAACAGCAAAGTACTTCTGGAAAACCTTCTCTTGCTATTTAGGTAGTATATACCTGAGGGATGAAAGTTAAAGTTAATATTATTATAAGATATACAATCATTAAGATTATCTATTAAAAAGAAATCCTCTAGAATATTTTCAAAATAATGTTATCTACTATAATCTCCTCATCTGTTACCTGTATATTTGTGCAGAATTTGATTAAAATTTATAATAATATGCTTTTAATTTCTAGATGTCTTCTCAGAAGACTGACTCATAAATTAAACTTACCATTTGACCAATCAACAAACTTTTATTGAGCACCTACTATATGCCACACTCTGTCGCACATTCTGAGGGTATGGCATAGAGCAAGTAAGATGAGATCCTTGCTTTAATGGAGTCTACATTCTAGAGGGAAGTGACATACCAAAAACATATAAGCAAGTACATACACAAGAGAATGTGACATAAGAAGTGCTGTGCTAAAATTAACAGAGTGATTGAGTGGGGATGGGGGTGGGGTTACTAACTTAGATTGGGTGATCAGGAGGGGTTTCACTGAGGATACTGAAACTGAGACCTGGATGACAAGAAGGAACCAGACATTGGGAGATGGCTTTGGATTCAGTGGATGGTCAGGAAGGACATTTCAACTGAGACTTGAATGAGAGAAAAGAGTCAGCCAGGCAAACAGCAGAAGGGAGAGAATTCCTGGAAGAGGATCTAGCTTGTGCAAAGGTTCTAAAGCTGGAATTCCTGGAAGAATTCTTAGTGTGCCCAAGGAAGAGAAAGGAGGGAAGGGTATCATGAGATGAGGCCGGAGATTTAACTAGGAGCCTTCAAGGACGCTTTTGTACAGCAGCTTGAGGAATATGTATTTCATTCTAATCATGGGAGTGACACAACTTGGTCTGCATTTTATTCATCTTCCCTCTCTATTGAATTTTGATCATCTTCCTTTTTAAAGGAGTTTTCCCAACAGCACTCAAACGTGCTTTGATCTCACTCATCTTTAATTCACCATCTTTTATTTACCACTCTTTCTACTCCCTTTCCCAGGCATGCTTCTCAAAAAAGTTAACTGTTATGTGCTTCCTTTAATTCCTTTAATTTCTCATCCTTTCAACCCACCTCATGTACTCATCAATCAGCTTTTGTCTCCACTATTCCATTTAAATTGCGTTTGTGGTCCAATGAACCATTCTCAAACTCCATTACTACTTGATATTCAGCAATACTGACCATGATGACCTTCAGGAAACACCTTCTTTTCTTGGCTTCTGTGACACCATGTTCCCTCGTTTTTCCTTTCACCTTTTTTGGCTGTTCTTCTCTAACTCCTATATGCTGACACCTCCTTTTCTCTCAAAATTAAATGCTGACACCTGCTTTTCTCTCAAAATTAAATGCTTAAATGCCTTTAAAACTAGCTCTGGGCCCTCATCTAATATCACCGTCATTCTTTTCTCACCACACACACACACACACACACACACACACACACACACACCTTTTAATATCACTTGTATGCTGATGATTCCCAATTTATTTCTCCAGGGCTTTCTTGAGAGCTTCAGATTCACACATCCAACTGTCTATTTAAAATGACTTATAAGCATGATCAAGACTGACCTCTAGATGCCCAAACATGATTCTCATCTGGTCTTCTTCAAGTCAATGAATGCCATCTTCATCCACCCTTCTGCACATTCCATAAAGCAGATTACCACCTGTGCACTTACCTCTCCTTTGTTTACCTACATTTATTCTATTACTGAGTTTGGTCTGTTCTCCAAAATGTATCTTGAATCCTTTATTTTTCTCCATTTCCATTCTTACCACCCTAGTTCAGTTTTCTCTCATTGAAACTATTGCCAAGTCTCTAATTGGTGTTCTTTTCACTTTTGCACGTCCTCAGTTGATTCACAATATAGTGTTAGACTTCTCTTTGAAAGATGTAAATCTCATGATATTATTATCTTGCTCAAATTACTGAAAAATTTTCCAACGTTCTTTAAATAAAATCCAAAATACTTAACTGGGTCTATAGGGCCTTCATCTCCAGGCTCCACTTGGGCTCACAGGTGCAGAGTTTTGGGTTCCCAGTCTCTGGAGCTCTTTCCTTTCTCAGTGTCTGTGTGTGTGCTGCTCCCTCTGCTGGGAATGCTTATTCTCATTCTCCTGACCTGGTGAATTCCTACTGACTCCTGGAGCATCAGCCTAAGTGTCATTTTTCAGAGAGATCTTTCCTGACTCCCAAGTCCAAATTAGGTCCCCATTCTTTTACCTTCTTGGCTGTCACCACAATTTCAAAAATTTTATATTTTTATGTCATCATTGGTTAAATATCTTTCTTCCCCAATAGACTCTAAGCTGAAGCAAGGCAGGAACCATACCCATCTGTACTGTTACCATACAATATCCTTAGTACCTACAACTAATTGTTGATGGTACTCTATATGAATTAGTTGAAATAATAATATGAAATGAATTCATGAATAAAGGGATGAGGACTTGATTTGGTAAAATCTATTTCTTTGAAATGTAATGATGCAAAAAATGTGATCAGAAATTGAGAAATGAGAAAAGAAAATTATTGTATTTAGTTTACTTATTTTTCTCAATCAAGATGGTAATTATATGTAAATATAAATTAAACACTTTTCATATATATTTTAGTATGTATATACTATATCTTTCATATGTAAATGTGCATATCTTTTAGTTCATCTTTGTCACATTCCTTAAACAATGTAAAAATTTTGTTAGAAGTGTTGGATTAAATACACCTCACTTTCTGACACTTTGCTTAACTATTAGGATGACAGATTAATTTTTAGAAAATAGCATCAATGAATTATTGAACTAGATTAGTCTTACAATCCTATTTTATGAGCTGGAGTAGAACTTATTGGACATCTAGTCTACCAGCCTATTTAAAAAATGAGGAAACCCAGAGAAGCTAAGTGGCTTATGCAAGGAAAGATAATTCATTAATAACAGAGCTAGGATGAGAATCAAATATTCTGACTTTTAACCCAATGTCCTTTCTTACAAGATTTTTCAAAGCCAGCATAATTACTAGATATCTAGTATTGACAGCCAAATTAAGACCAACCAAATTCAGGGTTTTGATTTGTAAGTTAAACGTGGATCTCCATTATAGAGGATAAGCATCAGATAGACACTCAGATTTATAGGCCTCTCCTCTTTTATTTATATATATACATATATATATATAAATAAAATACCCTATATATATTTTTATATATATTTTCTTTTATATATATACATATATTTTTCTAGAAGGGAATTTAAATCTCTTCCAATTTATCCCTTCCTTTTACAAAGGAGAAACTTAGGCTTATGGAAACTAACTAAATCCTGATCACCTAACTGTCTGAATGGTGATTTCTTGACCCCACTAAGGAAAAGGAAGTTGGAAAGTAACATGATAGACCCTGAAGGAAGTAAAATAACTTCCTTTTGTTCTTTTTTTGTTGTTAATTTCTGATTTGGAAACATTTTCCTCTCTAGTGATCTTTTTAACAAGAATTTAAATAGAGAAAGCCTGATCATCTGATGTGTATTTCACATAATTTCTTCAGCAGGGGAAATGGAAAATTTTTAAATTAATTTTTAGTTTACTTTTTTAAAAAGCTGTAATGAACACCCTGAAGGGGAACTTCAGGTAGTTTCATGTGTTTTGCCTTGACAGTTTCTTAGCTTCCTAGCCTTATGACTTTTTGCTTGGTTACTAAAAATTTACCAATTCTTAGGGCTTTAGAAATGATTTTTTTTAATGCTCACAATACACTATGAAGTGAAAAATCAGAATGTAAATTTGTGTGAAAAGTATAAACACTACTTTAAGTGACTTTTTTTCCTTTTTTATATACTCTGAATTTTCCAAGTTTTCTACAGTGAAGATATATTACTTCCGCAATTGGGAGAAATTCTATAATTTAAAAAAATGTATTTAGAACACAGGTTTTTACAATCAAATCTATTTCTGCCAAGCAGGACAGAAGTACCCAGTTTTTATACCATGAATTTGTTCCTAGACATTTGAAAAGAAAGGTACCTAGGGACTGGATAGAATGGAAAAAGTTATTTTCATGGTAAAAATAAAAATAAAGAATTAGCTTTAAATGGTGAGATTATTAAAACCCCAAAGCTAATAAGTGACTACTCTATATTTATAACCTAAAACATACTTTAAAAAGATAATTTGTAAGGTCACAATGATCAATTAACATTTAGTTACTCAATAGACAGTAATAAAACCAAGAGGATTATGAACTAGAATCCATCAATGCAAACACATGAAAACAAACAAGTTTCATTTTAGAGGTTTATTTTACTGCTTTCTTGGAACTACAACAAAAAGACAATTTGAAAATAATTCATTTACACAAATGAAATATTGATTGAAGAAATAATTGGTGGAAAAATTGCCGTGTAGATGTTAGATATTCTTATATATTATAATTGCAAAGTTTTTTTTTTTTCAGTGATAGAAACTGAAATTAAACTAAGACTGGACCTGCACTTAAAATAGGGCTGCACACATTGAATGAAAAGGCAACTGAATGAATGAATTAATGAAATAGAATACATTCTCCTAGAAGACATATAAGATATTTATTCATTCAACACACATTTACCAAGCACCTAGTCTTTGGGAGATGCAAAGGAGAATAAGACATTTTGTCTGCCTTGTGATGCTCATTGCTTAATACAAGTGATTGAAAAAACAGTCCTCTGTTTCTGGGTCTGTCCTCTCCACTAGAAGGTGAGCTCTTTGGGGTTCAGAGCTGTTTTACACATCTCCAACCTGGTCTCATATGCTCAATAAATATACGTGAACTGAATGGTTGGTCAAAAATACATCTGGAGGAAAAGGTTAATGTGTGTCATATAAATAAAAAATAAAACGTGATGGTTATTCACAGGAGAGAAAGATTGCATTAGGTAATGTGGGGAAGGGAAATCCTAGAGGATTAGCAGGCAATGTAATTTAGCATGTCTAACAAAGCCCTTTATGCAACAGTCTTATCCCGCTATACAAACACAAATCACCCACTCAACTCCTAATACAGGTTTCTAGCTCCTTCTCCTTCCTCTCAAGCAGATTGTGGGGTACACAGTCCTGGTTTTGGAATAATGTGTCACACAGGCTCTATTTCCGTGGCACGAGGAAGTTGCAACTTCAAGACCATCTCCTCCCACTTCTGTATGGGAAGGCAAGGCTGCTCTTTGTTCACTGAGCCATATAGGTGGGAGTCAGTCTTTTAATGTGGAGACACTGCCAAGCCAGCTGGAAGTTGCCAAGATTACGCAAGTCAGAGATGCAGTTGACATTGTATTGGTTTAAGTGGAAAGGCCGCAGAAGCGACATCTTTCTTACTTCCTGTGTAATATCCTCTGTTCTGAAATTTTGAAGAAGTTTCTAGACCATTCATGAGACCATTTCTCTTTTTGGGTACACTTCCTAGCTGACCAAAAAAGGTGGACATTAAGAAATTTAAGAGCCAGTATACAGTTTAATTAATATTTATTAAGCACCTATAAGATTCCTAGCAATACAAGGAGCTATGGGAATAGGAAATTACATGGGAAAAAATACAACCCTTGTATCTAAGAGTTAGAATTTAATATAAATGAGAAATAAATGAAAAATGCTAGAAAACACTGGTTTAAAAACCAGCCCTGGTCTGCAGATAAGTGACCGCTCTGCTGTGTGTGACTAGCCATGTGAACCTGAGCAAGCCACTTAACTTCTCCACACTTCTCTAAAATGAAGAGTTGGATCATAGGAATTCATTATTCCTTAATTAAGTTTGGGGACATTAGACTAGGTAAGTATCTCCTTTTGTTACTTTACATAAACTTTTGGACCTCAAAAGAGTACCAAGGAAAAAGTGGGAATAAGCTACTGTTAATCACAGATTATTAGAGTTTGAAGAAGTCTTTGTAATCATGTAGTCTGATATCTTGCTTGAAAAATAAAGAAACTGAGGCACAGAAATGTGAATTTAGTGGCCTAAGAGCATGGTCAGCGGTAGCTCCAGGTCTCTTGATCCAATTCTCTTGATTCAGTTTCTAATTACATCATTTGCTAGTCCTCCAAATGCATAGCTTTATTTTCATCTGGACGTCCTTTTGGTATTCATTGAGATTCAGTTGTTTTTTCCCACAGCTCTTTGATATTTAACTAGTTATTAAAAACTGAGAAGGCATGGGAAACAGCAAGGGCAGAGTGCAGTAATTTTTCAGAGAACAGAAGTAATATTTAAGTAGTACCTTTCCATCACCTCTTCCGACCTAGCATAGCTATCATCCCTTAGGCAAAAAACTACTGTTGAGAAGAAAACTATTATAGAAACTTAGATGTTAACATGTTAATTATCTTTGGGAAAAAATGGCTGTGAGTAGAGATATCCTGAAACTATTATATTCATTCCTACATAAAGAAACATGATTTTTTGAAGGTAATTATTTGCCACAGAATCTGCAAATTTATATTACATTTTGGGAAACAATCATCAAATAGAGTTGTGTAATTTTAGCTTGCACTGTTCCCAAAAGCCAGTCTGGAAAAAGAACTGCAAAGAAGGCTTATAGTTTATTTAAGTCCATAATACTGTAAGACTTGCTGATGTACATGATTGTCCTGGAAATTTTCCAGACCTTCTAAAACATGTCCTTTCCATGAACCTCTGTTCAGCAACAGCTCAACAAGGAAAGGTGGTTGATGTGATCTGAGGATTTTAATATCGTAAGAGAGAGTTGGCACACAAAGAAAATATACTTTTTAACACCATAAAATTTTCCTTATCTCAGGAGAAACTGCTAAATTTTAGGGAAAAAATTTTATATAAAAATTCCTCCTTCTTTGAAGGAAACGCTTTATGCTCCTCTTAGGTCAGGAAACTTCTCCATAAGGACAAGTCTTTTTATGTTCTCTAGAAATACTTTCACGTGGCAGCTGAAAACAAATGTGAAAAAGAACTCTAGGAAACAATGCTATGGCATTACAATTATTGGGAAAGAGACGGAAAAACCACTTAAATATAGGGTTATCTGGCGAGAAATTTCCTACCATGTCGTTGGCAGTAGGCTTAACATGTCCTTGATAGTGAGATGGACTCCAACATTCAAAAGTCATCCTCTTTAGTATTAGAGAAGGAAAAGGAGAAGATCAATGTTAACATTCTTAAAAAACAAAACAACAAAAAAAAAACTCCACAAAGCTACCAAAATAATTGGGAAAGGATCCATTTTCTCAATTATAACAATTATCATGTTATCAAAGTACACCGATTAATTATAACAATTATCGTGTTATCAAAGTACACCGATTAGCGTTTCATCAGTGGCTTCATCTTCACACACATCAAAGATGAATGTGTGTGTGCAGGTGTATGTATAGAGTGTAGATACATTATATATAGTGGGCTCACGCCTCATCTTCTCACTTACTTCAATCCCAATACATGGTCCAAAACCCCGAAGAAGGTTGGTGGAGAGAGTTAGGGTCCAGAAAATGGTTTATGAAGCAGTCTATTCCTCATTCCCTTAGTGCTTTTCATTATTGGGTACATAATGGTCATCCATTTTTGAAACACTGATAGAGTTTAAACTCAAACCAAATAAACATTTGGAGTTGGTTAACATCTGGAGTCATAACACGGGATATTTTTTATTATGTTTGGTACCTGTGAATGTAAGCTCCTTACTGTCAACTTCCACTTCTTTTGAAAAACCCGTGTATCTGGTATCAAACAGAGTTTCTACCTAGGGTACTTCAACACTGCAGCAAAGGGCATTTGATGGAGTTTACAACAGAGAATAGAGGAGAATTTCAAATTTTATTTTGAGGGGAAAGCCTACAATGGGATTAACAGGAGTTCAGAGAGAGGACATGAATGTTTATTGTACATCTTCTGGGAGTAGTATAATACGCTGCTTCATTTAATATTTATAACAATCATAAGAAGTTTTTCTTATCACCATTTTACACAGAAGGAAATTGAAGCACAGAGAGTTTAAACAACAAGTTCGAAGTCAAGAGTTATGACTTACATAAAGGTAAAGTAAGTTTGGTTACTACAAAGTCCAAAGCCAAGGAGAAGTCCCACAAGTTCTAGCCAACGATCAAAGTAGCTGAAGTGACTGAAGCTAGTCCTGAATGATTGGGTTTTATGTCGCCTACTGGGTGTAGCATGTGGAATTTTTTTTTTTTTTGGTGAGGAAGATTGGCCCTGAGCTAACATCCGTGCCCATCCTCCTCTATTGTGTATATGAGATGCCGCCACAGCACGGCTTGATGAGTGGTGCGCAGGTCCGCACCCGGGATCCAAACCTGTGAACCCCAGGCCACGGAAACAGAGCACACAAACTTAACCACTAAGCCACCGGCCTGCCCCTAGCATGTGGATTTTTAAAGGACTAGGTCCACATTTTCAGGTTCGTGCTACATTTTAAAGATGCCAATTAGTACCTGGTGCTTGGCACAGTATAACTTACCAGAATGTGATTACTAGCCATATTTTGAATTATGCAATTCCTTTTAAAAATGAGAATAATGCTAAGAAATATCCAAATAATCCCTCTCAACCTTTTAAGGTGATCAACAGGGGAAAATACCCACTTGTATTTGGAGTTATAATTTGGTTAGAGAATATAGTTCATTCATAAAATTCATTTGTTAGAATCAGGCATTTCCCTTTCTGTGAATAAACTAAAAGCAAAATGGAAGGTTGCTTAACCTCTTTTCTTTGTTTTAAAAGGGAATAGAGAGAGAGACACAGGGTATAAACTGAAATGAGAAAATCTTGTCTGATTTTAATTTTATTTCACCAGAGACAGAGATGTGGATTTCACACCACATAGGGCATAGTTTGGTCTAGTATCTTACAGCAATTAGAGTTCAGCATTAGCAAAAGTGACAGTTTTAAAAATAAAGTGTATCAGTTAGGAACATATTCAGCTTTGTGGAACAGAAAACCCAAAAACAGTGGCTTAAATAAGTATGGGGCTTATGTTTCCATACAATAAGAAGTCCAATACTGGTGCAGTTACTCAAGAATGTCACTGGATGGGGGCCAGCTCCGTGGCCTAGTGGTTAAGTTCGGCATGCTCCACTTCAGCAGCCTGGGTTCGCAGGTTCAGATCTCAGGTGCAGACCTACACCACTCGTCAGCCATGCTGTGGCGGTGACCCATATACAGAATAGAGGAAGATTGGCACAGATGTTAGCTCAGGGCAAATCTTCCTCAGCAAAATGGAAACAAAAAGAATGTCATTGATGAATCAGGTTCCATTCATCTGCCTGCTTTGCCATCCTTAATGTGTGCCTTTTGCCCTTGTGGTTGGAAGACAGCTGCTAACTCACCAGATATCATGTCCCAGCTCCAAGCAGGAAGAAGGGCTAAGGACAAAGCTTTGCTCCCCCCCTCACCCCGAAAAGAAAGCCCTCCTCAGGCATTTCTGGCTACATGTAGTTGGACAGAATTGGATCTCATGACCACCCTCAACTACCAGGGAGGCTGAGAATTCAAATACTTAACCTTACAGTCTCCACAGAAAAGGACATCAAGAAAGAAACTGGTTGAAATGAGGGTGGAGTCATCTAACCGTTAGTAATGTAATGTGCCACAGAAGGAAGCCTAAGGTTTATATATTTGTATATGTATATGTATATGCATATGTATATGTATATACACACATTTTTTTTTAATTAATTTACTCAGCATCACTTTTTCCACTAAAGGAGTTCAGGGAGAAAATGCTTTGGTGCAGTCCTGGGTGGGGGTGCTTGACAGTGCTTAATATCACCAGCACTGAAAGTAATAAATGTTATCCCTCTTTTCTATCATGAATATGAATGACGCTCTGAAGGCTGAATGCAACCTAAGAATTTACGTGAGAAATGAGGCATGAAACATTTTTGAAAATATATTAGCCCAAAGTCTGTATTACTGCATGTTTTATACCCTTTTCAATATGCTACAAAAGGTCTGAGCCATCAACTGAATGCTGCCAGAAAAGAACAAACAAGAACAAGGATACAAAAATAAACGCTGGGAGTCAAGTTCCCCCTAAACGTTCTGTATGGTTGGTATAATGATCGCAGTACCAGTCAGTCTGCTTTGCTTCAAACTGTCTCCATCAGCACTTCTCCTGTAAGCCTTGTTCTCCAGCAAGTTTATCCCAGGCCAAGTAGTCAGAAATATTCATGGAGCAGTTGGAATTGGAGAAAGCATTCCATAACCATCTCCCCCCACCCCTGCCACTTAGTTCCTCGTACCTTCTTCTATGCCTGAGATTGTTCTTCTCATTTTGAGAACATGAAGAAAACATGTCTGCTTGAGTGTCTTCTGATTGGGAATTCAGTTAATGTTGAAATCTTTTATTCTGAATGTTTTTATTGTCCAGAATATATTTTTGAGGCATGGTTATATGATAAAATATAATTACTAATATGTTTTACGTCCTATAAACTTTACCCCATGTTAATGATATTCAGTAAAATGGGCAGCCAGAGGAAAATATTTACTCTGTTAAGATATAATTCACTACTTTAACCCTTTCTACTTTTACATAGTTTTAAAAAGCTCTATAATGAGTGTATATCATTCCTATAGTACGGAACAGAATTCAACTTCAGTTTTTCCAGGAGGCTGTTGTCTTCCCAGACTAGACCTGAGCCAAGTTTGGGCTTGTGAAGTGAAAATGCATGGGGCATTGTGTCTGTAGACCCACCAACTGTCCAGATCCCAGAGAGTCTCATGGTTCACGTACTGAGCATCCTCTGGAAATCATACAAAAATACCTATAATTCAGTTGGACAGGGGTGTGGCTCAGAAGTCTGCATTTTTAACAAATACTCCAAGTGATTCTGATACAGGCGAGTCCCCAGGCCACACCTGAAGAAACATTGCTCTGATAAGTCATTTGCTCATTTGATGAGAGGCCACAGTCTGTGCCAAAGTCCTTTCTCATGGACTCCAGCGACAGGCCAGTCTCCCTCTTCACACCGGAGAACAGTTCTCTCTCTGTCCCATCTTTCAAAGGGTAAACTGCTTCTACTTTTCCTCAGTTGCAAGAAGTTAACAGATTAATAAGTTGCATAACATTTCTTAATACTTAATAATACTTCGTTACATTGAAGTATTCTGTCATACAGGAAAAGTGTTTCTTAATTAGTTAAGTTCAGTTGAATGCCTACTACGAACAAGAAGAGAGATATTAAAGATAGATAAGACCACCTCTTACTGCCAAATGAAGATTTCTAGATTAGATGGCCCCTGCTTTTCTGTCACTGGGTATGAACTCCCTCAACTCATCTTTAGTGATAAATTATACAGTACAATTGAATGGTTACCATTTTAGAAGGATCACTTCTTGGCCAATTAAAATGTCCAGAAAGATTGGTGTTAAAGTGAAGATATTATCTTTAATGCTTTTCTTCTAAGAAATTCCTCCATCATTTTCTTCTTTCTAAGGGATGGTTCTATTTTTCTACTAAAAATCTAAAGAAGGATTTCTCTTGGCACAATACATGTCTGGGGAGCTCTTACTGTAAACCAGCCGTTATTTTTTTCCTGGCTATCAGACAATGTTTCACTTAGATACTATATCTGAGGCCTCATCTAAATTTAGGAGAGTGAGACTGCACATTTCAGAGATAATCTGCCAGCTGTGCTTGTGAAAGTGTCGTTAAGCCCTGGCAAAGAGTAAGAGAAGGAGGAAGGGGAGGGAGAAGAGAAGAGAGGAGCCTCAATGACAACAACAATTGAATTTTTTTAAGCATCTCCTAAATGCCAGCTATGAAGCTAAGTGCTTTCACGAAGTATCATACTTATGACAGCCATGAGATACAGGTTCTTTATAGACTGATTCTACAGATGATGAAAA
The DNA here is from genome assembly GCF_020826845.1 of Diceros bicornis minor. Classification (NCBI taxonomy): domain Eukaryota; kingdom Metazoa; phylum Chordata; class Mammalia; order Perissodactyla; family Rhinocerotidae; genus Diceros; species Diceros bicornis. The sequence goes on from NC_080766.1 coordinate 17,011,972, forward strand.
CTGAGGCAGAGAGAGATTAATTCAATTGCCCAAAGTCACATAGCTACTAAAGGCCGAACGAAGATTCAAAGGGAGCTCTGACTGATTTCAGAGCTTTCAACCATGCACTTTGAGACCCCACTGGGAGACAGGGGCTCAGACAATGTGCAGCCGTGTGCAGCTAGCCTCGGGAGCACAGTTCTATCACTCCGGCAGCATCAGAACAGCCAGCAGAACTGCAGTTGATCAAAAGTTATGGCCCACTGTCTAATTCATCGGAGGGCCTCCGACAGCCTCAGAAATCAGGCTGGATTTAAGAATGCGAGCTCCCTTTCCTCACCAAATCAGCCCGTCACAATTCATATGCTATATTCTCTCTGCCTATTGATCAATCTACTGCACTGAGGAAGGTCAGTTCTAAATTTTCTAATAAAACTATCAGAATGAGTAAAGAGAACCCCATAGCTGTCAGAAAAATATCAAAATTCAGTATGATGCCTGAGTTGGCCCTATTGACACATACATTATTTTTTGTTACAGGGTGAATAGCAACTATTTGGCTTTACTATGTTATTATTATTAGGGAGGCCCAAGGTTCAGATATTCTTAATTGCTCGAACTCCTGGGCTAATTAATGCAATTTTAAAAGGGATATGTCAGGAATCATACTATATGCTTTTATAGCAAATGTAAAAACACCAGGCACGTGCCCCACGCTGAAGGTTGCCAGATAGTTCTAAGCACTTAGCATAGGTCTTGTCAGAGAAAACCCCAGTATATTAATTTAACAGGCTCAGAATTACTTATCAAAAGGCTGAGGAGCATGATGTTTTGCATAATCAAAATGGTTTATTAACTCAAGTCATCATTTTATTTTTTTCATTTATATTCCAATTCACAGGGGCATAAGCATATCAATTACAAAACAACCTACAATAACTAACTACAAAATAGCTACAAGGCTGTCTAAGTACTGTACACTACACCTAGCATATTACAGAGCTCAGTAACAAGATGAATTTCAGAAAACACCACATAAATGTTGATTATTCACCTTACCTGATAGGAAATGCCTTGCAGTTTTTTTCCTTGAAGAGTATGTATGTTATTACTCAGAGGAAAATCATCATCTTCATTTAGGTCTATGAAAAGAGATAAACATTATATATAGATTATCAGAAATTACAAAATTTTAAAAGTTTATGTACAATTTAGTACTCATTATATTTTTCTTTAGTCTATTAAGATATAATATTGACTAGATCATAAATGTTTATTTTCTTAAAGACATGTTATTCTTACAAGAAACAGATCAAACTAAAATAGAAATTAAACAAAATAAAAACAAAGAATGCCACTAACCAGTTGTATACCTGCACAAGCCATAGAACCTCTCTGGGACTCACTTTCCCTGTTGGTAATAAAAGAGTAGCATATAGATACTAAAGCCACTTCTAACTCCAAAATGCTATGATTCCATGAAGTTATCACCTCACCTATTTCTGTTAAACTAAGCTTTCCACCCCCGGCATTTTGAGCTTCATTAGCTCATGTCTTCTCAACATGAATTATTTATGTTGAAATTGTTCTCTGCATGCTTTAGTAAAAGCTTTGGAATGTGGCATCCATTTGCTTGTAGCTAAATGAAACCTTTTCAAAAGGCAGTAGCATTTCCCTTTCAGGCCCTGTAAAAGGGGCTCCATTTATTTAAATCTGAAATGCACAGTGAGCTAAAAGAGGGCAGAACTTTATGGATCACCTGATCCAAGCCACTGGTTTACAGACGAGGATACTGAGAGCCGCAGAAGTCACCTGGCCACCAGGTGCAGCCGTGGGAAGTGACTTTTCCCTTCACCTTCACTCCTTTTTACCTGCAATCATTGCTTTAATTTTCCGCTATTTCTTAATCTCATTTTCTGCAGGGAGGAAGGGGTTGGCAAGGCCTACCCTCCACCCACAGTAAAAAATAGGTGCAGGTTTTTCTCCAAACTCCCGTCATAGCTATTGTGAAAAGATATGTTAAATTCACAGCTCAGTCTCAGAGTTATTTACATCAATAACAATATTTAAAATCAGAGTAACTACACTATAGGATTCTAGAAAATACTTAAATCTTAAAATGAACTGGTTTTGTCATCTGGCTGTTTGAAGTAAGATCTTCCATTACAGGGTCAGGATGCTAGCAGTAGAATTTTGAAGCTTTTTTTTTTCAGTTCCTGTATTTAGAAAAAAAAATTTCTTTCCTTCGTTTGTTTCTTTCTTTCCATCTCTTCCCTTGTTTGATCCCTTTCACATGAACTTTGGAGAGCTCCCTCTATAATTATTCTTCTGAGTACAGGAAGAGAACAGCAAAGTGGTCACCTGTACTCTAGAATCTGGAAGCAGCTGGGGACTGTGCACAAGGCGTTTACATCACTTACGTCATAATGTCAGGCAGTAAATGCGTGATGCAGACACTCCTGTGGGGAGAGACCACCATGACCCAGAGTACTTATGGAAGAAGCGGGGCCCCAATGGAAGCTTGAAGAATGGGGATAGTTTGAAAGGTAGAAGGAAAGGAAAAGTTACAAATATGCTGGCAATGCTATGAACACTAGCCTATAGTGTGGAATGAGTGGAACATGTTTCATTAAGTGTAGAGACTGAGATTAGCCAAGCAACAGGCAATTCTGAATATATCATAGGAGGAGGTAGGACTGGAAGGGTAAGTGAGGCCAAATTTTAATGGGCCTTGAGCGCCAGGCAGAGGAATTTGGACATACCCATAGATCAACGTTGCAAATAAAAAATATCTACAGGAGTCAAACAAGTAACTTAACTAAAGGAAGTGAATTTTCTCAAGGAGACAATGGGAGGTCCGTGGTAAGTTCAAGGGCTGCCATTGCTAAAGGGCAGCCATTGCTTTCAGCTCTCTCAGACTTTGAGCCCAGGATTGTCCGTTTCCCTCATGTTTTTCAAGAGAGTATAAATATATGGATTTTAATATAAAATTTCCTGATTTTTAAAATACTGTATGGCTCAAACAAGCTTTTCCTCAGAATAAATCCATTTATATAGCTACCAGTTTGTGGCCTCTGCTGTAGAAAATGGAGGACCTTTAAGGGCTTTGGACTAACAAAGGGACACCAGGAAAACGGCATTTTATGAAGTGTGAAAGATAACATGGGTAGACCCATATTAAAATAGAGCTGGAGCAGCCATTTCAGAGGAATTGCTCTGTACGGCTTGTTTTCTTTATCTTCCAAACTGGACCAAACTGCCAACATTCCAAGAAGTCAGTAAGGACAAAAATATCCTGTTTGTAAGAACTGGTAAAACTGGACTGTGCTGATGACCAAATCGCTAACCAATCAATGAAGCACAAACCTAGCCTGACCTCATCTAGCACCAATGAACTCTTCTTCAATACAACTCACCTCATCCTCCCTTCTTCCCATAAAACCTTTGAACCCCTCTCCTATAATTGGAACACGTTCTGGGTTTCTACCCAAATCTGTGTCTCCAGAATTGCAATTCTAATTGTCCAAATAAATATCTGCTGTTTAAATTGTAGTGGATTTTTCCTCTCTGGACAGAGGATTAGCCATTTGTTTTGTGGTCTTATACATTTTTATTTATTTGTAATCTCCCAAATATTACCCTATAATAGAACATCTATAAAGACAGAAGCAATTTGGTCCTAAATAGGAACAAAGTCACAATATCTGAATTAGGCAACATGCAGTTGTATTTTCCAAAGATGGCCACAAAAGTATCTCTCATACCACAAGTTTTGCAATGTGACCTTGGCACTCTTCCACAAAGAAATGGAGTTCAATTCTCTTGTTGAATGAGCTGGCCTTAGTGACTCACTCGTCACAGTAAAATGCAGTGTAAGTGATGTTTTGTGACCTCCAAGACCAGGTCAGAAGAAGCCTTGCAGTTTCTACCTTGATCTTTGGGGATGCTCACTCTCCAGACACTTCCTCATGTGATGTGTGAAGCTCCCTCTCATGTCCCTCCCTCTTGAAACCCAGCCCTTAGCCTGGAAGAAGCTAAAGTCACACAGAGAGGCCACATATTGGTTTTCCAGTTGACAGTCCCAGCTTTCAAGTTATCCCAGAACAGGTACCAGATGTAACTATTAAGTGAAGAAGCCTTTAGATGATTCTAGCCACCAGACATCTAAGTCCTCCCTAGTCATTCTAGTCTTCTCAGAGGAAGCCTCAGACATCATGAAGCACTGTTCAGGCTGAATTCCTGACCCACAAAATCCATGAGCCTAAGAAAATGTTGTTTGATGCCATTAAGTTTTGAGGCGGTTTGTTTGCAGCGACAGATTATCAGAACATGCATAAACTACGTAAGTGGATCACAAACAACAGTGTACATAAGAATGCACAATCCAATGTAAATATTCAGACTGCAACTGCCCCTCAAATGCAGATGCAGGGAAATAATGGGATTAAGTAAAAAAAGCAATATTTCTAATCAGCTTCTAGGTGATTCTAATGGAGATAGTTCTGACCATATTTAGATAACTATAATCCTAGGAAGAACTCCCCTAAAACTTGAAGGGACCCCAAGATTCATTTGTACAGAAGACTAGAACTCTGAGTGTTCTCATCACTCAATTCAGAAAGCCTTCCTCACAAACGAAAGAGGCCCACTCAACAGGCAGCCTCTGCTCAGGGAGTTTATTCCCGCATCATAAGCAGATGTTCAGGTGTGACACAGGACTTCTCTCTGTCACTCCTCATGTAGCCCAGTCTAACCAGAGTTAAATTATATGCTCTTGGGAAACAATTTTTAAATTAAATTGTGATCCCTGAAAATTAAATAGTAAATACATTTGTGACTTTATATATTTGCCATCTTGAAAATGAGAGTATCAAGCCAATAAAGAAAAAGAATTAATAAGGGCTGGAAAAATTAAGCCAAAATAGTTATATGCTTACTCTGAGGAAGCTGGCCAAATAATATTGACTAGAATCAAGAAAGAAGGTTTCAAACCAGTGGCAATTCAAATGTTAAACTGGAAGGCCCTCACAACATTTCTCCTCTACCAATGGGGTGTTTTTGATAATGAATCTCATCAAAACCACATACCTAACTACGAAATTTTTCAGTTGTAAAGTTCTGAGCACTCAATTTATCCTATGTTTATTTTACAGATGTAGTCTCTTTTAATAGCATAGATGTAGGTTTACATAAAATTCTTCTTAGAAGAAGGAAATGGACTAGATAAACTAAAAATGTTATGCTTCTGGCACTCAACTTATTCTGATAAATTTTGTTTTAACTGACATAACACAGTCATGTTATAGAGCGATAGGAATATCTTTATGGATTAAAACACCAGGCAGAAATCCTTGGCTAAATATAGCCTGTAGAAGTTTCTTTCATCAGTCCCCAGTACTTTTTATAAAGAACTGAAATGCTGTTAATATGGGTCATGTCGAAATACCATTTTGAAATTGAAATTGAGAGAAATGTTCTTTTTTTTTTGGTCTTGAGTTTGTAACAGATTCTTTAGGAGTTAATGTCACTGCTACCACTTGTCTCCCTATATATTTTTTTCTGTTTCACTGAGGCTGTCTTTGCGATTTCATCATTAGTGTTCAATAAAATCATGGGCTGTGGATGACAGCAATGATGCACCTTCCGAGCTTCATCTCACTCAACTTCACACATGACCTATCCACAGGCACAGCAAACCACTCTTAAGTAATTATGCAATTAACACTTAAAAAGTAGTGTTTAAAATGAAAAAGAAATATTATGGGTTGATATGTAGGGCACTAATTGCTGAGAAATATTCTGAGCCTTCCAAATGAAGCTACTACGCCCATAAAATTCAAGTCCACAACTTGTGGCCCTCCCCCACAACTGAATTTCTCCCTTCAATTTACAATGGCACCGACAGCCTTGGTCTCAGGCCATCAACTCTTCCTAGCACAGCACTAATCTCTGGGAAATGTCCTGTGACTCAGCTGCTACTGCTGAAATGTCAGCTGAACTTCTTAGACACACACACACACACACACACACACACAAACACAGAGAGAACACACGGTCATTCAAGAATCTGAGAAATACCAAAGCTGAGAAGGTTTCTGTAAAACCTTCCTTTTTTCATCTTTGACAAAGAACAGATCACTAATCAGAAGCACCTCATCTAAGGCCAAGATTTTTTGCTGCTTTGTCAGAGTAGCTATTGTAGAATTACCTGCCTATTACTCCTAAATGAAAAAAAAAAAAAATTCATAGAAAGTTTTAGAAAATAGAATACTTGAAGAAATTTATGGCAAATTTATAACTAAAAATAACCTGTAATAGTTATACTGTCTTTATCCATAGATCAATATAGAATAACATAAAAATAGCATGTGTTCATTAAAGGGACAGATGAATGAATGAATGGATGGAGGATGAATGACTAACCCACTGGGAGTGTGAATGAGGATAGCTGGCATCCATGAGGTAAAGATAGAGTCCAATCAAAACACAATATTATTAAAACATTTCCTATGTTATAATTAAAATATCTAAGATAATCCCAAAATGTTTCACCTATTTATTTATAATAGAGAAAACTGTCAATATTTAAAAATTCAGTTAAAATTATTTACCAAAATGTTACACAATCTTGGATAAAACTGAAATATTTCAAAGGAAAATGATTATTTTTATAAATAATTACTTTGTAAATCTAAGAGCTTTGTTAAAAAAACAAACTGTGAACACAATGTATAATCCAACACTAACCTCCTGACTACGAAAAATACACTTTAATTCCCTTTGTCCCAAGATATTAAAAAATATTTTTAGTTAAAAATCAGAAAATCTCAAATAATCAATAACTAATATAATCAATTATTTCTTGTTTCAGCAACATTAGAGGGAGAATACCAAGTAGATCAACTTTTTATGCTATTGTTCATCCTTGTAAACTCTCAAGACTTTTTGTTTTATTCATTACCTTCTCAAAGTTAAGTAATTTTAATTATGAAGTCATTTATTATTAATAAATTTTTCTATACCTGGCTGCTAATTTGCTCTTCTTGAGAGTTTTTAAATTATAAAATGATATAATTTTGCATTAATAATCAAGGTTATTTCTCTTAAATATTTAAAGAAAAACTAAATATAACATATATTTATATTTGTATTAATATATTGATGTTATTTTTAGAGGATTTTTTTATGTGCTGACTTTTAATACATTTTTAAATTCTTTTAAGACATTAAAGACTTTCAAATATTATTTTCAATTGATTCTTTGCTTCAACAGGCAACTTAGATTCCACGCCCTTTCTGTATGTCTATGTGTATCTTCACACACACACGTATATATTCTATTAATAATATATATATTCTATTCTATTCTATTAGTTTTTCCTTTTTAAGTAGAGCACAATGTCCTGCTTATTTTTAATTGAGAAAGATGTAGATTTTTCTTACCTGCCCTTTAAACTACTTTGGGAAAATGCAAAGTCAGCTGAACTAGACTTAGCAATTACCTTTTAGCTGACAGAGTCTTCTGATGTGGGAATCATTCTCAGGCTTGCTGGGTTCCTGACAGATTGTGTCATTCACAGTTTTTCCTTCTAAAGTAAACCAGAGAATTGGTTAGCAGAATTCACAGTAACATCTGTCCCGTAAGTGTAAGAAATTTGAAATCAAAACAAGTTCAGCATGTGGTGGTAACTTGGTAAGTGATATGTTAAGAAAGCTCTGTAGTCCACTGTGGGGAGTTCTAGTCCCTGATGGACACCCAGATGTCCTGTGGGCTCCTATTTATTTCCATGAACTACTTAAGCACCCAAGCATGTATGGTAGAATGCTTCTACTGAAATACCTCTTGGTAGCTTAGGATTACATTATTCTTTGGAGTATTTTTCTTGAATTAATAACCATTTTTTTGTTGTTGTTGTTGTTGTTGTTTTTTGAGCAAGATTGGCCCTGAGCTAATATCTGTTGCCAATCTTCCTCCTTTTTTCCTTTTTTCTCCCCAAAGCCCCAGTAGATGGTTGCATATCATAGTTGTACATCCTTCTAGTTGCTCTACGTGGGACGCCGCCTCAGCATGGCTTGCTGAGCAGTGGGTAGGTGTGCGCAGGGGATCCGAACCAGTGAACCCTGGGCCGCCAAAGAGGAGCGTGCAAGCTTAACCGCTACGCCACTGGGCTGGTCCCATTTATTTTTTATGCGTAAGTTAAAGTATCCCCACCCTCCACATTCCTCATTATTTTTAACAAAATGATTAAGTGTGTAGAGAGAACACTAAGCTGTGAGAGTTTCAAGGAACTCTAAGATCCCTGTGTAGAAGAACCAAGATTTGCTTAGCCTTGTCCTCCCAACACCTAGAGCAGGGCCTGGATATGTGGTAAAGAACTGAACTGCAACAAAATGAAGAATTGTAATCCCTTCTAATTTACCTCCCAAAGACTAATCATTCCACATATTGTATCATAACACTGACAAAGCAAACTTTAAATAATGCAACTAAAGCATCACATGGAGACAAACTCAGTATGCTGTGCTATTTTTAAAGTCACTATTTGCTCTCACATTTGACTACAGAGAAGGCAGTTGATCACTGAGAATTATGTTAGAATGGAAACATCATGGTCTTCTGTGTACAAAGTGAATAGTGTGCTATGAGAATGGATCTAGATGGAAAATAAAATTTTGCCTTACTACCTTTCATTTAAGACTATGCACTATTCAAATCAGGGCTGATATTCAAAATACTTAGCAACTAGTGCTCACAGGGCCTTGCTTGACTAATGAGATAGGACCCAGCGTCTATGGATGCTACCACTAGAAGAATATTAGACCCGATTAAAATGCAGACACCCTTGGAAGATGCATTCATTGATGATCATCATCTTGGTCTGAATAAGCTTTTCATATCCTACCCAGGAAACTAGTTTTGAAAGGAGGGGCGAAGGAGTTTGACTCCTCTGACTCCTAGGTTCTGCTGGGGAGAAAGAAAGAAGAAAGGGCATCTACAGGTTTGACAAACTGCATAAAAAAAGGAATTCTTGACTGAATGATGCAATTGTTTTGTCATTGTGAATGTCCTATATCCTGTAAGGGAAAGAGAGACATTGGCCATTAACTTTCTAAAAGTAATTAATAGAATTAGATATTTACTTTAGAATTAAAATACAAATCAAGCCAATTGCCTTTATTATTACTATGGGCACTGTAATCACAGAAATTAAAGAAAAGTTCTGGTGTTTGAAATGCTGTGGAAGAGTCTTTTGTAATCTAACCATTTTCGACTGCTTCTTTATTTACTCCTACATTCATAGATCTGAAAAGATATCTAGGAGTTAACCTTGACCACGGTCCCACCAAGCTAAAGTTGGGAAGCTAGAACATAATCAGCCAGTAAACCACCAAAGAGAATTCGTTTTTTTAATATAAAAGGAAATTACTCTGGGGCCGGCCCCATGGCATAGCAGTTAAGTGTGCGCGCTCTGCTGCTGGCGGCCAGGTTCGGATCCTGGGCGTGCACCGGCGCACTGCTTGTCAGGCCATGCTGTGGCAGTGTCCCATATAAAGTGGAGGAAGATGGGCACGGTTGTTAGCTCAGGGTCAGCCTTCCTCAGCAAAAAGAGGAGGCTTGGCATGGATGTTAGCTCAGGGCTGATCTTCCTCACAAAAATTTTTTTTAAAAAAGGAAATTATTCTGAATAAGTCAATCATTTCTTTGTTTTGGTCATTTGAAGTTAGAATGGAACCACATTTCTTATTTTTATTTCTTCCATAGAATTCAAAGACAACTCAATTTGACTTTCATTAATCACTTATTGTTGCTTTATGGCAGCAGCAGAAGAAAATAACTTTTAGGGAAACAGAACATATCATTTCCATGAGTAATCTTATGAATTACTAACCAAATACTTTGTTTTCAGACACAAATCTCTGGATTGACCTAGAATAATAAAAGAAACAGATATTTTAAGTCTAGATTTAATAAATAATGCTTTTAATCAAACCGACATTAGATCACTTAGACATGTGCAATGCCTTTGAGAGCAAAAATAAATTCTATCTCTAACTAAGTTCTACATATGGTCCTGAATTTTCCTGACCCAAGATGGCAAAGTACAGTTAATACAAGTATAATCCTGGCCTGGAAATTTCCATGCAACATGGAGAAACTAACATTCATAAAACCCACAAAAAAAAGAGTGGGCCATTTCTACATGAATGTATCTCAAATAATCAAATAGTTAATATGGGAAAGTTCTTTTTCAAATAATTCTATTCAATAAACACAGAAAGAATGATGCAAATTGAATATAACCACTGTACAATCCCCAATGAAACAACAAATCTGGGCAATAATCACCAACTGCTGTTAAAGCATTTAAGTGAAAAGCTGATGGGCAACTTGGTGGTACATGGGTCAGTCTGATACCATCTGAACCCACTAAGCAACACCACCATCATAAAAATAGAGACGACCAGATATACGGGCTTCCAATGTAATGCAACAGGAAGTATACAGTCACTGTGACCTACTTTAAAATACATATATATCAAACTTGAATTTTATCAAGCCTCGAGATCTGACTAAAAATTTACAGGAAACATAGGGGATAGAAGAACATGTTTTTAAAAAATACCACAAGAATCCAATCAGCAAAATGCAAAAATATGGGAAATTCCTCAGAACAAACAATCCAGTTTCTTGAACAAATAAACAGAGAGAGAGAGACTTATACATTAAGAGACATGAACAAATGCATTGCATGGATCTTGTTTGGATCCTGATTCAAATAAACCAACTATAAAAAAGCACTTGAAGTTATCAGAGAAATTTTAACATTCACTGTATATTTGGTGATATTATGTCATTTTCCTTATTTTGTTCTAGTGTAGTAGTGGTATCATGGTTATGTTTTTAAAAAAACAGTTCTTGTTTTTTAACAATATATATTGAAACATGAAATTATATGTCTGGGATCTGCTTTAAAAGAAACCTAGTGGGGATGAGGGGGAGTAGGGAGTCAAATGGGTTAGGATGAAATAAGATTGACTATAGGTTGATACTTGTTCAAGCATGGCAATGTGAAATCATTATCTCTTCCTCTGCATATGATTGAAAATTTCCCTAAAAAAATGTCTAAAACAGAAACAGAGGACAGGACTATGCGGACTCGACCATGTTAATCAATTTATATACTGAGTGAACACACAGTTTTCCACTTTTGACATTCTTGGTAGTGGTTAAATTAAAGCCAAGTTCACCTTTTTTTTTAAGTTCAAGGTTGTAAGCAAAAACCTACATATATAATGTACCCTTTTTTCTTAACCATTTTATTTTGGTTTATTTTAAATTTTTTAATGCAAAATGCTTAGGATATCTCTTGGCAAATAATGCATGTTCCAAAAAAGCTATTTATAATACTGTAAGTGAGGTAGGTGTGTAACCAAATGAGATGTTATTCCCTTCTAGGGGGTGGTGACAAAAGAACTGAGGAACTCAAAAGAGTCTTCAATTTTATTTTAACTAGTTGGAATCTGTCCTCAGATTAACTGATTTATCTGTCACATGAATTGATTTGGTTTATGTTTGAAAAATCCCAATTCAGTCAACATTAGTTACTTTCCCTTTCATTCACCCTCCTCTGCCCCACCATGTTTTGGTATCCTCTAATCTGTAGAAGCATCAGTCATAAGCCAATATTGTAATTTTGTTTAAGTATTTGATTTGGAATTAGGAGTTCTTTATCCGTGGATCGAACAAACAGCTACATAGGTGGGGCGATTTTTAAGACTGAGAAGAGCTCTGCCATAAAAACCTCTTCTTTACTCCAGCTCATGCTTAAAATGCCACTGTTGTTGTAGTTTAAGTAGGTAACTGGCTGAAATACAACTACCCTCGCCAGGCTGGTGCTCTAAGCTGTTAATCATGCAATTACCTACTTACTATGGATTTGTTTTATATCCTTACTGGGAGAAAGCTTTGAGCAGGAAAGGGAGGAAAGAATATGAAAGTACAGAGTGGTTTGGTGGAGGGGGAGGAGGGGCGAGTGGAGCAAAGGCTGTCAAGAAAGACTAAACCCAGAAAGAATTTCACATATTAACAATTTGGTCTCACACCATTCCAGAGAGCAATGAAGACATTCTTCTGTATCATCAGCAACCAATCTGGAAATTTCTCCATAAATCAACTTCCTGCCCCCATGTATTTCCTCCTTATTAGTTAAAATCCCATTACCTTATGCAACATGTGTGTGTCACGTCCTCTGGCAGCTTGATCTGCTGAATGTAAAGCCAAGCCTGACCTAAATAACCCAAATCTCTTTGCAAACACGTTTTTATTTGGATTAGAAGAACTCTTCAGAATATTACCAGGTCACCAATAGAAACATATTTTCAAGTAGGCTTCCACTTTAATCTGAGCTTAGTTTAAAAACGTTTCTTCTTCTAAAAATTTAATTTTCACGTCTCTGTCTACAGGAATGTCACAGCACAGGTTTTCTATGCATCACCATAAATAGATAAATGGTAGCGGAGTAAACCATACCTAGATTTGTACATGACAATTTTTTAAAAAGCACTTTGACAGAAAACCCACTAAAATATTCCATTTGACATTATAAAACTAAGAGAATGTAAAGTTTTCAAAGTAAATTTGACTTACTTCTTTTTTGGTTTTGCATTCTTGAAATTAGAAACTTCCTGTAAAATAAAATAAAAACTAAAATAAATAATACTACTCCAAGAAATCAGAAAGAGAATTCAAGTTCATCTTCAAGTATAACTCAAATATAGTTCACTTTGCCTTTTCCTAGTAAAATGACTGGTATTTCCCACTTGTATTTTAGTAATACGTCTTAGAATCTTAGTTCAAGTTTTCAGGGTTTTTTTTTCTCCTTTTGTCTTTGTAACTTTGAGAAGTGTAGAATGCTTCCTCTATTAACTAGGGCTTATACCTTATTCTAAGCTCTTGCCAGTTAATAAAGCAAGTCTTTTAAATAAAAATATGCAATTAAATTCTCATAACCTCAATTTTCCATCCCCCATCAACCCACCAAGACCAGGGGGAGAGAGACACATCAGAGCATATTAATTACGTTAGATAGTACCTTCCTTTGAGAAAGAGAGAAAGTAGCCTCTCACAATAGCCTGAGTGTGTTGAAATACACTTGTGATTCATCTGGCCTTTTTCTTCAGAATAACTGAATGTTTTGTAAAATCCCGTACACTTTTGGGGGAAGAATATGTTGCCACATCTTTCACCATCCTTGAAAGAGCTTAAACTGCTTTAAGAACATTTTGGATTCTCTCGTTATTATTCATCTACTCTTTCATTCAAAAACCATTTATGTTTTTGATGTTCAAAGTGCTTTTTGAATATCTATCATACGATAGGCAACAGACCATGTTCTGAAGAGGTTTGTTCGGCATGGTAGGAATTAGTGTAGTAAAGAACGTTGAGACCAATATTCCACATAGAACAAAAAATACCAATGCAAAGGCTGGGAGGATGGTAAACAAAAATTGGAAAAAGGAAAGTTGGTTTTATTATTCCAATAGTTGATAGCATTAGTCTGAGCACTGTCAAATCCAGGATAACCTTTCTCCCACATAGTAATTGAGGGGGCCACGTCTGTAACCCTTATTGTGTTTTTATCAAGATATAACTCTCAAGGACAATTTGCCTTACCTATTTCAAGCCACTGAGTAGAGTGTCACTAAAAACCCCATATGCTGAAACAATCAGTCCCCAAATTGAGGAACAAGTTTTGTCAAGTTAAAATGCCTGTGGATCACCCAGAGGACAATGTCCAGTAGGTGACAGGTGGAGGTGGACGTAAAGATGTGGGAGTCATGAACCAAGCCCTGAGGTGAGCTGGGATATCAACAGACCTTTTAGGAATTAATGGTCAGACTGACCACTCCTTCAATTCTCCATGCTTTGTCATCATGTGTCCTAAAAATAATCAATCTCTATCCATGGTCTTTTTATAAAATTCTTTCAGTCTTGATCTAGATGTCTCCAAACCTCAGTCCAGAAGCTAACTGTGTCCCTTTCACCACAATCAGCAGCCACACCAGCTCTGTGAGGGGTCATCAGGAAAAAAGAGAGCCATCCGTCTTTAGGTAACATTTTCTTGTCATATACATTTGGGATTTGCTAGGAAGGAGAAAGCTCCATGTTCACATAATCTATGCAGTCTGGGCCAAATATGTCTCAATAATCAGAATCTATTGTCCTGAGTCTCATTAATTTGTTATATGGGTTTAGATAAATCTCTTTGGATTGCCAATTTTGCACTCTTCAAAATAGAGTCCACTGAACGGATAAAGAAGATGTGGTATAGGGGGCCGGCCTGGTGGCGCAAGTGGTTAAGTGCGCGCTCCACTGCAGCGGCCCGGGGTTCGCTGGTTCGGATCCTGGACGCTCACTGACGCACTGCTTGGCAAGCCATGCTGTGGCAGCGTCTCATATAAAGTGGAGGAAGATGGGCATGGATGTTAGCCCAGGGCCAGTCTTCCTCGACAAAAAAAGAGGAGGATTGGCAGATGTTAGCACAGGGCTGATCTCCTCACACACACACACACACACACACACACAAAAGAAGACGACGATGTGGTATATATACACAATGGAATACTACTCAGCCATAAGAAACGATGAAATCCAGCCATTTGTGATAACATGGATGGACATTGAGGGTATTATGAAAAGTGAAATAAGTGAGAAGAAGAAGGTCAAATACCGTATGATCTCACTCATTAAGTAGTAGATAATAACAACAACAAACAAACACATAGAGACAGAGATTGGATTGGTGGTTACCAGAGGGGAAGGGGGGGGGAGGGAGGAGGGCGAAAGGGATAATTAGGCACATGTGTGTGGTGATGGATTGTAATTAGTATTTGGGTGGTGAACATGAGAACATGATGTAATCCATGCAGAAACAGAAGTATAATGACGTACACCTGAAATTTATACAATGTTATAAACCAATATTACCACAATAAACAAAAAAATTAAAAAATTTAAAAAATCCCTGAAAAAAAAAAAAATAGAGTCTACCTCTTTTGTGTATAGAGAGAAGACACACCTACTCTAGAGTTAACCAGTAGAAAAGGTGGCTTTGCAATAAGAAAGATGGGAAATACTAGATATCTTTTATATTTTTAATCATTCGAATCACAGTGCTTCTGAATCAACTTATTATATCAGTAATTCATCGTTTTCACTACCAAAGAGATTAATTGCAGATGACTCACAAAACTTGTGTGCAACTGAGCCCCAAGTGTTTGAATTGGGACAGGGGGGCACATTATTTAAGCACAGTCTCCTGCTTCACTTAGAAGCCTTGGCTGAGTTAATACAATCTGGTGTTGGACCCACACAAAACTGGTTAAATATGTGTGGCTGCCAATGTGGTGAAAGGGGCACAATTAGCTTTGGGGCTGAGGTTTGGGGCCATCTGGACCAAGAGTGAAGGAATTTCATAAGACATGGCTAGAGATTGGTTATTCTTAAGACATATGTTGTCTCAACATTCTCTAGGGACTCTATGTTGGTCTGTTTTACCGGAATCCAGATCATCCAATTTTTGCTTGTAGTGAATCAGTTTAGGTTTGGGGATCTTTTGTTAAAGAGTTTTCTTGTAACGAATACTTCAAAAAAGATTTTGAGCTAAAACTGCTTTTTAATCCCTATTAAGATGAAAGAATTTATGTAGTTCTCCTTAGACAATCTGCTTCCTGCGAGAGGGTAGGGAGAGTCAAGCACATTAAATGTGTGTCTGAAGTGTGATTACAGGAGGGAATGGGATTACTTCTCAAACAGGGCACCATCTACTTAATTAGAATAATACATTTGGTCCCTAGGTGTTGCCTAGTTGTAGATTATTCCTGAACTGGCTAAGCAATTTTTAGTACTTGTACCAGACCCAAAGCAGCTGCTTTCAATTCTGACTTCTGCTTACACTGTAGACTATAATGTACTTCGGTGCTCAGACCCTGAGTTCTTTATTCCTAGAGAGGCAAGTCAAAGAAAGACTATATACAGCTTTATTTTCAGAACTACATCTGTGTGCGTGTGTGTGTGTTAATCTGAATTCCAAAAAGAAGATACCATCTCAATGAGTCAATGAAATAATTCTATCTAGTCCATTGATTTGACACTTGTCGTAAATACCAGGCAAAACTTGCTCCTGTTAGCCTTCATTTCATTATCTCCTAAGTCAAGTACTAATCGTTAGTCTTGCCTTTCATTCACTAGGGAGTTTGTGGCTTAACTTAATTTTTACCCCTGGCAATTGCTGGGAAAATAAAAAATGAAACACAGGCAAATTATTACAAATGGGCCAGTAGAAACTAAAGAATATGTCCCACCTGTGTGATTTTTCAAGTGGTGATGAAAAGTAGGGTTTTGATGAGAGCAGGCTCTAGGAGCAAAGCATTTTCACATAACTATAAAACAAGGTCAATTAAAAAAACAGTTCGAAATGAGGAAAGAGAAGATGCCACTTAAAAGAAACAGAGAGATTTTGGATACCAAATGCCATATTTCTGGCATTTGACTGCAGTTGACTGTCCTTTGGGGTTGAATCTAATATGTGGCTGTTTCTTGCATTATTGGATTTTTAAATCTTACTTTCAAATCACAAAGTCAAAAGGAAAAATGAAGTGAATATGTCAGGAGTTGTTGCCTAGCTAATGGAAATGCGAAAGGTGTTTCTGCACTGGAGAAAATTGATTGGCAGTAAATGATGGTGTGTAAATCCCATAGTGAACTCTTAAGACTGTAGAGCTGATGAGATCTCACCTTTGATTTGCAATGAATAAACTGAGGTCCCAAATGGTAAACTGACTTGTCTACTGTCATGCATATAGTGCTTTACTTTAATAAAATGCAAGTCTTTTTTTTTCATTCTAATATATTCCTTTGGAATTATATAATTCATTCATTCATACAGTCACAGTTTATGCAACAAAAACTTATTGAGCATCTACTATGTACCAGACACTGTTTCAGATACAAAGAAGAATTACAAGCGGTCCTTCTCTTAAATATCCACCATCAGTGACTGCTGATCTCAGAATCCTGTTGGATTTCATGATTTTTTTAACTTTGGAGATTAAATGAGCTAGCCTCTATAAAATTCTTACGTGATAACAAACACACTGAAATACAGATGTTATTTCTCATTAGATTAATTATTCATTAATAGTCACATAGACTTCTGATACTGAGGCAAGAGTTGAACATAAATGCAAACACAAACACATATGTATACATACACATAACTTCTCATTAAAACAAGTTAACCCAATTTCTATTTCTTTAACTCATTCTCTTGCAAGAGTGAAGATTATTCACAAGCATAACTAAAATGGTTTTACTAATATTAAAATACAACGATGCCAAGAATGCCACATTCAAATTGAATGAGCCTGTTTCTGGGCATTTCTTAGGTCCCTATGCTTCAATAAAGTTCCCACAGATGTTTAAAAAAGACATGAAAGTTAATAAAAGTTTCTTTTAGAAAAATTCTTATAGACATCTGGCAAACAGAATGGTTATGATGCTTCGAAGTTAATAAAGTAGACTAATTTTGCAGTGATCCTAAAGCCACCAGAGAAATAAAAAATATATATAAATCCAGCCATGGAGCCCTGTTTTCAAAACAAGGAGGAGGTCTGCATGACTGGATAACAAACCATCACCCATGTAGAGGAGTCCTACCACCCAGGAGCAATTCTACCTTGCCTCTACACCTGATCGCAAATGTGGGGAGAAAAATCCTATGAAGGAGAAGTCTCCTAAGTTATTGAATAGATCACACAGCAAAGAGGAATATTAGTAAATGTAGCTAGTCTGAGCCCAGATGGTTAAAGCAAGTTGCTGAGAATGACAAGCCTTTAAATCCTATTACTTTTCTAATTTCTTGATTTAGCACATTTGCAGAATAATAATGGCAGAACACTCACGTACTACCAAGCACAGTTCTAAATGCTTTTATGTAGTAATTCATTAAATCTTTACAGCAATCCTGTGAGGTTGATACTATTACAATTATCCTCAATTTACAGATAAGTACACTGAGGCACAGAGCAGTCAATATTCTTGCCTAAGTTCACTTAACTAGTAAGTGGTAAAACTGATTTTATGGTAAAGATTTTATGCCTAATGTCTTAACTAGTACACAATACTACTTCTATACTTGACTGCACAGATATGGAATCCATCTGTTATCTAGATCAGAGATCTTACAAATGAGTACTATTTTCCAGAAGGGAGAGTGGCTTCAAAAATGCAAAGAAAATGTACTACTATATGCCATTACTAATCAAACAACTCAGAGAGCATGCCCTTATCAAAGCATTAATACTAATAATTTAGTATTATTTGAAGACAAGTGCAGAGACAGCACACTGATGTGTTTTAAAGGCATGAATCATTTTGTGGATGCCATCATTATCATCAAAGAATGCCCAGTACTTTATGATAGCACATTTAATTAAAAGTGGGCATTCAGGAAGCACTGAATTTAGAGGACAGTCTGCACATTGGAGGCCCCCTGGTACATTACTGTAATAATGTTATGGTTCTCAGGGACAACAGATTTCATCCCCCCGTGAGAGTGCAACAAAGCAGCAGCAGCAGCGTCAGCTCATCTTGATGGGAAAAGCAGACATTCTTGCCAGCCTGTCCAGCTCTTGTCAAAGAGTAACGACTCTATACAGCTAATGAATTCTGATGTCCCCAAGAGAAGCAGGTGGTGTATGGCATCCCCACATGGCCCGGCATCTCAGGGCAGAATATATTGCTTGTAGTGCATGGAGAATGCACAGGCACCGTACCTAATCCGTCAGGGACAGAGCTGGTGAATTGCGTAGGACTTTGCCATTCATCCACTGGTGGGCTAAGTGAGCTTTCTATCAATCCTGAACTAACAAACTCCTCTCACAGCACTATAAATATCCAGGGCAGCAAAACAGGTTACCTAGGGGATGGTTATTTGCATTATAAAAGATTCTTTCTTTTCAAAAAGATTCCCTTCCAGATTTCTTGAAATAGAGAGCTTTCTTAAGTATCCTTAAATGTGTTGTGATTTATGAAATTATATTTACATAAGGTTTTACAAACAGGAAGGACAACTAATGTTTATTAAATTTCCTGTTTCCTGCCACGTATAACATTATCTTATATAATCCTCATAGCCACAAATGGAACAAGAGCGAGCCAAACAAACTTGCAAGAAGTGGGATAGGGAAAAGAAGTGTCATGGGTAAAAATACCAAACTCCATCCTTACAACGGAAAAACACTGAACTGGCACTCCAGAACCTGGCTTGCTTTCCCAAGTCTGCCACTAAACTGAGCAAGATCCAAGAACCCTCTTGGAACCTCAGTCTCTACATCTATAGAATGAAAATTGGGAAACAAGAACTTTAAAATCTCTTCCAGTAGAAACAATCCATGGGTCCTTACCTACAATATTTCAATCCAAAGTCAATAGGGATGACAAAAGCTTTTAAGAGAAAATTAAAGTGGGAATGGGCTTTTGCTTTACAGCTTTTTGTTTAAAACATGATTAAAGAGATAACCATGGCTTTCATTAGATTCAATTAGTAATTGTTTCATAAGCCTAGGAAATAAAAAAGAGAATAGGGCATAATTAACCTTAAACTATTGATTCCGTTTTATTTTAACATAAGTCTCTATTTACGAGAGGAAACTAATTAAAACCAGCAGACAGTGTTCACATATGAATTGGTGGCAGAAGAACAGCTGTATGTGATCATAGATATAATGGGTAAAAAAATAAAAATGAAAGAAAAGTGCAGTCATTTTAATGAAGGCAATCTATGTTTTATATGTCAGCTTGTTATGAGTCATTTTACAATCTAGAAATTGAGAAAAGGATTACATGCTCTGTTTTGACACCGACTCCTCTTGTTCATAGTTTGATGAAGACCTAGCTGATGGGATGCTGTTGTTAATCTCATTTTCTTCCTTTAGTGTCTGTGTTATTAATAGCTATGTCAATGCTGATGCTAATATGGAGACAGAACAAAAAACTCCCAACTTTACGAGTTTGGAGGCAAGTAAGAAATGCAGTTGAGTGGTTAGAATACCAACCTGGGAGTCACCTACCTTGACTTTTCCATTACTCACCTATTCTAAGATGACATGTCACGTTTCAATGTGTCCATTTATCCATTTACAAGACACGTGGCTCTAACAGCTTTTTAAGGCCTTTTGTGAAAGATTCTAGGACAGGGTGCAATGACAATGTCTTAACCACCCCCTTTTCACCATTTTTAACTCTAGTTCTTCCTTTTCAAGCCCAGCTTAAATCTCACCTTCTCCATGGAACTTGTACCATTAAACCACAAACCACAGTTATACTCTTAGAGATAACACCTATTATTGATCATCTACTTTGTGCCAGCCACTGTGCTAATAATGTTAATTACATTGTCACTTCTTATTCTCAAATGATGAATAAGAATAACAAACATTTTCCTCATTTTATAGGAGAAGAAACAGGGCTTGAAGAGTTTAAGGAACTTGTCCAAGATCCCAGAGCTGGTAAATCTCAAAGCTGGAATTTCTATGATGTTTATTTGACCCCCAAATTTTGTGCTCCCAACTACTAGATTATATTATTTTTTGAAATTATTTCCGAGAATTCTTATAGCAATTGGGCTTGATCCTTAAAATACAGCATTTAAGTCCATAGTTACCGATGTGACTCTCTTGATATTCTGGGTATCTATAGTTCTTGCTGTAGTTGACGTCTGTCATTCACTGACCCTAAAATCAATGTGTAGAAGAAGCAGGAAGAGGAAGAAGGGAGAAAGAGAAGGAGAAAGGAAGGAGAGAAGGAAGGGAGGGAGGGAGGGAGGAAAGAAAGGAGATATCCCTTGTTACTAGAATAGGATGTGTGGTTTAGGTTCTATCCTATCCATCACATGCACCAACTTAAGACATTGATACACAACTGACTTACATGGGGGAGAAGACAAGCTGTGGGCATCCATTTTTAATTCAACAAATCTCCGCAGAGACAGTGTGGTTCTGGAGCCTGCCGCTGTGATGACGGCTTCTTGATTTGGCCACTTCCTGATTGTGGCAGAGGCAGCAGCTCTCTTGGGTGGCAAGTTTTGTAGTGTGCTTCTCAGAGTAATTCCTGCAAACTCAGCTGGAGTCTTCAGCCTTCCAACAATTCTGAGCTCTCTTTAACCTGTAATATATTCCTTTCTGCTGAAATTAGCTAGCACGGATTTGGTTATCTGCTAATAACCCTGATTAATAACTTGCAAGATAAATTTTAGTTCCTATATTAGTTATCTACTGTTGTGTGATAAATTACCATAAATAAATAGCCATTTAAATGTAATGGCTTAAACAATACACATTTGTTATCTCACAGTTTCTGTGGGTCAATAATGCAGGCATGACTTAGATGGGTCCTCTGTTTCATGGTCTCTCACAGGGTTGCAGTCAAGTTGTTGCTCAAAGTTCTGAGGTCTCATCCAAAGGCTTAGCTGGGGAAAGGATCCTTTTCCAAGCTCATTCAGTGATTGCTGGCAGCATTCAGTTGTTTTTTCTCCTTTAAATATATTTATACAACTAAGTATATATACTTCTTTTGTTTCTGGCGTCTATCTTTCTGTATTGTGTGGGTGTTTTTGAGGTCACATTGCTCTATAACATTATACAAATTTCAGGTGTACATCATTATATTTTGACTTCTGTATGGACTGCGTGTTCACCACCAAAAGTTTAGTTTCCATCTGTTGCCATACACATATGCCCCTTTACCTGTTTCACCCTCCCCGTGCCCCTTTCCCCTCTGGTAACCAGCAATCTATTCTCTGTATCTATGTGTTTTTTTGTTTATCTTCCACTTATGAGTGAAGTCATACTGTAATTGTTTTTCTCCATCTGAACTTTGCTCATTTAGCATAACACCGTCAAGGTCCATCCATGTTATCACAAATAGCATGATTTTGTCTTTTTTATGGCTGAGTAGTATTCCATTGAATATCTATACCACATCTTCTTTATCCATTCATCTGTTGATGGGCACTTAGGTTGCTTCCTAGTCTTGGCTATTGTGAATAAGGCAGCATTCAGTTTTTCTGAGGGCTATTGAAATGAAGGCCTCAGTTCCTTGCTGGCTGTAGGCTAAATGCAGCTCTTAGTTCCTTGCCACATGAGCCTCTTCTGGATGGGAACTTGTTTCATCATAATATGCAAACCAAGAAGGCAATGGAGAGAATCTGTTGGCAAGACAGAAGTCATAGTCTTTTGTAACCTAATCATGGAATTAACTTCCCATCACCTTTGCCAAATTCTATTGTAATCAAGTCACACACAAAGGTGAGGATTGCACAAGGACATAAATACCAAAAGGCAAATGTGATGGTTAATTTTATGTGTCAACTTGGCTAGGTCGCAGTACCCAAATATTTGGTCAAACACTAGTTTAGAGGTCACCGTGAAGTGTATTTTTTAGATGAGATTAACGTTTAAATCAGTAGACTTTGAGTAAAGCAGATTACCCTCCACAATATGGGTGGGCCTATTTTAATCAGTTGAAGGTCTTAAGACAAAAAGACTGTAGCCCCAAAGAAGAGGGAATTCTGTCTCTAGACTACCTTTGGATGCTATCTACAACATCAACTCTTCCCTGGGTCTCCAGCCTGCTGGCCTGCTCTCCAAATTTCAGACTTGCCAGCCTTCATAATCGCATGAGCCAATTCCTTAAAATAAATTTATCTCTCTATATATCCACATCCTATTAGTTCTGTTTCTCTAGAGAACTCTAACTAATACAGCTGGGTTCATTAGAGGCCATCTTGGAAGTCTGTCTTCTACAGTTCCAAAAGGAAAATAATAATGTGTTATGTTAGACAACACTCTTCATTCCAAAATAACTTAAATCGTATTCATGGAACCATTTTAGAGCAGCAACAGGCCTTAGAGTCCATCTAGTCTAACCTTGTTATCTTACAGAAGTGGAAACTGAGATCCGGATAGTGCAATGACTTAGCACTATTTAGGAACAAAGCCAGGGTAAGAACTCAGTTTTCTCTCTTAATAATCTTACCATTGCCTCATGAATGATCCTAAGTTGAAAGGTGAGAGTCGCACTGGTGGCTTGAAGACTGACTATAGTGAAGGAAAATCTTCATGGGCAAATGACCTACTGGTCAGCAAGGTTGCTCTTCTCCTGAGTTGCTCTTCCTATGGTGGGTAATGATTTTGTGCTGGTGCCTCCTCAGCCTCCAACCCACATTCCTTAATGATCAATGGTGCGCATAGCCAAGACGGCAGGCTGGGGTCATGGGTGCTGCCAGTGGCTATGGAACACAGAAAAAATAACTGGCCATAAGGGGATTAAACCCCTGCCCTTGGCCTCATTAGTGCTGAGCTCTAACCAACCATTAGACATGCATCGTATCACTTGTCTTTAAAACTATGTTTGAATCTGCTATATTATTCTCTCATTAACATTGGGTAGCTGAGAACAATTTAATTGATTTCTCCAGTGCTTTTTATCAATGCAGAATGTTGATAAGTGAGTGTATAAAAAAATTAAACTTGCATTTTAAAAAATATTTAAGTTAAAATAGACAAAAAAACCCACTCTGAAACATGAATGAGGCAAACAAGAGCCCCTGTGATAGATTTTCTTGTTTACTGCTGTCTGCACATGGTGGGAAATCTAGGGCTGAATCGTCAAACATTGCACTCAACTTGGGTGTTCATGATTCAAGGCAATTTGTGGAGATTAAAATGTTGGGTTTTCTAACGCACATCAACAATAAATCCTGTTGCTGCTTCTTATCCAGCCTGGTAAAAATCAACACTTTTAGGTAAGAAGTGTTGATTACAAATTATTTTGAGCAGTTTTAAAACGACATCCAAGCTTGAGGGAGAGTTTCACTTAAAGTCATTTCATCAAGGATATTAAACTAAAGGATCATTCTGCTCTGGTGTGCTGGGTTGCAGAAGGAAGGAAAATGAACGTTAACATGCATTATGCCAGGTGCTTAACGTGTGTTATAACATTTGATCCTCACCACAAAGCAGAAGACAGATATTTTTATCCGTATTCTATTGCTCAGAAAACTTAGGGTCAGAGACATTCAAGAACATTCTCAAGGACACATAGTTCTTAGCCGCCTGGGGAGCAGGAATAAAACTCAAGTCTATTAACTGTATTGCCCCCTCCAAGTTCTCTCTGCTATGTCCCCTACATCAGATTATATTTAGCATATATAGTTGTGAGGTCAGATTCTTTATCCTCCTATCTTCCCCTCCTCTTCGCTTCTCATCTCCCAAAGCACACTCTCCCAGTCATCCCTCTCCTCCTGTCTGTAACTCTTGTGTACACACACACATGCCTACCACACACACACACACACTTGCGGCAGAGAGGCCAAAAAATAAGATTAGTAGTTGAGAAGCCAGAACTCTAGCCTTGATTCCACCTGTCTCTTCAGACAAGTCACGCATCGCAGCTTCCTCACTGGTTAACACACCTATTCCCTATGGTCTCATCTCTTTCTAAAAGAACAAAACTAAGTGTTTATCACCACGTATTTTTGTACTTTAATGTTTATACTTCCCTGAGAGAAGTGGGGTATGATATTATCTGCTTACTTGCATGCCTCAATACCACCAGCAATTTCAAGCCTCTCATCCTATACTGTCCAATATGGAAGCCATTACTAGCCTCATGTGGCTATTGAGCAATTGATATACGGCTAGTGTGACTAAGGAACTAAATTTTACTTCAGTTTAATTTAAAAACTGAAATTAAATTTAATTTTAAAACTGGGTAAAAAATACACAATTTTTATTGTTTCACTAGGACTGGATTTCACCCTAACCATTGAACTTTAGCATCTGAATTGAGATGTTTGAAATACACACCAAAAAGTTTCAAAGTTTTAGTTTAAAAAGAATATAATATAACTCATTTTTTATATTAACTATATGTTGATATGATAATATTTGGATGCATTGGCTTAAATACAATATATCACTAAAATTAATTTCACCTGTTTCTCTTTAAAAATTGTTATTGTGGGCTGGCCCCGTGGCGTAGCAGTTAAGTGTGTGTGCTCCGCTGCTGGCGGCCCGGGTTCAGATCCTGGGCACGCACCGATGCACTGCATGTCAGGCCATGCTGTGGCAGCATCCCACACAAAGTGGAGGAAGATCAGCACGGATGTTAGCTCAGGGCCGGTCTTCCACAGCAAAGGAAAAAAAAAGAGGAGGATTGTCATGGATGTTAGCTCAGGGCTGGTCTTCCTCACAAAAAATAAATAAATAAATAAATAAATAAATAATGTTATTGTGACTACTAGAAAATCTCAGATTACACCTGTGGATTGCCTTCTATTTCTACTGGTCAGGGCAACTCTAACCCCTTCTTACTGATGTCATAGGTCCAGACTGGATACCTGTGTTTTCAGGTGATCTCGAGTGCAGTTGCTGTTGAGAATGACTGCTGGAAGTTGTAGCAAAGTCTTTTTACAGCAACTCTTTAGCTTGTGATTTATTTTCTAATATAATAATATTAGATAGTCTTGCATTTTGTGGGCTTTTTTTTTTTTTGTCATTTCTCTCCATCTCAACTGGAAAAAATCGTCTTAATTTATCATCACTTTATAAGATCCAAATATTACAGAAGAGTTGTTATATCTAACTCGCTTTAAATGTTAGCATAGGAGGAGGAAGTCAAGATGGAGGCGTAGGCAGACTCTAAACTCACCTTCTCCCGCGGACGCAGCCAATTTACAACTACTCGTGGAAAAATTACCCCTGAGACAGAACTGAAAACTGGATAAGAGGAACTCCTGCAACAACGGACAATCCTAACTGAGGTAGAAGAGGCAGAGACTCCCTTCTGGAGAGGAAAAACGCCGCCTTCACAAGCCTCAGCGCCTCACGGCCGCCCGGGAGCAGCACACAGGTACGCAGCCTCCCTGGAGGCGCAGGGCCCAGAGCCAGGGAGCGCCCCTGCTGTGGGCATTTTGTGGACCCAGCACAATCCAGACGAGTGGCATAATATCTGACTTTGCCTGCTACTAAAACATTGGGGAGTACCCCCAGAAAACCCGGTTCACAAAGAAATTAAAACCGGCTCTTAAAGGGCCCACGCACAAACTCACCCGTTTCAGAAAGCAACCTAAAATCACCAGAAAGAAAGGTGCACAGTGCTGTGGTGAAAAGAGACTCACCTAATAGGCCCCGAGTGCATCTCGGTGAGAGGCGAGACCTCTCCAGGGACAGGGACATTGGCGGCGGTCATTGTTGTGGCCCGGTGTGGGCGTGCTGACACAGATGCCATTGGAGTTGTCCCTAAGGCCTGCTAGCCCAGGTCTGCCCCACCCGCTAGAGCACCGATTTAATCCAGCTCAGCCAGGGAAGGCAGCCCACCCTAGAGACTGGCTCCACCCAACAACAAGCCCTCAGGCAACTTGTGGGCCTGCATAGATTGGTGACTGGATTCTCTGCAGCCTGGCAACTGAGCCCACTTCAGCAGGGCAGGATGTGCACAAGGAGCAGGTGGAGAGTGTGGGGCGGTGGTGGAGTGTGTGGGGCTCCCGCCGTGGAGAGACTGCATGCATCCGCTTCGGGAGGTCAGGGCACGCACACGGGGCAGGACTGTGTTGACTGTGTGTGTGGACCTGTGGGTGGCAGGGCTTGTCAGCTGCAGAAGACTTGTGCTTCTCAAAGACTCACATATGGGGTTTGCCCCACCTTCCAAAGCCTGAAACAATTGGGTGCTCCTGTGCCTGAGGCCAGCCCCACACAGCTGCAATCCTCAGAGAGCTGACAAGAGACATAAAGGCTGGAGGCTTATAGCAATTGTAAGGCCCTGAGCCTAACAACCTGCCACGCTGGGGGCCTACTCACTTAAAAGAAATACTGCAACACAAATGTGGTATCAGAACTTGCAGCCAACTGTGCTGGGGCTCCCTACACATGATAAAGAGACTGAAGGGCCCACAACAACTACAAGCAGCTGAGCATTACAACAGCTGGCCAGGAGCATAACTCGGCCTCCCTGGGCGCCTACAGGGAGAGCAAACAGGCCACAACGGAAGGACACACATAGAACACATAAGGGTCACCCTTGGAACATTCAGAACTGAGGGAAGCACACTGCAGGCCTCCTAAGCCATCACTTGCATAAGGTCACCTATCCAAGAGCAGGAGACGTACCTGACCTACCTAATACATAGACACAAGCACAGGGAAAGAGGCAAAATGAGGAGGCAAAGGAATACATTCCAAGTAAGGAAACAGGACAAAACCCCAGAAAAGGAACTAAGTGAAACAGAAATGAGCAACCTACCTGAAAGAGAGTTCAAACAAGGAGTGTTAAGGATGCTCACTGATCTGGGCAGAAGAATAGATGAACTCAGTGAGAATGTCAACAAAGAAATGGAAGATATAAAAAAGAAACAATCAGAAATGAAGAATACAATACTGGAAATGAAAAATTCACTAGAGAGACTCAAAAGCAGAGTAGAGGATACAGAAGAACGGATCTGCGAGCTGGACGAAAGACTAGAAGAAATTACCCAAGCTGAACAGGTAAAAGAGAAAAGAATTAAAAAGAGTGAGGACAGTCTAAGGGACCTCTGGGACAACATCAAGCCCACTAACATCCATGTTATAGGTGTCCCGGAAGGAGAAGAGCGAGACAAAGGGGCAGAGAATCTATTTCAAGAAATAATAGATGAAAACTTCCCTAACCTAAAGAAGGAAACAGACATCCAGGTACAAGAAGCACAGAGAGCCCCAAACAAGATAAACTCAAAGAGGCCCACACCAAGACACATCATAATCAAAATGTCCAGAATTAAAGAGAGAATCCTAAAAGCCACAAGAGAAAGTCAAGGTACATACAAAGGAAACCCCATAAGGCTATCAGCTGACTTCTCAGCAGAAACCTTACAGGCTAGAAGAGAGTGGCATGATATAGTTAAAGTGCTAAAAGGAAAAAACTTACAGCCAAGACTACTCTACCCAGCAAGGTTATCATTCAAAATGGAAGGAGAGATCAAAAATTTCCCAGACAAGCAAAAATTAAAGGAGTTCATCAACAAGAAACCAGTGCTATAAGAAATGTTAAAGGGACTGATTTAAGGGAAAAAGAGAAGACCACAAATAGGAAAAATTATCTATTACCATGATAAGAATGTAATGGATACAAATACACAAAAAAGAGGTTAGATATGATATCAAAAACATAAAAGGAGGAAGGAGGGGAGTTAAAGTGTGGAGCTTTCAGAGAGAGGTCAAACTAAAGAGACCATCAATTCTGTATAGAAGAAGAAAGGAACAGAGAAGGACTACTAAAACACTGAGAAAATAAAAAAAGTTAAAAAATGACGGTAAGTACATACTTATCAATAGCTACTTTAAACGTCAATGGACTAAATGCTCCAATTAAAAGGCATAGGGTGGCTGAATGGATAAAAAAACAAGACCCATATAGATGCTGCATACAAGAGACACACTTCAGACCTAAAGACATTTACAAACTGGAAGTGAAGGGATGGAAAAAGATACTCCACGCAAATGGCAATGAAAAGAAAGCTGGGGTAGCAGTACTCATATCAGACAAAATAGACTTTAAAACAAAAACTGTAAAAAGAGACAAAGAAGGGCATGACATAATGATCAAGGGAACAATCCAACAAGAGGATATAACACTTGTAAATATCTACGCACACAGTGTAGGTGCACCTAAATATATCAAGCAATTATTAACAGACATAACAACAGAAATAGACAGTAACACAATAATAGTAGGGGACTTTAACACTCCACTTACACCAACAGATAGATCATCCAAACAGAAGATCAATAAGGAAACATTGGCCTTAAATGATACACTAGAACAGATGGACCTAGTAGCTATATACAGAGCATTCCATCCAAAAACTGAAGACTACACGTTCTTTTCAAATGCACATGGAACATTCTCCAGGATTGATCACATATTAGGCCACAAAACAAGTCTCCATAAATTTAAGAAGACTGAAATAATACCAAGCATCTTTTCTGACCACAACGGTATGAAACTGGAAATCAACTATAGGAAGAAAATCAGAAAAGCCACAAATACATGGAGATTAAACAAAATGCTACTGAACAATGACTGGGTCAACGAAGAAATCAAAGAAAAATCAAAAAATATCTGGAGACAAATGAAAATGAAAATACGACATGCCAGAATGTATGGGATACAGCAAAAGCGGTTCTGAGAGTGAAGTTTATAGCAATACAGGCCTATCCTAACAAACAAGAAAAATCTCAAATAAACAATCTAACAATGCACCTAAAGGAACTGGAAAAAGAAGAACAAACAAAGCCCAAAATCAGTAGAAGAAGGGAAATAATAAAAATCAGAGCAGAAATAAATGAAATAGAGACCAAAAAAACAATAGAAAAAATTAATAAAACCAAGAGCTGGTTCTTTGAAAAGATAAACAAAATTGACAAACCTTTAGCTAGACTCACCAATAAAAAAAGAGAGAAGGCACAAATAAGTAAAATCAGAAATGAAAAAGGAGAAATTACAACAGACACCTCAGAAATACAAAAGATTATAAGAGAATACTATGAAAAGCTATATGCCAACCAATTTGACAATCTGGAAGAAATGGATAAATTCTTAGAATCACACAACCTTGCAAAACTGGATCAAGAAGAAGTAGAGAATTTGAATAGACCAATCACCTGTAAGGAGATCGAAACAGTAATGAAAAACCTCCCCAAAAATAAAAGTCCAGGACCAGACGGCTTCCCTGGTGAATTCTACCAAACATTCCAAGAAGACTTAATACCTATTCTTCTCAAACTCTTCCAAAAAATTGAGGAGGGGGGAAGCTCCCTAACTCATTCTACGAAGCCGACATTACCCTGATACCAAAACCAGACACGGACAACACAAAAAAAGAAAATTATAGGCCAATATCACTGATGAACATCGATGCAAAAATCCTCAACAAAATACTAGCAAATCGCATACAACAATACATTAAAAAGATTATATACCATGATCAAGTGGGATTTATTCCAGGTATGCAGGGATGGTTTAACATTCGCAAATCAATCAACGTGATACACCACATTAATAAAATGAAGAATAAAAATCACATGATCATCTCCATAGATGCAGAGAAAGCATTTGACAAGATACAGCATCCATTTATGATAAAAACTCTGAATAAAATGGGTATAGAAGGAAAGTACCTCAACATAATAAACGCCATATATGAGAAACCCACAGCTAATATCATCCTCAATGGTGAAAAACTGAAAGCTATCCCTCTAAGAACAGGAACCAGACAAGGATGTCCACTGTCACCACTCCTATTTAACATAGTACTGGAAGTCCTAGCCAGAGCAATCAGGCAAGAGAAAGAAATAAAAGGGATCCAAATTGGACAGGAAGAAGTGAAACTGTCACTATTTGCAGATGACATGATTTTATATATAGAAAACCCTAAAGAATCCACCAGAAAACTTTTAGAAGTAATAAACGAATATGGTAAAGTTGCAAGAGACAAAATCAACATACAAAAATCAGTTGCATTTCTATACACTAACAATGAAGTAGCAGAAAGAGAAATTAAGAATACCATCCCATTTACAATTGCAACAAAACGAATAAAATACTTAGGAATAAACTTAACCAAAGAGGTGAAAGAGCTGTACATGGAAAACTATAAAACATTTCTGAAAGAAATTGAAGAAGACACAAAGAAATGGAAAGATATTCCGTGCTCTTGGATTGGAAGAATTAACATAGTTAAGATGTCCATACTTCCTAAAGCCATCTATAGATTCAATGCAATCCCTATCAAAGTTCCAACAACATTTTTCACAGAAATAGAACAAAGAATCCTAAAATTTATCTGGAACAACAAAAGACCCCGAATAGCTAAAGGAATCCTGAGAAAAAAGAACAAAGCTGGAGGTATCACACTCCCTGATTTCAAAATATACTACAAAGCTATAGTAACCAAAACAGCATGGTACTGGCACAAAAACAGACACACAGATCAATGGAATAGAATGAAAGCCCAGAAACAAACCCACACATCTATGGACAGCTAATCTTTGACAAAGGAGCCAAGAACATACAATGGGGAAAAGAAAGCCTCTTCAACAAATGGTGTTGGGAAAACTGGACAGCCACATGCAAAAAAATGAAAGTAGACCCTTACCTTACACCATACACAAAAATTAACTCGAAATGGATTAAAGACTTGAATGTAAGAACTGAAACTATGAAACTTCTAGAAGAAAACATAGGCATTATGCTCTTCGACATCGGTCTTAGCAACATATTTTCAAGCACCATGTCTGACCAGACAAGAAAAACAATAGAAAAAATAAACAAATGGGACTACATCAAACTAAAAAGCTTCTGCACAGCAAAGGAAACCATCAACAAAACGAAAAGACAACCTAACAATTGGGAGAAGATATTTGCAAACCATACATCTGATAAGGGCTTAATCTCCAAACTATACAAAGAACTGATGCATCTCAACAACAAAAAAACTACCAACCCAATTTAAAAACGGGCAAAAGATCTGAACAGACATTTCTCCAAAGAAGATATACAGATGGCCAACAGGCACATGAAAAGATGTTCAAAATCATTAACTATCAGGGAAATGCAAATCAAAACTACAATGAGATATCACCTCACGCCCGTCAGAATGGCTATAATTAACAAGACAGGAAACAACATGTGTTGGAGAGGATGTGGAGAGAAGGGAACTCTCATACACTGCTGGTGGGAGTGCAAACTGGTGCAGCCACTATGGAAAACAGTATGGAGATTCCTCAAAAAATCAAGGATAGAACTACCATATGATCCAGCTATTCCACTGTTGGGTATTTATCCAAAGAACTTGAAAACACCAATGCATAAAGATACATGCACCCCTGTGTTCATTGCAGCGTTATTCACAATAGCCAAGACTTGGAAGCAACCTAAGTGCCCATCAAGGGACGAATGGATAAAGAAGATGTGGTATATATACACAATGGAATACTACTCAGCCATAAGAAACGATGAAATCCAGCCATTTGTGATAACATGGATGGACATTTCGGGTATTATGCAAAGCGAAATAAGTCAGAGGGAGAAGGTCAAATACCGTATGATTTCCCTCATTAAGTAGTAGATAATAACAACAATAAACAAACACATAGGGACAGAGATTGGATTGGTGGTTACCAGAGGGGACGGGGGAAGGGGGGAGGGCGAAAGGGATAATTCGGCACATGTGTGTGGTGATGGGTTGTAATTAGTATTTGGGTGGTGAACATGATGTAATCTATGCAGAAATAGAAGTATAACGATGTACACCTGAAATTTTTACAATGTTATAAACCAATGGTACTGCAATAAATAAAAAATTTAAAAAAAAATGTTAGCATAAAACTTTGAGCCTAGAGTAAGGATGATACAAATTATTTTCTATAGAGATAAGAGAGCCACCTTCAGAAAGCCAGCCATCCTGCCTGCCCACTGCAGAAGAGATCCAGAGATAAGAAGGCACTGCTTTTAATGTTTTTGTTGTGTTGTGTGTTTTTTTTTTTTTTTTTGAGGATGGTGATCCCAATTATAATAAGGATGAAAAGCCTCTGGGAGGGAAAGGTGGTGCACATAGCAGATTACCACTTAACAACTCTTCACCTTCCTTCTGGTGTGCCTTCCTGTATCAGAGGCCGGAAGGCTAAAAACCACTTTCCACAAGTTCCTTGCAGTCTAGATAACAGAATTTAGGTTTGGCAAAACGTAAGCATCCACATGACATTTGAAAGGTTGGATGTGGGATATCACAATCTAGTAGCCACGTAAAAGAGATGAGTGAAATTCCAGTTAACCTAATATATCTAAAATATACCCATTTCAACAACTAATCAATATAAAAATTATTAATAAGCTGTTTCATACTCTTTTTTTTCACACACAGTCTTTAAAATATGGTATATATTTTACCCTTATGGCCATCTGCATTTGGACTAGCCACTTCTCAAGCACTCAATTGCCACCTGTGTCTGTACGGTGCAGCTCTAGGGTGGGGGTCAGCAAACTTACTCTGTGAAAAGCCAGATAGAAATATTTTAGGATCTATGGGCCACATACAGTTTCTGTGGCATAGTCTTCTTTATTTTTTGCTTTTTTTTTTAAACAAATTTTTTTTAAAATGTAAAAGTTGTTCTCAGCTCATGGGCCATACAAATACAGGCCACCACAGGGTGTAGTTTGCAACCTCAGCTCTGGTGTGACACATTAGCCCTCTCATGGTTCTCTAACTTCTGTCGAAATCCTTCCTGCCTGTGGTAGGAAGAGGAGATTCTCTTCTCTGCAGTCGAATTCGCCTGAACCTATACAGAGGATTGTTCTCCTCATTCTATAGAGGAAGCACTGAGGTCTAGAGAATCTGAGCAACTTTCCCAGGTCAAATAGCCGGTAAGTGGCGGAGCTAGAATGAGAATTCATACCTGCCCAACTCTAAAGCTCATGCTTTTAAACACTGTATCATATAGTCTACATTATTAAGACTTCTTTTAGCTTGTTTAATGAATCTTCACTGATCTACTCATTTAGCTAACAAATATTTATTGACAATATTTGCACAACATATAAATAATATGTGCAAACTATAAATAATAGGAACATTGCCCCTGCCCCACATTTAAGCTCGTTTTTGAAAAGCTCAAATTTCTTATCAATTTAGTTTATGAGATACAAAATGAAGTGGAAAATTGACAATTATTTGCTTACTTTAATCAATATAGATGGCAAACCAGATCATTCAGGATTGATCCCGTTAACCCCAAACTGGCAGAGGTACAAACATTTTATGTTCTCACTCTATTTCTAATTCAAGATTTTGTATTAGCTTCAGACATAATAAAGAGGTACTAAAATAGGTACAGAATCAAGCATTAACAGCCTACATTTTAGCTAATATAATAACGAAGTAGTCACTGCTTAAGCTAGTATGTTAGTATATTTTCTTTCTGCATATTTACTTAGTTACATAATGAATCACTCTGTAAAACTTTTACCCACTATTTTCTGGCAGTAGCCCTCCAAAACTCTCTGGCTTTGCTAATATAATACAAGTGGATCCTTTTTTACAAAACTTAATAAAGTCTCATACTTTAAATCAATTTCTCTTTGGACCAGCTCTCCATTACCAACCCCTATCAGAACTGCTATTAAAATGCAAGCTGGAGGGCGTGCCCGGTGGTGTAGTGGTTAAGTACTTGAGCACCACTTTGGTAGCCCAGGGTTCGCAGGTTCAGATTCCGGGCGCAGACCTACGCACCGCTTGTCGAGCCGTGCTGTGGCGGCGCCCCACATAAACTGGAGTAAGATGGGCACAGATGTTAGCTCACGGCCAATCTTCCTTGGTAAAAAGAGGAGGACTGGCAACAGCTGTTAGCTGAGGGCTAATATTCCTCACCAAAAAAAAAAAAAAAAAAATGCAAGCTGGATATTTCTGATTTAAAATACCAAAATATTTAAACCTCATTTAAAATACCAAAATAAATTTCTTTCCCTTCAACACCTCTTGTACCCTTAATTGTGCAGTTGGTATACACTGAATCATCTCCTTTGGGTTCTCTGGACCATCTTATGTTCATCTATGTAACTCTTCACCTCGCTTAAAACAGTGTTTTCCACAGAGTAAAAATCCTAATAAATATGCATAAATAAAATATCTTTAAGGGAAACCAAGAAGCCTAGGATTCTTCTCTCATTTTGATTTTTCTTTTCAATTCATGTGGCAAACGACATTATTTTTAGTATGGGCTATAATTACCACTGCAACAACTAGAGATGCTGTCAGGTTGGTTCTAATGAGTCTGAGTTTGGGAGCAACTTCTCCTCTCTGGGAAAGTTACAAATACATTTGGATCGAGGACTGAGAGCTTGAGGTATAACTCCATTAACTTTAGGGGTATTTTTATAGGATTTATGGAACATGAATCCAAAAAGACTAATCTTTTTCTGATACTGTTAAGACAGGTCCAAAAATTTTTTTCCTTGAATTAGGAAAAAATTTTAAAAAAAAGGAAGTGAGACTACTAGGAGGGAAAAAGCATTCATTCTTCAGAGGCTTAGAGAAAGTCAGGAAAGTTCTAAACCACTAAATTTCATTATTAAAAGACTAACTTTAGTTGAGCCAAGCTGTGGAATCACTTTCATTAGGAATAAAATAAGTATCAATGATAATTTGATAGGATCTGCATAATTCAGCAATTAAATAGTGGAATCAATGGTTGAACTAGTTGCCTTTCAGTGTGTGTATATATATATACACATATACACACACACATTTATGGTTGCATATGTGCATATATTTTTAAATTAAATACTGAGAAATACATTCCATATACATTGTGGGAGATCAAAATTGGCCACCCTGAAATATATCTCTTTACCTTGATTATTTTCCCTGAAAGGAACTTTAACCTTCCCCAATTTACGCCTAAAAGTGACAGACTGGCAGGGTCCTCGCTAAGCCCATTCTTTTCAAAGTTCTGTTACCAAATATTTACATTTGTAAAGGTATCTCCCTCTGTGTACTGGGAAGAGGGGGGGATGGCCTTATCTATAGAAACTCTTACCAGTACGGAAGGAGAGGACTTAAATCTACGTACTCTTGATAACTATAATTTCTGTCCCTCCAGCCACATTCTCTATAGGTGGCCCTGCAAAGAATTGTCTAACAAACATTTACATTTCCCTCTCCATGTGAATTGTCTTCCTCCCCTCTGAAATCCCAAACCACTACCCCCCAAACATCCTCCTTTGTCTTTAGCTGAAGATAGTATTTAAGATGAGAATCTCTGCCATTTTGTTGAGAAACTCAGTTTCCCTGGTTTCTCCCATGTATACGTGTTATTAAACTTGGTATTATTTTCAGCTGCTAACCTGTCTTTGAATTATTTGGCCAGCCATAAGAACCTTAAGGGAAAGGGCGGAGGGGCATTCTCCCTCTTCCCCAACAACGTGATATACGCATATGTATATATATACGGAGAGAGAGAGCTGTAGAAATTTAAATCATATTTTTATTATTCTCATCTACTTTTGCAGTGTAAGTGAAGTTTGATAAAAATTCTAGTAGACTGGGTAGCCATGAACCTCTCTTTTTCATGCATACTTATTAAACTCACACATTTAAGGAAATATCTTCAGGCTCTTCAGCCTATTCAATTTTTCTTTTTAATTTTAGAGTAAAAATGCTTACAAACATTTCGCAATGTCAACTGACAATCTCCATATAAACAATCTCTCTCCCTCACACATTAATATGTAAAATGTATTGTTGCTTCCTTTTACACATATCTGACAACATCAACATCTTATGGATACTGCAAAGGGTACAGAGTTGAAGGAACAGTTTCCACTGAACTAAAATTTTTTTTGGATTATTTTTACATACTGAGACTTATTATTGAACTTGTTTACTAACTAACATTACACAGCTTTTTAGTTGATCTAAGTTGCTGGGAAACAGAAACCTTCCGTTAAGCTATGTAAATAAGAAGTTTTCAATGTCCCCAGTGAATAAAACAGGTAGGTGTGAAGGTAGGTATAAAATTCAAAGGTACTTTACTGTAATCCTTTCTTCAGAGCAAAAAAGATCTGGGTTTGAATCCTGGGTCATCCTCTTTTTAACTGGGAAAGTTATTTTACCTTTCTCAAAATTTCTAAACCTCTCTAAAGTTATAGTGAAGATCAACACAAATAGTTTCATATAAAACATCACCCCGCACAGTATCTTACAAAAAGGAAGCACTGAATAAATGATAGTTAATATTAATTTTTGTGTTGTTATTGGGGAAAAGTGCAATTATACGGGTAGGAGGTGACATCTAAATCTATTAGCATAGGGAAGTTCTTTATTTGCAGCAGATATAGAATGTTTTGTATTGTCCCAAGTCACAACAGAAGCAAAATAAGTTTATTAATATGGGATTAACTTAAATACAGCATAATTGACTAAGAGAACAGCCAGGGTTGTTAAACAGGAACAGGGCCAATTTTGCACAGTGCAGAGAACTCTATGCCTCTAGTAATTATAAAGATAATTCACAAAAACTATCTGCATTCTGGTAATACTCATGTTTTGTAAGTTGATGGTGTGTGTCCATACATTTAAGAAGCAGCTTGGTAAAGTGGTTAGCACAGACTTTAAAGCAGCCAGTGGTGTGCTGGAGTCAGCACTGGAGATAATGAATAATTAAAAATTCAGGTATTATAAGCCTGTTATTAAACCACTGGTAGCTTGAAATTAACCATGGTAGGAGCATTTACACCATGGCAATTGGCAAATGCTACAAATCCAGGGTTCCCCCACCCACGCTGAAAACCTAGTTTACCAGTAAACTACTGATAAACTACTGATGCAGACATATATATTTAATGGCCAACTTGAACACTTATTGGTTTATAGCCTTTAGCAAGTTATTTTGTCTTTCTCTCCTGCAATTTCCTCATCTAGAAAACCATGTAATGACTTCTTTGTCATAAGGTAGCTTTGAGGATTAAGTGAGTTAACTTATGTAATCACCTAAAACATACTCTATAAATGGTAGTTCACATTAATAAGCCAATATCATGAAAGAGACAAGAATAAATAGAAAATCAAAAATAAAAGTGAAGAAAGAACTTCTGAGTATGGTGGATTTTTGCTGTATTAACAAGTATCATTAAGCAAGTGATTCTAAATACATAATAGAGAAGCAATCCACTCAACTCAAGGTTTCACTCACCATGAAGAGATTGTTGTGGGCTCTTCCACTCCCCTCAAAGGGTGAGAGAACAGTTCTACCAGAGGTGCTTTCCTGGGTAGCTTGTTGCTCTGGGACTGGCTCATATAAGCTGTCCATAGAGCCCTCCTGCAATAAAGAGATTTATGAGCCAAGGAATAACAAAATAACAATTTTCCTTGAAAAGTCTTCTAACCTATCTACCCACCTTTATACAGTACCTTATCTAAATGATCCTGGGCATTGGAATTAAGAGTTTACGGTATGCCAGTTTTCAACAGTGAACAAGACAGTGAAGAAAGAAATTCTCACCACTTATTACAGAGCCCAGAATTCAAACCAGACTCTTAAATGTCGGGGAGCCATGCATAAAAGGGGCAATTTCTCAAGAAGCATGATGAATACATCAAGTTCAAGGTGTTCAATAAAGGCCTATTTGGACACCAGTAAACTGTGCTGGGTGTCAGGTCACAGGTTTTAGCTATACGTATCCCTCTAATCGGTAGTATGTCCTTGTATAAGAAACACAACCTGTTGTACTTCAGCTTCCTCAACTGTAAAGCAGCAATTTCATTCACCTCACAGAGGAACTGTCACGATAAAATGAACACAGCGTATGCTTTGAAACAGCAAAAGTATTTCACAGGTACAATAAAGGCATTAATATTAATGTTTACAATGTTTATATTAATAAATAATATTGTTTATTTGTTTTTATCCTTTTATGGAAGAATGAATTTTAAAGTGTATGAGTTTGCATTTAAAATCATTGTGAACTCTATTATAAATCTTCCTTGTATTTGGGAAGCAAACTTATTAACTGAATTGACTTGTTATATTTTTTCCTTTTGAGACAGAACTGGCCTAGTTATGGCACCATCTGGAAACATTCTTAAGGGAGAGAGGTAAACACTTAGTATACTGAAAATTTCTAGGTGTAGTAACTGGTGCTGCTGATAATGGTGTCATCAATATAAAGGTCTGTTGGATTATGAAAAAGGTTTCTCGCTTGAAACAATGAGTAAAATCTATAGTGTTGCATTGAAAATTTTCTCATCTTTTAATGTATTTTATTAAGATATAAGCAAAATAAAGATTGAATTGTATTCCCATTGTCTACCTTTAGAACTTTCAACCCATATGCTCTGCAGTTTCATATTTTAAGTAACCTCTGCTCCAAACACATGGCAAATTACTGGGAAAATTAAAAAGACCTAAGTCATGTGTGCTCTAAAATACATAAACATGTAGGGAAACCAAACATGTAACAGAAACTGTAACCTTGTAACAGAAACACTAAGTAGTGAGTGAACGGAAGGCTTTGGATCTGTTAAGCACCCATCTACAAACAGGTAGCATTGACCAGATCTTGGGCCTTGTTGGGTAACGTGCAATAGACGTCCTCTACATAAAGCAAACTCCATGCTGAAATCCAGGGGCTACAGCAGCATTCAAAGCTATGAAAGGAGGCTGAAAACAGCTCCTTTCAACAGCTGCCAGGGCTCTTGCTTCTAGGAAACTGTAGGCCAGAAAGCAAAATTCAACTATACAGCCAGCAAAGTGGGATCTGAAACAAGCTGCCAGCTGGTTCAGTGACTGGATCAGTAAAACACCAAATATCCCCGTGGGATGTGATCCCTGGACCAGCAATGTAAGCCTTGGTTCTAAACTGGGGCCTCAGAGAGACTTGAGATGTACACCTCACAACTAGATGTGAGGTGAAGAGGCCAGGAAGGAGACAAAAAGAGAGAGCAAGGAGGATGGGAGTTGGGGGAGGAGAGGCTGATGAAGAGACAGAGACAGAGACACAGAGAGAGAGACAGAGGGGGGGAGAGAGAGAGAGAGAGAGAGCGAAAAAAAGAGTTATCATTCAACATTAGCCAAAACACATGGAGGGATCAAATGCTGAGAAAGAGAGCCAACTGAATTGACAATCTGAAAATAAAACCATTTCAATCCAGATGAAATTAAAATCATAAAATGGATGGAGAAATAATTTAAGAAAGAATATTTATGATATTCATAGAGCTAAATGAAAAAGTAATATCCAGTTAAAAATCATCTATGATGAAACCAAAATAGGAAGAAATGAAACAACCCCCATTCAATAGCAAAAAAAATAAACAATTAAAATGTCTTGAAAATTAATAATATAATCATAGAAATTTATATTAAATAACCAAAAATTGAGATGAACTCTAGATCTCTCAAAAGAATGAGAAAATGCTCAAGAGTTCATCCAGGGTGCAGCATAGAAGTATAAATAAAAAACACATGAAACATTCAGGTAAAAATGTGGAGGGTATATTGAGATACTACCACATAGGATTAATAGGAATTCCAGAAAGATAAAATGACAGAATTTTCTTGTCAATTCAAGAAAACTATAGACCAATTTTACTTATAATATAGTTTTTAAAAAGCCTAAATGTAATATTAACAAAATTAAATTTAATAGTGTATATAAAAATACACCATGGTCAATCAGTATTTAACATAGGAATATAAGGATGTTTCAACATTTAAACATACGTAAAAATATTAAAAAGAAAGTTTATTATTTCAACAAACATTCTAAGGCATTTGAAAAATTTATTACTCATCCATGTATAAAATCTTAGCAAACTGGGAAAAGAGAGGACTTTCCTTAACCTCATTAGGGTTATTTACCAAAAATCTTGGGAAGACTTAATTGGAAATAATCACATGAACGTTAGAAACAAGACTAGTATGCCTGATGTCATAGCATTCTTACCTCTCAATGTTACAGAAGAGACAGAGGTTGAGATCTGTATAATTGCTAAAGAAGAGGAAAACTTACAGATTATCTGCATACAAAAATATGAGAAAAAACAGACTACTAGAATTTTAAAAACTCAGCAAAATTATTTATTTGTAATATCAATATCTGAAAATCAATAATGTATCTATAAATCAGCAAAAACAAATTAGGAAAAAATAATCACAATAGCAGACCAAATTCTTAGACCCTTAGCAATAAATTTAGCAAAAGATGTGCAAGAATTTTATAAAGAAAATTATAAAACATCATTAAAAGCCAGGAAAGATTAGAATAAATGAAGAGCTATACACATTTGTGACTGGGAGGCCTCAATCCCACAATGAAGCCAATTTCCCCTAAAAATGATGTAAAATTCAAATCCATTTTAATCAAAATCCCATCAAAGATTTTCACATAACTTGACAAGATGATCTTAAATTTACATAGACGCACAAAGTCCAAATTTTGAAGAAGGACAAGGAGAGGGTATTCTTCTGAGAAAGGTATCCACTTGGCATTAGAATTATCTCACTAGGTATGTAAAGGAGTAGGTATAAAGAAAGGAATAGAGATAAACCAGTGGGATAGAATAGAGTCCAAATAAAGACAGAGGCGGCATTTCAAATCACTGAAGAAATGGTGCAAGGATAATTGATTTGTAACCTTATTGGGTTACAAAGTCATGTTAAACTCAATAACTATATGATGAGCTCAACAAGAAAATCATCTTGCTTCTAATGAGCAAGCTTTCTAAAAGCCTGATCACAGTGTAAAACTAAGAAAAATTCTGGAGTCAGAGTGGCATACATAAAAGGACACTCCTGGCTCCCTTTTGAAAGACAGACCTCATTTCGAGTTTATAGATCCAAAATAATAGCAATCACCTTTAATGGATTATTTATAGTATCCTTGGTTCAGAATGGGTAGTTCATTAAGTTTGCCTTTATATTTCTCTTAAAAACCCCATTTACTAAAAGATTTACAATTTCTCCCTACACTTAAACAAGAGAACGTTTAACTCTTTCACTGGCTTTGCTTAGTGGTAATCTCTATGTGATGCTTAATATTTAAAATCACCTCCTTCCTAGAGATTTTTAATTCTGCAATCTTTCTTTCCACCAAATCAGTGGTTTTTAATCTCTTTTTTAAATGCAGTGTCCCATATGCTCACATTTCTACAGGCACAGATAAAACATGTTTTGAATTATGCACAAATTTCTGGCAAAAGCTGTAACCTCACCCCTTTTGCACATTTCATAACAGTACAGTAGGGTGTCACAACACCCTGGTTGAGCGCCCACACGCTAAATAATTTTATTTATTTACTCCAGAAGAAAGAATATAAAACACCCAAAATAGTTTTGATTTTTTTTCCAATTACCTTGTGGACATTTTCTTACTAAAGCAATTAATTTTGATAACTATATATATAAACTTTGCACTACTTGAACAAAATAAGAAAGTGTTCACGATGATTCAGTCTAATTAAATATGTTTCTGAGCAAGTAACTTTTTAAGGACAACTTTAAAAGATGGAAAAGAGTTGCAGTCAAATTGAGTCCATGAGACATGGCTTTGAAGCAATTCTTTTTGAGTATGTGCTCCCGTCCTCACATTACAGAGAAAGACAATCATGCTCATTATACAGTTATAGGTCTTTAGTAGCAAGATTACAAACGGATGCCACACTATGCCAAGCCATGCTATGTTATAAAACCATTAGCATACTGATTATAGTACCGTTCAGAGTGATTTCAGATTGCTATCGTCTCTACTG
This sequence comes from Diceros bicornis minor, assembly GCF_020826845.1. Lineage (NCBI taxonomy): Eukaryota > Metazoa > Chordata > Mammalia > Perissodactyla > Rhinocerotidae > Diceros > Diceros bicornis. The sequence continues at coordinate 17,054,352 of NC_080766.1, forward strand.
CCACACTGCCTATTTCCACGGGAAGTATATTCATATAAACCACATATAGCTTTTTTAGATCAACTAGAAAAGAATGCACAATACCATTTAAGTCACCTGAAATGGGATTTCTCCAGTCAGATTTTTATGGCACAAAACAAAGTTGAGCACCGGCAGTTATTTTGTAAATTGGGACTACATAGGCAACTCGAACTCGATGATTCAGCCTGCCACAACTCACAATTGCATTTTATTTTTCAAGATGCTCTAAGATTAAATCTCTTATCTTGGCTTAAAATGTCTCCTGTTTAGGTATTACAACCTATGTCAGCACCATCTCTAGCACTTATGTTAATCTTATTTGCAATTTGGAAAGAAAACAAACATCAAAGTAAACCATTTTATTTCCCCAAATGACAGGGACCTCCCATCGACATCTTGAAAAACCAATAAATAGGCAGAATGCCCTGCTGCAAAGACAGATAGAAATGAATAAAATTATTTTTGAAATCCATTTTTAGCACTGGCAGATGGTCACAATCGCAGGTTAGCATTATAAAGTATTTCCAGATCTACGACTACCTGCTAACTTTCACTGATCCAATTCAGACTACAGAAAAAAAAAAAAGTAATAATGTAAGAAAGAAGAATTTGAGAGGTGCTTATACCCTTGAATGAGCACATCTGCAGGACTGGATTAATCTATTGTACCTTGCATTCATCGCGCTGTGTAACTCGGAAAGCTGCTTCCATGGTAGTTTAACCAAGCCAACATTGAATGGAATTCATTACTCAAACAATAAAGAAAAAAATTTGATTCCTAGGATGTCTCAAAGCAAAGCAAGCAACCTCGATGCAGCACACTTTGCAAAAATATTTCTCATACTCCTAATAAATAGAAGAAAACAATTCCTCAAAAATACTATTTATATAGCATACTTAGAAATTCAGCGTCAAATTGTTAAATAACTAGCAATTGTTGTAGATAAATGGATACATATATTTTTGTAAATTACTTGCCTCTGAATAGAGTTGGCTTAAGTGCTTTAATGAAAACATCCTTTCTCTTCTTTCTGATGTGGACTCTCCAATGAGACCCTAAATGTATTAATATCACCACACAGGAAGTTTAGGGTATGCTCTAATTCCATTCCTTTTAGTTGATACAATAAAATAAAAATGAGGATATAAATGGTGCATGTAAAGAAACTTACCAGCGAAAAGCAGAAAAGATTCATTATGGTCAGCTTCAGTCCGTTGTTGCTATGCTTTAAAGATTATGATGGCCCCTCGCAGCTCTCTCTTGCCTTCACAGTTGTTTAGACAGTTCTCATGGGAGATTATTACAAAGTAAAATCCCTGCCATAATCCAGGGGATTCAGAGACCATTATCAAATGAGATAGGTCTTTACTGAACAAACAATTTTCTAAATTAATGAGGAACTCTGACTAATAAAACAAGAGAATGAGACTTACCATGATCTGTGTACACCGATTTCAAAGGTGGCAATAATATTTCTCAAATCTGGAGGAAAACACAGTGAAAACCACCATAGGCCTAGCTAACTAACTTGAAAATATGTATCAAATCCTGAAGAAAATATCATCCTTCAATATAAAAGTAACTCTTTCTCTTCAAAGGTGGTAGGTCAAGGCTCTGTCCCATGTGCCTCCACATCCCACATCTCTCTTTCCTCTTACATTAATTAAAAAATAATGTTGGATCTCTAATACAACAAGTTACTGAGATAAGCACTTTTTTATGCTGGCAAAATATACAGAACATAAAATTTACCATTTTAATCAATTTTAAGTGTACAGTTTTGTGGCATTAAGTATATTCACACCGTTGTGCAACTATCACCACTATCCATCTCCAGAACTTCTTCATCTTGCAGAACTGAAACTCTGCACCCACTAAACACTAACTCCCCATTCCTCCCTCCCCCCAGCCCCTGACAACCACCGTTCTACTCTCTGTCTCCATGAATTTCACTACTCTAGATACTTCATATAAGTGGACTCATACAATATTTGTCCTTTGGTGACTGGCTCATTTCACTTAGCATAATGTCTTCAAGGCTCATCCACATTGTTACTATGTGTCAGAATTCTCCTTTTTTAAGGCTGAATAATATTCATTGTATGTATACACTACATTTTGTTTATCCATTCATGTGTTTATGGACACTTGGGCTGCTTCCTTCTTTTGGCTGTTGTGAATACTGCTGCTATGAACATGGGTGTACAAATATCTATCTGTGTCCTTGCTTTCAGTTCTTGTGGATATATACCCAGAAGTGGGATTGCTGGAAAGTTAAATTTACATCTTGCAAATACATTTCTTCTTCAGCTAGCCCTGGACTTATTTTTCCTGTAAATAACATTTATTTCTAATACCCTTGGAAAAGGCATCGACAGTTGTCCCTTGTTCTTTAATTAGGAATACCTAAAGAGTTGCATTGGCACCTTCTGCTTTCAAGTCTCATCAGTTAAGAATCCTTTGAGTTCCAAATAACAGACTACAAGATTTAGAGTGCTTACTCAGGAAGAGTTATGCTTCTCACATAAGAATTGTTCTGTGGATTGACGATTGTTGGCATCAATGCAGAAGGTCAGTGAGGTCAGAGTCACGGTCACCGTCTGCAGTTCCCTTGCCCTTCCCTTCATGCTCTGAAGATAGATGCAGAAGCTCAGAGCATTAAGTGCTCACACAGTTGCTTTCAGAGGAAAGAAACACATCATCTGCTCCAATGTCAAGCAGCCCTCATGTTTGGCTGCCTTTCTATTATTCCTCCCAACAGCCTCAGCACCCCTGTAAGTTTCTCTATTTCTGCATACTTTCCCAAGTTAGTACTTTTGGGGAGTATTATTTAAGGTATATTTTGAGAAGACATAATATTAAAATTTAATCAAAATCAAAACCAGATGAAACTAGAACTTTTGAGTCTCTTCCTTACAGTCTCTTTTAGGAGCTATAATATTATTTCAAGTCCCAATATTTTAAAAAAATTGATGATGAAATTTTCACACACACTCAAAAGTAGGTTCAATAATCCCTCTGCATTCCTATCACCTATATTGAGAAATTATCAAGATCTGACTACAGTTGCTTCATCTATTCCACTCTATCCTTATCTTCTTTCTTTGCTGCTGATGTATTTTAAACCCCAGACATCATGTCATTTTACACTCCTACACACTTCACTTGGTATCTTAAAAATTTTTTGACATTTCCTTCAATAATCAGAGTGCCATTGCTACATTTAAAAATTATTCCTTGATAAGTTCAAATATCTCCCTGCATCACTCTCCCCACAGAGAGATGGGGTCTATTTCTCCAGTCCCTGGAATGTGGGCTGAAGCTGTGACTACACTGATCAATGGAATGTGGCAGACGTATCATTGTGCCAGATCTAAGCCTACCCTTCAAGAGGACTGCCAGCTGTCCTGTTGTGAGGAAGCCCGAGCAGCACGTGAAGAGACCTACATGAAGTAATATCAAGGGCTCCAGCGCCAGCCCCAGGGGCTCTCCAAGTTGACAACCAGCAGCAGAATGCTAGCCCTGTGAATGAGGCCATCTTGAAAGTAAATCCTCAAGTCTCGGACGAGCCGCCCTAGTTATGCCAATGGATCAGAGACTTGTCCCCAAGAGGCCTGACCTAATAGTAAAATTGTGAGAAAATAAATTATTGTTGTTTTAAGCCACTCTATTCTGGGGTGGTTTGTTATGTGACAAGATAGCCAAAGGACTTTCCATAATTAAATTCCTCAATGATCTTAACAACCACCAAAAAAGTATCTTTTCATTTGTTCCATTTGAATCAAGATCCAAACCACGTCACATTTGATTATTATGTCTCTCAAGTCTCTTTAATCTAGAACTTCTTTCTCTCTCTGTCTCTCTCTTTCAATCTCTCTCTCTCTCTCTTCCTTGCCACTAAATTCGTGCAGAAATTAGTCCTGTAAAACGTATCACATTCAGAATTTTGTTTGTTTCTTTATGTATCACTTAACTTATTCTTCTATCTCTGGTATTTCCTATAAATGGAAATCAGCTCTTTCGTACAAATGGAAATTGGTTAGACTCTGAATCAACTTTTTGCAAGAACATTTCATAGGTGGTGCTGGATGCTGTACATAGTGGCATATCAGAAGGCACTCAATATTTCCCACTTTTGCTGATACTAAGATAGTGTTAGTGTCATCTATTGATTACCCAAACTTAAATATATTATTTCATTAGGAGCTACAAAATAATGGGTTTTTTTAAAATTATATAAGTCATCCCACATTAGTTAGCTGGAAAATTTTGTAAAGTGGAAATTTCATTAACTAGTGCTATAGTTAAACCTAAAATATAGTACATAGAGGAAAAGGCAAGACACCTGACAATTTCAGAGTAAGGAATTAGTACTCTAGTTACCTTTTCAATAGTATCCAATGAATTGTTTATTATTTTTCTCCCCTCCTCCCCGCTTCTTCTTCCTCTCTCTTTCTCACGACATTATGAGCTTATGGACTTTTATATATACAATCTGCTTCAATTAACACTTCTGTATTCTTCTTAATGCCCAGTTTTGTCCTATATTTGGCATTGAAAGCCTTTCAGTAAATGTGTTCTAGCAAAGAACAGCTTATTATTCTTTGAGTTTTTTGCATTCTAGCACAACAGGATGTCCCAGGCTCATTTTGAATATTTTCTTCCTCAGATCTAGAGTTAGCCATTCATCCAAGGAAAGCCCAAAATCTTTTCATAGTTTCTGAAAGCCCAAATCTACGTGCCAGGGTATTTTTCTGTTATTTTTTATTTCTCTGATTCTCATTTGCTTGTTTCAAGATACCAGTTATTTTCCACATATCCAGCCCTGTGTATGTGCAATGATTAGAAAACTTATTTCCTGAAACCACCTACTGTTGGTACAAGTTAGGGTCAAAGATCATCCCTTGTAATCCTTTTGTTACATGCACTCCTGTCTTTAAGCAGGAAGTGGCTATTGGGAGACTAGAAAGATCATACTGTAGTATTTAATTTTCAAATCTTTGTAAAAATTTGTCTCTCTGTACTTATTCTACAACTTGAAATTTTCCTGACTCTTGTGCCTGGTAGAAGCAATAAAAACAATAAAATACCCTAAGATCCTTTTTGCAAAAGGTTTCAGAGTTGTTTTAAATTACACCAGGATACCCACTCCCCAAAAGTCATTGCTAATTCAAAGAGGAGAGTAGGTCCTGGTAGGCACAGCACATGCCCCTATTGCCTTCCCTCATTCCTCTCTTCTCATATAGTGAAAATGAACTATCTTTTATTTATTTCCTCTGCAGATAGAATTTCTGTACAGTGTAAGATGACAATTACTTTTCATTCCAACAGGAAGTTATCATGATACTGTGCAAAAGTACAAGCTTTGGAGCCAGACAGACCTGCATTTGAATTCAATAACTTACTATGAAATCTTTGACAAGTCATTTAACTTCTCTGAATGCCAATTTCCACTTCTATAAAAAGGTGATGATAGAATCTGTCTTAAAGTTTTTTTTATATAAATTCATACCAATGTATGTAAAGTGAATTCGAAGAAGAATTCAGCAAACTGTTGTTATGAATTAGTTTGGTCACTTCTTCCAATTAAAGTGCATACCAAGAGCAGCCACTAAATTTTACTGTCTCATTCAAAGAGAAGGAAGGAAGTGTGTCATAGCCCAAGTGCATCAGAGCAAAACCCACAAGATCTGGATTCTATACGTCGCCCTAGAACTAAGGAAGCTCTGGTCTGGAGGATCTAAAGTCCCTCCAGCTCATGATACTTGTAATGGAAATTTCAGAGCAGGAAAAATGGTGAAATTAGAGTGAGGGAGAGGAAAAACCTTTCAAGCTTGATAGAAGTAAATCTAATCTTTATATTCAAATCTTATGGACTGCTGCATGAAATTACAGTACAGACAATTCTGAGACCCCACCATATCCCCAGGTGGCACTTCCTTAAATTAGATTGAAATAATTATAAATCATATAATTCTCTTCATGGCAAAGGAATATCTTAGCTTAATGACAAATCACTTATTGTCTCAAGTCCATTTCCGAAATTTCATAAACAAAGAACAGATGTAAAGTCATGAATTTTGAAGAAGTATAATTAGAATACTGGAACACGAAAATACGTGTCATTTTGGAAGTAATTCATAGAAAGGATTATCATCATATCTATTAGTTAGTGAACCCAGATAACATTTTTTTCCAACTTTTAAACCTCCAGTATCAAAGAGACTGAGAGAGAGAGAGAGAACTCTTAACAATACGTACATTTTTATGACAGACAATAAGTATCTTAACTTTTCAGAGACTGATTTTGAAGAAAAGCTAGGGAGAGCCATGTTTGTTAGATTAAAGGTTTACAGAAATGTGTTGTTTTAGAAATGGTGAAGTTTCAAGCTTTATCTGGTAAAGGTTTTCAATGTTTCTTGCAACCAAAGTAGAATTTGACAAAGAATAAGCTTTCAGGAAGTTCAAGAGATTTGTTTTAGAAAGTAGTGATTTGCGATATGGTAGTGAAGAAAAATGTTTTCTAAAGGGTATTCCAGTGGAGGAAGAGTCCATAAATGATACTTCTGTGCCTCAATTTCATCTGTATAGCATATGGCATGGGATTGGATAATCTCAAGGTTCTCGCATCTTTTTCCAAATTCCTGTAGAAAACTGCAATGAATGAAAGATGGCTTTCAACTTTGTAAGCAAACTGGAATAAATGAGATGTTTAAAGTATCTCACAAAACTAAACTAAACAAAAAAAAAGTATTTAATTTAAAAGAATTCTGCATGACTACAAATAAAACTGTCATTTTTCATTAATAGTCCTTTAAAGTTTTAATTTAATGGAAAAGATACAGAGAGATAATAGCAAGCGTAACTGGTGCCTTCTACTCAACAGATTTCAAGAGAAGGTCTAATTACTAGCCCCAGAAAGCACTTCATATTAGCTTCACAATACTGATGACTCTGGAATACTGCATTTTCCCACCTAAATTGAAATACTTATCCCTGATAAGATCTCATGACACTAGGAAGTACACATGACTGTTTACTGTAATATCTCTTTGCATTAGGCACAGTGCAAATTTAGTACCAAGGAATATACGTGCCATGAAAGGGCCATCAGTGTCTACTTGTTGAACTTGTCTTTTTGCTTATGTAGCCTTTATGTAACAAGTTATCCAGAACAACCTTAGACTGTATCTACCTTTATGCTAATGCTTTGTTTGATAATGCTAAAACACTCTATATTTTCATAGACTTAGCCAAACCAAAATACTGATATGCCTCCAGGCCACCAGGCAGGGCCTAGAGGGGCTAGAGATCCCAGAGTTGTCTCTCTGGCTGTCTAACGTGTCAGTGTCATGTATCTATGACATAAATCTTTTCCCAGCCTGTGGCTTGACTTTTCATCCTCTTAATGCTATCACTTAATGAACAGTAGTTTTTAATTTTAATATAATTCAATTTATTAATCTTTTTCTTTTTGGTTAGTGGCTTTTGTGTCTTAGGAAATTTTACCTATTTCAAAGTCATAAGGATATTCTCCATGTTTTATTCTAGAAGCTTGATTGATTTAGCTTTCGTATGTAATGTCTGCGATCCATGTCAAATCAATTTCTGTTTGGTGTGAGGTAGGTGTCAAGGTTCTTTTTTTTTGGTTTTCATTGGTATATCCATCTGACGTAGCATTATTTATTGAGAACTCCATTGATTCTCTATTGAAGTGCAGTGGCACCCTTATCATATCAAGGCAACATATTAGTGTGGATATGTTTCTAGAATCTTTATCACAGTGCACTGATCTATCTATACTTTCTTAATTGCTATAGCTTCAGAGCAAGTCTTGCTATCGGGTAGTGGATGGACTCCAGCCTTGCTCTTTGTCTTTAATACTGGCTTGGCTATCCTAGGTCCTTCAGTATATTTTTTAAGCATTAGATTAAAAATCTAAAGAGAAGTTTAAGTTTCATCTTGGCCACTGATGAGCTGTGACCATGTGAACACGGTGAACCTCCCTCTCTGTTTCCCATTCGTGAAACGTGCAGGGCTTAGATTAGACAAACCCAAAGACTTTTGTATTTGTGATTTTTCTAGCCCAATTCACACAGAAAGGGAAGGCAATTATTGTTCACAAATAAAACATACGAAATCTCTCTTGGAAAGATGATTGCTTAAATGCAGTCAAATTTTCTCTCCACAAATATTATTTCACATTTAAAATAACACATTTAAAAGTGGGTTTAGAGACCACTTATTCAATATAATATCAAAGTACTTACAAATTCATTAAGTTCCTAAATTGCCTCTTTAAGAATGACACAACAAAATGCAGAGCTTTTATTGGAAATGAATGTTGGATAATATTAGAAACATTGCCTCACATATATTTCTCTGTTACGAGGACAAGAATTTAAGTCTGCAGTAACTAGCATCACTCACCTCTAAGACCCCTCTTCTCCACTGTATCAGGCTAGCACTGCAATGTCACACTTTGTTTTGTTCTTGAGCATTTTCCTATGTAATTCTCCACATCAAAAATATTCTCTTGCTCTCTTTTCACCAATTCATACCTACGAGTTTCTTTAAAAGTCAGTACCTGCCTGTACTTCTTGCATAACCCTACTTCATACTTCCCACCTTTTCACTTTGTATGCATCCACCTGCACTGCATTTCATATTTTATTTATATCCACAAATTGTACTAAAGATCTCATTCTCCTCTCCCTAATTAGATTCTAAGCTGCTTTGATTCTGAATTGTCAGAGGAGTATTATGTTTAGTGGTATGTGATCACATCCAGGTCTTTGGGAAGAACTCTTAGGTTGTGAGAGCCTCCTCTGTGCTGGTCATGTGTGTTATCTAATGGCACAGGTGCTGTGAAATGGTACCCGCCTGGGAGGTAGTCAGTATCTCTCTCATTTTATAAATGAGGAAATAACGTTTACTACAATTAGGTGACATCCTCCGTGTCACTTATAGTGTCTGAGTCTCTTCTTCCATCAGGGAGATGGAGATGGGAACAAATTGGCTTAGTGGCACAGCCGGCTATTGAGGGGTAAGGGTCTTAAAGGGCACAGACTAGGAACAGGGTGTTCTTACTAGAGACAAGAGACACTGGGGCTGGAGAGAAGACTAAGAGAGAAGAGATAAAGTCTGGGCAAGGCCTAGGCTGAGAGATCCAAGATGAACACCAAGTCCAGAAGAGCATAGCTTGAAATAGAGAGATAAAATGAAGCAAAGTCTGGTTTGAAACATAGGGATAGGGCTGAAAAGGGAGGATGTGCAGCAACAGAAAAGAGAGAAGGTATTTAATAAACTTTTGCTGGATGCATAAATTAATAAATAAAATGAATGCTTTATAAGGGATAAATGAGAAAAAAGCACCAGTAATCTATTTGGAGATTTTAAATGTGAGTACTATTTAATAGAATTAGGGAAGTCAGGAGAAAAATGAAAGCTTGAGTAGTGTATGTCGAGATGGATTTGGATATGGGGCATCCAGCAGAGACTGTCCAGTAGGCCAGTGAAAATGTGTAGAGCTCAGAAGAGAAGAAGAGATTGGAGTACGCCACTTAACAAAATGTCTTACAAGCTTCATCTTATCCTCCAAAAACACTAAATACATGTAATAAAGAAATTGGATTTAAGAGAAGTTACGTGACTTGCCCAAAGTGACACAGCTAATGGGTGGATGATCTAGAATTCGAACTCAGGTTTCCAATCATCAAGTTCAGTGGTCATTTTATTACATCATACTGCCCTTCAGATAAGACTGAGTAAATCATCCAAAATAAGTAGAGGATTTCAGATAATATGATTCCATTCAGGCCACAAATATGATAATGTCTTATGCAAATGTGCACAGCTTCAGATGACAAAGAACTGAAATTTATCAAATACAGCAAGTTGACCTCTCCCTTGGTTAAAAATATTTTTCATTCATTCCAAGAGTTACTTGCTGCAATTTGCCTGCTAGTATGGACATAGATGACAGCATCACCTATCTGCCAAAAAAATAAACGTGCTGGAAGCTGTTAAGTGGATTAAAACTTTGTGCCACAAGTAATGCCCAACAGCATAGTTAAAAATTCCACCTCAGCCGAAGATGTTCCTAAAAACTCAAAAACAGAAAAGGAAAGAACACAGTTAGAAAGCTTGGTGAGGTAGAAGATGTAAAATAAATTACACAATATGCAAGCAAGGAAAGCAAATATTTGAAAATTTTCCAAGTAGCTGGAAGCAGGAGTTGAGGGAAAAAAAATCTCTCTGAGTCCTGCTGATTTTCTAGAATATTCTGGGAGTTAAAAAAAAAGTAAAATAAAATAAGTTATGTATTAGTTATCTATTGCTGCAGAACTGGCACCCTTATTTCTTCTGCATTCTATCAGCCAAAGGAAGTCACAATGCAACCCCGGATTCAAGGCGTGGGGAAGTAGATGCCTCCTTTTAATGGAAGAAGCTGCAAAGTCACCTTGCAGTAGATGTGGACACAAGTGGTGAGAACAATTACAATCATTTTGTAATCAGTCTACCACAGCCAGTAACTAGCTCTCGATATAAGGCAGTTCACTTTGCCTCTCTTGGCCACAGTTTCATTATCTCTAAAACAAGGTAGAGGACCAGATGCTCCCTATGATTCCTTACAGTTCTCTATTCCTAATGCAATGATTTCCAAAACTGCCCTTATGGCAAATTAAAGGGTTTTTAGGTAACTCGAAGAAAAAAAAAATCTATAAGCAAAGTGGCATGTAGTTGCTTAGCTAAGTATAAAGTCACTTATTTAAATGTAAAAATGCTATATAGAATATAGAAGTGAAAGAGGATGTCATAAAATCAAATGACATTATAGTATTATAAGTTGGAAACAACTGAAAATTGCTAGTTAAGCCATTTGACAACACTAATGTCAGTCATCCTGAGGGATTACAATACTCCATGTTAGAAACTGAACTGTCCACTTCAAGTCCTAACTGACCCAGCTTGGCATGGGTTCATCCCCAATACTCTACTTTACAGAGTTGTCTTCATCAATAATTCAGGGTGTGAAAGTGCCCAATGTTAGAATTACTTGGATTGACAGTTAACATAGCTTAAATTAAGTGGTTAATTGCTTCATGTTCTATTTCACTTGGACCATAAAGATTCAACTGATTTTATGAAGCCCAAACTTTAGCCAGGTAGATCCTAAGAGAAAGAAGTCAGTCAACCGGTCAACTGTGCTTCCTGTTTTAACATGCAGAGAAGCAGCATACTCTTATTAGAAACCCCAACTGCAAGAGAAGACAAAATGCTTTACTTTTCTCAGACTGATGAGCAACAGTGGCTAAGACAGAAAGCGTTACTGCCCAGAAATAAAAGCAAGTCTTCTTAGAAAGCTAAAAAAAAAGGGGGGGGGGTTATTTTCCATTGTTTTCATCTACAAATATCTGTATGCGTTGTTTTTCTACAGGAAACACAGTTGAAATGTCAAACTAATGGAATCCGGTTACTCTGATTAGACTTTGCCTTGCTTAAAGCAGGCTAAAGAAGTTAACTCTAACCACCTCGAACAGTAAGAAAGAACATGTCTGAATTTAGCACAAATCGCAACTTACGAAGCTCTACACTTAGGCCAGAATGAGGAAATGCTCAGACCTAAATGGAGCTGTTGCTGTAAGAAAACCATTTCCTTGATATCTGCGTGTTCATCGTCTTAGCTCTCAGGTCCCCAGACAGCTGTCTCTTGTACATTAGGAAATTAGACATCAGAAAGAAGATCTGAGAAACTGAAACCTGCTAAGTCTGTACACAGCAGACAGAGGTCAGGAAGAGGTATATTTAGGATGAATATAGAGAGCTCTGGGGTTTTTTTGTTTTTGGTTTTTTGCAGCAAGAGGAGGATGTTAGAGTGATCAGTGTCCATATCTTGGGTAGAATTTAGAGAAGTAATTTGGTATGAAGAAGTAGTCACCTGCTTCATGAAAACCTAGAGCGTGCGTTGACTTGTTTACTGCTGAAGTGATGAGTAGTAACCCACACACATGATGCAGATCTTTATATTTTCAAAAGAGAAACCCACACAATTTAGATGACGTTAGCAAGGGGAAATTGCAAAACAAAATAATAATTTTAGAAAATAAACTCATTTTCTTGGCATTCTTTTTTCCATTGCTTCTGAAAATGTTTGAAAATCATTAGCACCATAAACTTTACAGTCCCATTTCCCAAATTGGCTCCCTTCTTTCCCTACTCCCAATCCTTGGTTATATTTATCACCTTCCATTTCTGTAGCACACAGCTGAAGACCCAGAGTTGCACCTGCAAAAAATACTCTGACTTTCTTCCTGAATATGAGTTTTCAGGAATGCCTATCAAAACAGAGAAGAGATTTCAAACATGGCATCCCTCTTAGACTCAGTTCCTGACTTCCTTCATCCCCTCCTGTGTCTGGCATGTCAACAATTTCTCTTTAGCTGACAATGTGAGGTGCAACTCCTTGATATGTTTATGATTTCATCCCCTGCCCACCATCTCTTCCAGAACAAATACTGATGTATTTTCCGCCTTTTCACCTGTGCTTGTTCTCTCACTGCAGTCTATACATTGGCTCAAGCCATCCCTGCCTTTAAAAACACCCTCTTTGACCATAAGCCTCCTTCCATTAACCATCACCCTCTTTCTCCCTCCTCTCACAGCCAAGTTCTTCCAAATACTGGTTTATAATCACTTGGTCACCTCATTTATTCTTCAACCTGCTATAATCAGAGTTCTGTCTCCATCATTCTATGAAAAATTATTTGCAAAAGGTTATTAATGATTCCAAGTTTCCCAATTCAATAGTCATTGCGATGTCATCTCTCTGTAGCTCTTGGCACAGTTGACTGCTCCTTAGAATGGATAACCCCTTCTCCCGGTCTTCTCTATTCCTTTGACCTTCCCTCTCAGTCTTCCCTAAGGCTCAATCCTACTACCTCCCCATCTACTGCCATACCATCTGCCCAGTGCTTCCACAACATCGTCAACCCTCCAACTCCCTAGTGCTCTAGCTCAGTCTTTATAATCTTTCCTTAGACTCTAGAAATTCTCTCCTCACTGGTCTTGCTGCCTCTACTCCCTCCCACCTCCACTTCATCTATCCCCTTGCTGTCAATGTGATCTTTCAAAATTACTTTTATCTAAAACCTTTGAACTCCTTCCTAGCACTCCTTATCACATTGCCTTAGCTTAAATTTCCCCAGACGCAGATCCTGACATGAGGGTTCACGTGCCGATAGTTTATATAGAAGTACAAGGAATACCACTAAGGGAGGGGGGAACTGATATAGGGACAGGAAGGTGACGTGACTGGAGCTTAACCCTGCTGGAATACTCAGGGAAATGCTGTTAGACTCATGTGCCAGAGTTGTCCCACTGGAGGAACAAGTTTGCTGGGTATATACACATCAGCTCTAGTCTGTCTGCTCCTGGGAGAGGGGTCTCACTTCCCTTGGGACTTATGGCCTGCAATGAGTGACCAGAATGACCCTCTATGGACTCCACAGAGCCCTCAGGCACAGCTTGAAGTTAGCATGGAACACAGTGAACTGGTTAAGGTACAACGGATATGGGTGAGACTCTAACAGCATCTGCTACAAATGGCTTGTAAATGTAGTCTGCATTCTTTATAGCACATTTGTTACCTTATCTCTTGTGGCACCCTGCCTCACCTTCTTCTTGTACGCAATGCTCACACTATCAAGAAAGACTTTGATCTTGTGTGATGTATTGCTTGTTCTGGTCTATGCTCCTCTAGAATGCCTCCTCTTTGCTTACTAACTGACACCTGATAGTTTAACAACCACCTCAATTCTTACCCCTGTCACTAAGCCTGGCCTGAGACTCCCACAGCAACTAACCAATGCTTCTCTTAAATCCCCACTGACTGTACACTTCTCAATCCTACAACATTGAACACTTCCCTGCAGGTTATATGTTCGTCTACACTACTAAATAAGCTGTTTGAACCAGAGCTATGAATTCAGGTCACAAAACTACAAATGTAAACTACAATGATTTATTTTAGGTGAGTACTTACTTCCATAACTATTTGTAATGATGTTGCCTACCCTACAGTTTTACTTTGTTGGACAAAGTAAACTCCTGAATATGTGCATAAAATTCAAAGGTATGAAAATCAACTGATAGGCTTGGACATTATAAGAAGAGTTCCATTCCAAGAGTTAAACCATTTCCTAAAATTTCTAATTCTGCCTTGCCTTTTGGAAAGACTCACTTTTATGAAATAATAAGAAAACTGCAACAATAGAAAATGTTGAAATAACTGGCCAGCCCCCATCTGCATCCACACACACCCACACTATGTAGATCAAAATGGTAGTGCAGCCCCAGAGGAACTCATGACTCAGGTAGCTTCACCTAACAGGGCCTGGCAATATCCCTTAGTTAGACAATGGCAGCAGTCTGTATTTGTCATATGAAAGATGGATTGGGGGCATCCTGGTAAAATGTATGAAAATGCAGGTTGTATGAAAATTGAATGTTGCACTAGCAAGGAGCACTTGGATGATATTAAGGAGGAGTCTCTGGAAGTGATAAGCTTGTCAACTTATTACTATCAGAGCAAATAGATCAACATAACCTCTTGAAGCCAAAATCAAAATCATCAATTTGAGAAAAACTGGGCAATAAAGTAGAAACAAATTTTTTCATTGAATTACCTCATTTGTGTGTTGGGAGGGCATATTTTGAGCTAATCTCATGGAGTCTCAGGCCATTCAAGATAAAATAGCACACAAAACTTGAAGTAGAAAACTTTGGTACCTACTTGCCTGGCATCTCCTTTCAACAGAGAGCATAATACCTGCTGTTTTAGGAACTGGCCAAGGATCTTAATTTTAAGTTGTCTTTTATCAGTCTCCTGTCTCAAGCCCAACCAAATTGAATATTGAATATTGAATAGGGAGAATACTGATATTAAATAAGGAGAGTATAAAGCAGTGCTACGCAACCATTACTGTGCATTCGAATCACTGGGGGAAATTTTAAAGCCTGAGGATATACTGGACCCATCCAAGACTAATTAAAAGAGACAAAGTCCAAGAAGTTTAAAACTTCTTGGTGATTCCAATGTGCCTCTGGGTTTGAAAACCATTGACCAGCAATGTTAGCATCATTGAGAACGTATTAGAAATGCAAATTCTCAGACACCATCCCAGACTTAACAAAAGAGAAATTTTGTGGGCTGAGTCCAAAAATCTGTGTTTCAACAGACCCTCCAAATGATTCTAATGCAGGCTGAAAATTGAGGACCACTGGACTTACCATTCATTTCTTTTTTTTCTTTTTCGTGAGGAAGATGTTAGATGAGTTAACATCTATCGCTAATCCTCCTCTTTTTGCTGAGGAAGACTGGCCCTGAGTTAACATCTGTGCCCATCTTCCTTCACTTTATATGGGACGCCGCCGCAGCATGGATTGACAAACGGTGCATCCGTGCGTGCCCGGGATCCAAGCACCAGGCCGCCGCCACGGAGCGGCGCACTTAACCGCTACGGCACCGGGCGGGCCCCACCGTTCATTTCTAATGATTCATGATCTGCAGATTTTTTTTTTCAAGATTTTATTTATTTTTCCCCCCAAAGCCCCAGTAGATAGTTGTATGTCACAGCTGCACATCCTTCTAGCTGCTGCACGTGGGACATGGCTTCAGCATGGCCGGAGAAGCGGTGCGTCGGTGCGCGCGCGGGAGCCGAACCCGGGCCGCCAGCAGCGGAGCGCGCGCGCTTAACCGCTAAGCCACGGGGCCCGCCCTGCAGATTTTTTTTAACCTGGACTCTAGCTTCCCACAGAAATAACTTCACATACATGTTACTCATAACATTATACTTTTACTGAAGTTCAGTATAGGAACCACCAATGAAAAGGGAAGGGAAAGCTCTTTTTGAAGTACATGGATTTAGAATTCAGACAGAGATTCCAAACCAGCTTTGCCCACTTACTAGAGACCTGACGTTGAGCATGCACTTAAATTCTCCAAGTTTCAGCGTCCTCAACTTTAAATGTAAGTAATAGTAGTATTTACCACATTGGGTTGTTGGGAGGGTAAAACTAGGATACCAATGTAAAGCTCTAGTGTACAGTAGTATCTCACATATAGTAGCACTCAGTAAAGACTGGCTCTTATAAAGAATCTTTCCGCACAGGACCTAAGGGTCCGAGGGTCCTGGGCGGGTCTTGCTCAAGCTGCAGTGGGTTGTGGTGTCAAGGGAGGGAACTGGCCCCCAATGGCAGGAGAAGCTTCCCAGAGGAGAACCGCCCTCTGCCACTTGCCGCCCCCCAGATCACAGACTGGCCATTAAAAATGAAATCATTGCGCCCTATAAAAATCAGGATAATGGTTACTGCTTATGGAAAGAAAAAAAAAAAAAGAATCTTTCTGCAAAATTTAAAAAACAAAAGAAAGAAAGAAAGACAGAAAACGCTTTGTCAATAAAAAATTGTTCTTAGGGTTTAGGACCAGGAAACATCTTACTTATACTAACTTCTATTGGTCAATGAAAGATTCGGTGACTGATTTTTTTTTCCCAATTGACGGTAGTTAACAAGAAGCTCAGAGTTGGGCACCAAACCATAAATTAGTGGCAACTTTGAATTTAATTATTTTCTCATATTACATGTACTTGTTTACTATATAATTTAGCTCCTGAGCTTTAACATTTGTTTGAAAACAAATCTATATATTATTTTAAATTAGAAATGAAGAAATGATTGATTTTGCTGCCTTAGAAAATCAAGAACCACTAAGTCCATCACCATATGTATCTCATGGCATTCTTTGAGTCAGTTTCATAACAGTCATTGCAGAGTAAATTGTCTTGCTGGAAAACTAACTTTCACTGGTCCTTCTTTAGTGGGAAATAGTAATGAGCCCTGTGTTAAAAAAATCATTTCTACCAACCCACTATATTTCACAGTGATAATCAGCAGGTATCAAAAATCAGTCTCTTTATGCTTCTTCCTTAAAAATATACATTGTTATTTTATGAATAGTATGTACAACTCTGTAGACAGTATTGTTTATGCGTGCATGTATATTTGAAGATATACATGTTTCCATGTTTCTCCCTCTGAATGATGGAATTCTGAATTTAACTTTCAACTTTACGATTGCTGTATTTTCTAATTCTTAATGAACCAGTATGTCTTACTCTTTAAATCAGGGGAAAGTACAGATAATTTAATACTTTTTAGAATGAATCTCCCATTAAAATAATCTCCTAGTCAGTAGCAAACCAGGGACTAGTCTGAGAATGCAAGATGGTTGTGGTCATCCTGGTTCCCTTATTTCAGATGATAAGCCTGGTTGGTTCTTCTGCAAAGAACATTCCTGTGTACCATTGTCTAATGTGGACCTGATGAGTTGTGATTCTCTGCCCATATTTTCACAGGAGTAATTCTCCATCCATCCTTTCTGAAAACTCTCTACCGTGGTACATGCAAGTTGGATGCATATTTTGTGGCACATGGAAAATTCTATTTTCTCATAAAGGATATGGGAGAAGATAGTTTAGAACTTTCACGCTATTAATTATTTTGTCATAATACAGGTGGGGTTTATATGATTTTAACATCACCTGTTTCACAGCTGTGTTAGCTCTAAGCCAGAATTCTGTGTAGTGACACAGGAAATTAGAGATTGCTAGATAAAAGGGTAATGGTGCACCACCATGTCTACTTGTTACCAAGCCTTTAAAACTAGGATAAAATTCTGCCATTTTAAAAAAGTGTCATATTATAAATGAAAAACCTAAAAAAGGCTTTTGTTTTATAATCTAGATCACTCAGTGTTTCTAATGTGTCTATACCTAAAAGCAGTTATATAGATACCATTGAATCATTGGCCAAATTGGATAGATAGTTTAAAGAGAGTAATATGTAATTGTACCACAGAATTAAGAAATGAAGTTCAGACAAAAAGTTTCTATAGAAATTTTCTGTGGAAAACAGACACAAATATCCTTGGTTCCTTGAATTTGCCCTGAAAGTAGAAACTTATGGAATGTGGATCAAGTATGGAAAAAAAAATATGACAAGACAATAATATAGTAAATATATAATACTGGAGTGTCTCTGAATACTGAGAATTACTAATACTGGGTATAAAATGATTATTAAAACTTTTTAAGCCAATTAAATTGTCTGTCCATAATTTCATCTAATGACAGAGATAAAATTTCTGCCTAACTAACCTATAAGTTACTTCTCGTGTTAAAGAGAAGAAAAAACAAGCAGAAAGAGAGACAGAGATAGACAGACAAACAGACGAAGACAGAAAGACGAAAGAAAGAAAGAGAGAGGGAGGGAGGGAGGGAGGAAGGAAGGAAGAAAATAAAAAGACAGAAGGAAGGGAGGGAGGGAGCGAAGGAACAAACGAAGGAAGGAACCAAGGAACAAAGCGGGGAAGGAATCTATTCCTTAAATTCGGCAAGGGCAGAAATCCAATTAAAACACAAAAGGGCAAAATGCTGACTAGTGAGCGGAGCTTTGCGCTTCTGACCCACCCGAGGCCTCAGCCTAGGCTACACTGAACTGACTTCTTGTGGATGCTTCAAGTCAGTTAATTCCACACTTTCTCTTTTCTGGGCCACTTTACTCTCCCCTATATCCAATTAAATAATACTTTCCAGCAATACAACATCCATAATAAGCCTCAAATCTGAGGCCACCATCATCAATGTCTTAGTGCATCCCTCCATAACTGTTCCCCAGGCTCCCTGCAACCATCTCTTAACTGAGAGGCTGTGTGCAGGTACCCTTGTGCACACCACTCTCTACAGCACCAGCAAACCTCTTCCCTTGCTGAGAGACCTGGACACACCACTTCCCTACCTAAGTCTTCTTCATCTAAAGTACGAATGTTAATCTGGGGACTTGAATGCTTTCTGAAATCTGTATGAATTTGGGTTTTTCTATGTAAATGTTCATTTTTCTTGGGAGGAGGTGCTCTGTTTCCTTCAGATTTTGAAACAGGCCTGGAATCCAGTCAAGGTTAATACCTTCAGGACAAAGCTGAAGACCTTAGCATGGAGTCCAAGATCCTTCATGACCTAGCCCCAGATGGCCTCTGGCATCCCAGGGTCACCATCTGTCCTGCACACTTTATGCCCAGTCATAACAAACTTCTTTTGGTTTCCTGAATACACTAACTCTAACTTTTCCATGTCTTTGCATATGCTGCTTCTCCTTCTACAGTACTCTGGCCTCTCCAACATCATTCATTACCTAACTTCAACTCGCTTTTCAAAACTTGACTTAGAGGTCACTTTTTCTGTGAAGGCTTCTCTGTCCCCATCTTGCTAGTGTGCAATTGATATCTTTCTTTAAGGTTGCAGGTACCTGGGCAAATCTCCATCATGGCACTTATCAAATAATATTGTAGATGTCTGTCTATGCAGCTGTCCCACTCTGAAGGGTAAGCTTCCAGAACACAGGGGTTGTATTTTACTTGTGTTGGTCATCTCAGTGCCCAGCAGCATCTAGCATGAATAGGTACTCAGTCAAAGTTTGATGAGTGAAAGAACATGAAATCAGCTGAGCAAGAAGATAGAGAATTCAGATGGAGACAGAAAGCTTCAGGACCATATTTCAGTTAAGGGAAATCATCCTCCTGGCAAGGAGTAATTAATAGCAGGCATTTGGCAGAGCACGTTGCTGGGCGTGAACTCCTTTAGAAATATGAATGATACAAAGTTTTTACTTAAAGCACGCTCTGATCAATTACATAAGCAGAGGCTGAGAACTGTCTGCTTATAGCAAAAGGAACTTGAAATAAGGAAGTTGCATCCCAGGATGGAATCTCATATTACCTAAGAAGGTTGGCAGAATTTGAGCAGTCGAAAAATTTAACAGTGGAAAGCAACCCTGAGCAAAATACTTTTCTTAGTCTCATTGGCTAAATATGACCATTAACTCACAAGGCAAGATTGGAAATTAACATTAGAAATACTATCATTCAGTTTATTGTAAATAATTGTGGTGGATTTTATTATATATTTAGTAGTAGATACAGTAGTTCCTAATCAATAGTTATTCTTAACTAATCATTTTGTTGTTTTATAAAATCTCCAGCTTAAAGAAAACCTAACTCACTATCACAACCAAGATTCTAGACCCCAAAGGAGGGAAACCAGGTAAGCAACAAGCCTTAGTGATTATTTCTATAACAAGACCCATCCCTGCATGTGATATTTGTACCCTCTTAGACCACGTAAAAGAGATTTAAGAAAGAAAGAAAAAAAGGTAATGTATAATGATCTAAATAATGAAGAGAGAGAAGTTATGGCTAGCATCCAGAGGCTGCAGATGGGATGTGTTTCTGCTGAGCTGGGGAGTTTTAGGAGCTATAAGCAGAGCAGGGGAGATCCTCTGCATGAGTTACCATTCCTCTGAGATGTGTGATAAGAGAGACATGTGGGAAAGAGGATGTTTAAGAAGAGTTGCAACTCCTATTTCAAGATTCCGAATGTTCTCA
The DNA here is from genome assembly GCF_020826845.1 of Diceros bicornis minor. Lineage (NCBI taxonomy): Eukaryota > Metazoa > Chordata > Mammalia > Perissodactyla > Rhinocerotidae > Diceros > Diceros bicornis. Next base: position 17,074,874 of record NC_080766.1, read on the forward strand.
CCCTTTGGTTTTTCTGTGAGGGACTGCCATATAGATTTAAAATGCTTTGTAAATATTCCTGATACCAAACTAATGTCTCTTTAAAAGTAGCTCTTCAAAAGTAGCACCTAATGGTTAGACATTTTGTAGGTTATTATATATAATTTTAGATGTTTTCTGAGTTATAATGATCTATTTCTGCTACACCAAATTTATGCAGTCTTTGACAAAGAACATAGTTGACTTGCCCATATTCCACTCCATTTCTTGTCCTCTGATATTCCGTATAGACCACTGGAACAATGACTGAGAGCACAGACTGTGGACCCAGACTGCCTGGCTTGCTATCTGGGCAACCACCGGCAGGTTTATGTGCCTTAGGTTCCTCAACTGTCTAATGGGGGTAATGATAGTTCCCTGCAGGCTTGTTATAAAGATTAACAGAGTTACTATTAAAGTGAGGCTCTTAGATCAGTTCCTGCAACATCACAAGCCCTGCATGTGCTTGTTAAATAAATAAATAAATAGCCCAACTTTGGGAAGATAAAGTAAGGAATTGAATAAACTGCACCTTCATAGTGAATAAAAGAAACATTTATGGAATGCCCACCATGCACCTTAAACACATCTGCTCGTACCCACTGGTAATGTCAACAATGACACTATGAGAACAGTTACCATTAATGTCTCCACCCCAAAAATAAGGAAAATAAATCACAGAGAAGCCAGAGGATGTATTCACATCTCACACAGCAAGTCAGAGGTAGAGCTGGGCTCACTCAAACCCGATGCTCTGACTCCTCATTAGCTCCAAGGGGACCTGCTCAGATCCCTACTCCAACATTCATGAGCAACTCACCCAAGACTCCTCCTCATACCGTCTCTCTTTCTGCCAGATGAAGACTTTAATTCCCATCTTGAAGTGCAATGCACAGAAAACTCAATGAATCACACAAAGAAGTTCGGAAAAAATATCAGAGGTCCTAAAACCTTGCCCTTTATTTTTTTCAGATAAGGAAACTCAAAAAGAGTTTGAGGAACTTGCTCAAAGCCATAAAATTTATTTAGTATTAGAGCCATGGTGCAAATTCATTTCTCCTGACTACCAGCTTAGCACTCTCCATTATATCCATATTATTAGAGCAGTTTTGACAGGAATGTAGAGGAAGGGCCACAAGGCCAGGGAACCTCGTAGAAACATCAGGGAGATGCTAGAGACAAAGAAAGGAGAAGCTGGAGCCCCAAAGACACAATTTTGCCCACCAGTGCTGCTGAAATATCCTAGATTGGCTCAGGGAAATAACTTCAAAACTTGCTGATCGCACCAGCTAGAACATTTTAAGAACCTTTTAAATAAATTAAATTATTTAGATTAATTTAACTGATAAGAAAATTCATTTCCGTTTCAAGGAGCTAAAAGTAACCTACTTAAAAAGTCAGTCCTCAAGTTTTCCAGCTTGAAGAAACGCTACAGGAATACAAAACTTGTTCACTTCCTTTGGTGATACAATTTGCCTCTGGGAATTCTTGAAGCAGGTCTGTTTTATTTACTCTTGTATTTCAGCATCCAGCACAGCACACAGCACTCAGTGAATATTTTTTATTTAGCATTTGAGTGTACATCAGTGGCCATTAAACTTTACTGAACATGAGCATCACTTAGGTTGGCTTGTTAAGAAGGTGGGTTCCCCGAAGACAATCCCCAGAGGAGGTTGACCCAGCAGGCCTGTGAGGCATTTGTAACAAGCTCCTCCTGATTCTGCGGGAGGCAGCCTTACATAAGGTTCAAATTAAAGCTATAAATAATAGTCCAGATCAATTTGTCACCCTTCTTCATTATTTTGCCCAAACTTTCCCCTAGCTATGCATACCTCACAAAGCTCTCTTACAGGTGCTCTCTAATTCACAAGCCACAGAGCTCTCATCAGCACTATATTTTTGTTCCTAGCCAGAACTGTAATAAAACTTAAAAGCAGTATTCTCATCATGCCATCTTAACTCTCTCTCTCTTTCAATTATTGGTTATTTTTACTATTGAGACTTGACTGGAGAGAGTTGTTTAAAGAAATGTTGAAGGACTAAATTTGACATTTTCAGCACAATGGAAAATTTTTGGCCTCCTGAAATAGGAACTTAGTTAATATATCCTCAAGTCTGTCTTTTTGCTGGTTTCCAAATATTTTAAATTAGTACAATGATCTCAGAGTCGGGCTCACACTCTGAGAGATAGGGTGATAGCAGAGCAATTGCATGACTAATCCCAGCCTTGAGGGCAGGCTTCCACAAAAAGGTTGCTTGGGGTCAGTCTGAGACCTTCTGAAAAGAAGTGGATATCGCACATGCCCACAAATACAAGTTTAGGCCTAAATTCTTCACATTTAAAGGTCTACATGGTCCCAGTGCACTGCTCACTGGCTTTTTTGCCAGCAGATCTGGCTCTCACAGCAAGTAACGAGATCATGGCTGAGACTCAAGTGAGGCTTATGTGGAAACTGCCATCATTTACACTGTGGTTTTTTGTTTTGTTTTTTCTTTGGAAATATTTATTAAAGAAAATGTGTTTGGTGGTTTAATTATCATCAATAAGTAATTAAGAGAGACTGGGAACATAGCACCAAATTATACAATATAAATTAATCAAAAGAAAATGATACTTCTGGAAGCTCATACAATAAACAAAATAACAGACACTGGCTACTGACAGGTACGTGAATACATAAGAACCTAACATTACGTACATAAACACAGTGTCAAGTAACGACTGGGTGGATGGAAGACAAGAGAGTGTCGGGTTGCTACTTATCTTACACTCTCTAGGCTTTCCAAAGCATGACCCAATACTTGAATCCATCCACTGGGTGCTCAGAGAGACCACTCGTTATTTCAAGGAAAACTTGTTAAAACTTGAGACAGAAACCTGAAGAAATAGAAAAGGGAAAAGATTAATCTGAGAAAAGAAAGCAATACAGTCTGCCCAAGCTTGAGTGGAGAGCAAAGGAGCATGGTATTTACTGATAGAATGGGACCGATTATCAACTGAGATTGACAAGCCTTGCATTAAGATAATGACAAAAAAGAAGAGTATAGTGCTCCTGTTCTTAAGGAACTTACAAACTGTTGGTGGAGAAGAGAACAACATAAACGCATACGAATTAAAAACAGTATCAGAAACAGGAATACACACACAACAGAAGACAGTTGCAATAAAGTTCTAAAAATTAAAGTTTGGACAGAAATAAGTGACCCAGTTTAACAGAAAGGGATATAGGTGATGTTTTAAGTGAGGACAATAGCAGATCTTAAAGGAGGAAAATGAGGGAAGCAGGATAGCAAAGAGTTGACGTCCAGCTGCAGAACGGAGGAGAAAGCAGCATGCACAATAAAATAAGAACAGTCAGGTACAGGACGGACAAAGGAAGAGAGTCAGAACATTTTATTTTGATGTAAATTAAAACTAGGAGTTCTTTTCAAGTTATTTAAAGAGAGTGACATAATCAGAAGGATGATTGCAGAAGATCATTCCTTCTAGTACTTATAATTGGAGAAAGAAAAGGAAAAGAAACGAGTTGAGGTCTGATGACTTTTTTAATCCATTAATTTTAAAGCATACATGGAGGACAAACTTAGATCAAAAACTTGAAAGAAGTTCACAACATTTCACCAGATGCCCAGGAGTTCTTGGCAGGAAAAGTCAGGACACCTCTGCACTAGACCATGTTGCCTGATTTAAAAAAAGGAAAAAAAAAAAAAAACCCTTCTTGCATGGAAACAAATAATGTGTTCCACTCCTGCCAAGGTCATTCTGCATATACAGATGGCTTAGGTGGCTCAGTGTAGTTAACTCTTTTGGCAGAGGAACACAGATTTCCATCAAATCCTTCCCCTGCTCACTGATATCTGGCCCCCAGCCTTGCCTGATCCTGACACTTTAGAAAAACTGTGTTGCTTGGTTTGTTGTTCTTATTTTGGTTTCTCTAATCCTGCTATCTTCTGTAGCAATTATTAGCGGCAATATATAGGTGAAGCCAATTCAATATTACCTCAACGAGGTGAGCGATTTTTATCTTTGTCTCAATTGCCAAAGTTATGTGTTTGGGGAAAGTCTGTTAACACAGCTCTCCTTGGCTAGGATTCACTCCAGTGTATGTAATTTCTCTGAAGACCCATTGAGAAACCTGGCCTGAGTTTGAATTTGTGCAAAAAAGCCTCTAAGCAGGTGAGTCGCACATTGTTTCCAGCTCATTAGAGATGTTTTGGACAACTTCTTTAATGAGCTTTGACATCTGACTACCACCGCATATGTGACTTTCTCCACTATGTCACCCTCCCCCCATCTCTGCTTCCTTTGCTCTTACTCATTTTTGTGAGTGAATCATCTGATCCTGTCCCTTATATGACCATGCTCTAGTTTGATTAATCTCTTTCATCAACCCTCCTTCCTGAGTCCTCTGATTAAATCTGGTCTTCTCCCTCTCCCCTCCATAATGCATGGGACCTTTTAGCAGCTATTAATTATTTACAGGAACGTTACTGTCTATCATGCTCAAGTAAGTCACCACAGTTTTCTGTCGACCATGGGGCTTCTATTAAAAATTATTGAACCCAATTAAGAAAAGCTTTCAAACACCAAGTTCTAAATGCTATAAAAATATTCTTTTTCTATTAAGCTGACAAACTTACTAGGTTGGAGGAGGAAATAGACACAAGATGTCTCACCAAAATACATCTCTTCATCCCAGCCTAAATGGCATATGGTACTCACCAACAGATTGAGGAAATGTGATTTAAATCAAATTACCAGCAGGTGACTGTAAAACTGCTAGGGGTCATTCCCAAGGAGGAGTTTTACTAGTGGGTATTTCAGATCCTAGCAGTCAAAATTTTGGTGGCATTCCATCTATGTTAGACCTTTATACAATATTAATTTTTTCATTAAAAATCTAGCACAATTATTGAAAAGTGACACAATAAATTAATCAGTTGTTTAAATCAAAAAAGCCAAACAACTGACTAGACTAATTTTTCACCAATTTGACCGAATCAACTGGAAATTTGGTCATAGTATAGATACGGTCTTCAGTGAATCTGCTCTCTAATTCATTTTCTGATGGCTATGAATTAGCTGAAACCAGCTAAAATAAGACATGACCTTTATAAGCTGAAATAGCCTGTGGGTCTAAATAGGATGAAGTAATAATATAATGCCAGGTGCAGCTCATGTCAATTAGGTAAAAAAAAAAAAAAGAAAGAAAATATCCAGAGAGAGCTAGACTGACGAGGCATTTGAGGTCAGAGCTGACCCCACTTGAAATCTGGCATAATAACGTGGCCCTGTAACTAAGAGAAGCACAGTTCTTAGCTGTATTAATAGAAGAACAGCGTGTCAGGAAACATGAAGAATCTTCATTAATAGTCACCAAGCAGAGCTGATATTTAGCTAGTAAGCACCAGAGTGGCATAGAGGCAAAAGCAATCATGCCAACTGGTCAAGGCCCTTCAGTGCCAAATATTTAAGATTTTGTAATGCTGTGTTTACGAGAACAGTTAATGTTACAGAAGGATATTATTTTGATACTGGTTAAAGAGAAAGAATGATCACTTTATAGTTTACTGAGGATATGGATTCTAGACTTCTTAGTCTTATTTCTACCTGTAATTAGAGGCAAGTGCTAGTTATCTCTGTAGTTCTTTGTTCCGATACAGAGAGTTGGACTAAATAATACAGATCACTTCTAGCTCTAAAATTCTGACTCCAGAGAACCTTGTCTCTGGATTTCTCAAACTGAATAATTTCATATCTAAAATAAATTTGAAATAAAGTATATGCCATTCATACAAGACTTGTGTGTAAAAAACCCTGAATTTTAGATATTTAGTAATATTTAACTTTTTGCATTACTGCTATATGTATACATGTGTGAACCGTTTGCCTGTCCATAACAGTAAAGATAAGAATAAGTAAAATAAAAACAAAACCTTATTGTCCCTCAGTAAACCAAGACATTTTTGGGGGGCACTAACGTGAACATATAATTTTACCTTTCTTCTTTTTTTTAAGCAATATTTATTTGCTTCATTGAAGCGGCTGTGTACTTGGGGCTGGGGAGGGTTGGACACACTGGGTTGGGTGAAGAGAGAGAAAGAAGTCACCTAAAGTCAAATTTACAGAAAAAAGAATTCTCTCTTTACTTTCTATTGCTCAAATGATCATTCTATATAATCCACTAATCATATCTCATGCATTTATAAGGGAGAAGAGGCCTCATTGATGCCAAAATTGAACAGACTTTGGTCAGAAACTTTGCCGCAAATGCCAAGCCACACATTATTACTAGCGTAGAATTAGTTGAAAGTATGTAGAGCAGATTTTTTAGAAAGAGAATAAAGCCTCTGCAGGAGGCTCCTCTGGTATGTCTCATCTGCAAAGCAGAAGTGGAACAGTGTCCGTGAGTCTTTCAAAATCCTAGTTAAATACTTTCTCAGGCATTGTCCAAGTACTGCCTCAGACGTGTGTTGATTAAACTAGGCTTATTAGGCTAATTGCCTTTTTTTATAAGCATATACTTTAGTAAAAAAATGGAGAATGAAGTCAATATGAAGAAAAATAGTTTCTGTGGTAAACATTTGGCAAGCAAACTGATTCTCCTGGGTTTATTCATCCATTACATAACACACACACACACACAGTGTGATGAAGAATATTAAGTAGAAAGAAACGAAATCAATTTTGGTTAGCAAAATCCAAATTTCTTTGAGATCTTTTTCTTTTTAAGATTAGTGGAGGTGAACGGGGGAGGGATAAGACATTTTCTCCTTAAGAACGAAGAACTACTGAACATGGGGGATTTATTTAATGTGGAAAGTCACATTATTGAGATTAGACATCTCTTTTTCAAGGTGCTCCTGGGAGATAATGGCTCTCATACCTATAATTCAGTGGAGGCATCGGTTTTGCCTGGTAACATAAAAATGGATCTGAGGACTGAAGTTAACACCTTCATCTCTACACAGCACATGATGATTTTAAGAATAACTCTAGAACATATTTATTCTTTTACATTACCCTCATTTCTAAAATTTTCTTTTAAGGAGTAGACTCCATATATTTTCTTTAAAATATGGCCAATTTTAAGACAAACGAAAAATAAAAAATATGAAATATTTTCTCTATTCCATTAAGGAATAACTTATAATACCACTCTTACTAATAAATTCAATCAAGGCAGGAAAAAATGCAAGTCCAGGGCCGGCCCCATGGCTTAGCGGTTAAGTGTGCGCGCTCCGCTGCTGGCGGCCCAGGTTCGGATCCTGGGCGCACACCGACGCACCGCTTCTCCAGCCATGCTGAGGCCGCGTCCCACATACAGCAACTAGCAGGATGTGCAACTATGACATACAACTATCTACTGGGGCTTTGGGGGAAAAAAAGGAGGAGGATTGGCAATAGATGTTAGCTCAGAGCCGGTCTTCCTCAGCAAAAAGAGGAGGATTAGCATGGATGTTAGCTTTGGGCTGATTCCTCACAAAAAAAAAAAGCAAGTCCAGCATGAAAGGGGCAAAAGAGTTGGAAAATCATTCTTCATCTGTATAATAGGTGCGATATAATACCTTGTTTTAAAATAAATTTAAAAATAAGGAAGCAAGTGATTTTTAACATTCATTTTGACCACTCTCTATATGCTCATCCCAGGGAGAATGAGTAGAATAAGAAAAATGTTGATTCTCAAAAAGTCAATGTTGACCTACTCATCTCATCTTTGAATCAGCCATGACCTCATCAGCAAGCTTCCTAGTCTTTGCCCTTACCCTGCCTGTTTCCTCTCAAATTTAGCCTCTCAAAATTACAATCTCATTTTTCACCTTCATTACACTATTATTACAACCAAATTTTAACCTCCTCAATCTGATCTTTTCATGGTCAGGGGCAGGAGTTATAGGCTCTTTTTTGCCCTTGATCCCACTCCCTCAGCCCCACAGCCTAATACAGTGTGGTTGGGGAACCCATCCCAGGCACCCTAGCATACTTGCACTGTCTCATCTTAAGTCAGTGAGCACGCTTGTTCAAAGTCTAGCCCATCTTCAAGACCCAATTCTAATTCCACTTACTCCAAAAAGCTTCCCCAGATTTTTCCAGCCCAGAATGACTGCCTCTGCTGAATTCACAGTACTATAGATTCTGAGCATGTGAAAAATTTACCCTGCCTTTGATATCTATCAGGTGAAATTTTATACTGTTGCATGTGTTTTACACCTCAACTTCACAATTAGACTGATGATTATCACAGTTGCCATCTTGGAGTGCCTATTAGGTGATAAGGAGCATTTATATGTTTAAAATTTTACATCAAACCCACACATTAGTTATTACCCTCATTATACATATGAGTAAATGAGGCACAAGGGTTAAATTACTTGCCTGGGACTATATAAATACGGTGTATTTATACGTGTATAATACGGTGTATAATATGGACCTGGAGTGGAATCTCATATATTTAGAAAGCAAAGATCATTGCTGAAATTTTTGTATATACCCTTGGCCACTTTTATGGTGCTTTACTTACATTAGATACTAAAACATTATTTTCTGATTGATTTGTTTTAAGCACTGACTTAAAACTGTCCAGATTATCATAAGTAATGTTCTACAGCATCAACCAAAACTAACATTAGATGCTGTCTAACAGGGCAAAGTAGACTGGCACTAGGACAGTGCAATCAGTGATGATAAGAAATATAATTCCTGAGAAGGAAAGCAAATACTTGCACAGATGCATGATCAGGTACATATGGTTTAGAAATAAGCAATGACTTTGGCCAAGACACTGTCCCTCTTTGAAATGCTAAAGAACTGGTGAGAAGAGACATTAAGATAAGGAACATGCAAGATATGAGAGCATTCTCTTCAGATTTCAAAAGCAAGATTCAAGCACATCTGAAATAAAGCAGTTGATAAAAATGGTTATGAACAGGGATAATATGAAAATATTTAATAAGTAGGAGAGCATGGGCATGTATCAATGAGAAAGCCAAAGCAAGCATTAGAATGGACAACAACTATGGACAACTGGTCCAGCCACCCCGATGCATGTTGCCTGAGCATCAGTCCTAGTTGTGAGGTATGGACTGGCTAAAACGCTTATTGAATGAATGCCTCTTTCATCCCTTAGCATGGTTCAACTCTAGTCTGCTGTAATTGTCATATCCCTGGAATTATCAGGCCTGCAGCCAGGCTGCTTAGACCATGGTGATGCCTTCAGCAGATGTTTGTTGATTACCTACTCTGTGATATGTGCTGTCCTAGGTACTCAATAGACAAAGAGAAATCAGACACCAATCTTTCCAAGGAGTGTACAGTCTAGCTGATTCTTCACCAAAAGTTATCCCTGGTGCAATTCTAGAAACTTTTTTACCACGAAAGGATGAAGATAACATGCTTTCCTAAGAAGTCTATGTTTTAATTGAATTCTCTCCAGAAGCAGACCCTGAGGCAAGGGTTATGTGCAAATTTAGCTGTGCTTGATAAACAGGTATCTCTGCTGGCAATATAGAGAGTCAATACCAGTAACCCACCACTAAATCCCTCTTATTTAGATACCTTAGGCAAAATTAATTTCTATTATCTGCAAACAAAAGGTTGTAACTAAATCATAGTAGTTACTGTGCATGCTTGAGGAACATCATTTCTGTGTAAAACTTGCCCCATGCAAGTGGGGAGTGGAAAGGCGATAGAGAGAAGGCAACAATAAAGGGTGCGTTATTAAGCCAGTTACCACATTGGATGATTGAAATTTAACCCCCTGAGAACCTGAGAGTTACCCTGGCCAATTATCCCTACATGCTCATCAGTTATTAGTTAAGGGCTGCCTTTACGACAAATTCACAAGGGCAGCCTTGCAAAAAAGATGTTAATGGTGTTATTTAGGAATCATAGGCTGTCTTCTACTGAAACGAAAAGAGGATCCAAGAGGAAATGGGTGACACTCCAACATTGTCTACTACAGTGTTTTATCTAAAAGTTATGGGCCTTACATAATCAGCACAATAGATATAGCTATTGTCAAACAACAAACATTGGAAATCTACTTTTATTAAGGCAATATGCTAGTAACTGAGAGACAAGGGATGACACTAAGTAGTAAGTTTGTCTATTTCTTTGTATTCTACATTATGTAATGCTAGCCCCCAATATGACAAAATTTTTGCCTTTCAGAAATTGGTAGCCTAATTTTACAGGATAAGTTGCACACAAAATGAGATTCTGTGAGCATGTATGACAATCCACACTATAACTAGCAACCTTTGCTTGCAGGTAACAGAATTTAATCTAATTTATCCAGAAAATAAAAAAGGATTTATTGGTTGTTTACTAGTGTTGACTTTTGGCTCTCCAAGAGACCATCAGAAAAACTTGTTGATCAAGCAACGCTGAGTTTATTAGACCTATTGCACTAAAGGTCAACATTTATAGGGTTTTAGGGCCCAGCTATAGTGACTGTTAAAGCAAGTCAGCAAGGCATGGAACTATTTGGGCAGAATTTATAATACAATAGTTTTAGATGACGTGAGCATAGTGAGGCAAGGGCCTTGAAATGAGTCTTGATGAGCAAGCTGTTAGTCTTGATTTTAATTGGTTCACAATCTTATATTATGGGAACAAGTATATCCTGGAGCAGGTAGCTAAGCAATGCTTCTTGGATCTCAGTATTGCCTAACACAGGGACAGGGAATTATGCTAACTTCAGCTCTCATTGAATAGTTCATAGACTCAAAGAAGAACTGAACAACCAGATCTCCAGAAAGATAAGAACTAGACCATCTTAGGGAACTCAATGGCATTAACACACAAAAAGTCTTTTTAGGGCATTGTCATCTGGAGACTCAGCTCCTACCACCTTTCATTCTTGAGTGTTTCACCTTAAGCATCAAATTCCCAATAGAGTGCCAATAATTGGTCTAGTGTGGGATATGTGCCCGGCCTGTGGTTGAGAGGGACAGGCTCTGGAGTTTTATATTCCAGAAAAGTCATATGGAGAAGAGAATAAGTAATTTCCCAAAGGAAGAGAAACTAAGCAGAGAGAAACAAGAGACATCCACTACAACGATCAAAGCTCTCTCAAACCTCTTTCTCCTCCTGAGTATTGGATTTTGATTGAAGTATTCAATACTCATGAGTATTGACTTTCTATTTGTTGTTGCTCAAAACTTAACAATTTTTATTGTTCAAAATACAAAATTTGTATTTTTAAAAGTCATTTCTTTCTTCTCCTCTGATTGCTTCCTTACAACTAACCACTGTGATCAAAACTTGTCAATTCTATGTCTGTAATACATTTTTCCCATCCATCTCTTCTTTTCCATCTACCGATAACTGACCTAATCTGTTTTTAAATTATGTTCTTCCAAAATTCCTGCCATAGCCTCCTGTATGTTTTCTGCATTTACAGAATCTCGTCTACTTTCAGATTAACACTCTTCTTGAAACACAGTTGTGATTCTTTCATTCCCAGCTTTTCCTGATTCAGTCATTCCCCAATCCCTATCATATAAGTGTCACACACTTTGTTCCCACCTTAAAGGTCACTTATAATGGCCACCAGCTCTCTATCTGCACTTACTTTGTACTACTCACATTCATGTATGCTTTGCTCTAACCAAACACACAGCAATGTTCCCAGGGTACTCCCTATGATTTCTTAATCCCAGACTCCTTGAGAACACCGTGTATGTCTGATTCACCTTCATAGTCCCCAAATGCTTAACCTAGTCACTTAGGTTGCAATTTGAGTGACTACTCTGATGAACTGAAAATGACCACATTAAATGCTACTTTGGAAAAGACCATGAGGCCAAGTTCAGGATGAGTGGGAAGGAAATGTTGTCATTGATTATTAATGTCTGTCGTGGGCAGTGTGTATTGTGGGAGATCAAGATTTGGCCACCCTGAAATCTATCTCTTTACCTTGGTTGTTTTCTCTGAGGACATTTGACCTCCCCCACTAACTGCCTAAAAAATTTGACATGGTGGCTCCTTCCTGGAACAGATCTATCATGATGGCTGTAAAGATAATGTAAGATAGAGGTTACAATAGAAAAGGCACCAACAAGCCCATCTTATAGAAAGTTCTGTCTCTCTGGTCACATTCTCTGGATGGCCCTGCGAGGAGTTGCCAGACAATAATTTACATTTATAAGGGAAATCTCCATTTGTAAAGGTATCTCCCTCTCTGTTTTGGGAAGGGGGGGGATGGCCTCATTTCTAGAGGCTTATCAATATAAAAGGTGAGGCCTTAAATCTGCATAATAACTTTACTCTTGTTTACTGTGCTTCAGTGATAATCTCCTGTAACTGACACCCCCACCCCCAACATCCTCCTTGTCTTTGGTTGAACATGGTATTTAAGACGAGAATTTCTGCTATTGTGTTGAGAAACGCAGTGTCCCTGCTTTCTCCCATGTATACATGTTATTAAACTTGGTATTATTTTCTCCTGCTAACCTGTCTTGTTAATTATTTGGCCAGCCATAAGAACCTTAAGGAAAAGGGCAGAGGGAGATTCCACCTCTTCCCCCGATAGTATGTAGAGGGGACAATAACAGTATCTGTGCCTGGCACTCTCCATCTTTTAGTGCATATTCAATTAATATTTGTTGAATGAAGTTCTCCAAGAATTTAGAATGAAGAGGTCCCAGGAAAGGCCTCTTTGATCCTCCTTGGTTTGAGAAGTAAGACCACCTCTGTCTACAGAGCCTACAATTGTTAGTAATAACTGAAGCCATCTGCATTAACATGACTTAACTATCTGTTGCAGAAAATTCTGCAACAAGCCAAGAAGATAAGGCTATAAATCAATAAATAACTTTGCTGTTTGCTTTAGAAAAATTCCTGCAAACCAACTTGTCTAGGCAAATAATTTGCTCTCCTATCAGGACAAGAGATTGCTCACTGGGCAAACAACTCACTTATAAAACTTCAATTTACTTATCAAGATTCCCTTCAAGACCCTGCCCTCTTAAGTCCACCAATACTAAAATTTTATGTCATAAATGTTGCCCAGGTCCAACCAGCTCCCCACCTTGAACCACTCACCCTAAGACCCACTTAAACCCAGACTCCAAACCCTATAAATATCCTCTCCTGACATTTGCCTTCTTGAGATGCTGCTAAGACTCAATAAGGTAGTGTTCTCTCTTACTGTAGTAGGTTAATAAATTTAGCTTTTTTTGTCAACATATTTTGTGTTGGTTTTTTAGAGTTGATAGCTGATGTAAGAAATAGCACAAAAAATGAGGAACAAATTCGTGAAATTGAGAACCCTTTGGTGAGAGCTTAGGTGCACTTTCCCAGTTCTTGAAGAATTTTTAGGGACAGATAACTTGAGAAAAGGTGAATAACTGTCTAGTACTTTGTAAAGCAACATGACATTTTTGCACACCTACGATGCAAGGAAAAGAAAATCATTAGCGTTAGACACTGTCACTGTCAAGTACACAAGGCCAGTTGATTTTAGAGTCCAATCATGTAGACATTTCAAACAATGATGTATGTAAGAATTTCAGAGGAGCTTGTTTAAAAGGCTGATAAAGGGCCAGCTTCTGGAGACGCTGATTCAGAGGTCTGAGGCAGGGCTCGGGTATCTACATATCAAATAAGTTGGCAAGTGATTCTAAGGCAAGAGGATCTCTGACCATACTCTTAGAATCCAGGACAGTATCTAAAGTCTAGTCACCTAAAACCGCTTCTACCACAGGTCAATTCCCTCAAAACCCATTTCATCTAAATTTCAACTTCCTTTTGACTATTTTTTTATTCATTTGGTTGTCCTTTTCTTTTTCATCTTTTTGATACTTTAAGGATTTCAAAAAGAACGGAGGGAGGGAGGGGGAGAGAGAGAGAGAGATTCATCTTACCTAATTTTATTTTTCTGTTACTACATTTTATGTATTTTACAACTGATGATTTATTTTCATCTTATATATTGACTTTTTGTATTTGTATTGAAAACATGTTTTAACCAGGCTTTTGGGAGACACTTCCTTAAAAATATAGTATTTCTAGCAATATTAATTTACTGATAATACATAAAACATGAATTATAATCATTTGTTATGCAATATGCATAATGATCCTTGAAGAAAATATAGTAGTACTTGTCAAGTATTAATTTGATTTTAGGAGATGCTTTCTGTTAACTAGCTTATTATGTGCTCGTTGTCAGAAATAGCTTTTCCTTTCCCATAATGAACCTTTGACTTTGCATAAAAAATAAAAAAAAAAATAAATTCCCTACCCCAGACATACAACTGAGGGCTAGAAAGAGAGTGAAGAGAAGGAAAAAGGTGGGGAGGGATTGCAGGTTACTGAACAACAAACTTTCTTTCTTGCCAGTTTGCCTCAGGGAAGCCCTGCGAGCTCTGTTTGAACTCAGCTCTTTAAAGCAGTTCTTCTGGACAGATGATAAGGGATGGTGAAATAACTCCAGGAACATCACAATCAAAGTCTTATACGTATGACTAAAGCAGCTGTTAACAACTTTTTTCTTGCAAAAGCCAATGCCTTATGTTGTTCATCCTGACACATTCAAAAAAAAAGAGAAAATATTTACACATCAAAGATAGTTCCCTTCTTGCAAAGCAGCACGTTTCCCCAAATACCTTTTTTAACCCCTTTGGATGAGATTTTTATTGTCAAGTTTATTGGACACCAGCTTTTCCAGGAGCATGCCCTATTTCATTCATTCTGCAGGAACTGTACCAAACAAACTTGAAATACAACTTTTTGCATTATGGTTGGATTTGGAGATTGGTTTAAAAACATATACTTTCTAGCTTTTATATCGTATAAGCCAGATAAATTGTTAATGCTTTAGAACTCTCTACGCTGTATGAATGATGGAGATTTCTGTGTTATTCCTGATAAAGTTGAGGATATGGAAAGCAGTTTTAATCCTCTTTTTATACTATGCCTGTCTGTCTGTGGAACAAGTTCAGAGAACTGCTATACAGAAGGAGTAGAGCTACAGGCTTAATTTTCAAAGCCAGGTAATAGTATGTGGTCACATATTTTTAATCTATTTAAAATATAAAATAAATAAATAACTGATCTAGATAAAGTAACTGTTAAAAAATGAATTAAAGTTTTTGTAGGCTGAATTCGGGCCAGATGAAATTTCCATTTGTTAGCATTGTTGCTGTCGAAAGTGTCAAGGTTTAGTAAAATTTTAATCTTTCATTAAAAGTAAACCACTATTTTTTATTCAAGAAGGGACAATGATAAAAATAGCCAGTGCCAATCTTTTAACTGTACCTAAAAGTGCTCTGTCACCTATATCTAATGTCTTCATTTGAGCGTTATGCTTTGGATTATATTCAACCAGGTGCATTTCTTCTTCTAATTACAATCAGGATGTGTCTATATGAAGTGGAAAATGTGAGCAATTATTTAGATTGTTCAAAAAAATAAAAGCAAGCTCAGCTGAAAATACGCAAGTAAGTGGTGTAGAATGACGTATTTTTGAGATGGGAATCCTATTAAGTTCACCTCCAGTTCTCTTACTTTTGTAAATAGTTTCTCTTCATTTTTATTTTCTTATAATATGTGGATTTGTGAATCTCGGTGCAGATCCTTTTTAATCATCTTCAGGCATTTTGTTTACAAACTAGTCATTCATGGCTAGGTTATCTGTGCCTTTAGATTCTACTCTCAGAAAAGTAAAGATTTCTACGAGTGCTTGGTGACAAATATGCCCTACATAACCTGTTGGTAATGTTGGCAATATTCATAGAAATAAAGCATTGCTCAAAAGAACCAGCTTCTCTTTGCCATACAGATGAATGGCATTCAGAGGCATCCTTTATGTGAAAGAAATATCAAGGCAAATAAATCTTTCTATGTATACCACCCCCAACCCCGCCCCAAATTACCTGCTCTGTGTCTCATTCCTTCAGAGCCCTGGGAGATAATTCAATTGTTAACTTCCGGTCACCTTACTCCCCACTCCCTGATATTTTATTTTAAATCAGTGTTTGCAGCATAACATCACCTGGAACTTGTTAGAAACACATCTCTTGTTGAATGGGTTGAATTCAGTAGGTTGAATCTCAAACCTACTGAAACAGAATCGGCATTTTAGTAAGATCCTCAGACTTTCGTAAGGACATTAACATTTGAGAAGCTCTGAGTTAGACCTCATTAAGCCATAATCTGACTAGCTATCCTCTCATTAAACCACACTCTAATTGGAAATACAGAGAAGCCGCCTCATACTCATGTGCAATTCTGTAATCCCACATGAGATCTGACCTCACCTTTCTTGACTCTCTATTGTGTCTCAAGAGCCCAGGAATATTTTCAGTGTCTTCACCTGACATGGACAACTTCTCACCTCTAATGCACAGCTCTTCTACAATGATGAGAATTTTGGACACCAGTAAAGGACCGGGGCAGGGAAGGCTTTTTAAGCTGTTGTTTAAATCACGGCATGTAAACAATAATCGAACCTATCAGCATGCTAGGAAAGTATTGTTCATATTTACTTTCCTTCTAAAGGAAATCAGTCAATCATAACTCATAGCCAATTCTCTTATCTTATAGGCTAGTCTCAACAGCACATTTGAAGATAATTTCTCTGCCTAGATTTTTATGAAGAGTAGCCTGGATCTCTCCATTTGGTGTTGATTCTGAAATCTTGATAGAATTATCTTCTAGGTTCTGAGACCAAACATAACTTTGATCCTCAGAAGGCCATTGGTTCTTTTTACTTTATGAAAATGACAATTAATTAATCATTACAGCAGTGAAAATACTTCTGCCAACAGCAATTCACTCTCACTTTGCCCAAGCTAAATGAATATACGCAACTCCGCAGTCCTCTTCATCCTTATAGCTCCTGAGAATATTTCCTCTCTTTCCCT
Organism: Diceros bicornis minor; assembly: GCF_020826845.1. Classification (NCBI taxonomy): domain Eukaryota; kingdom Metazoa; phylum Chordata; class Mammalia; order Perissodactyla; family Rhinocerotidae; genus Diceros; species Diceros bicornis. The sequence continues at coordinate 17,091,767 of NC_080766.1, forward strand.
CCTCTCTATTCCCATTGTCACTGTCATCGTCTGAGTTCCTATAATTTCTAATGTAGACTATTGCAATAGTCTCCTAATTAGTCTCTCTGACTCTGGTTGCAATCCTTGCTCTTCACTCCCCACACTTTCTAAAATATATGTCTGACCATGTCACATTCTGTTCAAAATTTTTCAATGGCTCCCATACTGTCAGCTCAATGATATACAGACCCATCGGTAGCCATGCAAGGGTTTGCTTGGTCAGGCCATTGCCTTTCTGTATAGTCTTATGTCTCCTTCTTGACCCTTTCTGCATAAACACCAGAAATAAGTCACTTTATAAGCTTTCTTTTACCTCAATTCCTTTGCCTAAAATGCTCTCAAACTTTTCTGACTTTAAATACTAATCAACCATCAAGTCTCAATTCAAACATTGCTTCTGTGGAGCCATTCTTGGTGTACTCCAGGAAAATTAAATTATCTTCCTTCATTTCTATTGTACTTTATATAGCTCTATATTATAGCATATATTTTTTATAATTGCCAATGAACTAGAATACAAAAACCCTGAGGGCAAGGAAAATCTCCTTTCATTCTTTAATTCCAACCTCCTGGCTAAGGGAATAGTTGTAGAGCTCAGTAAAGATTACAGATTGACTGAATGGGATACATTTATATAAGAATTCATCAGATTGAAAGTAATGGATTTTTAGGCCCTGGAAAATGAGGGTTGAAATTCCAAATTTCTATCTGCAAATCTGTAGTCAACAAGCATATATTGTGCACAGAGATGCTGGGCAGGACATATAACTCATTCAACATGTCTCTATTTAGTGCATGTCAGCACTGTTCTGGGCGTTTGGGAAACATCGCTGAGAGATATAATCCCTACCTTAAATTGTCTGCATGGTATTGAACACAAGACTTCATTAAACTATACTCTGAACAATGGCCTTAATTAATCTAAACTCAAATTAAGAATATACAGGAGGGCTCCTCCAATTCATTCATCTTTCAGTAGTTCATTATGGTGCTTCTCAAATCTCAGTGTGCATATGAATGCAGATTATGATTCATTAGGTCTGATGTGCAACCTGACATCCTGCTTTTCTAAGAAGCTCTCAAGTGATGCCCACACTATTGGTCCACGGCCACATTTTTTTAGCAAGGGTTTATGGTTCAAGAACAATCCTGAACCTTCCTAGGAATGAACCTCCCTCATATTACCAAAGCTCCAGAGCACCCTCATCATGTTCTTCAGATCCATGGATCAGAGTGGGGTAAAGATGGAACAAAGCTAACCATGTGGGGTGCTATGCCAGGGAGGTCTAGAGACAGTGTTTTCAAAGAAGTTCTTAGGGCCCATCTACCCCTGAACAGGGGCAAGTAACTAAAGAGGAAAAGATAGCTGGATGATATTGGAAGTTGTTTCAGAAAGTTGCAGTAGCAGCTCTCTCAAAATTAAGGCTGGTCCCAAACTAGCTTAAGTGATGGAGAACCAGGTACCCCTGAACAGCAACACACTTATTTTATTTTTATTTTTTACTTTTTTGTGAGGAAGATCGGCCCTGAGCTAACATCTGCCAACCCTCCTCTCTTTTTGCTGAGGAAGACTGGCCCTGGGCTAACATGCATGCCCATCTTCCTCTACTTTATATGGGACACCGCCACAGCATGGCTTGACAAGCGGTGCGTCAGTGCACGCCCGGGATCCAAACTGGCGAACCCCGGGCCGCCGCAGCGGAGCGCGCGCACTTAACCGCTTGTGTCACCGGGCTAGCCCCTAGTAACGCACTTATTTTAAATAGACATGTCCTTGCTCAGCTTCTTGTAGGACGAAACTTGATATAAATTCCTTTGCATTCCTTACAACATCAAAGACAGTGCTCTGCATAGAATAGAGGTTAAATATACGTGGAATGAACGAATGAATGAATGAATGTTCTTTATTTTACAAGATAATTGGAAGCTTTCAGCATTTAAGTCACTTGTCTGACCTATTAGTTATGGAAGATGGTAAACCTAAAGGCTTTATTGAAATGCTATTGTTACAAACACTGAGTTATGCTAGCTTACATAGGATAAAAAAATTCAAGAAAAGTACACATCACATAAACTGCCTTTTAACTGAGTGGGATGGCTGGCATTTAAGCACTGTGGTTTTTATGTTCCGTGCTGGTTGTCTGCCACAGTCTAGCTGAAGTTTAACATTAAATAATGTTAATTATGTGAATTTGGGGGAGAATTTGCATTTATATCTCATATGGTTTGTTACCCAAATAGAATTGCGTGGCTACATTTTTCTGTTTTTTCATGTCTTATTTTGTTAATCATTCCAAACACATTTGTTCCATTCCATAAAAATGAGCAGCTTACCTTCCACCTTTGTGAAATTACTGTTAATCATTCTCTAATGTCTGCATTATCCCATTTAAACCGTTCCCCTGTGGTTTTACAATTCCTTCTGCTCACTAATCCAATAGGAGGAATGATGTGCAAACAAGCAAATATAGAGAAACAAATAGGTTTTTCTTGTGAATCATCATTGTAAGCCTCCTCAGCACCATTAGAGTTTCTTAAACTGTTATTTAAGAGTCAAATAAATCTATAGATAGAGCATCTGAGCCAATGGGCTTGAAATTCATGCAGGTGGTGATATAAGCCTGATATAAGATAGAAGATGCTTTTATAACCATGATCCACCTCCACTTCCTGCACCTAGACTTAGTCTTGACTATAGAACATTAATCTGAAAACTTGACCATGGTAGAATAATAACTGGAAACATGTGAGACATCTCATGGAAAGAGAAAATGCATGTAATTTCCTACGATCTATGTCCCTCTTGCTAACCAAACTTATCTCAGACGATAAAGAATTGCATATTTCCATGTAATTGTTACATGAGCAAATATATCCAAAAAAGGCCAAATATCTGCGTTGAATATAGAAACATCCAATCAGTTAGCTGGATATATCTTAAATATCCAGATGTTTATGTTTTAGAGGTAATATATCCACATAGTTAACTAGAGTTTATTGTTCTTATGTTGAGTGTTTTATAGTCTGTATACAATACTTGAATATGTATTTTAGACCAATATTTTATCTGGCTTTCTGGGATTACAGAGCTATAACATTAGATACCCATGACCATGTCACATTTATTTTTACGAATAAAAAAAGTATGCAAGGATAATAATAGAAGAAGCTGACTAAATACCAAATGTACCAATACCACATTTAAATTCTGAAATAAAACCTTTCTCTACCTGTTAGGATACAAGCAACATTTTCACTATATAAAGAAGATTACTCTCTTTATGCCACAATCCGAAATTCTGCTTTTTCAATCTACATGCCTGGGGTCTTTACAGTGATGTCACACTATGATTAAGCTCAAGTGTGGGTGAGTAGGAAGGGTGGATATTCCCCCATTGCCTTCTCTTTGCCTGTGGGAAGTCACAGAGGATGTCCAAGATTATCACATGTATTATGCCATGCCTCTATCCATTAGCTCACTTGACTACTATCACAGGAAAAATTGATCAAAACATGAAATATACCACTGCTAATTTTCACCTTCACTGTATATTCAATACAGATCCAGAATGCACATGTAGGCTAAAGTCCCCTTTATCTCCCATGAAGTCCTTAATTCTGGCGTTCTTTTTTAACCTACAGCACCATTGACATAAACTGTTATAGTCCTGCTCTTCTATCTATGGGAGTCTTTTATAGACAACCCTTTTCTATGATTTACATCTCATTATAAAAATCAAATTTCTTAGCTGTCAGAAAGAAATTGAGTGCAGCAAGATGGGAACTAGTTCTCTGACATACTGAGATGGCGTATCAGCCTGGAGGTGTAACTCCCAAAGCAGAAAGCTGGAATTATAGATACCACCTACATTCATTCATAAATAGAAGAAATAATTGATAGTACAGAACAGTGATTTTCAAGTCATGGTGCAAAAGATTCTAAATAGTATTTTAATTTAGAAAAATTGATTTATGACTGAAGATATCAAAATTCACGAGGACTCATTTCCCTCTTGCACTGTAAATTAATATCACATTTGTCTTACTGGAAAAAACAGAAATATTAATGATTTATAAAATGAAACGTAGTGGCTCAACTCTCTTCAGAAGGAGGATCTACCAGTTTCTTTAAAGCTCTACTACTAATATTAATAACATTAATTATTTTTGCTATTTGAGCTTTAATCTGCCCTTTTAACCAGTCTGAGGAGATATATAGGCATAGCATGTTACTTTGATTTTTAACTAATTATGAATTAAAGTTTCTTAAAGCATTTACCTAAATTTGGATCATGTGAAAAGAACTAAAAATTAGACTTATGAGCTTCATAAATCATTTTCTCTGCATTCCCTATTTATTAATGTGTCCATTCTGTAAAAGAAGCAATGGAGTCTTCTTTTACTCAACTCCTTCCACTCCCCATTGTCTCACCATCGGCATCTAACACACTGCTTTCATATGTTCAGTAATGAATTTGTGTGTGTGTGTTAGTGTATGTGTGTGTTTCCTTCCCATTATTGATAAAGGGTATAGAATGTCCATCCCTGGAGAGCTTCAAGAAATGAATAAAACCTATGTTTTGCATGATGCATTATTCCCCTCAGGAGTCTGCCAGATGATCTCTTAAAGTCATTTTTTGATCTATAACTAAATGATCAGTGAGCCAGCTTCAGGCCGCCCTGTACTATTTAGTACATTGTACTATTGCTCAAGAGTACTAAATGGTGCCCCTGGGCTCTGAAAAAATTAATGTATAATCCTAAGGGTCCAAATTACTGCCAGGGAGTGATTTAGGTAACAGGAAATAAATTCCATTAATATCTAGCTAAGTAGTTAATCAGCAAGTAAAATAATAATAATAAAAAAATAAGGAGTTAAATCTGTTTTCTCATTCTGTCCTCTATGGACAGAAAGAATAACTGCTAGGTGTGCTCCTCAGAAAAATCTTTAATAAATTTTAAAGTAGTGATCAAGACTTCCCCTGGGTTTCTCACCTCTAAACGAAATATTCCCTATTCGTTTGATCGTTACGCATAAGATCTGTTTTCATCCCTTTGCCTTCACTGCTCTTTTCAATGTTCTCTTCAGTTTATCTACATCTTTATCAATGTCATGACCCATAATATTAATCTGATGAAGGACTAGAATATATTGTAAGAAGTGCCCCTTCTTGCCTATATTTTTAAATATTACCTTGATCTCATGACAAACACCGACTTTATGAATGGCAGATCTGTAGCTTTTGTAATAACCGACTGCAATCATGGGTAGACATTCTAGTTACAATAGTACCTAAAACATCTCTGGTTTATGTACCAAGCTTATGAACCAGGCTCTGTTTAAAGATAATAATTTTGACAAAAAAGCATTTTGCTAGTCAAAGGAAGGTAAGGAGATTCATGCAGTAATATTAGATGACCTACTATAAAAACATAAATACAAGTCTTCCAGGTCTGAGAACAACTATGTGTGTCCAGCCATATCAGGCTTCTCCATCAGTAATCGCATGTATCTGTGGGAGAATCTTGAATCTAATAAAAGAACACAAATCGCTGTGATTTATTCTTTTTCAAGTCTTTTTTTTTAAACTATGGGTCTTACATTTTATTTTATTTTTTACATGTGTTTTGTGTATGTGTGTGTGAGGAAGATCAGCCCTGAGCTAACATCCAATGCCGATCCTCCTCTTTTTTGCTGAGGAAGATTGGCCCTGAGCTAACATCTGTGCCCATCTTCCTCTGCTTTATATTGGATGCTGCCACAGCATGGCGTGACAAGCAGTGCGTCGGTGTGTGCCTGGGATCCGAACCCACGAACCCTGGGCCACTGAAGTAGAGCGCGCACACTTAACTGCTTGCACCACCGCGCTGGCCCCATGATTTATTCTTCAGTGTTAGTGTGGTAGCGTCTGCTTGGTACTTCTTACTCTCCCATTTTTATTAAGTTTGTCAATAATTTGGCCAATTAGTGTTCCTGGAAATAGCCATTATTGCAGTTAAAACAAACTTAAGCAAAATACAAAAGGATCAAATGCAAGAGAGAAATATCATGATACACTTCCTCATTCAGTTGCCTGGTTGTTGTTTGCTCTCCCTTGTACTAGCAATTTCTTGAAAGAGAGGGAATACTAGTCATCTGAACATATCCTGTCTTCCTAAGGAAAGTGAAAAAGAATTATATGCTCTGTAAACCAATGCCTAACATCAGGGCTTAGTGTGAAATTCATCAAAATCTGTTTATTTTTCCATTTTTGAGAATCAGTTATGCTCGAAGTCCCATGCCACTATCCTTTACAATCGATCTCTTTCCAAATGGGAGAGTTAATTTCAAAGTCAGATGTATCACTTAGCACAGTTATTTTTGAAAAATAGTTCACCAAAATATGACCTCTGAATATCACTGAACTTTGCCATCAGTAAGAAGAGAGGAAAGGAATCCAGTCAATGAAGACCAATAACAGATGACCCTATTCTTCTCCCCAATTCATGTCTCTTTACTACTGTGATACGTTTTCATCTCTTCCCAGAGTAATTATATGCTACTGAGGCACAGTAATCTCAATCACTTCAATAGTACCTTTAGTTCTTGAAGTTACCATCTTCCTCCAAGTAAGGAGGAACTAGAAGAAAGGTGGTCAGTGAGAGGAAGGAAAGTCAAGTCATCAGGCCTACCTCCATAACGTTTATATGACACCATCAGTTTTATCCCCGAGGACAGTTGATTCTCCTTAGAAGAATGGTAAAGAACATTTTGGAGAACATCTTACTGAAAACTCAAAAAATAGAGGAGATAAAAGTACTCCTAACCCTCTGAGGAGAGTAATCCAGGTGGTAGGTGAAAAACCAAAGGGATTGGCCTTCATCCTGGGGCAACAGGTATGGTCAGATCAGAAGATACTATTTAGATGCCATTATGGAAGATACAGATGTATATTAGGCTTAAGGGAATGTAAGGCTACCCTTTGGAAAACTTAATGAAAAGAGATGGGACTTTGATGGTAACAGACTTCACCTCCACAGTAAAATCAGTAAAGTCAACACAAGTATCATTGGCAATGTTAGACATCCACACCCAGACATATTACAATCAAATTGTTGAAACACAAAGGGAATCTTGAAAGCAACAACAGAGAAATAACTCACTATGTACAAGAGATCCTGATTAAGATTAATAACTGACTTCTTATCAGAAACCATTCAGGCCAGAAGGCAGTGAGATGACATATTCAAAGTGCAAAAGAAAAGGCCTGTCAATCAAGAATTCTATATCCAACAAAACTACCCCTCAAAAATAAGGAAGAGATTAAGACATTCCCAGATAAATAAAAACAGATAATTCATCACTGCTACTACAATAAATACTAAAGGGAGTCTTTCAGATTGCAATGAAAGGACGCTGAACAATAACTTGAATCCACATGAAGAAGTAAAGAGCACTGGTTAAGGTAACTATATAGATAAATATAAAAGCATGTATTTTTGGTTTTAACTCTTTTCTTTTCCTATCTGATTTAGAAGACAACTGCATAAAGCAATAATATTATACTGTGTTGATGGGCTTCTAACGTACAAAGACGTAAGTTATATGACAACAATATCACAAAGTAAGGTTAGGGAACAAAGCTATATAGGAGCAAAGTTTTTTATACTACTGAAATTAATATAATCTGAACCAAAGTGTTATAAACTAAGTTGTTCATTTCAATCCCTAGGGCAACCACTAAGAAAATAATTCAAAAATATATAGTAAAAGAAATGTCAAGGGAATTAAAATGGTACACTAGAAAATATTTATTTAACAAAAAAGAAGCAGTAATGGAAGAATAGAGAAGCAAAAAAGACTTAAGACATAGAAAACCAATATCAAAAGGTAAGATGTAAATGCTACCTTACATGTAATTACACTAAATTTAGATGGATTAAGCACTCCAATCAAAAAGTAGACTGGCAGATGGATAAAAAAAAAACATCCAACTATCTGCTGTCTTTAACACTGTATATAAGTTTTATCTGTTTCCAGATATTCTGTGAAATAACCATGTAGTGTGTACTTTTTTGTGTCTGGCTTCTTTCACGTAATGCCCATACATCCATATTGTGGCTGTAGTTGTAGTTTGCTCATTTGTATTGCAGTATAGGATTCCACTGTGTGATTATACCATAACGTATTTATCAGTTCTACAATTGATAGATATTTGGGTAGTTTCCAATTGGGGCTATTATGTGTAGTGCTGCTGTGAATATTTTTGTATATATCTTTTGGTGAATATATTTAAATACACTTCTCTTGAATATATAACTAAGATTGAAACCGTTGTATAGGATATACCTATGTTCAATTTTTAGTAAGTACTGCCAAATATTTTCAAGAGTAGCTGTACTAATGTACATTCCTTTCAGCAATTTATGAGAGTTTAGTTGATCTATATCCTCACTGATATTTGGTATTGTCTGTTTTTCATTTTAGTCATTCTGATGGGCATGCAGTTATGTCAAATTGTGGTTTTAATTTGCATTTCTCTAATGACTAACAAAGTTGAACACCTTATCGTATGTTTACTGGTCATTTTTATGTCCTCTTTTTGGGATACCTGCTCATTTTTTTGTTCGGATTGTCAGTCTTTTTTTTAATTGGTTTTCAAATATTTTCTCCCAATCTGTGGGTTTATTTTCATTCTCTAAATGGTGCTGTTTGATGAACAGACATTCTTAAAAGAGTCAAATTTATCAATTTTTCTTTTATGGTTATTCATTCTGAGGTCATATTTAAAGAAATATTTCTCTACTCTAAGATCTTAAAGATATTCTTCTATGCTGTTTCTAAAAGAATTTTTTTTTTACCTTTTACATGCAGATCTGTACTTCATCTAGAATTGACTTTTGTGCGTACTGAGAGATATAGGTTGAGAGAGATATATTTTTTACCCTATGGCTAGCCAGTTGACCCAGCACCATTTTATTAAAATGACCATCCTCTCCCCAATGTTTTCTAGTGCTTCCTTTGTTGTGATTTTGAAGGTGTTTTCTTTTTTTCTCTTTTAGCTGGCTAACTAGAGTTCTGAAGATGTTATCTGGTAAGTACTGACGCACAGAAAGCCACGAACCCAGATCCTGGAAATAAAAAACACTGATGCTATTATTTCTACTAGTTCTCAGTGCTTTATAGTCTAGCTATGCTTGATACATGTTTCTTTCCAACGATTCTTTTTCTCTTTGATAAATAACATTTTGCCTAGTAAGATAAGTAATACTGCTCATTGATTTTAAAAAATTAGAACATACAGAAAATAATAAAGCATCAAATAAGAATCACTTATAATCCCACCACTCAAAAGAAAATCACTAAAAATTTTCGATGAGTTTTTTTCTCATTCATTTTTCTAACAAGTTCATTCTTAATATTTAATTCAAAGTTACTAAGTACATAAAAACACAGGGATATATAATGAAAACATAGAAGATGACTTTTAATTTACCAAATATGCATTCAAGAACACTTAAAAATGCAGCAGCGAAACAAGATGGTGCAGACTCATCTTTCTCTGTTCCTCCTCTACTAAGTACAGCTATAAATTCTGAAAACAACCCAAGAGGCAACACTGAAAGCTGAAAAGAGGAAAGCAGACTGGCTAGAGACCCAAGGAATGGAGAAATGACACAGTGGCTTGACATCTTCTGACCTCCCCCTGACTCCAATTGCACCAGCAGAAGAAGAACCAGGCCCAACATCTTCTGATCCCCAATCTAATGGCAGAATGTGGTCCAGGTAAGTAGGTTACTCTCCCAGATTGAACAAGAGTACCAACAACAACAATCAGTCTGGGGAATTGTTCTCTGCCACCATGGCAAAGACTCTTCCTAACTCTTAAACTCAGAGACACGAGGCAGCCTTCTCAGGCAGGGACTGAGTGGGAGCTCTGCAAAAATAGAAGGCCCATGGAACTATCTCAACTCCATGAGCAAGAGTCTCCTTTCTCTCACCCAAAGACTCTAGGTGGCCTGGCTTAGTGGCTGGGACCAAAAAGAATCATCAGGAGATCAAGTGGCATCAGGCAAACCAAAGAGACCAAAATAGATTACAAAGGCTCAGAAAGCTAAACTGTCAGTGCAACTGTAGTCCACAAAATGTAGGCCAGGACCTACATGTTAGACCTGAACATAAGAAAGAAGATATAGAAGACATGAAGAAGGTCTGATAAAGCAGAAAACTTAAATAGGATCCAGAGTATCCCAAAATAATAATCAAAATTTCCAGGATACAATTGAAAATCACTTGCCATAACAAGAAACAGGAAAATCACAACTTGAATGAGAAAAAACAACAGATCCCAACACTAGGATAAACAGGATATTGGAATTGTCTGACAAGGATTTTATCATAGCTATCATAAAAATGCTTCAACAAGAAATTATGAATACCTTTGAAAAAAATAGAAAGTCTCACCAAAAACAAAAGAGACCAAATGGAAGTATAAAACTAAAAATTACAATAACTGAAATTAAAATATTCAGTGGAGGGTCTCAACAGAAGAATGAATATGACAGAGGAAATGATCAGTAAACTTGAAGATAGAATACAAATTACTCAATCTGAACAACAAAGAGAAAACAGACTAAACACACACACAAACATACACAGAGCCTCAGAAATCTGTGGGACAATGATAAAAGATCCAATGTTCATGTCATCAGTCCCAGTACAAGAAATGAAAAAAAAATATTTGAAGAAATAAGGGCTGAAAATTTCCTAAATCTGGTGAAAGACATGCACATAACTGATTCAAAAAGTTGAGCAAATCTCAAATACAATAAACTCAAAGGAATCCACACCAAGACACGTTAAAATTAAAGTTTTAAAAGCAAAGACAAAATTTTGAAAGCAGCCGAAGAGAAAGCAGCCAAACAACATATTACCTATAGGGTAACAACAAATGATATACTTCTCATCTCAAATCATGGAGACCAGAAAGAAGTGGTATGACATTTTTCAAGTACTTAAAGAAAAGAACTGTCAACTCCAATTATCCTTCAGGAATGAAGGGGAAAATAAGGACATTTTCAGACAAAGGAAATGTAAGAGAATTTGTCACCAGCAGACTTACTCTAAAAGAATGTTTGAGGAGAGTTCTCCAAACAGAAAGAAAATGACAGAAAGATAAGACTTGGAATTCCATAAAAAAGGACAAACAATGCAATGGGCAAAAACAACGGTAAGTAGACTATTCTTCTCATGATTTTTTAAAAATCACATTTTAATATTGAAGCAAAATTGTAAGACTATATGTTCAATACATGTAGAGAAAATATTCAAGATAATTATATTTTCACAGTAGGAGGATAAAGAGACCTAAATGTAAGTAAGGTTTCTACACTTCACTGGAAGTGGTAAACATCAAAACTAGTATACTATGGTAAGTTATATATGTATATTATAATATCTAGAGCAACCACTAAGAAAACTATATAAAGACACATGCTCAAAAACATTAAAAATAAATCAAAATAGTATCCTTAAAGATAGTCAAGTAGAGGTTAGTGTCAAGATGGCAGGATAGGCAGATTCTGAACTCACCTCCTCCCATGGACACAACAAATTTACAACTACTCTTGGAACAATTACCCCTGAGACACAACTGAAAATTGTATAAAAAGAACCCCCACAACAAGGGATAGTCCTAACTGAGGTGGAAGAGGCAGAAATCCCTTTGTGGACAGAAAAAAAGCCACCTTCACGAGCTACGGCGCTTCACGGCTGGCCGGGCACAATCCTAAGGTACGAAGCCTTCCGTGGAGGAGTAGGGAACCTGAGCGGGGAAGCATTACTGCTATAAACATCCTTTGGACTCAGCACAATCGAGAGACGAGTGTCATAATATCTGGCTTTGCTGGCTATTAACTACAACGGGGAATACCCCCAGAAAAGCTGGGACGTAAGGAAATTAAAGCTGGCTCTTAAACGGTCCATGCACAAATTCACCCATTTTGGAAAGCAACCTAAAATCACCTGAAAGAGAGGTGCACAGTCCTTTGGCTAAAACAGACTCATCTGTTAGGCTCTGGGTGCATCTCAGTGAGAGGGAGACCTCTCCAGGGACTGAGACATTGGTGGCAGCCCCTGTTGTGACCTAGTACAGGTGTGATGACACAGACACTGGCAGACGCCATTGGAGCTCTTCCCCTGGCCTGTTATCCCAGGGTCTGCCCCACCCACTAGAACACCTATTTAATCCAGCTCAGCCAGGGCAGCCAGCCACCCTAGGGACTGGCCCCACCCAACAGTAAGCCCTCAGGTAACTTTTGCACATGCATAGGCTGGGTGCCTGGATCCTCGGCAGCTGGGCAAGTGGGTCTACCTCTGAGGGGCAGGGCATGCACGAGGAGCAGGTGGAGTGTGTGGGGCCTCTGCCGTGGGGCCACTGGGTCCTCTTCAGGGGGTTGGGGCACGCACATGGGGCAGGACTGTGTTGACAAATATGTGTGGCCCTGCGGCAGTGGGCCTTGTCAGCTGCAGAAGACTTGTGCTTCTCAAACAGCCACATAGGGGATTGGCCCCACATTCCAAAGCCTGAAAAACTGGTTGCTCCCGTGCCTAGGGCCAGCCCCACTCAGCTGCAATCCTGAGAGAGCTGATAAGAGCCTGGTAGGCCGGAGGCCTATAGCAATTGTAAGCCCCTGAGACTAGCAACCAGCCACATTGGGGGCCTACTCACTTAACAGAAAAACTGCAATAGGAGTGTGCTATTAGACCTTGTAGCCAACTGTGCTGGGGCTCCTCATGCCTAATAAAGTGACTGAAGAGTCCACAGCAGCCACATGCAGCTGAGCATTACAACCAGCCAGCCAGGGGAACAGCCGAGCTCCCTGAGCACCTGCAGCAACAGCAACCCTGCCACAGCAGGACGACACATATAGCCCACACAAGTGACACTCCTGGAGTGTTTGGAACTGGTGATGAGAGGGAAGCACACTGCTGGACCTCATAAGTCATCTCTTACATAAGGCCACCTCTCCAAGATCAGGAGACGTAGTTGACCTACTTAATACATAGATATAAGCAAAGAGAAAAAGGCAAAATGAGGAGACAAAGGAATACATTCCAAAGAAGGAACAGGACAAAACAGCAGAAAAAGAACTAAACAAAACAGAAATAAAAGATCTACCTCACAAAGAGTTCAAACAAAAAGTCATAAGGATGCTCACCGATCTTGGGAGAAGAATGGACGAACTCAGTAAGAACTTCAACAAAGAATTGGAAAATATAAAAAAGAGCCAATCAGAAATGAAGAATACAATACTGGAAATGAAAAATTCACTAGAGGGACTCAATACCAGATTAGATGATACAGAAGAACAGATGAATGAGCTTGACGAAAGACTAGAGGAAATCACCCAAGCTGAACAGATAAAGGAAAAAAGAATTAAAAAGAATGAGAACAGGGGCCGGCCTGGTGGTGTAGTGGTTAAGTTTGTGTGCTCTGATTTGGTGGGCCAGGGTTCGCAGGTTTGAATCCTGGGTGCGGACCTGTGCACTGCTCATCAAGCCATGATGTGGTGGCATCCCATACACAAAATAGATAGGGACAGATATTAGCTCAGGGCTAATCTTCCTCAGCAAAAAAGAGGAAGATTGGCAAGGGATGTTAGCTCAGGGCTGATCTTCCTCAACAACAACAAAAAAGAATGAGAACGGTCTAAGGGACCTCTGGGACAACATCAAGTGCACTAACGTTCATATTATAGGTGTCCAAGAAGGAGAAGAGAGAGACAAAGGGGCAGAGAATCTATTTGAAGAAATGACAGCAGTCAACTTTCCTAACCTAAGGAAGGAAACAGACATCCATGTACAGGAAGCACAGAAAGCACCAAACAATATAGAGGCCCATACCAAGACACACTATAAGTAAAATGTCAAGTATTAAAGATAAAGAGAGAATCCTAAAAGCCCCAAGAGAAAGGCAACAAGTTACCTACAAATGAAACCCCATAAGGCTATCAGCTGACTTTCAGCAGACACCTTACAGGCTGGAAGGGAGTGGCATGATATATTTAAAGTGCTGAAAGGAAAAAACCTACAGCCAAGAATACTCTACCCAGCAAGGTTATCATTCAGAATGGAAGGAGAGATAAAGAGTTTCCCAGACAAGCAAACATTAAAGGAGTTTATGACCAAGAAACCAGTCTTACAAGAAATGCTAAATGGACTTATATAAGTGGAAAGAGAAGACCACAAATAGGAATAAGAAAATTGTCAGGAAAAAAAGCAATAACAAGTAAAGGCAAAAATACAGTAAAGGTAGCAGATCAATCACCTATGAAGATAATATGAAGGTCAAAAGACAAAAGTATTAGAATTACTATTTTCATGATAAGAGGGTAATGGATATACACACACACAAAAAGAGGTTACATATGATATTAAAAACATAAAATGTGGGAGGAAGGAGGAAAAGAGTAGAGCTTCTAGAAACAGGTAGAACTAAAGAGACCATCAACTTAATATAGATTGCTACACACATAGGTTATTAGATATGAACCTCATGGTAATCAAAAACCAGAAACCTATAATAAATACACAAAAAAATTAAGAAAAAGGATCCCAAACATAATACTAAAGAATGCCACCAAACCACAAGGGAAGAGAGCAAGAGAAGAAGAAAAGAACAGAGAAGAACTACTAAAACACCCAGAAAAGTAAGAAAATGGCAATAAGTAACAAAAAGTAAAAAAAATGGCAATAAATAGATACTTATCAATAGCTATTTTAAATGTCAATGGACTAAATGCTCCAACAGAAAGGCATAGGGTGGCTGACTGGACAAAAAAACAAGACCCATATATATGCTGCATACAAGAGACACACTTTAAACCTAAAGACCCTCACAAACTGAAAGTAAAGGGATGGAAAAAGATACTCCATGCAAATGGCAATGAAAAGAAAGCTGGGCTAGCAATACTTATATTAGACAAAATAGACTAAAACAAAAACTGTAACAAGAGACAAAGACGAGCAATACATAATGATCAAGAGAACAATCCAACAAGAAGATATAACACTTGTAAATATCTATGCACCCAACATAGGAGAACCTAAATATATAAAGGAATTATTAACAGACATAAAAGGAGAAATAGACAGTAACACAATAATAGTAGGGGACTTGAACACTCCACTTACACCAATGGATACATCATCCACAGGAGAGGAAGTCAAGATGGCGGCGTAGGCAGACTCTGAACTCACCTCCTCCCACGGACACAGCCAATTTACAACTACTCGTGGAAAAATTACCCGAGACAGAACTGAAAACTGGATAAGAGGAACTCCTGCAACAACGGACAATCCTAACTGAGGTAGAAGAGGCAGAAACTCCCTTCTGGAGAGGAAAAACGCTGCCTTCACAAGCCACAGCGCCTCACAGCCGCCCGGGAGCAGCCCACAGGTACGCAGCTTCCCTGGAGGTGTGGGGCCCAGAGCCGGGGAGCGCCCCCGCTGGGGGCATTTTGTGGACCTAGCCTAATCGAGACGAGTGGCATAATATCTGACTTTGCCTGCTACTAAAACATTGGGGAGTACCCCCAGAAAAGCTGGTTCACCAAGAAATTAAAACCGGCTCTTAAAGGGCCCACGCGCAAACTCACCCATTTCAGAAAGCTACCTAAAATCACCAGAAAAGAAAGGTGCACGGTGCTTTGGTGAAAAGAGACTCACCTAATAGGCCCCGAGTGCATCTCGGTGAGAGATGAGACCTCTCCAGGGACTGGGACATTGGCCACGGCCATTGTTGTGGCCTGGTGTAGACGTGCTGACACAGAAGCCATTAGAGTTGCCCCTGGGGCCTGCTAACCCAGGTCTGCCCCACCCGCTAGAGCACCGATTTAATCCAGCTCAGCCAGGGAAGGCAGCCCACCCTAGAGACTGGCCCCACCCAACAACAAGCCCTCAGGCAACTTGTGGGCCTGCACAGATTGGTGACTGGATTCTCTGCAGCCTGTCAACTGAGCAGACTTCAGTGGGGCAAGGCTTGCACAAGGAGCAGGTGGAGAGTGTGGGGCGGAGGTGGAGTGTGTGGGGCTCCCGCCGTGGAGAGACTGGGTCCGTTTCGGGAGGTCAGGGCGAGCACACGGGGCAGGACTGTGTTGACTGTGTGTGTGGACCTGTGGGTGGCAGGGCTTGTCAGCTGCAGAAGACTTGTGCTTCTCAAAGACCCACATTGGGGGTCTGGCCCACCTTCCAAAGTCTGAAACAATTGGGTGCTCCTGTGCCTGAGGCCAGCCCCACCCAGCTGCAATCCTCAGAGAGCTGACAAGAGACATAAAGGCTGGAAGCTTATAGCGATTGTAAGGCCCTGAGCCTAACAACCTGACACACTGGGGGCCTACTCACTTAAAAGAAATACTGCAACACGAATGTGGTATTAGAACTTGCACCCAACTGTGCTGGGGCTCCCCACACCTGATAAAGAGACTGAAGGGCCCACAACAACTACAAGCAGCTGAGCATTACAACAGCTGGCCAGGAGCATAACTCGGCCTCCCTGGGTGCCTACAGGGAGAGCAAACAGGCCACAACAGAAGGACACACGTAGCCCACATAGGGGTCACCCCTGAAACATTGAGAACTGAGGGAAGCACACTGCAGGCCTCCTAAGCCATCACTTACATGAGGTCACCTATCCAAGTGCAGAAGACGTGGCTGACCTACCTAATACGTAGACACAAGCACAGGGAAAGAGGCAAAATGAGGAGGCAAAAGAATACATTCCAAGTAAGGGAACAGGACAAAACCCCAGAAAAGGAACTAAGTGAAACAGAAATGAGCAACCTACCTGACAGAGAGTTCAAACAAAGAGTGTTAAGGATGCTCACTGATCTTGGGAGAAGAATAGATGAACTCAGTGAGAATGTCAACAAAGAAATAGAAGATATAAAAAAGAACCAATCAGAAATGAAGAATTCAATACTGGAAATGAAAAATTCACTAGAGGGACTCAAAAGCAGAGTAGAGGATACAGAAGAACGGATCTGCGAGCTGGATGAAAGACTAGAAGAAATTACCCAAGCTGAACAGGTAAAAGAGAAAAGAATTAAAAAGAGTGAGGACAGTCTAAGGGACCTCTGGGACAACATCAAGCCCACTAACATCCGTGTTATAGGTGTCCCGGAAGGAGAAGAGCGAGACAAAGGGGCAGAGAATCTATTTCAAGAAATAATAGATGAAAGCTTCCTAACCTAAGGAAGAAAACAGACATCCAGGTACAGAAAGCAGAGAGAGCCCCAAACAAGATAAACCCAAAGAGGCCCACACCAAGACACATCATAATCAAAATGTCCAGAATTAAAGATAAAGAGAGAATCCTAAAAGCTGCAAAAGAAAGTCAAGTTACATACAAAGGAAACCCCATAAGGCTATCAGCTGACTTCTCAGCAGAAACCTTACAGGCTAGAAGAGAGTGGCATGATATATTTAAAGTGCTAAAAGGAAAAAACTTACAGCCAAGAATACTCTACCCAGCAAGGTTATCATTCAAAATGGAAGGAGAGATCAAAAATTTCCCAGACAAGCAAAAATTAAAGGAGTTTGTCACCAAGAAACCAGTGCTACAAAAAATGTTAAAAGGACTGATTTAAGGGGAAAAGAGAAGACCACAAATAGAAAAAATTTCCATGATAAGAGGGTAATGGATACAAATGCACAAAAAAGAGGTTAGATATATCAAAAACATAAAAGGAGGGAGGAGGGGAGTTAAAGTGTAGAGCTTTCAGAGAGAGGTCAAACTAAAGAGACCATCCATTCTGTATAGAAGAAGAAAGTAACAGAGAAGGACTACTAAAACACGGAGAAAAAAAAAGTTAAAAAATGGCAGTAAGCACATACTTATCAATAGCTACTTGAAAGGTCAATGGACTAAATGCTCCAATTAAAAGGCATAGGGTGGCTGAATGGATAAAAAAACAAGACCCATATAGATGCTGCATACAAGAGACACACTTCAGACCTAAAGACATTCACAAACTGAAAGTGAAGGGATGGAAAAAGATACTCCACGCAAATGGCAATGAAAAGAAAGCTGGGGTAGCAGTACTCATATCAGACAAAATAGACTTTAAAACAAAAACTGTAAAAAGAGACAAAGAAGGGCATTACATAATGATCAAGGGAACAATCCAACAAGAGGATATAACACTTCTAAATATCTACGCACCCAACGTAGGTGCACCTAAATATGTAAAGCAATTATTAACAGACATAAAAACAGAAATAGTCAGTAACACAAAAATAGTAGGAGACTTTAATACTCCACTTACACCAACAGACAGATCATCCAAACAGAAGATCAATAAGGAAACATTGGCCTTAAATGACACACTAGAACAGATGGAGCTAGTAGATATATACAGAGCATTCCATCCAAAAACCGAAGAATACATGTTCTTTTCAAATGCACATGGAAGATTCTCCAGGATTGATCACATATTAGGCCACAAAACAAGTCTCCATAAATTTAAGAAGACGGAAATAACACCAAGCATCTTTTCTGACCACAATGGTATGAAACTAGAAATCAACTATAGGAAGAAAATCAGAAAAGCCACAAATACATGGAGATTAAACAAAATGCTACTGAACAACGACTGGGTCAACGAAGAAATCAAAGAAAAATCAAAAAATACCTGGAGACAAATGAAAATGAAAATACGACATGCCAGAATTTATGGGATACAGCAAAAGAGGTTCTAAGAGGGAAGTTTATAGCAATACAGGCCTATCTCAACAAACAAGAAAAATCTCAAATAAATAATCTAACAATGCACCTAAAGTAACTGGAAAAAGAAGAACAAAGCCCAAAATCAGTAGAAGAAGGGAAATAATAAAAATCAGAGCAGAAATAAATGAATTAGAGACCAAAAAAAACAGAAAAAATTAATAAAACAAAGAGCTGGTTCTTTGAAAAGATAAACAAAATTGACAAACCTTTTTCTAGACTCACCAAGAAAAAAAGAGAGAAGGCACAAATAAGTAAAATCAGAAATGAAAGAGGAAAAATTACAACAGACACCTCAGAAATACAAAAGATTATAAGAGAATACTATGAAAAGCTATATGCCAACCAATTCGACAATCTGGAAGAAATGGATAAATTCTTAGAATCACACAACCTTGCAAAACTGGATCAAGAAGAAGTAGAGAATTTGAATAGACCAATCACCAGTAAGGAGATCGAAACAGTAATCAAAAACCTCCCCAAAAATAAAAGTCCAGGACCAGACGGCTTCCCTGGTGAATTCTACCAAACATTCCAAGAAGACTTAATACCTATCCTTCTCAAACTCTTCCAACAAATTGAGGAGGGGGGGATGCTCCCTAACTCACTCTATGAAGCCGACATTACCCTGATGCCAAAACCAGACTAGGACAACACAAAAAAAGAAAATTACAGGCCAATATCACTGATGAACATCAATGCAAAAATCCTCAGCAAAATACTAGCAAATCGCATACAACAATACGTTAAAAAGATTATACATCATGATCAAGTGGAATTTATTCCAGGTATGCAGGGATGGTTTAACATTAGCAAATAAATCAACATGATACACCACATTATTAAAATGAAGAATAAAAATCACATGATCATCTCAATAGCTGCAGAGAAAGCCTTTGACAAGATACAGCATCCATTTATGATAAAAACTCTGAATAAAATGGGTATAGAAGGAAAGTACCTCAACATAATAAAGACCATATATGAGAAACCCACAGCTAATATCATCCTCAATGGTGAAAAACTGAAAGCTATCCCTCTAAGAACGGGAACCAGACAAGGATGCCCACTCTCACCACTACTATTTAACATAGTACTGGAAGTCATAGCCAGAGCAATCAGGCAAGAGAAAGAATAAAAGGGATCCAAATTGGAAAGGAAGAAGTGAAACTGTCACTATTTGCAGATGACATGATTTTATATATAGAAAAGCCTAAAGAATCCACCAGAAAACTTTTAGAAGTAATAAACGAATATGGTAAAGTTGCAGGATACAAAATCAACATACAAAAATCAGTTGCATTTCTATACACTAACAACAAAGTAGCAGAAAGAGAAATTAAGAATACCATCCCATTTACAACTGCAACAAAACTAACAAAATACCTAGGAATAAACTTAACCAAAGAGGTGAAAGAGCTGTACATGGAAAATTATAAAACATTGTTGAAAGAAATTGAAGAAGACACAAAGAAATGGAAAGATATTCCGTGATATTGGATTGTAAAAATTAACATAGATAAGATGTCCATCCTTCCTAAAGCAATCTATAGATTCAATGCAATCCCTATCAAAGTTCCAACAACATTTTTCACAGATATAGAACAAAGAATCCTAAAATTTATACGGAACAACAAAAGACCCCGAATAGGTAAAGGAATCCTGAGAAAAAAGAACAAAGCTGGAGGTATCACACTCCCTGATTTCAAAATATACTACAAAGCTATAGTAACCAAAACAGCATGGTACTGGCACAAAAACAGACACAGAGATCAATGGAATAGAATTGAAAGCCCAGAAATAAACCCACACATCTATGGACAGTTAATCTTTGACAAAGGAGCCAAGAACATACAATGGAGAAAAGAAAGTCCCTTCAACAAATGGTATTGGGAAAACTGGATAGCCACATGCAAAAAAATGAAAGTAGACCCTTACCTTACAACATACACAAAACTTAACTCCAAATGGATTAAAGACTTGAATGTAAGACCTGAAACCATGAAACATCTAGAAGAAAACATAGGCAGTACGCTCTTCGACATCGGCCTTAGCAACATATTTTTAAGCACCATGTCTGACCGGGCAAGACAAACAATAGAAAAAATTAAACAAATGGGACTACATCAAACTAAAAAGCTTCTGCACAGCAAAGGAAACCATCAACAAAACAAAAAGACAACCTAACAATTGGGAGAAGATATTTGCAAACCATACATCTGATAAGGGCTTAATCTCCAAAATATATAAAGAACTCATGCATCTCAACAACAGAAAAACTAACAACCCAATTAAAAAATGGGCAAAAGACCTGAACAGACATTTCTCCAAAGAAGATATACAGATAGCCCACAGACACATGAAAAGATGTTCAAAATAATTAACTATCAGGGAAATGCAAATCAAAACTACAATGAGATATCACCTCACGCCCGTCAGAATGGCTATAATTAACAAGACAGGAAACAACATGTGTTGGAGAGGATGTGGAGAGAAGGGAACTCTCATACACTGCTGGTGGGAGTACAAACTGGTGCAGCCACTATGGAAAACAGTTTGGAGATTCCTCAAAAAATCAAGGATAGAACTACCATATGATCCAGCTATTCCACTGCTGGGTATTTATCCAAAGAACTTGACAACACCAATGCATAAAGATACATGCACCCCTGTGTTCATTACAGCGTTATTCACAATAGCCAAGACTTGGAAGCAACCTAAGTGCCCATCAAGGGATGAATGGATAAAGAAGATGTGGTATATATACACAATGGAATACTACTCAGCCATAAGAAATGATGAAATCCAGCCATTTGTGACAACATGGATGGACATTGAGGGTATTATGCAAAGTGAGATAAGTCAGAGGGAGAAGGTCAAATACCGTATGATTTCCTTCATTAAGTAGTAGACAATAACAACAATAAACAAACACATAGAGACAGAGATTGGATTGGTGGTTACCAGAGGGTAAGGGGGGGGATGGCGGAGGCTGAAAGGGATAATTCGGGACATGTGTGTGGAGATGGGTTGTAATTAGTTTTGGGTGGTGAACGTGATGTAATCTATGCAGAAATAGAAGTATAATGATGTACACCTGAAATTTAGACAATGTTATAAACCAATGTTACTGCAATAAACAAAAAATTTAAAATAAATAAATAGATCATCCAAACAAGATCAATAAGGAAACACTAGCCTTAAATGACACATTAGACCAGATGGACTTAATAGAAATATTCAGAACATTCCATCCAACAACCAAAGAATACACGTTTTTTTCAAATGCACATGGAACATTCTCCAGGATTGATCACATATTCGGCCACAAAACAAGTCTCAATAAATTTAAGATGACTGAAATAATACAAAGCATCTTTTCTGACCACAACAGTGTGCAACTAGAAATCAACTACAGGAAGAAAATCAGAAAAGCCACAAATGTGGAGATTAAACAAAATGCTACAGAACGATGATTGGGTCAATGAAGAAATAAAAGTAACAATCAAAAAATACTTGGAGACAAATGAAAACAAAAATACATACCAAAATTTAGGGGATACAACAAAAGCAGTTCTAAGAGGGAAGCTTATAGCAATACAGGCCTACCTCAACAAACAAGAAAAATCTCAAATAAACAATCTAACAGTGCACCTAAAGGAATTGGAAAATGAAGAACAAAGCCCAAAATCAGTAGAAGGAAGGAAATGGCAAAAATCAGAGCAGAAATAAATGAAATACAGACTTAAAAAACAATAGAAAATATCAATGAAACCAAAAGCTGATTCTTTGAAAAGGTAAACAAAATTGATAAACCTTTAGGTAGACTCAACAAAAAAAAAAAGAGAGAAAGCTCAAATAAATAAAATCAGAAATGAAAGAGGAGAAATTACAACGGACACCTCAGAAATACAAAAGATTAGAATACTATGAAAAGCTATATGCCAACAAATTGGATAATCTAGAAGAAATGGATAAATTCTTAGAATCATACAACTTCCAAAACTGAATGAAGAAGAAATAGAGAATTTGAATAGACCAATCACCAGTAAGGAGATTGAAACAGTAAGGAAAAACCTCCCAAAAAATAAAAGTCCAAGACCAGATGGCTTCCCTGGTGAATTCTACCAAACATTCAAAGAAGACTTAATAGCTATCCTTCTCAAACTTTTCCAAAAAATTGAAGAGGAGGGGATGCTTCCTAACTCATTCTACGAAGCCAACATTACCTTGATACCAAAACCAGACAAGCACAACACACAAAAAAGAAAATTCAGACCAATATCACTGATGAACATTGATGCAAAAATCCTCAACAAAATACTACTAAATTGAATACAAGAGTACATTAAAAAGATTATACACCAGGGGCCAGCCCAGTGGCATAGTGGCTAAGTTTGCACACTCCACTTCAGAGGCCTCAGGTTCACAGGTTCAGATCCCAGGCACAGACCTACACACCACTCATCAAACCATGCTGTGACGGCATCCTATATACAAAATAGAGGAAGATGGGTACAGATGTTAGCTAAGGGGTAACCTTCCTCAGCAAAAAGAAGATTGGCAAGGGATGTTACCTCAGGGCTGATCTTCCTCACCAAAAAAAGATCATACACCGTGATCAAGTGGGATTTATTCTATGGATGCAGGGATGGTTCAACATCCACAAATCAATCAACGTGATACACCACATTAATAAAATGAAGAATAAAAATCACATGATCATCTCAATAGATGCAGAGAAAGCATGTGACAAGATACAATATCCATTTATGATAAAAACGCTGAATAAAATGGGTATAGAAGGAAAGGACCTCAACATAACAAAGGTCATATGTGACAAACCCACAGCTAATATCATTCTCAATGGAGGAAAACTGAAAGCTATCCCTCTAAAAACAGGAACCAGACAAGGATGCACACTTTCACCACTCTTACTGAACATAGTATTGGAAGTCCTAGCTAGAGCAATCAGGCAAGAAAAAGAAATAAAAGGGATCCAAATTGGAAACGAAGAAGTGAAACTGTCACTATTTGCAGATGACATGATTTTACATATAGAAAACCCTAAAGAATCCACCAAAAAACTTTTAGAAATAATAAATGAATACCGTGAAGTTGCAGGATACAAAATCAATATATAAAAATCAGTTGTGTTTTGGGCGCCAGCCCGCTGGCACAAGCAGTTAAGTGCGCGCACTCCACTGCAGCAGCCCGGAGTTCGCTGGATCGGATCCTGGGCACACACTGACGCACTGCTGGGCAAGCCATGCTGTGGCAGCATCCCATATAAAGTGGAGGAAGATGGGCACGGATGTTTGCCCAGGGCCAGTCTTCTTCAGCAAAAAAAGAGGAGGATTGGCAGATGTTAGCACAGGGCTGATCTCCTCACACACACAGAAAAAAAATCAGTTGTGTTTCTATACACCAACAACGAAGTAGCAGAAAGAGAAATTAAGAACACACTCCCATTTACAATTGCAACAAGAATAATAAAATATCTGAGAACAAACTTAACCAAAGAGGTGAAAGATCTGTACATTGAAAACTATAAAACATTGTTGAAAGAAATTGAAGAAGACACAAAGAAATGAAAAGATATTCTGTGCTCTTGGATTGGAAGAATTAACATAGTTAAAATGTCCATACTTCCTAAAGCAATCTATAGATTCAATGCTATCCCTATCAAAGTTCCAACAACATTTTTCACAGAAATATAACAAAGATTTCTAAAATTTATATGAAACATCAAAAGACCCCAAATAGCCAAAGGAATCCTGAGAAAAAAGAACAAAGCTGGAGGTATCACACTCCCTGATTTCACAATATACTACAAAAGCTATAGTAACCAAAACAGCATGGTACTGGCACGAAAGCAGACACACAGATCAATGGGATAGAATCAAGAGCCCAGAAATAAACCCACACATCTGACAGCTAATTTTCAACAAGAGAGCCAAAAACATACAATGGAGAAAGGAAAGTCTCTTCAACAAATGGTGTTGGGAAAATTGGACAGCCACATGCAAAAGAATGAAAGTAGACCATTATCTTATACTATACACAAAAATTAACTCAAAATAGATTAAATACTTGAATGTAAGACCTGAAACCATGAAACTTGAGAAGAAAACATAGGCAGTATGCTCTTTGACATTGGTCTTAGCAGCATATTTTCAAGTACCATGTCTGACCAGGCAAGAGAAACAATAGAAAAAATGAACAAATGGGACTACATCAAACTAAAAAGCTTCTGCACAGCAAAGGAAACCATCAACAAAACAAAAAGACAACCTAACAATTGGGAGAAGATATTTGCAAACCGTATATCTGATAAGAGGTTAATATCCAAAATATATAAAGAACTCATACATCTCAACAACAAAAATACTAACAATCTAATTTAAAAATGGGCAAACCACACATCTATGGACAGCTAATCTTTGACAAAGGAGCCAAGAACATACAATGGGGAAAAGAAAGTCTCTTCAACAAATGGTGTTGGGAAAACTGGATAGCCATATGCAAAAAAATGAAAGTAGATCCTTACCTTACACCATACACAAAACTTAACTCCAAATGGATTAAAGACTTGAATGTAAGACCTGAAACTGTGAAAGTTCTAGAAGAAAACATAGGCAGTACGCTCTTCGACATCGGTCTTAGCAACATCTTTTCAAACACCACATCTGACCGGGCAAGAGAAACAATAGAAAAAATAAACAAATGGGACTACATCAAACTAAAAAGCTTCTGCACAGCAAAGGAAACCATCAACAAAACGAAAAGACAACCTAACAATTGGGAGAAGATATTTGCAAACCATACATCTGATAAGGGCTTAATCTCCAAAATATATAAAGAACTCATGCATCTCAACAACAAAAAAACTAACAACCCAATTAAAAAATGGGCAAAAGACCTGAACAGACATTTCTCCAAAGAAGATATACAGATGGCCAACAGACACATGAAAAGATGTTCAAAATCACTAATTATCAGGGAAATGCAAATCAAAACTACAATGAGATATCACCTCACGCCCGTCAGAATGGCTATAATTAACAAGACAGGAAACAACATGTGTTAGAGAGGATGTGGAGAGAAGGGAACTCTCATACACTGCTGGTGGGAGTGCAAACTGGTGCAGCCACTATGGAAAACAGTATGGAGATTCCTCAAAAAATCAACGATAGAACTACCATATGATCCAGCTATTCCACTGTTGGGTATTTATCCAAAGAACTTGAAAACACCAATTTGCAAAGGTACATGCACCCCTGTGTTCATTGCAGCCTTATTCACGATAGCCAAGACTTGGAAGCAACCTAAGTGCCCATCAAGGGACGAATGGATAAAGAAGATGTGGTATATATACACAATGGAATACTACTCAGCCATAAGAAACGACGAAATCCAGCCATTTGTGACAACATGGATGGACATTGAGGGTATAATGCAAAGTGAAATAAGTCAGAGGGAGAAGGTCAAATACCGTATGATTTCCTTCATTAAGTAGTAGATAATAACAACAATAAACAAATACATAGGGACAGAGATTGGATTGGTGGTTACCAGAGGGGAAGGGGGGAGGGAGGAGGGTGAAAGGGATAATTCGGTACATGTGTGTGGTGATGGGTTGTAATTAGTATTTTGGTGGTGAACATGATGTAGTCCATGCAGAAATAGAAGTACAATGATGTACACCTGAAATTTTTACAATGTTATAAACCAATGTTACTGCAATAAACAGATTATACTGACAAAAATAAATAAATAAATAAATAAATAAATAAATAATCTATCAATTTCACCTCAAAAAAAAAAAAAATGGGCAAAAGATCTGAAGAGACATTTCTCCAAAGAAGATATACAGATGGCCAACAGGCACATGAAAAGACGTTCAACATCATTAACTATCAGGGAAATGCAAATCAAAGCTACAGTGAGGTGTCCCCTCACTCCTGTCAGAATGGCTATAATTAACAAGACAGGAAACAACACGTGTTGGAGAGGACGTGGAGAGAAGGGAACTCTCACACACCGCTGGTTGGAGTGCAAACTGGTGCAGCCACTATGGAAAACAGTATGGAGATTCCTCAAAAAATTAAGAATAGAACTACCATACAATCCAGCTATTCCACTGCTGGGTATTTATCCAAAGAACATGAAAACATGAATGTGTAAAGATACATGCACCCCTATGTTCACTGCACCATTACTCACAATAGCCAAGACTAGGTGCCCATCAAGGGATGAATGGATAAAGAAGATACAGTATATATACACAATGGAATACTACTCAGCCATAAGAAATAATGAAATCTGGCCATTTGTAACAACATGGATGGACCTCGAGGGTATTATGCTAAGCAAAATTAGTCAGAGGGAGAAGGTCAAATACCAATACCCTATGATCTCACTCACAAGTAGAAGATAAAAACAACAACAAACAATCACATAGAGACAGAGATTGGATTAGTAGTTACCAGAGGGCAAGGGAGGAGGGAAGAGGGCGAAAGGGATAATTAGGCACATGTGTGTGGTGATGGACTGTAATTAGTCTTTGGGTGGTGAACATGATGTAATCTATACAGAAATCGAAGTATAATGATGTACACCTGAAATTTATACAATGTTATAAACCAATGTTACCACAAAAAAAAAATAATAAATAAAAATAAAGTAAAAAATAAAAATAAATTAAAAAAAGATACTCAAGTAACTCACAGGAAGGCAAGAAAAAGTAGACAAAGGTACAAGAAAGAAAAGGAACAAACAAAACAAACAATATGGCAGACAAGCCCTATCATATCAATAATTAGCTTCAATATAAATGATTTAAATACACCAATTAGAAGATATAGTTGGCAAAGTGGATTAAAAAACATGACCCAACTATACGTTGTCTACAAGAGACTCAATTCAAAAACAGCATAGGTAGGTTGAAAGTAAAAAGACGGAAAGTGATATACCATGCAAACATGAATTAAAAAAAAATTCAGAGAGAACTGTTTGTACCTTTATTAACACACTCATGATGCTCAAATACTCTAATACATGGTGGGGCTCCGTCTTCCTGAAACTGATGGAGGACTACAGATTTGCAGACTTTCTTAGCTCTTCCTGATTCAGATTACTCAAGAATTAAGATCTTACTAACATAAAGAACAAAAGACTAATAACTAGAAAACTATCTAGATAAGCACACTGATCTGAAATTGCTGGCAGGAGGTTGCTGGTTGGAAGAGCAGCCAAAGATAAAGGAAACACCTAAGTATGCAAGATCAGTTAGGTAAATGCGGGCCCAGCTTCATATTTTGCATTTGAAAGAAAGTTTTCATGCTTTACAAAAATAGCAATAGAGGAAGGACAAGTGGAAAGATGATTTTTATCCTCAGTTCTATGATGTGGCTTGTGGCTGTGCTCTTTTCAACATCTGTCCATCTCCATCAGTACATGCCTGCATAAAAATTCAAGCAATTATCACTTGAAAGGTTATAAAATTGTCCACACAGTGAAATTCACCCTCCCAGTTACAGTTTGACAGCTAGGTTGATGCGTTAGATCCTAATAAAATTAGCCTTCAGTAAGGCAATTTCACATTACTGTAACAAACTTCCTAGTACATAGAGTGCCCTTTGGAGGACCAGAAGCCTCACCCAAATGGACCTGAAAAGCTGTTGACCAGACTTGACAGCATGCAGTCCACTGAAGTGCCAGAAGCCCTGGAGGAAAAAAATACTTGTCCCGTGCCTTCTCCCTTTCTCCCTAAGGCCATTGTAGAAAAGTGAAGATTTTTTTAAACACAGATAGACATATGCTAGACTTTCTATATTTCAACCAATTCTAGGATGCCCTGTGGGATCCAGAACCAATGAGAGCTACCCTGAACCTACAGAGAAATCCAGTGATTGCTCCTAACCCAACTGTAAACTCCCATGTAAAAACTGCCATAGATCTATGGATGGCCCTGAACTAGGCCCTCCATAATTTGATAAAAGGAGCCACAAAAGAGCTCAGCATGACATTAGAGTGGAAATAAGGTATGATCCTCCTACAACCCTCCTACAATCTTTCAGGATCAATCATCATTCTTGTTAGAAATACTCATTTAGATGTTTAGTCTGAGTGCAACCTTTTTTCTCTCAGCCACGTTCTCTCCCTAGTCTGATGCAGTAAAGGGACATGCTCTATGAACAGAGTGATAAGTAAACTGATTTCATATTTCTACTACCAGATGATACTGTGACATTGTGAGGGGTGGAGAGCGAGAGGATGATGGGCTTGGATCATCTTTCCCAGCATTTTTAATTTTCTACTTTCAATTCAGTACAATTCGATTCAACTCAATTCAACCAACATTTATTAGACACTTGACATGATGGCACTCTACAGCGCCAATAAACCAGAGGACGATAGAAGTAGCTGTTAGTCTCATAAAGGAGTATATTAAATAAAACAACAACAATATCACAAGGGAAATCCCTTCCTCCTTCTTTCTCTTTTTCCTCTTTTTCCCTTCCTTTCCTTCCTTCTTATTCTTTTCTTTTTTCCCCCAACTTTATTGAGCTATAATTAACATACAACATTTTGCAAGTTTAAGGTGTACAATGTGCTGAATTGATACACATATATATACTGTGAAATGATTACCACAATAGGGTTAGTTAACACATCCATAATCTCACAAAATTACCACTTTGTGTGTGTGTGGTGAGATCGTTTCTTTCTGAGGCATTGTGCTCCCAAAGAGACATTAACAAATTCAAATAAATATTGATTTCCACTTACCGTTTCTCTAGCACCTTTGCCCTCTTATAGTAGATATCATAAAAGCAGTCACTCCCTTTGCAGAGACCGAGAGAGCAAGGAGGACTTTTTCAAGGTCATCTTTTACTTTTCTGATGCACACAAAGCATGCACCAGCCCCTGTGCTCCTTGGTAGAGGCATCCCTCGTACTGCAGTTTTCAATCGCCAGCTATAATGCACTACTGGTGATTTTCATCTACTTGTATATGAAAACATGATAGAACGCACCTCTTTCCTGGGTTATTTCCATAGCTACTGTATTTATTATATTAATGTTTATCACTTGGATGTCATTTCATGAATGTCGCCAGAGGGGAAGGAGGAGATAGAATGTTCACTGAAAGAAGCCATGCTATTAATTCAAATGGATGGTAAACACAAGCATGCACCTTCATATGGCCATATGGGGGCTGTTTTAGGGCACTGAAGCAGTTAATTTTGTTTTAAAGACACAAGCTTAGATAAAATAGATCTTTCTGACTTTGTTGAGAATTGAAATTCTAAAGCATGCAAGGCTTCAGATCAAAATGCTGTATTATTCTGCCCTTGCCACTTTACCTGAGGAGTGTAATGCCCTTACAATGGCCCACTTCTTGAACTCTTTCCAATTTCAGATATTTCCTATCTCTTTTAATACCTCATTGCTTTTGCATCAATTACAGCCTGACCTAAAGCTGCACTGGAAGTGGAAGTGATATATAGTGGAATCCATTTAAATGAATTTCTGATGAAAGAATAAAACTGTTAAAAGAATAAATTTACTGCACCCAAATTTATACAAATCCCGTATATGCTGTGAAATCCTCTTAAATGAAAAACTGATGAAAGATTAAAATGTTAAAGGAATTAAAATCTACCATACTGGTGAAATATAATGATGATTTGACCTACTAAATGAATAGCCAAAATGAAGATATAAATTTGAAGAGCTCCAATGTATGTCAATTTTAAATGTGTGGTGAGCCAGCATAACACAAAAATATGGCTTTCGCTATTAAAGGAACACATTCTTTGTTGAGCTAGCCATTAATTGAAACACCTGTGTTGGTTCTTTGCATGACAAAAAAGGCAAAATATCCTGTTTCTTGCACAAAGTAATATTATCCATTAACCTCTCCCTCTTTCCTAATCTTTTATCACTTTATCTCTTCAGGTTATATTTCAGTTTGCATATAGTCCCTAAGGGGTGGATAAGTATTGGGACCTTCCCACGGTCATTTCTACCCTTCAGCAAGGGTCCTTACTAAAACAGAGCTTATATCTTGCTCACAGAATATACATTAGCCAAAAGCTAATATTAGGATATAAATTTTCAGTGAGACATAGGGAGTTAGCCAAACAATTCCTATTAAGAATTACTATGCTGCCCATCTACTTCCCAATTTAACATTAAAAAATAAAAACTCTTTTGTAAAGTTCCTAGCAGTTAAAGTAAGTTTGCAGACTAGTTTTTTGCCCAGAAGAATTATAGGTTTCAACTCCGTTTAGGGCACAGGTGATATGCATTTTGTTGGTAATAAACTTAAGCCTTGATCACTCAGAAATCATACTCTCTAATTAGGCACAACTGGAAGCCTTTGATCATTGCCAGGAAAACAAAAATGCAATTGCACTATGGAAAACTTCATCCAGCAGTCCTCTGACCTCTGTTCAGATTATGGTATTACAGTCATTTGCAATTAGAAGCCATGGCCAGGAACAGGTCATTATCTCCACAGGCACCTCTGGTAGTGCCCAAATTTCTGGGCATATGGCCAAAAGCACGTGACCATTAATTCACATGCATCTACTGATCATCAAATGATATATAACTTGTCTTAAAGGACCAAGAGGGGAGGGGTTTCTATGTTAATTAGGTCTGGCCAATCCTGAAACTGCTTTTGGGAGCTTTTAAATTTTTCATCAACCCCAGATATTCTTGAGTGGGGAACTGTCCCTCGCTTCAGTGGAATTCCTAACGAGGACTGAATCCCAGGGCATGGGTGGAAATGATCAGGGTGGTCTCCAGTGGTAGCTGGAATAGCCTGAAAGTAAACGTCTTGGGCGCTGCAGTCTCTCTTAAATTACTGTGGTCTAAAAGGCCAGGTGTTTTGCCTTTAGTGGATAATCTTGATGTAATCTGTCTGCTCCAGTAGTTGCCACACCAGCTCCTAAATGCCTCAAGAACAAGAACTGAGTCTTGGTTATCTTTGCAATTCTAAGGAAACCCATAGACAGCACTCCATAAATGTCTGTTGAATTAAACAGAAACAGTGCAGAGCAATTTTACTCTGACTTAGGGCTTTAGCACCCCCTGGGGGATGCCATAGTTGGCTTCCCTTATAGGTCTTCATTCATTCCAGAATATTCATGGAGTGCTTCTTATGAGGTGCTCAGTACTAGAAATGGAGTATCTATCCTCAGGAGGCTTACAATCTGTCAGAAATGCTGAAAAGT
This sequence comes from Diceros bicornis minor, assembly GCF_020826845.1. Taxonomy (NCBI): domain Eukaryota; kingdom Metazoa; phylum Chordata; class Mammalia; order Perissodactyla; family Rhinocerotidae; genus Diceros; species Diceros bicornis. The sequence continues at coordinate 17,123,801 of NC_080766.1, forward strand.
CCTGACTAATTGCTGTCCAATGATTATTTATAGAGCAACAAATATTCCCAGGGCCTGTAGGAAGCACAGAGGTACAGGAGTAAGCAAGGTATAGTTCCACCTGAGGGAGCGCCAATGGGGAAAGAGGCAATTACAATGGAATATGAGAAGTGTTCCAAGAGGAGTAAGCAGGGAATGGAAGGGAGAAAGTAATATCTAAACTGAAGGATGAGTAGAAGGTTAATAGGTAAAAGGGGTGTATGAATAAGAGGGGAGCTACATATTTCAGTTGATTCCATTTCGTGGATCCATATATTCTAATATTTGAATTTATAGATTCCTCATTAATATACAGATATTTTCATTTTTCAAATAAATAATTAGAAAGAATACTTAACTTTCCCAAGTGTTTGGCACTTTTTGAATAGCTGATGACTATCCACAGCTTATTCTTATAATTTCTTTTTGTACATACAGCTACCAAATAGGTCAGATGTTATCATATAAAATTAAATACGTATTGGAATTACTATTATTACTAATGTCATCTTAGGGCTTAAAGACTTTCAGGACTTATGAGAGTCAGAGTGAAAAAGAATTCTGACATCACACTAAGTCAAATAAAGTATAGTGGAAGGATATTAAATTGCTGAGGATAAAAAAATATATTTTTTAAATTGTAACTAAAAATATGCATAAAGTCTCTCATTATTTTTGAGACATATTCATTGAAAATGAGGATTTATCTTCAATTTTAATTTAAAATCTAAAGATTAATTAGAATTATAGAACATGATTTAAATAAAAATAATATAAATATGAAATAGACATTAAGCCAACATGAAAGACAAGTAGGAAAGTCTAAAAAGTTATTTTTGAACATTTCAAAGACTTCCTTAAGTCATTCTTTTTTGATTTCTAATGTAAATATATTAGGAAATGCAAAACCATGCACATCTCAAATTCCACATTACAGATCAAACTGCCAAACTTCCATTTTTGTATGCATTTAATCCTTTCTAGACTGAGACTTGGTATAGAGTGAAGTGAAAGGGGTTATGAATATCTGGTTCACCTGATGGTGACTCAGGCTTCTCTGTTTATAGGAGCTCTCTGCTGATCCATGTTTGAAACCAGCTACTGGGGAGTGGAGTCCCTATAAAGCAGTTTCTAGAGGAGTAAGCCTCTGATCACCTACATCAGAGTCACCTGGAGAGCTTAGATTTACAAAATGCATAATCCTTGCCCCATCCCAGGTGTATTGGATCAGAAGTGGGTGGAAGGTTTGGGAAACTGAATTTTAAAAACAAAAAAAATTTAAAGTTATTTTTATGCACACTTCAGCTTTTAAAAAGGAGAAACATGATCCAGCTATTCCACTTCTGGGTATTTATCCAAAGAACATGAAAACACTAATTCGAAAAGATATATGCACCCCTATGTTCATTGCAGCATCATTCACCATAGCTAAGGCTTGGAAGCAACCCAAGTGCCCATCAACAGATGAATGGACAAAGAATATGTGGTGTATACATACACACACACATACACACACACACACACAATGGAATACTACTCAGCCATTAAAAAAGATGAAATCATTCCATTTGCAACAACATGATGGACCTTGAGGGTATTATGCTAAGTGAAATAAGTCAGACCGAGAAAGACAAATACCATATGATTTCACTCATATGTGGAAGATAAACAAACACATAGATAAGGAGAACAGATTGGTGGTTACCAGAGGGGAGGGGGTGGGGGGATGGCCAAAGGGGTAAAGGGGCACATGTGTATGGTGAGGGATGGAAACTACACTTTTGATGGTGAACATGCAGTCTATACAGAAGCCAAAATATGATGTACACCTGAAATTTACAGTGTTATAAACCAATGTGATCTCAATAAAATAATAAAAAAATAAAATAAAATGATGAAACATGATAGAAGGTAAGTCTCCAAATCATGAAACCTTGAAGTGGTGCACAGAAACTCAATTTCCGTGTTGACTAGGATTGTGACTGAGAATAACAGAAAGATGGGAAAGAAAAAACAATATCCTTGGTAGCATCTAGAGAGACTGGAGGGGATCACAATGGTGATATGAAGGAAGAGAGATTCTTTCCCAACTAAGATGCAGCAGCGCTCAGCAGAAATGCAGCTGTAAAAGATGGAGTCAACAGCCTGTGAGAAATCGTTAGAGAAAATTAGTGAGAAAACAGGCTAAACTCTGGAGTTCTGGTAGAGATCACACAAGCCCTTGGTCAGGTACAACACGGGTCCTCAACAAATTTTGATGAATGGAGATTCTGGGCCTCCTTTTGAGTGTGGCAGTATACTGAGAACTACAGTCGTGGACATTCCAAGAAAATGGGACTTTATGTATTTCAATCACAAAGATATTCTCAAATCAAATTGTGAATTACTATTAGAATGCTGGCAAGTGTGACATGCTGGACTGTCTCACAGGATATTTTCCTGGATATCTATAAGGGACACATCAAGTAATACGGATGTTTTGTGCCAGGACCAATCTAAAGCAAGATATCCAAGTATAAACAGACAATTGTGATTAATTTGTGCTTTATTTGATAGTAATATTGACAAAATTGATCAGATAGGCATCATTTCACCTGAAGCTTCATCTAGAACTTGGTATGTAGGTCAGGAGTACCATTTCAGTTTGGAAATTTAAAAGAGGCAACAGATAATTTCCCTTTCAAAGTGTTCAAGTTAAAAAGCTCCTGGCCTAGAAATCTGGAGGACAGATTATAGTACTGATTCTGCTACTAATTCGCTGTGTGAACTTGGACAGGTTATTGTATACCAATCAGTAAAATAAGAAAATTAGTCTATTATTCCCAAGGCCTAGGCCAGTTGTAATTAGTAATATGCTGGTAAACAGTTAATCGCTGGATCTCCGATTTATATGGAGTAAATACTCCCATTGCAGCCGATTTCAAGCTATCAACACGATGTCAAGGAATGGGGGGTTGGGAAGAGATGCACACAGTTCTTGCAAGCTGGTGGGAGATAACTAACATTCTATGGTGGTAATAATATTTTATGTAACTATTCCCCAATCTGTAAATTTGCTTTGTTTTCCTTTTGCTCTTCTTCATTAATCTTTAGATTTCCAGAAGTGAAATTTCTGAGTCAAATGATACATGTGAACATTGCTAAGGCTCTTGATAAATATTGCCAAATTGTGTCCAGAAAGATTATACCAATTTATATACTCACAAACAGAAATGAATGTTTCACCACACAATTGCCAACATAGGGCACTATTATTTTTAAAATAGCTTTCTTAATTTGATAGCTTTTTTTTTTGAATTTACAGTTCTTAACTGGATAAATATTTAAAGTATACTAGTTAACAATTTGTATTTCTTTGCAAAATGTCAGTTCATGAACTTGGTCATTCATCTACCGTATTCTTAATGGGTTTTCCTAATTAATTTTTATAAGTACTTTATAAGTTAAGTCTATGACCCTTTGTTAATATGCTACAAATATATGATTATAAAGTTGTTTAATGTCCAGAAGTATTACATCTTTTATAATTAAATCTGTGGATCTTTTTCCCATTCCTTCATCAAGTTTTCTGGTTTTCATTTTACATTTAATCATTGAAACCATCTGAATTTACTTTGACTTATATAGTAGGAGGAAAGGATCTACCACATGGTTTTTTTTTCCCAAAAAATTTAGCCACTTTCTCCCTGTCTTTTTTTGAAATATCTCTCTTCTCCCAACCTAATTTATGATGTCATCTTCATCAAATGTTAAATTTTAATATATGTAAGGATCTGTTTTTGCCCATACAGTCTTTTCTATTAATCTGTCTACTCTCATGCCAATACCTTCCTGTTATAACGTATGCCCCATTAAATTCAATTTCAATATCTAACAGGTAAGTCTCTACTAATTTCCTTACTTTCTCAAAATTTTCTTAACTTTTTTATAGGTTAATTCTTCCAGATAAGTGTTAGAATGCTTTTAGTATGTTTAAAAAGCCTAGTTCGCTTTTAATATCTATTGTATTAAACAAATACATTGTTTGTATTTTTACACTGTATAACTATTTAAGTCTTCTTTCTATATTTCCTGGTAAATCCTGTGGTTTTCTTTATGTATCTTGTTGAAATTATTAGTAGATATGTAATGCTTTTCATACTACAAAAAGCAGAATCTATTTTCATATAGATATGTTACAATCTACATATTTTGTAATAAGTGTTACTGATAAGTAGAAAAGCCATTGATTTTATATATTTGTCAAATTTATTCACAATAATTTTTTAAATTAATCTTGAAGAGTTACATTTATACCATATGTAAGTGATGATTTATTTGTTTTCAGTTTTACATCTTATTGTGTTGGCCAGGAATTTCAAAACAATAATAACGATAATGGTGAACATCCTTGTTTGCTTGCTTGCTTGCTTTTTTTTTTTTTAAATCTGGAGAAAGTTGTCTATTACATGCAATAGCAAAATTCATCTATGTTTGCACCTTAAGTATTTTGTTAACTCTTTATTTGAGATATTCTTTAAGAGGCATACTTCTATTTCTAATATTTTAAGGGTATTCTTTTGTTGCTGTATTCTTGAATTGTTTGCTTTTAATTCATTAACGAGTATTAAATTTTATCAGATTGATTTTTACATCTATTGATATGCTTTGGAAACTAGTAAATAAAGAGAAAGGATCAAGCATTTATCTGCCTCTCCTACATGAACTATACCACTGGATAATCAAGTAAAAGATCAGGAGACATTTCTCTGTATAGAAATATTCTAGTTAATAAGTAAGAAATGAATGATAAATTAGAATTCCTCAATTTTGCAAACTCTAATGAACTAATGGAACAAGACATTGACCACCAAATACCGATTTATAGGATGTACAGAAGACCAAGGAATGCGTTAAACTACACCACAGAGTAGCAATCAGCCAAATACACACTCTGGAAAACTCTATAGGCAAACAACCTGATTATTTTAAATGAATAAATTACAAGAACAAAAAGATACGGAAGGATAACTCATAGATTAAAAGAAACTTACAACACAACTCATTAAATTGTACTCTTTAAGCAAGTGCAATTTATTGCACATAGAATATACATCAATAAAATTGTTTCAAACAAGAAAGACTTAAGAAACATATATCAAAACATCTCAATGTATCAATCTTAATTGTGTCCTGGGTTTTTTTAATTACAAAAAAGAACACAAAAATGTCATTTGGAAATGTCATTGGAAATTTGAACACTGGATATTTGATCATACTAAGAAATTATTAATTTGAGATGTTAACATTGTGGTTATGTTAAATGAGTCCTATCTTTAAAGGGGAATAATAAATATTTATGGATAAGATAGTATGTTCTCTAGAATTCGCTTCAGAATAACAGGAGAGGGGGAAAAGGAAAGAAGTGTAGAAGGGGCAGGATTGGCCTTGCTTAATGTTTATTGGGGCTAAATGATAGAACTTCATTTTACTATGCTATCTATTTTTGTATATGATTGCAAGTCTCCATGTTAAAGGATAAATTTTAAGAGAGGGTATAATCATGACTTTACTTTCATTGACTATAAAATGAACATATGTTAAAGATTGTTTGTAATTTATTATTTAATGAGGAAACCACTAAGATGTTTACAATTAGTTCAAAGGAGATTTCAAAGAACTAAACCTTTGTAAGTTGTAAGTAATGCTGAAATGAATTTACAAAACTGGCTTATTCCATGGAGAATGTGGTGGTAGTGGTGGTGATAGTGGTTGAGAATCAACTGAGTGTCCACGGGACACGTCTATATTCAAGAATCCTCTGCTTGGTATCAGTTATCTGCAATTTACAGAGTTGTTAAAAAGCTTAAAGGCAATGAAAGCTGCAGAAATGCCATAGAATCAGATGACCTAAAAGAATGCGTTTAGGCAACACTTAGTTTTCAATGAAGATACCTAGCAATCTTTTTGGCCCATTGCAAAGTTTTTCACACTTTTTCCTACAGTCTCTGTGGTAGGCACAATAATAGCGCTCCCCCCGCAAATTTCCATATCCTAATCCCCAGAGCCAATGAATATGTTACCCTACATGGTAAAAGAGATTGTATAGATGTGATTAAGTTGAGGATCTCGTGGTTGGGAGATTATCCTGGATTATCCAGGTAGGCCCAATGTATTCACAAGTATCCTTATAATGAAAGAGACAGGCAGGAGAATCAGAATCAGAGAAGGCAATGTGATGATGGAAGCAGGGGTCAAACTGATGCAATTGCTGGCTTCAAAAACGGAGGAAGGAGGCCATGAGCCAAGGAATGCAGGCAGCCTCTAGATGCCATATAAGGCAAAGAAACAGATTCTCTCCTAAAACCTCCAGTAGAAATGCAGGCCTGCTGACATCTTGATCTTAGCTCAGTGAGACCCATTTTTGAATCTGACCTCAGAAGCATAGGATAAAAAATTTGTGTTGTTTTTAGCCACTAGGTTTGACATATTTTTTTAACAGCAGCAATAGGATATGAATACAGTCTCCGATCACCCTCCACTTTAAGATCATAATTATCTCAAAGGATTATTCTTGATCAGAAAAAGGCTAACCCCACTATTTTTGGCCTGACTAATTACATAGGTGCAGCAAGAATGTTAATGAACCTCTTTGAGATTGTTTTGCAAATCTAGAGCTGTACAGTATCTCAAACAACCACTGAGGCCTTAAACTTAACCTCTGTCTGAAAGTTTCCATAACTTTTAGACCTTTGTAAACATATCATTTGTTCTCCTAAAATTTAGAAAACCAAGCCCAAGAAAATATCTATTCTAGATTTCATCTGCAGTACCTTATAAATTTGAGTGAATTCCTCCATTCTAAGTATCCCCAAATTTTTTAAGGCTCCTGCTCTGCAAGAAAGTGACCATCTTACCTCTTGTAATACTGGAACCCTGTGAGCCAATATTCCTAGGAGGGCTTTGTAGCCATTGGCTCCATATGTAAAATCAACTTTACTTTCTTAAAAGTGACTTGTCATATTTGATTAAATGTGTATTATTTTCAAAAATGACATTTCAGGCAAGGCACTGGTTGCATAATTGATTTATCCAATTATAATCTGGTAAAACAGAAGATAGATTCCCATTGAACCTAAACACATAACTATAGTATCATCAAAAAAAAAAAAGACACTAAGAGCTTTAGAATTCCAGGAAGTCAGCAAGAATCAGCTATCATTTAAAAACATTTCATTTTAGTTTATGAAAGCAGCATTTACTAAATTGTTGTGGGTTACGAATAGCTTTAAAAAAGGTAAGACTTCCTCATCTATGCAAAAAAATAGAAAAATAAAACAACAATACTACAAAAAAATTCATACAATAAAAATTTCCTCACCCAGTTCACTTAGACCTGTTTAATTAATTCTTGATCTGCTGGATCTTGGGTTACCAGTTTCACGAAGCCATCTACTTTTCAACTAAAAGCAGTCATAAAAATCCAGATCCATCCACTGATATAGTCTGAGAACAAATTTTTTCTGTAAAATCCCAGATAGTAAATATTTTAAGATTTGCAAGCCAGATGCTCTCTGTTATAAGTATTTAACTTCACCATTTTAGCAAAAAATCATCCAAAGACAATACATAAATAAGTTGGCATGACTGTGTTTCAATAAAATTTTATTTACAAAAACAGACAGTAGATATTTTTGGCCAGCAGGCCATAGTTTGCTGTTTCTTGCTCTAAGCAATGTAAGATCAGCTTTGATATGTCAACAGTTTGAAATACAGTCTTTGTCCTTGAGGCTCTGAAACGCTCTTTCTTTGTTAAAGACAGAAACTCGTCCCTTGTGGGAAGAGCCTCCATGCAAGCATCAGAGTAAAACAAATACTATCTGAAGATGACAGAGAATGAATGGCTGGGCTTAATTTAGTACTGATAAGTTTCAAATGTTAAAAATTTGATGAGGTTTCTGATATGAATAATGCAATTGACAGCAGTATATGATTGTTTCTGTGACATGAAAAACAAAGATAATAAAGCCATTCCAAAGAAAAGTCCCTAAGAGTAATGATTAAGTTCTATCTTCAAAGATATCATTGAATGTTATATCTGATTTATAAAAATAGAAGAAGAGTTTTAAGAGAAAAACTCTTGAGATATAACATACAATAATTCTGAGAGATAATATATGTAATATAGCAAAAATATCAAGTAATGAGATTCAGCAAGTCTGAAGTAGGGCCTAAATACGTGTACAACTCCTTGGCTGAGGTTCATCTCCAGTGGAGAACCACTGGTCTAGAAGATGCTAGCTTCTGTTGGGTGTGGGATTTGATTGTATTCTACTTACAAGCTACTGAATATCCTGTGACTGTTTTATGGATGCTGGCAGAAAACATGAGGCTCCTTGGTCAGAGACAAAGGACTTTATTACTCACATCACAGCAAGCAGCATGAGCATAAAAATTTGTATTAGTTTCCCTGGTCCCCAAGTCTCACAGGAGTGACAGAGAGAGCCCACATGGATGCTGTGCATGCAAAAGGTTTATGTCACAGCCTGAGGAACACTGAGTTCATGGAAATCCATTGCTTCTACAGCAAGCAGTAGGCAAGGCTAATCTTTGTCTCAGAGGGAAACATTACCTCGTTTCTCAAAGTTACTCATAAGAACACAGCCCTGAGAACTGGTCCAGGTGAAAGAGCAGTCAGAGCCTTGAGAATACTTGCATTCCCAGCAAGACACACGAAAGCCTGAGAAACCCATGAAAGAGATGGAGAAACGCACCTCTTTCAACAGACTCAAATGAAAAAAGTAAGGTTGTGGTAAAGTAAACATTTTAAGTAAACTGAAATTGTGACAGATAGTGCTATATTGTTGTTGCTTAACATCATCACATAAAGCATTCTAGGACTCTGATAAACATACAAAACCTGAGATACTATTTTATAAGAATTTTGATCAGTGTTTCACTAGAGGTTAAAATTTATTATGAAAGCACAGCATTGACAAATCTCCAGGGACTTCATATAAAGCATACAATTTCTGAAATATTTATATTAATAACAATTTAACTTTACAAACTTAACCTAGCAAAGACCGAAGTCGTCTAATTTGACAACTTTTCCCATGCAACTCTTATAATAGTAGCATATCAAACAAAACTAATTAGTTCTAGCATCTCTTTTTATAAGCAAAAGAACAAATTTTTGTGATTTTTCAGGGGCCCTCTGGGAAATCCCCAAGATAGTTTAGAAGTAAAAGATATGCTGAAAATTTTATTTTATTTTTTCTATATTTAGGTCCTGAATTTGAGAAGGCTAAAATCAAAACATTTTAAGAGGAGATCTGGAACATGATTAAGATTAGATCATGAGTGCCTGAGAAATAATACATAGTTACCTATTTAAGTAAAGTGACAATAAAACATTTAAAAATCAACATGGAAAGTAGTATGATTGTAGAACCCTTAGCTCTTTCATAAGTGAGGAACCTTTGTTCTTTCTTTTTTCGTTTTGCATGATGAAGAAATTAAGTCAACAAAAAGCACAGAAAATTATTCCGGTAAAATACAGAATCTCTGCTATCCACGTGGATTACACAGAAGGTAAAGAATAACCTTTCATATTGTAGGTGAAGACAATCAGTAAACTAAGGAAGCGAACTCAAGATTGAGTAAGTTTTGCTAAAATTTTAACATATTTCATAGCTGTTTTTAGACACAAGTATTATAAACCAAGGCCAAAAAAATTCACTTTCCAAATTTCAACCTTCTCTATGCTTTTTTCATGTTATGGAACAAACTAACATTTTACTTTAGGACAGATCTCAGGAAGTTTGTGAGATAACATATTTCATAATAATACCAGATATTACTTATGTTTGAATGCAATGCATTCATCATTGCTATCTTAAAATCAATCAATGAAGATTTTTTTAATTTCTGTTTTAATTCCTAATATGGTAAACATTGAGATTTATAACCTACATAAGCAAAAGCTCCTTGGGATCCTCAATGAGTCCCAAGGGTATAAGAGTATAATGGGTTCTGGAGACCAAAAAAAAAAGCCTGAGAACTACTACGTTAAAACAAAAACACTTCTTTTTTCTAAAGTACATGCACAGTTGCATTTCTCTGTTACCATTGCTCCCAGTGTAGTTTCAATGACTCATATTAATTACAACGTTAAACAATCACAGAGAAAACTGGGTGGGGCTCGTTAATAAGAACTGTCTGTCATATACAAGCATTTTAGTGGGTGAATAAAGCTCATGGACACACATACACAATTTTCAACTGTCACACATATATCTTATACGCTTTTTTAAAGTGGTAAAAATGAACATAATCATTAACAGGCACAAAACATATAGCCTGTTGATAGCATATACAAATGAGAATAAAGTATATAAACTTGAAAATACGCTTAGTAACCAATAACTGTATTACTTGGAAATTTTCTAGGCCTCCAATGATTATCCACTCAATTTGGTATCAATCCAACATTTCAGTTAACTATAGATCTTGGAAATTTTCTTCAAGCTGACATGTTATAAAATATAATCATTAGCAAAATAAATTTTTGTCAGAATAATTAATTTAGGTGAACATAAATTTACTTTTTTCATAATGTTCAACATTATATAATAGTAATGTTGGCTTATTTGATCAGTATACTGTATAAGTTTAGGAAAAAGAAACCTAAATAGAATAAAATACACGCTTATATTTTACTTAATGTTGATGAATCAGAGAAGATCTAGCTGTTTTTATTAAACCAAAATTATTGATCTAGTCTCATTTACAAAAGATTACTTTTATTATGTAAACTTGAATTCCTAAAACATTTACAAGTTAGTTTCTATAAGAATTTTTTATTTGAGTCAAGTAATTTAAAGTACTATAAGTTTAACATTTATTATTTTTCTAAGAATTTTAGTAATATTCAATTTATGTAAGTGTTAATAATTTAATCAGAACAAAGCTCCTTTAAGAGACTTTATTATCTAATTTGATAACAAAGAGGTAAAAGCCTTTCTGAATCACAGAAATATAGACACAGACTCATAAAGTGCTTATAGCTTCAGATTTAAAACTTTAGCCACAAGTCAACTGTAAACAGAAAAATGCAAAAATCTCAACAGTCCAGATATCAAAGAGCTATACTTTTCTTCAATGGGTACAAAATTCTTAAGTAATCTGAGCTGAAAAACAGACATATCAACCAACAAACAAAAAGATTAACAAACCAAATTCTCTCTTGTCTCTTACCCAGTAGAGAACAAATCTCTATCTACTATCTACAGAGATCACAAATAGTCAGACTATAAAACCAAATTCCCAATAATTGCTGCCACCAATTGCATATAACTCATATGGGCCATGTACAAACCACCAACAAAAACCAAAACATAAAGTCACTAGAAAAGAAAAAACTATAGGGAAAGACAATAAGTTATAGTTCTATCGCCACTTGGGATTCACCTCTGGGAGTCAAGTGAGACGTGTCTGGGCTTAGGCTGTTTATGAGGGGCACTTCTCCAGCAACGCAGATTACCAGACTATGGTAAGTGAATCCGTCAGGCTTCTTGGTGTGACCTCCAAAACTGTTAAAGAGTAGTTTTAGGGGGCCAGCCAGGTCGCAGAGCAGTTAAGTTCCAGCATTTCGCTTCGGCAGCCCGGGGTTCACCGGTTCAGAACCTGGGCGTGGACCTACTCACCACTCATCAAGCCATGCTGACGCAGCGTCCCACAGAGAAGAGCTACAACTCCACAACTATGAAATACAACTATGTACTGGGGCTTTGGGGAGAAAAAAGAAAAAGAGGAAGATTGGCAATAGATGTTAGCACACGGCCAATCTTCCAAAAAACAAAAAAAGAGTAATTTTAAAAAGACATAATTAGGACTCTCAAAGAAATATAAAATGAACACATGTCAAAAATTTTATTTAATTCAGTTAATGAGAGAACCAGTAGGATGTCATAACTGGTTCAAAAGATTAATCAAAGAACCACACATGTAAAAGCAATAATGCTGAAATAAACTTATAAATAGATACAAAACTGGCATATTCTGTGGGAGGGATGGATGCAGAGAGGGAGATCAATGGTATTTCCACTGGGCAAAATTCATTTGTATGCCTATGGACAAGAATCATTTGCATTGCTATTAGTTATCTACAACTGAATAAATCGTAAAATAGTCAAAGACAACAAAAGGCACAGAGAATCCATGGAATCTTAGAATAAGATAACCCAGAAGGATGGGCTTATACATAATTGTTTTGGCCCGTTTTAAAGTCTTTTATGATTTCTTCCTAGAAGAAAAAGTTTTAAAACTATCATTAATTTCTAACTTTGTTATATTTTAGAGGCCAAAATGATCTAGAAACTACAAAAAGTTATTTACAAAAGAGTGATCTGAATAACAAACTATAAGATTTCTGAGAAACAGAAATCAAAGCTCTCAAGTGATTGTTAATGTTCCCTTTCTGTAAGTGAAATCCATCTTCTATTCCTCTTAAAATGCACTGTACTTATGATTTGTTTCAAGTCAGTTGTAGGAAGACCCAATTAAAGTTATATTAACTAAAGGAATCTAAAAGCTAGTAGATCATACAAATATTCTAAGATAAAAATATGAGTTTGAATGAAACTTAATTACTATATTATGATTGAAATCCTAGGTGCTCTAACAAACACGCACATCTCAGTGTTAACAAAATAAAGTTTTATTTCTTGCTCATAGAAAATCCTTATGCATTGAGCAGCTTTCATGGCTGTCTCTGCTTCAAGTGATGACTCAGGGATCTGAGTTCCTTCTATTATGTGGTTCTGCTATTTTGGAGTCTTTCGCTTCCAGACACACAGAGTAAGCAAATGAAGGATCTCATGGGAGAATTTAGGCACTAAGCCTAGAGTTGATTTTCAACACTTTCATTCACATTGTCTTAGTCTGAACTAGGCACATGGCCATAACTCAACTGCAAAGAATGCTGAGAAATGTGTTCATCCTGTGTGCACAGAAAAAGGAACAGGTTTCTGAGTAGCTAGTCAATCACTTTCATAATCACTATGACTGATTTAATTAATTTCCAGTTAAAAACAATAAACCATGATATATATCCCTTATAAACCATGACAATTGATTTGATTTATCTTTTTTGAATACTTTTAATTTCTTATCTCTGTCACTTTACAGTCAATGGAAAATTGCTCAACTCCTTGACTCCTTGTCACTCTGAAGACCCAATCTGGAGTGTATTAACAGAGCAAAAGCTACATCACATTCAGAAGAGGACAAACACATGGAAAGAAATGAGCAATAGAGCCAACAGGGCTATCCACATGTCTTTCGATGCTTCATGCATCATCAGCTATTTATTTCCATAGTTTGTATGTCATCAGCACTTTGTCTGACAGCTCCATTTGTTCACTTTTCATACTTCTTTTGAGTAAATAGCACATATCATGGTTCCATTTTAGAATAGCACATTAATCCTCCCTTGTTAAGGGATGACTTGTCCTAGCACTTATCTCACACCTCCCTTGTGATATGACATCATCTCCTCATTTTCTGAGATAAATGCCAAACAACAAAGAATCACATAGGTGTTTGGATTTCTACATTTGTCTGCTTGATTTGCAGCACAACTTGGAAATACAGAAGGGGGCAACTAGTCATTGATGAAGCTATTTTCTGTCTTGGCACTTTTGTATTTTCTATACAGTTTGTAGACAATATTGAGAGACTCTAACATACCTAAGCCAACTGGGTGGATTTCCCAGTAGATTAAGTGAAACCATGCCAGAAAAGCTAAACATACACTTACCTGCAGCACAGTGGAGCAGCAGCAAGTCTCTCTTGCCCTTTGGTGTCCATGGGGAGCCTGTCTTCTGGAGGACTGACTAATAAAAGCCATAAGCTGATGGCTGCATTTAAAAAAATTCTGGAAGTCTTCCTTACAGAAAATGAGCCATGAAAGTTGTGATTCATTTATAAATAACATATGAGTCCTGTCCAGAAGGTAATACAGAGAGACTTTACACAATAGCAGTGTTTGTGTGCTTAGACAGGGCATTCAGCAGCCATGTTTCACTACAAGTTAAGCACTATCATTAAGTTCCTAATCAGATTCTATTTGGACCTTTAATTTTCTATATTGACTGAAAATTTCACCTCTACTCCACCTATCACCCTTCCTGTTTATGATCTCAGCTTGGAATTTGATTACTGGAAAATGGAAAGGAAAGTTGCTGGGTTTGGCATTATAACACCTCACTCTGAAAAACATATTGAAACTGAAAAACATACAGTTAACTAAATGAGATGGACTGGTTTCCATACAAGTAGGTAATATGATGATGACTTATAATTTGGAATAAAAATCATATAATGTATTTACTTACTACCATTTCCCCATAAGACATTATGGGATATAAAGGCTTAGAAGAGTAGAAAATTAGAAAAAATCTAAATGTTCACAAATAGGAGAATGAAAACATTGTGCTGTGTTCAAGCAATGAAATACTATGTAGCAGAGAAAAGGAATAAACTACAGCTATACCTATTAATGTGGAGAATTCTCATGAACGTAAATGTTGAGAGAAAAAGGCAAGTGAACAAAGAACACATTGGTATGAGATTTATATAAACTTTAAAAACTTACAAGAGAGTATCATTATACAGTGCTTAGGGGTATATGTAGTTAAAGTGTTGGAAGTGTTTTGGGAGATAAATACCAGTGGCTCCCTCTAGAGGCAGGAAAGAGGTGGAACATGATCAGAGAGGAGAACACAGGGGACGTCAAATGCACAGGTTATTTAAGGTGTGTGGTGGGTACATGCATTTATCTTCCTTCATACTTCTTTTGTGTATGTAAATATTTGCAAAATAAAATGTAATAAAACAATGTGTATAATGATCCTTCCCCTTAGAGACTTAAAAATCTAATGTGATAATAAGAAATATATATTTGATCTTTGTCCCCAGTTCCTGACACAGATTTTCTAAAACCCTTGGAATTTCTTGAGTGATAGCGATGAGAGAAATATCTTTTGTTATTCATAAAAATCCCCTTTCAAGAATTCCTGAGTTTATGCTAATAAGGTGACTCTTGGCAGGTCTCTAGATAGCTTCAGGATGGGAGCTAGTTGCCAGAGGAGCCAACCATGTGATTAGAGGGTTGGAACTTTTAGCCACACCCTCCAGACCTCTGGGGAGGAAAGAGGGGCCAGAGATTGAGTTCAGTCACCTATGGCCAATAATTCAGTCCATCATGCCTACATAATGGAACCTCCCTAAAAACCTTTAAACAATGGAGTTCCAAGAGCTTCCAGGTTGGTGAACACACTGAGGGCTGGGAGGGTGGCATGCTCAGAGAGGAGATGAAACTTCTACACTTCTTCTCCCATACCTTGCCCTATACATCTCTTCCATTTGGCTGTTCCTGAGTTGTTTCCTTTATAATAAACCAATAATAGTAATTGTTTCATGAGTTTTGTGAGCACTTCTAGCAAATTATTGAACCAGAAGAAGGAGTTGTAAGAATCCCGTGAATTTATAGCCGGTTGGTCAGAAGTACAGATGGAAACCTGAGACTTGCAACTGGCATCTGAAGTGGGACGGTCTTGTGGAACTGCGCTATTAACTTGTGGGATCTGTGCTAACTCTGAGTGGTTACTGTCAGAATTGAATTGAATTGTAGGACACTCAGTTGGTGTCCAGAGAACTGGAGAATTGGTTGTTGGGTAGAAGAAAAAAGCCACACATATGGTGTCAGAAGTTTTATAAGTAGAAACACTATCAGGCCTAGCTATGGGGAAAAGATATTTTCACATAAAAAAGTACATGACAATACAAAATTACAAATGTAATATTCCAAATGAGTCTTACCAATAAAATTTCTGAAGTCTTCAAGGAAATTTTCATGGAGAAGATAGATCTCATTATCAAAGAGGAAGATTGAATTAGAGAGAGAACTAAGAAGAATGAGATCCATGTCCATAAAATCATAATGCATATCCTCCCACTACAATGTCATCTCCAGGAGGGCAGGATCATCTGTTGTATTCAGTTCTGAATCCCTAGTCCCTAGCATATAATATGTAATCTCTATATAGAATGACTTTGATGGAAGGAAGACATATTCCCTAACACTCAGGGTACTAGAGAGAATACAGATATATTGACAGGTTAGTAATGTACTTTACACAGTGGTTATCAACCTCATAGAATTCTTTCCTCCAGAGGAAACATATAGTAGATATTTGGGGTTTAACATTTGTGGCTGATACATCAAAAATGGATTAGAAGGAAATTTAAGGGAATATCTAAGCAATTATTTTGATCCCTTAAAATGAACCTTGATGCTTCTATAAAAAACAAAAATTAAAATGGAATGACAACTACAACAGCAAAATCTAGACCACTTCAACCATTAATGTCAAAAGTACTGAACTGAGAATTAGTAAGCCTAAAATAAGATTTCCTTTATTGTTTACACTTGTTCCTGAAGTGGAATGGAGAGAGAACAGAAACAGAAATTACTGCTATGTTTTAAATAGTTCTATGTGTCTTAAAGAGAAAAAGCAGGCCTCAGAGTCATTTGCAGGCTTTACATCACAAGATCAAATGAAAAATGAGAGGTCTAAGGTGACCTGGCCAAGCTGTATGTCCACAGGACGCCCAAGAAACCAGATGGTTTGGCGCATTAAGTCAAACAACTACAAATTCAATGAAAAATCAATCTGGAAATGGCAGAGGCTTATTTGTGGGCTGTCTTTTCCATCTCTTTTAGCTATCATTCTAGCAACACACAGACTGGAAACTGCATGTACTTGAGAATTAAAAGATATAAGATGTATAAAGTACACAGAACAGTCTACTCTATACTAAGTATTCAATAAATACTGACTACTACTGCTAAAATACTGATACTCTTGTAAAATAATAAGTATATTAATAAATATTTTTGTCATTGGATTTCAAAATTGTTTTGATTGTGTTCACAAACGCTCCTTCAATGTCATCTCTGATTTTAACCATGGTTTCACATGCAATTGAAACCATAGTTTATCATGAAATTCTACCCTTTACCCAATATCCCAGCAAGGAGTTCCTGAACCAGCATATGATACCACCAAAGAATCTGAAGCATGCATGATAATGTGATTTCTACAGTGAAGAATAAACATGATTTTGCAATTTGGTCGATGTTCAGTTTCCCAGTGTGTTTTCCTGGGCCACTGTTGGTCCCACTATCTGCTGCTCTGCTCCTGGTAGGAGGTTTGTTATAGAATGAAAAAATGTGCAGAAATGTTCATAAAAGTGTCAGGAGATCCAAGGCCTAGTCCAAATTTTGCCACTAACTATCTGGGTGACCTTAGGGCTAGTTATTTAACTTCCATGACTGCAATAATATTTTCAAATTAGAAAAATTTCCAGATCCCACAGTTCTAAATTCTCTGATTCATTAATCCTGTATTTCCCCAGATACTCAAGAATCACCTATAAATAGGAAGGGACAGATCTTTCTCCCTTCTCATCATGCTCTCATTTCCAATACATGCTATTACTCTCTAATTTTTTTAATGAAATCCTCTAGCAAAGCCAACGATTCCTCCATCACTCACTAAGAACAAAAGGACCACATTTGTATCCCAACCTCTAGCAAGAGTAGAATAACATGTGGTATAGTGATGAGATTCCTGGACCCAGAAGATCTGGGTCCAACCTCTGATTCTACCACTTACTAGCAGTTTCACTGTAAAAAGGATATCAAAATTACAGTATTGCACTTACCTTGGAGATTTTGTCTTTGATTTCACCTACCTTAGAGAAGAGCAAACACATCCTGTGAGATTGAGGATACATACTGCTGGAATGGAGTTTTCTTTTCAACACTTTAAAACCAATAGCTAAGAGAAAAAAAAAATTTAGCAACAAAAAATATTCTTCAAATAAAATCCAATGAGCAACTTCAATATATGATCTGATCAAAGTAATGCTGGAGCCTCAAGGACTTCCACTGGACCTCTTCATACCTTCCAGCCTAGCCTCGAGGCAGTAACAACTCTGAGTCCTGGAACTTCAAAGCCCCTCCTCAAAGCGGCCATCAGCATCACCTGGGAGCATGGTAGCTGTGCAGAATCTCCGGCCCCACCCCAGGCTCACTGAATAGGATCCACCACGTGACAAGATCCCCAGCTGGTATGTGTACATAATAAACTTGAGATCTAGAATACAATTTAAAAACCACCGAATTACCTCATGCTGCTCCCCCTAATTAAAATCTCTGGCTTAGCTTTCTTATTGCCTACCTCATAGTGTTGGTGAGACCATTAGTGTGAGCTCATTTTGTGAAGTGTATATTTTATAAACAAAAGGTTTATTAGTTCGCAGTTCCTAGAGGTTTCTGCTACCTTCCTGCTTGTGTTCTAGCTAAAATCTCCTTGAAATTCCCATTACAAAGAATAATTCTATACGATAAAGCTATCTCCATGTCTTAGCAGATACTCCATGGGAAAAAAAATGCTTATCTGATTTGACTACAGAATTTTTATACAACAAATAATTCCATGTGTGCTCTTTCTCCAATCTTTGCTAATCTAAGTCACTTTCATTGACTAAAATACTTTATTGTGTACTGTGCTCATTGTACACCAGGTGAGCTGTTATTTGCTAAGTTACCATGTGTTTTATCCAGTTCTCACACTTAAATCCCCTTTCCAGTTAGTACATCCTACCTCAAATATTTCAAGTAACGAAGTAAAATCCAATTAAAAAATTTAATATAGCTAAACAAAATATAGAATAAGAGGTGATTAATAACTGACACTGAAATAAATATATTGAATGACTAAATGAAAAAAATTTGAAGAAATAGAGTGCAAATAGGTTCAACATATTCCTCTCCTATATACCCTTCTCCTATCCTTTTGTTTTTAAATATTTGTTTTTATCTGAAAATTTACTTCAAAGAGGCTACTCCTTATCGCTAGATTCTTCCAACTGATCCTGAGATATGTAGCAATATACTTATTTTGACAAATTTCCCAAAAGCTCAAAACCATGCAGTTAACCTGAGTTTTTCATGAAGAGATTTGACCCATTAGTCTTTTCTTGAACATGTCCTCCCTAGCCCATTAATTTAAGAAGAAAAACGATTTATATAACTGACCTGTGAAATGGTTGGATGATCTCATGATTTCCCCTTTCATCCCTTGGTTTTTTCTTCCTTAATTATAAGAGTCATCGTTAGAATACTTAGAAACAAGGAGTATTAAAATGAGGAATGAGTCTCTCTCTTTTTCTTTCTCTTCCAATATAATAAACACTACAGATACATGTATTTACTGGGAGGGAAAGGAAGAGAGGAAAATTGACTCCATATCCATGTTGAATTTTCCTGGTTAACACAAAATATACGATATTTCCAATCACCTGTTTTAGAGGTAGATTCTTAGAGATTACTCTTACACATCCCACACTCACACCCTATTTTCTCTCCAGCTCATTTTCATTTCCTTCCCTATTTCTTTATATTACTTTATTTTTAATTTTTGCTCTCTTATTCTCTTTTTACAGTACTCTAGAATTTTTTTTAACTACATTAAAGTATCATTAAGGTTGTGAATTTAAAATGTTGGAGATGAGCAGAGGTAAAGGGTAAGTTTCTTCAAGCAATACTTTGTAAAATTAAAAAAATAAATAAAAACTATATATATGCTTACATGCACACCATATCAAAGAATGAAGGAGTGAGATACTCACCTTTATATTGTCTCTAAAAAGAACATAATAAGAAAGCCATATAAAACTTGTTTTCTAAGGTTTAGAACCATGAAAAAAGTATTATTAAACTCTTAAATGCAATATGTCTGTTCTTCTTCCATAGATATATTATCTAAATAATTAATCCAAATATCCAAACTTAATCCAAATACGCAAATAATAGATATTAAGTATATTAAGACGTTAAAAGCTAATATTAGACTCAGCGGGAACCAGGAAAAAAGTAGGCCTTCATAGGCATCCATCATTTAAGTCCCTCTTGGTCATCCTTTGCATCACGGCAGCTAGGATGTCTGGGTAACAGACCTTCCAAGTAGATAACACTGGGTGACTCTGCCACCTGCAGTTTGCACAGTTTGAAGGATAAAATAACACAGACGTGTCCCCTTGAATTTAGTTTTAAAAACAACATTCATTGGAGATAATAAGGAACTATCAGTGTTTCAGAACTTGAGAATCTAGAGCAGCTTGATGCTATTTAACAATAAACTGAGCGATCTAGCTGGAGAAATGCAAAATTTACTCAGAAAAGTTGCTGAATTTCCTAATAATTTTTTCAGATAATAGGATTTGGGATTTTTTCAATTAGAAAAAAACAATATAAGCATGCTACTTATATTCAATGAGAAATACAAAAAATATATAAAGAAGAAAAATGAAAATCACCCATAATCCACCACCAGAGACAACTACTGTTAATATGTTGGTATATTTCCTGTCATTCTTTTGATCATGCATCTATATATGGATATATGGGTACATGCGTACACATATACACATAGTATATGTATGTTAGGTTTAATATCTGTAGATACATATATCTATGCATATGTGTATAGGTGGCTAATTTAACAAAACTGGGATGGTTCTGTACATACATAGTGTAACCTTTTAAATACAAAATTATACGCATTTTCATATCATAAAATAGTCTCCAAAATGGCTTTTAATAGTTATACTATATTCATTGAGTAACAATTTATTTACTTAGATAATTAAATATTAACTATTTTTTTTCAAACTTTTTCATTACCTTTTAAGGATCTAATTTTAGAAGTAGAATCAAAGGGCATAAACATTCTTATGTCAGAGGACATGGATTTTTTTTAAAGAATTTAGTAAACAGTCCAAAATTGTTTACCAGGAAACATTAAATAATTATTGAAAAGAAAATATGCATTTAAAATATAAATATGAAGTTAAGCAGTTAAATTTATTAACATATAATCACTATAGACTTTCTTTAATTGAACTTGACGTGTCAAAGCAATTTTGTAAGGCAGTGTAATAGCTGAGAATGGGCTTTAAAGCCATCCTATATGGGTTTAATTCCACTCTGCTATTTGCCAGTTGAACATTACATTAGTCTGCTAGTGCTGCTATAAGGATATACCCCAGGGTATTCTGGCTGGCTTAAACAACAGAAATTTATTTTCTCACAGTTCTGGAGGCTGAAAGTCCAAGATCAAGGTGTTAGCAGGGTTTGTTTCTGGTGAGATCTCTTTCTGTGGTTTGCAGATAGCTATCTTCTCGCTACGTCTTCTCATGGCCATTTTTCTGTGTGGACATATCCCCAGGTATCTCTTCCTCTTCTTACAAGGACACCAATCCTGTTGGATGAGGGCTCCACCCTTATGACCTCATTTAACCTTATTTATCTCCTTAAAGACCCTATCTCCAAATGCAATTACACTGAGGTTAAAGCATCAACATACGAATTTGCAGAGGGGACATAATTTAGTCCATAACAAGGTATATTTGGCCAAGTTCCTTGATGCTTGCATATATGAGTTACCTCATTTGTAAAATGAAGATATTAATACTTACTTTATTGGCTATGATGAAATTAGATGTGTTATTATACAGAAAGCATTCAAGAAAGGTGCCTAGCAAATAGTATCTAGTTAATAAATAGTATCACATTAAAAAATTGAGGGTTTACATGGACATTGTATATATTAATCACGATACACTATTGAAAAAATAGCTTCTATAGCAAAATTTCTAAGTTGGACATCCTGTTAATCCCAATAGTTATTAGGAGAAATTAGTATTTAATAGGAAAAAAAAGAAACGTTGAGCAAGTTATCCAAGATCATATAATGAATTGACAGCAAGATTAAGAATAAAAACAAATGTTTCAAGAAAAGGTACATCCTTTAATTCCTTTGAAATTAAAATAATTCTCAGAAAGACTAGTCATCTTCTATGATGAATATTTATTAATTTTAGTAGGTGAAAACATGGGCTTAAAAAAGAAACAAGACTATGTCACTTGAAAGAAGATTTCAGTTTTATTTATTTAAGGTTTTTAAACTGCCTCTTCCACATAGAAAATAAATCTCCCAATACAACTATTTCCAAAATATTTAGTAAAATGCTTAAGAATGAGAAAAATAAGGGCCAAGAGACTAACAGCATTCACCTTGCCTCTTTACTGAAATAAACTTACTTGAAAATCAAGCAATATACAAATATTTACTGAGCTGTGTTTTGTGATTAGTGGTCAGCCAAGTACCACTGGGAATGCAAAATGAGTTATGACACATAAACAGATAATTAAGACAATACAGGTGTGCACACAGTACCCTGGAGCACAGCTTAAGGACAGCTGCCTCAGCACGGCAGGGAGAGGCTGGACGGTAGTGCCAGTGTTACAGTGGTCGTGCTAGAAGAAACGGAGAAAATGCCACCAAGCTGAAGATGATCAGCAGATGGCTGACAATGGGGGCAGATGAGAGAGGGAGATCAGGCAGGGGAAGGGAAGTCTCCAGGTAAATAGGAACACAGGACCAAAGACACACACATGAGGGAGAAGTCACAGAAAACGACAAGTTTTTCAGTGTTGCTGAACCGGAGTTCCAGGCAGTGAATGATAAGAGATGAGGCTGGATAGGTAAGATCACGGATGACTTGTATACATTGTGAAAGAAGTTTGAAATTTTCTGTAGATAATGAGAAGTTGCAAAAAGGTTCTGCAGCAGCCTGATTTAGTGTTACTGACATCTTAAATAGATCTCTCTAGAAGTTCCTTAGGGGATGGAATTGGAGGTAACAAAACTAGAGGCAGATAGATCAGTAAGGAGACTTGAGGTAGTGGAGATAAAAGAGAAAGGAGCAGAAAATGTCAAGAAGTATTTAAGCATTAAAATTATCAGAACTTATGGCTGGGGAGATATGGAACTATGGGAGAGAAAGATGATTAAACAGAAAGTTTAGCAAAAGAAGCAATTTTGAGAGAAGATGACAAATTCAGTTTTCAAAACATTAGGATCAAGATGATGATGAATGGATGACAGGAAGTTGGATATATGAATCCAGAGCATGAGGATTAAGGTTGGGGTATACGGCAGTTGAAACGAGATCACCCACTGAGTATTTAAAATGACAAATGATTCAAGAATAGAATCCTGAGAAACCAACATTTAAAGGATGAATCATGTGGAAGAGGTCCATGAAGAAAGCATAGAAGAGACAACAACCAAGAAAAACCTGGGTTAGAGAAGACAAGTGTGCCAAGAATCAAAACAGATCTTGGCCTCTGATGAATGCCCATTGGATACGCCAAACAGAAAGTTACATGTGACCTTAGACACATCTGTATGTATTGTGAGGTACTGGGAAAGTGAACAGACTGTGGTGAGCTCCTTTGAGTAGGAGATGAACATTTGACAAGACCTTAGAATCTCTCTTGTCTTATACAGGCAGGAGGTAATGTTCCATCACCAGAGGTGATATCCTATGGGGTGAAGCAAACACAGAGACAGCAGCATCCAAAGTAAGCAATGTGCAGAGACTAGACAGAGAAGTCTGGCCCAGATATAGGATTATGGTTCAAGGCTAGGATTTCCAGCCTAATGAAATGTCCTTACTTGGGAGAAAAGCAGGATTTCAAGAAGAGAACTGGTCAC
The DNA here is from genome assembly GCF_020826845.1 of Diceros bicornis minor. Lineage (NCBI taxonomy): Eukaryota > Metazoa > Chordata > Mammalia > Perissodactyla > Rhinocerotidae > Diceros > Diceros bicornis. The sequence continues at coordinate 17,147,494 of NC_080766.1, forward strand.
TGGAAAAAGCATTATCCTTACAAATCGAAAGCAAAGAAACCGCAAGCAGGACTAGCAGTAAGGTTGACTTTTGATGTCGTGTCCTGCAAGTTACTCAGAAAAGATTCCTTAAATACTCCCAGACTAAGGGCAGGTCAAGCTCCAGAGAATGTACTGGGCTAGAATGTGCAGGCAAGATCAAGTGGCTCCAACAAAGGGAGAAGACTGTGGAGACAGGAGCCAGGGAAGCACAGAAAGAAATTCACAGGAGAGAAACGTGATTAAAATGTTTAATCTGGCAGAAATAAGCAAAAAGGACACCATAACTAAATTGCTAGAATACACAAAGAAGTCAGGGAAGTAAATTATCCAAAGGAATAAGAAATGGACAAACCAAGAAAAATTAGCACTTCAAAAGTCAAAAATATGCGAGAGCATCCATTCCTGGCACACACAAATAACACCATAAAGATCTGTTCAATGAAGAAATGAATCAATAAATAAATTAATGCAAAATGCAATAAATGAGAATATTGGCAACAGTTTTATTCTGTTCTACTTTAAGATGGCTACATAATATCCATTCTTCATCTAAAATTTCCACTTTTTAAACTATGTATGAATTAGCCAACACATACACGCAAATTTCTCTTAGACAAGAGTTATTTTACAAAAGTAATCATTTTTCCCTTGGAAAATTAAATAGAATCAGTGGAAGTCATTGATGAAAAGCTCTTGTAAGCACTAACAATTAGTTTTCATCCACTATTGCCCTATTTCTCAGTGTCCTCACTCAGGAGGGAAGGTATCAATCTGATCAGGTTTCTTTTTGTTTTTTTGGTTGTTTTTGTGAGGAGGACTAGCCCTGAGCTAACATCCGATGCCAATCCTCCCCATTTTTCTTGAGGAAGATTGGCCTTGGGATAACATCTGTGCCCATCTTCATCTACTTTATATGGGATGCCACCACAGCATGGCTTAACAAGCAGTGCGTCGGTGCGCACCCAGGATCCGAACCTGCGAACCCCAGGCAGCCGCAGCGGAGTACACGCACTTAAGCGCTGCACCACCAGGCCAGCCCCCAATCTGATCGGTTTTATCCTAGAATGATATTTTTACATTTAGTTCAAGATACAACACATGCACTAAGCATATCCTCACTAAAGGGCACACCCTAATAAAGACAGTACAACATGCTTCTATAATGTAGCAAGGTCAATCCATGAGAAGAATAAATTAAAAGATAATTGAGTAACTGCTAGAATAATCTGAGAAGATAGGAAGGAAGATCATTTCTGGAGGATAAAATGATAGAAAAATAAGTATAAAATGATGAGGTGACAAGGTATATCTTCAACTTAATAAGACAATAAAGTTTGAGTCAGAAGACAAAGCTTCTAGTTCTGTGACTCACTTTGCAGTTAGGACAAAATGTTTTAATGTATTTGTGCTTGAGTTTCCCAGTTCTTGATTCCATTCTTTGCCTTCCTCACTTGCCATGTAGCAGCTGCAGTGATCTTTTTAAAACATAAACCATATCATTTCTCTGCTTAAATCTCTCCAATAGTTTCTTATTATAATCGGAATAAAATCTAAATAATAATAAAATAAAAAACCCATTCCCCACAACCTTCATCATCCTACATGAACAGAACCATGCCTACCTCTCTCAAGTCATGTCCTTCCACTTTTCCCCCCATTCACTGTTCCTGGCTCACTTTATGTTCCTTAAACCCTACAAAGCTCATATTTGCTGTTTCTCTGTCTAGAATACTGAGCCTCAGGTCCTCCTGTGACTGGCTATTTCTTGTCATTTAGGTGTCAGCTCAAATGCTACCTCCTCAGAGATGTCTTACTTGACTTTTTATAGAAAAAAAGTCATCCCATTGTCATCCATCTATCTCTGTCATATAACTATGACGTTTCTTTATAAAACTTACCACTGTTAAAAATCATCTTTTTCACTATTTATGTGCCTATATATGTGTGTGTGTCCCTCCTGTAAAACATCTCCTTGCCTATCTTATTCATCATTGAAATCTCTGGCTCACAGTTGATGCTCCGTAAGTATTTCTAGAAGAAAGAGAAGAAGGAAGAAAGAAATGAAGGGAAGGAATGGAACAATGAAAGGAGGGAGGAAGAGAGGGAGAGAACTGAATAGATAAAATATTTGACAATAAAAAGAGAAAAAAATATGAACAAGTATATTGGCAATAACCATTAAGACATTATTTAGATACCACACTATGCTTAAATATATTTAAATACCACATACTTGCTATGATTTAAAGGAAATCCATATACTCTTATTTTCATTTTCTTGATATTTCAGTGAAATCTGAACAACACAAAGATTTTTGTGCATATGTGGGGGAGTGGGTGTGGATACGTGTTTTAATTTTCATGCTTTATTTGGGTGAAACTAGGGTATAAAGAAACATAAGAGACACCCTCAGAGCACACTCAATATATCAGCATTCACAAACCCATGTGCTACCCCTCTAAATTACACTCCTCCAGCTGGCTTGGTTCGTTTTGAAGTGGATAAGCTAACAGTGCCAGATCACACCCAAGCAGTATAAAACTGTATAAGAACACAATAAAACAGTGATAAACAATGGATTATTTCAGTGGCATATGGCAGATACACAACCAGGCCAGCCTCAAATGTAACCTTTGGATTCTGTTTAAAAATCAGTGCCTGAATTATAGATTTAGCATTCAAGGCACTCCTTGTAAGCAGTAAGCATTCATTCCAAAGGGAAGAAAGAGAGGGTCAGATATAGGATAAAAAGAAACACACTTGTCATTGGAGAAGGAAGATAAACTAGAACTAGTAAATAGTGCATGCATGACATTCTACAAGAGGCAATATAAAATGCATGAAAGTATTCAAAAGGAAGAGAGGGCAACAAGTAGACTGATAAGTATAAAGGCAAATAAATATGGAGAATACCAGGGGAGGGAAAGCAAAGGAGAAAGAAGTAAAAGCAAACAAACAAAATAAAAAATTCCCTCCTATACTGACTATCCGGGTATAAAATCAAATTTTTTCCACTAAAATGATGACAAAAACCCCATGCTGCACGTTAAAGAAAGGTTGGAAACATGTTGCTGAAATTTTCTCTACACCATCCCTAAGTGAAAATCCCCTATCCTGAACATGTCTTCCCCATTACCTCTATCTCCAACCATCTTCTTCTGGGGAAGAGATGCTTCAGAACAATGAGAACTCACTCCAAAATGCTGGGATTAAAGTTTCCAAATGAAGAGCCCAGAGTGCAGCCTGCTTTTTACCTTCTACTATCCTACTTATGAACTGTACTTCAATGTAAACAAGACTTTCCCAGTATCAAGAGAGAGACTGCACACCTAGACACTAATAATTGATAATAAAGCATTTTTTCCAGAAGGAGTAGCTTCTTGACTCTTTGGTGTCAGTGGCAACCCACATGTTTTCAAGTGAGAGTTTTGCTGATGGATAGTTTCTCAATGACACAGGCAATCTGAATAAAGTTAATTATTAACATATTAAGACATTTCAAAATAATTTGTAATAGGAATGATATCAGCAAGATGACCTGGCCTTCGTTTACCAATAGAAACACTGATTTAACAATGACATATAGGCCAAAATACCTTTATGAGAATTCCAGAATTCAGTTAAGAAGTTGCAGTGTCCCAGGTGAGAACAAAGCTGAGAACAGCTGCATTGAAACAGGTAAGAAAAGCAATTTCACTTTACCTGAGTTAGCCTCCTCCCCAAGTCAGCAGAGCTCAAAGCCAGGAGAGGATACCCCAGCCTGTGATTACTCCCTCAGAGGGAAAACGAACAGTGGAGCATGCCTCAAATATTCTGGATTTTTGATGAGCTGCCTGAGGAACTGGTTTCTGTCTCACCTCACTTAGAAGACTGACAAAACCATTATACTTTGCATGCATGGGGACCTCTGAAAACACAGGAAAGTGGTGGATGGCTTGTTACAGCCAGCACAGCTCAGCTCAACTGGGGGAAGTGGCACAACCTGAACATTCTCCCTCAGGAAGGAGGGAGAGGAGTGGAGTATGTGTCTGGAATTCCAGCTCTTTGGAAGACTGCCCAAGGGACTGGTTTCTGTCTTGCCTCACTTGAAGCACTGACAGAATCAACATAGTTTGGATGTCTGGGGACTGCTCAGAACATAGGAAAGAGATGGGTGAATTGCTATGGCTGGCACAGCACAGCATGATTGAGAGAATGTGCACAACTTGAGGTTTCTCCTTTGGGAGGGAAGGAGAGGAGTAGAGTGAGTGTCCAGGGCTCTGACTTTTCAGAGGACTGCCAGAGGAACTGGTATCAGACTCAGAGCACTGACAGGGAGCTGGTATACTCTGCATACCTAGTGGTCACTGAGAATAAGGGAGAGCTGGGCAGCTTGCTTCTGTAGAACTGGAGAACTCTCAGTGCCACAGACAGACACTAGAGGGAGTAAAAGATTACAAGCTACTGAAAAAGAAACCAGAAATTGAGAAATTGTACACAAAGGCCCAGAGAAGTCATATGCCCACCAAATGGTTTCAGAGGCCCTCAGAATCTCTAGCTGGGCTGATTGATGAAGATCTTGCACTGTACAAAGCCAGTCTATAAAGACTGGAAGAGGCAGCTGCTTTTTCAAATGCAAAAATCCCAGCAAAAAGTTACAAAACACATGAAAAGAAAAGGAAACATGGTCCAATCAAAGGAACAAAAGAAATCTCCAGAAAATAAATCTAAAGAGACAGAGGTATATGAATTACCTAAAAAGAATTCAAAATAACCATCATAAAGATGCACAAGGAGCCCAAGAAAATAATGCATGAACAAAATGAAAGTATGAACAATGAGATAGAAAATACTTAAAAAGAACCAAACAGAAATTTTAGAGGTGAAGAATACAATAACTGCACTGAAAAATCCACAAGAGGGGTTCAAAATCAGATTTTATCAATCAGAACAACATATAAGTGAACTTGAAGATAGGTCATTTTAAATTATCCAATCAAAGGAACAAAAAGAAAAAATAATGAAAAAGAATAAGAAAACCTAAGGCATTTATGGGACACCATCAAGTCAACCAATATACCCATTATGGGTGTCCCAGAAAGAGAAGGCAGAGAGAAAGGGGCAGAAAACTATTTAAACAAATAATGGCCAAAAACATCCCAAATTTGGGAAGAAAATGGACATCCAGATTCAGGAAGTCCAAGAGATTCCAACTACAGTGAATCCAAAGAAATCCAACCACAGACATATTTTTAATCAAATTGTAAAAAGTCAAAGACTGAGAGAGAATTTTGAAAGCAGCAAGCAAAAAGAGACTTATTATATACAAGAGAACCCCATAAGATTCATGATATGGTGATTTACAAGAAATATATATTTGGTCTTCATGCCCATTTCTGGCACAGAGTTCTTAAAACCTTTGGAATTTCCTAAGTGATGAAAGTCACAAAGGTATCTTTTGTTATGTTAATGAGGTGAGTTTTGGACCCTTAAGAAGGGAGGCTGGTTGCCAGTGGAGACAACCACGTGATTAGAGGGTTGGAACTTTCAGTCCCACTCCCTCAACCTCTGGGGAGAGGGGCTGGAGGTTGAATCAATCACTAATGGGCCAATGAGTTAATCAACTGTGCCTGTGTAATGAAGCCTCCATAGAAACACAAAAGGACAGGGTTCGGAGAGCTTCTGGATTGGTGAACATGTGGAGATTTGAGAAGAAGAGCATGCCTGGAGAGGGCATGGAAGCTCTGCACCTTTCCCCGTACCTGCCTTGCTCTGTGCATTTCTTCCATCTGGCTGTTGCAGAGTTATATTCTTTTATAATAAACTGGTGATCCAGTAAATAAAATGTTTCTCTGAGTTCTGTGAGACACTGTAGCAAATTAACTGAACCTGAGGAGGAAGTTGTGGGAACCTCTGAATTACAGTCAGCCAGAAGTACAGATAACAATCTGGACTTGTGACTGGTATGTGAAACCCAAGGAGCGGGTGGTTGGAACGCCCAATCTACAGCTGGTCAGTGAGAAGCACAGGTAATAACTTGGGCTTGCAACTGGCATCTGAAGTGGGTGGGGGACAGTCTTACAGGACTGAACCCTTAACCTGTGGAATCTGATGCTATCTCTAGGTAGACAGTGTCAGAATTGAGGTGAATTCTTGGACGCATAGCTGGTGTCTGGAAAATTACCTGGTGCTGTGTGGAATACCGCACCACCACATTGGAATTGCTACCAGAACCAAAAGAAGACTATAAGTGAGTTTCTCAGCAGAAACCTTGCAAGCCAGGAGGGAGTGGTATGATATATACAAACAGCTGAAAGAAAAAATTGCCAACCAAGAATACTATACCTGGTAAAGCTGTGCTTCAGAAGTGAGGGAGAGACAAAGATATTTCCAGACAAACAAAATCTGAGGAAGTTCATCATTACTAGACCTGTGTTGCTAAGAAATGATTTCAAATTGAAATGAAAGCAATACAAAAGTATAAAGATTGCCGGCAAAGGTAAATATATAGACAAACAGAGAATATTATAATACTGCAATGCTGTGTGTAAATTAGTTTTAATTCTGGTATACAGATTAAAAGACTAACTATGAAAAATAACTACACCCAACAAATTGGGTATATAAGGAACATACCTCAACACAAAAAAGGCCATATATGACAAACCCACCATCAGACATCACACAAACTCAGAGCAAACATCATACATGATGGTGAAAAATTGAAAGCTTTTCCTCTAAAATGAGCAACAAGACAAGGGTCATCACTTTCACCACTCTTATTCAACACAGTACTGGAAGTCCTACCTAGAGCAATAACGCAAGACAACGAACTAAAGGCATCCAAATTGGAAATGAAGAAGTAAAACTGTCATTATTTGCAAGTGACATGATCTTATATATAGAAAATCCTAAAGACTCAACCAAAAAACTGTTGGAACTAATCAACAAATTCAGTAAAAGTGCAGGATGTAAAATCAACATACAGGGGCCGGCCTGGTGGCGCAAGTGATTAAGTGCGCGCGCTCTACTGCGGCGGCCTGGGGTTTGCCGGTTTGGACCCCGGGCACTCACCAACACACTGCTTGGCAAGCTATGCTGTGGCAGTGTGCCATATAAAGTGGAGGAAGATGGGCACGGATGTTAGCCCAGGGCCAATCTTCCTCGGCAAAAAAAGAGGAGGATTGGCAGATGCTAGCACAGGGCTGATTTCCTCACCAAAAAAAAAAAAAATCAATATACAGAAAGGAGTGGCATTTCCATACACTAACAACAAAACATCTGAAAAAGAAATAAAGAAAACTATCTCATTCATAATAGCATCAAAAACAATAAAATACCTAGGAATAAATTTAACCAAGGAAGTGACAGATCTATACAATGGAAACTACAAGACTTTGATGAAAGAAATTAAAAAAAACACAAACAAATGAAACGATATCCCATATTTATGGATGTAAAGAATTAATATTGTTAAACTGTCTATACTATCTAAAAACATCTATAGATTCAGTGCAATACCTATTAAAATTCCAATGGCATTTTTCACATAAATAGAAAAAACAATCCTAAAATTTACATGGAACCACAAAAGACCTTGAATAGTCAAAGAAATCCTCAAAAAGAAGAAGAAAGCCAGAGGCATCACACTTCCTAATTTCCAACTATACTACAAAGCAATAGTAATTAAAACAGTAGAGTACTGGCAAAAAAAAAAATAGATACATAGACCAAAGGAATTTTTATCTCACACTACACACAAAAATCAACTCAAAATGGATTAAAGACTTAAATGTAAGACTTGAAACTATAAAACTCCTAGAAGAAAACAGAGGGGAAAGTTTTCATGATATTGGTTTTGGCAATGATTTCCTGGATATGACATCATGGAAATGACAGCAAGCCTGTATTTCTGACTGAGCAACAAAAACAAAAACAAACAAATGGGACTACATCAAGCTTAAAAGCTTCTGCACAGCAAAAGAATCAGTTAACAGAGTGAAAAGACAACCTACAGAATGGGGGAATATATTCGCAAACCACATATTTTATAAGGGATTAATATCAAAAATACACAAGGAATTCCTACAACTCAATAGCAAAAAAATAACCTGATTGAAAAATAAGCAAAGGACTTGAATATATGTTTCTCCAAAGAAGATATATAAATGACCAACAGGTATATGAAAGGTGCTCAACCTCACTAATAATCACAGAAATGCAAATCAAAACCACAATGAGGTATCACCTCACATCTATAGCGGCCATTATAAACACACACACACATACACACACACGTACAAAATAACCAGTGTTGATGAGGAAGTAGAGAAATTTGGATCCTTATGTGTTATTGGTGGAAATTTAAAATGGTGAGCTGCTACAGAAAACAGCCTGGGGGTTCCTCAAAAAATTGAAAATGGAGCTACTAAATGATTCAGTTATCTCACTTCTGGATATTCATCCAAAAGAACTGAAATCAGGATCTCGAAGAGATATCTGCACTCCCATGTTTATTGTAGCATTATTCACAATAGCCAAGAGGTGGAAATAACCTAAATACACATTGACAGATGAGTGGATAAAGAAAATGTGGTATGCATATACAGTGGAATACCGCTTAACCATAAAAATAGAAGGAAATCCTGTCACATGCAACAACATGGATGAATCTTCAGAATATTATGCTAAGTAAAATAAGCCAGTCACAGGAGTGCAAATAATACCTGATTCCACTTATATGAAGTGGCATCACTTATATGACTATCTAAAATAGTCAAACTCACAAAAACAGAAAGTAAACAGTGGTTTCCAGGGACTGGTGGCAGGGGAAAGTAGGGAATTGCTGTTCAATGGGTTTAGAGTTTCAGTCATGCAAGATGGAAAAGTTCTAGGGATCTACTGTACAACATTGTGCTTATATTTAACCATACTGCATTGTACACTTAAAATTTTGTAAAGAGGGTAAATCTCGTGTTATGTGTTTTTTACCACAATTAAAAAATAGCAATTTGTCACATTACCAAAGAAAGGGTTTCCTTACTTTACTTATAGATATAAAAGGACCTTTTAATCTACAATTTACTTTTTATTTATATACACAGTTCAATGACAAAAAGTAATCATTGTAAAATTAAATTATCTTGGTAAATATGGCTGTTTACAATAAAGAAAATATTGATTGTCATACACTAACTGAAAAATAAAGATTTCCCAATCTCAACTCCCTGATCTCTAATAAGAATATAAAATTATAAATTAAAACTTTCAACTCCCATCTGAAGCATGAAATTCTAGAGCCACTCCATATTAGAGGGAAAAAAGTATGTGATTAAAGCTAAGATTTGTATTTTATCTTCCTGGAAGAGCTTCTGTCCTCCAAGAACCCACCACAATATAAATCATACCACAATGATAATCAAAGAGAACTCCACAGACAATGACGTTCCTTTGCATTACCTCTGAATGGCCCCAGCCTAATGGACAGCAGTCCAAAAACATATGCACAGTCGTGTTGCTTAACGACGGGGCTACGTTCTAAGAAATGCGTCATTATGTCATTTTGTTGTTATGCGAACATCATAGTGCATACTTAAGAAACCTAGATGGTATAGCCTACTACACACATAGGCCATATGGTTCTAATCTTATGGAACCACCACTGTATATGTGATCCATCATTACACAGCCCATGACTGTACACTGTAGATCACTGTACTTAAAAAGTCAAATATGTTTCCTTCACGTTTTATCATGTTGCCACTGGCCCACCAAACATGGGTTCCACTGTCCACTTCTCTCACGCAGCCTTTCACACAATGTAAAACCTCTGATCTTGACATTAGTAGACTCTTTCAACCAAATAAAATTGTGACTTGCTCACATCTTTATCTTTCCCACACGATCATGGCAAAATGAGATAGGAACAAATAAATGGTGAGCCCAATTCACCATGGACCCTTAATAAAATTGTGAAGAGATAGGAAACTGTGGTTCATGGGTAAAACTTGGGAGGAGCTCATGGTAAGGCTAATGGAAATATTCATTTATTCTTCTCCATGAGATCAGGAAAACCATGCCATTCTGGTCTTTACTATGTCCCTAGTGCTCTGCAAGTGTTTAATAAAAATTCCTTGAATGAATGAGTGAAGGAATATCCAAGGTTATATGGAACCAGTCTGGAAAAGGATAATTAATCAAAAGTACATACCTTGACAGTATATTAAAATACTAAGCAAACAGCTTTCTAGTGCCATAGAAGTCTTTATAATGTTCAACATCATGAAATCTACATATTCAGAGCAGTCTCAGTCCATAAAATTTATTTAAGTATTCACAAAGAATTTATTCACTTAAGTTTTCTTCATAAAATACTTAAGACTTCAAATAAGACATATTTAAGACTTGTTTGCTGAATCAGAGAATTAAAGACAATCTCTTTTTCCATAATTTTACCCAAATGATGAAGTCCTCATTGTACAATGCCACAGCTACTAACATATTAACATAGAACCTTCAAGTTCATGGAGAAAGACGACACGGTGCCTGAGATTGTATAATATACAAAATAGATAGATAAGAAAAAAAAATAAATAAAATAAATAAATAGATAGATAAGAAAAAAAAAAACAAAATAGGTAGTCAACTTTGCTCTGGATAATCTGCAAACAAATTTATATTCAGGTTTTAAGCTTAAACTCCAATCTTATCAAATATTAACTGTATCCAGTGGTCCAGTAGTTTATGTTCTGTAAATCTTTCTTTAAACAATCTCAAATGAATGAATTAATTCTCACAATTCATGGACTGTTATGATTGTTCAGTATTTTCATCTCAAGTAAATAAACATATTTATTTATGCCAGTAGCTGTTACAAACCTTTACCATTCTTCCTGAAACCACTTAGCTGGACTCACCCACTCATTTTTAACAGATGGCCTAGCCTCCTACCTCACAGAGAAAACAGCAACCATCAGTCACAAACTCCACCTCCTATACTATCTGCATGTCCCCAGCTTTCCCTGCATGTCCCCAGCTTTCCCCAGAGGATATCTTACTTTTCTTCTAAAGATAACACCTTTATCTATTTTCTTGATTTCATCTTCCCCTCCCTTCCCTTCTTCCTCTCTTCCCGCGCACCTTCAATAAATGTTTACTGAGTACCTTCTAGCGCCAGGATTTTCTAAGCTCGGGGATGCAGTGTTAAACTCATGGATTTTCCATTCTATCGTGTGTCCTCCAAAGCTTTTTAACGTTCACCTCTTTTTTTTATCTTCAATATATCCTCTCTCGGTGGCTCTTCCCTTTCAGCTTACAAACCTGTTTAACCCATCCACATACTGAAAATGCATCTGCTCGTTTTGCTGACCTTGAAAGCATGTGTCTCCTTCCTTTACTGCCACAATTCTAGAATCAGCTGCAGTTTCTGTTTCTACTTTCACTACCTTTTTTCACTCTTCACTGCACAGCAATTTTACTTTTGTACCCTAGTGAAATGTTATTTATCCTCAGCCTCTGACATAGGCTTCCTTCCTTTCAATTCTCATGAAATCTAGGACAGGATGTAGTTTATTCTCTTGACCACACTTTTTTGCTGCCACTTCTTTCTCTGCCTGCACCCTTACTGCTCAACTCCCCAAGATTCTTACTTTGGTCTTCTTTTCTCATTCGACCCATTTTCCCTGAAACATCCTACCCACATCCATGGTTTCAGCTCCTACCTATGCGCTAATGACTCCAAAATTCTGTATATTCAAAGCCTCCTGAATTCCTTATCTACATTTTCTAGTACCCAAAAGACATCCTCACTTGAATGCCCACCAGCCTCATGTGCTAAAGAGATGGTACTTATTGCTACAGAGTAGCACAGAGAAAAGTACTACTAGCTACGGTAACAGAAAAGCTCTAGCATTTCAGTGGTCTAATGAAATAAAAGTATTTTTCTTGCTCACATAGGTCCAGCTGGTGGCAGTGATGGCAATGTGGTGTGGGGGTGAATGTGGTTCTGGGACCTAAGTTCATGGAGACTCTACCTTTTTTATTATGCAGCTTCCAAAGGATCATCCACCAGGGTTTCATCCAGCCATTAGATGGGAAAAGAGTTCACTGGATGATGTGGAAGGTTTTTACACACCGGTTCTGGAAGTGGTATACTTCACTTTCAGTGAAGTACATGGCACTTCACTGTAGATGCATGGTAGATGCAAAGTGGTTGAGAACGATAGTCCATGACTGAGCAGCCACTTCACAGCAACCTCTACACTATGCAAGGGTAATGCAAATTTTTAGTAGATAGCTAGCATTCTCTGCCACAGAAGTCATCGGTAACCTTTGCAGAGACAAACTTTTGTTTCTAGTCAGTTGAATAAGGTTTCTAGTCAGTTGAGAAGTATGAAAGTGGAGACTATCAGGGTGCTTCTTTCTCTGGAAGCACAATGGTGGTGCATAAGTGCTAATTTTATATTCACAGAACCAAAACTTGGCTGTTAAGGGAAAGAAGAGCTTGGGAAGCAACTGGCCTCTCTGCCTTCTATCTCTTTTCCTTTAATCCAAACTTCACATAATTACAAGAATGTCATATATTTCTTTTCTCTCTTTCATTCCTTATTTTTTCCTCTTTAAATTTATAAAGTTAGTTTTCTTGTAATAAAAGTAACATTAATCTTTCTAAAACTCAGTTAATCATTTCATTCCCTGCACTGAGACATTCAACAATTTCCCCAATGATTCTAAGATAAAGTACAAGCACATATTATATCACGAAAGCTTTACAATAGAACTCCAGGCAACCTTACTTGTCTCTTACTGAACTTGCTTGTCTCCCATCAATTCAGCATCACTTTAGCCTCACTAAGGTCTAAAGAAGCTAAGAACAAAGAGGATGCTGGGAAAATCCTTCCCCGTGTGGTTTTGAGTTAAAATCAACCATTAAGAGGCATCACACAAGATTTGGAGGGTAAAGAGAAAAAGATGGCATTATGCCTTAGATATTGCAAGCAAATGCTTGGGTGGTCATGAGATTTGAAGCACCTTCTGAGTGGGCTCTTGAGAATCATCCCATAGATATTCTGTACTAAGATAGTCTTTAACTCCCCAAGGCCTTCCAATGAGTATAAGCTCCTAATTTCCTGCATTAAACATTTTGAACTTGCAATATAGACAGCAGCTAAGGTTTTCCTGGACAAACCTTGACAGATATACCCACTCAAGGGGACACACACACACACACACACACACACACACGCCCCATGCTCCAGCCAAACCAAAATTCTTGCCATTACCAAAATCCAATTCTTTGCTTTGATACATGCTGCTCTCTCTGCATGGCATGCCCTTTCTCTGACATTTCTGCCTGAAAAATTCTCATTCATCTTTCAAATTCAACTATCACCTTCTAACTGAAGCCTTCCCTAATTCCCCCAATTATTGACACACTCTCTTTGGGGAGCCCATGACATCTTGTTCATATCTCTTTCATGGTATTTATAACATTGTTGACATGCCCTCACCTTGTCGAGAGGAATCATGTTTTATTATACTTTGTGGCCTCAGTTCCTAGTGCAAAGACTGTCATATAGTAGGCATTCAATAACATGGGTTAAATGCTCCATTTTGCAATAAAATGTCTTTAATATAAGTAAACTTTTTTTTACAGTATACTATCAAAATTGGGAGAATAAATCCATATGTCAGGAGTACGTCTGAGGCTCACTGAAGCATCCCAGGAGCCCCTCTCTCCACGACTACGTGAACATGACAGGACAGATAAGTAAGCAGTAGGAAGGAGCATACATTATCCTGCCTCTCCCTTGCCTTTGTCCTCTCAATCTCTTTATCACTCATAATTTAGTTACTCTATATACTGGCATCCTAGAAAGAAGGTTTTATCCCAATTCCTGACTCCCATATCCTCACACATCTCTCCTCCCGAAGACCTGCTGTAGAGGAAAGGGCTCCTCCATGTTGTCACATTAATGGTACTGTGTGGCTGACTTTCCCGCAGAAGATGCCCTGGTTGCCCAGACAAGTGGCCCCACCTGCTGTCGCAGCAGCCTGGGTGCAGCGGAACATGCTCCCGCCACATCTGCAAGGCAGCAGCAGCACAGCCAGGAGAGGAGCCCCAGCCGCGACGTCAGTTCTCCCTCATTGACACTGGGTCAAAATGACTCTGCTATTTAAAATGGCTCCTCTTAAATTAAATTGATGCCAGCTTCTGCGTCTTGCCCTATCCCAGGAATTTTCAATCAGCTACTTAAGGAAAAGATAGAGAAAAGAATTAATCTGAAAAGCAATTTTGCTTGGCTTTTAATTTCCATAAGAAGCTTCATTCAGATCACATACTATTAAACAAAAGTTACTTACAACCACAATTCAACTGATTCATTTGGCAAATATGGCCTTTATTGGGCACTAACTTGGTCAGGGTTGTCCTGGGGCTGGAGTATACTGATCAAACAAAATAAGCATGTTCCTTGCCCTCTTGGAGCTTATGGTCTGGAGTTCTGTGGGGGAAGAAGAGGAAAAAACAAAATAAATTAAATGCAATATTGTATAGAGTAAGTGCTATGAAGAAAGACAAAACAGAGCCAAAGGCTAGAGAGGGCCAGTGGGGGAACATGGAACAGTCTTTTAGCTGGTATGGTAAAACAACTCCACTATGATGAGGTGTCCTCTGTGTCTAGATCTGAATAAAGAGAGGGAATAAGCATGAAAGTATCTATGGGAAGGGCATTCTAGGCAAACAGAATAGGAAGGTCCTGGGGCAGTGGAGCCCGGAGTGTTCAAAGAATAGCAGGAGGGCCAATGTGGCTTAATTGAAGAGGCAGGAGATGAAATGCAGAGGTGGACAGGGGCCAGATCAGTTAGAACTTGCAACAGGAGTCGAGACTTCAGTGCAGGTCTAAATTACTACGACATTTGTGACAGGACTTTAATTAGGGCCACTCTCAATGTTCTTTACTCCTCTTGAGGAATGCAAATAAATTAGCCAATCTAGAATGAGTAAAACCAAGAAAGTGATTCCTGGTGCCAATTGTTCTGTTATTTGTTATGCCATTTTCTAAAAGAAATTACCTTGTTAAAACATCTCATTTATTTACACCCAAAGGACTTTGCATAAACTGAAGTTAAATGGGTATGAGTGCTTTTACAAAGTTGGGGGAAATTACTGCTCAGCCTGAAAAGTCGTGGAGGAGATTTTGCCAATGCCCTTGTGAAATCCTTGTAATTTCCTGGGAATGTAGTCATGTTTTTAGACTTTTTTGAGTAAACATTAGAGATGATCTGTTGTTTTACATATGAGAACACTGACTTTCGCAAAAGTCATCCAGGTCATTGGTGGCTGTTCCAATCAGATTTCGGCAGCACCTCAGTATGTAGAGTGGACTTGGAGCCAGATACACCCAGACTCATGATCTATTCACAATCTTTCTGCCATTCTGAACCTCATTTTACCCAAATTGATATTGAATAAAATGTAAACATCTAGCCTAGTGCCTGGTACATCACACACATTTTAAACCAGTATTTCTGCCTCTTTAGTGCCAGTTGTTATATTTCATGAAGCTGGTGAAAAAGACATTGCCGTCCTTCTTCTGTGCAGAATATTCCGCAAGGCCGTAGCATATTTTGTTTCCTCCATTCACTTCTCCCTTTCTCTTACCACATCACTTAGAAGCTAAGTCAGTCTAAGAAGAGTCCTCCCTTCTCCCCATACATAACAACCTTCAAACTGGAATGGGCCTCTGGTGTAACTTGCAAGTGTGCCACATTACACATACAACAAACAAATGGATCCCAAACCTATCAGGCAGGACTTGAAGGACCTACTCTGGGCCCTTCTATTTCATCTCACAGACCCAGACGCTGCTATACTTTGATTTGAATGATGTTTCTACACATGTAAATTCACTCCCATTGATGGATCAGCCACTTAAATCTCAAAATATGGTGTATGAGTGCTATCTGGTTCCAGGATCCACGGTAGCAATTTGTAACTTGAAAGAAAATATACAGTAACACCTCATAGGCCTTTGCCTCTGGCTTCTTATGTGACAAGACCCCTGTGACTTTTGGAGTTGCTTGAAGCTTCTAAGCTCCCAAGGAAGCATCCTTGACCAAAAACAACAACAAACTTGCTGACATAAGGGAGCATTCTTGGGATTGTTATTCCAGAATCCATGAAACATTAGGATATGAGGTACACCCAGGGTTTACCAACTGGCAATTTTGTTCATTTGCTTCCAATTCATTGCCGCCATTACATAAAAATGATCTTCCCTACACAGGAAACAGACTCATCTGCCTATGCTGTCATGAACCGCCCCAGGCAACTAGAGCCTCTGCCCACGGCTGAGCTGCATATTAACTTTTGGCATTGCTCCTAGGTCTATTCTTGCCATAAACTCATGTCATAAATCATTTTCAGTTTATTAAAACTCAAAATACATATATAAAAAATTAAATATTAAAATTAGGTGTAGACACTACAAATTCCTTAACAATCTCAATGTGTAAGACCCATCTGCCCTCTCCCAGGGCCTTTGGTTCTCTCTCCTTCTGAGCAGGCATGCTCAGGGGGAACTTATTTGAGAGGCAGATTTCCGGGACTTCAAAGGACTCCATGTAGAATATTGGCAGTGTCGAGGAATATATTTTCCTGCTTTTCCCACCTGGGTTCTAAGAAGCTAGCAGACTGGCTGGAGCTATACTGAAGAAAACAGGTCAGAGAAGAGAACGAGAAACCCACTGTGACATCATTGGGAAAAGGGAAATGACTTTTTGCTGACTTTATCATCTTTTCCCTCTTCTTTGATCAGAATTCTTCCCTTCTCCCCTGAAACTTTCATTTGCTTCTATCCTCTCTGTCCCCCAAAGCCCACGTCTAGTGTATCCTATATATAGCCTGGCCACATTCCTCACCTTCGCCAAATTGGAAAGAGAACGGTTTTGAAATGTCTCCATTTATAGACTTGAGTTTTGGCCTTAGCTGTTATATAGTAACATATACTATATATTAACTGTTACCACTGTTATGGTAACCACTTCATCAATGTTATCTTCATTAAAATTAGTGATAATTACCTTTAATAGGAATTTTGTAATGTGGAAGAAATAACTGTCATCTGCAAGAAACAATATCCTAATTTGCTGAAAAATTCCCCACTTTCACCATGAAACATCTTATGGTAAATCCTCCCCCATGAAAAGGAGATAACATACGTTTCACAATAGACATGACCCTATCCAATATGGACAATTATACCACTTACAAAAGTACTTTACTATGCTTCGGGAGAAAGTTTTAGCAAATATTTCCTTAGAGTATTCAGTTCAGGAGATGAAGAATGAGATTTAAATCAGGATTCAAAAAATTTCCCTAGACACTTTGCTTCCAATGGAAACATTTGAATGTTAACAATTCACTTTCTTCTTTGGCTCTCCCTTTTACCAGACCCTTTTACTGTCTTATGCTTAATATTTATAGAGCCATATTTAGATAAAGCAAGAAAATAAATGAGGGATTAAAAACAAATTTGTCATTGCATGATACATATAAGCAAATGTCCTAAATATCATTAATGACCAGGCTCCCTTCTTTCCACGTCACATTTTTTTCTTAAATTTCTACTCTGTGCACATTTGATGAGGTAAGTATAAAATAATTATAGTAACATGTACATTACAGGTATCCTCGAAGATATGAAGCAGCCAATTTGTACTTTTTCATAAGTAGAAAAAATAGAAATAAAACAACCTAAAGCAGTGGTCTCCAAAGCGTGGACCCTGGACCAGCAGTAATAATATCACTAGGAACTTGTTGAAAATTCAAATTATCAAGGCTCCTCAAAGATACTGAATCAGAAACTCAGGAGTGCTACCCAGCAATCTGTGTTATACCAAACTCTCTAGGTGATTCTGATGCATCCTAAAGTTTGAGAACCACTGACATAAAGGAGGTTTTTCTAGGCAGGATTAGTGTGTTATCTTTACCTGTGTTCAAATTCAGATGTCTTTAAAGAATCTCATTTCATGACCAAGGCCAAAATAACAGATGCTATGCAAGTAGCCCAGAGATAACCATGGAGTTGTACATCAGTACCAAAAAATTGAATTGAGTCTGGAATATATTAGATTATATGGCTAAAGAAACTCTGAAGATGTAATTAAGTTTGCTAATCAACTGACTTTAAAACAGAGAGATTATCCAGATGGGCCTAATCTAATCACACGGGCCCTTAAAATCAGAGATCTCTCTCCAGGTGGTAGCAGAAAGGGACGTCCAGAGAGTCAAAGCAGGAGAAGAAATGACTTGCTACTGTTGGCTTGAAAATGAAGGGGGCTATGTGGAAATGGAAAGGGGAAAGGAAATGGGGACCTCAGCCCTACAACTGCAAGAAACTGGACTCTGAAAACCACCAGAGAGCTTGGAAGCAGACTTCTCCACAGAACCTTCAGGTAAGAGCTCACGCCAGCTGACACCTTGATTTCAGCCTTCGTAAGCTGTTGAGCTGAGAGGACCTAGTTGAGCCACGCTGTGCCCAGATTCTGACTTCATGGACTGTGATATAATGAATGGGTCTTGTTTTAAGCTGCTAAATTTGTGGTAATTTGTTATGGCGGCAACAGCAAACAAATACTGGGTGTTAACTTAAAATGCTGTTTCAGCCATCCCACACTTTGCAAGGAACCTGCTGCTTTTGACAGCAACAGAACCAACTGGCAATTTAACATTCAGAACATGAAGTCTTCACAAGTAAGCTTTTGTAATATTCAGAATATCTGGACTATCCCTTTGGATTCCTAAAGGCAATCACTCCTTCAGTACATTTGTCTTGAGGGCACACTCACTCTCCTTGTAGGCTAGACAGCAGCATCTAATATTCATATATCAACCTCTGGAAACTAGAAAGAGGTGCCTGTCTCTTTTCTTTGTTCTCCTCCTTCAGAGGAATCTTTCTATGTAAAGGAAACTTAGCTCACAGGGTTCAGAGAACAGCCACAAGGTAGCCCCATTGCCACATCTTGATGGACTTTAATCTGTGACATATTGTCAAATCTCAGCACATAAAAGAAAAGAGTCTTCAAATGTGAGTTCAGTTCAGCCATTTTTCACTTTGCAGACATTTAATTCTTTTTATTTAAGGGAAGCATGAAGGGCGTTCCCCATAAGTTTATGACACTACCCACATAGTGGAGTCCTCAAGCTCTTGAAGAAGTCAGGCTAACAAGGAGATCTGAAGCAAAGGTGACAGGCGGTATATCAGTTTGCTAGGGCTGCTATAACAAAGTACCACAGACTAAGTGGCTTAAACAATAGGAATTAACTTCCTCACAGTTCTGAAGGCTAAAAGTCCAAGATTAAGATGTCGGCAGGCCTGGTATCTTCTGAAGGCCCTGCTCCTTGGCTTGTAGATGGCCATCTTCTTCTGGTGTCTTCACATGGTCTTCCCTCTGTGTGTGTCTATGTCCTAATTCCTCTTCTTATAAGGACATCAGTCATATTGGATTAGGGATCACCCCAATGACCTCATTTAACCTTAATTACTTCTTTAAAGACCCCACCTCCAAATACAGTCACAATCTGTGGTACTGGGGGTTAGGACTTCAACATATGAATTCAGGCAGCAGGGGGAGGTGGTGAACACAATTCAGCACATAGCAGGTGGCATCCAGTTACTTACTTCAGGAGTGTAGCCTCATTTATTCATGGCTACCAGTGATCCTTCCAGACAGGGCATCAGAAACTTTGTCACTTTTGTGAAGGGGCTCCAGAAGAGGTTTCTCGCTCATGTATGGCCAGAGAGGATACTAGGTATATTTGCAAACATTAGGTAATAGGAAGTGACAGACCCATGAGAAAGCGAAGTCTACTGATATAAAGCCCAGTGGCCTTTCTGTTGCATTGTACCATTCGTACTGGTCTACAGCAGAATGCTGCTCAAGAAACCATACGCCTTCTGTTTATATCAGAGTTACTAGGAAATTCCATTAAATTTGAAAACCATTCCCACTTATCCGTTTAACTGGTTATCTCTCTTTCACTCTCTTCATGCTTCCTGAAGTACCTATATAATGGAAATGATTCAGTTTTTTTTAATTTCATGTATTTCCTTCACTGAACATAAAAGCTAATTAACATAATCCTTGACATTTATTGCATCAATGTGGCAGACACTGCACTGAGTGGTTTACATGCATTATCTCATTAAACTCACAATAACCCTATGAGCTACATACTATGGTTATCCCAATGTCAGAAAAGGGAACTGAGGTTTGAAGATTCAATATCTTGCTAAAAGTCACACAAGTAATGGAGCCAGGTCTATCAAGGTCTTTCCAACTGCCTCTTCGATGGTGATTAGCTTCAGGATATAATAGGCAAAACTCCTATCATAGAATGAAGAAAAGTGGCACTATCATTCATGAGTTCCCATACATAATGAAAAAATATATTGGCAAGAGGTAACTCACTAATTGTATTGCTATATAACATAAGCTCTGGCCATCAAACTGTCATTACAAAGTTTGGGTGCTTCTGCATGTGAAACATTTCATGGACTTTTGGAGGTGGGAAACCTCTTTCTATTTCATACTGAATTATAAGATTCTCTATAAATAAAGCATTGCATTCATATATCTAAAATGAAATTAATAATAAGACTATAATCTTCAGACAAGTGACAAACTACTCTGGTACTCAGGTCAAAATCATTAACATAATGACTATGACTACCTACTTCTGAGACAACATTAAAAAGGAATGGGAATTTTCAAGAGGAAAAACATGAACAGCAAGCATTCCCTTGGAGAGGACAAAGACATCTACATGAAAAGCAAACCTAGACTTATTCTTTCCCATGAATGAAAATTAAGCTATAACACACTAATAAACTTCTTGCTAGAAAAAAAAAATTTCAATATTTGAATGACACTACAAATTCCTGTTGACCTATTTCAAGTAACTATTACCACTTCCTAGTAATATTTTTACTTATCTAGCAATCTCTGGAGAGCAGCTGTTTGTTCTCTTCTCTTGTCAAGCCTTGAACTGACACAACGGCCTCTGCAAATTCAGTGCCATGACAAGGACTCCAGCTTAATTGAGAGGTTGGAGATCTGCTGGAAGTGCCTCAGGATTTATCCTCATCCCAAAATGTGGAGAGGCACAGCGCCCTCTGCTGGTTAAAACCCTGGGGCCACAGCATACATATCCCTCAAAAAAGTGAAATAAAGATTCCGGATAAACATGTGCTGCAAAAATTTTCCACCAGCAGGTCTTCACTAAAAGAAATGTTAAAGGAAATTTTTTGGCCACAGGAAAATTATACCAGATGGAGACTCGAATCTACACAAAGGAATGAACAGCACCAAAAATGGTAAATATGAGTAAATATAAAAGAATATTGTCCTCATTTTTAAGTTACTTAACAGATAATTGGCCCTCTGCTCCTCCCTGTTCCACAGAAAGCCACATGTTGTCTTGCAGTGCCAGCCACATCCCTGAGACATGATGGTTAAGGTCAGAGTGGATAGATTTGTCCATATTGGGTGCCTGGATGTCAGGGCTGGTTTTCGTTTTGTTTTTTTGTGAGGAAGACCAGCCCTGAGCTAACATCCCATGCCAATCCTCCTCTTTTTGCTGAGGAAGATTGGCCCTGGGCTAACATCCGTGCCCATCTTCCTCTACATTATACGAGCCGCCGCCACAGCATGGCTTGACAAGCGAGGCATCAGTGCACACCCAGGATCCGAACCTGCGAACCCCGGGCCCCCGAAGCAGAGTGTGCGCACTTAACCACTGCGCCACCGGGCCGCCCCGCCAGGGCTATTTTTAACTCCAACAAAGAGGAGATTGTCATCATCAATGACTCTTTCACTGTATAAACTACATGGTCTACATGTTCCAGCATGATCTCACACATGGCAACTTCGGTGGCACAGTCAAGGCTGAGAATGAGAAGCTTGTCAACAATGGGAAGGTCATCTCTATCTTCTAGAAGCAAGATGCTGCCTACATCAAATGGGATGCTGGTGCTGAATATGTAGTAGAATCCATTGGGCCTTTAGCTCACCTGAAGGGTGGCGCCAAAAGGGTAATCATCTCTGCCCCTTCTACTGATGCCTGCATATTTGTGATGCTCCCATCCTCAACACAGTTTCCATCCCAGACTTCCTGAACCATGAGAAGTATGACAACTTTCTCGAGATTGTCAGCAATGCCTCCTGCACCACTAACTGTTTTGCCTCCTGGACAAAAGTCATCCAGGATAACTTTGGTATCGGGGAGGGACCACAGTCTGTGTTGTCACTGACACTCAGACTGTGGATCTAGGAAACTGACATGACAGTGTGTGGCTATCCAGAACATCATCCCTGCATCTACTAGAGCTGCCAAGGTTGTGGGCAAGGTCATCCCTGAATTGAATGAGAAGTTTACTGGCATGGCTTTATGTGTCTCCACACCCAATGCATTGGTTATGGATCTGACCTACCATCTGGAGAAGGCTGCCAAGTGTGGTGACATCAAGAAGGTGGTGAAGCTGATGTCAGAGGGCCCTCTCAAGGGCATTCTAGGCTACACTGAGAACCAGGATGTCTCCTGTGACTTTAACAATGACATCTACTCTTCTACTTTTGGTGCTTGGGTTGGTATTTCCCTCAGTGATCACTTCGTCAAACTCATTTCCTGATATGATGATGAATTTGATTACAGAAACAAGGTGGTGGGTACCTTATGGTCCACATGGCCTCCAAGGAGTAAGAGTCCCCTGGACTACCAGTCCCAGCAATAGCAAGAGAGGAAGAGAGAGGTCTCCAGCTGCTGGGGAGTCCTTGCCCCAACTCAATCTCCTAACACACTGAGAACCTCCCATCCTCAGCAGTTTCCATTCCAGACTCCCTAAAGAAGAGGAGCGGCTTAGAGAGCACTAGATTGTCACATACCATCAATATAGTATACTGTACTCCACAAAAATGATGCTTGACTGTTTAAAGCAAAAATAAAAACAACATGCTTAGATTTCTAAATGTATGGTGGGGTTTGTAAATGTATGACACAAACAGCACAAAGAACAGGAGGGAGGAATTGCAGTATACTGTCACAGAGTAGAGAAGAGACATAATACTATTTGAAAGTAAACTGTGATAACTTAAATATGCATATATAAACCCTAGACACAGAGCAATCACTAAAAAAATAGAGGTATAGACAATAAATTGAGGAGATAAAATGATATTCAGAAATACTCAACCAAAAAGATAACAGAAAAAGAAGAAAAAACAAAAATAACAAAACAAAACCCTGAACCAAACAGAGAACATAGAACAAGATCATAGATTTAACCCAATCACATTGATAGTTACAACAAAGGTAAGTGGACAGATTGGACTTGAAAAAAAAAAAACAAGAAGAATCACACTTTATATGTAAAACACAGATACCCTCAAATAAAAAGATGAGAAAAAGATATTATGCAGTCACTAAGTATAAGAGAGTTGTAGTAACTATTTTAATATCAGACAAAGTAGATTTCAGAGCAAGGAATATCATTAGGGAGAAAAAGGGACCTTTCGTGATGAAAAAGGGACCAATCATGAACAATACATAACAACTTTAAATGGACATGCACCCAAGAACAGAGCTCCAAAAAAATACCAAGCCAAAATTAATAGAATTGAAAAGAGAAACAGAAAAATCTGTAATTACAGTTGATTTCAAAATTTCTCTCTCAGTAATTCATAGAACAACTAGGCAGAAGATCAGTAAAGATACAGAAGACTTGAACAACATTCTCAATGAACTGGACCTAACCAATAGTTATCAAACACTCTAGCCAACAACACTGAATATACATTGGCACTGAAATAGTTACCATAGACCAAGTAGACCTAAGACATAAAGTAAGTCTCAATAATTGTCTTAATAGACATAATTGAAATTTTAATAAATTTCAAAATTTATTGTACTTAGTAATAATAGCTAACATTTTTGTTGTGGTAAATATACATAACATAAAATTTACCATTTTAACAATTTTTGAGTGTACAATTCAGTGGCATTAAGTACACTCACGCTGTTCAAATTTTAAAATATTAAAATAAATCCAAATATGTTTTCTGACTACAATAGATTTAAATAAGACATCAACAACAAAAAGATATCCAGAAAGTCCCCCAATATGAAGAAATTAAACAAACACTTTTAAATGAGCTGCAGGTCAAAGAAGAGGTCACGAAGGAATTTAGAAAATATTTTGAACTGAAAAAATGAAAGCATAACTTATCAAAACCTTAGCTGCAGCTAAAGCAGTGCTTAGAGGGGAATCAATCTATAGCTTTAAATACTTATGCAAGAAACGAAGGAAGATCTGATACCCATGATCAGAGCTTCTGTCCTAAGCAGTTAGTAAAGAAGAGAAAATTAGACCCAAAGAGGTAGAAAGCAGAAAAACACAAAGCTAAGAGTGAAAATCAGCAACACTGAAAATGGACCAACAATAGAGAAAATCAATGAAAGTAAATGCTGGATCTTTAAAAAGATCAATTAAATTGATCTAGCTAGGCCAATCAAGAAAAATAGAGAAAAGATATAAATTACCAATATTTTGTAAATTAAAGAAGGAATATCACTGCAGAAGCTACTGATGTTAAATGGGATTTACAAGGGAATATTATGAACGACCTTATCCCAATAAATTTGACAACATTAATGAAATGAGAAAATTATCTGAAAGACACAAAT
The DNA here is from genome assembly GCF_020826845.1 of Diceros bicornis minor. Taxonomy (NCBI): domain Eukaryota; kingdom Metazoa; phylum Chordata; class Mammalia; order Perissodactyla; family Rhinocerotidae; genus Diceros; species Diceros bicornis. The sequence continues at coordinate 17,172,237 of NC_080766.1, forward strand.
TACTAAAACTGATCCAAAAACAAATAAAAAAATTGAGTATACTTATGTAATTTACAGAAATAGAGTTTGTATTTTAAAATCTTCCCACAAAGAGACTTCCAGTCCCAGAAAAATCTTGAAGAAAATATGAGCAAATCAAACCCAGCAATGTTAAAATACACCATAACCAAGGGTAAGTCATCCAAGAATGTATGGTTGATTAAACATTCAAACATAAATATAACGTAACAAGAGAAAAAGGATATGATCATCTGAATAGATGCAGAAAAAGTATTTCACAAAATCCAATACCCATACATGATTAAAAAAAACTCAGCAAAGTAGGAATAGCAAAGAATTTACTCAACTCAATAAAGGGACTCTTTGAAAAACCTATAGCAATCATCACACTTAATGGAAAAAACTAAATACATTCTCCATGAGACTAGACTAAAGGAAGGATGTCCCCCTCTCACCACTTCAATTTAACATTGTACCATAAGTTCTAGAAAGTACAATAACGTAAGACAGATAGCTCTTTGCACATGACATAATCATCTATGCAGGAATCACCTAAAAAGCTAATAAATGAATTTAACAAAAATTCAGGGTACAAGGCCAATATATATACATAAATCAACTGTATTTCTGTATGCTAGCAATGAACAACTGGAAAACTAGTAAAAAAAAAATTATACCAGTACACCATCCAAAAATATGAAATACTTAGGGAAAAATCTGCCAAAAGGTAGACCTGTACATTGAAAATAAAACACTGCTCAGAGAAATTAAAGAAGAGCTAAATGAAGGGAGATTAAGCTATGTTAGTTGAACAGAAGACTAAAAATTGTTAAATTGTCAGTTCTACCCAAACTGATCTATAGACTCAACAAATCCCAGTAAAAATCCCAGAAGGCTAATCTGTAGATATTGACAAGATAATCTGAAACTTTTTTTTTTTTTTTGTGAGGACGATCAGCCCTGAGCTAACATCCATGCCAATCCTCCTCTTTTTGCTGAGGAAGACCAGCCCTGAGCTAACATCTATTGCCAATCCTCCTCCTTTTTTTTTTTCCCCTTTTTCTCCCCAAAGCCCCAGTAGATAGTTGTATGTCATAGCTGCACATCCTTCTAGTTGCTGTATGTGGGATGTGGCCTCAGCATGGCCTGACAAGCAGTGCGTCGGTGTGCGCCCGGGATCTGAACCTGGGCCACCAGTAGCGGAGCGCACGCACTTAACCACCAAGCCACGGGGCTGGCCCCTCAAAAGTTTTATAGAAATGGAGAGAAATTAGAATGCCCAAACAATTTTGGAAAACAAAGACAGAAGTTAGAAGACTAAATCTACAGTAACCAAAAAAATCATAATACCAGAGTAAAAAGAGATCTATATATCAATGGAACAGAATGTAAAACTCAGATATAGACTCTTACATACATAGTTAGTTGATTTTCAATATAGATCACAAGGTAATTAAATGGGGGATAGAAAGTCTTTTCAACAAATGGTGCTGGAACAACTAAATATCCACATGGAAACAATTGAAATTCAACTATCACCTGACATCATTCACAAATAATAACTCAAAATGGCTTATCATTCTAACTGTGAAATTTCTGGGGAAAAAAAAACAGGCATAACTCTGAAGCTTGGAGAAGGTAAAGATTTCTTGACAGGACAAAAGCATGAACTACAATAAAATGTTGATATATGTGGATATATTGACTTCATAAAAAATAAAGACTTCTGCTCTTCAATAAAAGCTGCTAAGAAATGAAAGGACAAGATTAGGTAATACACATAGCTGACAAAAGACTTATATGTAGAATATATAAAGAGTTCTTAAACTTAAAAATAAGAACACATACATACACGCACAATTTAAAATGCCCGAAAGGTTTGAAAACACACTTTATAAAAGAAGATACACAAATGGCCAATAATTACATGAAATGATGTTCAATATTAAATCAGACGACACAGGCTAACTAGAATGGCTAAATTAAAAAGACAATACCAAGTGATGAAGAGGATGCAGAGCAACTGGAATTCTACACTGCTGGCAGGAACAGAAAATGGTACAAATACTTTGGAAAACAGTTTGAGAGTTTCTTAAAAAGTTAAAGATATACCTATTTTGTGACCCAGAAATTCCACTCTTAGGTATTTATCTAAAAGAAATGAAAACATATGTCCACAAAAACTTGTTCGTGAATGTTCACAAGCAGCTTTATTCTCACAGTTTCCAAAAACTGAAAACAACAAAATGTCTAACCACAGGTAAATAAACAGATGGTGGTATATCCATACAATGGAATATAAGTCTGCAGCAAAAAAAAAAAAAGAATAAACTGTGGACGCAGCAACAACATAGGTGAATCTCAAAAATATGCTGAGCAAAAAATAAACACAAAAGACTGCATACATTATAATTCCACTTATATGAAATTCTACACAAGGCAAAGCTATTTTACTGTGAGAAATAAGTCATTGGATGCCTGGGCCAGAAGTAAGAAGAACTCAATGGAAGGAATATATGGGTACTTTTTAGGGGGTGAAGGAAGTATTCTATGTCTTGATTTTGATGGTACATATAAGTTACACATTTGTTAAAACTCATTGACTGTATACTTTAAAATGGGTGCATTGTATTATAGGTAAATTATACTTCAATAAAATTTGAAGGGAAAAAAGAACAAACCTGGAGGCCTTTCTCCAATCTATGTGATCATCTAATTCCCTCTTCTCAGTTCAATTCCCAAAAAACTCCTACTCTTTCCTCACATGTCCTTAATATTTGCCCTTTAACATTATTATCTTGAGCAGCCACTCCCTGCCTCTAACCTGGGATCTTCTTGTTACCACCAATACCCATGACCCCAAACCATTCTGGAAAGTAGGACATAGACTTCTCAACTTCGCTCTAATTCTTGAAATAGACTCAGAGATACTTTTTATTTTTCCATTTTTACTAAACTTGACTATAGGGAAAAAGAAGTAGATCATGATGATAACCAAGAATGGAGAGAATTACATAGTTACCAAGAATGGAGAAAATTACATAGTTACCAAATTTTTCACAGAGTACTAGAACATCCTATGCATTCTAAGGTTTATCTTAAATGATCTAAGTAAGCAAGATGCTAAATATTTGCCTTTGGAATCAATCTACAAAACTAAGACTGCCCTGCACATATATATGGTAACTGACAAATAATAATATACAACTGAAATTTCACAATGTTATAAACTATTACGACATCAATAAAAAAAAAAATACTAAGAGTGCCCTAGATGTTAGAACAAGTTACTAGATCTTGGTCCTTCTGTGATCTCTAGTATGTTCTGCTATATCTGGTAAATTCTTATTGCCTCCAACATCAAGAAGTAGTAAAGGTTTTAAATCACTTTAGATTAAGACATATCTGAGGTTAAACATCAGTGCTATCACCTATGTATATGACCCTGAGGCAAGCAGCTTTAGATGCAAAATGGCTGGGCTGCCTCCTTAGAGGAGAGCAAGATCACTTTTCATGGCTGCTAGAATTTCAGATTGTCCATTAAGCCCTTCCTGTCATCTCCTACTCTTTTATCCATTGCAGGCTTCCATGTCTTCACACTGGCGTCATATTATAGAGAAGCATGCAACTAGGCAGTAGATTTAGAACTGATAAACAGGAAGTAAGGAATGACAAAGTTTCTAAACAGATAGGTAAATGATGAAATGAAAATTTAATAAGAGTACTTTGCCAGAGACCAGAATTCACCAAGAAGCACTCAAATTTGACAAGCCTCCTAAGTACTATTTATTTTCATATCATGTTTTTAGAAAAGGGGAAAGATAGAAGAAAAACAGATAAGAAGAGTCAAATATACTACTTATTGCTGCCACATATATCTTTCTGAAGAATAACAATAGTCATATAGCCCCCTACTTGAAAATCTTCAGAGCTTTCCCATTTCCTAGAAATCAAAGCGTGAACTCAAGTGTCTGCCATTCAAGATTTTTCATACTCTCACCTGAGCCTATTTTCCTCAATGTGCCTTATGCTGCAATAAATTAAAATGCTCGGGGCCGGCCCAGTGGCGCAAGCGGTTTAGTGCGCATGCTCTGCTGCTGCGGCCCGGGGTTCACTGGTTTGGATACCGGGCGCTCACCGACGCACGGCTTGTCGAGCCATGCTGTGGCAGCGTGCCATACCAAGTGGAGGAAGATGGGCACGGATATTAGCCGAGGGCCAGTCTTCCTCAGCAAAAAGAGGAGGATTGGCAGATGTTAGCTCAGGGCTGATCTTCCTCACAAAAAAAAAAAAAAAATTAAAATGCTCATTGTTTCTCATAAACATCTCATGCTTTCCCATCTCTGACATTTCGCTCTTGGATATGATCTTCTGCAATGTCTCTTCCTCCATCAGACCTCATAATGTAAATCCTTCCTTTCTTCAGGGTCTAATTCAAATGTCTCTTCTTCCATGAATCTGACTTCCCACCACATCCTGAAATCAGAAGTCTGTAGTCTTTCCTTAGAACTCCCACAACACTTTGTACATTTCCTTTTACCGCTCTAAAACCCAAGAATCTGCCTCTTCCTGTTAATATATTCCTAGTTCTCATGGCAATAATAATTGATGAATGAATGGAGATCCCATGGTTCTTCTAAATAAGCACTTTACTGAGAATTTTCTAAAGTCAAACCCTTATAATAGATTATCGTGTACCACAATTCTCTTTTTGAACTTCAGCTGCTCACCACCATCTAGCCTGTTGATCATCTTTTATATAGAGGTAGAAAACATATACACTTATGGATATTCTTCACAGTTGAATATGTGTTCCTTATTACTTTCAAATGTGTAAAAGGGCGGGTGGCGCCAGCAATCTTTCTTTAAAGGGAATGCAAGGGGACAGCCTGTTCTATGGTTGGCAGCCACAACATGTGTCCACGTGATCCATCACAGTACAAGACCATTTCACAGTTTATATGGTATATTAATCAGCTTTGGTTATGGAAACAAACAACCCTAAAATCTAAATAGTTGGCAACAAAAAACATGCATTTCTTACTTAAAGGTCTAAGAGTGGCTGCGTCTCTGCTCAGCTCTGCTCCATAAGTCTTCTTATTCTGGGACCCAGATTGAAGGAGAGCTATTTCTGCTATCGTACAAATAAAGACACATGGCCAAGCTTAACGACGACACAGAAAGTATATTCTGCCTAGTGGAAGGCACTGCGGTCACGTGGCAAAAGGAACGGATGTATACCTCTTGGAGAAGGACCACATAGTTGGGAACAATAAAATCCAACACATGTTGTTAACTAAGCTGAAAGAGTAGCCCCATTCTTCACAGCCAGGCTGTGCTCTCTCCTGCCACTCTTCTCCAGCCATCTACAGGTTAGGGCAGCGGAAAAAGCAATCATCACTCCCTTGATACATTTGCATAAGCACTTAAGTTCAACTCCAAAATGCGGTTTTCCAAAGTATGGAAAGAGATAATAAGGCAGTTTCTGGAAAGAGACCTTGGGGTTGTGGCTTGCCTGCCATTCATCAGATGCCCAAACTCAATTACACAGCAAACATTGAAGCCTGAATGACAAAAAAAAAAATGTGGTTGAATCAGGAAGAAAGCCTAAATACTCTTTCATTCATCTGTTCTGACTGAAAAATATACACAATTTAAATGAAACAAAATTCCTCCAGCCAGCCAAGTGTGATCACTTTGATAAGCCACTGATTGATATGTTAAACTTATTATTTTCACCAAGTCTTCTAACCTTATACATGTCAACTGGTCACAAAGATAACCCATCTGTGACCTTCCTTAAACAGTCTGTTGGAAATGATCCCAGTTTTAGCCAATTCCTCTTTTGTTCACAACAGCAAGCTAAGGAGTCCTAAATTGCGAAACAATTGTTTTAAAGCCCAGCCTCGGATGCAGATGAATAGTTTTGTAAAGGTGGACCCTAGAGGTGAAATGGCATAAAAGGAATTCTAGTACCTTATGTAAATATCCTCAATAAGGCCTCCTTCCAATTTGTTTTATAGAGAGATTCAGAACCTTGAAGGGCTGACCAAACAGGCTAAAAGCTCTATGGAGAAAGCCATGGAAAAAAATAAGCAAATGTCTGCTTAGACCGGGCCTTCTGCCTTTTACACTAAATAATCAGTAAGATAAGAACTTTATTGAGTTTACAGGCTAGTGTCACAGAAATCACCATCCAAGGCAGGTGATATAAACCCAAGAGCCTTAGAAATAAGGTAGGGTAGCAACTCTCAGAAATAAGAACCACTTTCCCTCTGTGGTAGCCAATCCCCAAGGTGGCTCCTAATGATTCCTGCCTCTTGTTAATTCACACTGCTGTAAGGTTCCCTCCCACTTCATACCAGAGTTGGTATGTATGACCAATAGAATACAACACAGGTGATAGTGTGTCATTTCCAAGATCAGGTTATAAAACTCTATGGCTTGGGTTACTCACTCTAGAGAAAGCCAGCTTCTATGTTGTGAGCTGCCCTATAGAGAGGCCAATATGACAGAGAACTGACAGGCTTCTGGCTAACAGCCAGGAAGGAAATGAGGCCCTCAATGCAACAGCCTGTGAGGAACAGAGGCCAACAACCATGTGAATGAGATCAGAAGCAGACTCTATCCCAGTCAAGCCTTCAGATGAGACTGCAGCCCCGACCAACAGCTCATCTGTAACTTCATGAGAGACCTTAAGCCAGAATTACCCAGCTAAGCCATCCCAGACTCTGATTCACAATATTTGTGAAATAATAAATGTTTGCTGTTTTAAACTGCTAAGTTTTGGAGTAACTGTTATGTAGCAATAGATATTTAATATACCCTCACTGTTAAGGTTGTGTCTGTTGGATCTTATTCTTCAAAAGACAAAGGAAAAAAAATGAACCTTTTTACTTTCTTACTCATTTCTAATTTTTCCTTAGCCTTAAATTAATACCAATATTTTATAATATATACCTTCTAATTTCTAAAAGCATTAGAAATCTTAAATTAGATATATATAAATTAGAATATAACAGTCAATATCTATCAGTATAAAATTTCCCTTTGTACAGTGGGAGGTTAAAATTCTATTTCTAGTAATATAAAATTCACTTTGCTAGCAATTAATAATATAAGATGAAATGATAAGATTGTGTTCCCATTGCTTCTGTTAGACTAATACAACAGGAAACAGACTTTTCCAATTTTTTAATAACAGTAATACAGAAAAATCTAGTGTAATATTTATATCATCACCATATGTTATTTATCAGCATTATTTCAATACAATTCACGTTGGTAACTTTCTAAAGCAAAAAAAAATTTTTTTTTATAAAGATTTTATTTATTTATTTTTTTCCCCCCAAAGCCCCAGTAGATAGTTGTATGTCATAGCTGCACATCCTTCTAGTTGCTGTATGTGGGACACAGCCTCAGCACGGCCAGAGAAGCAGTGCGTTGGTGCGCATCCGGGATCCAAACCCAGGCCGCCAGCAGCGGAGCTCGCGCACTTAACCGCTAAGCCACGGGGCCAAAAAATTCTTATTAAATACATTTCAGTGAGAGATCCTTCAATAAAAGACAAAAAAAAAAAAAAAGTTTGAAAGTAAGATGGAAAAGAAATGGCAAAATGAGTATTTTTAGTTGTTAAGACATCCTAAAATTTCAGCTATAGCTTTGGTAAAATCCAACCTTGATGTTAATAATATTTGAAAATTAAGCCTTATGTATATAGTACAAGCTAGTTTGAATATATTTTTCCTCTGGCTATACTGACCTGATTAGCCAACTGCCAGATTTTATCCAATTGTTTGGTTAGTAGTAAAATAAAAGGTAACGTATGCTGGATATTTATAATACACCAAGTTTGTGCACTTGACACACTTAAGCATAGGTTTATTATTATAAACTGGAGGAAGCGGAAGCTTTTAAAATTATAACTAAATTGTCCAAGGTTCTACTGTTAGTAAGTGGCAGAGGATTTACACTCAAATTGTCTTGCTCTAGAAGCCCTAGTTTTACCACTGCACTGTACTGTGGTCTTCTCCCACATGCCTGAGAATCTGCTTCTCCATTCTTCATTAATCACTCTTTCATCTAAACTCCAACAGCACTAAACACAGTCTTTGCCAGATAACATAGAACTTAAAATGATCCTGCTGCTGATAGCTTCACATATTGAGTCCTTAATATGTTCCTAATACTTAATACTTGCTTTACAAGTATTTATTCAGTTAATCCTCACAACGATTATGATAAAAATGCATAAGTCATAATAATAATTCCCATTTTAAAGAGGTGGAAAATGAGGCACGACCATCTTTTATTGTTTAGTGTAGAAAGAAAGAACAGGTTTAAAACAAAAAACCTGTGATTGAGCCCTAACTCTGCCATAAAATATTATCATATCTATGAATCACTAAAATAACATATAATTTCCTTATTTATAAAGTAAGGTGGTTGAACAAGATAATTTTTTAATTTTTTTTTGTGGAAGTTTTCTTTGTTTCGGTGAGGAAGCTTGGCCCTGAGCTAACAACTGTTGCCAATCTTCCTCTTTTTGCTGGAGGAACACTGTCGCTGAGCTAACATCTACACCAATCTTTGATAATTTTTTAATTTTATTAGACCATTCAAATATGTCTTATCTTATTGTAAGCATTTTGAAATCTAGATCTCTATTTAATAAATGTTTCTAATTACGTGCAAAAGTAGAAGCAGCTCAACAAATACTACAGAATATCTATGAACTCTAATTTAAAAGGGAACGAAAATGCTAGCCTCCATATTAGAAGCTTGTATCAATCACTAGTCCCCTCTTCATCAGAACACGCGGATGTCCCTCTTCTTGAACACGCGGATGTCTCCTATGATATCTCAATTCCAACGAACAATATTTCTTTCACCATAGTAATTCTTCTTCTTCACTGATTTATTGCCATATATAATATTAAGGTCCAAAAAATTTATGTAATTTTCTATTAAAAATCTGTATGCTACTTGAATGAGATTTTGGTTCCTAGGTACTTATTGATTTTCATAACTATTTCTCTAATTTTGTGTTAAAATCTGCTTTTTAAAAAACTGTCAAAGCCAAATTCTGGCTTCCAGGACAAACCTATTATTTGATAGTTTATTAGACTAGATGATTAAGTGCTTTCCTAAAGACCAAATAAACAATGTCATAAAATAAACTGCCAGTGTCAATCTGCTATATAATCCTATAATAGTTAAGGTTAATTGGAAGAAGCCCATCCTTCTAAATCCAAATAGTTTTAGCATAATAAAGAACAGATCCATTACTACATATATGACAAGAGCATGAATCTATATAATAGTGATTGAATATTTGGCAATGGTGTCAAAAAATCAAGGTCACCAAATATGATAAAGACCAATTATAAGTTTCAAATGTAAATTATATATAACTGAAGTGAAAAATTATTTTTGTATGATTATTCAGATACTTATTGATCTAAACCTTTCAAAGCCAAGTCCAAAGCATATTTCTCTATCTACTATTATGACATATATTACTGAATAATAACCACAATTAAAGAAGGAAGATAAATATGTCTACCTTGAGCCAGACCTGATGGCCTAGTAGTTAAAGTTAGGTGTGCTCCGTTTTGGCAGCCTGGGTTTGGTTCCCGGCCACGGAACCACACCACTCATCTGTCAGTAGCCACGCTGTGGTGACGGCTCACAAAGAAGAACCAGAAGGACTTACAACTAGAATATACAACTATGCACTGGGGCTTTGGGGAGGAAAAAAAAAAGAGAGAGGAAGATTGGCCATAGATGTTAGCTCAGAGCAAACCCTTCCCAGCAAAAAAAAAAAAAAAATCTATCTTTATAAAAGGTCTTCAGTAAATGACTAATCTTAAAAATATGACAGCCAATATTTAATAATTTTAGTAACAAAAATAAGTTTTAAAAATATCTGTTAAAAAGGTAATGAGATATTCACATTTAATATTTTTAATGACTATACAAGCCTATCATCCTTAGTTTAAAAAATGCTCCCAAATATCTGCAAAATAAACAATATTTTATTATATACTGCATGCCAAATATTTTGCTAAGAATTTTACCTGGATTATTTCATTTTATATGCACAGTAACTATTAAGTTACTATTATAATTAAGTACTATTATAATTATCCCCACCTAACACATTTGACACCTTTGACAAGCTGATTTTTAACAGTTCTCCAAACCTGTTTATATGCTTTAGCCTGGAATGTCTTTTCCTCCATCAAACCTCATAATGTATATCCTTCCTTCCTTCCAGGTCCAATTCAAATGTCACTTCCTCAATGAATATGACTTCCCTCCACCTCCTGAAACCAGAAGTCTATACTCTTTTCTCAGAATTCCCACAACCCTTTGTACGGTACCTGCTCTAAAATCCAAGATTCTGCCTCTTCCTATTAATATCTTCCTAGTTCTCATGGGAATAATAATTGATGGATGAATGAATGAATGGAGATCCCATGGTTCTTCTAAATAGGCACTTTACTAAGGCCTTTCTAATGTCAAGCCCTTATAACAGATTAAAATGTACCACACTTCTCTTTTTGAACTTAAGCTATATATTCAATTGAGTGAAGAAAAACCATACACGAGAAGTAGCTAATATAGCCTACAAAAAATTCCACTATGGAATTTTCCTAATAAAGCTTAAAAGCAAGCCTCAAAATGATCAACCATATACTCTAGAAAATTAAATGCCTACTTGAACAAAATCCAACATTCTATTAACAAAGACCCTAAAATCCAGACACTCAACAATGTAAACTCAGTAATGTCCATCATCCAATAAAAAATTACTAGATACGTAAAGAAGAAAAGAAGAAAAATCAGTAAAAAGGCACAAAATGAAAAAAAAAAACATGGAGGCCAGCCCTGTGGCTTAGCAGTCAAGTGCACATGCTCCGCTACCGGTGGCCCGGGTTCGGATCCCAGGCGTGCATCGATGCACCGCTTCTCCGGCCATGCTGAGGCCACGTCCCACATACAGCAACTAGAGGGATGTGCAACTATGACATACAACTATCTACTGGGGCTTTGGGGAAAAAAAAGGAGGAGGATTGGCAATAGATGTTAGCTCAGAGCCAGTCTTCCTCAGCAAAAAGAGGATTAGCATGGATGTTAGCTCAGGGCTGATCTTCCTCACAAAAAAAAAAAAAAAGATGGAATTACCAAAGACTATAAAGCCGTGATTCAAAATATATAGAAGGATTTAAAGTAAAATGTACACATAATAAAGAAATAAATAGAGACTCTCAACAGAGAAATGGAAACTATTCTATAGGATAGGTTTAGCAGATTAGACAGTGGTAGAGAAAAGATCAGTAAACTTAAAAGAAGGTCACTAGAAACTATACAAACAGAAGCACTAGAATTGTTAGAACTATCAGACTGAATTTTTAAAAAAACTATGATTAATATGTTAGAGGATTAGTGTAAAAGGCAGAAAACATGAACAAACAGATGGGGAATTTCAGCAGAAAAATGGAAATGATAAGAAAGAGCTGAAAGAAATGCCTGAAATAAAAATTAGTCATGAAGAATGACTTTGAGAGACTCACCAGTAGATTTGACAGAGTCAAAAAAAGAATTAATCAATCTGATGATAAGTCAATAGAAATTATCCAAGCTAAAACACAAAGATAAAAAAGAGTGAAAAAGAAAAATAAAACAGAATAGAGCATCAAAAAGCAGTAGAAAAATATCAATCGAACATAAGCATAGCTAGAATCCCGGAAGGAGAACACAGAGAAAAAGGGGCAGGAGAAAAAAAAAAAAAATCTACACCTGGGCATATCAAATTCAAATGGCTGACCATTAAAGACAAAAAGAAAATACTGAAGACAGTCAGAGGAAAAAAGACAAGTTATATACAAAGAAACAAAAGTAAGAATTAGAGCAGAAGTTTTGACCGAAACTATGCAAGCCAGACTACAGAGTGACAGAAAGAAAATAACTACGAAGCCATAAAAATACATTCATCAAAAATAACTTTCAAAAATAAAGGATAAATATTTTTTCAGGTTAAACAAAACTGAGAGAATTCATTACCAACAGGTTTGCAATACAAGAAATGTTAAAGGAAGTTCCTCAGGAAGAAGGAATACGACACAAGACAAAAACCTGGATCTACAGAAAAAAATGAAGATTGCTGGATATGGTTAGAATAAAAGTAAATATAAAAGATATTCTTTTCTTAATCACAGTAAAAAGGATAACTGATTGTCTAAAGCAAGAGTTGTCAAACTTTTTCTTTAAAGGATCAGGTAGTAAATATCTTCAGCTTTGTGGGCCAGAAGTTCTCTGTTGCAATTACTCAACTACACCCTTGTAGCATGAAAGCTGCCATAAATTATACATAAATGAATGAGCATGACTGGTTTGGGCCTAAGGGTTGTATTTTTCTAAGGCCTGAAAAATGTATGGCAACAATAGCAAAAAAATTGAGAGAGATGAACTAGAAGTATACTGTTGTAAGTTTCTGACATTGTATATGAAGTGGTATAATATTACTTAAAGGTTAACTGCAATTAATCAAAGATGTATATTGTAAACCCTAGAGAAACACTAAAAATAATTTAATAAGATGTATAAATAATAAGCCAATAGTGAAGTTAAAATGGAATCATAATAAATAATTCAAAAGCAGGCAGAAAAAGGAAAAGGGGAAGAGAAAAACAAGTGGAACATATAGAAACCAACCAGCAAGTTCGGCAGATTTTAATCAAACCACATAAATAGTTACATTACGGATAAATGATCTAAACATACTGATTAAAATACAGAGATGATCAAATTGAATAATAAAGCAAGATCCAAATACATGCTGTCTCCAAGAAACCCACTTTACATATAAAGACATAGGAGGTTAAAAGAAAAAGAATTGGGAAAGCACACTATGCAAACACAAATCAAAAGAAAACTGGAGAGGTTATATTAATATCAAAGTAGTCTTCAGAAGAAGGAATATTACCTGGGATGAAGGGGTAAATTACACAATGATAAAGGGTTACATTCAGTAAGACATAAAAATCCTAAATGTGTACACACTTAGCAACAGAGCTTCAAAATACATGAAGTAAAAATTTATAGAAATAAAGGAAAAAATATACAAATCCACAACTATCGATGGAAATTTCAACACAACTCTTTCAGTAATTAATAGAACAAGTAGACAGGAAATCACTAAGGATCTAGAAGACCTCAATAACAATATCAACTGATTTAACACAACAGCAGCAGATTAAACATTCTTTTCAAGTGGACATGGAACATTCAGCATGATAGAACATAATCTGCACCATAAAACAAACTTCAACCAATTGAAAATCACCAATACCACACAAAGTGTCTTCTCCAATCATAACAAAATTAAATTAGACATCAATAACAGAAAGATATCTATAGAACTCCCAAATATCTGGAGATTAAACCAGATACTTCTTAACATCCCATGGGTCAACCAGCAAGTTGAAAGGAAAATTACAATGTTTTGAATTGAATGAAAATAAAAACACAATATATCCAAATGTACAGGAATGTACTAAAGCAATGCTTGGAGGGAAATGTATAGTGCAAAATGCTTACATTAGAACAAAACGGGGCTGGCCCCGTGGCTTAGCTGTTAGGCGCGCGCGCTATGCTGCTGGCGGCCAGGGTTCGGATCCCGGGTGCGCACCGAGGCGCCGCTTCTCCGGCCACGCTGGGGCCGCATCCCACGTACAGCAACTGGAGGGATGTGCAGCTGCGACGGTGCAACTATCTGCTGGGGCTTTGGGGGAAAAATAAATAAATAAAATTATAAAAAATAAAAAGAACAAAATGAAGTTTTAAATGAATCATCTAAGAACAATAACCCTAATACCTGTTCTCTCTTCCTTTCCATCAGAGTGAATTATCTTAAGGAAGATACATACGTCCAACAGAGAGATTTTCCAAACAAATGCATGTGCATTTTGAAGCTAGACATTATAATCAATTAAGATGCATTTCTAGAACATCTGGTCACTAGCCAGGCATCCAATTTAGAAAATGTCCCTTTAAGCATTAAATGCAACTGTTTTCAGTAACATTTTGCCTCCTTCTTCCTTTGAAAGCAAAAATATCTGCTTCAAAACTATAGTTATGTATTCAAAAAAAGTTTACTTTATTGTTTACTACTTATTATTCTTACAGATGAAGATGGAAACATACAAAACACACAGTAGGAAAAAATAATTAATATTGTATATCATAAAATGATAAAGATATGGTCATAAATAATGTGTCTTGAACTTAGGGTGACCAACCATCACCAAATGGCCAAGATTAAAGGGATTCCGGAAACATGGGATTTTCAATACTAAAACTGGGTAAGTCCTAGGGGAACCAAGACAAGTTGGCAAACCTGCTTGAACTATACTCAAGATATGTTTATTTTTAAGACATCTAAAAGAATAATCGAATTAGGCATATATCTCTAATGAACCTTAGAGATCTATTTTAACAATTTTAGAAATAAAATTATCAAATCCCTCAAAATAAAGTAATTCAATGTTTGTCTTAAAACTCATGCTAAATTGATTTTTTGCTTATTTTCATGGCATCTAACAATGTGTTTGTGGATAAATCCACAGGTATGCCTTATGGCCTCAGCCCTGGGCCCACTGATCCTTCCTAGACTGGCTCTGTGCATTTTCCATCTTTTCAGTTTGATCTCTTTTTTGTTTTTCATAGCTACCACCACTTCCTCTATTTCGTGGCATTACTATCCAAGATTATTGGCTGAAATATACTTGGAATCTCCAGTTCTGCTTGCCTTTATCTACCTAAACATGCTACAAAGTAACTGAGGCTACACCAGCTACTGACTGGCCTTTCCTTTTTTCTCCTTTTTAGATGGTGTAGTCAGTGCAGTAGTTCTCAATGGGTGCGTGAGTGCCTGTGTGGCAGTGTGTAACAGTGTATGGGGTGGGCTTTGGGGGGGGTACCACAACCACCAAAAGGCCTTCTGCAAATGACAGAGACTCCCACCCCCAAAGACTCTAGTTTGATCCCCGGAAAACTGAGGTAGGAAGTAGCACAGAAAAGTTTGAAAACGTCTCATGGTTGATTCTGATATATCTATCCCTAACTCCCCAAGCTCTACCCATATACACACGCATGCCAGCACACACATACACACACATGCACACCACTGGAATCCTGATACAAACCAACTATTTCATTCCTGCTAGTGGGTTCTTCAAACTTTCTTCCTTCCTATCCTGCCTCCCTCCCATCCACTGCCTACAAACGCACACACACACACACACACATCGGTACCATGAAGGCATTTCTCTTTGGGCAGAAAAACAACAGTGATAGCAGACAATTCAAATGATGGTGGGTTCATCTTAGAAGAACTCTACCATCCAAGTGCCCCCTTGCACCTAACATAGCTCTGAAGAGAGATTATGCCACGTTAAGCCTATTATTAACTCACAATAATCCTAAAAGAGAATTACGGTTACCAGCATCACTTTATAGAAGGGAAAAGTGAGTTATGGAGACAGAAAGTAGAATAGTGGTTACCAGAAGCTGAGGGGAGGGGACAGTGAGAAGCAATTATTTAATGGGTACAGAGTTTCAGTTTGGGATAATGAAAAAGTTCTGCAATTGGATAGTGGTGATGGTTGCACAATGTGAATGTATTAATGCCACTGAACTGTATACTTTAAGTGGTTAAAAGAATAATACTATTGAATGCAAACAATTATTTCAAATCTTAGTTTGGTATTATATTTTTCAAAGCAGAACATACGCACTATTAAAAATATCCTCTAACTTGGGGGCCGCCCAGGTGGCAAGTGGTTAAGTTCACACACTCCGCTTCGGTAGCCTGGGGTTCGCAGGTTCAGATCTCAGGCACGGACTTACGCATTGCTTATCAACCCATGGTGTGGCAGGTAGAGGTATACTTCCTCTATAAAGTAGAGGAAGATGGGCATGGATGTTAACCCAGGGCCAATCTTCCTCAGCAAAAAGAGGAGGATTGGCAACAGATGTTAGCTCAGGGCTAATCTTCCTCACAAAAAATAAAATAAAACAAAAAATATCCTGTACCTTAAAAACATTCTACAATTCAATTCTACCCACCACAAACATTTATTCCCAGGCAATCTGAAAAACATAGTATGCCTAATGGTCAACAGGACTGACCTGGTAGTCAGACTATCTAGATTGAATCTTCATTTCAGTGCTTTCCAGCTGTGAAGATGGACAAGCTTTCTAATTTCTCAGTATCTCATTTTCCCTTCTATAAAGTGATGCTGATAACAGTAATTACCTCTTAGGATTATTGTGAGTTAATACATGAATTAATAGATATAAAACACTTTGAACAGTTCCTGGCACATAGCAAACATTCAATAAATGTTGGCCAATATGTTTTGTAGTGGTGTAACAAAAAGTTAAGCTTTGTAACTATATAAAACATTTATATGCTGATAAAGTAAGGATGTTATTTTTAAAATAACATACAAGAAAAAATGTTGACAACCAGCAAAAAGAATACGCTAAAGAATTTGCAAAAGAATTTTTTAAATAAAGCTATTCCAGTTGTGTATGTTTCAAGTTTTATAGGTGATTTATTTTTCCTTTGTACAATGATTCTACAACTTAGGAATACTGTTTATGTATGTATGTCCTCTGAGCGACAGACTATGCAGGATAACAAATAGCCTTTGCCACTTTTCATTTGCATACTATTAATGGGCAACAACTTTAATTGTTATTTATGTTTAAAATTTAATGAAAATATGAATAATTTTAAATTTTTTCTGTTTATACAATAAAGGAATATTAAACTTGCAATGTTGTCTAGCCTCAGTCTCTAGAAGTATATCAAATGGAATCTATCACAGAAAATATTTATTAAAAATGTGAATGAACATGAATAATAAATATCAGGAGTAGCCATTACCTATTGAAACCATCACTTATCACAAAGAAGGAAATATTGTCACTATTTCTCTTTTCATAAATCTTATTCAGGGGTCCAGCCTTCCCATGAACTGACACGAGTTGTTTACTATCTAGACCAAAATTTTCTCCAACTGTTGACAAGCCAATCACAAGGGTACACAGCAGGGCATGAGACAATTTCTTCCACTAATCTTTTACGCAATTTCTCCTACATATCTTGGCAGGAAGCCTGTAACAGTTTGAACAGAGTTGTGCACAATATGTGCAGCGCAGCCAAAACTCATTAAGTGCCTTTGTCTCATGCATCTTGTGAAACACAATATTGCACCCCTGATGAGCAATGCCTCTAAATGTTATGTTAACATTAAGATCACCAGAAACCATTAATTTACTAGTCAAAGTACATCTCTCAGCAGCATTTAGGCAATGTTCTAGGGAATGATCTGCCTATCACCAAATATAAATGAAATTTTAATGACTGTTTTCCAGGTACTTCAGATACAGGCTAAGAAAGTGTTCTAGAGTGTACTTAATGACTAACTGATTGCAAGATGAGACTTTAAACTTTAATTTAAATGTAACACATTTTATACATTTTTCCAGGTATGAACAGGGTCTTCATAGCACTCTGGCTTTATTAAAAGACCACTTTCTTTCAGAAAATTAAGGAAAGTCTTCCATTTTCAGCTCAAGCTTCTATTTATTTATGTCTATAGCCAGGTCCACCTTTTACTTTGCCTTCAGTGCAATCATTCCCCATCTGTATTTCCCCATGTTCAAGTCTACTCCCAGAATGTCTTTATTATCCCAAATTAAGCCTGCTATCAGCCATTTCTCTCTCTTTCCAACTCCTCTTGAAAATGCAACCCATCGAGGAATTATCTCTGATTAGCAAGAAGGCAAAATGAACTCCTTTAACCCCCTTTGTTAAACATTCTCAACTGATCCTTAGCATCACAAAATGCAGTTCTCTCTTTCCTGTTCCACAAATAAATATATTCAATATTTAAACTTACATTTTAAAATTACACTTGATTTTTCCTGTCCTAAATTATAAACCAAAAGCTACCAGGTTCTTTGCTTGACGGCATAGAATCTAGATTATCACCATATACCAAGAGGCATTCAACAAGTAAAGTGTAAACCATTATCTACAAAATTTGATAAACATAAATAATCAACCTAGTTAAACGAAATACTAAAAAGTTATATTCCTCAACATCAGTGATTTCTTCAACTCAATGATCTAACTTCCTTATTGTCTGTCTTTACCTGAGACACATGCCTGATTGAAAAGTGAGCAATCCTTTATCGTTCAATGACAAAATCAAATAAACTACATGACAATCTGAGCAGTAAGGCAAAAATTGATCTTTAAAGCTGACAAAAAAAAAAAATCAACAAAAAATAGATCAATTTAGTCAATAACTGTGGACAAGGCCATCACATGCAGGTCAAAATTCAACTGCATTCGATCTAACGATCATGAGGTCACTTTTTCCTTTTACCATTTGCTAAATTCTATTCACCCAGGCTCCCTTGACTCAATTTTTAAAAATATTTTAAGGCAATGACAATGATAATATAGCATTTATTGATTTGTAAAATAATTCTGATTCAGAAAATAGTTATAACATGACACATTTTTATTGGCTTTGTTTCTTATAGACAGTGGACTAAGACATGAAAGCATATTTTACAAGCGTAAAATCCTCATATTTTGAGCCCCACCACAAAAGAAAATACAGCCTCCTGATTTGCTGATGGACAGTATTAAAGGAGAAGGCAAATAAAATGATTTGCACAAGCAGCTGAGCTCATCATTCAATAGAATCCATAAGAATGATAGGTCATGTGCCACAATGGTTATCTTTGGAGAGCTGAACATGGCAATATTATAAGATCAGCCTTATTCAGATTTTGTGACTGATGATTCAGAAAGAGGCCAGAAACAAATGAAGGCTTGCAACAACTTCTCAAAAGTTAGGTGCTCTGGGAATTTTCTATCAACTGCAACTTTTTTTACTAAAAAGATGTTTTCAAGGCCCCAATAAAGAAGGGTTAAAAAAATACGGAAGTTCAAATGAATGCTTGCCCCTAAAAAACAAAGTTAGATAAAACAATCAAATAAAAACCTGGAGAAAAGACATCACAGCATGAAGCTAAAACATGATGACTGAAGGTTGATTCTGAAGCCAGGCTGCCTGGGGTCAAATTCTAGCTCTAGCACTTTCTAGCCGAGTGATTAGGGGAAGTTTCTTAACTAGTCTTGCCTCCTTTCTCTCAAGAGGCAAATAGGGATAATAATAGTACCTACCTCAAAGGCTTCTGTGTTAATATAGGTACAGCTCTTGGAACAGTGCTGGGCACACAGGAAGTACTATATGTGTGATGATGATGATCATGATGACCCATAAGCTTTCATGTGACTAGTGCATTTTCTACAAGTATCACCAGATTAGTTGAGGTTCTCATGGCTTAAGCCAAAAGAGATAAGTAGCTGCTTATTTCCCATATTCCTCATGGGATGAGACCTATTCCAGTGAAGCATTCCTTTTAGAGGAGCAGTTGAAAGCCCCCACCATGATGAGTCCTCCAAGGGTGAATAATGAATGGTCTTCAACTGCAAATTGAAGTTAAAAAAAGAAATTTAAAAATATTTAAAGTACTATGATTATAAGTTTGAAAAGTAAAATAACTGCAAAAGATGAGGATGGCATTTTCTAATATGGCAATTACTGTCTGAAATGAGAGTCAATTAAAGGTCACAGGAACCTATAAAAGGCTATGAGTATTCTACTACATATTACTAATTTGGGTAAATAGCGATGGCAGTATTTGTATGCATATTGTGCAAAGAGAACATATTGCAAATATATTTCTATAGCTATGTTACACATTTTACTGCTGCGTGTCTAATGAACAAGGGAGTTCCAGTCTTTATTATTAGCATTTGCTTTACAAAGGAATTGTCAATAGACGAAAGGGGAGATCCCAGAAGTTATCCACTCTACTAATCAGCTCATTTGCTGCTAACACATGGATTAAAAAATTGCCCAACATGGAATCAGAAGCCTGTATTACAGTGTTTTAAACACTCTAGACATGGGATATAAAATGGTCAACTGGCAGTATCCTGGCAACAAATGTATTTTGAACAAGAAAAGATTTCAAAACCATTTTTGCTATGTCATAATGTTTCAAGCACTTTGCCCAAATACTCCCACCATGTAAGTACACTCCCACTGGGATGGACTGGTCAAGGATATTTGAAAACAGTTGTATCATTTTAAGTAACACATTCCTGTTGGTCCTGAATCTTACAAGGTTTGCTTTCAAACATCTTTGACAACAGGTGTTAATAAGGTAGTTATTCTCACAATTGGCTACTATTTATATATACTTAACACTAAGTATTAGAGAATACAGTGATGACATATAGAACATACTATCATTATTACTAATTTTCAATTCTTTTCTGGAGGGTCTATTGCCATTAGGGAATATTACAGTAGTTGGGAAAAATCACAATACCCTCCAGCACCACTTCTGCTGCAGCCTTCTAGAAATGCCAAATGCTGCAAGCCTCCTGGGGATGGAAACAGTTTTGCAACACGGATGAGTGCTTCATTTGGGGCCTTTGCACTTAGTCCCCAACAGAACCACTGATTATTTCTGAGGCTATTCTATTTTGAAATGATTTCTCTGACTAAAATTTATGTTGAAAAAATCACAAAGACCAAAAAAAAAATGTCATCTGTTCCCATAACACACTATTTAATAGCATTTTCTCCAAAGGACTGGCCAAGTATTTTTCCTTATGGAACATTCTTCTTACGGAAAACTATTTTAGATACGTAGAGGCATTGTTTTACAAATGAATTATGACTGGATTTCTGTGAAGATGTTAAGTTATCTATATGAGGATGACTGTTCCAGATTTTGCAGGGATTCTGGAATCTTACTTTGAAGAAAAATTCAACAGAAGAGGACATTATGGCCAGGATCACTCTGGCTAAATGGAAAACTGAAGCAATTTGCTCCTACAGACAGACTTTAAAAGAAACACCTTTAGTCAATTCTCCAGATTACTTACATAAAAATGATGTTTGGAGTTTGATTCAACTAGAAAACCTTCACCTTTTCTTCAGTTATTTGATTATATAGACTTGACCTTAGACAACACAGCAGAAATACAGACTTCAGGTAGACGAAACCAAATTAACACATGAACATCTAGTGTTTCCAATTCTAACAATTTCTTGGGCAACTAGATTTTATTTCACTTTCTTTGTTGATAAGAAAAATAATGATTAGTGATATATTTAAAAAATAACTAAAATCACATATCTGACAGTTTAAGATAAAGCTTATGCTACCTAAGTTCAAATTTTACTGCTTTTTTAATAATTTGTAAATCATGTTGACACTTTTAAGAAAACTGTCCATATTATCTAAGTCCAAATTTTACTGCTTTATTATTTCCATTATGTATTTTGGAAACGGAAATCTTTTGACCTTACAATAACCAAGTAATAAAATAAAGTAGTAAAAGAAATTGAAAAGCCATGCATCTCTTTATTTCAGACCCTTAAGATGAAAGTCAGAAAAAAAAACTGATGACTTCCATTCACAACCAATAGAAAAGGAAGAAAATTCCCCTTTACCCTGAAAGCGCAATGCTAGATCATTATGAATAAAAATGGATAAGCTCTGGTTGATCAATATAATGGGTAGTTACTGTTGTGCTGATATTTTTAATGGCTTAACCTAGATGGCACTACCTTTCTTTACCTGTTTTATGTGAGAAATTACTTGGCTATTTACTAAACTTATTTCCCCAAAGAGTGCTTATTATTCTGGGAACACTACATTACACTGTATCATAAAGAAAAACAGGAAAAGATAATGCCCTCCACCTTTGAAATCTCAATAACATGTTAATGTTAACAATAATCTGCTCTTTCTTATTATCAGTGGTAACGCAAATATTGAAAACATTTGTTTGACAGAAATCCAACAAGAAGCTGAAGTAACATGCCAGAAATGTGTCAAAAACATTGTGGAAAGAAAACTACAATAAAAAATGTGGGAACCCTTTACACAATAAATTCCTAGCATTTTAAAGAAGGCTTTATTACTAGCACTCACACGATCTTTCAACAATTACCATGGTGTCTGCTAATCAACACTTAGTAACTAAAATTGCTAGGGACAAAAACAATGCCCATTCCTATGAAAATATTAAGTTAAGGAGTTTAAAAGTATAAGAACTTTATTCTTTTTTTCTTACATCAAAGTTTTTCGTTGTTTATTTTTTTATTGAGGTAACTGATTTATAACATTATATAAATTTCAGCTGTACATCACTATATTTTGATTTCTGTGTAGACTATATCATGTTCACCACCCATACACATGTGCCCTATCACCCCTTTTGCCCTCCTTCCTCTCTTCTTCTCCTCTGGCAACGGACAAATGGACAAAGAAGATGTGGTATATATATACAATGGAATACTACTCAGCCATAAAAAAGATGAAATCTTGCCATTTGCAACAACATGGATGGACTTTGAGAATATTATGCTAAGCGAAATAAGTCAGATGGAGAAAGTCAAATACCGTATGATCTCATTCACAAGTGGAAGATAAAAATAAGACCTTTTCCTTAATATTACTTATTACATATTATATGAAATAGAAATACTAATAAAAAATGAAATAGAATACTAATCCTGAGAAGTAACCACTTAAAATATAAAAATACCACATCCAAATCTACTTCTGCTCTGTGCTCTTATTGCTCCGACTTGGCTCCCTGTACAAGTCCAATCCATGTCCAAGCTTGTTTAAACATATCAAACTTCTCGTGGTTTAAATATGAAATGGTACTGTGAAACTTATCCTGTTATTCAAGTTTTTCATACTAGAGAACCTGGCTTCAAGCAGACCCAAAGCCCTGCCCTGTCAGAGGAGGATTCTGCAGGCCTCCCCTCTTCTAAATCCACCTCACTGGAGTGAACAAGCCACTAAAGAAAGCTTGCATCCCTGAAATATTGCTTAGCCTTTGTATTGGACTATAGGGCATTATCAATATCTATTCAGAGATGCAGTCCACCTGTATTTCACCTGTATTGGTTTCCATTATTACATCTATTATATGCTGTTCTTTTCAAACTTATTTATGTAAGGGAAAATCGGAAGTCCTCACCCACTAAGCAGACCAAACTCCTAAGCTCAACATATTTTCATCTTCTAGGTATTCATGGTCAAAGACTGACCTTCAATGAAAGAGTAAAAGGATCAAATGAGGGAAAGCAACAAAAAATATATTGCAGTTCAATATAGGTTTTAGTTTAGAAAGTCAAGGAGATTGTCACTTAAGAGAGAACTTCTGCCTCACAACAAATCAAAGTGTATTTTCTCTGACTAGTTCCTTAACTGAAGTGAAAACATAATTTGGATCATTTCTTGAACATACTAAAGCAACCAGTAAATTGAGTCAATCAGCCATGAAGAGTAAAACAAGCGTTAATGTAATTGATATTAATCAAATCCACTGCAATTATGTAAATGTAGCTTTGAATTCTATGTGTCATTTTATATGCTACTGGTGCTTTGAGAGAACCTATGAATTTCTAAACCCAAAGGCTCTAAGAATGCCTGAAAGGTGTTGACACCGCCATCAGCTGTGTTCCCAGCTGACTTAGGTACTACAGGCTTAAAGCTACTCTTGCCACGTCTCACAAATAAAGCTGTGGTTGACTCCATCCTAGTCCTGTGGTTAAGCACAATTAGATAAACAAGCATAATTTATCCCTCACATTACATTAACAGCTGACGAACTGAGGTTCTTTATTTGCATACAGGGGCACGAGAGGAAAGAAAGCACTGAATTGTCCTTCACTATGCAGCCCTGAAATCTATTTTTGTAGATGAGCCCTATTGAGATGCCTTTTGGATAAGGGCTCAAATTCTTAAACCAAAAATGCAGTAGTCTATGGCAAAGAGAGAGTTTGACTGTGCATGAGACAAAATAAAAACCTCTGGGGGCTAAGGAAATGCTTTAAAACTAGAATAAGAAAATTGTGTATCTGTCACATATTATAAAAACATAACTTCAGAATCATCCATCTCTGTTTTTGGTTTTGAAATTTTAAGTTTGAGTCAAAAACTATTGCTCAGTCATATCTCTCTCTCTGCCTATTGCAGAGATATATCTCATGTGATGTAACAAGATGAAGGCTGTTAAGGCAGCTGCTCAAAATAAAAGGTCTCTAAAAAGCAATAGCTTCAGCTGTATCAAGTCTTCCCTGTGGAGCCATATTCAGACACATGAGCCAAATTCATATCATGTGTCTTCTTCCTCTTGTACAAATGAAAAGCAAAAACACTGGGGGAAAAGACAATAAAATCAACATTAGGCCAGTCAAACCAACTTAAATTATTTAAGCACAAATTATTGAATTTTATGTAATGGAGTCACCCAAAAATATGTATTCGTATAAAGTGACCATCTTTGACAACAGATATCGTTATTTAACTTACGGCCTGTCTTCAATTTAGAATCTATGGCTATTTAATGTCACCCGTTTTAGACAATAGATGGACTCTTCCATACAAACACAAACCATCAAAACTATACCCGGCTTGCTCTTCCAGTCAAGGCAGCTCTGTTGTGAGGTGATCTAGGCAGCCACCAAGGACTCCGTAGATGACGTTTCAAATGATACACTCAATTTCACTCTCACTTCACGGAATCAAGAACAAAATTTAGTTTTCCAAATATTTGATAAAACAAGTATTTTGCTTCCTTCTATTAGAATTTTAAATAAGAAGGTAAACAAGTGTACCAGCTAAGCAAGAATATTATCAAGTCAAAAAATGACTTTTTCTAGGAGTCTCACTAACTCTAGAACCCCCTTTATTTCGAATGGATAACATTTGAGAAAAATGATTAGCCTCAAACCAAATGACTAGTATATCTGGGCATATTCACCGAAGCTATGAAGTTCAGTTCAGAATTCTGTCATTTTATTTCAGTCACCAAATTCTTTACGACTGACTCTATTTCCTAATATCATATGTATAAATGACGATAAATGGCTTGGAAAAACCAAAAAGCCAAAAACACTCATATTCTTTGAGCCAACGATCCAGTGCCAGAGAATTTATCCTACGGAAATTGAAAACAACAGCACCAAAATAAGCATGTGCACAAACATGCTAAATGCATTGCTATTTTAGGGGGAAGACACTTCTACATGTTTGCTAAATTATTCTGTATTCATTATATGGTATATTTTGTAGCTATTAAAAGTAAGGAAAGGCATATTTTCTTATATGTAATAAGCGAAAGACAATAGTTGAAGTTGCTGTTTATGTTTGCCCACCTCTCAGTGCTACCCAGTGTGCTCCCTCAACTTTCTTGAGAACTGCGTGTATTCTGGTCACCACTAATTTCCTAATTGTTAAATTCTGTGCCACTGTCAACCTGTTGTTTTGGTTGACTTCAACACGATGCAAAATGAACTCAACCTTTTCTGTCATCACCCTCCAATTCTCCACTCCCTCCTTACCACATATACTTTGCTCCTCTTCTTGTATTCTCTAGTCAGAAATTTGGGGGTCTTCCCAAATTATCTAAAATTATCTCCTAAGTATGAGTTCTTCTCTATATCCTGCACCAAGCTGATATGCACCCTCAAGATCTCTTCCATAAACTACTGCAATTGCTTCCCTGCTCATCTCTCTACTTCCAGTTCCTTCCCAGCCTAATTCGCCCTCTACCTTCCCACCATGCGCTCTTTCAAAACTATATTTCTTATCCTGTCACTTTCTCTCTAAAATTGTTGACTCTTTCAAATTAAGACAAGCTCAAACAGTCTGTATGGCACACAAGAACTTTCTTGCATCTCTCCTGTTCTCAGCATCCTCACTTCTCCTTGCTATGTGCAATACCCTGTGCTCCCACTTACACTGAACCACTTCCGTCTCCCATAGATTCTGCACATATTGGAATCTCTGCCTGCAATGTCTTTTCTCATCTCATTTGCCCCACTGACTCTCCTGTGTCCCCTTTTACAATTCTACAGCACTCTTCACATACTTCTAAATTAACTGTGTACATGTGCATCTCTTCCACTACATTATGACCTCCTCTGGTCAGGCATTGTGTCATATTCATTTTTGTATCCCCAACTACATTATAGCACCTGATATTCAGTAGAAACTTAAGAAATATTTCTTGAATGAATGAACAAATAAATGGATAAATGAAGAACCTGCAACTATGTAAAATATGCATACATGTGGGCAAAGACTGGAAGTAAATGTGGGAAAAAGAAAAGTTAACTTCTGGAAACTGGATTAAAGGCATTTTTTTCTAATGCTGATTAGCAATACTCTCATTGTTCATAGTACTGGTAACTTCTGTATCTATTAATGAAAAATTAGTAGGTTTTTTTGAGAAAATTTTTAGGCCAAATATATTTTCTGTATAAAGAATGATTGGCCCAGAGTCACAATATGCAAAATCATTCAAGATATTAGAATCTTGGGAAGTTTTTTCCTTATTTAAAATGTATAGGCAATTTCCAAAAGGTTAGCTTAAGGTTTCCATCCTAAGTAGCCACCTTTGCAAGTTCATATATGCAGTTGTGTCTATATGCAGAATATGAAATTGCAAATGGGAATGAAACACTCATCCATCAAACATCAAATACTAACCGAGTCCAGGAAACACTCTGCATTTCCAATTATGCTATATTACTTTACATATCCCAAGCTCCCAGAAGATAGAACAATTACTTGTGAGAAAGAATAAGATATGCTTTCTTTGATTTTATATATACGAAGTAGAGAAGAATAGCAAGAATGTGCTATTAGATACTCTCTTTTTAATCCACCATGACTAGTCACGAATCTCAACTGATAATATTTTCCATAAGAATATTCTGTCCTTTATCATTAGCTAAAGTTACAATAACAACAACAACAAAATAAAACCTTCCATTACTACTGATACGTAAAATCATATAGAAGCAGGAACCTAAATATCTTAAATATATTTTACTGCTTACTAGAAAAACTAAATGATAGCAATAAATTCCCTCTATGCTGGCTGAAATGCTCCCATCTTAGCCTGAGAAGCTTAGCACTATAAAAGACTACAGAGATTATCTAGTTGAATGCTTCTAACATTTTGCACATTCATATTTAAGCAGGATACTATGGATGGGAAGTTACTATATAGTGAACCATATAGGGCACTACTCTTAAAATCTTAGGCATCAAAATCTCGAGGAAAATACAAAAGGAGCCATACAAATCCTGTAACGTAATTTCAACTGTTGTAAGATTTTGAGTAGTTGTAGGAAAAAAAAGGTGTTCAAATCTTAAAGAAATTCTGCCCCAAATACTTTATTTACAGAATTATCAAATTAATAACAAGTTGCAGCCCATAGCATGTTAAATATCACATTTCCTTTCAAAATATGAGGCTCTACAGCCTTGCTCTGGGATTGGTCGCCTGGGGTCACTGGGATTGGAGAATGTATGTGGCTGTACCTTTAGATCGGCTCAAATAGGTCTGGGCTTCAATCTCTGTCCCTGTCTCTGCTCTCCTCCTCTTTCCTCCTCCTGCCTCATAAACGGCTGGGCTCAAAACCTGGATGCTCCTTCCTCAGCCCCCTCTCCAGATCCCTCTACACCCTGCAGGAAGCTGTCCCCTGCAGCAGCTGTCCTGGCCTCGGGGCAGCTGGGTTAGGGCTTCTGGCCCTCTCGAGACTCTAACCTTACCTTGGTTTGTTCACTGGAGCCTGGGGCGTCCTTCTCCATTTCAATCTGGCCTCTGGCTGGCAGGGACGATGGCGGCTCTGCCTGTGCCTCCTCCTCTTTAGTACAGCAGTCTTCTCTTTGGTCTTATTTCTTTTCCGTTTTTCTTGTTCGTGCTGTTCTGAGCGTGCTTCGTCTTCAGCGCCTTCAGAGGAACTGGACGAGGGGGTCTGAGGCCGGCAGCCCTTCTCCCAGAGCTCTCTGGTGGCGGCATCCCGGGCCTCCGCGGGCCGAGGGGGGCGGTAGTGGGACACGTGGTCGACTCGGATAGTTCTTCCCTTGATCTGGATTCCATTAAAATTGTCAACGGCCAAAATTGTACTCCTCTGGTCTTCATAACAGACAAAACAGAATCCTTTAGACTCCCCTGTCTTCCTGTCGCGCACGAGATTAATGTTAACAATCTCCCCGTACTGGGAGAACACACACAGGATGTCTCCTTCGGTCAGTCCGTAAGGAAGCCCTCCCAGGAAGACCCAGGCGCTGGCCTTGTACGCCGAGTGCCAGGACGCCTTGGCTGTCACGGCAGTGGCGGCCTCCCGTTCACTCAGCTCGCTAACCAGCTTCACCTTGGTTAACGGGTTCATCTCCTCGGGCTGGGGCCCACACAACGGCAGCCCCCGGCTGCACAACGCCCACTTCCGGTGGACGCAGGAGGGCGCTGCTTCCGGGGGGGGGGCCTTCAGGGCGAGTGCCCTGCCCCGCCCTCTCCACACACCCTCAGCTGCAGTTTGTTTCAACTTTTGGGGGGCTTTACCATGCAGAAGTGTACTAATGCTCACGAGTTTGAAAGCTCTAATCTATTTTAGTTTCAAAATGAGATGACTAGGTTGAAACAAAGGTTTCTGCTCTGAAATCATGTCTGATCACGGAAGTTGGAACTACCATGTATTTTTCCTTATTATAAATCCTTTTGAGAGCCTACAATGTGCTAGTTTCACTTTGATCAAATTATGAAGAGTAAATATTTGATATGTTACAAGGCGGGAAGGAAGACTGATCTTTACTTAATATGTACTCATTGTTAGCGTTCTCCAGAGAAAGAGAACCAATAAGATGTAGATAGATGATTGATAGGTAGGTAGATAGGTAAGTAGATAGATAGACATATGCCTATCTGTGTATAAAGAGATTTATTATAAGGAATTGGTTCATGTGATTACAGAAGCTGAGAAGTCCCAAGATCTGCAGTTGGCAGGCTGGAGACCCAGGACAGCTGATGTGTAGTTGATCGTGTAGTTCCAGTCTGAGAGCTGGGAGGCTCAAGACCCAAAATCAGCAACGTTTTAGTTCTAGTCAAAGGCCGGAAAAGACTGATGTCCCAGCTCAAAGCAGTCAGGCAGGAGTTTCCTCTTACTCAAGGAAGGGTCAGCCTTTTTGTTCTATTCAGGCCTTCAATTGATTGGATGAGGGCCACTCACACTGAGGAGGACAATCTGCTTTACTCAGTCTACCAATTCAAATGTTACTCCGAAAACACCCTCACAGACACACGCAAAATAATGTTTGACCAAATATCTGTTCACCTCATAGCCTAGTCAAGTTGACACAAAATTAACCATCATATCCATCATGTTTCCAGACTGAATTAGCCCCCAATCCAGTGATAATTGTACTCCCCATTTTCATACTTATTTCATTGATGTAGAGAGTGATCCTTTGCTCTCAAAGACGGCAGTTCTTAGGTTGAATGCAATGCACATTTGTGCATACAGCCGAAAATGGCAATGAGTAACAAATATCTACTAACATATGCAGTGGCTCCAGTGTGTAGCTCTAGTGGCATTTTGCAGAGCTTTAGTTTGATTTGATTTCTTAAAATAAGCCACTTAATTTCTGTGAAACTACTGCTACTTCTGTAACCCACAAGTCTATACGAGCTGTGATTTTTTTTCCCAAAAGGTGTGCCTCACTGGATATATAAAGTCATATGATGGTAGTCACACTTGAAAGCTCCATGAAACAGTCACTTAGGCGTAATGCTCATACTCAACCTAGTCATATGTCCAACCTATTAGATTTGAAACTCAGAAAATAATTGCACACTTGTCATTCTGCCTTTGTTATTTCATTTCTATCATTATTGCTAGCACAGATGAAAGGACTCAAAAATGGCACATAATGGTTAGAGAAGTTGAATAAGTCTTAGAAGCCCCTTCATGCCTCTAGCACAGAAAATACACCTCTACAGTTGTTCATTTTGACCCATAATTAAAATGTCATCTTAAAGGCGAGATATATGTATTTCCTAGTAGTAAGTGGACTTCTTGATTTATTTTACTTATGAAAGAGGGACTAATGGCATATGCTTCAGTGAGATGTTATCATAGATATAAATGAGAAAATGTAACCCTGTGTATTAGAGAAGGGATTTGAAAAGACTTACTCAGCTATGTACACGAGCTTAAATAATTTACCCCAAGTCTTTTCTGTCACAAACAACCAGGTTATTCTGTACCCTTAAGACCATATGGGATTTAGGAAGCAGAAGTCAACAACTTTCAGTTACAAATCTGAAAGGCATTTAGATTGAGAAACATACAATGAAAACTATCCTCTCCAGCATTGACATTACTTGTATCATCATCAACAATAACACGAGTTACAAGTGTCTCATTGAAAAAGTGATGGGAAAAGGCTTTGAAAAGCCTAGCTAAATAAGAACAGATTCCTTCTTCCTCTAAAAAGTCCACTTCACAAAAAAAGCCATATTAGGCACAGTAGATCCAGTGCCTAGGGCCCACAATACTGTTAGAAGTCCATGAAATGTCTTAATTCTTTAAAATCAAAAGAAAAAAATGAAGTTCATGTCAAAGAAAATGTTTTATTATATAATAAACTTTATATCAATACAATCATAAAACATAATTTTTTAATAATTTTTTTAGGGATCATGGGGCTCATGAAGATAAAAGTGCGTAGATCCCATAAAAGTCATAATGTGGCCCTGCTTTCAAAAGCCGTGTTTACCCTATGTAGCATTGCCTCTCTGGCGTTAGCTGATTGAAACAGGGATAGATATTGACCTGTGTCAGGCCTATCAGATTCTGTCTCCAATGAGTTTGGAATTGAGATTTAAACTTATTAGTAAGTATTTGTTCATTTGTGGGGCCCTGTACCCTTGTAGGCTTTGGTGCAGTCACGTGTGTGAAAAAATGAAGAACAATTGTCTGCAAGAGAAAGAGAGAAGAATGAGAGATGACGTAGCCTGTGAGACAGAGAGAATGAGACGTGGAGATGCTACCTGAGTTCTTGGTGCTTTCCAGTCTCTATATGCTGACGGGTGGCAGTCCAGACTTTCCTGGATTCCATGAGGTGTCCCAGTATACTTCCTTAAATTCTATTTTTGGCTAAACCTTTTGAAATGATTTTCTACTAATTTTATTTTATGTTATTTTATTTTTAATTTTTATTTATTTATTTCTCTCCCAAAGCCCCAGTAGATAGTTGTATGTCATAGCTGCACATCCTTCTAGTTGCCGTATGTGGGACGCGGCCTCAGCATGGCCGGAGAAGCGGTGCATCGGTGCGCGCCTGGGATCCGAACCCGGGCCGCCAGTAGCGGAGCACGCGCACTTAACCGCCAAGCCACGGGGCCGGCCCCTCTACTAATTTTAATCTAAGAGTACTATATTAGTTTGCTAGGGCTGCTATAACAAAGTACCACGGACTGAGTGGCTTAAACAACAGAAATTTATTGTCTCACAGTGCTGGGGACTAGAAGTCTGAAATTACATTATCAGCAAGGTTGATTCCTTCTGAGGGCTTTGAAGGAAAGCTATGTTTCACACCTCTCTCTTTGGCTTACAAAGGCTATTTTCTCTCTATATCTTTTCATATTGTCTTCCCTCAATGTCTGCATCCAAATCTCCTCTTCTTACAAGTACAACAGCCGTATTGGATTAGGGCCCACCCTAATAAGCTCACTTTAACTTGATCACCTCTGTAAAGACCCTATTTCTGAATAAGGTCACCTTCTGAGGTACTCAGATTTTAACAAAAGAAGGATTTTTAACAAAAGCATTTGTGGGGGACACAATTCAACCTATAACAAGTACTAAAACAAGAGGTCAAATGTAAATTAAATTGTAGAGTGCCCATGTGTTACTGTCATTGATATTTTCGGATATATTTCTTCCCTTTTTATTGAATTTTAATTTTTAAAAGGTACTTCATATGTTTTCTCCTCCTTCTCCTAAATTTGGCTCCCATAAACTGTATTTTTCCCATAAATTACTTAAGGTCTTAAATTTCCAAAACATGATACAATATCTCATAATAGCAAAGAACGTGGACTCTAGAATGAGAGTCTGTGAGTTGAAAGCCTGCCTCTGCCACTATAGTGCAGTCATCGGCAATCTATTTAATCTCTTTGCATCTCAGTTTCCATGGCTATAAAGTAAAAATAAAAAGAGTACCTTACTCTTAGGGGTGGTATGAAGGTTAAATTAATTGAGGGCTTGGCCCGGTGGCGCAAGCGGTTAAGTGCATGCTCTGCTGCAGCGGCCCGGCCTTCGCCGGTTTGGATCCGAGGTGTGCACAGATGCACTGCTTGTCAGGCCATGCTGTGGCAGCATCCCATATAAAGTGGAGGAAGATGGGCATGGATGTTAGCCCAGGGCCAGTCTTCCTCAGCAAAAAGAGGAGGATTGGCAGATGTTAGCTCAGGGCTGATCTTCCTCACACAAAAAAAATAAAAATAAAAAAATAAATAAATAAATATGGGCTGCTGGAGAGGCTCTTTAAAAAAAAAATTAATTGCTATATGTAAAGTGCTTGGCACAGAGCAAGTGCCATCTAAGGGCTGACTATTATATTGTAGAGACTGAGCCCTTGCTCAAGCACTGGCCTTCTTTCATGATCTTTGCCCTTTAAGATGGTCATAAGGCAAACCTCAGTTGCTGACTGCCTTCTTTGGGTAAGTATTAGGAGCATAGCCTCCCCGGAGGCCAGGTTGCCTGGGTCCAGATTTGCCACTTACTTCCCCAGGAACACAGAGTACCTATGTAACTTCACTTTCCTCATCTGCGAAATGTAGATGATAGGTAATGGTACCTACTGTAAGGAGTTTGTTGTCACAATTGAATGAGTTAATTTATGCAAAGCATTCAGTACATACAAAGTGTACACTTACGTTAGTTATCATCATTACCATCAGATGAATAAATCAGGTGGCAATCTCTGACACTGACCAGAGCAGCCAGCGACACAGCACTGACCCTGATGAAGCTCATGGCCAGACCGCTGCTGGACTCCAGAGAGTCTTGTGAATTTTCAGATACTCTCTACTTTCTTATAATTTATAGTCAGTGTAAAAGCCCTAATTTGAATAGCTTTGGCCTATGTATAAATACCATTAGTTTTCTTTTTTGGCTTGTTTTAATTTTTTTTTAAATATTACGAGAGCAATGCTTGAGAAACATGAATCTTAAATTTGTCACTTTATTGTAAGTTAAAGGACAGACAAAACCTCCATGTAAAATATCTATAAACATATGCCATGCAATTAAATGTTTCTGGACCACTGTTCCCAAAGAACATGGGGAAAAATTATATACAAAACATTTATTGATATTTATATAGTATATAAAAGTACTTGAAATTTGTTGGCCTCCCTTTGGGGAAGGGAATCTAATTTTCTTATCAATTATTAAAAAAACTAATTTCCCTGAGTTGGAGAAATCACTAGAATTTATAGATAATTGATAATTATTTGATGACCACTTTCTTCAAAGTCTCTATATTTGTGACATAAAGAAAACAACAATTAGATGGAAAATATGCAAAACAAGCTCCTGTTTTATTTGCATTTCAGAGCAAGCAAATTGACAATGCAATATTGCTTTGCTGATATTATAGTGCAAGCAAGAAATTTAGTCACACCTCTGATAAAAGAGATCATTTTGGAATTGTATACTTGTATAATTGGGGGAGTCCAATACACAGAAGTAACAACATTTCCCATAATGGTGCTAATTATTGCACACTATCCATAACCTTTAGAGCATTGAGCTTAATTCAAACAAAAATAACAGATGGTGTTTCAGGAAAACAAGCCTTTATATTGCTTTCTCTTTTTTCATATGCAACTGTTAGAGAAAGCTATGTTGGAAGTTCATTGACTCCTAATTATATTTTGTTTCCTATTCTGCATTCTACATATTTCATTCCAATAACAATATAACTAAATTAATTTTAGCTTAAAGAAAGAAAGACTACTATACTGATTAAATATCATATTGGAAAACATAGTCTATTTATCTTGGCAAAAGTTCCACTCATTTGATAAGATAAAAGAATAAGCTTTTCAAATGTATATTGTATTTCAAATCATGATTTATTATTTCATGCTCTGTGTTTGCTTTTGGAAGTTAACCACTTCGGGAGAATTCAGACTAGAGCCAACAGAAATACTGGCTAGAGCTTAAAACAAATGACATCTTCTTACGTCAGTTTGTACCATTTCCTATAAATAAACTAACAAAGCCTGGGTAAATTTACAAAAATAATTTAGAGACTTGCAGGCAGATACACATATGGAGGATCTCTCAAGGGGGCGACATCATGATTTATAACCATCTTGTTAAACTTAAAATATATTCCTCCTGAATGTGACAACGTTACCAACTAAGTTTTGAGAAACCCGCTGACTCAACTTTGTGGTTTTTAGTCCCTTCCCTCAGATGACAGGGTAGACAGTTTTTCAACAGAAGACCATCTAAGTGGCTGTTGTCGTCTGGAACAGTACTAAGCAGTCCCACTTCTGATCTAAATCTCAGCTCAGCAACCAACACCATTATGCAGTCCTGCAGATCTGTCTTTACATCTACTCTTTGGCTTCCATTTTTTCTTTTCTACTTCTATGAACATTCACTTACTCCAACCAAAAGAATCGGAAATCAATTTATTAGTGACTGAGTTAAACAGCCCAATCCCTAAATTTTTGGGAAAAGAGTGAAGTCAAATTTTTCTGTATAATCTATAGAAGCTAATATATAGCAGACCAATGTAGTATGACCTACACTATGTATTATTTTTATTAGCTACTAGTGCCTAACTTACCATCCTCCCAATAAAATAGCTGGATTTGTTTTAATCATCAATACCCTTGGGTACAAACTGTGTGAACTACTTGCCCTAATTTTGCTATTATATTGCCAGTATTAGAGAAGATGTTCTAATTTGATTTGCTGCAACATGATAATTTCAAAAGAAAAAAAATCCATGATAGTTGTTTTTTAAAGCCCAATCCGTAAACCTGGTAATATCTCTCTGGATTGATTCAGATTTGGTCCTGCTTGAAAACGACCTGTCTATATTCTCCCCTGCCTTGCTATTCTATGAGTCTCTGCTGAAAATAATTCATGATTACGTACCCTGTGGTCTGACTATCAAGACTGCATTATAAGTGAGTAGATATCTTTCTCAGTTATTCAGGCAGTCTTGAATTAAATGGTCTTTATGATATTAATGTCATGTTACACAGAAGTTCCAGTGTATAGCATAAGGCCTAATGCAAATATACCAAGATCTCACCTAGCTGTGACCACCCCTCCTTGATATTATTCTTAGACTCTCACAAATAAGCTCAGGAATTTGTTCATTCCTCATATTAGAATATATGGGGCCAGAATTGGCTCATTTGATTAGACTGAGGAAGAAATTTTCACTAAACCATGAACTCTACTTGGCAGTGGAAATGACATTTTTTCAAAATGAATCACACCACGAAAGCCATTGGTCCACTCACTCCACATCAATATAAATCCTTGCTGAGTCTAGAGATTATGTTTTCAGTTGGCCTTCCTTTTCGTTACCGGAGAGCTTTAATTTCTTTTCATTACTTGGGATTCTCTCACTTTCTTTCCCTACTTTCAATGCTCTGCATATATTACACCCCTGTATTTGTCTTTGATAATGGAAAAAAGACTCATCACTTTCCATGCTCACTCGACATATCTTCATTATCTTGGGAATATCTTCACCAAAATATATTAAAATGTCACTAGAGAAAAATGAATGTATATAGAATGTATGAATATTGCTGGGCTAGATCTGTATCTCTGTCTCATTAGTCAGCACGCAGCCTCCTGGCGGAATGCCTACATTTCAAGCCCAGTAAAAAACAAACAAATAGATTTGAGAACATCAGGGACAAATAGAAAGGGTCTTCTCTCTGTGTTAATGTCCTACCAGTTATTTATCAATTTATAACTTCTCCCTAGTCAATTTTTTGCATCAGAGTCAAGCAAATTCCATTTGTTCCTTCACTCCACAAATATTTATTGCACACCTTCCATGTGCCAGGAGCTACTATAGGCACTGCGAACAAAGAATGAACAAAACCAGTAAAGTCTCTTCTCCTGTAAAGTTTACATTTTAGTGGAACGTAAGAGGCAATAAACAAGTAAATACACAGTATGTCAAATAGGTGGTAAGAGCTAAGGAGAAAAAAATAATAACACAGAGTGAGAGGTAGAATGTGCCCTGGGGACAGCAGGGATGCTATTTTATCTAGGTGATATTTGAGTGGACACTAAAAGGAAAATAAAGAAGCAAGTCACATGAGTATCTGGGAAAAGAGCGGCCCTGGCAGAAGACGGAATGTATAATAAAATCCTTCGTAACATGAACTGATCAAGACGGGCTTGGAGGTGACGTCTACTCCCAAATAATGAACAAGTCACAGTTATAAATCCTTTAAAATATTGGATACTATTTCATTTTCTTAGAAAATTTGCAAAGTCCTCTGAAGACATTGTTCACTTAACTCTCACTCTCATACTTTCTAAACTCTTACAAGTTTGTATGACAAAATTGATGACGCTAAACTAAACTTCAGCTCTTTAAGGTTGTTTTACATTTTTTAATCAATGGAAGGTAAATTAAGGAGGTTTTATTGTACCGTGTCATTGTTTGACTACTTGCTAAGAAAATATTCTCCAAGTTTCCAGACTGTAGGACGATAGGGAGCATGAGGAGGATAACCAGATGTCCTCCTTCTTATTTAAGAGCTTAGATTTCAAGTGACACTTGTGTATTTTTAGTATAGACCGCTGCTTTTCATAGTAGTATGAATGTTTTCTGTAACAGGATGCTGTGATCTCTGAAAGTGAATGCAAATCCCCATCCTCAGAGGCAGTCTCCAAAGGCAATCTGATAAATGCATTTAGAAGTTTGAACATAAACAGTGAAAGCAAGAGTAAAAGAGTACTTACCAAATGGAGTAGAATACCAAATGAATGGAGGGCAATCTAGTTTATTCTTTGAGGGGAATAAATGCCTCCTTTTTATTACTTTTCTTTAGTGTCTGTACCCATTAAATGATTCAATTAATGTTTGGCATTTAGACAATAAACACTACACCCCTTGCCTCTGACCGTAAGACCAGCAGGAAGATGAAGGAAGGAGCAAAGATTTCTAGAGGTTCACAGATACCTGAATTCAAACTGATAGAGAGTGGAAATGAGAGAGAGCACTGTCATCACTGGATTTAAGCTGCCTTTTAACCTGATAAAGTCTTGACTTCAACTCTGATTTTTCTCTAAAACTAAATAACTTATTTGGAGGAACAGCAGATGAATTTACACCCTGTAGAAATAATTTAGAATGCTGATTCCCTAACGTTTGTCCCAAGACTAAGACTTGTTGACGGAGAACAACAGGAAAAGTCTCACCCAAAATAATGTGAGCAGTTTGAAATTTTATTTTTGTATTTTGCCTTTATTCTCAGTACCTCCTATAAAGAGCTTAATAGTCACTCTTTGTTATTTATCTTCTCAATATTCACATGTATAAAATAGTGAAAGGAAAAATAATCATTTTTTTAATGACTAAAACACAGAGGGTTTAGATAAAATTATAAGGAGCTAAGTGGATTATTGAAGCAATTAAACAGATAATTCCTGCAAAAATTCCCAGATGTGGTTGAGGTAAACATTGTTTTGTGAGACTTTATGCCCATATATTTCAGATAATCACCTTGATTCCCTCTTCATTCTTCATAGAGAGTCACAGGCTAAGTAATTTGTGTAACATACATTATCTATATGCTGCTTTCGGTATCATCAATTGTTTAATCAACATTTATGCTTAGTTGATTTTTCTAAATTAAAAAAGGAAGATTACCTTAGCCGTTAATTTATGATCTAAAAATATAAGCTTCCACCTAGCCAAACCAATAGCTAGCACTTGCAAATGACTGTGTGATTCCACTTGACTGATTTTTAGTGACAACATGGCATAGTGACCTTAAAAGGGATAATATGGTACATTATATAGTGTAAATATATACGTATCAGATAATGTTAAGTGAAAAAAGTAGAATACACTATTACATCTCTGCTGTAATTAAAACTATGTTAAAAGTAAAAAAAAGGAATGAATGGAAGGAAACAAAGAAAAAATATAATGAGTTAGTTTGTTACCATCATAAAAAGTTGGATTCAACTAGATTTAGTTTTAACTGAAATTTATTGATGCCTAGTATGTACCAAGCACTATGCCAAGTTCTTTCATCCTTCCTTATCTCACTATCTTTCCTCAATCCTGCAACAATGGTATTATTATCTTCATTTTACACAGGAAAAAAAGTTTCAAAGAAGAGACTCTAGATTATATAACTTTGTGAGAAACTCGAATGTAAGCCAGAGTTTCTGATGTCTTGTATTTCCTACAGCACAAAACAGTTTAAAATAAATAAATATAACTTAAAAACCGAATTAGTTCAACTATCCAGTGGTTTAAAAAATACACAATATGTGATATATTTAATACACCAGGCCTCACTGTTATTAGGTATGAGGATTTCAGGAGTTACGTCTTACATTATGGAGCAGGACGATCATGGAAGTTAAGGTGGATAGTAACTGTAATGCGATTGTAGTAAAGAGATCCAGAATATACCACTGTGAAGAAACTTTTTCTGAATTCCCCTTATCTTCTAAAGGAAGAGCCTTCCAAAAGAATTCGACTATCATAAATCCCTTTTCCAGAGGAGTTTTATGGCCATCAAGATGGAAAAAGAACACTTGCACCTGCATAAACAAACATTATCACAAGCTTTCTTATCCCCTGTTTGTTTTTCTAAGAACCCATTTGTCTTTCCTAAAGAAGCCCATCTGTTCTCCCCAGAATCCTTTTCTCTCCCCTCCCTTTCCCCTTTTCAGTTAGATATATAAGCCCCTAACTTTAGCCATTTAGTGAGCCACTTCTTTTGTGTGCACCCACATCCATATGAAAAAAGTTTTTTTTCTGTTGCTAATCTGTCTTTTGTCAGTTTAATTTGCAGACCCCCAGTCCCTTAATCTAAGCGGGCAGAGAAAACATTTTTCCTCCCTAACAGTTTGATGATGAGGACAGGATGGTTGGGACTTGTCAATTGCTCTGGAGCCTGCAGATGAGATCTTGGGACCTCTGACCAAGCTGGAAAAGGTGAATTTCCTCACCAGTCAGACTCCTGGATTTCTGCTCGGGGTCTGCTTGACTGAAGGCAGTAAGAGTCTCTCCTTATCTTTTCTTTCTAAGACTTAGATTAGCAAGAGAAAACACTTGAAGGAACTAGTACTTTGGGTATTTTGACTTTTGGTTTGAGTACTCTTGTTATAGATCCTTTTCCTCCCAGGGATAGCTGTTGTGTTCTGTTTGTCTCATTTTGTGTCCTGAGAGCTTGGCTTGGATCTACTGAGAGCATTCTCTCTCTGGTTTTCTGCCTGCTGTTGTCTGTGCTCAGAGGTGGCCAACCACCAAATTGGAAGGCCCTGAGGATTTGTAGTTGGCTGGACAGAAATATGGATAGCGTGAGCATTCCATTTGCAGTTGGCATCCTATAGATCATTTCCCGCTCTCAAGTTTATCTAAGTCTCTTCTTGCTCTTTGGCTATCTTTGAGAGTGACTTTGGATTATGGAGGCTGCATCTTCTGCATCCTTTTGGGGGATGCCTCTTGTGTCCATGGTTAAGCCATAAGGCTTATTGGTTTTGAGTTACATTTTGGAATAGTTATACCTTTGGAGACCATAAGTCATCAATGACCAGATGACATATCTTTTGATTTGGAAAAGCTTTTGTATTTAAAAAGATTTTTAGAGAGCAGAGAGCTCTCATTCTAAACAAATGTCCTAGTGGTGCCTATGCGAGGATCAAATTGAAAGGACAAAAGTCTCATGGCTAGCCTAATACTCCCTTGACAAAATTAAAGAGCAGAATTCAGATTTAGAACAAAAGTCTAAATGCAAACCCACCATAAACCCTCCCACTCACTCTCATTTTTACAGAAAGACCAGAGATATTTGGGTCTGTTAATAAATATGTACTTTTTGCCACATTGAAAAATTGTACTATAAGGAAGCATGTGCCTCTAGAAATTACGAAATGGTGAATTCATAAACTTGGCAATCTGCTACAGAATGCTGGTTTATGACAGACAGTTCACACTGTCTACTTCCTCTTTTTCTCTGGAAATTAAAGTTACTAAGGGTTAAGAATTTTAATCAATATATGTAAATGAAACTACTAGGAATAATAAGAGTGAAGGGAAAAAAACTCTATGTAAAGTATTCAAAGAATGTAGAATGTTTTTATTAAGGAAAAAAGGAAAGTAATCTTGTCCTAAAGTAACTGTTTAGAGGTTTTAAAAGGTTCTTCCAGAATGAGAAAGAGAAAAATGAAGGACAAATACCTGAATGAATATAAAAGGTTATAAAGGGTTGGCATAAAAAAAAAATGAGAGAGAAGAGAGTGAGAGAGAATATCTCATGTGGTCAAACTGGCTAAGATTGAATGGATTTATTATAAGGTTTTAAAGTGAGCTTTAATATCAATAGTGTATTATTGCAAAACTAGAGTTTAGTTTCATTTTTTGTTAAAAGGACAAAGTTTTCTTGGATTATTGGATGGCTTTTTTTTCCCCCAATTATTTTATTGAAGTCATAATGATTTATAACATTGTATAATTTCAGGTGTACATTATTATTTATCAGTTTCTGTATAAACTGCCTTGTGCTCACCACCCATAGTCTAATTTTTAGCCGTCACCATATATATGTGCCCCTTACCCCTTTTGCCCACCCCACAACCCCTTTCCCTTCTGGTAACCACTAACACTCTGGACTCTGGATGGCACTTAACAGGAGATTGTATAAGGTTTTTCTTTACCTTTGGGATAATCCAGCTAAGAAACAAAGATTCATTATCTTTTCAGAATAATTTCCTGTGCTTTATATTGTCTTTGTCACGTCTTCAATTATTTAAGAGAACAAAATCTTCTTGAGCTCTCTCAATGTTAAAAGAGCTAAGCTGTTCTTTTTTTTTTTTTAGAATCACGTTACCTCCTATATTTACTTTTAAAATCTTTTATTATCACTTTGGGTGAATAACTAAGTATTGTTTCATAGTGATCTGTGATCCTGTTTAATCAAGTGTTCTAACCTCTTGACATTTTTGGCAACTTCCCAAAATCGAATTGTAAATGAAGTCTTCTTGACCTTGGATTGACTTTGAGATTTCCCAGAGGGCCCCTGTAAAATCTCAAAGAAGTTCTCTCACCTTGTAAAAAGAGAGATGTTCAACTAAATATGTTTATTTGATATGCTACATTGCGTGGGAATCATTGTCAAGTAAGTAGAGATACTTAACCTTCCTAGGTTATATTTGTATGCGTATATGTTATTAATATAAGTATTTCAGAAATTATATAAAGTTCCCAGAAACTTAACAATGTCCTTGCT
This sequence comes from Diceros bicornis minor, assembly GCF_020826845.1. Classification (NCBI taxonomy): domain Eukaryota; kingdom Metazoa; phylum Chordata; class Mammalia; order Perissodactyla; family Rhinocerotidae; genus Diceros; species Diceros bicornis. The sequence continues at coordinate 17,213,761 of NC_080766.1, forward strand.
ATCTGTGATATGTCTTGCTACAATGTTATCAGTCATAATTCTAGTTATGATGTTAAAAAGTTGTATGTGACAAAGACAACCAAATTCCTTTTTCAATTTCATTACAATGAACTCTCATCAAATCTTTCACCACAGCCATTTTAAGCCTTTGTCATTCACAGATATAGTTATTATTTTACTCTGATGCTTTTCTTTTTTTTTTTGTATATTCTTTTATCTTGTTAAGCATTTACATACAAACATATAAACACTTATAACCATACTACACATAATATGTTCTATAACCTATTTTACTCAATATAATATGAACATGTTTTCATATAATTATTGTTCTAAAAATTGTTTCCAACTTTTCTCTATTGTAAACAGCGCGGTGTTTAAAATCTTTATAAATAAATTCTTGCATCTTCTGTATGTAGTTCCATGGTATAAATTACTAGAAAAGAAATTACTAGATGAAAAGGCATGCAATTTTCTAAGGCTCCCATCATTGGTAGGCAATGTTTTTTATTATTATAATTTTGGGTGACAAATATTAATCTCATTTTAATGTTCATGCCTTTGGTTACTAAAAATATTAACTATTTATCATATGATTATTAGGAGGCATGAGTTTTTTAATAGCTGAATTTCTTTTTTTTTTTTTAATTTTTTGTTTATTGCAGTAACATTGGTTTATAACATTGTAAAAATTTCAGGTGTACATCATTGTACTTCTATTTCTACATAGATTACATCATGTTCACCACCAAAATACTAATTACAACCCATCACAACACACATGTACCGAATTATCCCTTTCACCCTCCTCCCTCCCCCCTTCCCCTCTGGTAACCACCAATCCAATCTCTGTCCCTATGTGTTTGTTTATTGTTGTTGTTATCTACTACTTAATGAAGGAAATCATACGGTATTTGACCTTCTCCCTCTGACTTATTTCACTTTGCATTATACACTCAATGTCCATCCATGATGTCACAAATTGTTGGATTTCATCGTTTCTTATGGCTGAGTAGTATTCCATTGCGTATATATATCACATCTTCTTTATCCATTCGTCCCTTGATGGGCACTTAGGTTGCTTCCAAGTCTTGGCTATTGTGAATAACGCTGCAATGAACACATGGGTGCATGTACCTCTGCAAATTGGTGTTTTCAAGTTCTTTGGATAAATACCCAGCAGTGGGATAGCTGGATCATATGGTAGTTCTATCCTTGATTTTTTGAGGAATCTCCATACTGTTTTCCATAGTGGCTGCACCAGTTTGCACTCCCACCAGCAGTGTACGAGAGTTCCCTTCTCTCCACATCCTCTCCAACACATGTTGTTTCCTGTCTTGTCAATCATAGCCATTCTGACGGGCGTCAGGTGACATCTCATTGTAGTTTTGATTTGCATTTCCCTGATAGTTAATGATTTTGAACATCTCTTCATGTGTCTGTGGGCCATCTGTATATCTTCTTTGGAGAAATGTCTGTTCAGGTCTTTTGCCCATTTTTTAATTGGGTTGGTAGTTTTTTTGTTGGTAAGATGCATGAGTTCTTTATATATTTTGGAGATTAAGCCCTTATCAGAAGTATGGTTTGCAAATATCTTCTCCCAATTGTTAGGTTGTCTTTTCGTTTTGTTGATGGTTTCCTTTGCTGTGCAGAAGCTTTTTAGTTTGATGTAGTCCCATTTGTTTATTTTTTCTATTGTTTCTCTTGCCCGGTCAGACATGGTGTTTGAAAAGATGTTGCTAAGACCGATGTCAAAGAGCGTACTGCCTATGTTTTCTTCTAGAAGTTTCACAGTTTACTCTGATGCTTTTCTGATAGCTCTTGCAATCACCAACTGGCCAAAGTGCTTCATCTTCACAAAAAGGACTGTCTCATAGACTCATGGAAAGAACTCTGACAGATACTCTGAGTTACAGGCTTCTGATGGCGTTGCTTAAATAATTTTAAGATCATACACTAGACTGAGTAAGGACTTCCACAACTAGTGGAGAAGCTGATGAGTTCATAAAACCACTAACCCAAGATCAAGCAGAACAATAATTAATTATGTAGGACTGGATGAACTGATGAAGAATGATTATAATTTCTTTTATGACTTTTTCTCAGAATATTGCTGGTTCTTTAATGTTCTATTTTATTGATATAAGAGACTGCTTTCTCTTTTCTCTTAGGTTATCTACACACAACAATTTAATAGATTATACCTTTGTAAATAGTTATTTGCATAAATTCATGGCAATATAGTTATTTGCGTAAGTTCAATAAGAATCTGTTCTCCCTGTGACAGGACATATTGGAAACACTGGTTATTTACCAAGGCTTTGACTGGAATGTCATATTTGAGAATGATGTGCATAGAATCACATATGACCAGACAGCTTTAAGGAACTAGGTTGACTTTATGAAACCAATGCTTACAAAGCCCTTTTGGAAAAAATGGTCTTGTATCTGGTTTATAGGATTCCAAGCCTTACAGGTGAGTAGGGAATGTTACTTCCCGAAAGGCTCAGGAAATTGAGGATATTTTGGGGACCTCGAGAAGATATGAATTCACCCAAATCTATAGATACTGCAAGTGAAGTCAGATGGTGGATTCTTGGCTTGGCTTCGTACTCTCAAGAGGCTTTTAAAAGTCCAATCTGAGATTCCTTATGAAAGTTCCAGTAAAGCAAACTTCAAAAGACTTATGTAGTCAATTTTTATTCTTGCCACACTTATGTAAATGATCAGACTAAATTGAATGAGACTGGAATTATTTTGTAAACAAGAGTAAACTTACTTTAACTATCTTTGATCAAAATGGGGATGATTGTAGAGGGAAAACAATTATGTTTTAATGGAAATCTATAACCCATTCTTGTGGGTTATTAGATTCTAGTCCTGTTCATTGTCTTTGAGCTATTTTTGCCTCTTTCTAAACTGGATCCTGCAATCTTGTATATTTTGTCAGCAATTAATGTTTCTAGTTTTTCTCCTACCCTCTTGACTTGGCATCACTGATGACTAAAACTGGTCTTTTCCCAAAACCCTGCAAACTAAAGCTGGATGATTTAATACAAAAGATTTATCAGGGCTGGCCCCATGGCCTAGTGGTTAAGTTCGGCATGCTCCACTTTAGCAGTCTGGGTTTACAGGTTCAGATCCCGGGCATGGACCTACAGCACTCGTTAGCCATGCTGTGGCAGTGACTCACATAAAAAATAGAGGAAGACTGGCACAGATGTTAGCACAGGGCAAATCTTCCTCAAGCAAAAAAAGAAGAAGATTGGTAACAGATGTTAGCTCAGGGCAAATCTTCCACAGCAAAAAAAAAAGAAAGGAAAAAGATTTATCACCGTAACAGTGTGGACCACTCAGATATCTCACTAGAATACCTGCATCTTCCATACTCTACTCCAGGAAATTACCGTGACTGTAACACAGCCACTACCATCCTCACTCCACCATTTAAAGACAATTTGAATGGCATAAAACAAAACAAAACAAAAAACCCTGGGTTTATTGTCTGTTCCAACCATTACTCTTTATTTTTCTCTTGTTTCTATAGCAATATCCCTCATTAAATGCCTAATTGCCTACATCATATAAAGGTCTAACTTTGGGGGGGTGCCCCACCCCCACCTGCATTGCCTCCTGAAATGAGACACAACTGTTTAACTAGACTGGACTCTTCCCAGGACTGGAAGACTGGTTCATTGGGATATGGGGCAATCAAACAACTCAGCTTTTTATTTGTGAAACTTATAGGAAAGTTTCAGAAGGGGGAAATTAAGGGATCCAGAATACAACAATGTAAAGAATCTTTTTCTGAATTCCCCTTATTTGTCTAAAGGCACAGCCTCCCAAAAGAATTCAACTATCATAAATTCCTTCTCTGGGGCAGTTTTGTGGTGATGAAGAAGATGAAAAAGACCACTCACACCCACATAAACAAATACTATCACAAACTTTCTTATCTCTCATTTGTTTCCCTAAGAATCCATTTATCTTTCCTAAAAAAACTCATTTGTTCTTCCCATAGAAGTCTTTTCTCCTCCTCCTTTTCCTCTTTTAAGTTAGGTATATAAGTCCCTAACTTTAGTCATTTACCTCAGTGAGTAGAGGAAAAACCCCTCCCCGCCCCACCTCCCCCCACTCCTGCCACAGTAGTTAAACATTTGCTTCTGCAAAAAGAATGGGGCCAGCAGACTTAAAAGTAGTAAATAAGTGAGGATGCCTGCTGAAGGGAGACAAAGGGACAAAGGAACAGAGCAGAAATGTAGAAAAGGCAAAAGGTCAATAGAAACAGAGCACTCTTTGGTTGGTATTAAAACAAGCCTATGGACTAACCATTACATCAGTAAGTATGGCAGTGCAAGGCTCAGTAAACTAAAATAAATTCTTTATCTTACATAGACCATTGAAAAGTAAACATTGGAATGAGAAGAATTTATGAATTATCTTTGGGAATAATATGTTCCAAAACACTGTTTAAGAAATAGGATTCCCCGGGACGGCCCCATGGCATAGCGGTTAAGTGTGTGTGCTCTGCTGCTGGCGACCCCAGTTTGGATCCTGGGCGCACACTGATGCACCACTTGTCAAGCCATGCTGTGGCGGTGTCCCATATAAAGTGGAGGAAGATGGGCGTGGATGTTTGCCCAGGGCCAGTCTTCCTCAGCAAAAAGAGGAGGATTGGTATGGATGTTAGCTCAGGGGTGATCTTCCTCACCAAAAAAAAAAAAAAGAAATAGGATACCCATCTATTAAATACATTTAATTAATTTGTATTTAATTCCCTTTCAAAAGAGTAGAATGAGAAAATTCATAAATGTTCCTTATGGTTCTAACACGATCAGAATAAAATTCTCTGTACAAATCAGAACTTTCTAATTTCATGCTCAAACTAAATCTCCTATGAAGGTGACCATGACCTCTTGGGAAGAATTATGAACCTGGAATAAGAAACCTTGGTCCTCATCTTCTGGTACATGCATCATTCACTGAAGATGTCTACGTTTTCTAATGCACTTTGCCAGGATGAATGGCTTTCTAGAACCAGCCTCATGAAGCTGAAACGTTGAGCAGCCAAAGCTGGTTAGTCTAAATCCCTAAAGCAAAGGTAATTATTGTGACCTAGAGCCCACAAAACATGAGCATCCACACAATCTGCCACCACTACCACATCTACACATAAATAAATCACAATGTGTCTGTCATTTCCTAAGGTCAGAAGACAGGCCAGTCTACCTACAGGCCAAGAAGCAGCTCTCGATGGTGCAATTTGAAGAAATTCTGAGGTCTTTCCCTCCAAAAGTTTATCCCCACTTTGCTTTCCAGCCTCACCGTTAAATCTCTTTGAGATCTAAGATCTGTCTTCAGATTAAATGATGGTGTAAATGTGAAAACATCTATCCCAGTGCTAGCCACATAGCACACCCTCAGTAAATGTTTACTGAAGAAAATGAGCCATACCTCCAAAAAAAGTGCCCTAAACCATCACAGACAGAGTCACCATTTATGACCACTTCATAACCAATGTTCACTGCACAATTCTCTTCCCCATTCCTTCAGGCACGTGCAGAAGTTCAGAGCTCTGTCACCATTCTCTCCACTTATCCTGCTCCATTGCCTCATAAAACTTACTCCAAATAATCCTGTATTTATCTTTTATTTTCAATCACTCGTTCGATACTGGCTTTTTCTCTCAGGCCATAATTAGGGTCAAGTCTCTCACATACTAAAATGATCCACATTTGGCCCTGCCTGATCTTGTAATAACAACCCTATCTTCACCCTTCAGGTCAGAGTATTCTTTAAAGAGTTGGGATGCAGAATCCTCCTTCTCTGAACGAGTCTCTATGCAAACATTTTAATCTGGCTTCTCTCTTACAACTACAAAAAGATGGGGTAACAAAGGCCATCACAAACTTCTTAGTTGCTAATTTCAGGAGATGCTGTTCAAAACATATCATTTTATTTCTTTTTTTACTTTTTTTAATGACGCCCACCTTCCTGAAACTCATTTAGCTTCAATTACACAAAATACTCCCAGTTTTCTTCTCTTTCTAATCTGTCTTTCCCAATCTGCTCTTCTAGCTCTGTTTTCTCCTTTCACCCCTTAAATGTTGATATTCCTTGTGGTTCTTTGCTTGACTACCTTCTCTTCCCAGTCTGCATACTTACCTTGGTGATCTTAACCATCTTTATAGTTTTAATTTCACCTGTGTTCTCAAATTTCCCCCTCCAATACTAGCCACTCACCTGACTTCCTATAAAATGTTTACAACTGCTTCTTGACAGGAGCTCCATAGAAACTTCAAACTCAACATGTTTAGTATGAAACATTTACCCAAATATTGTCCTCTGCCAGGAATTTAAATTATGTGCATTACCAAACAAGTCCCAAGATTTGTTCATTCTAGGTCATAAATATGTCTTGAATATATCTCTTCCCCTCCATCTCCACCATTCTCCATTAGCTCTCGTCTTGGAAATTATGATGCCCTAAAATTCTTTTGGCTCCTCAATTCATCCTTCTCCCTGACCATGCTTCTCTATTATCCACAGGAAGAAATGTAAAATCCTTAGCTTAGCAAATTCACTCAGACTTCTTCTAGTCTCCTACCATTGCTCCATCATTCATTCAAGAAAAAATTATTATAATTACTTAATATTTATTCTTTTAAACATGATGAATAAGGCATGGTCAATGAATTTCTGAAATTCATTGAGTAGAGAAGAAAGACAAGTATACAAACAAAAGTTTAAGAAAGTAGTGGAGACTATCTGTTTGGGGTATATATTCAGTACAGTAGGAGCATGAGAAAAGAAGTAGGTTACTTTTCTGAGTGATAGATATTAGGAAAAGATTTCTAGAAAAGTTGATGCTACATCTGAATCTTGAAAGAGCGAGTTGGTGAAGGTGGGAGAGTTTTGGAAAACCCTGTGCTCTAGACTACATTACTTGATGTTTCTTGTATGCATTCCTCCCTCTCTTTCATACTTGCTGTAACTACACATATTGCTCCTGTGTCTCCTCTCTCGGACACCTAATTCACTTTTTCTAAACTGTCCCAAATGTAACCCTTTTATGACCATTCCACCCCCACCAAAGACTAAATCACTGTCTTCTCTCTGATCCACTGATCCAAAGCTTGTACATACCTCTATTCTGCATTGTGGTTATTTGCTCCCTCTTTAGTTATTTGTAGGTAGGGATTAGGTGGTTTTCATCTTTGTTTCCTGGTTTCTGGCAGATAACAACCACAGTTTCTATTATCATCTGTCGAGTTCTATAATTTACCAACTGTTTGAGGTACATTATCTCTAATTTTCACAATAATCCTTAAATGTAGACATTATTATCATGCTTATAAATGACAAAACTAAGGGTCAAAAAGGCCATGTTGGCCTAACTTGATGCAGTTGGTTGTGAAGTTGAGATTAAAACTTAGGTGTCAATCTGTCTCCAAGACCTACATCCTTATAAAGGAACTACAGTATCATCCTAGCAGATACTGAAGGCACGTTGAAAGGATAAATGAAAGAATTAATTAATAAATGAATGGTTGAATTAACGATCTTCTGGAGTTAAAATGATAACAAATTAGGGCAAGCCCCACACCCATTAGCTTCCTCTCTCGTATGAGATAATGCCTGAAACCACAAAATTTCATTTGCGGTCTTGCTGCATGTACCCTAATCATCTGTCTTGATCTACTTGTGTGTTGAATATAACTACCCACAAAAAATTTTGGTTTTTTTAATGACCACTTCCATATCATAAGATTCCACCTAGTACAACACGAAATAATATAGCTGAAAGTAATTATATAATGGGGAGCCAAGCATAAGATATTATCTGCAGATTAAAAAATATTTTTGTCCAGATAGGAAAACAACCTAATAAACAAAATGTGGTTATTGCTATCAATAAATAGACTTTAGAAATATATTTGTACTCATTTCAGTTAACTTGCCAATATACTGAGTTATAATTCATTCAGGTGTAGTTATACAATAACTAACATATAATGTAAAAACACCCAAATAGCAATAAAGCTTGTTTTGGTATTATTTGGCATTTACTTTATCTGGCAATCCTAGAAATCGGAAAGCTGAGAGTGATATATAATTATCAGTTTTGTGCAGATGTTTCATGGAGGAAGAGGGAGAATTCCTCCCCCCCTTTCCCTTGAGGTTCTTATGGCTGGCCAAATAATTAAAAAGGCAGGTTAGCAGGAGAAAATCAAACAAAGTTTAATAACGTATACATGGGAGAAACTCAGAAAATAAAAACTGAGCAATTTGTCATTCTAAGTTGCTAGCGTAAGTATTTTTCAGCTCAAGATAAGGAGGGTGCTGGGGTAGTGGTTTAGGATTTCATAGGGGAAGAAGACAATTCACATGGAGATGGAAATGCAAATGTTTGTCAGACAACTCTTTACTGGGCCACCTATAGAGGATGTGTCCTGAGAGACAGAGTTTAGATAAGATGGGCTTCTTGGTGCCTTTCTTATCACACCTATTTTACATTAGATTACAGCTATCATATGGTACTGGCTCCTTCCTGGAACAGGGCTTCTATGTTAAATTTTTTAGGCAGTTTCAGAGGGGAAGCTCCAATGTTCTTCCTGACTCTTCTGAGCCTTTATTGTCTTCAGCTCAAAATAATCTGCATACCAGAGTGGTGCATCTTGGGGTGGTCTGCCCTGAACACCATCACTTTCATAAGAAAGTTATGTAATTTGCAACCTCATAAAGATACAGAAAAGTTGAGACTAGCTGAACCCACTAAATAGCTAACTTAAGCATACTCACACTCTTGTGGTTGATGCACAATGAGGGTCTGTTATTAACTTCCAGTGGCTTTTGTATTACTTAGCGTACATTAAGCTATACTGCAGTAACACATAAACCCCCAAATCCAAGGATATAGTAGGCTAAATGTCTCCAATGATGTCCATACCCTAATCCCCAGAACCTATGAATATGTTGCCTTACAAGCAAAAGGGACTTTGCAGATTAAATTAAGGATATTGAGATGAGGAAATTACACAGGATTATCTGGATGGGCCCAATGTAATCACAAGGGTCCTTATTACATGAAGACAGGAGGATCAGAGTCAAAGAAGGAAATGTGAAAATGGAAGCAGAGAACAGAGGGAGAGAGAAAGAAAAAGAGAGAGACAGAGATGTGAAGATGCTATGCTGATAGCTTTGAAGACGACGGAAGGGACCACAAGGCAAGGAATGTGGTGCCCTCTGGAATCTGGAAGAGGCAAGGACACAGATTGTCCCCAAAAGCCTCTAGTAGGAATGCAACCTTGACAAAACTTTGATTTCTAGCACTTCTGACCTACAGAAGTGTAAGATAATAAGTTTGCATTGCTTTAAGCCAGTTAGTTTGAGATAATTTGTTACAGCAGCAATAGGAAACTAAGACAAAGGGTCTTAACATTTTAAAAAGTTATCACTTTAGACATGCTACATGTCCGTCACTGGACAGTGCAGGGGCTTTCCTTTATATAGTCAATCAAGGACTCAGGTTGACAGAGACTCCACCATTTGAAGATCACTATTTGCCACAGCAGGGGGAAAAGAGTATGTGGGGATTTCAGACCCACTCTTCTACACTTTGGTCTAGAAAGTGACACATGTCACTTCTGTTTATGATCTTTCAGCCAGAAAGTCACATGATCCTGCCTAACTGAAAAGTTGCTGGAAGTATTATCTTCCATGAGCCTGAAGGGAAAGAACTGGATATTGGTGAGCACTAGTAATGTCTGCCTCAATCTTATATTAGGAAGTTGATGAAAACCTTGGTCCAGAAAAGTGAAGAGAAATCTCTCTGACCTGGCCTGGTCTGGATTTTCCTCTTTCATAGTTTAGAGTCGGCTCTTCTGAGCCGGTTTGCATTGGGATGACCAGCTCCTTATATTATCAGAACCTATATTGTTAATCACAGAGAATTCTCAATAGCTGAAATTGTTCACATCTAGATGTCATGTAAAAAGTCTTTATTAACTCTTTCCATAGCTCTAGCAATTGCTAAGCTATGCACAATTGAGAATTTAAGAAATTTATTTCTCCAATATTGTGTGAAATACCAGCTGCAAGTGACAATCATGCAGGTCCTTAGCAACTCTTTTATTTTTCAGCGTTGTTTTCTGTATCTTATTTGAACCACAATGGAGCAGAGCAAAAATATGTAACCCATTCTTTCTTTTTATAGAAGAGAATAACTCACCTGTATAATGAAACCTGAAAACAGTACCCCAACACACCATTGAACACCCTACATTTTCACTAATGTTGTTAGAGTATTCTAGAACTGAATGCTTAACCACTTCATGCAAATTTTACGTAATTTTTTGGTGTACATTACAATATTCTCACTTGGCTGTGATGTTACAGTATATGTAATTAAATGTTATAGGTGAGAAAAATTAAGTTAAATATATATATATACGAAAGGGAGACAACATTAACACAATAAAGGCTGGACCACTCTAGCTGCAGTGAGCAGACTTCTCAGAAGGCCCCCAGTGATGCCTACTCTTGTATAATCTCAAGCCCTTGTGTGAACTCCTCCCCTTGAGTGTGGGCTGGACCTAGTCACTTGCTTCTCGTGAATAGAATACAGCAAAAGTGATGAGATGTCACTTAAGTGATTAGGTTACAAAAGATTGATTTTCCTCTCGCTTGCAGATTCTCTCGTGCTGGTTTGATGAAGCAAGCTCCCATGTTGAAGAGGCCCATGTGGCAAGGAACTGAGGCTGGCCTCTGGCCAATAGTCAGTGAGGAAATGAAGCCCTCTGTCCAAGAGCCTGCAAGGAAGTGAATTCTGCCAGCAACCACATGACTGAGTTTGGAAGTAGATCCTTCCTAAATAGAGCTTCAAGATTACACCACAGCCCCCAATGACTCCATGATTGTAGCCTGTGTGATATTCTGAGCAGAGGACCAAGTTAAGTTGCTGCTAGATTCCTGACCCACAGAAACTGTGAGATACTAAATGTGCGTTTTTTTAAGCCATTAAGTTTTGGATAATTTATTGCACAGTGGTAGATAACTAATATACTAGGTTTTTTTGTTTGTTTCATCTTTTATGTTGGAAGGAGTCAATAACTTATAACTAGGAACAATGTAATAATTACAATGATATTAACATGGTCTCTTCTGAATTTTTGTGACAGAAAAGCATAGGTCTTTAAACTTTTAGGCATATCCCTTCCCTCCCAAACTATTTTTACATATTTTCTCTTTAAATCCTTTAACCCTTGTCACACACATAAAAAATAACCTAAACTGGTAGAGAGGAAGGCTAGAGAAATCAACTTAATTCAGAACATAAATATAGATTTATTTTGGTCAACTAATGACACTGCAATATTGGCACAAAGGCAGACATTCAATAAATAAATGAAAATCAGGGTGAATCAATTCCAGTGCTATATGTTTTAAAAACCTGGTCCATAAAGGCAAGTCAGCATCAGAAGAAAGACAAATTTATTTAAAGAGTATTAATCACCTCTTATGTCCAAGACCAAAAAGAAAAAAAAATTGTATAATTAATAGTCTACGAGATCAAGATATTAAGGTATTTTATACATTTCTTTTTTTTTTTATTTTTTTATTTTTTTCCCCCAAAGCCCCAGTAGATAGTTGTATGTCATAGTTGCACAGCCTTCTAGTTGCTGTATGTGGGACGCGGCCTCAGCATGGCCGGAGAAGCGGTGTGTCGGTGCGCACCCGGGATCCGAACCCGGGCCGCCAGCAGCGAAGCGCGTGCACTCAACCGCTAAGCCACGGGGCCGGCCCAAGATATTAAGGTATTTTAAAGAAAATAAGATATATGCTCAATAAAAGAAAATCATATTAAACATCAAACTAATAGAAGAGAAAACCATTCTGAATCTATACTTCTCAATCTAAATACATTGCCATAAAAAAGGTATAATTCAGGGGGCCGGCCTGGTGGCGAAGCAGTTAAGTTCGCGTGCTCGGCTTCAGCGGCCTGGGGTTCACAGGTTCAGTTCCCTGGCGCTGACTGATGTGCCGCTCGCCAAGCCATGCTGTGGCAGCGTCCCATATAAAGTAGAGGAAGATGGGCACAGATGTTAGCCCAGGGCCAATCTTCCTCAGTAAAAAGAGGAGGATTGGCAATGGATGTTAGCTCAGGGCTAATCTTCCTCACACACACACACACACACACACACACACACAAAAGGTATAATTCAGTAAAAATCTCCATATTTTAGATCCAAAAGATTGAGTTATAATTGAGAAGAACCTCCCTATCCAGTATGATGTTACCCTTACGTATATTCCACAGTAACATTTCCTTCAGTTTCAAAGTTTAGGATTTTGTTTCCAGTAGTTTTTGAGAGGTCAAGAATTAAAACAATGTAGTTTTTATATGTGAAAGAACAAACTGAATTGCAACTTGAAATCAGTAGGAAACTGGTCAGTCTCTAGAGGACAGTTGTAATGTGCTTCACAGGGCTAACCCCTTAAGCATCAAATGCAACTAAAAATTCAGCACACCCAATGAAGCTTTTCCGTTGCACGAGAGAATAATTTCACGTGAATGGCAATTTCTGCAATGCAATACACAGCATAAGCCTTGACAAAATCTCTAACCTTAAATATAATACCAATCAAAACAATTCTAGGCAACATTGTTTATTATGTTACTATCCGGAATTATCTGGTAAGGATTGAGTAGTTTAATAAGTAGGCTTTCACGAAATTTAGGACTAGAGTTCCTAACTCTAAAATCTCGGAAGTTTAGTCGCCTGGTAAAGTTGGAGAAAATATTAATCCTCATCCTCAGTTTTCTCACCTCTAAAATGGGAAGTCTAGAACAAATGATCCTGTATCAATCCTCTTTTGCTGCATAACAAACCACTCCAAACTTAGTGGCTGAAGACAATAAATACTTATTCCTTTCTTTCAACCAATGGGTGGGCTGATCTCAGCTAGACTCACTCATACGTCTGCTGTCAACTAGCTGGTCAGTTTTGGTTAGCTGATTTTGATGTCATCACTGGGAAAACTCAGCTCTCCTTCACCGGACTGTACTTATATCTCCCCTGCAGGCTAGCCCAGACGTGTTCTCATGGCAGTGGCAGTGGGCTGCAAAAGGAAGCAGAGATGCAGAAGCGTGTTTCAAGCTTTTGCTTGCATCAAGTCAGCTATGAGCCCATTGGCCAAAACAAGTTACACAGCCAGGTTACGATCAGGGTGAGAGGTTGCTACCAAAGGGCATGGAACAATTTTCCATGGAAAATTCGAGCCATTATCAATTTATCATAATCTCTAAAGTTCCTTTTCAGCATTTAATTGATTGAACGTAGGGTTTTTTGTTGTTTTTAAGAGGCCTCCAGCATGAAATACTGGGAGATATACTGAGAGGGAACAGGAAACATAGAAGAAAGAAAACCAGCTACGTCTTCTTTGACAGTAGGGTGCTGTGTAATTGGATGTGAATAGCCGATACCTGAAAAAAGATTAGACACATTTCAATTGAAAGTTAGTGCCATACAACTGGCCGATCTACCTTTCATTCATTTTCCTCTTAATATTTTTCTATCAAAGTTTTTCAAAACAATATAATAACCAGGCAAGGAAAATTCAAAGGATAGCCACATTCAATAAATACATGATTACATATAATAACTCTCACTTCTCATTCTCATTCACAAAAGAAAAAGAAATGAAAAGAGCAGGAAAAAAAGAAATTAAAAAAAGGGCGGGAGAATGATACAGTATTTTTTAAAAGAAAGAATATGGGAGGTTTTATTTTTACACATTTCCTTTAATGCTCAGCAGAGTCTCCTTACAATATCAGACGGCATCTTTTCCTTGGGGTAGTTGTGCTGATAGATAGGAGTAACTTGGACCAAGTCAGTTGTACTGCGATGTCATTCCCAGGAATTGTAGTATAAACCACAACTAGATAAAAGAATTCTTCCCTTATTGACCTCTTCTTTTAGGACCAGAGAGGGAAGCTATTAAATTTCAGGCTCAAATTATGCCCATAGACAGTCTTAAAATTCAAGGTTGTAAGTCATAATCTTGGCCACTGGTTAAATCATCCAGTAATAAAAACGTGTTTCTTCCCTGTTTTGAAGGATAAGCCTGAGAACTAAGGTATAGTAGAGGACAAAACTATGCAAGCCCATATAAATCACCATTATGCTTTAGTAATAGTTGTGAAATCTCTGCTTCCAATGGCTGTCTTTTCTTTTCCTCTCAGGTAGATCCCAAGATTTTTAACAAACACCCAGTGGTGTTTATAACTTTACCCATACAAATGGTTTAAGGCAATATTCTACTCCATAATCCTAATTTTCTAAGAATTCCTCATTGGGTTAAAAGCCGTGACCACTTGTACTGATGCATGAAAATTAACTGACATCAATCAACCATTATGCCAAGATGAGAAATCTGATAATTTGGCTTCCAAAGCATTTATCTAATACACCTGGGGGGTGAGGGGAAGGGTGTCAATCTATAGCGGGCCTTTGCATGTTCAAAATTTCCTGAATATTCATATTTTATCTTAGACAAATCATTTGAATTTTATTTTTTTTTGGTGAGGAAGATTAGACCTGAGCTAACATCCGATGCCAATCCTCCTCTTTTTGCTGAGGAACATTGGCCCTGGGTTAGCATCTGTGCCCATCTTCCTCTACTTTATATGGGACACCACCACAGCATAGCCTGACAAGTGGTGCATCGGTCCGCATCCGGGATCTGAACCTGTGAACCCCGGGCTGCTGAAGCAGGGCACGCAGTTAACCACTATGCCACCGGGGCGGCCCCTGAATTTTATATTCTACTTCATAACACGGCCCTATTAGGGCGGCATAAATGTATTTGAAATTTTTTGCCAGTTAAATTACTTATCTTCTTTTATTCAAAATCACCATGTGAGTTGGCACAATAGGAAGAAGCTGCAGACTCACCCTGTGGTTTCAGTAACCCATGTGCCACTGTCATGTGTCCCAGTTTGGGAAACATGACTCTAGGTTGGTCTGTTCTGTATTATCTCTATTATTCTGACAATCAAAGTTTCATTTTCTCTAAGTTAAAACAAAATCCTAACATAATTTTGTGTGTTGGGTATTAAACCTGGAATTACTGACTTTAAAGTCATTATACATATCTTGCTTGCCTCCTTTGTTAGGACCCAATTCTTATTTGAAAAGTTACATGAAATCAATTACAATTTCTCTTGAGATTTTACTTGGATACACAAAATGTCACAATCTTACCTTCCAATTCACTGTCTGGTGAATTGTTCTGCACTATTGTTCAAGTTATTGAGCCTACATTTATGAAATGGGCCCAAAAAAGGAGGTGAAACTTTCAGCAAGCCAAAAAGGATGGGAAGAGAGTTTGGAGCTATATTCCAAAAGGGGTCAGCATCTGTCTATTTAGTTCTGAAGGCCTTTCGCAAACTCTCAAATTCCTGGGAAAAACACACACTCTTTTAAAATGTCATATTACATGGCCATTCATTACCTTTATCCTACTATTCAAGCCCCTCATTTCAGAAAGTTCTTCCCAAATGGTGCAGGGTGAAACCAGCTTTCTGTAACTACTATTTAAATCATCAAATCAGAATCTGCTTCTTTGCTCCTGATTTAATTTTAATGTATGCCTGGTGGAAAGCCCATCATGCAAATCCCCCCCTGGGCAGTTTTCAAAGATAGAATTTTAATTGGGGTTGGGGGCAGAGGCAGCAGTGGCCAACCCAGGCAGCAGGGATCACATGTTACAGGTCTTGAGAAAGAGTAGTGACGGGAAGGGAAGTAGGAGAAAGGAATAAACTAAAGGGAAGAAAAACGTGTTTTGTTAGGCTATTCCTTATTTATAAAACTAAAGAGTAAAATGTATTTTCAGCTTAGCTCTTAATTTAGAGGAGAAAAGAAACCTGAAAGATGCCCCCTGCTGGCCACTCTAATTTCTACCCTATTTGCTCCTTAAAAAAAGAAAGAAAAATCTCTTTCCTTACCTATATTTGACATAATTTAACCTTCTATCATTATTTTTGATGTATTATATCTCTCTTTAATTGAAATAAGTTCATCAACATAAATTCCTAAAGGCAATTCAGTAACTTGTCTTTCCTTGATCATAAGAAAAATAATGAGTCTTAAAAATATATACAAGCATTTTATTTTAAAGTTGTATTTTAAAGTATATCATTAGTAGATGTACTTTTGTTATTTATACCTTATTAGAGTGAAAAAGTTTGCGTTGATTATCTCAAACTCATAGAGTTCTTTAAAAATAATAAATCAGAGTTTTTAAAGATTTTTATTTTATTTATTTTTTCCCCCCAAAGCCCCAGTAGATAGTTGTATGTCATAGCTGCACACCCTTCTAGTTGCTGTATGTGGGACGTGGCCTCAGCATGGCCGGAGAAGCGGTGCGTCAGTGCGCGCCCAGGATCGAACCCGGGCCTCCAGCAGCGGAGCACGCGCACTTAACTGCTAAGCCACGGAGCCGGCCCATAAATCAGAGTTTTATCGAAAATTATTTATAATAATTGTCTTTTGTCTTGTTCTAGAAATCTAAGTGTACTATGCATTGCGGAAATCCTGAGGCTGTATTTGTTTCACACTGTAACTTGAATCTATGATGAAGTCATTCCACAGACTTATTCTTTAGAAAAACAGAACTCCTTAGGACAGCCTGACCCAAGTTGCACAGGAATGTAAATAAAAATGACTATTTCTTTCTTTACATAAAGAAAATATTTTACTACATTGCATACAATAATAAGCTTTCTCACATCCAACACAGAAATAGTAATATCTATCACACACCATTAAATACTCAAAGCCTATTTGTAAAGTAAAAGCAGCAATAGAAAATGATATCACTTACATCTAGTTACATTTTCAAAAGAAAGTGTGATTAATGAAACAGAAGTGTTCTCACGGAGAGCTTGTGCCCTGTGACAGTGACAGTTATATCAGGACAAACTACACATAACATTTATCTTCATTTTGCTCCAGGATCTGCTGAGTAGAACATTTGGGCATGTGTGAAAAGTGCAGAGAGACTGACAGCTTCTTTAGTATTGACTTGGCCTTTGTCCAGGCTTTCTCTTACACCACTGACCCCTTCCTCATCTCTGCTGTCAGTGACTTTGAGGAAGTACATGGTTGGGCCATTTGACATCCTCCCTGCTAGACCAGCGATGAGTCGGTAACTCACAGCCTGGTTCATGAGTCAATTACAAGAACGGTACTACTCTACGTACTACCCTTGACCTCTCAGAGTTGGTGGTGTAAGCATAAAGCTTGCCAGGACATGCTAAACTTTTTCTGAGACAAAGTCCAGTCAACAAATTTATGACAGTCCTTCTGGTCTAAGCTTTGCCTAATACGTACAAGTTGGTCATGAGACCATCAGGGGACTGGAAATGTATCGCTTGACTAGGTTTTCAGATTGATAACAAGAGGGTAAGCAAGTGCGTCATTCAGGAGATTCCAAAGTCCAGGGTCCATTCAGGGGCAACTACAACAGCTCTCCTTCCTAGGTCCAGAAGTTCTCCCAGCAACTGAAGCCCAGGAAGGCAGCTTCCCAAAGCTAAACCTAAAAGACCATAGCCTGCCCAGCTAAAAGCCGGATGAAAAGGCAAGTTTGCCCAAGAGTCATGAGACAGTTGGAAAAGTCCCTGGGATTGGCACATACCGTAACAGAAAGTGGAAAGGATATCAAGGAAGAACGTGGGGTCAAGCCAGAATCTGCCCATTCAATCAGGAAGGATTTGTTTGGGCCTCCAGTTTAGATAGAGAATAATGATTTCTCTATTATTTTTGTTGTTTTGTTCATTTGTTTGTGAAAATAGAAGTTCTCTCTCTAGCCTGACTGCATCCCTGCTCTTTAAACTGCTGGGTGGTAACTGAAACCCTCCATTGCAGAGATGCTCCTGATGGGGGCAATATTGAACCTGCTCAGCGGAGGGCTTTCCTCTTCCTGGCTGTGGCTTCCCAGTGCAGGACACGATGGCCTTCACAGATAGGAAGGATGTCACTGTCCTTAAAAGAAAAAACACCAGCACACTTGAGAGTTGGACTGAGCCAGTGAAGTAGCCCCTGAGAAGTGCTAGGTACGTCTTTAACAGTTCCTGTTTACTTTCCTGAGGAGAGATTACGAGAAGGAAATAAGATCACATTTTTAAAGTGTTTTCATGATGCAAGTTATCACAGAAATCAAATACTATTCTGAATCAAACAACCCTAAAGTGATGCACAATTCTAATACCTGTTTAAATAATCAAAATATTCATTCATAAATAATAAAACACATTCTATTTGTGTTTTAGAGGGTACATTTACAGTATATACTCATAAATATTTAAGTATAGGCAGTATGCTTGGCAGAGAAAATCTTAAACTTTTCAGAGGTCTTCATTATTCTGTAAAGTTTTGGAGGGGGAAATAGAATTTTAATAAAACAGCTTTTTACTTAATCATGGAAAAAGCAAATAAAATGATTTTCTAAACTCTGTAGGAAAAACAAACATATCAGATTATAAACTATAAATGCCTTTCTCATTTCAGACCTCTATCGTATGACAACATTGAGTGCCTTAATAACTGTGTAATATTAGGAATCTTGGGAAACAGTACAAAGCATGGAAAAATTTTTATATTTACATTTATACAAATATGTCTGTAAGTATATGTAAGCCTATATATATAGTGTCTAATAAACCTATATCAGAATCAGTATTTTTGTGTGTGTGTGTGAGGAAGATCAGCCCTGAGCTAACATCCATGCCAATCCTCCTCTTTTTGCTGAGGAAGACTGGCCCTGGGCTAACATCCATGCCCGTCTTCCTCCACTTTATATGGGATGCCGCCACAGCATGGCCTGACAAGCAGTGTGTCGGTGCGCACCCAGGATCCAAACCCGGGCCACCAGCAGCGGAGCACACGCACTTAACCACTACACCACAGGGCCGGCCCCAGAATCAGTATTTTAATACTGATTGGAATAGCTTAGGAATTTATATTAATAGAAAACACATTCTGATTTACTAAAATTTTAATAACTATAGATATACATATACACATAAGTAGGGAGAATGCCATGTGACAATGAAGGCAGAGATTGGAATTATATAGCTGTAAACCAAGGGACACCCAAGATTGCCAGCACACCGCCAGAGGCTAGGAAGAGGCAAGGAAGGATTCCCCCACAGATGGCAGAGACAGCATGGCCCTGCCAACCCTTAATTGCAGACTTTTAGCTTCCAGAACCGTGAGACAATAAATTTCTGTTGTTATAAGCCACCCAGTTTATGGTACTTTGTTATGGCAGCCCTAGGAAACTAATATAGATACGGTTGACCAAATCTTTGGTCTTCACTTACCGCATTTTCTTAAAATGCTCTTGTCCACAGGTTTCCACACTCCATATTATTCTGGGAGACCTGCTACACACTTCACAGGACTCTTCACAGCCCCTCACATTCTTTTTTTTTAATTTTTTCCCCCCAAAGCCCCAGTAGATAGTTGTATGTCATAGCTGCACATCCTTCTAATTGCTGTATGTGGGACGCGGCCTCAGCATGGCCAGAGAAGCGGTGCGTCGGTGCGCGCCCGGGATCCGAACCCGGGCCGCCAGCAGCGAAGCGCGGGCACCTAACCGCTAAGCCACGGGGTTGGCCCAACCCCTCACATTCTGATGTTCCTTGAGAGACCTCAGACGCTCCTACCGTCTCAACTCTCACCATATGTTAGGACTTCTCAAGTTCCTATCTACAGTTTGAACCCCTCTGAAGCTCCAGGGGCCAACCTGCTGGGCATCTTTCCCTGCAGCACACCCAACTCAATAGTATTCAGAAGCCCCATCCATTCTTTCATCCATGTCCCTAAGGCTAATGCTCCCTTGAGAGTTCTGCAATGAGGCTTGTTACTCCTCTACCATTATAATATCCTTAAGGACAAGAAATACATCTTTGTGAGCCCTGTCCTGAAGGTGAATTGGAAAAGTCTTGAAAGCTGACTAATTTGGCATGTTCTCCCTTCCCTTCTCCCATTGCTCTCATTACTTGGCAGTGAAGTTTGACATCTCCTACATCCCAGGACTGCTTCCAAAAGGGCCTCAATATGGGAACAAGCCTTCTTCCTTCTCTCTTTGGCCCTCGATGAAGAGCAGGAAATTAGTCAGACAACGATGCCTATGGGAAGGCTACAGATCCGACTAAGATGAGGAAACAAGAAAGAAGAGGGAGTGTCTGCCCCTGAGGCCACCAGGAAGGGATCCACCCCTGTTCATCATTCCAAAGTCCTTCTTTTGCAGCTTTGAACTAAATTTTACGTTGCTTTGGAACAGCTTTAACAGTATAATAAAGTTCTGCACTATCAGGAAAAGAATCTTTTTGTATTTACTTATTTACAATTTTTTATACGAACCTTTTTCCAAAAATGGATAGAGGAAAAGCAATGACAAATTTTCATTTGGGGAGTATCAATCTTGACAGTTTTTAAAAACTACAACATTGGGATGCAATCCAGCTCTCTATTATGAGGACTTCCAAAAACCAGCTACAATAAACAGATTTTTTTTCTATATTTTGGTATCCAGAAAATGGCATG
Source organism: Diceros bicornis minor (assembly GCF_020826845.1). Classification (NCBI taxonomy): domain Eukaryota; kingdom Metazoa; phylum Chordata; class Mammalia; order Perissodactyla; family Rhinocerotidae; genus Diceros; species Diceros bicornis. Next base: position 17,234,376 of record NC_080766.1, read on the forward strand.
TTATGTAAAAACAGAAAAATTTTATTTGAGCCATGCAAATCACGAGAATTGACAAGTTCAGGGTTTAAACAAAGAGTTAAACAAAGGCTAAATACGACTTTTACAAACAAAAAGGGCAGACCATCAAACTACTACTTACTGATATTTCTCTTCATTTCTAGATAGCAGAATGGTACTACATTAAAGTAATAACACCCATCTTTAGCCATCTGATAAGTATCTTAGTATCACGTATGTACATTCTGCCTTCTGGTGAAGGCTCCCTTCTTGATTCATAGCCGGCGCCTTCTCGCTGTGTCCTCACGTGGTGGAAGGGGCGTGGGATCTCTCTGGAGCCTCTTTTTTTTTTTTGAGGAAGATTGGCCCTGAGCTAACATCTCTTGGCAATCTTCCTCCTTTTTTCCTTTTTTTCTCCCCAAAGCCCCAGTAGATAGTTGTATGTCATAGTTGTACATCCTTGTAGTTGCCCTACGTGGGACGCTGCCTCAGCATGGCTTGATGAGTGGTGCATAGGTCTGCGCCTAGGATCCGAACGGGTGAACCCCAGGCTACCGAAGCAGAGGCCGTGAACTCAACCGGAGCCTCTTAATAAGGAACTAATATCACTCATGAGGGCTCCACCCTCATGACCTAAGCACTTCTCAAAAGCCCACCTCTTAATACTATCATCTTTGAAGGTTAGGAGTTTAACTTATGAATTTTTGTTGTTGTTAGGGCTGTTGAGTCAATTCCAACTTGTAGCGACCCTGTGTACAGCAGAGTGCAGCCCTGCCCAGTCTTTTTGCGCTGTCCTCTCACCTTCCATCCTATACCAGACAATGCTCCGTGGCTATTCATAGGTTTTCACGGCCAATTTTTTTTTCCAGGAAGTGTTGCCAGGTCTTCTTCCTAGTCTGTCTTAGTCTGGAAGCTCCACTGAATCCTGTCCACCATGGTACTTCTGCTGGTATTTGAAATACTGGTGATATAGCTTTCAGCATCACAGCAACATGCAGCCGCCACAGTATGACAACCAACAGGTGGGTAGTGTGGTTCCCTGACCGGGAAATGAAGCCAAGCCACAGCAGTGAGAGCACCGAACCTTAACCACTAGACCACCAGGGCTGGCTGCATATGAATTGGGGGGGACACAAGCATTCAGACCATAGCAACCATAAAAGAAGCTATAAATAAATAGAAATAGATAATGTTTTAGTATGGGAAGCCACAACATTGCACAGATATGGTATCTCCTCAAATTATTTTATAGATTAAATACAACTCCAATAATATTTTTAAAATAATTTTAATTTGACAAACTGATTTTTTTTAATTATGCAGGTAAGAATTGCCAAAATATTTTTGAGTAAGAAGAGTAATGAGAAGAGGACACTGTTCATAGTACCAGATATATTCAAAGGATATAGTAATTAAAACAGTATGCTGGAATAGATAAATCAATCAATGAGAGATAAAACAAGCTCAGCAATAGATTCAAATATCTATAAATTGTAGTAAAAGATAAAGCTGGAGTTGTAAATTAGTGGGGAAATGTTGTGTTGTTATTCAATAAAATGTGCTGGGAAAAATGGTTCAATATTTTTGAGTAAAGCATATATTAAAATAAATTCCAGCTGAATTAAATAGATAGAGGTAGAAAAATGAAAACAAGAAAATAGAAGAAAAATATAGATAGCTATTAATGTGATATTACTGTGAGAAGCCCTATGTATTAATCCAAAGTAAGAAATTGCAAAGCAGTTACTTCACAGTGTGGTTTACTAACTACTTCATTTATAATTTTATTTATTTATTTTATTTCCCCCAAAGCCCCAGTAGATAGTTGTATGTCACAGCTGCACATCCTTCTAGTTGCTGTATGTGGGACGCGGCCTCAGCATGGCCGGAGAAGCGGTGCGTCGGTGCGCGCCCGGGATCCGAACCCGGAGCGCCAGCAGTGGAGCTCGCGCACTTAACCGCTAAGCCACGGTGACGGCCCCAACTACTTCATTTAGAATCAGCTGGGTTACTTGCTAAAAACAGTTGCCAGGGCCACACCGAAGGATTAATGAATAATACACCCTGATAGTAGGGTCCGGGAATCTGTATTTTAATGAACAAATTTAGGAGATTCTGATGCACCTTAAATTTGAGAACCACTGCCAGGCAGGATAAGATTGATAGATTTACTATACAGATGTGAAAATTTCTATAAAATAAATACACAAAAATCAAGAGTCAAAAGAAAACCTGTAAAAAAAAAAATTGCAATGTTATATAACAAAGGGTTGACTAATAATAAATCAACAGAAAAACAAATTAGTAAGAAAACATTGATTTCCTTAAAAGAAGAGAAAGGAGGGGAAGAGGCAATTCACAAACAGAAGAAAAAAGACAGATAAGCAAATACAAAAAGAAAACAAACCCAGTCAATTCTCACTTGCAAAATAAAACCAGATGCAGATTTTGTTACAAATTGAGAAAGCTGTTTTTAAGTGTAACGACCAGTGTTGGCAAATGGACTTGTCCCTCTCAAACATCATGTGTGAGTTTCATGTGATACAATTTTGCTGGAGAGCTATTCAGCAATATGAATCAAGTATCTAAAAATTATCTTCTGACCTAGTAATTTCACTCTTTGGGAGTTATCCTGAGACAGTAACCAGACCTTCACCAAATAATTATGTACAAGGATGAATAAATAAAAGGAAGTATTAACTCAAGGCCTTATGTACAACAGTGAAAAATGAAAACAATACAAATTTCTCAAAGAGGAGTTTTTCATATTATTTAATCATTTAGAAAATGCTCATGATATAATTTTAAATGGAAAAGAGTAGGACACAGAACATTTCTCAGATCTGTGATTCCAAGTTTGTGAAATATTTATATATGTTTTCATATATATTTAGAAAAGGTACTGGGAAAATATGAATCTCAGAGAATTTTAATAATATAAGATAGTTTCAATTTCCTTCTTTAAAGGAAATATGTTACTTTATTGATTTAAAAAAATAAGAAAAAAGTGGTTAACGTATTTCCTCAAACAATACTGGCATGCCATAAAATATTTGCAAAGCTTTCATTTGGAAGTATATTCTAGGCGTAGGTCTACTCTTTAGCATGCTGGAGGAGAAACATCAAAGACATTCTAAAAGATGCCTACACCCTCATCCTGCCTCTCCAATTACTTTTTTCTGAGTGATTTATTGCAAATGAAAACCAGATCCACAGATAAACATATGCACACAGAAATACACATGTACGTGTTTTTATATATATTAATATAAATTGATATTATATATATGTATATACAATATACATAATATAAATTATATATGTATATACATAATATAAATTATATTATGTATATACAATATACATAGTATAAATTATATATCTATAATTTTATATATCTATAATTTCTCTCTGCTTGGTTTAGGGTCAAAGTATCTATTAACTTTTCAGAACACTTCTTTAGGAAATATTTATTTTTGGAAAGGCATGTAGAACAGCACATCTCAACTTGGATTAACCACTGTTCAGGGGCCAACAGCCACACATGGATAGTGGCTACGCTATTAGCACAGACCTACATAAAGGACCTATGCATGTTTACTGCACTATACTTGCAATTTTCTGTAGGTTTTAAATATTTCAAAACAACAAATTGGAGGGAAAAGACACACAGAAACACTTCCAATCACATTCATTCATCTTCAAACAGTTTACTCTTTCTAATCCTTGCTGAAATATGTTTAATAAACATTACACATTAGTACTCATTTTTGCTTTTCAAGCAGTGGTGTCCCCACAGAACCACACTACACTCTTTCTATTCTTTGTATAGTTTCACGGTACTTAAAAAACGATGTCACACCTAACAAACTAACCACAATGACACTAAAATGGGAAAAGGGCCCTCAGCATGGCTCAAAAAGTCATGTGTATAATTTTTAAATCAGTGCTGCAATTTTGTCCAGCAAGCAAGATGGCATCTTTGTTGCTCCCCCAACAAGAACCTGTCGTTCTTGTCATGAACCAGAATCACAGCTTCTGCACTCTGGTTCTGGGAGGCAGAGTCCTCTCTGACCTCGTCTGTCTCCTCTGACAGGGAGACAGATTTTAGCTTGTCCAAGAAAAGATAACCCCTGCTGCTCCTTACTTGGAAGGAAAAACACATTCTCTTTCCTAGGAGAGGTTGAAGGAAGAGTTGAGTACAAAAGAGTATGTAAAGAGCCTTCATTTTTCAACTGGTCTCCCTTTAATTTTTATGCCTAGTACAGCCTTGTCATGAGGGATGGTGGCAACAGGCTGAATTTCCCCATCTGGTTCAGACGGTAAATTATTTTGACAACAGCCTCTTTGCAGTAATAAGAAATCAATTCTACTTTCCTCCATTTACTTAACAAAAATATGGGCTGTTTGTTGATAGGATTGCCACATATTTTTTGTGATCTGGAATGCTGAAGTTTAAGGGAGAGGGAAAACGTAGAAAAACAGCTTTTACTGGGAAAAAATAGCAGTAATGCAGCTACCCCAATTTGAATGGAACAAAACCAATACTTGTACGTCCCGTTCCTTTCAAACGCCTTTCTGGCGTACCTGAGTTCTCACAGTCTCGGAGAATCATTAGAGACAAGAAAACTTTGGGATCGTTTTAGAACTTCAAAAGTGCTGCACCAAATTGACTTAAATATCAGAGCAGTCCTTGGGGAAGAGGAGGAGGATATCTTGTTAAGCCAGCTATCAGCTGCATAGCCAGACTTTTCAGATAAAAGTTAAGAATGAAAACTTGTTTTAGCTCCTCAAATGAAGGAAGGAAGAAACGCACTTTGCTCCTGATTCAGAATAAGTTGTTTCAATGTAATGAAAACTTTAATTTGTGAGTGGATAAAAACACTCAGTTATTAAGTCTTTGTAATTTTATTAGTATGCTCAACTGAGAACACGTAAAATACTTGTATATGTAAATATATATTTAGTTCCAAACTTGAAGTTTGAAGGCAATCTGTGTACCTTCTCCATATCTTTTAAAAATGAATATGACATATAATATTTATTCAGATTATTTTCTCTTATTCCATCTTAAGTGAAGAAAAAATATAATTTTCTTCCTGGGGAAGCAGAGATTTTACAGTGGTTTTAACAAAACAATCAGTTTCACCTCTAGGTATAGATTGTTTCCCTAAGGGTCACAAAAAGCTGAAGTTGATTTGTTTTCATCAAAGCAGAAAAGTTGTTAAAGGTAAGAATCAGTATGAGCTACTTCCCACTAACTGAACCAGGAGAGCAGAATGAATGAGATGAACTTGACATACAAACACACATGTATTCCCTTTCTCCTCATCTCTCTCTTGCTCTGCTTTTCCCCCAGTACTGTCTGCAGCAGCAGCCATGCTGAGAAGGCACCTCAACTCTGTTGAGATACCGAAACTTAAAAGGAAAGGAAATTTGAACTGTGCAAATATATCATTGTTCAACAACTTTGCAAATCATTTTATTACCTTAAGACTTAATGGTTTCTTTGTCTCCTCTCTTTGCGTCACATTCTCTGCCACTGGCTGTGGGCCTGGCTCTCTCTCACACATACTCACTTAAAGAGGCATATATATCTGATACCTTGTGAAGACTTCTCACTTAAAACCTATTTCCTCTCCAAATTGAGAAGAGTCGAAGACCTAGATCCATTAAATGAATGATCATTTCCTGACATTTAAAATAAACAATCTGGGAGAGCATTTTAAAAGAATAAGAGAACTCTACCAAAATTTAGTAATAAGAGGACACATGAGGAAGGCACAAAAGTGAGAAGCTTTCTTTTATCACTTCCTCATGCCAAAAACAGAAGTGGGAAGTATGGCACTCACGAAAAACTTTCGAAATGTAATAGTTCCAGTTTCAAACTTCGTCCTAATAAATGTAGACATAACAACTTTAATCTAGTTCTTTATTCCAGATACCAAATTCAAACATTTTACCAAAATCTTAAGAAGATATTTTCTGAATAAAAATATTTTTTTCTCCCTTAAGGCTAAGCCCTATGGGTAAGTAGAGAACTTGTAAAACTAGTTCTACCAGCAAACAATAAAACTTCATGCCCTATTTACCACATTAGAAGAAAGCAACGTTCTCCTTTTTTCTCATTCTTGCTTTAGCCTGAACACATGGCTTTTTCTGAAGCTATGCCAGGTTCAGATCAGATACTATTAGGGCAGCGATGACTGTGGGTTACTGCACACTACCTCATGGTTTCTCCTGTGAGATCCCTTTCAAGTTTCTGTCTGGCCCTGTTTTCATGTGAATGTGTGTACGTGAGCACTGCTGGAGGATATTAAGTAGTCGTATCATCAATAAATGCTGGTGATGCTTATCTCTCTATTTCTCTGGATTCTCACATGCAAGACTTTTGAGATGACCTACTAAGATAAAGATCTAAGTGACAAGTGTTAAAGAGAAAAGACACAATTTGATTGGAAAAGACTTAAGAAGAAAATGTGGAGGTTACTTTCTGCAACATGTGTTCAGGGTGACTGTTCTCCAGTGCTTATTTTAGAACCCTTGCTAAATTCTTCATATTTGATTCATTGTAATGAATGAGTTATCCAATAAGTTCAGAATACTTAATAAAAGGCTTTATGTAGTAAATTTAAAAAAGAAGGGGGAGGTTTCTGGTGCTATTATTTTAATGTTTTTTTTCCACTCGTTTCTGAGAAGGTGTAAACATTTCTGTAGTACAATGCGTGCCTCCATACTGCCTCCTCTACCTTAGATTTACCCCTCTTTTATTCTTTTCTCTTGGTCTCTTAACCTTCTCCCTCTGCATCAAATATCTGATGGAGAGAGGAAATAAAGTCAGGGTTTGATAATTTTCAGTTTCACCACCAACCCTGGCTTGAATGCTCTTCAAGTTTTTCCTAGTAAAATCAAGTAGCCGTCAACATTAATTAGGGGCGCTAAACTACTGAAGTAAATATCCCTGAAAAAGTAATGGTTGAAATAAAATAGAAGTGGATTTATCTCTCAAATAACAATATGAATGGAGACTGGGGTGAGGGGGCTCTGCTCCACTCAGTCATTCAGGAGCCCAACCCAGAATGAGGGTAGTCCTTCCATCTTCAACACGGGGCTTCTAAGGTCCATCTTGTCATCACCATTTCAGCCTGTGGGAAGGAAGAAAGAGCTGTAGGAGTGAGCATGCAAGTTTTCAAGGCAAGTCTTGAATGGCATCCATCACTTTTGCTCACACTTCACTGGAGAGAACCTAGGTTTATGGCCACAACTAGCTGCAGAGGGAGCAGGAAAATATAGTCTGTGGCTGGGCAACTCTGTCCCAGTTACAACTCTATCTTATTATGGAAGCAATGGAACACAGATTTTTGTGGACAATTTGCAATCTCCACCACACCCTTTAAGCCCTTTCATAGTCTTAATAAAAACATAAGGATAAGATATAGGTCCAAGAATCAATTGTCCTGGATCCTTTGCTGAACAAACTATTCCTATGGCTTACATTAGTCATCTGCAATGGGAATGCATTTGCTTGATGAAGTGTTAAGGTCTTCTTATGAATTATTACATACTCCTATTTCACAGATGTGTTATGAGAATAAAATGAGAAACATATGAAAGCAGTTTGGAAAAGCTAAAAGTATTATATAGTTCTACAGTGTTAGAAATTAAATTGAATTATTCCTTCATTGTTCAAATCTCAGAAGAAGTTAGTTTGGGCCTATGAAGCCAGTGCCCAACATTTCCATAATCAAATAAAATATAATGACTAACAGGTAAACTGAGAAAACAATCAACCCTTAGAGTCCAAACAGAGTATATAAGATAGAATATACGTTGTAGATAAGTTAGCACCCTTTTGTTGACAATGATTCACAAAACAAAGGCAGATTTAGCAACATAAACAGCAAATTTTATTCAATCCTTCAGTGTCACAGCTCAATAAACATCAAAACTGACTACCATTCTGGTAGGATCACCGAAGTTTGGAGGATCAATGAAGTTTGAAGGCAAGATACAGTGTGGAAGCCTAGACAATGTTAAAACACTCAGTGAATAAACTCTGGATATGGAGTGTTCAGAAGACTTAAGTTTTATCTAGGGAGTACACACAAATCAAAGTAGGAGGATAAACAAGAGGCAGAGCAAGACCCCTTCAGTGGGATCACACAAAAATGCAGATCATAGCAGAATATAATACGTTGGCTAGACCCAGTTTTTTAAGAACATTAAAATAAGGAAACAGAACTCTATGCCCAATCTCGCATAACAACCCTGATCAATACTCTGATATGTCACGTGAAGAGGCCAGCTAAGGTTAGGTAATGGAGGTCCCCTGACCTGTTGACCTTGTCACGGCATTAGAGAGTCAACGTTTTGCCATTAAATGTCAGATCAATTTCCAATGATTTAAACATTATCCAGAAGTCTCTAGCTTCCCAGAATCTTTAATAAAAAAAATTTCAAACACTACCATTTTCAAGAACCTAAAGAATTATTATTTACTACATTAGATTAATCCATCTTGCTCAATTTTTAACATTCTTGTCTCAATTGGTATCCAGTGTTTATAAGATAGTGCCTGTATTTAGAAAAAAAATCTATATTATTATTATTTTCAGTATATGTTTATATCTATCTTTTTATGTTCAAGAAATAACTTTTCTCTCTGTTAGTCTTATAAACAACTTACCATAGACTGTCTGTTTTCTCATACAGCCCTTACCAGAATTGTTCCTATACTACAATTAAGTATAAAAAGGTTTTCTTCCCTTTAGGTCAAGGATGGCTAATGTTTAATCTATCATTTATCCCATATGATGGCTTGCATGTGGTAGACATTCAATACATAAATTAGTAAAATTTTGGTCGAACAGTACTTCCCTCAACTTGAGGCGGAGGGAGGTAAAATGGAGGCCCATACATATGGCTACCCTAAATGTGTAGAGAAACTTCTTAATTCTTCTCTCAGGAGTAAAGTGGACCAGTCTCTCTGGCCTTCCATAAGGAGAATTAAATCTGGTTTTTAATACTCCACAAAATGTCAGAGCTTCTCTGGGGGCATGACCTCTGCCTAGCAGTCCTGGATAAACAGGCATTTATCAGTGATAATTCCTAACCTGCTCTTTTGTATCTCAGGGATCACCAAAAGTTTCCTGAGTCCAGAAACTAAAATATCTTTTAATGGGCATGATACATGTTATTTGAATGGCTGATTGAATGAATAACTGAGCCAACAATTACAATCCCTAGATACCAAAAAATTTCCAGCTGGTGTCTGGCTGCTTGATGGTGTCACTTCCATGAGGTATGACAAGTTGTAATCGAAAACAACACCTAATTTAGATACTAGTTCACTTTCAGACCTGCTGGGGAAAAGAAGGGAGAAGATTACAGCTCCTTGCCCTCCCAGCCTCCCACTTCCATTGTACCTGCTATACAGTTACTGCTGTCTTGCCTGCCAAAGTTCCATTAAGGGCTCTGGAGCTGCTGGCACTTGTGTGGATTACTCTACTAAATTTAATCACCAAAGATGACTTATTCTCGCCAGTTGAGTGCATCAAACTGAAGGAATCATATCAGACAAATACGTGGGGATCTATTTTATCTAAATCTATGGAGGAAGGAAACAGAGAAGAGGGGTTTTTTGCTCTTGTGATTTTCCAATTTTCCCTTTTTTTTTTAGTATTACCATCAATTCAAATATTCATGCCAGAAGAGGTAATAATATTGCAAGGTCTTGGCATCCTAGTTGAGTTGGAATTGTGGGGGTGTAGATAGTTAGAGTCAGCAAAGGCTACTTATTGCACATTGCTTTTCCACTTAGCTTGGGTGGGGCTGGGATAGCTCAGAAATGAGGTGAGGGGCTTGTCTACCCTTCGCAGCACTCAGATTCTCCCACCTCCAGAGGAGATTATTGGGCCTTGCTTTAGGAGAGTCCTCACTGCAGATAAGTCACATATTGAATTATATGGCACTGGCTCTCTGGGTTGTGCTTAACTCTGTTCTTCCATTGCCTCAAGGTACAGATTCTTAAAAAAAGAAAAATAAGTAAATTAAAAAAAATTCATTGCTCTGAATTGAGCCTATCACTGAGAATAGTCGCATAAACCTTTTTTTGTTTTTGTTTTTAATTTCACAAGTGCAACATATCTTGTTTGCATTGTGATGTTTTCCATTATAGGAGTAGCTGGCAGACAAAACCCAGGCCTTATTTATTTCCTTTCTAGATGTTGATGAAAGTAAGTGTCAATGAGGCAATATGACTTGTTTCATGATGACATTCATGCTCTGCTTGGTGACCTGTGACCTCCCTCCTCAAAGGGTCTTGAGGTTAATATGACTGTACACTGGACATCTACACAAGAAGGAATGTATTCAAGACTAGAAAATGTGGGAGGAATTTAGTGAATGAATAGGGCTTACTGAGCAGAGAAAACAACTGGGTAATTTTGCCCACCAAAAACCCCGATTAACAGTTAATTTGCAGCCCACTGGTCTGCAACTTCAATCACCTGATCAGACATATTCACATTAGTGCAGTCCCTGCTCAAACAATAATCACCTGCCTAGGCTGGCCCTCAGAGGAGGGAGAAGCAACAGAGGGGGTGGTAAAGTAGAAGTAAATTTGTTTAAAGCAGATGAGGGTGGTTGAGGAGATAGGTGGGTACACATCTGTGATTCGATGGGAGTCGAATACTGCTTAGTACTTTGATCAGGTGATGACCCTGGACCTTCTGCTTCCAGGCCAAGAGGACGGGCCTCCAGCCGGACAGCTCTCCCTCTCCTCCAGCTGTCTCTGCATGAGGGTTTCAGGCAGGATCCTATAGTCACATCTCCCTGGCATCTTGGGACCAGGAAACAAGAAAATCATTGCTCACTCCACTTCAAACTTGCCTCAACCCAGAGCTCAGTATCAGCTCCACGCTTTGCAGCCACACTGGGAGGGTCTCTCTTGTATAAGAAAAGGAGGACAGAATGTTGGAAGGGAACTCTCCTTGACAGATGGGAATGAGAGTGCTGTGAGTATCTAACTGGAGGCAATAGAGGTGTTAGCAAATAGCAGGAGGGAAGAGTGGGCACCAGAGAATACTGGCTCTCCTACGTGCTACGTGTTGTACAACTGCCAGTGAGAGCTGCCTATCTAAGCTTCAGCGTTAACAGCGTGCAGTTCCGGCAGATTCACAACGTACTCGCTGGCTTTCTCAGGATCACAAGCCTTGGCTGGGTCCCATCCAACCGAGGGGGCTACCCTCTATTTGTCACCCCCCTTCCTCGTGGATTTTCTGCTGATCATCACTCCTTTCTTTGTCCTGGTTCTTTTGTTCTTCTCCTCCCTGTCCCTTATGCCTCCTTACATGATATTCCCCTCTTCCTTTGGGATTTCTGTCTTTTCTAGAATTAAGGGGAGCCTCATCATCAGTGTCAAGCTCAGCGTGATGTAACAAATTACCCTAAAATCACAACCCTGTAGCCCTATCACCCAGGGTAAGAAAGCCCAGCTGTTGCTGAGAACTGTGTATCTACACAGTGTTTAAATATGAATTGCAACAAGAATTAAGGCCAGAATACCATTGAACCAAAAACGGTTATAACAGAAAGGAGTCTTAGATGCTTATTACCTCCTCCCAGCTACATTCGATCTTACAGCCGAGCAGATCATGACTTGGAAAAGTTAAATGAGTTCCTAAGGTTATACAACCAACAGAATGAAGGGGTCACTTAGGACTCAGGTCTCTTGAGTTCCTATCCAGTGATTTTTTTTCACTTTATGAATTTTAATGTAAAAATAAAAGCCACAGATCCTCTGGATCCCTGTGCACATAGGGAAATATTTCTTACCCCAAATCGTGCTTGACTCCATCTACTATTGAAAAGAAGACAGCTAAGGAATCAAGGATGCTCTTTTGTTCTCCTGTGAATTGTCTGACATTAAGGAAGTCACCCACCTCCCTGTTTTTCAGTATTCTCTTTCACAACTGTGAAGACTGGACAGATCATCTAGGGTTGCCTCTAGCTGCAAAATTCAATGACCCTTTAAGCTTAACTTCTTTCTCCAGAATACCTGTCATTTCTAGGTAAATGGTGTTCTCAGTCCTTTCTGCTAAAAGAGGTTAAGTAAATAAAAAGGAAAGATCAGACTATGCTTTTGGCCTAAATTATAACTTCATGACCAGGGATGAAGAAAGTTAATAGCAATAAGAAAGCTTCCAGGGTCTACCATTTACAATTTAAATACTTTACTTGGGAGGTTAAAAGTTCAAAGTTGAGTCACAGTCTGAGGTGGCTCTGCTCTTTCTTTTTAATTATCTGAGGTCAGGAAGTTAATAATACCAGAAATCCCCAGTGGAGACCTCTTGTGCACTGGGTGAACTTTAAACTTGCTCATTTTTTTTTTAAGGGTAAAAAGTTCAGTAGAAACACAGTGGACTTTTCCTCTTAGCCTCCACCCATTCATCCCCCAAGGTCAAAAGTTGAACTGTAAAACAGAAACCCTTGTTCTCTGATCCACATTTAAACAGATCACTTATTAAAAGGTAAACATTCCAAATGCAAGCCAAGATCCAAAGTGAATCTGTTCAATAAAAATGAAAATATTGTAATAAAATGAGACTTTGATCTTTATCACTTGCCTTGGAATTGAACATCAGAATTTATTTTCTTATTTTTTAAATCTCAGAGAAAGAGCAGTCACAAAAGCTCTTTCCTCACCTAGCTCTACCCTGAGATTGGCATATCTGGAAAAGATAAACCTAAGACATTTTTAACTAGTGGTGTTTACAGTCTTATCTTAAGGCAATTTCTACAACGAATTCTACACCATTTATGCTTGTTTATTTGTTTTGCTCAAACAGGAGTTCAAGAACCACAAAATGCAGTTTAAATCAGAGAGATTTAAATGACTGTGGAATTAAGTGGTGTTTGCTTAAAAATGGTGGGGGATGTGGAGATAATAAAGAAATGGATGAATGAACCCAAAGAACCTCATGAGAATAAGGAATGGACTATATTTGAGATCTTCAAAATGTTAAAGCTCAAACACGAAGCCAAGAGGACAGCTGTAGAGCTCTAAACATGTATTTAATAAGGAAAAGACCAGCTTTCTTGAAGTGATAGTGGCAAATTTAAGAAGTATGGAAGGGCCATCTACTGAGTATTAACCCAATCTAATCAGCTTGCTTGAAAAAAAACTCCTTAAGCCACCACCATATGGAGCTATTATTGAGTGCAACCCTTAAGTGTCCTCTTCTAATAAAGTAAATGATATATGTGTCCATTTTTTTCAATGCATACCTTTTGGGAATGCTTTCACTTGCTGAAAAAAGGAAGTGTTACCCGTGAAGTTCAAGAAATCACTTTTGTCACAATTTATCTATCCAAATGAGGATAATACCACCTACTTTTCTATCTTAATAATTTTTGTACAGATTAATCAGAAAACAGTGAGAATCTTGAAATAAAGGTGTATAATAAACACATTCATAGTAAATACTTTTCATTGATATCAGTTTTGACAATGTTGGTTAAGTTCTTAGACTTTCTGATTAATTCTAATACAAATCAAAGCTAGAAGATACGGCTCTGAAGAAGTTGTGACCTAGACCCACTTACACTGTAAGTAATTTTCACGACATCCTCTGGGACCCCTGGATGCAGCTGGATGACCCAGCCCCGGGAATGACACAGCCAGGAAGGAAGTGGGGAGAGCACACGTGGGGCCTCTTCCTCTTGTTAGGACTCCCCTCTCAACAGCTGTAAGGAAGGGTGGAAATTCCTTATAAGCCAAAATGTGACTTCAAAGTAAGGGATGAAATTTGAGAGAGGTGATCATATTGATTAGGATGTTGACAAAGGAGGTCACTGCATTTAGGAGAGTGTTCAGAGAAAATCAGGTATTAAATCAGATTATTATGAGGTGAAGGGAATTGGGACACTGCTCAGACACTTAGGCTAGTATTACATTCATGAAAATAACTTCTGGTTTCAATTCATCTTGCAAATATATTCCCATGAACATCTATGTTTCTTCTTTTTTATTTTTAAGTCCCCTCATTGTATTAGAGCTAGTTGTTTTCAACCTTCTGTCTGACTGAACTCTCTATTAAATTTTTTCTTTTCCTGCAAACCACTTCAGTTTATAAGAGGCACTTTTGTGGTAAGACCATGTTGTGTTCTGGGCATACCTATGCTCGATGTCCCCACAGGATAGAACTAGGACTAGATCCATATAAAATCGACCATACACAGTAATGTGAGGAGTGCACTACAAGTGGCATGGACAAAATGCCATCAGAACCCTGGGTCTTTGCCATGTTTTTTCATGCCTCCCTGCCTGACACATTCTGATCCCTCTTCCTGAAATAACCTTCTTGTCCTTGGTCCCTGGGACCCTATACTCTTTCTCAATACTGCTCTTCCTCCACACCTCACCTTCCTCTCCCTCTGTGAATGTAAGTATCCCTTCCACAGCAATCTGTACAAGGAGTACAGATTTTTCTACCTCCAACAATAAATTATGATCAAGTTGAGAGAGAAAACTCCCATGCAATTCTCTGGGAGCTCCTTCTTCAAAAATACAGAATGAAATCTGATAGGAACAGGATTCAGTGTCTACCCTACTGGATGGCAAAGGTGAGCTGAGGCTCAACAGGATATACAACAGATTAACTCACACAGTCCTGCCAGCTTTCTGGAATACCACTAGCACAGCAGTTCTCAACTTTGGCTGTGCTTTGATATCATCTGGGAGCTTTCAAATATCCTTGATGTCTGGGTCCCAGCCCTAGAAATTTTGAATTAATTGGCCCAAGGTATAATAGGATCATTAAGGTTTTAAAATGCTCCCAGGGTGATACCTGTGAGAACGAGAACTGAAGGATAAGGACCACCTCACAGGCAGATGCTGTTAAATGGGTATAGCTTCTAGGAGTCACCATTGGCATTGAGAGTTGCAAATGGACTGTCAATTCAAGGACACCTTACTTTTCATAATTCTCTTGAGGAATAAGTTATTCTCCCATCTGAACTGATTTAGCAGCTCTCTAATATCCTCATGATAAAATCAAATATTTTGGCCAGCCAACATATTACACCAGCCTCTCAACGAAATGGTCCTATCTTCTTCTTCTTTATTAATATCTTGCATGCTTGAGTCATGCAAAACTGCTTGCTATTTCCTGAGTGTGCCACATAAACCCTTCCAATATCTTCCTATGTGTCTGCTTCCAGGAACGCCTTTCCACTTATTCCTCCAGGTAATTTACACTCATACTTCAAGACCCAAATCAGGCTTGTCCTTCTCTGAATGCCTTTCCTAGTCCCACTAGTTTTATAAAGTGTTCCTGTTCTGTGAGGCACACAACTTTGTTCACTGCTCAATTGTAGCAGTTAACACATTGACTGAAACTAGCTCTCTCTCTGCCACTTAGGTTGGATTGTTTTAGATTCCCAAGGGCAGGAAGTGTATCTATTTTCTGGACTCACATTCCCCAGTATCCAGCACAGTGTTTGACATATGGTAGGTGCTAAGTGAATGGCTAATAAATGAAGAGAAGGATAGACAGAGGGACGAATAAAAAGATGATTATGTAAATTAACTCCTTCATCTATTTAACATCTAGGGGGACTCTCATGATACTTATCACTGAGGGAAGGGAATAATAACTTCCTGTTAGATTTATTTCATATTCATATTTGAGAGGTCAGAGATCCAGGAGCCTGAACCAATTGTAGGCATTAGAGACTTTAGGGCAGGGCAGGTGGCCCCAAGAAAAAGGATTACAATCGTGATTTCCAGGATTTTCTAGATAAAGAAATAGAAGCAAAACATTCTAGTCATGTTGTGTTTCAAATATGTGAACTTTCTAGATGATTGTTTAGCCCTGAGGCATATCACTTTCCATTTGTTCTTCCCTCTCCTCACAGTGGCCTTGGGTTCTTTTTCATAGAATGATAATTGGCGTAAAAGCATTTGCTTCCCCTCTTCCAATTCGAGTTCCAGGTGAAAATAAACTATGGGTTCATAGTTTGTTAGAGCTAAGAAGAATTTTAGGGATCATCTCATCTAATTCCTCCATTTCGCAGACCTAGAAGCACTTGGGAAAAGTTTGGGGAATGCACAGTCTCTGGCAGTTACCAGTGTAACTGGATGGTTCTGAGCCTCATCAGCATAGGAGGACCAATGAGGTTTCATCCACCTTAACACCCAAATCATCTAGGAACTTGGGTGCCCTCTTAAAGTCTTCTCTAACTATTTCCAAGAAGTCCCAGGGGAGAGCTCATGTGTGCTTGGAAACAAGTCAATTGATGTTCTTTGTCACTGGCCCCTTCCTCAAGGTCCCCTGCTCACCAGGTCCCTGCTCTGGGCCCCTCTCTGAGAATAGTCTTCCCTGTGTACTACCATCTTCTGGGGAAGAGCTCTCAGGCCGCTGCACAGCAGTCTGTTTTTGGGGGGCGGGGGGGCAGTGGTTGAGGGAGTGAGAGGATGGGATAGGAGTGGGGGAAGAAAGGGTGTGGGAAAGCCTAAGAAGAATAAACTCTCTCCTATCTTTTGAGCCGCACTTTGTTATTGGTGGGTCAGAGCACTGCAACCTGGTGCTTTAGAATTTGGCTCTAAAACTACATCCGGATTCCAAACTTGTTCCTGTCACCTACTATCTCTTTGACCTTCAGCAAGATATGAAACCTTTCTGAACCTGAATTTCTATTGTTTCCTTCTTTAATACGGTAGAAATGATCATTCCTTCCTCGTAAGATTATTATGAGGATTAAATGGAATACTGTCTTAATATATCAGGTGCTCAGCATAGTGCCAGAAGTTAGTAAGCACTGAATGAATGGTATAGATATTATTATTTTCATCTTCTTCATTCTTTTTTTTTTCTCCCCCCCCCCCCCCCCCGTGAGGAGATCAGCTCTGTACTAACATCTGTCAATCCTCCTGTTTTTTTGCTGAGGAAGACTGGCTCTGAGCTAACATCTGAGCCCATCTTCCTCCACTTTATATGGGACGCCGCCACAGCATGGCCTGCCAAGCGGTGCGTCTGTGAGCGCCCGGGATCCGAACCAGCAAACCCCGGGCCGCCGCAGCGGAGCGCGCGCACTTAACCACCTGCGCCACCCGGCCGGCCCCATCTTCATCATTCTTATCACCATCACCTTAGTTATTCTTTGAAACAGCTCCTTCAGCTTCTGCTCTTAACCCCTCTTTCAGTTGGGCCTTAATGGCAGTCCCTCGGGCCAGCCTCCCCAACATCTTCATTCCCCCTGTGCCCCCTTTCCAGGCACCTGTACACAAAATTCTTTTTTCCTCCTTTTCCCCACCCCAGACAGCTTGGTTACCAATCAGTACAGAGGGTTCCTCACATAGACAAATTTTAATCCCATTAGAGCCTCACTAGGACATCTCCACTGTTTTACTAGCAAAGTCAATCTGTACTTCTGAAATAGTGAAAGTTGTAGTTGCCAGTTTTCACTAAAAGAAAAAAAAAATGCATGTTTTGGTGCTAGATTTCCCTCAACACAGCTCTTCCATTCTACAATAATAGAGTTCTAGCTAGAAACATGGTTGCCTGGAGACAGTATTTCCTACCTTCAACCATGCAGATGAGAACAACTCCCTGGAAGTGAGCAGAGCAAGAAGATGGAAGGAACTCAAGGCCCTGAATCACTCTGTGCTTATCCAGTCAGTAACTCTGATATATGTAGACCTTTTGAGCCACTGTGTTTAGACATTGCTGCTCTCCTAAAGCTTGACATACCAAATAGTGTAGTTTCTAAACATTACAAAAAGAGAGTGTACTACCATGATGTTCAGACATCAATGCAAGCCCAAAATACAACTCTTAATTAAAATATTAATACTGGTTATATGCACACAAAGGGTTGGGGAAGCAAGCATTTTTCCATTCCCAATGTAAAAGCTTCAAAGTTGGTATTGCAAAAGATTTCAAGGTCTCTGACCCAGCCAAGCATTAAACATTCATGGTCACCCTCTTGCTATTAACTAAAGAAAGAAAACTGAAGTCAAGGTAGGGAAATTATGTACTTTACATAGATAACTTTCACGAGCAATCATTCAAGTTACTTTTTAATTGCAAATAGATACAGTCTAATTCACCCTTCATGCAAATTAAGAGTCCTCATATCAAAGAAACTCTATATTGAAAGAATTGGGGAGATTTGCCCCAAAAGTTATTGACCTTATAGTCGCAACCACAGGGAAGAGACTTTACTAGCTCAGCTTTGGGGCAAGGCTGGGCAGCCCTGGCTTAGTTAAGACATCTAAATCAATTGTGGGATTAGCCTAGATCTGTCGCCCAGACTGACAGCCTTGGTTTTATACATTTTTTATTATATATTTTTATATTATGCATATTTTATTATATATATTTGACTGATTATGCATAATTTGTGAATCACAGTCCCTGGATTATCCTCATAATGACTGGCCCATCCGCAGAATGAGTTTTAGGACTCAAAGGAATTCATTTGAGGCAGTTACAGATGCTCAAAACCTTGCTCTCTCAGTCTACCCATGTTGGGATGAGATCAACTTTCAAGACTGAGGACCCCAGGCTCTGTGTAACCAGAGATCCCATGCCAAGGAAGAGTAGGTTAAAAATAGATACAGGTGGCTATGTGTGACTCCTTTCCATGAGCTTCCAGGCCTCCAAGGGGCAAAATTCCTGATTTGAAGCCAAAATGTTGTATTTGTCATATCAGAAAGAACTAATAGGTAGACTGAGTTGCCCAGGCATACATGGTCCACATGGAGCAGAGGAGAACTGTCCTCATATCATCCAATAATTATTTAAGCCTGTTTGTCTTTTCATTCATGATTTTAATGATGATATAATTAAGATGTGTTATGAGATAAGCTGTCTTCAAAAAACTTACTACCTATCAGTACCATAAATAATGTCTCTTCCACGCATTATTTTTGTTTTTATGTCTTCTAAGTTTAAAAACTTCTCCCAAATTTTCTTGATCATGGCCTATGTTTGAAAATATTGTGAGATAAATCTGATTTCCTATTCACATTTGTACAAAGTGATTTTCCTTTCTCACCAAGATATTGTTCAATCCTCCATCTAAGGTATTAGCTTTGTGACTGGTGGTATTTGATATTGTGCCTAACATCCACTGAATCCAGGGTAACAGCCCAGTACTGACAGTTGTTCCACACTTATAACGCATCAGACACCTTCTAGGCATACTATGTTTATTAACTCATAATGTACTATGGATACTAATTATCATCACAACCTTAAGGGATAGATAATTCTATTATTCCCATTCTATAAATAAGGAGACTGAAGTTAATTCCTCTAGCAGCATATCACCAAGAAATAGCAGGGCCAAAATCCAAAACCAGATGATCTAGCGTCGTGATACAAAAGCTACCAGTGGTGCTCTTCCCACTTAACCAAGACTATTTGGAAGAAGTAATAAAAGTTTGTGAGCTGAAAAGTTACAGATTCATAGAATCTGAGGGTCAAAGGGAGCGTAAACATCCTCTAGTTCTTCTTGCCCAAAATATCAATCCAAGAAATTAACTGGTTGTTCATCAACAGCAGACAACGAGGAGAAAGAAGACCTGAATATCTCAAAGAAAATAATCCAAAAGGACAAACAGAAGACAGAACAGAACCACTCCTAAAAGAAGAAGGTTAAGGCATTTGTGAATAAAAGGGCAGACTTCTAAAGGAGAAATCCAGCTTGGCCAGAAAACAGACTCACTAGCATGTAAACTGTCGGATGATGTTGTAGATGGTCAGGAGGGAATGATAAGGTTAGAGGAACACAAGTCCAGAAAGAGTTTTTGTTTGGTTCTTTGGCAGCACTTGACTCGAGGAAATGATGGGGAAATTCTAATTTCTGAGAATGCTTTTTACAAGAAAGACAGAGATTAGTTTCCAATGACGAAGACAGGCTGCCATCGACGAAAGCCAAGTGCAGTGCAGCACTCAGGCCAGATGGCATTTGTCGGGAGTGTCCTGAAGGAAATAAGGTGTGAAACAGCAGAGACAGACGAGGACATATACTATGTTTGGAAAAATAGAAGCTGTTCTTGAAACTTGTCCAGTTTCTAACACAGTGTCTATTTTTTTTTTTAAAGGAAACCAAGAGAGATCCCAGGAATTCAGACAAGTGAACTTTGTCTTGGTGCTAGGATACTGTTTGGGGAAAAAAAAAAAAAAAAATCTGAGGACAGTACCAAATAAAATCTGGGCATTGAAATTTGATGGGCTCCCATCAACTCTGCAGTAATGGGGATTTCCACTTCTCCAACCTTAAAACTGATACTGACTAGTTAGAGCAACATCATGCACTTGCCTTTTCAAAAGGTTTGAGGATGAAGAAACAGGTGCTTGATCAGATCTAAAACCAGCTGAAGAAATTAGAATCATTTATAACATATGCTTAGGTCAAAGAAAAGAGATTAGTTACAGTGTATCTGGATTCTGGTGTTGGGATGAAAACGTAACTTCACATGCATTTTTTAAATAATTAGGAGGTCTGTGTGAGCCACAGGCAATTGATTCTCACATGACTGATACCGTGGGTGGCAACGCCTACCGGGGCAAGCAATAAAAAAAGAAATGGTAATCACATGCTCGCATGGTCATCATCCCTAACTTTTATTGAGTGCTTACTACATGGCAGGCACGGTGCTTAGTGTTTGACACCCATTATCTCAACTATTCTTAGTCTGTGAGTGATGGCATAACCTACTTCAGAAACATCCGCTATTTCAGAAAGAAAAATGTCCTAAGGGGTAGGACAGAGGAACAGCCACAGTCATGAGGTCCAAACAAAACTCATCTAAACTATTCTAAATAAAACATGGTCTCAGGCTGGCCCCGTGGCCTAGTGGTTTAGTTCAGCGTGCTCTGCTTTGGTGGCCCAGGTTTGGTTCCTGGGCATGGACCTATAGCACTCACCAGTAGCCATGCTGTAGAGGCAACCCCATACAGAATAGAGGAAGATTGGCACAGATGTTAACTCATGGCGAATCTTCCTCAGCAAAAGTCCCCCAAAAACCCGTGGTCTTCATTTAGAACTGAGTGAGGCCAAGAGGGTTGTAAAGGAAGCTGGGGTTGGAATCTGTTCTCTGCCCCTCAATTCCTAGGCCAACCAGGAGCTCTTATCTTCTAAACCTCTGGATAGTCAGGCTGACGTTGGTTCCAGACTCCACCCAAATCATCAGCCTTGAAACTGGAGAGTTCTTATTGTTTTTTTATTTCCTGGTCCTTAAACCCACTTCCTTAGCTAACTTCTGTCCCCAGCTAATTATAACTGTTTTCTATTTATTTGTTTTCTGATTCTTCTGGCTCCGTCTCTTTTCCCATGGCCTTCATCTGTGTTGCCCACCTGGAATTTTAGATCCACGTGGGTCTAAAGACTTGTTTCAAGCTTTGTCTGAAACTCTCCTAGACCTTGGTCCACAACCTCCTGCCACCCAACCCGGTGCTGCTGACAGATCTGGAGCCCATAAAGTTTAGAGCTATTCTATTAGTCAATGACCCTTCCCAATTAAAATACTTAGTTCAGGGTTCTTCACACAATGCTTAAAGTACTTTCTGTTCAATAAAGGCTTGTTAACTGAATTTACAGCTCATGCTGTAACATGAACTGAAAACCAAAGTCCAAATTACAACACATGACCTTTATGGCAAGAAAGAGTAAAAAAATAAAACAACCTTGGACAGATGCCAGATGACGCTGGACCCACGAAAAACTCCGGAGAGAGAAAAATGCACTAAACAGGAATGGTAGGGCATACACCACAGCTTTGCTCTCTGATCCTTTGTGAACTTTGATTGGTCTCCTTCACAAAATTATAAGCCTATTGAGAGCAGGGTACAATGAAGTGTCAAGTGCAGGGTGCCTACCTTTCCCATCACTCCTCCTGCCACCAGGGAACATGCAGGAATTGAACTTTCATGTTAGCCTTCCTCGTCGGCAAAGCACTGACGATAGCCTTGAGTACCACAAAGCCACATTGAGTAGAGTGTGTCATCCCCATATTACGTCTGGACACATAGTTATTTGGAAAAGCATCTTTCTGTATTTTGCATCTTACGTATAAATCATTCTATACAGGATCTCTATTCTTCATCACCCAAGTCTGGTTCCTTCCCAGTTTAAGTCTGTCTCTGGCTCTTCAAAGAGCTTACTTTTCCTCTTGGTTTCTCTAAGCAACAGCTCTCCCTAATGCCTGGTGTGATGGTTAAGTTTTATGTGTCATCTTGGCTAGATTACAGTCCCTAGTTATTCAATCAAACACTAATCTAGGTGTTGCTGTGGAGATATTTTGTAGATGTGTTTAAAATCTATGGTCAGTTGACTTTAAGTAAAGGAGATTACCCTCAACAAAGTGAGTGGGCCTCATTCAATCAGCTGAAAGGCCTGAAGGGCAAAACTAAGGTTTCCCTGAGGAAGAAGAAATCCTGCCTCAAAACACCAGATCAGCTCCTGCCCGAGAGCTTCCAGCCTGCCGGCCTGCCCTGCCTACAAATTTAAATTTACGAGCCCCTAAAATTGCAAAAGCCAATTACTGAAATAAATCTCTTTACATATATTCTATATATTTATATATATATAATCTCTCTCTCTATATTATATATATATAATCTCTCTCTCTATGTTATATATATATAATCTCTCTCTCTATATTATATATATATAAAGTTCCCTCAGTTCCCTCACTTGTAAATTATCAGAGTTCCAACAGCGAAAATAATTTACCCCCAATATTTCAAATGAATAGGCTTTAATGAAGGAATCACGAAATAGAAGCGTGGGCAGGGTTAAGGGAGCAAACAAGGGAAAGTTTGGCACCAGAGACTAGCAACAGAGGGAAGCAATTACCACCCTCCCAGGACGGAAGGGGCAAGGTGGGGAAAGAGCTTTGTCACAGCCCAGTGGAAGCTGGATCCTTGAGTGGAGCCTCCTCACATGACCTGTGGTCAGGGAGGATGCAGCCCTGAAGCAGGGAAGGAGCAGGGAAGAAAGCCTCTGAGCTCTCTCTCTCCTCTTGCTCTCCAATCTCCTGTTAGGTGAGTCAGCCTCCAGTTGGTAGAACCCAAACAGAAGCCAGCCAGGAAGGGAGCCCGGGAGATGATGTTAGCAGGAATCAGACTCCTAGGGCACAGAGCAAGCAAAGAGTGAAGAATGGGTCTTGGGTGGGGAGGAGGCCAAACAGAAAATATCCATCATAGCCTGGTTCTTCTAAGACTCAAACTACAAGTTTATACTGGTTTCAAGCTTTCATAAGATTCTTTAATTTCACCTGCTAATCTACTATATCCAATTAATCCCCAATTTTTTCTTATTCAATACTATCATTTTCCCTGGTCCCAAGTCTTATTTATTATTTAGTTACATTTTCAATAATGCAGAATTTAATTGTTCTCCTTACAATCTCTATCCCTTTTATCAAGCCTTCCCTGAACCCAAAAACTCAATTTTAATCAATTAATAAAGATACACACATCCATTTACAGGTAAATCACAGACAAAGATGTTTTATAAAAGAATCTATATATGTACATTAGGCTTGGGGCTAAATATTTTATACCCATCAGATTGTAATCTACCACAATTCAGAACACAAAAAGTATGTATTCCAAAATATGTGTTTAATAGAATAATTTTCTTTTCCTTATAAGTGTTCATCTTCTTAAGATATAAAAAAGTAGACTTCTCACATCTCATTTATTATAGTCAAAGGCCTATTATTATGTGTAGGCAAAGAATTAATCATAGCAGACACGTATGGTGTTATCTGTCCAGCCCCCTCATCTGGGAATTGCTTGTTTTCCTCATCCCATTTATGAAGCTATCATAGAAGCTGTTCTAGAGCTACAGTTGATTGGCCCAATAGTAGACACTAAACTCAAGATGACTTCATCATAATCCCTACCCCAGACCTCATCTTCCTAGCCAAAGCTTTTAAGTCACAGCTGAGCACCTGATACAAATGGGAAAACTGGAATCCATGCTTGAGAATATTTCATCTGGAACTGACAATCACTCCTGGGGTGCCTGAACTGTGATGTGAAATCTAGGAAGCCAACTATCAGTAACCACATTTTCAGTCATGTGGAACAGAAAAGGGTTGGAAATGAGAGAGGGAGGAAAAACACAAAGCATACGTCCAGAAAATTGAAGAGGCGAGAGCCACACAGAGTCCTAATGGTGCTCAGGTCTCTATTTCCAGTTCTGCCTCAAGTCTAGCTGCATTTCTATCCTTGGGTCTTCTAAATCCCCCACTTTGATTAAATTAGTTTTAGATGGATTCTGTCATATGTAAGCCAAAAAGTCCTGAAGAATAAAATCCTACCATCTAAACTTATCAAATGTAAGGCTGAGCCTCAAAGAGATCATTGGACTTGTCAGGACGATGTAGAAAGTAACTTAGAAAACTTCAAACCACACATTAATTTCCTGCCAATGAATCTGACTGATTAATTTTCTATTTCTATGATGTTGTCTTCAGTGGCAGGAAAGTTTAAACCCACATTCCTATTAGGCTTTACGCTAGGAACAACAATGAACCTTAAATGATTCTAAAGCATGAAATCCTGAGTAGAACAAGAACACAATATTTAATCATCATTTTTTTTTAATAATTTTTATTTATTTATTTATTTTCCCCTCAAAGCCCCAGTAGATAGTTGTATGTCATAGCTGCACATCCTTCTAGTTGCTGTATGTGGGACGCGGCCTCAGCATGGCCGGAGAAGCGGTGCGTTGGTGCACGCCGGGGATCCGAACCTGGGCTGCCAGCAGTGGAGCATGCGCACTTAACCGCTAAGCCACAGGGTCGGCCCTTAATCATCATTTTAAAAGCTACGTGAGCCATATTTCTCCTACAACCCTTTGAAATGGAGTGAACACATTATGAAATCCAAAAGAAAGTCACTTACTTACACGAGCACAGCATGATTAGTATTATCACAACAGAACTAGTGTTATTGTTTCAGATGCTCATAGCCATCATAGGGACAGAGAGGATGTCTATCAATCCTGGTTTCCATTTCTCATCTGAATTTTTACAATCTCTAAAATGTTAAAGGAAACATCTCTGCTCTGTTTAAAGGAGACATAAATCTAGTAAACAAGCAAATACATGAATTTAGAAAGGTCTAACTCATCTGTTCCATTTTTAGCACCTATAGAAGGACACAGGACAAAGTACCTAGCACCACCAAAAAGTAAAGTTTACAAATACATTTCAGGCTGTACAAAGTAACCAAGGTTCCTAAGAACAGATTGCCAATGCTAGGAGCTTCCTCATGTATAGAGTGGTATAGCCTTGTGTTTAGAAACTTGAGGTTTGGAGCCAGACTGAGAGGTTTCCTGTCTCCAATCTGCCACTTATCATCCATGTGACCCTGGACAAATCACTTATCATCTCTGTGCCTCAGTTTCTCAATCTGTAAAAGAGGAACAAAAACAGGGCCCCCACAATTGGTAGTTGAGAATAGTAACTGAGTTAATACATTTAATGCACCTGGAAAAGACCTGGCAGATAGTAAGCACTCAATAGATGTTAGCTCTTATTATTAAGAGGTTATAGATTGCTTAGTTTTTTAGCTTCAGATAAAGCACACACACACAAACCTCTTGGTTATTTAAATAACAAAGAAAACATAAATCAACAGAGTAAATTTTAATTAAGTCAGCTAATTGCACAGTATAGATCAGCTGGGAAAATGAGTTTACTTCACAAATTATTTCCAACATTGTTCCTCATAAAACAGTAGGCCCTCATTAGATATATACATTTAAAGGGAACATAGGAAATATATAATGTGTAACCAGGCAGTTTGCCTAACAGCTGCTTTTGAAAATTATTATTATTCAAAGTGATTTTTAGTTTAAGGGGACTGCGTGAATGATTTTCTCAAGGAAATCAATAACCCTGTTTGTTCAGTCTCTTGAGATCACTGGGTCATAGTAACTACCAGTATTCAAACGTTTGGGAACCATTCAGGGAAAAGGCAGCAGCTCTGAAGTATCCTCAAGTATGAGAAGGGCATGTAGAAACAATTAATCATAAACAAGTCATTAAAATTAAAAGTGTATTCTTAAATAGTTTCTTGATTAAGAATGAATGCCTCATTAATCTGGAACATATTGACTTGAGAACACAAGTAAAGTCAAAGAGAGTAATGACTGACATGACGTGGAACTCAACATGCTGTGTGTTCCCATCTCGAAAGCTCTGGAAGAACAGACCACACAAAAGGTCACTAGATACAGTGGCTTGAACAGAAAGCCCAGTGTCACCCAATGATGCAAAGGTAAATCTTTTTAAATGTAGATTACAGAGAACATTCTGTCCCAGCAACACTGAAAATTTTCGATCTATAGATCCTGAGTACCTTCCGTTTATTTCAGAATGAAAATAAGCCTAAACCAAAGATCTAAAAAATACAAATAAAAAATATATATAAAAGAAATAAGGCATCTAGTTTTAAAGAAACTTAGTACCCTTCCCCCAACCCCCTGCTCCCCTCTCCCAAGTGTTAGCTAAATACGTGAATAGAAGTTAAAAACCAATACAAATTCTAATGACATAATTGGATGTGGATTTTCTTTGAACCATACTAAAGCTGCATTTCTTTTTTTTTTTTAATGCTTTACTCTCTTTGTTTTTTTTAATAATTTTTTGTTTATTGCAGTAACATTGGTTTATAACATTGTAAAAATTTCAGGTGTACATCATTATACTTCTATTTCTGCATAGATTACATTATGTTCACCACCCAAATACTAATTACAACCCACCACCACACCCATGTACCGAATTATCCCTTTCACCCTCCTCCCTCCCCCCTTCCCCTCTGGTAACCACCAATCCAATCTCTGTCCCTATGTGTTTGTTTATTGTTGTTATTATCTACTACCTAATGAAGGAAATCATACGGTATTTGACCTTCTCCCTCTGACTTATTTCACTTTGCATTATACCCTCAATGTCCATCCATGTTGTCACAAATGGCTGGATTTCATCGTTTCTTATGGCTGAGTAGTATTCCATTGTGTATATATACCACATCTTCTTTATCCATTTGTCCCTTGATGGGCACTTAGGTTGCTTCCAAGTCTTGGCTATTGTGAATAACGCTGCAATGAACACAGGGGTGCATGTACCTTTACAAATTGGTGTTTTAAAGTTCTTTGGATAAATACCCAACAGTAGAATAGCTGGATCATACGGTAGTTCTATCCTTGATTTTTTGAGGAATCTCCATACTGTTTTCCATAGTGGCTGCACCAGTTTGCACTCCCACCAGCAGTGTATGAGAGTTCCCTTCTCTCCACATCCTCTCCAACACATGTTGTTTCCTGTCTTGTTAATTATAGCCATTCTGACCGGCGTGAGGTGATATCTCATTGTAGTTTTGATTTGCATTTCCCTGATAGTTAGTGATTTTGAACATCTTTTCATGTGTCTGTTGGCCATCTGTATATCTTCTTTGGAGAAATGTCTGTTCAGGTCTTTTGCCCATTTTTCAATTGGGTTGGTAGTTTTTTTGTTGTTGAGATGCATGAGTTCTTTATATATTTTGGAGATTAAGCCCTTATCAGATGTATGGTTTGCAAATATCTTCTCCCAATTGTTAGGTTGTCTTTTCGATTTGTTGATGGTTTCCTTTGCTGTGCAGAAGTTTTTTAGTTTGATGTAGTCCCATTTGTTTATTTTTTCTATTGTTTCTCTTGCCCGGTCAGACATGGTGTTTGAAAAGATGTTGCTAAGACCGATGTCAAAGAGCGTACTGCCTATGTTTTCTTCTAGAAGTTTCACAGTTTCAGGTCTTACATTCAAGGCTTTAATCCATTTGGAGTTAATTTTTATGTATGGTGTAAGGTAAGGGTCTACTTTCATTTTTTTGCATGTGGCTATCCAGTTTTCCCAACACCATTTGTTGAAGAGACTTTCTTTTCCCCATTGTATGTTCTTGGCTCCTTTGTCAGAGATTAGCTGTCCATAGATGTGTGGGTTTATTTCTGGGCTTTCGATTCTATTCCATTGATCTGTGTGTCTGTTTTTGTGCCAGTACCATGCTGTTTTGGTTACTATAGCTTTGTAGTATATTTTGAAATCAGGGAGTGTGATACCTCCAGCTTTGTTCTTTTTTCTCAGGATTCCTTTAGCTATTCGGGGTCTTTTGTTGTTCCAGATAAATTTTAGGATTCTTTGTTCTATTTCTGTGAAAAATGTTGTTGGAACTTTGATAGGGATTGCATTGAATCTATAGATTGCTTTAGGAAGTATGGACATCTTAACTATGTTAATTTTTACAATCCAAGAGCACGGAATATCTTTCCATGTCTTTGTGTCTTCTTCAATTTCTTTCAGAAATGTTTTATAGTTTTCTGTGTACAGATCTTTCACCTCTTTGGTTAAGTTTATTCCTAGGTATTTTATTCTTTTTGTTGCAATTGTAAATGGGATGGTATTCTTAATTTCTCTTTCTGCTACTTTGTTGTTAGTGTACAGAAATGCAACTGATTTTTGTATGTTGATTTTGTATCCTGCAACTTTACCATACTCGTTTATTACTTCTAAAAGTTTTCTGGTGGATTCTTTAGGGTTTTCTATATATAAAATCATGTCATCTGCAAATAGTGACAGTTTCACTTCTTCCTTTCCAATTTGGATCCCTTTTATTTCTTTCTCTTGCCTGATTGCTCTGGCTAGGACTTCCAGTACTATGTTAAATAGGAGTGGTGACAGTGGACATCCTTGTCTGGTTCCTGTTCTTAGAGGGATAGCTTTCAGTTTTTCACCATTGAGGATGATATTAGCTGTGGGTTTCTCATATATGGTCTTTATTATGTTGAGGTACTTTCCTTCTATACCCATTTTATTCAGAGTTTTTATCATAAATGGATGCTGTATCTTGTCAAATGCTTTCTCTGCATCTATGGAGATGATCATGTGATTTTTATTCTTCATTTTATTAATGTGGTGTATTACATTGATTGATTTGCGAATGTTAAACCATCCCTGCATACCTGGAATAAATCCCACTTGATCATGGTGTATAATCTTTTTAATGTATTGTTGTATGCAATTTGCTAGTATTTTGTTGAGGATTTTTGCATCGATGTTCATCAGTGATATTGGCCTGTAATTTTCTTTTTTTTGTGTTGTCCTTGTCTGGTTTTGGTATCAGGGTAATGTCAGCTTCGTAGAATGAGTTAGGGAGCTTCACCTCCTCCTCAATTTTTTGGAAGAGTTTGAGAAGGATAGGTATTAAGTCTTCTTTGAATGTTTGGTAGAATTCACCAGGGAAGTCGTCTGGTCCTGGACTTTTATTTTTGGGGAGGTTTTTGATTACTGTTTCGATCTCCTTACTGGTGATTGGTCTATTCAAATTCTCTACTTCTTCTTGATCCAGTTTTGGAAGGTTGTATGATTCTAAGAATTTATCCATTTCTTCCAGATTGTCGAATTGGTTGGCATATAGCTTTTCATAGTATTCTCTTATAATCTTTTGTATTTCTGAGGTGTCTGTTGTAATTTTTCCTCTTTCATTTCTGATTTTACTTATTTGTGCCTTCTCTCTTTTTTTCTTGGTGAGTCTAGCTAAAGGTTTGTCAATTTTGTTGATCTTTTCAAAGAACCAGCTCTTGATTTTATTAATTTTTTCTATTTTTTTTGGGTCTCTATTTCATTTATTTCTGCTCTGATTTTTATTATTTCCCTTCTTCTACTGATTTTGGGCTTTGTTTGTTCTTCTTTTTCCAGTTCCTTTAGGTACATTGTTAGATTGTTTATTTGAGATTTTTCTTGTTTGTTGAGATAGGCCTGTATTGCTATAAACTTCCCTCTTAGAACCGCTTTTGCTGTATCCCATAAATTCTGGCGTGTAGTATTTTCATTTTCATTTGTCTCCAAGTTTTTTTGATTTCTTCTTTGATTTCTTCGTTAACTCAGTCGTTGTTCAGTAGCATTTTATTTAATCTCCACGTATTTGTGGCTTTTCTGATTTTCTTCCTACAGTTGATTTCTAGTTTCATACTGTTGTGGTCAGAAAAGATGCTTGATATTATTTCAATCTTCTTCAATTTATGGAGACTTGTTTTGTGGCCTAATATGTGATCAATCCTGGAGAATGTTCCATGTGCATTTGAAAAGAACGTGTATTCTTCGGTTTTTGGATGGAATTCTCTGTATATATCTACTAGGTCCATCTGTTCTAGTGTGTTAAAGCTGCATTTCTTAAAGGAATATATAGTACTTAGTAAATAAAATAATAGATGTCCATCAATATGAGATGTACATAAAAACCACGTATGTAATTTTTTTTTTTTTTCTGTGAGGAGGACTAGCCCTGAGCTAACATCCAATGCTGATCCTCCCCTTTTTTCTTGAGGAAGGTTGGCCCTGAGCTAACATCCGTGTCCATCTTCCTCTACTTTATATGGGACACCAACACAGCATGGCTTGACAAGCGGTGCATTGGTGCACGCCAGGGATCCGAACCTGTGAACCCCTGGCCGCCAAAGCGGAGCACACGCACTTAACCGCTTGCACCACTGGGCCGGCCCCCACATATGTAATTTCTAAAAACAGATCAGACATTAAACATCCAAATGAGGATGGTTATGCAGTTTTTTAAAGACTAAATCTTGTTTTGGAATAGCCATTAAAATATATCATAGATTCTTCTGAAAACCTTCAGAATTTCGTCTTCTAGAACATAAGCTCTATGAGAAAAAGGACTTTTTCCTGTCTCAATCACTACTGTATCTCCAGAACAGTGCTTAGGACATAACAGGTGCTCCATATGTGTTTGACGAATAAATAACTTCAGCAGTGGCTGAAACCATAACTTGGATATATATGTTGTGATTCGTAATTTTAACAATCAACCTCAGGACTTGACACTCTGCAGTTGGCCCCTTACCCATGCCATTCCACACCTTCTCTGTACCCAGCGTGACTTCTCCTCATAATGAAGAGAAAGAAAATATCCATGAAGGATTACAGTGATGTTAGATCAATACTATGTGCAAAAGACTTCCCAAATGCCATTTTCTATAGTATGGTACAAAAAAATTATGATAACTTTTCCAAGATCAGAACAAATTCTTCCAAAGTCAAACAAAACTTGACATAATTTTCAGAGTCACAGTCCAGACAGAATGCTATATTATCCTCAATTAAATAGTAGAGTTTGTTTCAGCCAAGACAAGGGTAAGACAAAATTTTTCCGGAAAAATGAAACAGTGGCATGAAGAGAAAGTAGAGACTTACCACCCTAAGTAACTATAATCAGACTTTATTTTTAGTAATATTTAAACCCTATCTTTCCCAGGATTTTAATCTTGAAAGCAGGAGGGCAAAGAAGAAGATGGGTAAGGAGTCTGCACAAGAACATTTCGTATTTATTAGATGTACACACAGCCTCTGCTAGAATACAAATTATGACCGCTCGTGCCCATGAGAAATGAACAATCCAGGTATAGGTACAAGATTAGCAATCAGGAAACATAATTACACATTGCCTTATATTCTCTTAAATACTATATTGTGTAGAACAAACTCTAAATGGCCTAGAGATGAGAGAGAATTCCAGCAACTAGCACAGTGTCTGGCACATATTAGACACACAATTAATACTTGATAGGTAACTGAAAGCATGAATAAATGAATGAATGAATGCTTTTAGAAGAAGTGAATCCTGTTTAGGATCCTGGAGGATGACACCCAGCACTTGGTTGGTATCTTCCACAAACGATATTTCAATTTTCCCTACCTCTCCATCTATATGCACATGATAGAAACTGTATCAACCTTGAGTAAAAAAGATGAAAAAGTAGAAAACCCAGTTGTCCTCTTAGTAATATTGATGGTCTTGGAGGTTCAAATTGCAATGACTCACATGGCCTAGCCAATCAGATTCTCCCTTTTAGGAATTAATTCTAAGAGACTCAGAGAGTTGTGACCAATAACCTGTTTGCATTGGAGCCTGAGGCCATGCAAGATCAAGGTCAGGGCAGCCATCTAAGGCCCCGTGAAAAATAAGCACAAGAAGCCATTTGAGATGAGAGAGAACTAGAATAAAAGCAGATTAAGAAGCGAAGTCCAGAAAAACATGGTGCTTGAAAGACAGAGAGCTTGAGAGAGGAGGACTCTGTTCTAAGAGAAGGGCTGATTCAGTCCTGTAGCTTCAGTGTTCAGCATTGTCTGGATTCCAGTGAGACCTCTGTCCCTCACTTAAATTAAACCACTTTGGGGCCGGCCCGTGGCTTAGCGGTTAAGTGCGTGCGCTCCGCTACTGGCGGCCGGGTTGGGTTCTGGGCGCGCACCAACGCACCGCTTCTCCAGCCATGCTGAGGCCGCGTCCCACATACGGCAACTAGAAGGATGTGCAACTATGACATACAACTATCTACTGGGGCTTTGGGGGAAAAAAAAAAGGAGGAGGATTGGCAATCGATGTTAGCTCAGAGCCGGTCTTCCTCAGCAAAAAGAGGAGGATTAGCATGAATGTTAGCTCAGGGCTGATCTTCCTCACCAAAAAAAAAAAAAAAAAATTAAACTACTTTGGGCCAATTTCTATTCCTTATAACTAAAAGAGCCCAATTCCAACACTTACCTTTCAGTAATTTATTCTTTTCCCCATAGTAATTTGATACTATCTTTCCCTAGCTTTAGATAATATAAACATTGGCGTAGAAGTTATTTTTTAAAGCCATTTTAACTACATGGGAATGCTAAGAGAGTTCACATACTTGCATAGGATTTCACAGTAATTCTGAGAGAAAAGATTAATGTATTGTTCCTGTGCGTTTCTATTCCATTCAAATTTTAAAATTCAAAAATTTTAAATTGTTATAAACCAAACTAAGCACGAAAGCATACTATCTATAACTTTGAAGAGATAGTTTTGGGCTAATAACTGAAATATTTATTGAAACAAAATATTTTATCAGTCTTTATGGAGTTTTTGTGTGATCTTAGCCAATTTAGCATTTATACAGGGCCCAAGCAACATTGGAAAAGTTCCAAAAAGAATTCGTTATCCAGTTGTTACATGTCCACAATGCAAGGACAAGGTTGAACAGAATTTTTCTCCACATAGTTGATCAAACTGCCCAGTGATATTTTTCTTCTTTCAGTGCCTTGTTAAAACAGTTTGGGGCTTCACTGTTGGAAAGTTAACCCCTGGTATGTATTTGGCTGTTGGGTGTTTTGTGGTTTTTTGCCCTTGGTTACAGTGTTTAATTTGCACATCTCCATCATCCGAATGATCCAGGTGATCTGACGCTGTTGACTGAAGAACACTCAAACCTTCATCCCAAAAGTTCTTGGAACTAGACCAAGCAGGAAGAGGCATTTGTGGAAGAAGCCCTTCAAACCCTGCTGCCTGTGGCCTACTGTGCTTTGCTCCTGGAAGGCCTCCTAAAGGGGCCAGGTTATGTGCTCAGTGAGGAGATAGATCTCCTAGTCCTTACTTACAGCCAGTCTGAACAAGAACCAAAGACCTCTGACTGTGTGACCTATGACCAGCCATGCTTAAGAGAGGCACATGTTAAGAGGAAGTGAGATTGTAAATGATCTTTCGGTGACCTCGTCACCTATGGAAGGCAGAAGGCTGGTAGTCTTGTTCTTGGAATACTTAGTCCATTAAGCTTTAGCAAAATAACTTGACTAGTAGGTTAGAAAGTTTCCTGCTGGGACTCAAGCCATAAGGCTACAAACAAACCCCCAAAGGTAAAGTAGGTTGAGATGTTGATGCTACAGTCAAAAGGGGTACCTGCCTCTTGCTTAATAATTATATGCATAGACAGAGCCCAAATCACATCTATAATTTTCCATACAACACATCAGATTTGGCTCAGAAAAAAAATAAATAAATTTATAAAAGCTACAAAAGAAAATTGAAAAATTTCAGAACTATTAAAAAGTATCAGAATTAGAAATTTAAATCTAATTCCAAACTGAGGCTAATGAATGTACCACATGTTTTTGGCTTCAAATCACATGTCACTTGAAATGAAGCAAGGAGATTTTGAAAAGCATGTTCCCTTATCTTAAATATCTGCATATTGACAGATCTCCAGTTTATTCGTTTTTTTCCCATGTAATAGACCCAACATTCCCTCCCTCTTTCTTTCTTTGTGAAACCCCAATGTCCTCAGGCAATTGGGACGAAGGTACATTAATATCTGCACACAAAGTTACAGGCTTCTCTACTACCTGCTTATAAAGAATCTCAGACCCTGAAGAGTTTCTCCTACCACCCAAGGAATTCTGGCACTTCCCAGTGTCTGGAGTGTTGAGAAGCCAGTTGGTTGTGCTGGTTCAGACTCTCCTGGCTTTTTGCCGTGGTCCATGAGGCATCAGGTTGTCTGCCTACCTTAGGTCACGGATCTTTAAAGAGAATATTACCTTATCCAGGACAGCTCCTGCGTGTGCCCAACGTTGCACAGCTCTGTGTTGCCATCATAACGCTGTCTTTCCTTCAGTCCTCCCTGCTAGGCGGAAATGGAGAAAATGTTTCTAATTCCTGAATTAATAGGGCTCAGAACTATTCATTACTCCCACCCCATCCAGGAATGAGATGTCACATTATTCTCTGCATTTCCTTCGTTCTCATCTCCCAAATCCCTCTTAGGCCCTCAGACACAAAAGTTCCTCCTCTCTGGTCTCTCCTCCCTTCTCCAAATGCAAATCAGGCATGCAAATACATGCCTGGAAGGATTGCTGAATCCAAAAAGCTGTTCTCAGCTTAGGCTAAGAAAAGACCACAGTCTACATCTACATTTGTTCCCTTTGAAGCTACAATAGTTAATAAAGATGAGATGTAGAGTCACCTTTATACCTTAGTCTTTTGTATTTTCAGTAAGATGAACATCATGGTTCTCCCTAGCTTGCCAAAAAATTTGAATGGAAATGTGCTGGACTAGGGGCAAAACTTTGTGCTGGCTAGGTAAAGTGACATGTGATATTGTTCACAGGAAATAATGGCAAACAGAAAGATCTTCCATCTTGTCAAACAGATGGAACAGGCACGGAGAAAGACAAGAGAAAAATGGTAGAATAAACAGGAAGTTGTGAACTCCACTGAGAGAATTAATAGGTGTTGTACATTAAAGAGATGGGCTGAAGTGGTTTATAACTGCAACAAGATGTAATCTATTTTACCAGGGTAATTTTATGTCATCTGGTATTATGCATGGTATATACAGTGCAAGGATCTTGGAAGTGGAAAAAACGAGTTTTTCAGCAGAAGTGTTGAGTGGGCCCACTGATTCCACGTGTGCTACCAAATAGCAAGATGACCCAGGAGTGACCCAGGACAGGGAGGGACCCAAATGAAGATTTGCAAAGTAGGAGCTAAAGCAGATAAAACAGGAGCTAAAAAAGAAAAGGAAGCAGATGCTTGGCTGGAGGAAATTTACAATAGCCTAAAACGAAAAATAAAAAAGGAATAATGTATTGGAAAATGATGACTCCCTTGTCAAAAAGAAAAACTTAGTTTAGGACAATAGTATATGTGCTCTATAAATCCTCAATTATCAGAGCAAAGAGGAAAGTCATTTTTAAACTAGATAATTAGAAAATATTTAGATTATTACTTTCAAAATAGAGACAAATCTCTACTCTAAATACAAAATCTTCTGAGTCCATTCTGTTTTCCATTATACTAGAGATGTGAGATTTACATCTTATTTTCAGATGCAAAGTTCTGCTCAGTCGAATAGAGAGATGATTGACATCTTAAACACAAACTGGATCATCTGGCTCCATTGCTTTCACGGAGTCTGAATTGATGCCATCCCCTTTTTCGGAGTCAATACCTAAGAATGTTTCCAAGGCATCACAATATTATGTTGGCCTAGTTACAGAAGAGAAAATGTCCTTTCTAAATTCCACGTGTGTGTGCGTGCTAGCATGCTTGTTGGTGGGGTAACAGGCAGCCTTTGGTCTATAAACATTCCCAAGAAAGAAACGCACTACCAGCAAAATTATAAGGCATAACTAGCCTGACTTAAAAAAAAAAAAATCAAAGTTCATACATCCAGGTGTTTGTCGCTGCTTTTAAAGTATCCATGTGGCAGGCTGTACAGTTATTCTAAAAAGGTTGCCATTGCTCCAAACATTTTTTAGAATTCCTTTTTGAAGATGTCCTTTATTTTCTGCAGTACATTTTTTCAAGTGTCCATATGGCAATGTACCTTCATCTTTTGAGTGTAAATTTGATTTAGAAATAACCAAAAGTAAGTCAGAAGTAAATCTTAACAAGAAAGGCAATTAAATTGTACAATATTGTAAAAAGGTGAGGTGAACAGTGGAAAAGCTTTGTCTGGATGTATCTTTTCGGATGTATTGACCTTTTGTGGGCTATAGATTTTGTTACACCTCATACTTTCAAGTCTTTTGAGATGATTTTGTTGCCTTCATTTTCAAAATTAGTAACATCCTGAATTCTACTCCTGACAAAAAGAATAGGTTATGTGTGTGTGTGTTTCACTACATAGTGAAAGCAAAGCATCTATAGAATTCAATCATTTACATTTAGCAGGAAAAAAAATGTTACTCCAGATACAGCTTAATCTACCATTGATAACTAAGCAAAATACTTGCAACTAACTCAAACATACACTTTTTTTTTTTTTTTGTGAGGAAAATCAGCCCTGAGCTAACATCCATGCTAATCCTCCTCTTTTTGCTGAGGAAGACCGGCTCTGAGCTAACATCCACTGCCAATCCTCCTCCTTTTTTTCCCCAAAGCCCCAGTAGATAGTTGTATGTCATAGTTGCACATCCTTCTAGTTGCTGTCAAACATACACTTTTAAAAGATATCACATCAGAATATGAGATTTCTTTTAGCTAATTCTTTCCATCTTTTATGTAAAAGCTCACTCTGCAAAATACTTTGACAGGGATTTTAATGTTTATAGTGTCATTTTTTTATTAAAGATTTTTCTCCTTTTGAAAATACTGTTTTGTAACCTCTCCTATGCTATTCAGTTGTAACTATTAATATTTGTACATTTTTTTCTACAACTTGTATGGAAAATTTTTGATACCAAATGCAGTCAAATAACGTTTTCCTTTAAATTTTAGAACTTAAATTTGATGTAAAACCATTTTACTAGCCTTTAAATTACATCAACTCAGTCAAACTTATTTATGCAAAATGTTTCTCCCTACCACTGTGCTCATTGGCTAAGACCGCTGACTTGGGTGTTTTGTAGCTTCTGAAATAATTATTCAATATGATATTAGGTTATAAAATGTGGTCACAAATCCCTGAAGCCTAGAGAGGTCCTAGGAGGTACATTCCACTGTCTTTCAACTTTATCATGCTCAAGCTTGAGTCTTAATGTCTTTCCTATTTAACTTATTTTCTAAAATATAGAATATATGTTTCAGAAGTCAAACCAAACCAAAGTCAAAAGTGGTGGGAGAGCTACAACTGTAATACAGTGAAAATGTGCAGTGCAGAAAGGGATCAAACTCTAGCATGGAAATAGACATGGCTGCAATAATGTGGTAGACTTATTGGCTGTTTTCTTTCTTTCATAATTATATTTAAAGTAGTTATTTTTCCAAAAGTCATAAAAGGACATCATTTCTCTGAAATGTAGTCTCTAGAGCAGGGTTGCTTTACTTTAACATTATTGGCATTTGGGCTGGATAATTCTCTGTTGGAGCTGGGGTGGGGGCTGTGATGTGCATTGTAAGATGTTTAGCAACATTCCTGGCCTTTGCCCACTAGATGCCATTAATGTCCCTACCCCCAATTATGATGGCCAAAAATGTTTCCATACATGCCTAAGTGGCCAATGGGGGACAAAATCCTCCCTCCCCACCACTCTGTCTTCTCCTGAGTTGAGATCCATGGCTTCAGAGTAAGCATTTTGATACATAGAGTAAGTTTCTGACAATGGTGTTACAGAAGGCTGTTTACACCACTGTCATTTATTATTCATGTTAGTTTAATGTTTTACTCAAGTAGTTTAGGGTCCAGGCGATATATCCTAACCCATGTAATATAAATTCTTATCAACTATGTTCCTACGTTCTTATGTTATTTTTAAACTATGAACCTATGTTCCTGCAGTTGCCCTAAATGTTCACAAGTAAGAGGAAAAATGGACTGCTCATAGAGAATAAAAAATTTAATATGGTCAAATATAGCATATACTAACATTATAAAATATATCTCAAACACTTGCAGCATTTCACGGCAACAAACGTTGCTGTAGAGTAAGCGGGTCAGAATTACCATCAGTGAAGTGGTACCTGAAATACCTTTGGATGATTATAGTCCAGGCCAAGGCAAGCAAACTCATTAGATTTGAGAGGCCTTCCTTCGAGGCAGCTAACATATCACCAGTCAGATAGCATTTGCAAGAAGCATGGGTCTGAGTTAACCAAGCAAGCACCTAGTAAGATTTCAAATACTCTGAGAACAAGCCTGATTCTGCATGTTATGTTAGGAGAAGTTTCAGGACTATTCTTGCTCAGCCCTTGGATTTTAGTAGGCATGCAACGAAAAAAATAAACTTCAAATTTCACTCTGAGAAGTATCAGACTTTATGGAACATAAAATTAACTCAGGAGCAAAGCAAACCTTGAATAATAAACAAATTCTGATAGGGAATGAATAGAGGAGCCCAGAGTTGCCTTCCAATTTCCTTGGCAACCAGATAAGCAAGCAGGAAGAATCAATGAGTTTAAAATTCATCTACATCCACACTTGATGCTCACAAACACCTGAATAATAAAGATGATAATCATGCTGAGTGACAAAGGGCAGATAAACTCACTCTGGCTTTGCAAGTACAAAACCAGTTATTCTACTCTTGACGTTTCAATAAGTAGAACTTTCCAAGTAGAATAAAGGCCACAGTGAACTGTGTGAAAGTTTGCAGGGCTCCGGGAGGGGGAGACTGGCTTATGACCAGAGTTATCTAAATTTGTGACTCCTGACAAACTCCAAGCTCCTGAGAAGATGGCAAAGGAGAATGCTGCTTTACCAAAGGTTAGAAATATGGAAATACAGTGTGTGTGAATGCAAGCTATGTGACATGTGTTGGCTTCTGCATTCCAGCTGCTTCCAAAGCTAGCTAAGAGAGCTGGAGAAGCACGGCAAAACTTAAGTTTTGCTCTCCACATCCCTAGTTGCTTAAGTTGTTTACTCTGTTCCATCTGAATCCCAATCACATCTTATTTGCAACTAGGCGTGTAAACCTTTTCTCGATGGCCTAATACTTCTTTTCCAAATATTTATTTTAGTGTGGCGTTACTTTTTTTTTTTTTACTAATTCTTCTTGGGTGCAGCATATTTTGTAACCACCTAAGAACACACTGATCCAAAGCTGAGCATTATAAATAGTTATAATCAAACACATCAAAAGGTTGAAAGTAAGAGTGGGCTGAAAAAAAGTAGGAGTTGGAGAGAGAGAGAGTAGGAGATTGAATAAAACGATAAAATAATGAGCAAAAGAAGTAATTTCTAAGTATCAAGTAGGAGAGAGAAGCTATTTCCTACAGCTTTAGAGGAGGGAGATTTCCCACACTAAAGATGGCAGTAGATTGAAAAACCCATGCAGATTGTTCTTCACTCCTTCGCAGAGATTCTGAAATGCTAGGCATTAAATGCAGTATTAAAGCTACATACAGTTCTTTTCCTTATAAGTAAATCACGTTGTTTTATTACTGCAATGTGTGGCTCAAGAGGCAAGTAATTATTTTTAGTGGCTGAAAAGAAATTAGTTCCACAAATAAGAGGCAGTTTGAAAAAATAAGAATAATAATGTAGGGGCCAGCCCTGTGGCGTAGCAGTTAAGTGCGCACGCTCCACTGCTGGTGGGCCCGGGTTCTGATCCGGACACGGACCGATGCACCACTTGTCAGGCCATGCTGTGGCGGCGTCCCACATAAAGTGGAGGAAGATGGGCACAGATGTTAGCTCAGGGCCAGTCTTCCTCAGCAAAAAGAGGAGGATTGGCATGGATGTGAGCTCAGGGCTGACCTTCCTCACAAAAAAAAAAAAAAAAAAAAAGAATAATAATGTAGCGCAACAGGATTATGTTTCTCTGAGTTTGCACTTAGAATTAAATTCTAGAACATGCCCAAGCCTGCAGAACCAGTCTGCAAATGTTGCACTCCTCTGTCCATCGTTACTAAAATCACCCTTCAAACACAAGCCTTTAGACCCTCCTCCTCCAGGCTCTTCAAATATTTCCAGGATAAGAAATCATAAATAGATGCCTGTGGCCAAAAGCACAAAGTTTTGCAGATAAATTTTTCTGAAATCACACAAATGGAACCAAAGAAAAGCAGAAACGCACGTTTTGTATTTAGCAGCTAAAGTCTTTGAAATCTCAGGTTATGCATAAATTATTTTGTGATTAAATCCCAATCTAGTCATTTTAAAGAACCAAAGGCTCAGATCAATAATCCACCACAATCCCACCTTAAAAAATGTCCTTCTTGGGGCTGGTCCAGTGGTGTAGTGGTTAAGTTCACATGCTCCACTTCCGTGGCCTGGGGTTGGCAGGTTTGGATCCTGGGTGTGGACCTATGCACCACTTATCAAGCCATCCTGTGGCAGGTGTCCCACATATCAAGTAGAGGAAGATGGGCACGGATGTTAGCCCAGGGCCAATCCTCCTCAGCAAAAAGAGGAGGATTGGCAAAGGATGTTAGCCCAGGGCTAATCTTCCTCACCAAAAAAAAAAAAAAAAAGTCATTCTTTGACTATCTTCTTCAAGGCCTAATTTGTTTTCTTTTCTGAAAATTCTGCCACATGTTGCTATTTCTCTGACATTGCATGTATTTTTTTGTGTGTGTGAGGAAGATCAACCCTGTGCTAACATCTGCCAATCTTCCTCTTTTCTTTTTTCTTTTTTTTTTTGCTGAGGAAGACTGGCCCTGGGCTAACATCCGTGCCCATCTTCCTCCACTTTATATGGGACGCCGCCACAGCATGGCTTGCCAAGCGGTGCGTCGGTGCACGCCCGGGATTCGAACTGGCGAAGCCCAGGCTGCCGCAGCGGAGCGCACGCACTTAACCGCTTGTGCCACTGGGCTGGTCCCCATTTCATGTATTTTATTTAGAATTCCTATCATGTGTAAATGGTATCTTTAAATAATAGGTGCAGGTGTTGCTAATAAGTTCTCACAACTATTCATATAAAGCAGGGATATTCATTTTAAGAAACAGTTTGAAGGTTTGAGTGATAATTTGATAAGTAACAGCTATTGGACAACTGAAGAGAACAAATACTCACATAAAAGTCTTCTTTTTATGTTTGATTAAAAAATATTAACTTTTCATTCATGGTGTCTTCTTACATTAAATTTCTCGAGGTCATCAGATCTCAGATGGTAAAAGGGCAGAGGAAAGAGATAGATGAGAACAGCTATGAAATAATAGTGAAAACATATGGCGTCCATCTTGCAAGCATAAGGCTCTCTGGTATTATTGCCACTCTCCCTGTGTTCAGAAAAGCTGGAATAAGCCAGCAGGCAATCTGGTGTCTAGTCAGAAGTGTGCCAGAAACAGGTGGTGCCGACCTAACCTCCTTCCACCACAGATATTCTGAGCAAATCCTACACTTGTCATCATAGTGTTGCTTTAAAACACAGTTATTAGATGAAAACCAAGTGTTTAAAAACAACAGTTCCTAAGGAGTCAGGGTGCCTGAAATTGTTGTTGTTTCTTTTTTCTTTTCTTTTACCTTTTTAAAATCATGCAATTTTAAAATCAAAATAAAATATACACATTTTATGTGTTCACTTGTGTGAGTTTTGACAATAGGTGTATACCAATGTAACACCACCCAAAACAAGATATAAACATTTTAATCACCCTAGAAATTTTTCTTATGCTGCTTTCCAGTCAAATCCCACTGGACTGATTTCTGTTGCCATAGATTACTATTTTTGTCTGACCTTGAAGTAATATGTATTCTGTCTGGCTTCTTTTGCTCAATATTATGATTTTAGATTTATTCATGTTGTTGCATATATTACTAGCTCATTCTTGTTCATCGGTGAGTAGTATTTCATTGTATGAATATACCACAATTGGCTCGTCCATTTTCCTGAATATAGATACTTAGGTTGTTTCTAGGTTTCCTCTGATCATTCTTATACAAATCTTTTTCAGACTTGTTGTATCACCTGAATAAATATCTAGGAGTGGAATTCCTGATACATAAATGCTCAACTTTTAAGAAACTGGCAAACCATTCTCCAAAATGGTTATAACATTTTACACTACTAACAACGTGTGAGTATTTAAGTTGCTCCATAATCTTGCCAATATTTGGTATTGTCACTATTTTAGCCATTTCGGTAGGTGCGAAATTCTGTCTCATTATATTTAAATTTGTATCTCCCTGATGACCTATGACGTTGAGTATCTTTTCATGTGCTCATTGGCATCATACCTATTTGGGATGGCTCATTGCTGCATATTCTTTTGCGAAGTGTCTGTTCAAGTCTTTTCCACATTTTTTATTGGGCCGTTTAACTTTTTATTGTTGATTTGTAAAAGTTCTTTATATATTCTGGATATGAGTTATTCATGAAATAGAAATGAGAAGACTATTTTCCTAGTCTGTTGCTTTCCTATTCATTTCCTTTCCATGAGCAGAAATTTTTAATTTTGAGGAAATCCAAATATTCTTTTATAGGTGGTATCTTTTAAATTCTGTCTAATAAATCTTTGTATACCTCATGGTGGCAATGATATTCCTACTTGTTTTCTTCTAGAAGATTTTTTAGTATACTTTTTATATTTAACTTCATATAAAAGAGGCAAAACTTTACCTCTACCCTGTTAGGGTCTCTGGCTAGTTCTGAGAATTAAATGGACATAAGATAGGTGAACAGGAGAAAAGCATACAGATTTCTATACGTACATGGGAGCCCCATAGGAAAATGAAGACCCAAAGAAGTGGCTAGGCCTAAGTGTTTATACACTAGGTTAAACAGAGAGACAATTGTGAAAAAGTAAATGTATAGGGAGACTAAAGGAAGATAAGAGTTATTTTAACAGGGTCTGTTTGTACAGACCTCTCAGCCTCAACTCCTCATCTCTGGTGACAAGAATATTTTTTTCCTCCTGGTATAAGGAGGGCATCTTTCACATGAGAATTTTATCTCTTGCTTTCAGGAAGAAAAGGGGAGTTTGGAGTGCCCTTCCTACACCTACTGTTTCTCAAGTGTTTTTAGTTCAAAATAATCCTTATGCCAAAGTGGCATATTTGGGGGCAGCATATTCTGCCACCCTTCACTCACCATATATCTCCAAATAATTTTTATATATTGAGTGAGGTAGGCTCAAAGTTCAACTTTTTTCTAATGGATATCCAGCTATTTCTGCAACATATTTAAAAGAATTTTCTGTTCCTCATTGGTTTGATTTTTCACTTTGGTTAGATATCAATAAATCCATGAATGTATATGTCGTATACATATGTATATATATATCATATATATGCGTGTGTATATATATCACATGTATGTGCATGTGCCTATTTCTGGATTTTTTTATTCTGCTCCATCAATCTGTCTATTATTGCGCTGATACAACACTGACTTGATTACTGTGACATTGTATTAACTTATGAAATCAAATAGTATAAATCCATCAACTTTGTTCTTCTTAACCAATATTGCTTTGGTTATCCTAAGTCCTTTGCAATTTTTCACTTACTTGTAATTTCTTCAGAAAAGTCTGCTGATATTTTTATTGAAATAGCATCAAATCTATAAATAATTTTGGGGAAGATGGACATCTTAACAATATTTAGCTTTCTAATTCATAGTGTAGTGTTTAGATACATTAAAATTTCTTTTAGTAATGTTTTATAATTTGTTAATCTTTTATTATGTTTATTTCCACGTATTTAAGGTTTTTTGAAACTATTTAAATATTTTTTAATTTCATTTTACAATTGTTAATAACTAGAAATACAGTTGATTTTTGAATATTGAACTTCTATCTGAGACTTTGCCAAATTCACTTGTTATTTCTAGTAGTTATGATTTTTGTATATGTGGATTTCATGGAGTTTTATACACACACAACTATGTCAACTGTGAAGCAGTTTTGCTTCTTCCTTTTTAATCTTTATGTCTCATTTCTTTTTCTGGCCTTACTGCAGTAAGTAGGACTTCCAGTACAATGTAGAATAGAGGTAGTGACAGCCAGTCAAATATTTATCCACATATTTTCTCTTTCTGGTGTTCTTTGTTCTTTCCTGCAGGTCCTGGTTTCCACTTGGTATAATTTCTCTTTAGTCCAAAGAACTTCTTTAATTATTTGTGGTACATATCTGCAGCAGACAAATTCTTTCAGCCTTTTTTTTCTCTCTGAAACTGTATTTCATCTTCATTTTTGAAAGCTATATTTTCAAGATATGAACATAGGTCAATAATTTTTCCTTTTCACATTTTAAAGATGGTGTTCTATTCTTTTCTTGCCTTCATTGTTTGTGAGAAGAAGGCAGAAGGCAGCCATTATTCTTATCATTGTTCCCTTGTTTGTAGTTATCTTTTGTCTATTTTTAAGGTATCCTTTTTATTTTTGGTTTATGATGGTTTGACGATGATGTACTTGGGTGGAGATTTCTTTGTATATACTCCACTTAGGGTTTGTTGTGCTTCTCCAATATCTTTCACTAATTTTGGAAAATTCTCATTATATTTTCAAATATTTCTTCTGCCCCGTTCTTTCTCTCTCCTCCTGGAAGACCAATTACACATATTAAATCAAAGGTCTCAGATACTCTATTCCATTACTTTCGTTATTGGTTTTTTTCCTCTCTGTGTTTCATGTTGAGTAATTTCTACTGACCCATCTTTAAGTTCACCAATTCTTTTCTATGCTGAGTCCAGTTGCCAATAAGCCCATTAAATGAATTCTTCATTTCTTATATCATACATTT
Source organism: Diceros bicornis minor (assembly GCF_020826845.1). Lineage (NCBI taxonomy): Eukaryota > Metazoa > Chordata > Mammalia > Perissodactyla > Rhinocerotidae > Diceros > Diceros bicornis. The sequence continues at coordinate 17,279,323 of NC_080766.1, forward strand.
CATTTCTAGCATTTCCATTTGACTTTTTAAAAATGTCCATGTCTCTAATAAAATTCACACATGTAAACCCTCCTTTCTGCATACTGATCATAGTTACTCTAAAGTCTCTAGTAATTGCAACACCTGGAACATCTCAGTATTTGCTTCTGTTGATTATGTTCTCTCTTTAACATGGATTATGTTTTCTTCTTTCATTACTTGTCTCATCATTTTTTATGATATTCTGGACATAGTGTGTAAAAGAACAGTGATGACTAAAGTAAAACATTATTTTCCCACAGAAAAATCATGGCTTTTTTCTGTCAAAGTGCAGGTTTGGTGAGCTTGGTCAATCTAATCTATAATCAATCCGTGTTTGGACATTTTTGCAGGTTTAGTTAGATTCAGTTCACCACTGGCTTCAAATTATTTGAGAATGGGATCAGGAATTCCCCTTCAGTTACACTTAGGAATCATACCACCAGTAATACTCTGGAGATTTCTTTGTAATTTTCATCCAGGCTCCAGCCTTCTGAACCATGGGCCATCTCTTTCTTGACTTATAGCCTTGTTACAATATTTTTGAGTCACTGGGGAGTTCCATTTGCACTTCTGCCAGAATTCCTGAATTTTAACCTTGGACCTACCAATGACTGATTGTATGACTTGGGTGAACTTACTGAACTTTTTCATCTCATGGCTAAAATAGAATAAGAATCACTACTCCTGTGTATATTAAGGAGTAACAACATTAAAGAGCTAACATGCACGTAGGAGAAGCGCAATGTGTTCTGGTTGAACCCAACGTGAAAGTCAAAGTTAAATTTGCTCTAGAAAGTCAAATATTCTTTTTAGATCGATCTCTATCATTAACATTTTGAATCCAATAGTGTTAAATCAGCAAGTATTTACATTTTTCTACTATAGGCCCATCTCCTACAAATAAGAAAGTAGTAAGTCAGTCTGAGTTATTAGAAGAGACAGTGCACCTAATCAAATTAAAAACTATATGGACTCCTGAAATAATTTTATTATTTGTAATTTTCTAGTGACATCCAGAACTTTAGAAAATGTGATATTTTAATGTGGAAACATACCGAAAGAAACACAACATGGATATTCACAACATGCTGCGAGCAAGAGGGAGATAGAGAGAGAAGAAAGGGAGCTCACTGTGGAGTTAATATTCAGCGTTACTGTATCAACCATCTGCAATGGCTTCTCATTTATTGCTCTAGGATCATAGCCATATAGAGTAGCACAGTGAGTTTCTGTGCTCTCTATCTGTAACTGTGGTTTGAAAAAAGAAGTTTGCGTTGTTGAAATTAGCCCATATTCACTGCCAAAAGTACATGATCCAGTGGCTAACATGTAATGATACTATTTCTGAAAACTGGGTTGTAATTAAATCTCACAGTCTTGCATATATTTTAGACAATTTAGCTTAGAAATCAAGTCAGGTCACTGATAGAAAGTTATTGGTCAATGATCCCATTAAGGAAGTTAAGAGATGCTCTATATTCAAAATGACTTCATCTCCTCTAAGTATAAAACCACCACAGGATCCCAAAGGATGTCTCCTTGTCCTCATGAGAACTCCATTAAAAATTAATTTCTCAACCAATTACAATAAACTGTAAGGAGATTTCACATTCATTGTGGTGAAACTTTATTGTAATGAGAACATTGCTAGGAAAAAATATCCCCAAATAGCAGGGTATAAGGTCAAAAGAAGAATTGAAAGAACCTTCTCTTCATCTTATTGTCTCACAATAAGACTTAAGAAAATATTTTCGATCCAAGATTCCTTGTGATCTTATATACACATTATACAATTTACGATGCTCGTATTTGTACAGCCCTGTACTGTAGGCCGAATAAACTCTTGAACTGAAGTATTTTCCCCGAATTTGGGGGAAATAATTTCACTTTTATAAGCTCTTCTCATATGGATGATTTCTGATATAGCATAGATTAAGCATACATTTATATATTCCCGCTCACTGCAAATCACACAAAATAATAATAACAACAAAAAAAGTAAAAGTATAAAAAGTATTTTAAAAAGTATTAAAAGCAGAATCAATGAACCACAAATTTTTTGGAATTTCTGAGATATAGAGAACATCAACAATCAGATCTTTAACAAAACAAAACCAGAGAAAACTATAGGCTATAATACATGTAGGAGAGCCTGCTGTGGAGGTCAGAGGTTTGAAAGTCTCTAAGGCCAGTGCCAACAATTCCAAGAATTAAGGAAAACCCTGGAACATTTAGAAGGAGACTTCACTGGGACCTGCATTTGGAGCATCTGGCTAGTCAATTTCTTACCTTCTCCTTCTTTTGTGCTACGTGGGGTTAAACAACTGACTAAAGGAGAGCATTGGGGTTGGAACGCCTTGCTAGTGGTCAGGTAGATACTAATTTTGGGGAGTGTTGGGAATTCTCACATCTGGAAGACAAGCTTCCATTCCAAATGCTTCCTCCGTACATTGGAGGCAGGTTATGTAAATACAAAAGGCACAGGAATGGTGATTCTCAAAATCAAAGCTATAGGCAGCCAAGGAGCACTGAACATTTTAAGAAAGTCAGTAATATAGAAGCTAGGCAATAACAAAAAGAAGATGAACCCCCCAGGAAAGAGTGTAAAAAGCTCACAAAAAGACTTAGAATAAACATAAATACAGTTAGAAAGATTTGAAACAGCATCGCCTCTATGAAAATATATTTCTTAGAGCTCTTAGAATAAAAACAAAACAGAAATGAACCCTTCAATAGGTAGGCAATAATAGTATAATACATGCCATATAGTGAATTAATGGGTTGAAAAATTGAGCTGAAATATTCTCATATGAAGCAGAACATATGGACAAAAGGAGGAAAAATATAAGTGTAGAGTTAAATGATATGAAGGGTACATCCACAAATTCTAAAATCCAGATTTTAGAAATTACAGAATGAGAAAAAAGAGAAAATTCAGAGAAGTATCCAATCAAATACTAACAAAAAAATTCTCAGGTCTGAAGAAAGTGTGGATCTTCAAATTAAAGTGCTAAGTTAGCCTTCAAAAGGGCCAAAGGCACACGCATCATTATGAAATTTCAGCATTTCAAGGATAAATAAAATCCTAAGGCTTTTTGGAGAAAAACAGACAACCTAAAAAAAAAAATCAGCCTGCCATCTGTGTAACTTCTCACGAGCATAATTCAATACTAGAAGACAGAGATTACTATCTTCCAAACTAAAGAGGGGAGTTATTTCACACATATAATCCTATACTCAGCCAAACTGGCACTAAAGTGAAAGACAATATAAATAAATGTTCAGAAAATCAAAGCCTAAGAGTGTTTACCAAGCCAAGAAATCTCTGAAAGAATTAGTTGAGGATACACACCAACAAATAAGAAGTGAATTTCAAAAAAGGGCCGATGTAGTCACAGTGATACAAAAGAGGAGTAGCAAATTCATAGTGACACTTAAATAATTATTGATGTGCAATGCAAAACCAAAAGCATAATTAACACCCGAAACAAAAATTCCAAGTAACTCAATATGAAAGGTGGTAACATTAGTGAAGAAGAAGAAAATAAAAGAGAGATAAGATTCTTGCCCTTTTGGGGGAGCAGACACAGATATTTTTAATCCTAAATAGCAATAGAAAAATACAAATTTTTTAAAATGTGTTAAAATTTTAAGAGTATGCAATAGAAGAAAAAGCTTCTCAATCACAGTGTAAAAATAAATAGATCTTAGAAAAAATATTAATTTGAGAGTATATGCTTTCAGTCTTCCTCTTGTACCTTTGAGGTTGATGCCAAATGCAGTCATTTTCTGCCAAGAATGTACTACCTTTGCTGAAATGTTTTCTAGCTATTTGTCTATTAGTATATTATTTTACAATATATGCTACATCATGTCACAATGCCAAGAATTCCCTGACAACTTATAATTCTCTGAGGCTAAAGGAGATTATTAGATCTACGCAGTACAGGCTGCCATGTGTCTTCAACTTTCTTCAAGCTGACTAAGTTTAATCAGTGGCTCCACTGCAGTGCACTTGAAAAAAATCTCTAAAAAACTCCCATTCTAGCCACTGTTGGAGTATTGGGCTCTAGCACAGTCATCAGGATTTTGCAAATATTCATGCATTCTAGTATAAACTTTAATCTGAAAAACATCCCATGCTTTTCATAGATAAGGAATGTATCCTGATACGCAGAAATTAGCCTTCCTTTAAGTCCATTTAGACACAAGAAAAAGAAATTGGCATAAGGAAAATCACGGGTAATTTCGTTGGCATCGCTTCATAAAACACTGCCATTTATAAAACTAGCTTGTCTTTCCTTAGTTGGTCCTATAAATGGTCCTGAGGCAGGCGGGGCAAGGGTGAACTTGAAAGAAAAACTAGACCCCTGAGGTACCCAGAGATATTATTCATTGAAGTACATTGCATCTGGGACCTTTTTTGACACAATGACACACTTTAATTTTTTTTTTTTTTTTTTTGCTTAGGAAGATTAGGAATTTTTTTTTTTTTGAGCTAACATCTGCTGCCAATCTTCCTCTATTTTGTATGTGGGTCTCCGCCACAGCACAGCCTGATGCGTGATGTGTAGGTCTGTGCCTAGGATCCGAACCTGCAAACCCCAGGCCGCCGAAGTGGAGTGCGTGAGCTTAACCACTATGCCGCCAGGCCGGCCCCTAAACTAATTTTTTTAAAGTTTTGAGAGATGGTTGCTGTTTCACAGATGTGTGCTTTTGAAGTTATCATCAGACCATTATTGATATTTTAGTAAATTTAACTGTCACTTAGCTGAATATTCACAGATATCATTCATAAGTACAACGTGAATGGCAAAACTGTTTGTCCCAATTTCCCTATAATTTGCATCATTTTATAATGAAATCCATGTGGAATAAAAAATGAAAGCTCCCCTGTGGATTTAATGTATAAATCTGAGAAATCAGTAGTGACTTGCTAGACATGTGTTGATGAAATCTACCTATCATTCAGTTCTAGCTATTCTTCTCCTAGAAAGGCTTGAAATTACTTAAATAAAATGGAGAATACAGAGTTCGCCAAAAACAAGCCATTACTCAGCTTTGTCAAACAGCACACAGAAACCCTGTCCTAGAAGATTCTTCGTGTATTGAATTCAGTCCTTGGGAAAGAGGTGGTAAGACTAGAAACGGAGTTAATGATACTTCCAGCAAGGCCCCCTCACATGCCCAAACATTCTACCAACAGTAGCAAATGATTTCATCAGATAACAAGAGCGTACAGGTAGTGGAAATGTCTAATCCAATGGGATGACATGGGGACTCCTCGGGTGTACTTTCTGTTTTAGAACCATAGGGCTTGGGAGATCTAGCATTCTGTCTCATACAATACTAAACTTTGAAATCCTCTGCTGTGTAGAGAAGGAAAACAGAAACTCTAGATTTAATAGCACCGTATAAAATGCTTGGAAGACCTTGGTACTTTGGTTTTTTTGGTTTGTTTGTTTATGGTTTTTTGTTTTGTTTTATTTTTCTTTATTTTTACAAAGCAGAAAAATTATGTAAGGCCTGTTAACTTGTGGGAGTAAGCCAATAGCACACAGTAGACATTTGCTTTTTAAGAACTCTCTTATGAAAAGGTGAAGTTTAAATTGAGAAAAAAATGAATACTTTTGGGAGTCTACTTTAGAGGGCTCTGTTTTGTCTCAAACACTGGATCTGTCATGCATGCACACATACACACAGACACACACACACAACATAGTGTTGCTCATTATTATCTATTTGCAGCCCCAGTCCATGTTGCACAAATCCTGGTGATTACTCTAAAACTAGCAATTATTTAGATTTTACTATATGTGCCAGACACTATTCCAAATGATTTAGGTATATTAACTCAATCTTCACAACAACTTTACTATGATTCCCATTTTTTATGCAATAAAACTAAGACTCAGAGAGGGTAAGTCATTTATGCCAATTCTCACAACTAGGAAGTGGGAAGCCAAGGCTCAAACTCAGAAGGGGGCCTCCAGGGTCTACAATCTTGCTGCTATCCTCTGCTATCTCTCACTTGCTAAACTGTTTCTCAGCAAGATTGTGAAAAGATAAAGCACATGCTCCAGAATTTTGTCCTCTAAGTAGTGGACAAGAATTAAGACTGGGCTTTTCCTAGAATGGGAACCATTTCAGGGCCTCACCAGCAGCCATCACGTGGATTTTTACCTTGCTTCTTAGGGTGCGGACACAGCAGCAACTCTGCAATATTGGGACGTGTCTGGACAGGATTCACATTATCTATACTAGGTTGCACATTAAAACAGCTTCTCAAAATAAGGTGGGTCAGTTCCAAGATCCATTTAAATTTTTATGCGTATATTCATTTGATTTAATCTTTAAAACTGTATCTGTCCTGCTGGAAAATTAGCTAATTAGCTTAGAGGATTCCCCCCATCCTCCCCATTACCTTCTCTTCCCAACCAATTGTAATTCTATGGTTGAGTGTGGAGCACCGAAGGTTGAAAAACCCGGATTCTCTCCCTGATTCTGCTACTACATAAGCAAGGCCAAGTCATTTAACCATTTTGTGCCTTGGCTTCATCATCTGGTAAGTTTCAAGGATTTCTTCCAGATCTAAAACTCCAATATTCTAGCTCACTGCATCTTGTGTGGACATTTCCAGAAATTCCATGAACATTCTAATAGAATAAGAAACACTCCATGAGAACAGGGATCATGTTCATCTTAGTCACCAAGGCATATGCAGAACTCAGCACTCAGTAGGTGATCTTTAAATATTGTATTTGAAAATGTACAAATATTCCACAGACGTAATAAACAAAAACAAAAATAAAAACCAAGGGTCTGAAAAAGAAGCCCTGCATTTGGATCAGTAAATGAGGAATACCCAGAAGCATTTAATTTAGAGTTTATGCAGTTTCTGAGGAAGATCTGATGGCATACGGGCATGCTATCCCAAAATACAGCACCTTGATCTATTGAATATCTTATGCTGAAGGAATCTGACAAAACGGCAGAAGCAGGAAGGTCACTCTGACCTGCCCTCCTTCGCTCTTCTTCCCTGAAGGAGGTCATAAAACTCCCATATGAAAGGCACTCTTCCTGTACCAGGAATAAGGAAGACATTCCTATCACCAGAGACCGGGAACGGGGGGCCGAGAAATCTGTACAAACCAACCCTGTTCAAGTAACCCTCATCTTCTTAGTTATTTCTTCACCATTTATTACCTCTAGCCCAAACCCCTCCATCTTGTCAATTCTTCACAAATTTATTGTTTCTTTGTCTAAAAGGTAGAAAATCTTCCTGCTCTGGTCACTTCTTTGGATTTTCATTCTCTTGTGAAGGTTCCTGTGTACACGTAAAAATTCAATAAAATTTGTATGCTTTTCTCCCATTAATCTGTCTTTGTCAGTTTAATTTCAGACCCTCTCAGCAACCCCAAGAGGGTGGAGAAAAACTTTTTCCTCCCCTACACATCTAACAACGAGCCCTTCTTCTCATAGATTTAAATGGAAAAAGCTTGCAAACTTCTTTGCTTCTCCTGCAGTTTTTATTTCATTCATTATAGCCTGAGAGCTGCCAATAAATATATCTCATACACATAAGAAAAGTGCTGTTATATCACGATCCTTACTGTTATAGCCCAGGCTCACATAGTACAACAGAAAACTAAAATGCTATTTAGACTTACGCATTGTCTTTTCAACAAGCACCAGTCTCACCAGTACCAAAACTTTGCAGCACCTCACACAGTTTGATTTGCCAACATTAACTTTGGGCACACGTACACACACACACACACACACACACACACACACACACCCCTAACATTATTATTATCTTGGGAACCCAAAATGAGCAAAGATGGGATGCTATGAAATCTTCAAAGTTGTTCTGCAAATCTTCTAGGTCAAGTCTAAATAACTACCACCTACTTTTGGTAGCTTTTTTTTTTTTTTTTTGTGAGGAAGATCAGCCCTGAGCTAACATCCGTGCTAATCCTCCTCTTTTTGCTGAGGAAGACCGGCTCCGAGCTAACATCTATTGCCAATCCTCCTCCTTTTTTTTTTTCCCCCAAAGCCCCAGTAGATAGTTGCATGTCACAGTTACACATCCTTCTAGTTGCTGTATGTGGGACGCGGCCTCAGCATGGCCGGAGAAGCGGTGCATCGGTGCATGTCCGGGATCCGAACCTGGGCCACCAGAACTGCTAAGCCACGGGGCCGGCCCCTTGGTAGATATTTTGAACCTGAAATTATTAACTTGAGTTCTCCCTCTTTGCTCCACATTTTGTCCAAAAAAAATGCTGTTACCACTAAAATGTTCATTTAGGTTCAATCAAATTCGTTTTAGGAAAATAGCAAAGAGAAGTGTGTGTTAATTTTTAATTTTATACTGTTGCATTTATAAATTGTTCCTTAATAAATGAAGTCTTATGAATGTAAAGTTCTTCCCCATACTCTTGAGTTAACTTCGATAGGATTAAAAGGAAATAATGAGATAACTTCTTAAAAATCAATAAACATTTATTTGGCTATAAGATATTGTCTCTGGGTCCGGCCCCGTGGCTTAGCTGTTAAGTGTGCACGCTCCGCTACTGGCGGCCTGGGTTTGGATCCCGGGCGGGCACCCACGCACCACTTGTCCCACATACAGCAACTAGAAGGATGTACAACTATGACATACAACTATCTACTGGGGCTTTGGGGAGAAAAAGGAGAAAAAAAAAAAAAAGGAAGAGGATTGGCAATAGATGTTAGCTCAGGGCCGGTCTTCCTCAGCAAAAAGAGGAGGATTGGCATGGATGTTAGCTCAGGGCTGATCTTCCTCCAAAAAAAAAAAAAAAACATATTGCCTGCTGTGTTGTATTTCCGTGTTAGATGAAACATTTTTCAGTAACTGAATGTTAAAATTCCATGCAGTTTACTTAGATTAAAAACTAGAATGTTGTGTTTAGTGATGTTTATTTTGCTGTTAATGTGTAAATAATAACGATAATAATGTACAAATAAATAAACTGATAGGGCTTGATAACTCTCACTTGAATCCATTAGGAAATCATGCCTCTGCCTTTAAAATATATTCAGAAGAAAACTTCTCTGATTTGCACTTCTGTTGCTACCATCCAAATACAAGCAAGAATCATGTCTCTACTGGATTACCATAATGACCTCCTAAACCTTCTCTCTGTTTCCACCCCTGCTTTCCCCTATATCTACTTTCAACAGAGCAGGCCAGGTGATCTTGTTAAATGTAAGTCAGGCCATATTATAACTCTGCTCAAAACCTTCAAATGGCTACTCATTTCACCCGGAAAAAAAGGTGCAGTCCTTACAATGACAACAAGGTTTTGCATGATCCACCGCCCACACACACACCCCTCTCCCCTTGCTCGCTTCACTCTGGCCACACTTGGTTTCCTTGTGGTTCTTGGGTAGACTGGGCTTGCTCCTGCATTAGAATCTTTGCACTGGTCACACCCACTGTCTGAACCGCTCTTCCCCCAGATAACCACATGACAAACATCTCTTACCTCCTTCAAGTCTCTTCTCAAATGTCACTTTCTCAAACTCCTACTGTCCTATTTACAAACCACGTCTGACCCCCGAATCTGGACTTCCTAGCCCACATATCCTGCTCTTTCTTTTCTCCATAACACTTAGAATTTTCTAATATTGTACATAATTTTTTTATTACGGCTATTGCTAATTTTCTGTCCTGCTCTCCTACTAGAATGTAAAACTCTGTGAGGATAGAAACTTTTAATGTTTTGTTTACTAATGTATTTCATGCACTATGCTTGAGATATTATAGGTACATCATAATTATTTGTTGAATGAATGAACGAATTTGAAATTTTAACCATTAATTAAATAAGATTTTCTCACAAAACAAAACTCCAGAGGTTAATTGACGTCATTGGTTTTGTCATTTAACAAGGTCAGGGCCCTATGTCTCTAAGATTTCCTTGATCTTTCCCTCATCTTGGTTGCCTCATAGTTGCAATAAGGCTGCTGCTATTCCAGGCATCATATCTGTGGTCAAGGCCAAAAAATGAGAAAGGTAAAAGAACAGTTCTCCCCAAGAAAATAAAAGCTTTCTTTCCCTTAATCTCCCCTGTAGACCTCCACTGGCTTAAATCTCACTGGCCAGAGCTGGGTCATAGGGTCAATCAAGTTCAGCTGTCAGGACTCTGAGACAAGGGAACAGGATTTCCATAACTGATTTAGATCAATGATGAGTCACCAGCTTTAGATGAGAACATAGGCAGAGGAACCATTAAATTGTGCCTAAGGGGAAAGGATATTGTGGAGGCAAAGAGGCTGCCACAGCGGGCAGGCCCAGTGGCCTAGCGGTTAAGTTCGTATGCTGTGCTCCAGCACCCCAGGGTTTGCTGGTTAGGCTCCTGGACACAGACCTACACACTGCTCATCAGGCCATGCTGAGGTGGCATCCCATATAGAGCAACTAGAAAGATGTACTACTATGACATACAACTATCTACTGGGACTTTGGGGAGAAAAAAGGACAAAAGGAGGAGGATTGGCAACAGAAGTTAGCTCAGGGCCAATCGTCCTCAAAAAAAATAGAGGCTGCCACAGTCATGCTCTCATGGAACTTGTAATCCACTCGCTGAGCCTAGAGTAACACAGAGAGAGAAGGAAACTATATAAAAGTAGACAACGTGTTTATTTTATTGAAGTTCAAAGAAAAGAAACAACTTACATGAGTTGGTGAGTTAACAGAGGTATCATAGAAGAGGTAGTTCTTGAGTTGGTCCTTGGATAGGAGAAGCCAAGTCGGAAAGACATGAGGTTGAGAGTGAGGATGGGGTTAGGGGGTGAAAGGCAGAATGTCAACTCCATCATAAAATTCAAACCGATCAGTCATATAGTAAAGTCAAATTAATGCAAAGTTTAATACCAGCTCTTAAGGACATTTATGCTGCAGAAAAGACACAGGGAAAACAAACCGTATGTCACTTAATATCTCCTAAAAGACCTTGGGGCTTTTAGGGACACAGTTGAACACCAGTGACCTAATCCAATGTTTTCATTATAATCATGAAGAAACTAGGTCCAGAGATGTTAATTCATTTTTCTAAGGTCATGTGGTAGCTTTAATGGCCAAGACAGGACTGGAACTGAGATCTTTCTGTTATATCATTACATTTCCCAAATTTCATTTTAGCATGAATATCCTGCCTTGGAAAACATCACCAAATAGCAGTTTATTATCACCAAATAACAACAGCCTCTTATTCTCATCCCAGCCTTACTGTGTCCAACTCTAGCTGAGCTGCTAGTAAGTAACAAAAAGTTGTTCAAGATTTGGATAGACCATAGTAAAGAGCACTTAAGACTTGTATCCACAAAATCAGGGGGACAATTGGATAAGGAAAGTCAGCGTTTACACAATTGAGTATAGCTTTCACTGTTGACCAGATAGCTGTTAAATCTGGAGCTTTGTGTCCCAAAAAAATATTCAATTATCAAAAGGGCATTCACTCACCAGCTGCGTATTATTAAGATTTTCTAATGTTTAAAAGTCATAAAGGTTACTATACTTAAAAAGATACTGTTGAACACAACTGTTCCTCCACAGACATTGATCCTTTTACTATTTACTCAACTATTCATTCAATTGAACTCACTGAGAAGACCTGTACTGCAAATATTTAAATGGCTCTTGTTGGAGACAGTGAATCAGCATTAAGTAGAGTAGGGAGCTCCATTGGCACCGTCTGAAAACAAATATTCCAAATAAAGAGCCCAATTTTACATCCAGACAGCAGCCTCAAGCAGTTCCATTATCAACAAATCTCTCCCAGTTCATGATGTTTGTGTTCCAGACACATAAATGTCCCATTTTAAACTCAACAACAACAACAAAAGGACTAAGAAACTGGGGAGGGGAGGGCAGAGGAAAACCCCAAGTCTGAAGCATTAGGAAATGAAGTCACAGCCCGGTTTTCCTTCCTGACCTCAGGCAAATGATTGACTTCGAAGTCAACAATGACCTGCCCACAGCTATTTAGAGTGTCAAGTGCCACCTGGTTTCACATCACTGAACACGTAACAAAGCACAGGAAAACAGAGGCTGAGGTATTAGGGGAAAGGTACATATCAAATTACATCCTGAAATCTCAATCTTTCCCAAACAAATGTAAATACTTAGATGCACCTGAATCATTCATTTTGAAAACCCAACAGATCCTTTCCTGGGCAAGTAGGACAGATCAAAGCAACTATAACTCTTGCTTTGCTCAACTGGTTTTCTAGATTGTGCTGACAAAACTGCTCTTGCAGAAACCTGGCCTCGATTCCTTCCACCTACAGAATTAAAATGTCCCTCTTGGTTACCACACCAAAGAACCACAGCAGAAGGGCCAGAGAAATCCTAGTAGGAGTGAGGCACCCAGAGCTGAAAAGTCTGAGTTAGGACCACATATTGACTGGTTTTGTTTATAGTACTATGATAATTTTCAGTGAGCTAATTATCTGCCAATGACCAACTTCACCTGTAACTGTGGCTCATCAACACATTGCCACCAAGTCACTTAGCCTTCATGTCGTTACACATGTAGAACTCAAGGTCTCAGATTTCCTTCAATTGTATTCACTTATTTAATTTCTTACTCACCCTTCCTTCCATTTATCCACCCGACAAACCTTTATGAGTAGAACAGGCAAGCACGATGCTAACTGATGGAGACGTGAAAGACAAACAAGTTGTACAACTAGGTGGTACATGCCCTTCCACATGCAGAAATGGAGATGGTGGGGCAGACTGGGCTAACTGAAACTTTGCCTAAGAGAGTTGAGAAGTCTCCGCTGGATCATTGACTTGGAGAAGTGGTGGAGGGAAAGATAAGAATTAACCAGGAGGAAAGGGCATTCCAAACAGGCGGAATGGTAGGTATAAAGGCAAATAAGCATGGAAAGTCTTGGTGTGCTTGGGGAAGAGTGGAAAAGTTCAATATGCCTGGGAAGGAGGATGTACATGCAGGGATGCAGTGGAAAGGATGAAGAGCAAGCAGGGAGTTGGAGGAAATGAGACTAGTAAGGAAGGTCGCTGTCCAAACTGTTTCTCCATGTGAACTGGTTTCTATGCCTGATGTGATACAGCTGCACTCCCATCACTCCTTGAGTCAAGGTCACCAAAGACATTCTTGGACTGAATACATAGGTAATTTTCAGGCCTCATTTTACTTATCATCTTGGCCAGTAGTGTACCAAAGGCTGGGCAGTGAGAGCAGTCCACCTTGTATAGGCAAAAAGGGGGTGCATTTTCTGTAAAGAATTTAAAAACACAATAAAAACTGACAAAAGTTGGTCATTTTTTATTATTGCAATGTGCCAGCAATTCCAAACATTAGTACAAAATGCTCCTCTCCAAAACTCTTTTGTTGATTTAAGTTCTATGCAATTGCCAAGGTTACTATTGCATTTTAATAATATATTATTATACATGTGTATTATAGTATGTTATATGTATATGTATGCAAAATTCAAATAAGCATATTTCTATTACTTATCCTATAACAAATATCACATTCTAGCTGAAAGTTAATTTCAGGAGTCCGAAGTGATACCATTCACCCCAGACACACATGGACTTAGCTACACATGTTCATTTCAAGAGTAAATCCGTAACGACTCAGAATCATTCAGGCTTGCTTTGGGCACGGTTGTGTCTCCAATCCTACGGTACATGCATTCTTATGTTTAATCAGTAGATTCAAAATAAACCACGACAACACAGAGATTGTAAAGACAAAGAAACAGAAATTGAGTTAATTCTGTCATTTTATGTTACCACATGTTAGGAGTTTTTATTTGTATTTAAAATTGAAAACAGTGAAACAGAGTGCAAACAGTGAAGTATTGTTTATTTGCTTGGTAAATACTAATTTTAATCCATACATGAAATAGTTTACTGAGTTTGAACGATATCTTTTAAATTGAAATTTATTCCTTTAAAATTGTGCTTATTTTATAATTAAAGAGCAATTAAGAAAATGAAGATGATTACTGATCCTTACATGATGATGACTGAAAATAATTTCACCATATGGAGGGACGCAACCCTGGGTATTAAATACACTGGTCACTGATCAAGGCAGCATTCAACACTGTGAGCACACTGTCCTTCTCTAAACACTCTTTTCTTTTGGCTTCCATGATACACATTCTCCCAGTTTCTCTCCTACCTAGTAGTCTCTTTGGTAGAATTATCTTCTCTTTATCCATTAAACACCATATTTCTCAGGGTTTTGTCCTAGGTGGTCATCTCTTCTTACCCTACGAGGTTCTCTGAGCAATCTCTTTGGCTCCAATGGCTTCAATTATCAACTGCATGCAAACAAATTTATACCTTTGGCCTAAATCTCCCTCCTGAAATAACTTGTTCATCCAACTCTATGTTGAATATCTTCTCTTGAACATAACTTAGATATGTCCAATTTCTTTGTCCCAAACTGACCTGATTAACTTCTGTACACCACGTGGCAGTACATGATGAAGTCTGGAAAACTAGCTTATTAATTTATCCTTCTCCTTTTTCACCCCATGCCTATTTAATCACCAAAGGCTGACAAATCTCTCTTCTAAATACCTCTTGCATCATCTACTTATCTGCTTCCTTGCTATCAATATTATTACCTAGGCCACCATCACCTCTTGCCACATTATCTCCAATAGCCATCTTGTACATCAGAGACAGAGAGCTTCTTCTCAAGGGTGAATTGGATAATACCCCTGTCCTGCTTAACATCATTTAATAACTTTCATTGTCTTCACTGGGAAGATTCAGACAAAGAGGTTTCTTTTTACCTTCAGAGCTTCATCTCTTAGCCACTGTGATCCTATTTCAGTTATTTTGCATTCTCTAAATTCCAAGGAAAATATTTCCTTGGTAAAGTCTGACTGTCACTCAGGTTTGGGTTAGATGCTTTCCTACTACATCCTATTGTAGCACCAATTGGTAATTGTAGTTTGTCTGTCTCCCCTACTAGTCTTTAAACTAATTAGACTTTATATTCCTTAACAGCAGACACAGATCTGTCTTATTCCTCATTGTATTTCTAGGACCCTCTACAATGCTGTTATAGAGTGGGCACTAATAAATATTTTGTTAAATGAACGAATATATGCATGAATCCCTTTTCCCCTAATGAGGGTTTCTCTATACCATGGATCATGGCTGTTTTGTCTACGGTTTACAGCATCAATTGTTGCGTTTTGACTTATTTCATTCCTAGAAAACTTTTTCTATGCTTTATTATTTATAATCACATTAATGATTTATTTCAGAATATATTATAGTATAAAAAATGATACATGCTAAATGAAATCTGGTAGGTTTTTTTTCACCCTTAGGAAGGAAATGTGAATGATAAATACATTTAAAATCCAGCACGTGGTGATGGAATGCAGAGCGTTTGGGCAACCTTAGAATTGTCCTTTCCATTTTAAATCCACGTACCAACAGAAATGATCGTTTTAAGTGTCTCTCAGTTCTGAGCTTCCGGGGAGAGTGCGTGGAGTGGATCTTTTCTGATTCCAAATGAAGAGAGACACAAAAACTACCAAAGTCAGGGCACTTCATTAAGAAAAGGTGGATGCTTTCATCACCGAGGAGGCCCACGGAAGAGAAAGAGAGGGGCCGCGTCCTATTTCTAGCCAGCACAACCTTCCCTTCATCTTCACAGCAACAGCAGCCGCTGCCTCCCGCTCCGGTGTTTACATAAGAGGAGGGGCAGCTCGCTGCTCTGGCTTCACGCGGGCCCGAGGCGGAGCTGACGGCAGCGGGTAACAGGCACCTGGACGGGGCTCCCCACGGGCCATCAGGGGTTCTAATCAGCTCCTCTTAGCAGGCCGATTTTCAACAGTGGGTATGTTCCAAATGTGTCAGGGCATATTTTTCAAACATCACTGAGGATTCGTTCGTTAAGTCTTGCCTTTTTTTTAGACCTTGACAATAAAGGGACATTTTTAACCAAGGAAGGGAAAGAGAAGCTAGTGCACACTGATGTTTTATGACATGCTAGGATCCACAGTGAGATTAACCTATTTCTTGGAGATCTTTGGGGTCCTATTGCCTGTGACTCCTTGTTATTTTCCTTTCCGTGACTGCAATTATATCTCCAAAGGGGGAAGATTCAAACTACCCTTCCATGTTTATGTGCTCTGAATTCTGACATATTTCAAAGTGTGTACCTCAAGGTGGACTTTGAGGAAACACAGGGATCTGCACTCCGCTCCAGGTGTTTATACATGTGTGTGTGTGTCCAACTTAGAATGTAAATATCCCAAGCACAAGAACCTTATCTTTGCTTTATTACTCTCCACAGGACAGTAAGCACTTGATACTTAGCAAATTTTCACACGCACATAAAAAAGACAAAGATCTCTCATGTATTTTGTGCATGTTTACTGGAGCCTGCCCCTCCCCTAGGAAGATATTTGAGGAACAGAATTTGGAGCATTAAAATGAACTCCTTTGTATTTCATTTATTTCTTATGCGGCAGCAAGTGAAGTATAAATTTTCTAGGGCTGCTGTAACAAATCACCACAAACTTGGTGGCTTAAAACAACAGTAATTTATTCTCTCAGTGTTCTGGAGACCAGAAGTTCAAAATCACTTTCACAGGCCCAAAGTTCAGGTGGTAGCAGGGCCACTGTCTCTTCAGAGGCTCTAGGGGAGAGTCTGTTCCTTGCTTCTTCCAGCTCCTGGTAGCTGCTGGCACGCCTCGGCTTGTGGCTACACCACTCCAATTTCTGCCTCCATGGTGACATTGCCTTCTCTTCTTCTGTCTGTGTCAAATCTCTCCTCTGCTCTCACTGAAAAGAACTCATGTGATTGTATTTCATACCTGTCTGGATAATCTGTAATAATCTTCAAATCTCAAAATCCTAAACTTAGTCACAACTGCAGATTCTGTTTCACTATATAAGGTAACATTTGCAGGTTCCAGGGATTAAGATATGGAGATCCTTTTGGGGGCTATATTCAGTCTATCATAGGTGGTGAATGCATCCATTGCTAAAAAAAAATTTCTTCTGGGATAGAAGCCATCCAAGGAAAATCAAAGGTGAGTGGTACAAGCTGTGACAGAAAGAACCATTCTTGGGTTCGAATCCCGGGCGCGCACCGACGCACCGCTTCTCTGGCCATGCTGAGGCCGCGTCCCACATACAGCAACCAGAAGGATGTGCAGCTATGACATACAACTATCTACTGGGGCTTTGGGGGAAAAAATAAATAAATAAAATTATTAAAAAAAAAAAAAGAACCATTCTCAAAAAAATCTCACGACTCTGTGATTCAAAAATCACGGCAAAAAGGGATTCTGACTTTGGAAGAGGATTGTGTTCCAAAATTTTGTGAAGTAGCTCTCTAAAGTTCAGATATTAGAACACTTTTCTATAGAAACAGCAATATTTAGATAGCTTTGATTCTAATGAGCCTCATAAAGCTAATTCAATGTAACAGAGGTATAGAAACTGTTTACTTTTGTCTTCTAAAAATCTATGCTATGGAAACAATCAGAAAAGCAAAACTCAAAATGTGTGTGCAAAGATGTTTTTGGCAACATTATGCATCACAGCATAAAAAAGGATGGAAGAGAGACCCTTAAATAAGAGACAATATAGAAAGGTTTATATAAATTATAGAACATTGACATAATAGAATGTTATTTAGCTGTATTAAGTTGATGTAAAAAAATGTTAAAGACATGAAAAAATGTGCTTATGAAATTTAAGTGAAATAAATAATGACAGTGTTTGTTTTGCTCACGAATCCGTAATCTGGGCGGGGCTCACTGGAGACAGCTTTTCTCTACTCCAGTTGGCAGCTCAAAGGCTGGAATCATCAGAAGGTTCGCTGACTCATATGTCCAGCAGTTGATACTGTTGGTCGGAACACCTACACATAGGCTCTCCATGTGCTTCCTCACGACATGGTGGCTGGGTTCCAAGGACTAATTGTCCTAAGCATAAGAGCCAGGTAGAAGCTGAATCACCTTTTATGATCTAGCCTTAGAAGCCATACAACATCACTTTCACCACATTCTATCATCAAGGCCGTTGCAAGCCCTGGCCAGTTATACACGGAGGGAAAATAAGACTCTCCCTCTTGACGGAGAGGCAAGGTTCTGGTACCAGAAAATATTGTGTGGCCATTTTTGGAAAATCCAGTCTGCCACACAAGGATATAAGCTATGTACAAAGCATAATCCTGACACTGTAAAACACAAATATAAAATTACTAGCAGATTAGAAGAAAGGAGTAATAACATTTCATACTAATAGAGATAACTAATAGTATTTATATCTTGGTGGTAGAATTACAGGTAATTTTTATTTTCTTCTTCATGTACTTTTCTGAATTCCCCATAAATTTTATGGGTAAATATAATTGTTATGATTGAAAATATAAACATCCTTTTTAGAAAAGAGAATATATGAACAGCACTTGACACAACATTCTCATATGTAATACATTATGTGATCCTACCAATAATCCGATGGGCAAGAGGTACTCAACCAATTTTCAGGCCAACAATCTGAGACTAAGACAGGTTCACTGCTCGTCTGGGGTGGATCTGGACTTCAAATTCTAGGTTGTTGTTTCCAAAGTCTTGTTTTCCATTATACCGTAGTTCCCATGGTTTCTCTTTAAAAATGGGTTGGAAATTGCAACTAATATACTTACAACCTCTAGGGGAGAACCTCTTCTGCCATCTTCTTACTCCTTATTGCCACAGTGATAGAAAGAGGATTCCTCTTCCCTCTCTATGCCATTTTTTTGCTCTAGAGGTAAGTGTGGGGAAGAAGTAAAACCAAAAACCTTTGAGAAGCTTCTGAAAAGGTTTAGGGAAAAAAGAATGGGGAATGCAGAAGTTTGGGATGGAGACTTGGGAGAATTCTCTTGAGGAAGCATAAGTAGGAGCACAGGGATGGTTTGGGCTCCTGTTGAATACAGGCTCAAATAGCACAGGTAGGGACAGGGGCATGTCTTGATCTTGACCATGGTGATGCTGAGACAAGAAAGATGAGAAAAAAAGAAGCAGAGATGACTTCTCCAAGGACAGCAGTTTCTGTAAGGAAAAGCTTCTGGGGATGGACTAACAAAGGAGGGAGTACCTATTGCTAGGAACTGTTCATACATACATGAAAGATTTTCACAAGGTGGGTACTGGTAAGTCAGAAATTGCCAACAAATCTTAAAACAAAGGTGTCTATTTTGCTTAAGAATTCAGGAGCAATTAAATGAATTTGAAATGACCTAAACCAAAATTGTCTTTTGAGTTGAAGTTTGCTTCAAGATATGTTTAGGTTCAAATGGAATATCCCATTTTGGAGAGAGAAGAAAAACTTTAATCACATAAACAAACTGAAATAATAGTATCAATAAATGCATATGGATATACAGCTATGCGACACCACGAGTGAACGTCTCTCTGTTGACACACAGAGCCTAAATGAAAAGAATGCATCTCCATTTATTTTGAGTCCTACAGCATCAGCAGCGTCAACTCTACCAGTCACAGATTAGACCTCACGCTCAGACTCGCATTGTCTTCCGTACCCAAAGTCTACAGAGCTTGTGTTACAACCAAAGCCTTTTCCTTTGGATTAGTAAATATTGTTTGAGCCCTTAAGGTTCATGAATTTTAGCTTCTAGCCTATTGTAATAGTGTGAAGAGGGAGGCAAACATGAAAATATAATCAAATTAAATTTAGTGATCAAAAGATCGTTGTTCTGTGCTCAGGCAAATTGAATATTAAAAGTACATATTACTGAATGCTCATCAATATTTCTGATTCTTCTTCTTCTAGGTAACTATATAATTACATTTCCTACTCCCTTGAAGTTAAGCAGACCAATGCTTTGGTTGGTGTCATGTGAGAAGGTGTTACGTCTTTTAAAAGTCAGTGTTCAATTCATCACGTTCTTTCCCCTCTGCCATGGCAACCAGTGACATTTCCAGGTAGTGGAGGCTCCACCACCCTGGGTCCCAGAGTGAGCATGACCACGAACAGAGCCCCTGCCAACTCAAGTTGGACATGTAGCAAGACATAAAATAAACCTTTGTGGTTTTCAGTAACTGAGAGTTTAGGGTTGTTTGGTACTGCAACATAACTTAGCTTATCCTAATTGATACATCCAATGAAATTGATGGGCTTGGAATTATTGATGGTTAAGCATTTCTTTTTTTTTGTGTGTGAGGAACACCAGCCCTGAGCTAACATCCGTTGCCAATCCCCCTCTTTTTGCTGAGGAAGATCGGCCCTGGGCCAACATCCATGCCCGTCTTCCTCTACTTTATATAGGACACCACCACAGCATGGCTTGACAAGTGGTACATCGGTGAGGCGCCTGGGATCCGAACCTGCGAACCTCAGGCTGCTGCAGCAGAGCGCGCGCACTTAGATGGTTAAGCATTTCTTAAGCATAAGAGTGGTGGGAAATTTGAATTACTGGAAAGTAAGCTAAGTCCTCTGAAAACACATATCAAAGAAAAAAGAAATAAAAATGAAAAAAATCGTATAAAAAATATAAAAAAGTTTTTTAATCAAAAATAATGAAAGAAAAAAAAAGAAAAAAATGTCCATGCAAAAACCTGCACACTAATGTTTATAGCAGCTTTATTCATAATTGTCAAAACTTAGAAGCACAAGATGTCCTTCAATAGGTGAATGGATAAACAAACAGTGATACAAATATACAATGGAATATTATTCAGTAATAAAAAGAAATGAGCTATCAAGCTACAAAAAGACATGAACCTTAAATGCATATTGCTAAGTGAAAGAAGCCAATCTGAAAAGGCTACACACTATATGATTCCAGTTATATGACATTCTGGAGAAGGCAAAACTATGGAGACAGTAAAGTGGTCAGCGGTTGCAGGGGCTGGGAAGAGGTGGCGGTGAGGGCAGAGGTGGATGGGAGGAATGAATAGATGGAGCATAGGGAATTTTTAGGGCAGTGAAACTATTCCGTATGATACTATAATAATGAGTGCATGTCATTATACATTTGTCAAGACCCATAGAGTATATAATACAAAGAATGAACCTAAGTATAAATTATGGACTTTAGTTAACAATAATGTATTAATATTGGTTCATCAGTTGTAACAAATGTACCATACCAATTCAAGATGTTGATAGTAAGGGAAAGTGAGAGAGGGGATGGTGGTATGGAGGTATGTGGGAGATCTCTGTAGTTTCTGTTCAATTTATCTGTAAACCTGAAACTACTCAAAAAAATTAAGTAAAAAAAAAAAACTTGAAAAAAACCAAAGAATAATTTTACTGAATCAAATGCCAAAGAGCCATTTAAATTATTACAAATTGAATACATAAGTGGTGGCAGGTTGTTGCATTGAGGTTGATCTGGTGGGTTCAATTGTGGAACATTTGATGAGCAAGAAGAGTTATGAATCTGAATATTATGCTGGAGAGGACATGAAAAAAATTAAATGAAATTCTTGAAGAGAAGAGAATAGATTTACTAAATTATGGTTAATGGGAGGGAGGAAAAGAGTCTTTCAAAATAGCATGTGATTTAATCTTCAGGGCCAGAAATATGTCATCCTATGGTTAGAAATAATGTAGCACAACGTTGCTTAAGCAGGTGACCCTGGAGGAATGCGGCTCTGAGAACATCTATTTGGTGATCAGAAATAAGATAAGTAGGAGCAATCCACTTTGGGAATGGCAACACGAGGAGTTCTGCAAACCCACTCCCAAGCAAAACAACATAACTGGTGAAAAGTATTTTTAAAAAATGCTCTGAGAGTTTCCCTAAGGGCATACAGCAAATGAGGAAACATTTATTATGAGAGAATCCCCTTAAGTCTTGGTAAGAACAGTGAGAGTCTACGGCATTTGAGCCATGACCTGCTCCTTCTCCCCCACCACAGCTTTGTGTGATGGAAGGTCCACTCAAGTTGGGTGTGTCTGAGGTGAGGATCTGTGTCCCCAGCTCCCAGTTAAGGGTGTCAGTATCTCCTTGGAAGGGCCAGGTCACCAGCATTTCTCATCCTCTGCAAAGCTCTGTGTTAAGAGGCTAAATTCCAGGTGAGAGCCACTGCAAGTCAAGGGCTCTCTTCCTCTACCCAGGTTCCACTCTAAGGGCAGACAATCTACGTTAAGTGTGGCAGGTCAAGAATAGTTGGCTTTGATTGCCCTAAGCCCAGCTCATTCGTAGGTAGAGGTTCCCCACTGAGAATGGTAAACTGAGAAGACTCGAGGCCATCATCCCCATCTAGCACCCTCTCAGCACCCTCATAAAGCAGGGGTGTTAATCTGAGTGAAGCACGTCACTATCTCTGCCTCAGCAATGGAGCAGTGGCTCAGAAATTTTGCCCAGGGGATGAGGCAGGCCATAAGAACAGAGAGTTCTGAACTTTCCCCTTCGTTTAGAACAGAGTGTGAGGAAGTTCAAGAATAAAATGTTCTTGGGCCGGCCCCGTGGCTTAGCAGTTAAGTGCGAGCGCTCCGCTGCTGGCGGCCCAGGTTTGGATCCCGGGCGCGCACTGACGCACTGCTTCTCCCGCCATGCTGAGGCCGTGTCCCACATAGAGCAACTAGAAGGATGTGCAGCTATGACATACAACTATCTACTGGGGCTTTGGGGGGGAAAAATAAATAAATCAAATCAAAAAAAAAAAAAGAATAAAATGTTCTCGAAAACAACGAAGATCTTGGTGGTAAGCAATTGAGAGGAGGCTCATAAATCCATGAGCTAAATAAATAAGCTAAACTATAGGCTGGCTAGTTTACCAGAGAGAATCAGGAAAAGAGACAGCTAAGAGCCCTCCTGGGAACAGAACAAATCTCCAAGACTGGCCTCAAAAACCACTCTTGCAAAGGGGCCCAAATGTAATTGGATCAGACAATGGAGTTATTCATGCCCCAGGTCATTGTCAAAAACAACAGCGCAATGAGCAGGCAATTAGTGGAGCCTAACAGCTGGGTGTGACGCCAAAAGAGGCAGACAGCTTACCAGAGAGACCAGGGAAAGAGACAGCCAAAGAAGGCCCTGCTAAAACCAATGTCACCCCAGGGTGACTGTGTTGAAAGAAATTAAAGAAGATCTAAATATATGGGAAGTCACCCTATGTTCATGGATTGGAAGATTTAATCTTGTTAAGATGGCAACAGTCCCCAAATTGATTGACAAATTCAACACAATCCCTATCAAAATCCCACCTATCATTTTTGTAGAATTTATCAGTCTTATCCTAAAATTCTTATGTAAATTTAAGAAATCAACAATAGCCAAAACAATCTTGAAAAAGAAGAACAAATTTGGAAGACTCAGATTTTCTGACTTCAAAAATGGCTACAAAGCTACAGTAATCAAGATGGTGTGGTACTGGCATAGGATAATCACATAAATCAATGGAAGAAAATTGAGAATCCAGGAATGAACCCCCACATTTACAGTCAATTGACTTTACACCTTCATGCTGCATGTGTGGTAATATCCAAAGATCCAATCAAATTTTGATTGGTTGCCCATCCTGTTTTTGAGGAGTGACTATAACAACAAATTCATAGCACAGTTATTCATAATAGCTAAAAATGAAAACAACCCAAATGTCCATCAACTGATAAATGGATAAATAAAATATGGCATATACATACGATGGGAAATTATTCAGCAATAAAAGAGAAGGAAGTGCTGGTACATGCTACAACATGGGTGAACCCTGAAGACATTAAGCTAAGTGAACGAAACCATTCACTAAAGATCACATATTGTATGATTCCATTTATATGAAATGTCCAGAATATGTAAATCTAGAGACAGAAACTAGATTAGTAGTTATCTAATGACTCCATGAATATACTAAAAATCATTGAATTGTACACTTTAAATGGGTAACTGTACAGTATGTGAATTACATCTCCGTAAATATATTACATGAAAAAACGAGAGAAAGAAAGAGAGAGGAAGAGAGAGAGAAAGAGGAAAAGGAAGGAAGAAAGGAAAGCAGGAAGCAAGCAAGGAAGAAGCAATCTGATACGGAGGATGGTGTGTGTGCTCTGGCCTGTATTCCTGCTTCACTAAGAGTTTACTTGGTGATGATCAGAAGCAGGCTCGAAGTACTATACGGTCCCATTCACCTAGTGGCATCAACGTCACCATTATTTGAGAAAGTTGCACTTTTGACTATTCAAAGATGGTTGGCTCTGGGAACCTTCCTCACATTACTATCAGTTATGATTTGGAGCAAAAGAGTCCTGGAGTACAATTTAGCATCATCACCTCACCCTTAATCCTGTTTTGCTAATTGCTAAGGCCAGTTGGGTGAATCAGCACGAGGCTTAGACGGTGTGTTTGTTAGGCTGCTGTGTGGTTTGTTTAAGGGGAAATGTTAAGTTGATAAGGCCTCTTATCACTCTGTATGCCATCGTTTCACGTTCCACTTCTACAGGTCTGCAACCTTACCTGAGGATGAAGAGATGCTGGGAAAAAATTTGATTTTAGACGTCCAGACATACAAGAAACTCCTTATCTCTGATGAGAGTAGAAGAGTATAATTATTCTCTATTAATATAGTTAAGATTAGAAGCCCTCTTGATTTGCTTAAGCTAGAGAGGAGCTCAGAGGGAGAGAACAGCTTAGGGAGGGTCCCCTCTTCCTTAGCAAAACTAGGGACACTGTGCTTCAAACTTCTCTGTCCTCTCTCTCAATACACCTAGCCGTATCCATGGTCCCTCTAATCACATAAACGTCCACTTGAAAATGTCCCCTTTATTGGAGAAAGACAGCCTTGAAGCCAGAGGCTTCCATCTGTTTCTTCCCTGTGGCCTTATATTGGGCAGAAACCATGAGTCATGTTGCTCAGTCCTACCTGGCTAGGGAAAGGGGACTATTCCATCCCCACTGCAAACCCATCTCCTCATCCTGAAAATGCTCTGTATTGGCATTTTCCACTGCCATTTGGACATATAACATGAGCAGTTTCAACCAAGACATTATTTCCTCTCTTGGGGGTTGAGCACAAGAAATGTGTTGTTTCTGGACAGTTAAAATGCAACAGTTAAAAAACGTTTATGACATTAATTTTATGGTATCAGAATAAAAAGAAATTACATCTATCAGCCCTATTCCACCATATGAAAGAGGTGAGCTTCTGCCTTCACGTCAATTTAGCACTCTCATTAAGCATCTACTGAATCACTGAAAACATGTATTACTTTTCTAATACTCTTAAAACCTAGTAATTAGGTCTTATAGATAAGGTGCCACCGTCAAGGCCCTCTAATGAATGAATACTAATGCTAGTGAACTAGACCATATGTGGCACTGCACCCACAGGGACCCAGATTTCCTCAAGGATCTGAAGTAGCCTAATGTTAAGTCCAGCTCCTACCCTGGTGAGGGTCTTAACATCAAGCAGTTAGTTGTACACACTCACTAAGACAGCATGTTCTGCCTGAGTTTGATCCTGGATAGTTCAGGAGAATGTAGCCCTCTGGAACATGGACATATTCATGCGTGGCAGGAGAGGCAAGAATAATTGTCTCAGCACAGTGGTGTTTGCAAGGGCCGATAGCTAAAGGCAAACTACTAAGATGCTCACTGCTGTTTGTGGAAAGACATGGTGCAGCAGGTAATTAGAACTTTATCAGCAAAAACCCAAAGTTCCCACTCTCAAGAACCAGCTCCTCTTATCAGGAATTTCCGGGCTGATAGCATCTCTGCAGATTAGAGAAGGCAGAAGGGAAAATGCCTGGGTTGGCCCACAGGTCATGAGCCCTAGGGCTAGAGGTAGCTGGGGAGATTGGGCATTGCTTCAGGGAAATGGATGTGTCCACCTTATAAATTACTTTGTTGGTTTCCCAGACCAGGCAGGAGGAGGCAGTCTTCCATTTTTTGTGTGTGAAGAGATGTCCTTCCATTCATTCTTTGGGCATACATTTATTGAGTAACTGCTATGCATCAGGATTTGGACTCTGCATTGAGAATAAGATTAAGAAGATACACTTCTCGCCTTTAAAAGGAACACAAGGTATGTTGTCAACCACTCTAATGAGTGCAATAAGGGAGGTCTACACAAAGCATTATGGGATTGTAGAGGGCTGAACAACACACTGCCTGGAAGAATCATGGAGGGAGGGCTTCTTTGAGGAGGTAATATTTGTTAGGTTGTAAAGATAAACAAAAGTTTACAAGGCCGAGAATTGGGATGAGAGGAGAAAGGAGGGAGGTATTTTGGCAGAGAATGTTCCATGACTGAAGGCACTGATGCCAAGAAGGCAGAGTGCTCAGAAAACAGTGAATGCTTATTGGGAAGGTGTGAACACTGAAATAATTGATGATGATGGGCAGAAAGGTGAGATGGTGGGGGAAGGAGTTGAAAATGTGAACATGCAGGCAGAGCCAGGAGTCAATGGGCACACTACAAGATGTAGCAAGGCTAGCTGGCACACCAACTGGGTGGTGAAAGTCTTACGGGGATTTGCAGCTTGCTTATGGATGGACTGGCTACAACGGCTGCCAGAGGCAACCGTTCCAGTCTTCAGGGAAAACTGTCATTTTCTAACTATAAAAAAATCATCTCACTGTTCTATCCTTAAATTATCATTTCATAAAATTAGCTAAGGGAAAACACAATCGCAGACAATGTACCTGCACTGTGGCCCTGTACCGACAAGCTTTCAAAAACTTCAGGCTGTGACCCCCACACAATGTCAGGCCATTTCCTTTTCCAGATGTGACCTCCAAGGTGAAGGTTTATCAACAAAAATGAGCAAAATGGACAGTCCGAAAGGATCTTAAACTGTTCTCAAAGTTTAGAGCACCTACCCACGAAGTGTGGTAAAAGCAAAGACTAGAAAATAGAAGCTTGTCTAGGTCTTTGCGTCAAGAAAAAAGACTGTAAACAGACTGTTTGGAATGGTTCAAAAATCCTCTTCTTCTGACTGACTGTAGAAGTATACTATCTTAAATTCCGGTTATTGCTGGAAAGGTTTCTGTATTTACTTTTAGACACTCAAAAGAGGGCATCATAAGTGCAGCAGCACTTCCTCAGGACTGGAATTTATGGGATTTGAATTTTATTTCCAATTAGTTTGCTACCAACTAAAGAATACATTAATTCTGGTTTTTCAGAGCAGGAGTCTTTAACTTACCTATGAAGACATCATCTTTAAAATATTGTGAATATTACTGTACCAACCATTTAGAGAAATGTAGCAGTAATTTAATGCTAAATGATACCAAGATAGATTCCTTCACCAACACTTACAACGTGCTAGAGTTAGATACTTCTCTAAGTTTTATGGAATAAATGAAAAATGGCAGGCTTAATAACGAACATTTAAAACTTATTTTCTGTAACCAAATAGGTCACAGTTTAGTGAAACCAGTGGTAGGAAAAAAAAATTCACAATTATTTAAGGAGATTTCCACATTAAAAAGCTTAAAACACAACTCTGTATAGCATGAATGATCATAATCTGATTTGATTATTAAAGACTCTCCATGTTAGTCATTGGCACTCTATTATAGTCAAGAATCACTAACTGGTGGTTCTCTTCTCAAAAATCTCTTTTGGACAATTTTATTACTCAATGCGCTTGCTATCCTTTTCCAATATAACAAAACAAAACATGGTTCTGCATCTTTGATTCTGATGACAGTATCTATACATATAGCAAAGTGTAACTTTTCAACATTTTGATAATGTAGAAAGCTGGATGTATTTCTATTACTTATATATTTTTTAGACAATGTTTATAAACCTGTTAGGAGAAAAGCTGCACAATTTTCACTGTTAGATTATAATAGGCCTATTTTAGTGCCAGAAAATACAAACTCATCTTTGGGAAAATGCCTTCCTCCTAAATTATCATTAATATATTTGTAAAAATAAAAATTCGTGGGCCATTGGTTCACAAGGATAGTTTTCCTTTTTTTAAATAAACTGGTCTCTACTACTTATTACATATGGATATTGCTTATCAGTCTCAACTACTCAGTACCTATACACATATCGTATACAATTTTATATGTATGTGTGTGCATACACACACATGCATTTTTGGAAAATGATTGAAGACCTTTTTTCTTTTATTTAAAATAAACTTACGGGCCGGCCCCGTGGCTTAGCGGTTGAGTGCGTGCGCTCCGCTGCCGGCGGCCCAGGTTCGGATCCCGGGCGCGCACCCACGCACCGCTTCTCCGGCCATGCTGAGGCCACGTCCCACACACAGCAACTAGAAGGATGTGCAGCTGTAACATGCAACTATCTGCTGGGGCTTTGGGGGGAAAAAAAATAAATAAAATCTTAAAAATAAAATAAAATAAAATAAACTTAACCACCATCGAAAATTGGATAAAAACTCTTAAACAAGTATGTATCAAATCAACTATTTTTGAACACCGTACGAACTCTTTTCCACTTTAAAAATCTACAGTGATCATTCAGTAACACACCAAGTAAGAGAAGCAAGCCTGGGGAAGACAGGTCTTCAGCTGACTGTCTTTTTGAGCTATGTTTCAATTGCCCTGTCCCTAAATACACTAACTCGCTGCCCACCTTCTTTTTTCCCTTTATTTTTCTGAGAAAGGCAAAGCATCCTTGAAAACATATTGCTATTTTCATGAGCAGAGACTTTTATCTTTATGGAAAACCTAAAAACCAGAGAAAGCCCACAAAATCATAGTCATTTCAAACCACAGACAATGCATTTTTTTTCTCATTTATTCAAATTCACTGCAGGAAGTAAACACTAAGAGATTAAAAAACAAAACAAAAATTCACACTGCAGTATGTACAGTTTCATGACATCACATGAAGAAATTAAATTTCTAATAAAAATGACAAATTATATTACTGTAGAGCAGATAGCATCAAAATTGGTTGTGTAAACCCCAGAATGCACACCATGAATGGTGATGTGCCTGCATTCCAGGATGCTGGAATACTCCTGGTCTAAGATTATGTTTCCAATGGGATTAAAAAATTCATGAAAGTAGTTGTGTGAACTCTTTATGTTGAAAAGAGCTTGACTTGATTTTAAAAAGTTTTAAGACCCTTGGATTCAAAGCACATTCTTTCACAAAGCTTAAACCACAGAAGTCATGTCCAGAAATGGAATACTGCCACGTTGGGATGAACATCTGATCTGACTTGTTAAGACATTTTGCCAAATGCACAGATGCACAGGGTCCCCCATGCACTTTTCATGCAGCAGGTAATCACAACTTAAATAAAAGGTTTATTCTATACATTTGTCCAGACTTGCAACTGTATACATACATGCACAATTTTTTAAACCTGTCTGATTATATTTACACTTATACATGGAATATACAGAAACCAAAGAGATTAAAAGGCTTTTCTGTTGCATTAGAACAATACAAAATATGTATTTCTCATTAAGGAAATCACTATTTACATCACCTTTAAAAACCGATTTTAACATCTTCATGTAACAAGTCAATATATA
Organism: Diceros bicornis minor; assembly: GCF_020826845.1. Lineage (NCBI taxonomy): Eukaryota > Metazoa > Chordata > Mammalia > Perissodactyla > Rhinocerotidae > Diceros > Diceros bicornis. The sequence goes on from NC_080766.1 coordinate 17,308,814, forward strand.
TATATACATATTATATATATATATATAAAATATATACTCTCACCAGTTTACTCTTCTGTAAGATGCAGCAGAGAATAAACAGGTAATGCTACCTTATCGATGTCAATGAGAGCTGTAGTACCCTTTCACAAATGACTTCATTAGGAAGAAACCGTCTAGATATCTTATTTTGTCCTTGAAAATGTGTGCATGTGTGCCCTTGTATCTACACATGCATAAACAAAGTGAATTTATGGATGGATGCCCTTTCTCATTGCTCTTCTTTAAAATCATACTAAACTCAAACTGGGGACATTCTCTAGTGAATCAGAACAGAATTCTTTGTGATCATGTTTATTCGTGTATTACATATCCTTATTCCTTTAACTGTTAACAAAACCACCCACCAACCAAAGAAACAAACAAAAAAACAGCACCGCTGGCCCTTGGTGTTCTTTTCCCTGACCTAAATTTCCCTCCCTTGTAAAAGCCCATTTTCCCCTAACCAAGGGGTACTACCAACATTTTTTCTAGCATACCTCTAAGGCTCCAGACTTTTCACAATGGTAGAAAAAAATGAATTGTTTCAAAGCTTATTTATATTGTGTAGACAATAAGATTGTTACTGAGTAAATATGGGATGGAGTAGAATATATTCACTGGCCAGTGGAATTTTCATTTCAGAATAAGCATGTGTCTTCATTGCTCCATGATGTAGCATAATGTTCACTCCTGACTATTATTTTATAATATATCCAGTAACTATTTACAAATCATTTTGAGAAAAAATAATCATTTAGGGTTTCAGATCATATTAGGAAATAATGCTCATTTTTAATATAAAAATCTTAGAAATAACTTCAAGTAGAACAACTTCAAATAGATTTCCTTCTAATTAATAGTTGATTATATAACAACTTTTTGATAGGTCAGTTGCTAATCTGGTTCACAATCAAAAACAAAAACATTATCTGGTGAATAAATTGTGGATTGTAAAAACTGAACTTAAAAACATGGACTTGTTTCAAGATTGAAACCCCACGTGGCTGAATAATATATTAAGTTCTTGCAAGACAACATCAATGTTCACTTTTAATCACTATTTTAAAATAACAGATCCGACGGAGTGACTGAGTACAATTCTGTCACGTATATGTGCCCTTTGCACTTTCTTGTTGAGTCAATCTGAGTTTAGTGCCTTTCTCGGGTTTGAAATAAATGTTTCCATCTTTGTCAGCACTGTCTGTGGGAAATGATTTTAATAGAAGTTAAGGATGTATTCAAGAGAAGCTTCCAAACCATCCTGGAATCACCTGAGTTTGGTAAGTGGCCCTGTTATTCCATCCCTAAGGCTAATTAAGGAGATGTTACTCAGTAAAACACATATATCATCACAGATTTTCCTGAGATGTTGAGCCAGATATGAAAGTTGTCCCCTCCACCCAATTTATTTTGTCATAAAAAGTATTCTGAACCCGATTTCCAAAGACATAATGAAAATATATGAACCACAATATTGCAAATTTTGAGTTGATGTGTGACTGTATTGGGGAAAATATAAGCATCAAATAGCTTTTTTATAGTGCTGTGTTCGAGAAAAGTCATAAGCAATGGTTCTCAAACTTCAGTGTGTAGAAGAAACACCTAGGAAGTGTTACGATGCAGATGGAAGATTCCAAAGTCCGCTTAGCAGAGATTCTTGTTCTGTAGATCTGAGATGCTGCCTAGGAATCTGCATTTTAAAAGGAGTGCTCCAGATGATTCTAATGCAGGTGGTCTGAGTCCAGCTTTAAGAAACCCTGGTCATAGGACTCACAGGTACCACAGAAATGGTGAGAAGTAACTTTTACAAGAGATGGTGACAACTGTCCAAAGAAAAGCCATTTTGCTTTCATTAAAAACAACTTCTTAAATATTCAACTATTCAGGAAACCACCTGAAGATAAATGTTAACTTTCCTAATTCTGTAAAAGGAGGAATATTAATTTAGTAAAGTAGTTAAAATACAAAAATGGAAATCTGCCTTTTTTTTTTTAAGGATCTATCAAACTTCCATCAATTGTAAGTAATTTTTAATAAGTAGTACAAGGTTTAAAGAAATATATATTGAAAAGGACTGGAGTGGAGCAGACACATTGGGAACCACAAAACCCCTTCCAAGAGTTAAAAATAAATATGTTTTTTAGCAAAAGTGAAAAATGTAAGCATATTTTTTCTAATTTATTTTTGAATTGGATAATGAGAAGTAAATCAACACCAGGTTTTTTAAATCATGAATTATCCTTCAAAGAGTTATTTAACAATTTGGACTTTAAAAAAATGTGTTATGTAGGCTAACTTCTGAAAAGCAAAGTAAAGTACCCTAATAAAGCCAGCAAAATGTATCAATCCACCATGGATGGAGGTTTACCTTTTAATTTATGCCTGTTATTTGTGATTATAAAAGAATCTCATTCAGAGGCTACTCACAGTTGCTGTCTGATGCATACAGAAGTGTTAAACAACCAATTGCTAGTTCAGTAGTTTCCTCATGACATGTAACGTAAAGCAAAAAGTAGTATGCATATTTAAACGTCACCAGTAACCAATACTTTTCAAAATGAAAAAAGTTTCAATTATACCATGCTTTTCTCAAATCATGCTCTTATTTATACAGATCTCAAGTTCAAACTGATTAGTTTTAAAAAGATCCAAAGCCGGACAGCAGGTCCACTTTATTCTGATTCTTTTTTTATTGTTAGCACATTTCCCAGCAGTCCATAAACTTCTCCATTTGCGCTGTGTGGGCAAGAGGCATTATTTCCCATACGGCTATTATAAGGGCTTCTTAAATTAAAGAAAGAAGCTTTAGTTTCTGTAGCAGGAAGTAACTCTTCTTTGATTGTAACCTGTGAGACACTTTCAGCAGATGAAGGCTCCCTCCAAATGTCCTTGTTCTGTGTTTCTTGACTGGTAACAGAATTGCCTCCTTTCTGGAGCATGTAATACAGGATTGGGTTAGTTTTGGTCAGTCTTGGAGAGTCTTTTTCATACTCATTCTTATCCACATCTGTGATAACCCACTTAATGGGGCCCTTCTCACTGGGCACAGAACACCCATTCGAAAACCCAGAGTCTGGTCTAGACCCCACACAGCCCAAGTACTCAGGGAAAGGAGGACTCATGGGAGTTTTTACTCCTCCTGGGTACGGAAATGTCCTGTTATCCACACAACTGTTGGGCTGAGTGGAACTGTACATCAGTCCATTTAAAGAAGAAATGCTGAATTCAGGTTTGCTATTGGTCATATTATTTTTGTGTCCTTTCTTTTTACTGTCGATAACAGAGTTACTTCTGTGCTGGGACAAATCTCTTACACAGTTTTCTGAGAGAAGCAGTTGTTTCAGAACATTGAAGCTTTTGCTTTCTCTGGCCCAACTCCTATGTTCACTTTCACTGGCTGAACCATGATTGGCAGGATACTTAAATTCAAGATCATTTCTGCTCAGTCTCAGCTCCTGCTGGTTAAGCAAGGACCCATACAGCACCTCTGGAGCACTGTGACTGTTTGCAGCATCGACTGTGTTATTTTTCATCCTCTTAAATGGGTTTTCTAAGGGCTCAGTATAAAGCTTCCTTTTCTTAGGGACCATGCAAAGACTCTTTGATTCCACAAGCGTCAGCTCACTATTTGTGTGACTGCTGTCTGGATCGTCTGCCAGGTAACTCTCTTGATTTTGTCTCAGCAATCGACTTAACAGACCATTCTTTGAGAAAGAAAAATCCTGAGGTGAAACGGGCTCCGATTTCAAGTCCTCGGATGCTGGTAAGGCAGCCGTGCTTCTCTGCGCGGGAGGAACCACACCTAAGAATGGGGCACCCTTAGCTTCGTGGCTCAAGCGCATATTTGTATCATGAATATGTAAGTCATCGCAGGGCTCAGATTTTATTTTTACCATCAATATTTGTTCACTTAAAGCTCTATCTGTATGTTCCTGAGTACTTTCATCTCTTAAAGGGATTTTCTCTTTCTTTTCATTCTTCCCTTTGTTGGGGTTTCCCAGGAGCAACTGGAGGACAGTGCGCCTTTCAAGCAGATTTTCTATTTCAGAACCAGAAAGTCCTGGTTCAGGGCCTGTTGCTTGACTACCGAACACTTTATTTTCTTCAACTGCATTTGTTTTACTTGCGAGCAGAGGGCTATTTAACCTATCAATCATACCTATAGGTTTATCCATGTTTACACTGAGCATCTGCTTACTGGGTCTCTGCTCTTCCCCTGACGTGGAAGACTGCATGCCACACTGCGCCAAATTTTGTAACAGTTTACTGGCACTGAAAGTTGTTGGGTTTTGTGCACCTTCATTTTGGACTGGTTTCTCTCCTTGTGATTCTTTGCTTTTGGTAAGGTCCATCAAGTGGTTAGATGGGGCATTCGTTGGCTTTTCAGACTGAGAGCTGCAGGCATATGGTGGGGAATTCCATTTGATGACCAGAGAGTGCTGGGAAAGATTGATGGGAGACTCTGCTTTGCTGGACGCAAGTAATGGTGGAGTGCTCACTGGAGTAGTCCTATTCATACTGGGGCTTTCTATTACTGAAGTCCTCGTGTAGTTCTGTGTGCTGAACTTTGTCACATCACTGTGTACTTCCTGAGGGCTGTCGTTTCTTTCTATATTTTCTTCATTCTTATGGCCGAGGAGTAACTGAAGAAGTGTTACTTTCTGATGTGAATTTAGCTTAGAATTCTTTGAGGTATCTTGATCTTCTTTGATATCTACATCGGGGGCTTTTGGATCCCAAGTGTTTAGCAAGGACTGAGTTAAGTTATCCAGAGAAACAGGCTGGTCAGGTTCTGGTTTTTCAATTCGGTGTTTGCAAGACAAGTCTATGGGAACACAGTTGGAATAAGAACTTTCATCACCACTGCTATCATCTGTAAAACTAGGATTGTTATCTGAGTATTCATCCACAGTTGTGGGTGTACTACTATCCTCAAAAATGCTTCCTCTCTCACTATGACTGTGTCCATTCATTGGCTTAGGTATGGTCTGGCTTTTAAGAAGATGTAAAAGCAAACTATTATTAGCAGCTTGTTTTATATTGTTTCTTTCCAGTGAGTTCTTATAGCCTGCATTTTTGGGGGAAGAAGGAACAATACCCATTGGATTTTGAAATGTTGTACTTCTGCTAGCCATTAGTTTGCTTGATGATGTTCTTGCCTGACCATTAAGATGGCTTGATATTCCTTTTGAGAGCTGAAAACTGCCAACATCCTTCTGGCCATTTTCTTGTAATCTGGCCATAGCAGCAAGTCTCTCACTTGCCGCTTGATTTGCATTTTGTGTTTTTAAAGCATGTTCCCGAGAATACTGCTGTAAATGGGCTTCGCTTGAAAGGAGTAATGCTAACTGGCTACAAGCAACACTAGGTTTGGGTGAAGTGGCAGGACTAGCCCTTTTTTCCACCATGCTTGCGACAGCCTGTAATCTCGCAGCACACGACAAGGGCTCACTCACAACCTTTGTTCCACCTTGTCCAACGTGATGAGGTGACTCCACGAACCGATCTCTGATGAGGTTTTTAGTTACGTCAGGCAGATTGCTATCAGGCTTTTGATCTTTAGCTTTACTTTTCTTCAACAAAGTTTTTAAGTGACTTGATGCAACACCGTAGCACCTTAAATCTTTCTCCACTTTTAAGGAATCATGACTGAGGGCATATCCTTGCTCCTTGAGGCTCTGCCTAATTTGTTGTGACAGAGCCACAGTCTGCAGCCTAGAGCTGAAAGACTGAAGCAAAGAGGCCAGTAATGTGCTATCCTGTTTGCCTTTAGGCACAGTGTCAACCATGCCAGCTAGCAAAGCTTCCTTCTTTACATTTATATTTACGATGGGATCAGACAACCTCTTCCGCTTCGCTGCATTCCAGTCCTCAGAAGACTGCAAGAGTCTGGCTTTTTTGAGATGCAGCATGCCAGACCCCTGATATGTATGTGTATTGAGAACTGGCCCATTACTTTGACAGGCGGGAAATGCATTACCAGAAATGTTAAAGTTCTGATCTTCTTCATTACGCCCAGCAGACTTCTTGTTGACGGCAGTACCTGATCCCTCTGCTGCCTGATGCATTAGTAATCCTTCTAGGTAAGTTAAAACAACAGAATCCTGGTGCACATCAGAGCCAAGCTCTTCTCCATGAGTCATGTTCAATAGAAGTGTTCACAAGGGCTTGGTTTCTAGTCACTTTAAAGAGTGGTTTCTGTGGGGATTGAGATGTAACTTTAACAAGTGAGTGTCAGTTTATCACCTTCCATGGTAATTAGAGAGGTACTCTTACATTCCGTCCAGGAATTCTGCTGGCAATGACGAGAGAGAAGCCAAGCACACCCGAGTGCAGGCTGACCACAGAGCTGATCAGCTCCTGGGGAGAAGCAGAAGGCTTCCTTCACACACACGTCTGCAGCAGCAAGTGGACAGAGTCCCTAGTGAATATACTGCTCCTCCTCCTTCATCTTTTGTGCCCCATTAAACGCAAATATCAGTGTTCTAAAAAAAACAAAAATAGAAGATAGTTAAGGAGGTGCAGAACTAGAATTATGCTGATACCTATAAGCAAAAGAATATAATATTTGTAAGCTTTTATGTGCATATATACATATAGATGTATTACAGTCACTTCTTCAGTAATTTATTTTATTGCCATCCCTATTGAATTTGAAATCTTTACTGGAAATCCTATGGATTAATCCATATTGTTAAAATGATTGAATCAATTAGAGAAAATACTTTAATGTTTATATAAAGTATATATTAACATTATACAAAAAATATATATTAACATTTATATAATGTCTTCCAAAGCCCAGCAAGTTTTTGAATTTTCATGAACACCCTTCTGCACAGTAACGTGAATGCTAAGTCTGCTTTCCAGCGCTGTAGCTCTACGAGGGAGCTGGAACTAGCGTCCTGACATTACTGGGAGCCTAGGAGGGAACAAAAGCTAAAGTGCAGACAGAGGAAGAGATGCACATGACAGGGACTCATCTGATGAGTCTGCTGTGGGGTTGAGGCCTACAGAACAGATTCACTTTTGACATCATCCCCCAAACATCAGACATTACATAAGTAATTTGTAGAATTTTTGTTTTCAAAGAAACGGAAGCACTTAAAAAATATAAGATGATTTTGTAGGCCTGTGCAAAGTGTGACAGTCTTAGTTATATTCATAAACATTTAAATATATTCACAAGCTTATTCACCCATAACTTTTACCATGACATTAAAAACAGAAGAGAGTGTGGGGCCGGCCCCGTGGCTTAGCGGTTAAGTGCGCGCGCTCCGCTGCTGGCAGCCCGGGTTCGGATCCCGGGCGCGCACCGACGCACTGCTTCTCTGGCCATGCTGAGGCCGTGTCCCACATACAGCAACTAGAAGGATGTGCAACTATGACATACAACTATCTACTGGGGCTTTGGGGGAAAAAAAAAAAAAAAAAAAAAACAGAAGAGAGTGCTTCTTTAGACACTTATTCAGGGCTATGAAGATTTAATGTGTCTGTTTTTAAAGCCTTACTCATGTGCTCTATGTAGACATTTTAATGTGAGGCCCATTCCTAGCAGATGCAGAAGACAGGTTACAGGTGAACCTGCCACCCTAAGTTTCTAGGATGTTCCCAATATAAAATACTCTTCTCCCTACCCATGCTATTTCTTTTTGTGTGACTTTGTTATAAATAAGTATAAACAAATTAAAACACTATATGTGATTTGAAAAAAACTTTTCAAAAGATTTTAAAATGAAAATAACTAAAAAAAAATGTGTTCAGGTGCTTGTACCAATTTTTAGTATAGAAAATATGGTTACTGTGACATGTATAAATATTAACTATGTGTATACACTAAAATACCACATCATCCTGTAGAAAAGTGGGCAAGAAACAAATTTACAATAGATTTAAAGGGAAGATGAATAATTGCTTTCAGAAAATCCTAAGTCAAGGTGGTTATTTTTCATTAATTTCTTTGAAAAGAAATTCTATAAACAGCACCAATTACATGAAGCAATGAGAGGAAAAAGAGTTTCTTATAGACACCTGTTTTTAATAAGATGAATCTGGGGGGCTGGCCTGGTGGCGCAGTGGTTAAGTGTGTGCGCTCTGCTGTGGCAGCCCGGGGTTCCCAGGTTCGGATACCGGGCGCGCATCGACACACTGCTTGCTAAGCCATGCTTTGGCGGCGTCCCATATAAAGTAGAGGAGGATGGGCACGGATGTTAGCCCAGGGCCAGTCTTCCTCAAGAAAAAAGGGGAGGATTGGCATCGGATGTTAGCTCAGGGCTAGTCTTCCTCACAAAAAAAAAAAAAAAAAAGATGAATCTGTAAATTAAGGATTGTGGTTACCGAGACGCTGCTTTAAGGCGGCACTCAGCAGCAACACCAACCACCCTTTTAGCAGAAAATGAACTGCCTGAGAAAGTAGGACTTCTGAGACTCCTTCAGGCCTGAATTCACTCAGACCCTGCTATTAAAAATTCTTCAGGGAATTGAGTGAGCCAAATTTCTTCAGATAATTTCTTTTTCTATCCCTTAACATCTAAAGTGGGAGAAGTAATTAACAATCCTTCCTATGTCTTGCATTTTCATTTCTATACTATAGAATTTAATTGAGAAATTTAGAAAAAAAAGAAAAGAAGGCATGATACTTGGATACAGTACAGCTCATTGGGACCTACAGATACATACACCATACATTTCACTTAAGTGTTAACCAGGTGTTTAACACGACTTGAGTACATTCAGTTAAAAATATCTCAACGTCAACACATATTTAAGAATTAGGCTTCTTTAGAGATTTGCAAGCAATATATTTTAAAACTGGAATATTTTATAAAATACTGTGATTCATGGCTTGTCAGTGGATCCAGGGGCCTATCCCTAACTTCAATAATGATTTTATTAGAGCTTGTAGACATGTCTCTTTAAAGGTACTCAACATTCTCTTCATAAACACAATAAAGAAGAGACCCTACTTGTATGGCACACACTTGTTAAATGATTTCTGTGTAAAAGGAACAGAATTATCCACAACATTTGGTTTACGGAGGGTAAGAGGGACCAAAGAGAGCAAAAGTACTGAGGGGGCAGGAAAAAAAAGAAAAAATAGAAAAAAAAAATACAAATGAACAAATGAAGGCCTCACAAATTTTGTAACTCTCATGAAGTTTTAGAAGGAAAACTTTAGTTTAGAAACTAAAATAGATTACATTAATATCCCATCTTTAAACATTAGGTTGGTAGACATGACAGGCAAAGTAAAGAAAGATTTGTTTAATGAACACTAAAAATATATATATATGAAGAGAAAAAAATAAAACTTAGTGATAAAATAAAAGCTGATTGAACAATTTTGTTTCAACTTAGCTGTCATTTTTATAGGGTGGTTCCAAAATATTTTTATTTTTATTTTTTTATTAATTTATTTTTTTGTGAGGAGGACCAGCCCTGAGCTAACATCCGCCAATCCTCCTCTTTTCGCTGAAGAAGACTGGCCCTGGGATAACATCCATGTCCATCTTCCTCCACTTTATATGGGCCGCCGCCACAGTATGGCTTGACAAGTGGTGCGTCAGTGCACGCCCAGGGTCCGAACCTGCGAACCCCGGGCCGTTGCAGCAGAGAGCGTGCACTTAACCGCTTGCACCACTGGGCTGGCCCCCTCCAAAATATTTTTAGAAAAACTGATTTTAACAAAAAATTTAGTGTAAGGTTTAGTATACCAAGAGTGACTTAATTTTGATTTTAGAATTATCATCCTAAAACAAAATCAGCTCTCTGTAATTTTAATAAATTCATTTAACCCTCCGTATACCAAGAAAAATTTACCCTCTGGGTCTAATGAACACCTTATTGATATTTAAGTCAATTTATGAATAATTTACAGAATAAGAATAAAGGGATAATGCAAAAGAATTTCATTAGAATTTTTAATAAGAACTTACACATAGCAAATCCAATTCTTAATCAACATATTTTCCAGGTTTTAAAAGACAACATATCCAAAATGGGCAAGGCACTCTGAAACTGACAGCTCTTCAACTGTCATGCACAAACCTGGAAATACCTTGTAAATACCGATTCCGATTTCAAATACATGTCTAAGAGGTTCTAGCTTAATCATCACTTGGGGGCCTTCTTTTGGTACTTGCATAATTCAAAGCATCTTACTTTAGAAAACTTCGACAGCTCACGATTATGTTGAAGAAAGGACAGAAATCTTCCTTGTTCCACAGTTGCAAAATATTTTTTAATTTTAGATTTATTAATATTAATTACGATGATCAATCCAATGAATTATTTCATTTCCATGTCATCTCTTTTCTTCCAATCTCTTTTATTACACACCAGTCTTCAGTATTTGTCCACTTATGAACTGTTTCAAATAAATCTGGGTGTGCCAACATCATAAAAGAAGAAACAATATTGCCTCACACCCTTTGAGAAAAAAGGGCAGTTGAGGTTCTTGTGACAAAATATGACGTCCTTCCTATTAAGCAACTAAATGGATGAAAATACCATATTTCCTTTCTGTCTGTAGAACTACATTGTTATGGTAACTATGTGAGGTGATGGATTGTTAACTAACCTTACGGTGGTAATCATTCTGCACTATTTGTGCATATCAAATCATCACATTGTACACCTTAAACTTACACAATGTTATATGTCAATTATATCTCAATAAAGCTAGAGAAAGAAAGAACTATATTGTTGCCTCACTGATTCTTGAGTTTGAGAAAATTCATCTGGGATATTGTCATCTGAAGACAACAGTCAGAGATGTTGCTTATACAATCAATGTCACTATCATCATTCATATCTAGAGTGCTACTATCAGTCTCTGCATTCATCCTCGGATTCATCTAATTGAAACACCTTCCTATGCCAACTTTCTTCTCTTTGACATTATGGACGGAAAATGAAAAATACTGAATTCTCTACTGTGTTTACTAAAAACTTAAAACAAAATAAGACGATGACAAAAATAGTGTTTCCAGACTTTTTTTTTACATTCTTGAAAGATAATATAGTATTAATGAGCTACGCAATAAGAAAACTGCGGATGACATAATGATGACATTTCACTATTACATCATCATTCTAGGCACTGCCATTATTTTCGTTTTGGCTTATAATTTTAGTCTTTATTTGGCACAGTTGGAAATAAATGATTAATTAATTCCCAAGATAACAAAATGGTTAAAGATATAGGAAAGATAAGATCACTAAGATTCCATAATGTATCTTTGATTTATAAAAGGTTCCAATGGACATATATGGTAATAGCAAGATACAATGCTTTTTTCTATTAAAAACATTCATTAAAACTTTAAAAAAGAATAAAAGTCATGTAATATAATCCTTCCTACTAGTTAGAAATATTTAAAAAAAAGCAAACAAAACAGACTTCAAAATTAAACTGGGTCCAAAGAACCCTGACAGTATACGAAGGGCTAATGCATTTCAAGACAATTTAATAAAATTCATGTATAACTACTTTACAGTGTTAAAATTATAAACTGATTCTTCCTTTTATTAATTTAAAATTGTTTATCAGATAAAAATATCTTTAAATTTTATAAAATTAAGATTTTACTGGTCCACTAACAAGTAGTGAAAAAAATTGTTATTGCAAGGCAGAATTATTAAAAAAAATAATAAAATAAAACTAAACCATGAAAAAATTCCAAGGAATCTTGACCATCTGCATAGACAGAATCTGAGAAAGATCCAAGCTTCAAGACGGACTAGTTTAACGAAATATCTAGCAAAATGCTTGCATTCAGAGTATATTTCTTAAAAAGCTATATTTTCTTTTTTTTAAAGTACCCAAAAGCTATGAAATTATGTTGCAGTGTAACTTTTTTTAAGAGCTCTAATCAATAAAAGACAGTTGTAAATAATTCACATATTAACAGTTCCTAAGTGGGTCCTACAGGGATTCTCTGAAGTACACTATTTCCATTGCAATGTGTTTTTCACTTTCTATTTGGAAATGGTTTATTAAGCAAAAGAGAAAGTTTGCTGAATGTTGAAACACTTTTTAAAATGGTAAAGTCCAAGTAATAAGATTTTAACTTGGATAAATGAAGGATGCATCTAACAGGATTCTTATCAGCAAAAAGATCCTCCTCTTAGCAAAAAGCGCAGGATTGGTAAAGGATCTGTCAGCTCAGGGCTAATCTTCCTCACACACACACACACAGAAGTTAGTTTTTGAAAAAAATTAAGAAAAAGAATAAAAGAAACATTCAATTGTTGCCATTTCACAGCTGGGAATAATAAGGGCATAGTAAAGGAGCAGGCCTGATATTTCTTTTCTTTTTTCTTTTTTTTTTTTGTGAGGAAGATCAGCCCTGAGCTAACAACCATGCTAATCCTCCTCTTTTTGCTGAGGAAGACTGGCTCTGAGCTAACATCTATTGCCAATCGTCCTTTTTTTTTTCCCCAAAGCCCCAGTAGATAGTTGTATGTCATAGTTGCACATCCTTCTAGTTGCCGTATGTGGGACGCGGCCTCAGCATGGCCGGAGAAGCGGTGCATTGGTGTGCGTCCGGGATCCGAACCCGGCCGCCAGTAGCGGAGCGCACACACTTAAGCGCTAAGCCACCGGGCCGGCCCCAGGCCTGATATTTCATTTATCAGAATATATTTCTAATTTCTTGAAAAAAAAAATCAAAATAAGTATATGTCCTTTGATATAATTTGAATTCCATGATAATAACTTTCTTTGTAGTATTATCTATCAAAAGACAAATGTGTGGTTGTACAGTTTGATGGGTGTCAAGAAAATAAACTTACCTAAAAACATTTTGCTTAAGTGAGGGTCCTCAACATTTGAAATTAGGCCGTAAGAGCTTCTTACCCTCTCCCAGGGGTTCTCATTTTAGATATAAATACTCTTCAGAGATGGGTAACAGAAGCCACTGACACCGCAGTGAGTAAAGCAGGTGTCCAGACAGCTCTCCACTGCAACCTGAGGGACTTACATATTTTTGCCCAAGGCCGTATTTGGGCAATATTAATGTCTGTTCAATGCCTAGAAGCCTAACTTCTAGGCCCATCAGCTTTAACCTGCTGTCAGCTGCTTCCACAGGAGTAAAACAGTGTCCCTCACATTCCCTATTCAAAGAGGCTCACTAGGAGACACTAGTGCTTGAATGACTCAAGTGCTCAACACAAGGACATATGTATGTGAGGACCTCTTCACCTCTAAAATTTTATTTCTATGATTCCAAGTAATTTATCAAATTGTAGTTGATAAAAATGATAAGCATTTTAACCAGAAAGATGATATACTGTAATAAAGTCGTGAAGATAGACCTGAACAACATGTTTTATAGTCTTTTTAGTGAATTCTAGAGGATGAAAATGATTTTAAAGTAGTCATACACTCTACCCACCCAATCCCCAAGTTATTTATCTTTATTACTTTCTTCACTGGGGTCACAGAACTTCAAACAGATCTTTATTTAAAAGGTAAATATGAGCTTATATTCAAACTGGAGCTTCTGCTTATCTCACAATGTTTATATACTGAATAAAATGCAATAGTCAAGATTTAGGATCCTTGATGACATAGATAAACGCATGAGAAAGGTGAAATAATTGTCCTGGTGACAGAAACAAATATCCTTTATAATTGATATAGCAAAATAAAGAAGAGCTTCTTTGTTCTGAATTATCCTCAGAGGGCTTATGTATGTGAATCAGATTCAATAAATCCACAATCCATTTTACTCTGCCTCTAAGGTTTATAAAAAAATTTAATTTTAAATCCAAATTAAGATGAAAATGTCGGAGATTTTAAGTTAAAAAGGTTCACAGAAGCAAAGGAGCTAGAGAAAGAGCTTAACAATTTCTATTCCAAAAATGCAATATCTTCCTGGATGCTGTGTTGCATTATCTTGAAAATATAGAAACTAGAATACTGTTAAATAAAATTAATTCTTATGTAATTTTTAAAAATCCAGGAAGAGAATTATATGATAAAGAATACATGTGATATTTATTTAGCATTAATATTAATGTCTGTTCAATGCCTTCTACTATTCTCAAAAAACCAAAACAATCTCTGAAGAAACACAAAATAATAAATTATTTTGGTAGCACATAAGTGTAAAAAAAAAAGAGTTTAAATATAAAACTAACAAAGGGTATAGCTTCTCCTAACCTTTTCCAAGTATGGTGCTTTCTACCAGTTTTGAAAAGCATAATATTTTCCAATCTATATCAAAATATGAAACATAATGGAAAATGGTGCTTTCTTCTCCTGGAATTGAGTGTTTATAGTGTGTATATATATATAGAGGAACATCCTTCGAGATTGGAGCATAAATTCTATTAAACTCAACTATGGTTCCCCACCCCTAAAATAGAGTTGACATACAGACACAAGCACAAGGTCACAGATCAGTAAGAAAGATTATCAACAGAACTGATGTAACAGCTGGCATCTGATCAAAGCTCCTGGGGTTTTTAGTACACTTACATTCTGCATTTTCTTACTTACAGGGTACACTCTGTTTTTTAAAATGTTCCCCATCTTTGAAGACAAGATCTTCATGCACTTTTTGTTATAAAGCATGTTCTGCTAAAAATGTTGCACTGGATCACAGAACAAGAAAGGAAACTAGTGTGGGTGTGTGTTTCAGAATCATGAGTTTTTACCTGTGTGTATGTATGCTTGCATACTTATTTATTCGTTTGTTTGTTACAGCTGATCTTTGCCATGTGAAAACTCTGAAATTAATTTAATTTGCAAGTACCTAAATTGACCATGCTCCTCCACACCTCCAAGTCTTTGTCCCAGATGAAATGGAAATTAATTGTATATTCCTCAATATCTTGGATCACTTCTTCCCAAATACACAGATTTAACTGCTAAAAATTGGTTCAACCAGGAAAGTTTTATAATGTACCCATAGTCTTCCATGATAATTTCCAAATTATACATATAGGAAGAAAGTGTGGTTATCAACAACGGCAACAAAAGTGATTCTTAATGGAATATATTATTGAACAGTGCAATTATCTAACAAAACCATGCCTTTTGTTTCAGCTGCTCAAACAAGATATTGAACTCATCTTAAATTACATTTATGAAACCAAGAGTTATGTGGTGAATGTTCTTATTGAAGCATTCCGATCAAGACATCATTTTTAAGGATGCATAATGCTGTTGGACTAAATTTATAATATAAAAGCTTTCCTTGTTACTACTCAGCCATAAGAAACGATGAAATCCAGCCATTTGTGACAACATGGATGGACATTGAGAGTATAATGCAAAGTGAAATAAGTCAGAGGGAGAAGGTCAAATACCGTATGATTTCCTTCATTAAGTAGTAGATAATAACAACAATAAACAAACACATAGGGACAGAGATTGGATTGGTGGTTACCAGAGGGGAAGGGGGGAGGGAGGAGGGTGAAAGAGATAATTCGGTACATGTGTGTGGTGATGGGTTGTAATTAGTATTTTGGTGGTGAACATGATGTAATCTATGCAGAAATAGAAGTACAATGATGTACACCTGAAACTTTTACAATGTTATAAACCAATGTTACTGCAATAAACAAAAAATTCAAAAAAAAAAAAAAGCTTTCCTTGTTAAATCAAGTATCACCTGCTGTAGCTTTATATAATTTGCAAATTATGATACATGTACATGTAAATGTTCTCAATTACCAGTTTTTCAGTTTGTGAAATTATTTTTGATGAATTAAATATTGTCTGAATGAAAATACCAGAAGTGTACTATCCTAGAAAGACTCCTAATTTCTCAATAACAAAGTAAAAAGGAAAACAATATATATCAACTTAAATACCACTGAAAATGGAACTTCCTTTACCAGGCAGAAGCAGACCGTGGGTATATCAAAATTACCAGTAATGGGCACTAATTTATACATCAAACTTTGATACACAGAATCTATCGACATATTTTCTTTTAACACAAACAGAATTCCTTATAAAATACACTATTAAAGTCTAGACAGAGGAATCACTTATCAATTAACAAATACATTTTTCTGTATGTGCTGCCTGGGGGAAAATGCTGCCTTGCTGTGAATGGACCATCAACTTTGACTTGACTTTCCAGAAATGATGATCATCATGACATCACTCTTGCCCACTCTGGCCCAGAACACAAAGCTTTCTAGATTGAAGGTTTTAGTCAGTCTGTGGCAGAGAAATATCACCACAGACACAATCCATGGACAGACAGACAGACATAGTGACAACACCTGTAAAGGGAGGAAGTCAATAACCCTAACAGGGTCCCACCCCATGGGATTAAGGAACAAAAACAAGAATATGCACGATGTACCTGGAGAATTTCCACGTCTTTAAATATTAACAGGTAACATTAAAATACGGTCTTCACCCAGGAAGATGAAGCTACTGGCACACATCAGTAGGCTATTTCCTTTAAATGGTTTCATTTTGATGGAAGAAACTGTCACCTGTACTTTTCCCTGACCTCTCTCGCTCCTCGGTACACACAAGCAAATGTCTGAAGTAATAATCTCAGCAGCTGTAGCCACTAACTGCCCATCTGGGGCCCAGCTGTGCTGCTGTCAGGTCTCGGGCACGTTGAGTGCAGGCAGGAGGGACAGCCTGCACGGCCCCTGCCACAGCCCCCGACACTCAGACACAGAGACAGACTGAGGCGGGGCAGGGAGGAGGCTCTAGGAGAGGCTCCTATGAGCTGGAGAAGCAGCAGGAGGAACAGCAGTCTAGGCAACGGTCAAGGCCTTTCTGACCTCACTTACTGGACCAAAAATATTTCAGAACAACTTTTACTTAGCAATTAAGATCATTAAAAACAACTATCTACTATTAGTGTTATATAATAAAATTAAAACATTTGTAACACCAAAAAATCAAATACTTTAGCTTTGTGAGAATCTCTATTATGTACATCATTTTTCTGGTTTTTTGAGATAGAATGATGATATGAAGAATGACACATATATACTATACTGATCACATCTCTGTTTATTAGTCTGTTCAACTCCAACATCAATTACTTAAATTATTTTTATTATTTTTATTTTTTTAAATTTTTTTTGTGAGGAGATCAGCCCTGTGCTAACATCTGCCAATCCTCTTCTTTTTTTGCTGAGGAAGACTGGCCCTGGGCTAACATCCATGCCCACCTTCCTCCACTTTATATGGGACGCCGCCACAGAATGGCTTGCCAAGCGTGCCCAGGACCCGAACCGGCAAACCCCGGGCCGCCACAACGGAGCGCGCGCACTTAACCACTTGCACCACTGGGCTGACCCCCAATTACTTAAATTCTTACATCAACATTTCTTCCTATTTATATTTTGCTTTGTTGTTTTGGTCCTCATTGTGCTTTCAATTACAGTATTTATATAAAATGAATAGTTTTTTTTAAATTCCTGTCATTACACATGAGGATATGAATAAGACATAACAGTGGGAGAAATAATGTGGTACAGAATAAAGAGCAAAGAACCTTCTGCTCATGTCCATCCCGCCTCATTCGCTCACACAATCCCTACCATCATCATCATTTGAAAATTAAATCATATAATACATTTTTTGAATCACATAATAAGCTCCATCTGTCTAGAATCAAGCTAAAGGAATAAGATATCTTTTTTTTTCTGTAAGTCTCAGCTGAGGACTCACGTCCTCCCTCCTTGGGAAGGCAGCCTTCCCTGAACTGCACAGGTTGAGGAGAGTTTTTCATCTCTGGGACTCCATGGCACTCAGTAGATCTTTCAGTCATCTCATTACAAACTGTATTTTGGTTTGTTTATGCCTGGCTCTCAACTACAGCGTAAACTCCTTATGGGCAAAGATTACATCTTTGTCATCCTTGCGTCCCAGCACCTGGCAGAGATAGCATTCCCAGCAGAACAAGCAACAACTCAACCTCTTGGAGCCTCAGTCTGTAATATGAGGGGTGGGATGTCAAAATTCTAAGGTACCTTAAGATTTAAAATGATATAATGCTATTTATAATGTTTGGTTTCAAATTCAAGACATCTCCCCCCACAAATAAATTAACAAAAGGAATTACAAAATTAAAGAGTAATAAAGTATTTTATCCTATGCAGAAAGTTCTGTGGTTTTGGAAAACATGTGTGACTAATATTCTGTTAGAAAAAACACAAGATTCAAACATTTTAGAAATAAATGAATTTTTAGAAGATTTTAAAGTTTTTATGAGGATCTTTATTTTAACATGTTTATAAAAAACTGATCATATTCATTTAGTTTCCTTTAGTCAGTGTCTCCTCAGTGAAGGTTTGTAAGACCTAATATGCCCACAGACTGTATGAAGAATGAACAAATCTTTCAAAATACTGGTACCATCAAGCTTCTCATCATTTTTCCTTCTCAAACTACTTACCCTATAGGAAGGTGAATAAAATCTATTTAATATTAAAATATTTCTAGGTTAAATTTTCTTATGATGGAGATGTATGAAGAAATGAAGTATCACATCGAAAGATTTAATCCCTAAAACCAGACAAATCAAACATCCTAAAAAATAGTTATAATAAAATGGGAAAAGAAAGCCTTTATGAATTAACTTTATACTGTCTATCAACAACTGAGAAACTGTTTCTCTATGCCCATTTGAAAAATCAATCACTGAAGTAGATAATAATCATACACCAAAGTACCTGAACCCTTTAAATTGTGTGATAAAGATGAATTTAAATTGGTTAAAGTTATTCCTAGGATGATCTTTTTCATCTGAACCTGCATTTGCTGAAGAGCTTCAAGTATGAGCTTTCACTGTGTTTGGCTAAGTAAAAATAATACCCTGCCATAAAGTGATTCAATTAGAATATGTAAAAATAATAAAGACTTTAAACCTGAAAAACTAAAAACCAATTCAACAAAAACAAACATTGTCCAAGCATTCTTGAATATTGATGCAAGAGGAGTCAACAAGTCTTTGCCCTGCCTTTTCTACTTCCAACCAGATCTGCATGCTGCTGTTACTGGCAATATAAAATCAAGGAAATTCATTCCTCGACCCATATTGAAAGGGTGAGCTCCAGGTCCCCTCTTGCTTCTCAGGTCTGAGAAGGCTAAGAAGTCATGTCCAGACAGTACCTAACTTTGATGCACATGGATAAGATTCCGAAAACCCAGTTTTCTAAAAATGTACAGTATGACAATCTTTAATATATATTAAAAACAAAACAAAATATATCTTACTGTCTTCCAAAAGCTATTTAGGCATTTGTTTTAAAGATATTATACAACCAAACCAAATTTCCTTGTCTATCATTATAAAATGTTGTGGGTTTTTCTTTTTGGCAGACACTTTATTCATTTGGATTAATAACTTCTTTTTAAAGCTAAACTGACAAACATCCTAGCCTCCATAATACTGAGAATACCAATTTGTAGAACTCGTATAGAATTGGCAGAGCAGCCAATTTTTATGAAGAGAAACCTACGTTCCTATAATGATCCATCACCAGCTATCATTTTCCTAACAGTACACCTTGAAAATCCATTCTACAAACACAACAGGATCACAGAATTTAAAGGTTAGAAGAGAGCTGAAGGTCATGTACCAACCAATTACCCATCTAATGTTTAAACCCCTTTATAACCTATTTGCTAACTCTGGTTGTCTAGTTTATTTCTGAAAACCTCTAGTGACCATGGACCGTCTTCCCAGGTGGTATCTTTTGGAATCAGATGGTTCTGGGTTCAATTTCTGGCTCTTCCACTCACCGACTGTTTGATCTTGGGCAAGCTAACAACTCTCTAAAGTTTTATTTATAAATGTGCAAAAACCAGTACCTATTTCTCAGAGCCGCTGTGAGGAATAAATGTGACAATGCTACTACAGTGCTCAGCACGGTGCCTGGCACAACACAGGTGGTCGGTAAGCGTTATCCATTGTTCAGAGAATTCGTTCCTTATTTGCACAACTGCAACAGTATAAAATTCTTCCCCGCACTGGGCCATAATCTCTCTCCCTTTAGTCTGATCATTAGTCCTTTCGGGGCCGCAGAAAACAAGGCTAATCTTTCAATTATCCTTCAAACATTAGAAAATAGCTGCCATATTCCACTAAGTCTATCACCTTGCTAAGGTCTAGATAAGACAGCTAAATTCCATGCTGACAGGAGTCTGGCGAAGGGCAAACTATGGAAGACAAATGTTCCTGGGCGCCAGTCTGCGGTGGGTGCTGCAAAGATGCGATTCTTTACAAATTCCTGACTGGTCAGAGTAGTGTAATAAAAGCTCCTGAGAGCTCTCAGCCACAGACTGTTGACTCCTATGGACCTTACTGTACATTAAACAAGCCCGGCTTTCTCTCAACTGCTTTGAGCCATACCTCCTCCTCAAATGAAATACCAAGATACATTTTCTTTGATTCTCTTCCCGGGTTGGTTACTATTACATGATCCTCATTCACTTTTTAACAAACAAGGGTACTAAAATTCAAAGCAATTGAGTGATTGGTTAATTGACCAATAAGTGGCTCATATAAAACCAAATTAGGATCTTCTGAATTAAAGCCTTTCCTATTATTTTAAATTTCCACAGATTATAACAAAAGTGAATTTGAAAACATTTGGTAAAGCAAACACTGTTGCAGCACCTCGAAAAGTCTGGATTACTTTTCCTATCTAAAATCTTGTCTCTGTTGTTATCTCTTGTTTTTACTAGAAAGGCCACAAAGCACAGTGGTTGAGAGAACAATCTGGACTCCTGACTCTGCAGTTCATCAGTGGGTGACTTCGGTCGAGTTACCTACCCATGCTGGGGCTCAGTTTCTTTAGCTGTAAAACAGGAATCATAATAGTACTACCCCATAAAACTGTTGTATTAAATTAAATATCCCTGGCATTTTCTAAGCATTCACTTAATGTTAACTATTCTATTACTTATGGACAGAGCACCAGACCAGTGGAGTTTCTCAAAAAAATTTTCTTCACTTGCCAGTCATCCCACATAAAGCTCCTTGAGAGCTAGGACCAATTCTGTGTTTGTATCTGCATGCCTGATAGACTAGAGGCACTCAAAATTATCTGTTGAATGCTTTAACATATTCAGTATATATCCTGACAAACTAAAAAAATACTTTAGATCTGTAAAATAATTTAATAACCTAGCTAATTAATTCTGTAATTTTGTAAGATATGTTTACTTAAACCAAAGAGTAATTTCATGTACAAAAGATGCCTATCATTTCTTTCTCCTCTAGATCTTTCTCTTAAAGGACCCGTTCCCTGACCACTAGCCACAGGAGAATGGACCAACATTGGGTACCTGACTGAAAAACCAGACCAATTCGCTTCCTTTCTTGGGATCTGGAATTCAAAGACACTGAAAATCTTCATTTTGGGGTTGCTTTACTGAGGCCACATTTCACAGATTAGTATGAGAGAAAAGAATGAAGTAGGCACATAGAGAGAAGCAGAGATGAGGAAGGCAAAAAGGAACAGAGACAAGAGGCAGCAGGAGTTACTGCGTGGTTTTCCAGTTTCAAGGAGTGGCAAGGTGCTCCTATCACTGCTTCCTGAAGTGCCTGCTCATGCCTCTAGTAAGTCCCCTGGACTTGAGCTTTGCCATCACAGCATCCCTAAGATACTGTAGTAACACTGTATAAAACTGCACCTTTTAACCCATGGTCCTAAAGACCTCTGCAAATATCAACACTCTTCCCTCACTTTTCCTACGTACCTCCACCTCATGTATGATCTGAGAGCAACATATTCCTGATTTTCACATGGGAAAAGCTAATGACACAAAGAGGTAAATAAGATATCCAAGGTCATACTTAATTAGAGTTTGTAGGGGCAGAGCTGATAATAGAATTTCAGATTTCTTATTCCCAGGAGCCTGAACTAACCAACAAACCAGCTGCCTCCCTTGATGGAACTAAAGTATGCCAATTATCCAAACTGTGTAGGAAACATTGACCAAAACAGGGGTTAACTGGACATTGGTTGTTTTAATTCCATAATCAGCTCTCTCCCTGAGCTACCCTGGGAGTGAATAACGTCTCTTTTGCAGGAACGGGAAGGAGGCCAGCACAGGCCATCTGGCCGAACATGTCCTTTCGTCAAGTTATCCCTGCAGCTGTGTGAACCTTACTGATGTCGAAGAACTTCACAGTTTAATTTGTTTTATCATTGTCCCTCTGCTCTATTAAATTTACAAGTAGATAAGTCTTTATGTTCATATTCGCCCAAGCAGTTTAACTGACTCTGAAGTTACTGAATCTACATGAACATATATACTCTATGTGTGTGTGTGTGGGCAGAGGGAACTGAAATTTTCTGACGTTAAAAACGATTTCTAATCTTCAAAAACAGAGTGATTCATTTAGACCATGGCACAAGAAAAAAAATCAAGCTTCGTTATTCTTTTCACATGAAAAATAAAACAAAATATTGGTCTTCCTCACCATCAAGGAAAAAAGGAACTGTGAAAGAGCACAGGCAGCCCATTTCCCTGTCCATTTCCCTAACTTCTTTCACTTTGTAATTTTGCTACGATGCCAACAGATCTGGACGATTATATCAAGAGCACTTCCTAAGACCTCCGAGTCAGATTCACATCCATCCCGCGGGTTCACACCAGGACTTTAGTGCCACCAGCCTACAGCAATAGTCAGGAGCTGCTCCAGGCCGTGGGCACGTATTTTCTCCCTCCCATCAGCTTCTCTCTTCCTGCCTCTTTCTAACCCTCCCCTCCTCTCAAATGGTTTTTACTCTCTCTTCTTCTTTTTTCCATCTTTTAATCCTCAAGTCTTGAACTACTTCTACCTGACGTACTCATGAATGCTGCTGGCATTCGGAACTACAAAGGCTCCTGATACTGACATGAAGACCACATTCCCTATGATGGGAATTGTGTATAGGGGTGGGATGAGTGGGCGATTAGTAATTCATAATGCAACTATTAATGCCCAACTGTGGGTCAGACTAGGGTTGTCCAAGCTCTAGATGATGAGCCTTGAGCAAGGTTTCTTTCTATTAACAGGACTTGGGTGGGATCAACAGAGAGAAGATGCTCAATCTGGCCATGTGGATCAATTCCCAGAGCTCTGGGGCTATGAGAGATACTGAAGAGAGAAAAAGTGACCATGTGTTACTATCGCTTTCTGCTTCACTTTACTCATTTAAAAGCAGAAGGCTCAACAAGATCCTCTTTAAGATTCTATTCTATCTCCTCAGGTTCTAGTTATTGTAGCTCCTTATTTTAAAGTCCTTCTTGAGAATGTTCTTAGTACAGCTAAGCCTAATCACTCCACCTTTCTTTCTCTTCTCCATCTTTTAGGACTGATGCTCCTTTCAGGGGGGTACTCTAGAGGGAATAAAATGCCTTCTTTCTTCTTCCGTCTTATCCGCAAAAGCGAGACTTCTGTAAGTGTCACTCTAAATTTTCTGTGGTTGAGCTTTAGAAATAATTATCATGGACATCAAAAGGAAATAAAAATACTTGCATAAATGATACCAAATTTTAAAAACGTGACTAGAATAAAGAAAGTAATACATTCTCCTATGAGAAGGAAGAAATCAGAGGTTCTCAGTGTTCCATTTACTTTCCCCACAACATTCTTAGAGCCCAGGCTCTAAATACTCCTGTATTGAAGAGGAAGATGACTAAAAATACTGTCCCATTTACATCTGAGATGGTGAGAAACCTCATCCAGGATTAAAAAGCGGCTTTTCCTTTAAGAATTTTTCCCCCTTTCTCTGACAAATGTTTTCTCCTCTATTTTGAATATCTTACAGTAACTAAAGGAGCTCAGCCTATTTTTGAAATAAATTACAGAGGCAAGGATATCACTTAAACAACTTAACCTACTAATTCAGCTTGACTGAGTTTTGTGGTTTATGATATATTGATAGAAATGGTTGATAAGTTTCTGCACTCCATTTACATAAGAGAATACTATTCAAACTTTCAAAACAAAAAATTTAATATTTTATAAAAAAAGTCTAACTGTAAACATGGTTTGCTACAAAATAATTACCAAAGTTGATTTATCAAGTAAGTGTCTCCTCCACCCTCCAAAAAGTATGTACACAACAGGAATACTCTCAGGAAGAGTGACACAAAGGGGAGGAAAAAAACTCCTTCAGTATACTAAAAATATCTACAGTATACTAAAAAAAGTCCCCAAATTTGTCAATATTTTTGTTCTAAATATATCATTCAGTAGCATACATATTATGAGGTAGAGCTGGTTATCTCTACTTTTAACTATATAATCAAGAAAAATGGTCATCAGAGAGTTGATACTAGCCAAATCTTATTAGTAAAATTATGACTGAGAAGGGATAAAATGATTAAACCTTCTTAAAATCTCTGTTCAATAATCAGTTTTTAGTTGAATTAAAAAAAATCTAAACAGGAAAAACAATTCTACAATGGCAGAGGGTAATCTCTGTATTTTGCAGCATTAAGTATTTATATCTTTGTGTTACCAGTGATGGCCTGGGGACAAAAGATGACTGGAAGTAACCAACTAAAATCCAGAACATTAACAACAACAAAAAATCAGGACTGAGAAACTCGACTTCATAAACTCTTCTACTGTACTGGCTACTCACAGGATAGACACCACTCTAACCCACCCCCTATCAACTTCAACAATTTATTTATTTATTTATTTTATTTAATTCATTCATCCATTTAGTTAGTTAGTGAGGAAGATTAGCCCTGAGCTAACATCCACTGCCAATCCTCCTCTTTTTGCTAAGGAAGATTGGCCCTGGGCTAGCATCCATGCCCATCTTCCCCCACTTTATATGGGACGCCACCACAGCATGGCTTGACAAGCGGTGTGTCGGTCCGTGCCCGAGATCTGAACCTTCGAACCGCGGGCCACTGAAGGGGAGCACGTGAACTTAACCACTACACCACCGGGCCGGATCCACAACTTCAACGATTTAAAATGAAGAAAATCTAAGAGTCAGATTTTCCATAGTTCACTTCTGAAAGAGCTTCTTTTACACCTTCCAACAATGTGTACCATCAAAAATTCCTTCCAGTTTTTATTTCTAAAGGATACCATGAGCTTTAAAAACAGTAACCCTGGGGCTCATGCACTAGCTCTGTAACTCTGGGTAAACCTGGGTCTCAGTTTAATGTGTCAGACACCTACTTATCTAATGGGACAGTTGTGAAGATTAAATAATGGATATAAAACAACCAACACAGCAAGTCCTCAAGAAATGCTAATTTACTTTTTTCCTCTTTGTGCTATTTATATCTCTGGTAGATACTGATGATAATTTACATAATTGTTTTAATATAATTTTAGACCCATTAGGCAAAATCTATCCTTTCCAAAATCAAAGAGTACATTGGAAACTAAAGTAAGTAGTGCTGTACTGCAAATGTTTTAGACACTCAAGTATTTTAAACAATCTTTTATATAATCATAGCACATACCAAGTTATCTGGTACTTATTTCTAATTTCTACTAACAGAATCTGCGATATACAGTAGAACCACACATTATATGGCTTTTACTATGACTCGGTACTTTAAACTATATGACACTGCTCAGTTGCAATAGGCCTACTGATCCCACTAGCCCATTGTTTATAAGATCAACTATTAAGAGCAAACTGCTGGGTCTTCATGCTGTACATTGAGCTTCCATGAGTGCTATCCGATTTTTTTTCTTATTTTCATTTAACTAGGTAACTATTAGTTTACCAAAAAGTTATCAGCTTTGTCAGTGATAAGATGTGGATCAACTTTAATTGTACTAAAGAAATGTGATTTTTTAAAAAATAAAATTTTTCATTTGAATTTCAAGAGACCTTTGCTTTTCACAGCAAAAAATATTGTTGACAGTGTAAATGCTCCAGAACAGGGATACTGTGAAGATACTTAATTTCGAAGATACCTAAAAAGTGGATAATGCACTGAAGCTAAGAGTTTGGACTTTGAATCTTAGTTCAGATACTTAGTTAACTTTTCTGAGATTCTGGGGATAATGTTACCTATTTGATAGGGCTGTGAAAAAGATTTAATGAAATAAGACATGCAAAGCACACAGCATTGTATTTGGTGTCCTCAGTACTCATAAGTAGAAGCAGATTCTATAGCAAATAAATTTTATTTTTCCCAAAAAGCAAAAAAAACCCAAAAAAACAAAAAAACTAAAAAACTATATTGACGTCCTGCATTTTTTCAGTACTATGAAAAATGATCCAAAACTTGTACCATTGCAGAGTAGTATAGGTAACAATAAAAAGCCAAAGATAAAGAATTATTCCAATTTTATACAAATTAAACAGTGGTACTACAATCAGAGCTTCTGGGCCAAATAAAACAAATGGCAAATCTAATTCGCATTCATGCACACAAATATACATACTACATAAAAGGAGCTATGAGATAAGAGGAAATCACAACATACATTTACCTGAAAGACCTGAATTTTAACCTAGGGTCTGTCACCTACTATCCTACAACCTTGGCAACTTGCTTAACTACTCTAAGGCTCAAGTTTCTCCCCTTACAAGAGAAGGAGAACAAGCTCTACCACAGAGATTAGTTGGGAGGGTTAAAGGCTGTACATGATGAGGTTTCTTAAATTTGGAATGCAAGGCCCCCTGAATGGTGGCTGTACACACCTGTGGGATCTGATATGTCAACAGCTTCCATCAAATCATCAAATAATTACCTGAACCCCAAAATCTTAAAAAATGTTGCAGGTTTGTCAAAACTCTCGAAAATCTTTAAAGCTATAAATGATTTTTAAGTATTACTATTTCCACAAATTAGTGTTCTGGGAGGCTGGTACAAATTAATTTTGTAAGAATTTTAACATTCCATGAACATGGGGGAAAGAGAATTCTTATACATGTAAACTTAAACCAATGCCTGCACCCATAGCTTAAGAAATTCCATCAAATAAGACTGAGAAACTCACTGATGATTACAGACACTATTTTTTATATAACATCATCTGACAACTGTGGTGCTAACTGGTTCAGCTGTGTGTGTGTACTACTGTACTAGCTTCCTACCTGGCACCCCTCCAATACATTCTCCACATTGTAGCCAATGCTCTTTGTAAAGATATATCCTCTTGGCTAAAAACCCATAATGGTTTCCTATTTCACTTCGAATAAAGTCTGAATTCCTCTCTAGGTCTACAAGGCCCTGCATAATCTGGCTCCAGTGAATAACCAATCTTATCTCATGTCACTTAGTCCCTTGCTCATTACACGCTACTCAGGTGCTGTCCAACAGAAATGTAATGAGAACCACAAACGTAATTTTAAATTTTTTAGTAGCCATATTTTTAAAAAGTTCTTAAAAAGGTAAAATTAATTTGAATATATTTTATTTAACCCAATATACCCAAAATATTATGGTATCAATATGAAATCAATATAAAATTCTTAAGATATTTTCATTCTTTTTATCATACTAAGTTTTCTAAATTGGTGTGTATTTTACACTTAGAGCACATCTCAACTGGGACAATCCACATGTGGCTCGTGGCTACTGTAACGGACAGCATAACTCTAGCTGCACATCTTCCTTCCATCTCGGGATGGACAGTTCTTTCCGGCCCTCCAGCCTCGCACGTCTGGTTCCCTCTTCCTGGAAGGCTCTTCCTGGCTCTTCTCATGGCTATTCTTTTGCCTCCTTCCTCAACTCAATTTAAACGTCACTTCCTAAGACGAGCTGTTCCCGTAGCCTTAGGAAACAGGTCTCCCCATTTATTCCCTAGCAGAGTACTGAGGAGGTCACAGTTGTCTGAAGACTTCTCTCATTTTGTAATTTTTTTTTTGCTTGCTTTTCCTTGCTTTTTAAATACTTGTTTACTGCCTGTCTTCCACCACTACACTCTAATTATTGCTCCACAAGGACAAGGATTAGTTTTACTCTGTTTGCCACAGACATGTCTGAGACACTGAAATTTTGCTGAATAAGTAGACATCTATACATATTCTTAGTTTCTCTCTAACCACTTATTTCTATACATGATACTGAAAAACAATTGGTGGCATAGAAAATATATATACACAGTTATTTAAATTATCATGCAAACCAAGTAAAGATGTTTATAAGGTATAAGAAATCTTTCTGATTTTCAAGTAATACATTTTTATTTTTATTTATATATTTACTTTTTTGTGAGGAAGATCAGCCCTGAGCTAACATCCATGCCAATCCTCCTCTTTTTTTGCTGAGGAAGACTGGCTCTGAGTTAACATCCATGCCGGTCTTCTTCCACTTTATGTGGGACGCCGCCACAGCATGGCTTGACAAGTGGTGCGTCAGTGCACGCCCGGGATCTGAACCCGGGCTGCCAGCAGCAGAGTGTGGGGACTTAACCAATACGCCATGGGGCTGGCCCCAGGTAGTACGTTTTTATAAAGATCAAAAGAAACAATCACTTCATTTAAAATTACAAATACTATCTAATGAAAAGTAAAACTTTAAATTCAGATCAAATCATAAGGCATTTCTAATATTCCTCTTTTCTGTGCTTTCCAGAGAAAAGTATTGTGTTAACTGCGGCGTATTTGGCATTCACATTTGTAGACTCAGATCACCCTAGTCTCCTAAAGATCTACAAGTCTACAGTCTATAATTGCTAAGTAATTTCTACAATTAAAGCGAGAAAAGAAAATTCTAGCAACTACAAGTGGCACTTGAACAAAGCTAAACTTTTTAGTTAAGATTTAAACAAATTAAACTTTACTTTTTTGGCTCTGGCTTCTCATTTTCCAAATTATTTACTATAATTCTAAAGTGAGATCCATGATTCACTTAGACATTTTATACTGTTAGGTGGAAAGGCGGTCACTGAAAATTACGAACAGTTTTTGATACATATTTTAATAAAGTCAATACAAACAAAAATCACATAACTGATCAAGACAAAGAGTATGTCGTTTGTGAGAGGGAATCATATTAAAGTTATGAATCATTTTTTTTTAGGTTGAAATCTGAGACTAAACAGGTAAAAAATAGGAATAAGAGTTTAGTGTCAGCAGATGGAAAGACTGTATCATTCACGTTGAAATACCCAACAGCTCTACCCCGTCATACTATGCTCACCGAGCCAAGTCCTCTGTTATTAACAGCAGTATAAAGTACACATCTGCAGAGGCCATGGCTGCCTTACATGAGACACGCAAACCCACAATCAAATAACTATGAGAGATATATAACGGTCCAGGAGCTATATGTGTCTTCATTTAATCTTCATTATAACCTGAAGGGGTAGATATTATAATAACCCCCACCTTGAAGATGGGCAAACTGAGGTTTACAGAGGTTAAATAGTTTGCCTGCAAACTTTGCTCTGCCCAACTGTTGAACCAAAGAATTAGGTCTGGACATTTTTTTTCCCCACTAATGGGAGGGAAAGGCTTAGACACAGTTTACTGCCATCCCTATATAAACGTAATTCTGAACGCGAGACAGCCAACTTCTCACATCACACCTCCTCTGCCCACTAGTCTCCCCACTGCTCCCATGCTTGGTCAATTTGCTTTCCTGACAGTATCTCTAGTTCCTTGTTCATTTCTCCGCTGGAAATAACCTAGTTATGAATCTCAGCTGGAAGAAGGCAAGTCTAGTCTTGTTAGACACTGATTTTAGGATGGACCTTCTCAGTCTAACTTGGACACCCATCTGACATGTCTGGGACCTATCTCCCTGGAGTCTAATCTTTCCATAACAATCTGAATTAGAATACTTCTTAAATTTGACAATCCAACATTTAATTATTCTCGAAGGAGGCCATGCTCAGCTAGTATCCCGCCTTGGAGGTCTCTACCCAGCAAGAATCTCAGTTGGCTGCCCCCTTTCTCTGCTCAGCCATGACCACACTATTAAAGAAAACACTGCCATAAAATATTAAATATTAATAGACTATAGTGTATTTAATTGTGATGGTACTATTCACAAATTTATTCTAATACGAACACTTTTATTGTATATAATGTTTTTTTCTTAGTTTTTAACATCTTTCTTATGTGATACCCAATATTCTGTCACTCTTTCTGGAATAAAGTAGTACACTGGGTCCACATTTATTAGGAGCCATCAATAATAGTATATGTGTATATATAAATATATAAAATACATAATATATAATTCATAACCAAATAGACTGTAAATTAAAGCAGACTGACATTATATCATTATAATTTTGCTTTAATTTACAGTCTGGTTATAAATTACATTTTACTGTGGCTACAGGTATAAGATCTGGCTAGTATCAACAGAACAATTATTATTTTAGAAGAATAAAATTGCGTAAAGAGTTGAGATTGTGTGAAAAAAGGATCACTCTTTAATTTTTTATAAAGCTAGGAAGTTTGCATTTTAGCCCCAGCTCAGCTACTAGGCAGTTTTATGACAGTGGCCAAGTAGCAAACTGTCTAAAACTCAGTTTTCTATCTGTTAAATGTACTCTTTATACTGATATCTAAGGTTCCTACCAGTTAAAAACTCTGGTTTAAGCCTAGCTAATGTTGGACACCAAACAATAAAAACATTTGTTCATTAACTGAGCTTAGAAAAGTGTCATCCACATATTTCACGTTGTCCTCATGAATGACTTTCATTTCATAGCTTAAATTAACAGTCATAATATGATGCCAAATGTTTGTTTTCTCCATAGATTTAATGCACCTAGATCTCTCTGACTTGAACACGCAGTTTTCTTGGATGTTCAAAATAATTCGTTGATGTTGGTTAATAAGTATAACGTACCTAGACTCACAAAATGAATCCAACAAGAAATAGATTTCATAGCTTTAAAAATTCAACATCACAGTAGGTCAAGCACATGAGGAACAAGGACGGAGGCAACCTGAGGTGAGGAAGAACTCTAAGCATGTTTGTCCACACAAGCTTGTCTATGCTCTGAGGAAGGACAGTTCAAGGCGCAGTCACCTGAACTACTCTGACTGGAAAACAATGCTGTAAACACAGTTCCTAGTTGGTTATAAAACACTGAAGGAACACTAGGTGTTCCTTCAACCCCTAGAATGCTTTCAGAAGAGAAGCTGATGCTAAACACTCACTACTCTGAGCACAGCACAAACTGAAACTGTAAACAGATGAGAAAAAACAAAGTGCGTGTGTTGAGGGTGATGGTTGAGTATTCTTTATTCACTTGACCAACAAATATTTACTGAGCAGTTACTTTGCGCCAGGTACAGTGTTAAGCATTGTGGATACTTTGGTAAACAAAAAACACAGCTCTTGTCTGTAAAAAACAATCTCCCACTCCTTTAAAAAAGAGGAGGAAGAAGAAGAATAACAAGAAAAGAAAACATCAATATCAATTTCCTCTTTTTGGTACTCCCTCCTTTATCTCCCATTGTGAGTTGGCTGAATATTAAACTTACGCATGCCGTGTATTTCTTTTAAGGGTGAAAGATCCAGAATTTTCAAAATTTGTAAGCTAATTACGAAATTAAAAGCTAAAATCAAAACTAGAAAGAGTTTAGAACATGTTTTATTTATTCTGGAAAATAAAATATTCTGATTCTCAGTTCTATGGTTTACTTTTCCTCTACACTTTCTCATTCACATTTTTCAATAAGGAAAAAAAAACTCCCACAAAACTAAGTGTATAAGAATACAGTACTAATAATTTTGATGGCTTATATTCAACTGAAAACATATTTAATAGTCTTAATTTTGCCATCGAGTTCAAAAGTTCTTTGAAAACATCTTTTCCCTTTTAAGTAACATGACTCCAAATAGTTAATTTTAATCAGTGTTTTATGTCATGATTTGGTATTTGTTATTTAACAAATGCTTGAACATGTTTCTCCATTCACCCATTTTCTATAAAAGTGTCTAGGAGCAAGTCTAGACCAATGTCCACTGCCTCTGATTACACTGATCCTCTGTAACCGGATGTCTTTACAATGTATAATTAGTATACACAGAACAATTATTCACACATTTAAATAGAACTAAATCTAAAAAATGTAAAGCTATATACTAATTTCAAGAATACAAAAGTAAACAATGGAAACCAACTTTAATTCCATGAGTAAGCTATTTTGCCTCCTCTCTCTTAAATCAAGTGCTCTGATTATAATCGAAGGATCAGGATGGGGACAGAGGAGGCAAAGGGCATTTGCAGTTCACATGTGGCAAGAGGCTTGGACAAGAGGAATTTCTCCTCTCCCCTCACAGCACAGATTTATACATAACCTGAAAAGTGCAGCTACAGCAACATTTCAAGAATGCCTGAAAATGGCAAGGGGTCAAATCCTAATCACAGATATTTCAATCATTTTGTGAAATATTAAAACATTTATTCAGTTCATACTAAGCAATCCTAAATTCTACACTTCAAGTCTCTATCTGAAAAACATTCACAGAAAAAAAAAACTAGAAGAAATGTTGCAATTTCCTTTCCCACAAGAGAATCAAACAGTACAATGTTTATACAAATGAAACATAGAAAAATAAATAAAACATTTCTTAATTTCCTTAATATAGTTTAAGGTGGTATAGTGGCTACCTCTTTTCTTTTTTTTCATGAAAACCTCTTTCCTATTCTCTGCACCACGTTATGTAGGACCTTTAACAATATAATGTACTGAAAAATAATTAAAAATCATTTCCTAAACTAATTAGGTTCATAACCACCTCCACGCATTCTCCCATTCATCTTGTGGTTAAAATCTCACAACATTAGCTTGAATTGCATCTCCGCCTGACACGTTTCAAGCAGTGAAGCAGATTAGTGTGCCTCAGAACACTTTACAGGCTTTCGTTATCAATCAGGTTAGTTCCAGTGAGGCTTGCAGCAAAATTATCTTATTCGAATGAACTCTGAGGGGCTGAAGTAAACAGAGCTGGAGCCCGCCGCTCTTCCTCACTTCCCATTCATTTATTTCCTTTTTCTTTACTTAGACTTACAGCACTTGCCATAGAAAGAGCGCATGTTAAATATCCCTGGAGTGTCACAATATGTAATACAATAAAACAGATTACAACCCTACCTTTCTTTCACAGCAGTGGTGCCAAGCACAGGTACACCGGAGCAATCAATTTGTTCTGCAGACAGTAAGGCTTTCCTGGAATACTAATGTACAATCTCTTTTCTTCCTCCTTTGCCTTGACTCCCCAATGCCCGGGTCCCGACCAATACAAGCAGGAGGGCGGTATGTCTTCTGCTGAGATAACCACAACTACTAATCAAGTCTACGTGTACAAGGGCACAGGATTAAACCTCCACCAAGCTTGAGTCAGGGTTTGAGAGCAGCTAAACACATGCACAGCACGGTCAAAATTACACACACACACACACACACACACACACCCACCCACGCCCGTGCCATGAAAATACAGATGTGTTTACTTTGGTGAACTAATTCACCACACTTTATCACTGATAATTTTTTATCTCAGGGGCATAAAATTATCTCCTGTTGAACTGAGGGTTTAGATCCAATAGTACCCAACAACAATCATGTTTTTCCAGAAACAACAATCATGATCAGTATTCTCTGCATTAAACTGTTCACTGTTTTTAAAACAAGGCAGTTTTCTAAACTGGACTATTCAGTATGGTTTACGTGGACTTATTCTTTCAAGTATTAACACAGGGTTAATAGACTCAGCAAGGATTCTTAAGATTTTGCACTTAAAAAAGTGCTGCAACAGCTCAAGTACACTTCTTCAAGAAAAGCACGTGTACCACCAACAATGAAAAGATGTCTAAAGGTTTTCTCTTATCTTGAAGTTTCACATGAAGTATAATCCGAAGCTATTTTAAAAATATTTTCAAGCCTCAAAAATTATTTTAAAAACATCTTTAACACTTTATAATTATGGTAGCATGTTGGTATATTTATCTCAGGAATCCAGAGTTTTGAGGTTCCTTTCAATTAAGCATTTTCACTTGGCTTTTTCTTTTATTCAAAATATGAAAAGGTATGCCTATCATTGAGAAGGGTGATGACAGAAGTTGTTAAATATTTTCTAACAACACGCATTACCTCATTTTAATTTGCCTGCCTTCCTTTTCACATAACTCTTGAAAAGTCCTGACAGTCAAGGGGCTGCAAACTGAGCAATAATTAACAACAAAACACTCTAGATAATCGGAAAAACTTATGAGGAGGCTTCCTACACCAGCTCTATTTTCACGTCAACAACTGTTTTAACACCGCTAAATACATGTGGCTTATTCTGCACTCTTCCTTTTTCTTAAAAAAAAAATTCAGCTGGAACAATTAAGAAATGCTAGGGCCTTCAATGAAGTATTGCAGTAATGTTTAATCGATACTGATGTGTCTGTCCTTGACACGCTGACCATGTCATCAGGCTACTGTCATGTGATATCATGTCATCTCCCCACCTGGCTGGTGACCTTGTCCTCTAAATGACCTACAGCTTCCCTCAAGTAGCAGGAGGCCCCTCCCCGCTGTCTCAGCAAGGTCGAATGGGTCAGCGTGTCCTCATCTGTAATCCACCACCATTTGTCAGCAGGGAGGCTGGAGGAGGCAGGCTTGCTACAAGGGGAGAATGCCCAATTAGGCAGCTGTCACACAAAGCATAGGCTGCAAAATTATCCCCTGTCAAAAGAAAGAGCAGCTGCGGGTGCCAATTACAGCAACCTTTCAACCCTTTAGGTACTGGAAACAACACAGAAGTAAATGAAGAACAATTAGTGATAACAAATCGATGAATTAGGACAGTAAATTAGAAATTACTAGCAGGTGAGCGTGGGTCATACATGCCATAAGGGCACACCAGACTCCAGGCAAGGGCAGGGATGCACAGAATCACACTACCCATTTCCTTGCATATAGATTTCCCCTCCAGCATTTTCTTTTTGCAAACCTAAAATCTTTTAAAATAGCCATAACCTAAAAGTGGATATACCTTTTTACTTTTCATGGAGGACTCAAATACATTGCTTCCGGAAAGGAGGAAAATCCTTCAGAATAATACGTCTAGTTAATTCTAAATTGTTCTTCTTATACGATCCATCAAGTTACCCCCTCAAAGTTAAACATGACCCACAAAATCCAAAATATCAGTTCAAACAATCACACTTAAAATATTACCCATCTTCACAAAGGACTTGCCCTGATTCTACTTTAGTCACACTTACAGGGAACCATCTCTTTAAGAAAGTAACTGGGATGAATTCTGAGAAAACTAGTATGTTAATATCATCATGTTGAAGTTAAATTTCTCTATACTATGTAATTTAGTGTATAAAGAAATAACTCCAATGTATGCTTCTACATATGATACACACAAGAAAATATCAACTATAAAATTACTCTCTCAGATTATTCTGCTTTAATCCTGCAGAGGTGATATACATTAAGTCTCAAGCATAGAAAGCCAATTCACTTGGACTCTATCCAACTAATGTCTGGTAGGGAGCCCTCGCAGGCAACAAAGGAGGGACAAGATGGGGAAACAAGCCCCACAAAGGAGAGGGAATCCAATATGGCTACTAAGCGTTTATGGACATGGCTTCATTGTGTCTTCCAAAAAGTGATGTATGTTCAGAAACAACTTTCTTAAAGTCCATTTTAAACTAAAATTATTTTTTTTTCCTTAGAACAAAGCATGTGTCTTCCTAAACCAATCCTTTGAAAGTTGAAAAACCTGCCTGATCAGTGCTAGAATTTCTAAAGCAGCAGGGGTCATGGCCCCACTAGAATCCTGAATCACAAATGGGTAAAGGTGAGAAAGCAGTGAGGCAACAAAGAAGCACTTTATTCATCCCCCTGACACATTACAACTAGATCACAATTGCCACGGGGAAAAGTTCATAATTCCTAGTCCCTGAGTCAAGCCAGTAGATAAAATTTCCAGGAGATAAATGTTACGGGGAGAAAACTTCTCCATTAAAAGTTTATCTGAGAATTTGATTTATAAATTATGTTTCACCCTTTAAAAAAATGGGCATTTACAAATTTTCTTAAGTTTAGAATGCAACCTTCTAAAGTGAGACAAGGAATTCAAGGAAAGAAATGGCAAGTAGATAGGAATGAAGGAGTTAATGCCCTTAGAATTCAGCTTCCATCATACATGGGTGACTATCTCTTTAAATGATTTAAATCCTCTCCATCAACTACAAAGCTGTTTTGAAGCCCTTTAGCTTTGTTCTTCACATGTGTTCTAATTAAGAAATGACCTTGTCACTACACACACAAGAAATCCAGGCTTATTTCCTACAGCAAAAATTCACAGAGCCCCCAAAAAAGAAAAAGGGGGGAAAAAGACTTCTTCCTCAGTTCCTCACTAAAGGCAGTTGTTGGTTGGCTGAACGCTGAAGCAGTTTCACTGCATAATTGTTGTTGTTGAATGTCACAGGGCGGGTTAGTGTGACCTTGAGCTGCAGCAGCAGCACAGCAAGGGTCGAGATGCCTGCAGGCGTCCTTGTACTGGATTTGCAAGACAAAAACCTTCAAACTGGCTGAAGGACATCTTAAATCTCTTCAAAGGTTTTCCGAACTAATCTGGGCTGCTCTTAGCAGGATCTGTGCCAGTGTGAGAAGCAAAATTAAAAACAAGGTCTTTGACAGGATGTTGTCTCCTCTTAACCCTTCCCAAGCAGAATGGAACAAATCACAAGCGTTCTGGAGAGATGGTTTACCTAGAAGCATTCTTTCATAACAAATTATGTAAGCAGCAGTCACAAAGGATGGGGCCACTATTAGTCCTCAAAACTAAACCCTCCCATTGCACTTACTAAAGAATTCGGGTCAATTTTTTTCTTGACCATATTTTAGTGTAGTGAATGTAAATTTAAAGCTCTATTTATCTTTCAGATTTGTAGCACAGTGATAGATTAGAACTAAGGAAGTATTTCCATCAACATTCATTTCTAGAATTTTCTTTTTCTTTTTTTTTAAAGCATAAGCTTTTAGATAAAGTCACCAACTTCATGGATATTACATATAGCTTACTAAAATTACAACAGGTGAAGAAAATTACACCATATGTTTACTAAATTCCTTATTCCTAACATGATGGATACACTGTTAAGAGGAGGAAAAAATCAGAATAGTGCAAGTGAACATAAGTAAAGCAAGATAAAGCCATCTCAGTCTTGTTATAGGAAATCAGCATGACATTTTGTCACTGTGTTGTAGTATTTTCAGTGCATGGGTCAAAAGAGAAGGTATTAATGCCGGCAGAGAGTGTGTGTGTTCCCTGGCAATGCTCTCAAAGTTTAATTTAGTAGCTATAGCTCTCAAAAAATGGTCTACGGGAACAAACAGCTGTAATACATAAAATGCAATACCCTAAAATCAGTGTATCTCCACCTACAACATGTTGGTTTGTCATCATCAGACACAAGGTATGTCACGATTGGTCGTAAAGAGTATTTAGTGTAAGATATAGAATTTATTAAGGTCCAATAGGTTGCAAATTATGCCCTGTGAAAAAAATAGACTAAGTAACTGCAAGATTATGCTGAGTAACAACCACACGTTCACTCCCTTGAATTCAGATATGGCTTCCTGAATGGGGCAGGAGAGGGTAAAGTAATCCCTAGTAAGTAGATAACACACACACACAGGAGTGAACAGTACATGTGAATTTCTTCTTTAGTGACTGTGCATAAGGAGACGAGTATATACTGTGCTAAATGCTATGGCTAAAGTCTGTAAAAAGTGCTCTAGGAACAGAGAGTGGGCAGTAGGTTTTCAGTTCACATGTGTATGTGCCTTAGGTGGTGGTCGGTGATGGTGAAAAAAATGAGGGAGAGCTGGCCAGGGATAAGAGAATGGTAGCCATTCTAGGTCACAGAAATAGCACTCAAAAGCAGGGAAGAGCTGAGTGTGATACAGGAAGGGGGTGGTCCACTGTGATCGCAGATTAGGCTGGAAATGCAATGGGGACCAAGGACTTTGAATCAAGGCCATGCCAAGGAGCTGGCCTTTATCTGGTGGGCAGTGCAAGGTTTACAGGCAATGGTGTGATTAAATTGCATGTTAAAAAACAAGAAGAAAAACAGAAGCTGTAGGATTGTTGATGGCTTGTGGGGGAGAAGAAACTGAGACGAATTAGTGCAGAGAAGAAAACATGGTCAAAATAAGGCAGGGGCAGAGGAACTGAAGAAAAACACAACTCTGAAAAACAATGAAGGCTGGGTTTGAATATTTAGAAATTAATTTGTATAACATAAATAGTGCTATAAAATAGGGTATTTTAATAGCAAATTCATTAAATCAAAAAATGATAAAAATAATTACTGTATCTCAAGCCGAAGTTTGTAAAACACCATATTGACATGATTTGTACAAAGTCTGAAGAAAACTAAGAACCCCTGGAGAGGTATTTAACAAAGAGAATCAGATTCTGTTGGGGATTTGAACTCTATACATTTCAAATAACAATGTTCATTAAGTATCAGGTAAGGATTTTGCTTAGTGAGGCAGCAACATGTACCTTTTCAGAACAGTGTGAGGGCATATTTTCCTTGGCTATAAGAGAGAGATGTCTAGGTTCACCCACGATGTGGTTGCTGGAGCTGTGAGTTTTATCAACACTAATGAGAATAAAATGAACTCAGCAAACATTTATTGAGTTTCTACTATGTTTTAGACACAGAATTAAAAAACAAGTCCCCAACAGTCTATCAGCTTCACGCCTCTAGTGTATCACTTATAATGGTAAGTCCCTAAACTACAGTCCACACCATGACACCATCACACAATAAAAAGACTATGAGTAAAAAGAACCCTGAGCTGTCAGTGATTTAAGTCTGCACGAGCAGCCATCTTGGTATTCCCATGCAGCTGACAGGTACACAATGCAATTCCAGAACTCTCTGGGAAGACCCAGTCCCCATGTAATTTGAAGAGAGTTGTCAAATACTCTAGACACTGACTGTCCTGCTAAGACTTCAGAAAGAATTTAACAGAATATCAGCCAAGGTAAGAGGGCAGGGAGTGAAAAAGAACAGGAGTCACTAGGGCCAAGTAACTATCTGCCAGAGAGCAGACTGTGCTTTTAGAAAAAGAGAGCCAGCATCAGGGATCGGGTTGAGGTAAGTGGAGGGGAAGGTCAAACAAAGGAGAGAAGAAGCAAACATTC
The DNA here is from genome assembly GCF_020826845.1 of Diceros bicornis minor. NCBI lineage: Eukaryota > Metazoa > Chordata > Mammalia > Perissodactyla > Rhinocerotidae > Diceros > Diceros bicornis. Next base: position 17,347,899 of record NC_080766.1, read on the forward strand.
TGAAGAGAAGACTTCTCACTCTCGCTAAGAAGAAATATACTTTACTCTGTTATCACTAAGAAAATGACCAAACCTCCAAACCCTCTGGAGTAAAAAGAATCATCACAGGAGAAGTACTTGGAGGTTCACAAGTCATGAACAGGGCTAGCACTTGAAAGCCAGGGTACTGACAGGGCACAACTAGGAATGACTTTACCAAGTATCCACAAATAAAATGACTTCTCCTTGAGTAAGCATCTCTGTCTTATAGCTGCCAAGCCAACACCGGTAATAGGTTCCAGTACATTCTATGTCTAGACATTAATAGAAGGGTGGGTAATATGATAAGCCTTGCAGATATTAAAAAAAAACAAACAATTTATTAATCCACAAAGTTAGGTTATAACATTATTGAAATAAAAATACAGAATATTTTGTTGGCAATTAGACAAGTAAATTCCTGTAAAGCAGCAATTCTCCAAGTGTGGTCCAGGGACCCCAAAGGTCCCCATGATCCATTCAGGAGGCAGATGAAGTCAAGACTACTTTTATAATATTAAACTGTTATCTGCTTTTTTGTCTGTCTCTCTCATGAGTGTACAATGGAGTTGTCCAGAGGCTACATGATAGGCGCCACTGCACTGGTGGCTAATGAGATGCATCCTATATATTCTTGTGTTTTAAAATTTTCTCAGTTTAAATTTCTAATATGGCAAATATTCGTTGATATGAACCTCATAAACAAAACTCTCTTATTTTTAATAAAATAATTTGAGTATAAAGGGGTCCTGAGACCAAAAAGTTTGAGAACTGCTGCTGATCCACTAAAATAAAGAGTCAAGAAGTACAAACTTGGTTCTGATTTTCAAACAAAATCTCTACTTTCTAATTTTTCAAGAATTCACACTATAGCTATGCCAGATAAATACTGTTCTCTATGCAGAAACGTCTCCAAGACCCAGGTGGGGAAAGAAAAAAATGACCTTTTTAAAAACGTTAGTAGACTGAAGGAGATACGAAATATCTCCCATCTTTGCACATCACTACTATTCTGAACTTACCATACAAGAAGTAACAAATCCACATATATTTATAAAGAAGCTGTTATGTGTTGAGAGCTGATGATGGAAGGACAGCTAAGTGACAAACCAGCCCTTAGTGGGCTCACAATCCTGTCAGGAAAAATATAATCAGCACCATAGTGAGAAACTACTAAGAAAAGGCATGAACTACATGGAAGAAGCATGGAAGGGCCGATTCTTGGGAAGAAGAAGGTGAAAACGCAGGAGACACTGTTCTTAGTAAAGGCACTCCACAGAGGTGGCCTGTGAATCGACTCCAGCAATAATCAAGGCTTTGCCAATTGGAAAAGCAGCTAAAATACATCCTTTAGGCGGTAGCAGAAGTATCAGCTCCAGTAGGGAAGAATTTGACAAAGTAATTTGATGTCTGTTGAATTTAGTGATGAAAGATTTGGATTTATAATTTCTTAATTTCCAATCTGTCATAGATAGAAGCTTTTTAAAAGTACAATGAAAGTAATTTATTTAAAAAACGAAGTGAAAACAATCAAAAACTGGTCCTTCGCCACAGGTATTTTTTTTGTGGGGGGTGAGGAAGATTAGCCCTGAGCTAACATCTGTTGCCAATCTACCTCTATTTACGTATGGGATGCCGCCACAGCAGGGCTTGATGAGTGGTGTGTAGGTCCACACCCGGGATCCGAACCCTCGAACCCTCGAACCCTGGGCCGTGGAAGCAGAGCAGGCAAACTAAACCACCACGGCACCGGGCGGCCCCCACCACAGCTATTTTGAGAAGCTCAGAGAACAAGCCGCAAGATGGCGGTAGGAGTGGCTAGAGCGGAAGATAAAAGCTCAAGCTAGAAGTTGGCACAGGTTGTACTACCAACTATTTTCTAAAGTAGATGCAAAAAAGAGAATAAACGAGGTCTGAAAATGACTAGTATATGTCTAATCCAGAATGGGGAAATTCTAGTTATCTAAATAAACTGCATAATAAGCTCTACTGTTAGAATCACACTAATTTCAGACGTGCAAACCATGTGCCACGTGGTTGAAAGGCAAATGTAGCAGAGAAATCACGGAGCATATCAGGTTCACCACAGTTAATTTAAGTGAAAAAGACCAGAGTTTGTATAAGAGAAAGTGAATTGACACTTTGATCAACACATGTTAATTATTTCCTTTGAAACCTTTCATGGGAAAGAAAACAACGGAGTTGACATGGAGGGTTGGTATAGTGGGGAATTTTCCTCCCAAAATGATGTTAGTTGTATCAATTAAGGTATTAAGTAAAAGACAAGGAAAATCAATTCTTTAAAGACACCAAATTCAGAAAAATGTTAATTATATTAATGTTTCCAATTTTAACAGTGATTAGGACTGATTAAGAAAGGCCTATTACTTTTCCACCGTCTTGATGCTATTGGGATCGCTGAATTATTTTGCTCAGAGAAGTAACACAAGGAAATTGGAGTTTTAGGAAGATCTCACGGCTGAGAGAGACGGGGACAAGGACAGAAGTAAGGAGGCCTAGCAACACAGGCGCTCCAGGTGAGGAATGAAGTCTGAACGAGATGCTGGCGTGGGAAGGGGGACTGAGGAATAGGTGGAGCAGTGTTGGAAACTACCAAGGCTTCATTTGAGCTCAGCATCCCAATTTTCCTGCCAGGCTGTTCATGAAGTCACTGAGATGGCCAAGTTAGTTTACTGCAGTTAATCCCAACTAAATGACTCACCCAGATTCTGGATTGATCTTGGTTTCACAGTACCATGTTCTCACTGAAAACTTTGTGTAGAAGTTCAAACATGTTTTCAAAGTGTTATTTCTTAAATTAAAAACATTACTTTGAGAAGTGTTTTTTAAAGTCTGGGGAAGGCATTCCATGTAGACAATTAGCCTCGCTTTACCAACTTGGCAACCCAGTCTGTTAGAACCAGCTGAATCACTGGCCACTTTTCTCTCTTCACACAGATACTTCTGTAACTGATAGAAAAGTTCTAGCACTCAAGACATATGTTGAAATAATCATCAATTTAATTGAACTAGAAAAAAAATGTACAATGAAGAACTCTTCCCAATGAGAAATCATGAGATATAACAATAAAAATTCCATTTAGTGAGAAAATCAGTACATTCAAGCGTTTAAGCTAAATTGATTTATGGTCAATTATCTAATTCTACCTGAGATATTCAGTGTTTTTTGTATTATCAATATTTATCAAAATTAGATAATAAATGTTACACTCCGAGATAGAGCACGGAAAGCTTTTGGAGTCCTATGAAATACGATAAAGAGTGCTTTTATTTTGTTAGTTATATGGGATGACTACTTCTTTCAAAAGGGGGAGCTAACAAGTGAGCAAGGGAAATCTGGCCTCAGACACCAAGGAGCTTTATAAACACTTCATGCTTTATGTGGTTTGCTATATTCATTTCATCAAATTCTTTTCCTTTATTTTCTAATCACCCTCTTCGGCCATTTAGAAGGACATTACTATACTTAAAAACACAGCGTCACTGTTTTTGGAGTATAGCTGTATGACAGACAAACTCCAGGAAAACCTCATGAAATATATTAGTTCCGAGTCTTCAACTGTATTCTACTGAACACTACCTCCTGAGATATATACAAGATCCTCCTTTTGGAGATTGACAGTCCACTGGCTAATGGAAGGTGTACTGAAAAGATATTACTACTCGACTTCGCCAAACTTATGTGACCATGGGCTCCTCATTCACATGGAAAAATTGTTTAACTAACCACATTTCAGAAAACATACACAACATATTCACTTTTAAAATCTTGAAACATTTTTAAATATATGTAAATAATATAGATAATCACTAACAATTCATTTTTATATGGTTTCAAAGTTGTTCACTGCACATTCTAAATAACCTGTCGTCTTTTCTATCTGGGAGAAAGATGTAAATTTGATCATTTTTAAAGGACAACTTATTGGCTAGTATATTTACCAGCTGGCTATCCATGATTTATTTATCCAACTGGTGTAAGTGGTTGTTGGTTACATGGTAAAACAAGGGTGTTTACAAATTAAAAACAACAACAAACTAATTATATCTTGCGGGTCACAAGAGTATGCATGGTTATAATTTTCATTTTAACAAAAATAAAAGTTGAGAATTGGGGTTCAATATCAACTATGTCTTATCAAATATAAAAGCAGATTTCAGACTATCAAACAGTCATTAACACATAATTATACCTGAATGAAAGATTTCTTAGTATTTATAAATAAAAATCTGGTTGATTTAAAATCTCAATTTAGAGGAAAAAATAATATATGAATATACGAAGAATGACTGGCAACCAAATAATTACTAATAATTTTATAGTGTTTTTATTTAATAAATATAATGTTTTAAAGATTTTCTTGCTGAAATTACCAGAAAGGATAAGCAGAGTGATTAAAATAAAAGATAAGTAGAATGATTAAAATAAAAAGTTCATCACTGGGTTTTCTTAATATAATCAGAATAGTGAAGAAAAAGGAGTTCGTATTATCACTGTGTCAACCATATTCAGGAAAGAACAAATTTGGCTCAAAGTGGCCATTCCCTTTTGAAACATGGTCCATGAAAACACCATGAATTTTAGGATATTCTATCCGCTCTCTCTTCCAACCAGTGTTTTCAGCTAGCGAACTGAAAGTGAACTCTTCACATCTAATTATGAGCACAATAATCAATCAGTGTCTCTTCCCTGTTTTCTTGGAGTGCTTCTGCCCAGGCATAAGCAGCATTAAGTCCAAGAGATTAAGACATGACAAATTCATTTAGGTTGCACCTATACTAGAAAACAGGAGTGTTAATCCAACTAGAATTAACTACTCACTCATCTCTTTCTGTTGCACTGCCCAGTTACTTACGTTAATTATTTTATCACTTCTCAGAAATGCTAATATAATACTTGCCCTGTAAGAGGTAACCATTTTATATAATTCAAAAAGTAATCATTGCCTTAGAATATAATAAACCCACAATAATCAAACATGCTTCTATTTTTCTCAAAACAGTAATTAACTTTTTATCTGAAATTGGATTGCTATTTCAGGTTGTTGTATTAACTGTCCATTTTCACTGATTTTTGGTAAAAACAAATTAGGTACCATCAACACAAATACTATTTCTTATTTCAAGTTTCCCAATCCCTCTCTCCAAAAGCAATCTACACCTCTGAATTCTCAAGAATATTTTTTGTGTCTTTCTTATGGCATTTAATCTCTTTCTACTGTTTGATTAAATATTACTATATTTATCCTTTCCCTGTAAGTTCCTTAACTATAGAATTGTATCTTATTCACTTTTTTTTAAAACCACATTGTCTAAATGAAATACTTTGTGCAAATAAAACACAAAATAAAAATCTGGTGAATACAGCTAATTTATAACTAAGAAAGGATTGTCTGAAATATATTAAAATAATGATGATTAAGAAGACTTAGGAACTCAGGAAAAATAATCTCACCACCTATCTCCAAAATTTGGGTCTCTGCTTTCTGAGAAAGGAAATTGAGAAGGCTGCTGAGAAGTAGCTCTGCTGTCATCTGAAGTCTTCAGATTCCCCACTCCTTCTTCAGTCCAGTATGCATCTTAAGAAGAGGAAAAAGATAGTTTGGCATCTATTTCAAACCAGATTCTAAAATACTTTTTGTGAAGTTCCATAAACTTTTCCCAATACCTTTTCTTGTTGAAGTTTCATGTAGAAGTCATTTGACAGAGAATTATGGATTGTTTATGAAATATCAATTGTTCATTAAAGGAAAGCAACAGATCTTTGCTTTCTAGACAATATATTTACTTAAAAGCAGTTTTTCAAAAAAAACTGTGATAAAGGTTTATAGTTGCCAGGATGCACTTATTAACCTTTGCTAATTTCAAATTTCTGTCAAATTAATTCAATTAAGTTACCTCTAACAATTCTCCCATAGGTATATTTCCAAAAAAAGGAAAAAAAACAGCTACAGTTTCTTTCATATTAAGCTTTTTCTTAATACTTTCAAAATACTACCTATGTAACCATTCCAGTAGAAATTGCCTTATGTTCATAAAAAGACTTGTAACACCAATGTCCAAAGCAGCTTTAGTTTTAATAGCCAAAAATTTGAAACAACTCAAATGCCTATCAATAGGTGAATAAATTATGATATATCCATACAATGGAATATTTACTACACAGCAACAAAGAAAGATACACTATTGATATAAACAACATGGGTGAATTTCAAAATGATTATGCTGAGTGCAAGAAGCCAGACAAAAAAGAATACACAGTGTGTCATTCTATTTGCATAAAACTGTAGAAGATGCACATTCATCTACAGGGAGAGAAAACAGATCAGTGGTTGCCTGGGGATGGAGGGGGAGGAAGGTACAGGAAGGAGGGATTACAAAAAGACATTATCTTAATTGTGGTGATGGTTTCATGGTTGTATACATATGTCAAAACTTATCAAATTGTACACCTGAAATATGTGCAGTTTACTATATGTCAATTACACCTCAATAAAGCTGTAAAAAAAAAATCAAATTTCTTAAAATGTTAAATGCTTCTTAATGTAGCAGTTCCAAGTCTAGGATTTATCCTAATGAAAAAGAAATGAGAATGTCATTATATCCATTATTTATTTCTAACAGTAAAAAATTTAAAAACAGCCATTAAATGTCAAAATAAGAAGTTTGGGACTAGTTAAATTATGATATATTACATGACAGGATACTATGTAGCCATTAAAATATCATATAATTATAGTATATAATTCCATATAACATTATATATTAAGTGATAAAAACAGGAAACAAAACATTGGTTGGTATAATTAAACATATACATGTTCAGTAAAACTGAATTTTTGTTTCAAAGGTATACAAAATAAATGTAGCAACTACTTCTGCATTTAGAGGTTAATTTTTATTCTCCCTTTTTTGATGATTTATATTTTCTAGTTTCTTTACAATAAACATGTATTACTTTTGTAATAAATAAAACAAATTAAAACATGAAAGTAGCCAACAGTCTACCACTGCCCACTCCCTAGTACAAGAGACATACTCCTAAGAGGTGGTGCACATTACAGAGCTCCAGGCTATCATGTCACCCCCACCAGCGACCTACCAAACAGTAGTGAGAAGAGGGCAGGTCTGACAGGATGAACTGGAGTAATAATCAGTAAGCTACTTGCTTTACCAGTTACAAAGCACTTTCACGGACATGACCTCATTTGATCTTCATAACTTAGTGAAACAAGCAGAGAAGGCATTATCCCATTCTATAAAGCGGAAACAGACAATGAGCAGGCTAGTTTAAGTGTCATGCCCCAAAATTATAGATCTTGGAATCCAATTGGGCCTTGACTATAAATTCTGATAGGAATTCTAAGAGGAGAAGGGAACAATCTCTTTTCCTGATTTATTTTTAACTAGAAGGCAGTAATTTACACAGGAACTTAAAAAATAACCATATTTGCAATCATATTAGCATTCCTATTAGAATGTGCCAGGGACCTTGGGAATTTCCTAAGTCCCTAATCCCCACTCTCAGAAGCTATACCCAAGGCAACCTTGCTCCTTGTCAACATTACCTACTGAACCATTGAAATTCAAGTAGAATTTAATTGTTCAGTTTTCAATTACATTTCTTTCCTTCTTGGAAAATAAAAAAGTATGACCTTTTATTTTAAAGTTGGAAAAAGAGAAACTAGCCATAACTATATTTATGAATGCTACAAATAGTGACCTACAAGTTGATGTCAAAAGATCTAACTTAATGGTACTTTAAAATACCACCTTTTGGGCCAAATCTTTTTTGGTACATGTGCAGATAAGGGTCTCCAGGGGCCGGCCCAGTGGCGCAAGCAGTTAAGTGCTCACGCTCCGCTGCGGGCGGCCCGGGGGTTCACTGGTTAGGATCCCAGGCGCGCACCGACGCACCACTTGGCAAGCCATGCTGTGGCGGCATCCCATATAAAGTAGAGGAAGATGGGCACGGATGTTAGCCCAGGGCCAGTCTTCCTCAGCAAAAAGAAAAGAGGAGGATTGGCATTGGATGTTAACTCAGGGCTGGTCCTCCAAAGAAAAAAAAAAAAAAGGGTCTCCAAACAAGGCACATTCAAGAGTAAAAGTAAACATCTTCAGAGGAACATTACTAATAAGCTGGTCAGTAAGTGCTGGTAAGGCCCTGAAGCACAGGAACCCTTACAGCTCCCACTTCTAGCAATACTCCCAGGCCTACGCGAGACTTAAAAGGTAACGACAGCCAGCTCTCGTTTACTGGGCTGTTACTGTGTGTCACACACTGCGCTAAACCCTTTATATACATGATCTTTAAAATAACCCTGTGAGATGACTATTCACACCGCCATTTTACAGATGAGGAAACTGAGTTTAAATTACCCCAAATCACAAAATTAATAAGAGCTTAAAATGGAATTCAAACTCTGGCATACTTTACTTGAAACAAAGACGAGGCCTTGGCAATTCTCTGGAACATAAATCCTGACTTTTCTCTAGTACTATTTACCTACAATGGTCTCAATTTAGGTAGTACAAAACACGTGGCAATGGTACATGAAGTTCATGGGTCTACATTTTCCACGTAAAGAGTTAAAAATATCCAGAGCCCACAATTTTTGTCTGATATTTTGCCACATTCTAGAACTGTTTGTTTCAAGGGTTGGTCTCTATTAAAGCACTGTTTTAATCTTTTTGAGCTAAACATATGATTGCATGAAAGATAAATTAAAAGAATATTTGAATAAAAATTAGCAAAAGATAAAAAATAAACTACTGTCACAGATTAATATTTAAAAATTGTTTTATATTAATAAATGGGCAAATTAGCCTTAAATCCAAGTCAGTGACACAGAATGTGCCAGATGTGTTCTGAACCATGAAGATAGGAAGTATATCTGTGAATAAGAAAACATTTAAATAACTTTGTTCTAATTATATTGTAGAATATTTTGCAATCATTAAAATATATGTTTTCAGAGGCTGGCCCCGTGGCGTACTGGTTAAGTCTGTTACGCCCAGCTTTGGCAGCCTGGGTTTATGGGTTTGGATCCTGGGCATGGACCTATACCACTCGTCAAGCCATGCTGTGGTGGCAACCCACATATAAAATAGAGAAAAACTGGCACAGATGTTAGCTCAGAGTGAATCTTCCTCACCAAAAACTAAATAAATAAATAAAATATATATGTTTTCAAAAACTATTTAATGACAGACATGGTAAAATGATCAGAATACAATGCTAAGAAAGCACGATACTAAGCTATCCATTTGTTAGTTGAACAAATTCTAGGAGCTGGGCACTGTGCTGGGTGTTGGCATTATGGAGTGAACCAGACAAATGCATTCCAAGTGCTGAGCTATCTTCACTGTATTCTTTGCATGAGGAGGGCCTTCTGGCTGTTTAGATATCAGTTTAAATGTCATTTCCTCAGAGAAGCTTTTCCTCATCGCTTTATGCAAAGTAGCTTCCTCTCTACCTCTTACTTTGTTTAAACTCTTTGATGATTTTATTTGTTCTCTGTTTCCTTGATTTTTTAAATCTGTCTCTATTGAGATACTCACGGGGTTCTTGTCCTGTATTCTATTAGTAAAGTATATCACATTAATTGATTGTTTCACTGTGAAAACAACTCTTCCTTTCTGGGACAAATGCCTACTACTAACACCACACTTAATGGTGAAAGACTGAACGCTTTCCCCTCCAACAGTGGGAAAAAGACAAGGATGTCTGTTCCAGCCACGACTACTCGACGTTGGTCCAGCGAGTCTACTCAATGCAATCAGGCAAGAAATACACACAGACAGACTGGAAAAGAAGGTAAAGCTGTCCTCATTTGCAAGCAGCACTATCTTCTACGTAGATAACTCTACAGAGTCTACAAAAAAGCTACTAAAATAAGAAAGTTAGAAAGGTTGCAGGATCCAAGATCCATATACAGAAATTAACTGCATTTCTATATACTTGAAATAAATAATCCAAAAACGAAATTCAAAAAATTCCACTCACAATAGTAGCAAAAAGAATAAGAGACTTAAGAGTAAATCTAACAAAAGAAGTGCAAAACTTGTACACTGAAAACTACAAAACATTGTTAGGGGAAATTAAAGATCTAAATAAACAAAGATACATTCTTATTAAGATGGCAATTATCCCCATATCGATCTATCAAAATCCCATCATGCTTTTTTTTTGGGAGAAATTGATCCTAAACTATACATGAAAGTATAAAGGACCTAGACTATTCAAAACAATTTTGGAAAAGAAGATTAAAGTTGCAAGACTTAAATTATCTAATTTCAAAACTGACTATAAAGCTATAATAACTAAGACAGTGTGATACTGGCATGGAGATAAACATATAGATAATGAAACAGGATAGAGAGCCCAGAATAAATTCTCACTTTCACGGTAATTTGATTTTTGACAAATGTGCCATGGCAATTCAGTGGTGACAGAATAGTCTTTTTAATAAATGGTGCTGGAACAGGTGGATATTCACATGCAAAAACAGATAAATAAGTATAAACCTTTCTCTCACAACATACAAAAATAATAATTCAAAATGGATCATAATTAGAATTGTAAGAACTAAAACTACAAACCTTCTAGAAGAAAGCATAGGAAAAAATCTTGTGCCCTTAAGTTAGGGAAAGATTTCTTCAATATGACAACAAAAGTGCAATCTAATTAAAAAAAAAAAAACGAATAATTGGACTTCATCAAATTCTTCAAAACACATAGTTTAGATAAAAGACATTTGCAAGTCATATACACGATAAAGAAATGGTATCAAGAATATTAAAACTCTTAGATATCAAGAATAAGAAAATGAACCAATTTTTAAAAATGGGCTAAAAATTTCAAGACATTTCACCAAAGATCCGTGAATGTTTAGTAAACACACAAAAAGACGCTCATCATTATTACTTATTAGAGAAACACAAATAAAACCACAGTGAGAGTCTACTATACATCCACTAGAATAGCTATAATTTCTTTAAAAGACTAAAAAATTCAAAGGTTGGGGAGGATAGGCAGAAATTGAAACCCTCATACATTGCTGATGAGAATGTAAAATGGCATAGCTACTTTGGAAAACAGTTTGGCAGTTTCTTAAAAAGTTAAACATACACTTATATACTTAACCATATGACCCAGGGATTTCTCTCCCGGGTATCTACCAAAGAGAAATGAAAACATGTCAACACAAAACTTGCATGCAAATGATCACTGCAGCATCAATCATCATAGCCAAAAACTGTAAACAACCCAAATATCTATCAAGTAATGAAGGGCTAAGCATAAAGTGGCAACTAAAAAAGAAATGAACTAATAATTCATGCAACAAGCATGAACCTCAGAAACATAACGCTTAGTGAAAGAAGCTAGGTACAAAAGACTCTATTTGTATGATTCCATTTATATATGAAATGTCTAGAAAAGCCAAAATTATAGGGAGACAAAGCAGATCATTTCCTAGGACAGGAGAAGGAAGCAGAAATTGACTGCAACGAGCATGAAGGAACTCTGTGGAGTGATGAAAATGCTCTAAAACTGGACTGTGGTGATGGCTGCACATCTGAATAAATTGAGTCAAAATCATCAAAATGAACACTTACAATGAGTGAATTGTATAGTATGTAAATTGTACCTCAATAAGGCTGTAAAAAATAAAAAAAGATATACTCTTTACAGAATCATAAATTGCTTTAAAATGAATCTGATGTAAAATAAGTTGCCATTTCTCTATTTAAAATAATAATCATAATTTAAGATAAGCTTAATGTATAACAATTACTCTTTAGAGAATGCAAAAGTAGACTTAACATGACTATTCACCTCTCTTATATGCTGCTGGTGGAAATGTAAAATGGTACAACTGCTAAGGAAAACAGTTTGGCAGTTCTTTAAAAAGTTAAACACAGAGTTAACCTACTACCCAGAAATTCTTACTCCTAAGTATAAACAGAAGGGAAATGAAAACTTATGTCCACACAAAAATCTGTATATGCATGTTCATAACAGAATTATTCATAACATCCAAAGACTAGAAACAAACTAAGTGTCCATCAACTGATGAAGGGGTAAACAAAATGTGATATATCCAATACAATGGAATATTATTCAGCCTTAAAATGTACATCAGCATGTACTGATATATGCTACAACACAGACAAACCTTGAAAATTATCATGCTGAGTAAAAGAAGCCAGTCACACAAAACCATGTATTGTATGATTTCATTTATGTGAAATGCCCAGAATGGGCAAATTCAGAGAGAGAAAACAGATTAGTAGTTGCCTAGGGCGGGGTGGGGGAAGGATGGGAATGGGGAGTGACTCCTAATGGGTATGGGGTTCCTTTTTAGGGTCATAAAAATGTTCAAAAGTTAGATGGTGCTGTTGGTTGCACACCTGTGTGTGACTATAAAGAACACTTTAAATGGATGAATTTTATTGTATGTGAATTATATCTCAATAAAGCTGGAAAAAAAAAGATGACTATTCGTCTAGTATTTATTAAAACACCAAAAGTAATTTCAGGGTGAAAACCTGGACTTCTAATCTAACTTATCTGCTTTTGAGCATGTCTCACATTTATCTGAACAGATTTGTTAGCATCAATTCATTGTGGTTAAATATAAATCACTTTTTAAAAATCAACTGTATTTTTACATACCAATAATGAACAGAAAATAACATTTAAAAAATATCCAACAAAATATACCTAATGAATAAAAGTAACTTGCAAATACTGCAAGTTCTATACAGATAACTTTTAGAAGACACTAAATACAACCTAAATAAATGGGATGACATACCGTGTTCATGATAGAAAGACTCAATACCAAAAAATGACAATTCTCCCCAAATTGAACCAACACATTTAAGGCAATGCCAATCGAAATCCAAAAGGTTTTACAAGTTGATTCTAAAATTTACAGTGGAGCAGTAAAAGCCCATAACAGACAAGCCATCCGACCAAAAAAGAATACAATAGGGACCTTGCCCTCCCTATACTGAGTCTTATTATAAAGCTGTACCAAGTAACTTAGTGTGCTCCTGGAAAAGAGACACTGACTGCTGAAGAAGAAACAGTCCTTCACACATAAGGAAAATGATATTTGACAAAAGTTGCACTGCAGATCATTGAAGAAAGCAGGAATCATTCAACAGTGTTGAAACAACTGGTTATTCATTTGGGAAACAAAGAGAAATTGATTCCTACTATACAACATATAAAAAATAAACTCCAGAGGGATTAAAACTTTAAGTAGAGAAGGCAAGTCTTTAATATTTTAAAAATAAAATACAAGAGAATATCTTTATGAACTCAGAGTAGGGAAGATTTTCCTCAGACAGAAAGGGCTAACTATAAAGTATATGATTAATAAATTCAACTGTATTATAATTAAAAACTTCTATTCATCAACAAATACAACAAAGAAAAATGAAAAGATTAACTATAACGTCACAAAGCACATTGCCAAAAAAGATTTTGATATACAGAATATGGGTGTGTGTGTACATGTATTCTATAACATTTTAATCAAAAATGGGCAAAATGCAGCGAGGCATTCTGTCAGAGCCTGAGCAGAATGAGGTGGGTGCCCACAGTGGAGTCAGAGCCCAAGCTCTGGAAGGGTGGTGTGGGGTGAACACTGGGTGTCATTGCCCAAGAAGGGGGAGGAGGGTGCCCACAAAACGATGCACCACGCTGTGCAATGTGAGTCCAAGTAGAGTGAGGAGGGCTTCCATGTGAAGGGTCTTTGAAGTTCAAATAGAATTTGGGGGGATGGGTGCAATGGATATGGCAGATTGACTACATACAGTGAGACTGATCAAAAAAGTAAATAAATTTACGTTCATGGTAGGCAAGTTTCTCACTCTTGAGGAAGGAGGTACAAAAAAGGCAGAAAATGTGATTTAACTCTAGTGTGGGAATGAAATTGCAGGCAGCAGTATGACTGATGAATGACATGTCAAAAGAACACAGAGGCCAACCTGAAAGGGATCCCACTGGCTAACTCAGGGCAAGACGAGCATCAAAATAAGTAACAATAGTAATGTGTTATAGCTCACTGAATAAAATACAGAATCATGAACTCACACTGATACAGATAAATCAATTAATTAAATAAAGTTTGATCAGGAAGGGGATACGTACATAGTTTCAAAGCATCTCCACACAAAATAATTATTAATTACAGAGGGAAAATGAGTAATGTCACAGTAGAGAAACCTGACAAACACGATCTTAATCAAGTAATCCAAGTGAACATCAACAGTAATGGGTCAAAATGAAAATTGTGTGCCACCTGATAAAATACAAAGGTAAGACAGCATAATATCTGTGATATTCCTGCCAAAAATTTCATAACTTGCATCTAATCATTAGGAAACAGCAGGCAAACCTAAAGAAAAGCACAGTCTACAGAATAACTGGCCTATATAGTCCTCAAAAGTGCCAAGGTCTTGAAAGTCAAAGACTGAAGAACTGTTCCAGATTGAAGGAGCCTAAAAAGATGTGACAAGTAAAATGCAAGGCGTGATTCGAAACTGGATCCTTTTGCTATAAAGGACATTACTGGGACGACTTGTAAAAATTGAATGAGATCTGAGGATTAGATGACAGTAACGCATCGATGTTAATTTCCTGATTTTGCTGGTTTTATTGTGGTTTATAGGACAATGTCCTTGTTTGTAGAAAATATATACTCGTTTATTCAGGGGTGATGGGGCATCAAATCAAATCTTCAGAAGAAAAAAATTTCTTCTTTATTGTACTTGCAACTTTTCTGTGTCTTATTTAAAAATTTAAAAATATAAAAACTAAATGCATTTAATGCATAGTTTTAAGTACGTAATGGACAAAAGGCATAAAAAGCATTTCGTGAAAGAAAAAGACCAATAGTGAATAATCACATGAAAAGATGTTCAACCTCATTAGTGATCACAGAAAAGCAAATTAAGACCACAATAAGATGCCATTTTACAGCCACTATTGGGGAAAGGTTAAGAAGCCTGACATGTCCAAGTTTTGGCAATGATTTGGCTCAATGGGAGCTTCGATATGTTACTAGTGGAATGTAAACTGGTCCAATGACTTTGGAAAACAATTGGGCATTATCTGGTGTAACTAAACATTCTCTACACTGCTACTCTTAGGTATACATCTCAGAGTTTTACACATGTGCATCAGAACACATATAAAAGAAGGTGGACATTAGCAATGCTTGTAGCTACGTATATATAATAGCTATATACATACACACACAGAAATATCTGTATCAGTGTATAGATACATTCTCAGAAACAAATAAAATAAGCAAACAAAAACACCCAACAACAACCCAGATGTCTACCGATAAGAAAATAAGTAAGTTCACACAACAGAATATTACTCAGCAGTGAAATAAATGAATGACAACTACATACAACAATACAAATAAATCTCAAAAGAACATAATGAATGAAAGAAACAAGTCTCAGAAGACTACATACAGAAAGCTACCATTTTTACGAAACTTAAAAAAGTAAAATTAAACAGTATATTATTTAAAGATCCATGTGATAAAACCAGTACTATCTATTAAAAGGAAAGTAAATGATTAACACAAAATTGGAGAGTGGTGGGGGTCAGGAGGGCAGTAGGGGCAGAGGCACAGGTGAGGCAAGGCACACGTTGAGAGATGGGAGTTGATGAGTAAAGTTCTAGCACCATGTTGGTTGGCGGGTTCTTGGGAGATCATTTTAATACTGTGCTTCATAATTTAAATATATTCTTGTTTATACAATAAAAAACAAGCTGCTATATTGTGGCAAATCAGAGTTTTACATTGACAAGAATCTTGTTTAGGTAAGCATCTTAATAATTTGCCCTCATGAACAAATGTTAACTGCGAGACAACATATTTTCCTAACTCCTTTAAAAAACAAAGACAAAAGACTATATAAAGAGATACACTCCCAAGAACTTGAAAGCAGACTTGCAGATAAAAACTTATAGCTTGGTCAATCAAAGAATGAGGCTAATTCACAACTACCATCAATTTGGTCTCAAATAAAACTAAGCATAAATGCTTGCTTAATTACTGCAAATTTGTAGAACTCTCTCATGGGAGATGGTCACTTTGTGAAAATTACTTAACACAAGAAATAGGCAACTGAAGTAATTCAATATACTTCAGGTTCTGAACAAAGAGCATTCCCCCTCCAAATATAAACATTTCCCCTCATTGGTCATCTGGCCAGTGGTCATATATTTACCCTGATTGGCCAAAAGTGTGATGAGAAAAGCCTAATCCATCTTAAAGAGCAAAATTCCTTTGCCCAATAAATAATTCCTTATATTTAGTACTTTTATCTGACAGAACAATTATAATTCAATTTTCTCAACAACCTTGCATTATAGGTAGGGCACATATTACCAAGCAATACCTACCTCATGCAGCATAATATTTAAAAAATTTTAAAGTAAGTTAGAAATGTTAATGGTGTTCTAAATCAAATTTTCTATCTAAATATTTCTTGAGTACCTATAATATGAAAGGTACTTTACAAGGTGCTTCTCGGCATTTTATGTGATGATGTGATGCACACAGATTGAAAACCTCAGCTATGTGCTCCATCCTTATATTAACAATCTGGTTCAAAGGCATCTTGGACTAATTCCTCTTCAAAAGAAAAGCCACTTGTCTTGATACATGTATCACTTAAGATATATTGCACCGATCCTTTCTCTTGGCTTGGATCACTCTGGAATAATATGCTTGAACCTTAACTATAGGCCCTACGACACTGAGGAAGTTGGAGTGGGGGAGGTCACCTATTTGTTAACACACGTCCTTTAGAAGGATCACTGTATCACGTTATAGAGGAAACAGACATCAACTAAATCCACATCATTGGTCCTTGTGGTGTATTTCTGTTTTTAAGTATATTTTCAACAAGGTTTGGGGCTTCAAAAAGGAGGCACTTATTCAGAGAATAAATATATTTAATATGCAATTTTTGAAACTAGAATACAGTAGGCACTAAATAAATGCTCAGTGTATAAATGCTTCTTTGCATACTCTGTTTTAAAATTACTTCCAGTATTTCCCTGTATTTGTTCAATGGAACATAAAATATCCCTCCCCATATATTTATTTCTCCATTTCCTATTCTCTTCTTACTGTTATTTTTTGAATTTATATTCTTTTAAAAGCCATTTCCTATTATTAATGGCTAATGTCATCCTTTTTAAAAACATATATTGATCCATCTTTCAGAAATATATATCCAGTTGTTTATTTGACATCTCCATTTGACATCCTTAAATTGTTTACTTGACATCTCAAATTTAACATGTCAATAACTGAGTCCCTGTTCTTCCTAATCTCAGATAATATCAACTCCATTCTTCTAATTATTCAGGCCAAAAACCTGGCTGCCATCCTAGATGCCTCTCCTCCTCTCACAGCCCACATCCAATTTGTCAGCAAATTCTGTGGGTTTTGCCTTGGAAATATCCAGAATCCAACTACTTCTCATTGCCCCCATTCAAGTCACCATCATCTCTCCTGGATTATTACAAAAGCCTCCTAACTGGTTCCTTTGCTTCTGTTTTTAATGCCCTTTGTGTCTTTTTAAGTATCAAAGTGATTCTGTGAAAATGTTATACTGGGTCACTCTTCTGCTCAAAACTGTCCAGTGGTTCCTCCCTCTGACCTCACTTCCTGTGAGTCTGACCTCATTCATCCCACTCGAGTCACAGGGCCTTTGACTAGAACACTCTTTTCCCCAGATAGCTGTAGCACTAGACACCAACTCAGCCTTTACTCAACTCATCTTCTAGGTGAGACCTTCGCTGGACATAATCTAAAATTTCATGCACCCCCTGCCCCAGATCTTCCATGTTCTCTTCTCTGCTTCAATTTTTATTTAGCACTTATTCACAAGATACCATGAAATTGAATTGCTTTATCTTGTTTGTCTCTCTCACCAATAAAATGCAAGCTCCTAGGGGGCAGCAGTTTTTCCCCTTTTGTTCAGTGTTCTATCCTCAGGGCCGAGAAGAATAACTGGAATTCAGTCGGCACTCAGAAATATACACTGAATGAATCAAGGCATGACTGTCTTATTCTGTGATCTCATAAGAAAGTCTGCAGAAATTAACAAACTGTGATCCTCCCTGGCTATGACAGACACCGTGTAGCCCTCTTAAAGACACCCTCCCCATCTTCCTTACGTGCCAGCAGAACGCTCACTCTCTTCCCCTTAGGAGGTGAATCCTGATTAGGTCAAGCCACTATGACAAGTAGTGTTTACTCTGACAATCAGGAGTTCAGACACAGGCATATGATCTAACTACGGCCAACAAAGTTTACTAGGAAATGTTTTCCTCACTTAAAAAAAAAAAAATTGCTGGCAAAAATGGCCAGCTTGCAACCATGAAGAGTGACACTGCCAAAATACTAAGACACAGAGGAGAAAATGGAAAATACCACACAAGTTCTTGTCTGTATGACAATTAACCACCTGCACCCCAAACTTCCTGTTGAATGAGATGATACATCTCTCATTGTTTAAGCTATTTTAGTAAGGTCTTCTATTACTTATATTTTAATCAATACAAAAATATTTTTCAAATATTCACACAGTTTCCTGCAATGTGTTAAGTCAAACTAAAATGAAGATTATGTCAGGTGTTTTTCCCCCTTTTTATGCTACATGCCTAAAGAACATGTTGTATGACAGTAAAACAAGATCTCTCGATGTGTCATGTTTTCTCATAGAAATAATTTTATAAATAGTGTGTTTGTTCTTAAACATACGACCAAAGCAAAGGCAATCCAAATATAGAGCTTTAAAATAATTTAAACAGTAAAATTATGCTCTAAACCACTATATGGCTAAACAGATTCTGCCAAACGATTAGTGCTCATCCAAAGGAAGAAAGAAAGGGAAGGAGGGTGAGAAGTTAGGTGGTTAAGAGGGAGGTGGGAGGTCCCAAGGCCAAATTAAATCAGGACGTGACTAACTGAGCATAAATAATTTTGCTTCCTTTGTGAGTGTACACACACTGGAAGGCGGCTGGGGGACACCTTCATTCGTCTGGGATGCTCCCCTTCATCACTGAAGTAATCCTAGACTGGAAGGGAGGGGACTTTGTGGGTCAGTGATGGTTTGAGTCAAAGGGCTCATCAGGTTTTGATTTTTAGCTCAAAGCCAAACCATTAGTTAGTAACAAAGCCAGAAATATAACTATCCAAAACTATAAGTCTTCAAGTTCTCAGTACAACAACCTACCAAACTATACCGCCACCTCATAAAAGTCTTATGAAAACTCCCATAAATGTAAAATCCTTATGTCATCAATAAGTTACTCTAGACATAATGGAACCAAAATAGAGGATACAAAAAATTAACTTTGTATAGGTTAAACTTAACTCTATACTTAATATAATATCTATAATATATGGTAGCTCTTTAATTATCAATCTTTTATTAGTTGTCATTTTGAAAAATTACTGGATGAATTATGACTTTGAAAAACAATTATTGAAAGCTCCTGAGAAAAGAATAGATTTTTAAAAATCTTCTCACCATATTCTACAACTATAAACAAAAGCAGTAAGAATTATTCCGTTAGTAAGACTTCAAAAAGTCATCATGAATCAACTTAACTGAGGACCTGAGTGCGGAGAGTATATCTGATCATGGCAAGGCTGACTATCTGTTGACCTCAGGCACAATCCTTGCCTCCTCTCGCTCTCCCCTGTTCTTTGGGTCACTCCATAAACAGGAAATGAGGCAGGAGGGAAAGCATATGCATGAATAAAGACTGGGTTAAAAGTATAGAGAAACGGAATGACGGAAAAGACGGATGCTGTCTTAGCCCATTCAGGCTGATATAACAGAATACCATAGACTGGCTGGCTTAGAAACAACCGAAATTTATTTCTCACAGTTTTGGAGGCTGGGAAGTCCAAGATCAAGGTGCAGGTAGATACGGTATTTGGTGAGAATCCAGCTTTCTGGCTCATAGAGAGCCATCTTTTTGCTATACCTCAGATGGCAGAAGGGAAAAAGGATCTCTCTCTCAGGCCTTTTTTATAAGGGCACTAATCTCATTTATGAGGGTTCTGCCTTCATCACCTAATCACCTCCCAAAGGCCCCATCTCCTAATACCACAGCCTTGGGGGTTCAGATTTCAACATATGAATTTTGAACAAATATGAACAAACATTCAGACCATAGCAGATGCAATGTAAAAATCTGTTTTTACAAAATATAAATTAAGGGCTGTTTTGACTACAAGAGATTCAGAATATTTCAGTATTTTATCTTAATGTAAGTCAACTAGATAAGCATTATATAAAATGAAAAGAAAAAAGTAGTTAATCGCAAAATTCCAACATTAACCACTACATCAAAAAAATTCAGAACTATTATTTTTATTTCCCACAAGTACTCAAGGCCATGTCCAAAGTGTACCTATGAACTAACAAGAATAACTAAAACTTAGCGTGTACTGTGTGCCAGGAACTGCATTAAGTGCTTTCTATGGTTAATTTCTTTAATTCTCAAAACAACCCTATAAAGTTATTCCCATTTTACAGAAGAGAACACTGATCCTTAGGAAGTAAGATAATCAGTCCAAAGTCAACAGTGACTAAGTAAGTGACACAGTTAGGACTCACACTTGTTCAAAACCACCACACCACAGTGTTTCAGTACTTGTCAAATTCAATCCATTTACCTGTAAACACTGCTTTGACTCTAATGTGGTTTCCTAAAGATGTTTAAGAAACTTCAAATATATTTCTATACTTTAATGACACAACACGGAATGCAAGTTTTTAAAACTATTTGCAGGGTTAATTCCTAGCTATTATGATTTTCATTAACCTGATGGCAAGTACACACCTGTTACTGACAATAGTGCCAAGTCATATATTATCTCACTTAATCATTACCTATGAAATAGATATTATCCAACTCTACAGATGAAAAAACTACAGCTCAGAGAGGGGAGTGACTTGCCCAGTCATACAACAGGTAAGGGGCAGGGCCGGGACTCAAATGCAGGTCAGCATGCTTCTATAACACATTCCACAAACCCACTACCTAGTGAGGCCTCCACAGTGTCACACCAATTGCTTTGGTCAACTGTCTTCTGATCATTTCATGAAAGACTAACAGCCTATTTTTATATCACTGGTCAAATTTTCTGCACCTAGAGCTATGCTGAGGACACAAATATAATTACTAGTCCTTGCCACCCCCACTAGCCTCTTTAAATAAAAATACATCTCTAGGGTAGTAGCCTCTGCCAATCTTTACTAACAAATTCACCAAATACACTGCTTTTGTTACTACCACAGCATAAGCACCCTGAATTTTCCTTACTGGAATAAAGCCCGTTAAACCCTTTGGCAGGAAAATCTCTAGGACCTTTTTAAGTATCAAAAAGCTGAGGGAATGTTGATACTTTAAAATCAATCTTGACCCAGTAAGAACTGGCACTAGGCCTTTTCTTTTCTTGCAGTCAGCAAAACTACAAACCTATAAAAATTCAAATAGTAGTAAAGGGCAGGCATTCTGAAGTACTTGCATATGTGGTGAGCCACTTCACAAACTTATACTGAAAACTTTTTTAACCTGGAATATATCTAGGTTAAAAAAGTTTAAAAACTATAACTTTAAAAACCTATAACTGCTACACAGTGAAAGAAAAAGCAAGCTCACGTGGGGTTTTATTAATTGTTTTCTCTGAAAACTGTTTTCCCTATAGAAAAAAAGAATATTATTACTGGCTCGTAGGCATCTTGCTTTATAGTTCAAATGTATTCAGACGCTGTTGTCTTTAACCCTGTATTAACCTAAATCTTTAGAAAAATCAAATGAAGGCCCGTTTAATCACCTAACAAAACCAAGCCAGTCCGTACGGGGAGAGCAGAGCTGGAGGAAGTGGAGAGAACTGGGTCAGTAGGTGGCAGATGTTAACTGGTTCAAACTTGAACGGAGTTCAAATGCGTGGACCAGGGTTTGTGAAAACTCTTAAAGTGGAGAGTAGAAGCAAAGAGAGAAAAATGCAAAATGTTGTGGAAGAAAAGGTCCTAATTTAGAAGGGTGTGCTACTGAGTAAAACAGTGGTCATCCAAAAACCTATCATTTCTTTTGAAAAATATAGAATTAACAATATTGTCAATAACATTATTTTTCTAAAACATCACACTGGTGACAACAAACTTTATTTCCTCATTTACTTTGCATAATTTTCCTGTGATGTAGGTTGTATCTTCATTTTACAGATCAGGAAACTAAGGCTCAGGCTAAATGATTTGCTGACAGTCTGTGTGGCGAGCTATGGCTCAAATATAAATCATGATTCTAAGATCAGCATTTTCCACGCCACTGTATTAAACTGTGGCCATGATGGTGGCTACTCTCAGTGTCTACACAAGAGGTAAAAGAGAAATATATCCTTTGGGTTAAATTTTACTTGATAAAGAAACGAAACAACTACTGCCTTCTCTCAGGAGTAAACAGAAATCCTAACCCTAATAAATATTTTCTTTTAAAATACAAGCTCAGGGCCGGCCCCGTGGCACAGTGGTTAAGTTTGGCGCACTCCACTTCAGTGGCCCAGGTTCGCAGGTTTGGCTTCTGGGCGTGGACCTACACCACTCGTTAGCCGTGCTGTGGCAGCCACCCACGTGCAAAACAGAGGCAGACAGGCACAGATGTTAGCTCAGGGCTAATCTTCCTCAGCAAAAAGTAAATAAATAAAATAAAATACAAGCTCACAAGCTAATGACTAGTGATAAGCCTATCAGACACAAGTCTACATGCTAGACTCTGAATGTTTTAAATCGTTCACATATATTCATTTCACACAATTTTGGTGTAAAAAAATAAAGTCAGCATGATAATCCCCATTTTACATTAAAGTAACCAAAATGAAGAAAGGTTACACAATTATAAGTCTTAAAAGCTAGGAAAATATCATTCTACTGTCACCAGACTAGGTTTAAATTATGTGACTTTCCAACAAATACTGTAATGACGTTTTTCACCCTTAATAGAAACTCATGAGAGTACTTAAATAAAATGAAAATGTTATCCATTTCTTATTTCCTGAAATTACTATGAAAATGGCAAATTAGCATGAACTCAGTATTAATACAAACTCCATGCACATATTTTTAATACACTTGTCAAAGTTAACTTTAATAACATTCACTGTCAGGTTATATCCATTTCTGTTAGGATAAATACTCAGATTTTTTTTCAGAATTTTTGTAATAAAAAATAAAACCAAAGGATTGATTTTTTAGCCACCATTAGAAAAAGCCTAAATATTTTCTAAACTTTATGAGCTAGGTAATAAAATAAGGGCTCTGTGTACTGACTGCCTAAATATATCTAGGTAGCCTATAAAGTTAACTTCTTAAACCTATTTAGTTGCCAAAAGAATATTATCCAAATTGCACATCATATTTTGTTATGAGTAAGGAAGACTTAGAAACCACAATCATTGCCTTCTCCTTAGAAATTCAGTCTGTTACCACTTTGTGTCACCAACATCTGAGCACTTAAACACACCAGACCACAGGGGCCTGCATTTTCAGGGCTTACTTGATGTGTGATGACAGTATTCATGGCTTAAGATGCTGCTTCTATGAAACTCATTTCCTCCCTGCACCTCAACCTATCTCTTTCTTTGAACTAATTTACAGCTACCACCCAGACATACATGATACCCAGATTTTGTTTTTTAGGGGGAAAAAAATCTCTGAAAGTCAGAAACTTGTTCCATTCCTAGACACTGTTCTCAGCACCAGAACTACACCCCAACAAATAAAAAAATTTTCATCATCCCGAATTCAGTCCCGTTCAGAACCTCCACTAGGCAGGTAAGCTATTTAGTTTTAAATAATCCTAGGAAATACAATTTGCAGGGATAGGGTCACCTTTAAGAAATTTATGGAAATCTGTGAATGATGTCCTTCAAAAAATGTATTTTATCTCAATGTAATTCAGTATGAAGAATTAAGGACCAATTTTGGAAAGTTAACAAAACTTTTAAATTCATTCATCTTTGAAACTGTTGCATTCCAAACAGGTAATTTATTACTTCCATCAAAGGCATCTGTATTTTCTTTCTTGTTTCAGATGAACAGTAAAGAGACTTATTATGGCAAACATTCAGCTAACATATTAAATCAATCTTGCCAGTATTCAAGTGAGGAATGTTAAAACCACATTCTATATATTTCACACTAAGTTATGCAAAAGAAATTTATATATTCAACAAAATACAGTTTGAGTACTATCACAAATACTTGTATCACACTTTGGAAACCGCAAATTTCTAACACACATGCTATCATTTCATCTTCATACAAACCATACAAAAAACTGTTGAACAATAAGTTTAAACAACTTGCATAATATAATACAGGAAAGATTTTTATCCTCTTTTTGATTGTTTTTAAAGTTGTTCTGGAGTTGTTCTTTCATCAATACTGATTACTCACCCTGCATGTGAGGCATCAAGCAAGGTGCTTTGTAAATCACAAATTTATAAAAGATATGGTCCCTTCCCTTTGGAAGTTTACAATCTTGCTGAAGAGATGAATACAATAAATGCAGTGTGAATGATACTCATCAATTACTAAGGAGAGTGGAAGAGGACACGTTACTTTCTTTAGGGTGATCATACAAATCACAGGATGGCAAGTGTTCTGGTAAAAGAAAACTGGTGGGGATCACAAGACATCTGAAATGAAGGTGGCAAAAACAGTGTGGCAGCATAAGAAATGTGCAATTATCATGTTTTAGGATGAGGCAGATGAAATATGATGCTGGGATAGGCAGGAGCCAGACAGAAACAGGATTTGGCCTTTATCTTGTGGGCAAAGGTCTTTGTTGAGAGTAACGATACTTTCTTCAGAAACTTTTATTGTGCTATAGTGCACAGAATGTTGGATAATAAAAACTAAAAGGCAAAAGACCAGTTAGAAAGCTACTGCAGGAACTAACAATCGCAAAGTACTAAAGCTTAAAACTGGAAAAATGGCAGTGGAAAGAGAAAGAAATAACCCAAAACTCATAATTTTTCCTATTCTAATGAAAGTGATTATTGAATTAGTCATATATATGGTTGTCTGCTATTATGTGTTGAATATATAAAGGCATAATATAAAACCAAAAACTTGCAAAAGGACTTGCAGGAAAAACTTTGCTTAAATCATCTCATAAAGTTACCTATTCTATAATGGAATAAACATTTACAACATCTCCTTTGAATGTATTCTAAGGTAGCATATACCATTTCTTAATATAAGTCTTTGATTATATTTTTGTACTATTTTAAAAACATTTATTGTAGGTGGCCTAAAAATAAAACTTTCAAAAACTACGATTATAAAATATCTGTATAAAATGAAAGACAATTTATACTATATAGAAATTACTTCTTAAAAAGTATGCCTAGTCCATACCAAAATACAATGTATATCTCTATAGTTTACAGGAACAAAAGAAATATCTTATAACTGTGCTTCTCAAACTGATTACTGACATTATTTCACGACCCAAATGGGAAAACACACATATGTATACCCAAAAGATATATTACCGGACCATAATAATAAACCCTATTTTTTGAAAACCTCATATCTACATATTACCTTTCATAGGGATATACATAACAATTTGATGAGTAAACTACTTCAACTGGTGCAAATTATCAAAATGTATTATTATATATAAAACTGAAAATTTTTATTTTCTCTTGCTTTAAATATCCCCTGCCCCAGAAAATCCATTAAGGCAAGTTTTCAGGAGTAAAAAAAAGTATACCTTCTTCATGAATTCAATAAATATTTAGTCAATAAAAACTTATGAGCTCCTTCTAGATGTCTAGCATTTTTCTAAAAACACTTTATTAAGGTATAACTGATACACAAAAAGCTGTACATATGTAATGTATACAACTTGATGAGTTTGGAGATAAGCATATACTAGTGCAACCATCACCACAATCAATGCCATAAACATATACATTACCTTCAAAAGTTTACTCCCGCCCTCTTTATTGATTTTTTATGTGATAAGAACACTTAACATAAGAACTACTTCTTAGGAAATTTTTAAATACTGTATTTTAAAAAATACAGTATTGTTAACTATAGGTACTATGTTGTACAGTAGATCTCTAGGATTTATTCATCTTGCATAATTCAAAGTTTGTACCTTTTGACCAACACCTCCCTGTTTCCTCCTTCCCCCAGTTCCTGGTAACCACCATACTACTCTCTGCTTCCATGAGTTTGACTATTTTAGTTTCCTCATATAAGTGGATCATGTAGTACTTGTTCTCCTGTGTCCGGCTCATTTCACATAGGATAACATCCTCTATGTTCATGCACGTTGTCACAAATGACAGGATTTCCTTCTTTGTTTAAGGTTGAATAATATTCCATTGTACGTAAATACCTTATTTTCTTTATCCATTCATTGATGATGGACACATGGGTTGCTTCCATGTCTTACCTATTGTGAATAGTGCGGCAACAAACATGGGAGTGTAGATTATCTCTTCAAGATCCCAATTTCATTTTCTTTGGATATATACCTAGAAGTAGGATTGCTGGATCACACGGTAGTTCTATTTTTAATTTTTTGAGGAACCACCATACTGTTTTCCATAGTGGCTGTCCCAATTGATGCCCAGCATTATTCCAGGTACTTTCAGATATATGTCAGTAATGAACACGACAGAAAAAGATTCCTGTCCTCAGGGAGCTTTCATTTTAGAAGGGGAAAACAATCAACAAACAACTAATTTTTTAAAAAAATAAATAAATTTCATGATTTTTTTTTTTTTTTTTTGTGAGGAGGACCAGCCCTGAGCTAACATCCAAAGCCAATCCTCCTCTTTTTTTTTTTTGCTGAGGAAGACTGGCCCTGGGCTAACATCCATGCCCATCTTCCTCTATTTTATATGGGACGCCGCCACAGCATGGCTTAACAAGCGGTGTGTCGGTGCACACCCGGGATCCGAACTGGCGAACCCCGGGCCGCCGCAGCGGAACGTGTGCACTTAACCGCTTGCGCCACCGAGCCGGCCCCAACTTCATGATATTTTTTAAAGGTGATAAGTGCTGTGGAAAAAGAAAAGAAGAGAGAGGAAAGGGAGGTGGCTTCCACTATAAGTGGAGTAGTCACCAGGCTGGGCCTCACTGAGAAGATGCCATGGCCTTATCAGCTACTGCAAGGACTTCAGTTGTACTGCAACTGAGATGAAGGCTTTTAAGCAGAGGAATAATTTTCTTTTTTTTCAAATAGCCAGTAAGATGTACTATTAGAACTGAGTGTCAAAAAGTATAGTTGATTTC
The DNA here is from genome assembly GCF_020826845.1 of Diceros bicornis minor. Taxonomy (NCBI): domain Eukaryota; kingdom Metazoa; phylum Chordata; class Mammalia; order Perissodactyla; family Rhinocerotidae; genus Diceros; species Diceros bicornis. Next base: position 17,375,334 of record NC_080766.1, read on the forward strand.
CTTTAAAAGGGAAGAGGTAGTACTATAAAAAAAAATGTGCTGGTGGGCAGGGCTTTAACAACAACTATCTCGGATCTGCAACCCAAAATAACAGCTGACACATGCCATTATGGCAAGTGTTGCTCAAGGGGCTTTACCCTCACAACAACTCTCTATGTGACTGCTTTCACAGGTCAGTAGTCTCGTATCCACATTCCAAATTCTGAACACTAAAAAGCTCAAGCACACCAATTTGGTGGCAAAACCTGACCCAAGTTCATATGAGACAGTTCATAGTTCCGATTTATCCTACTCGGCAAATATGTACATGAAGAAATGTTAACCCTCAAAATCTAGGTAATCTTTAAATATCCTAATTAGGTACATCTAGATGGATACACACAACCCTCCTTTTTTTTTTTAAACTGCTCTATTTTATCCAGAAGATAGTACAGTTACATCATAAGGTTTACACATTCAAATTAAACCAGCTGTGATTTTAAAAAAAGGGAAAAAGAAACAAATAAAAAGAGTAAAATTCTATCCAGTATAGAATAAGATGGAAGATGTGAATCAGTTGTTAAAGATTTTGATTTTACAGTTTAAAAATACGTATTTTTCATACAACGTGCCCCCTAAACACTGGCTAATCGCTTTATTTGGGGTTCAACCAAAGAAAATGTTACTTATTCCAACACTGAAGGAAAAATAAGCTGTTTGAGACCTACTAAAAGATGGTATATTAGCATCTGGCATGGCATCTTTCTATTGGATTTTTAAGGATAATTTTAACTGGATAGGAATTTGACTAAAGCATTTCTTTAAAACACCCAAGCTGTGCTGTCCAATACGGCAGCCACTAGACAAACGCGGCTACGGAGCACTTGAAAAGTGATCTGTTTGAGTCGAGATGTTGTGTAAGTGAAAATCTACAGTGAATTTCAAAAACTTAGCATCATAAAATGAATGTACAATATCTCATAATTTTATATTAATTACACAATGAAATGATAATATTTTGCAGATATTGGGTTAAATATTTTATTAATTTTGCCAGTTTCTTTTTCCTTTTTTTAATGTGCCTACTAGGAAATTCAGAATTACATGTGTAGTTCCCATTACACTTCTACTGAACAGCACTGCTCTATAGTAAAGACTGAGAAAAAGATTAACATAAAATTCCTCAAGTACTTATGTTCTAGAATGAATAATTTCAATTAAAGTCACCAGTCAAGCAGATTAACACAAACACAGATAAAGATAGAAAAAAATATTCATCAGAAATCCTCAAGTAAGTTTTTTGTGACTCTAGAGTATCTATTATTTCAGATATTCAAAGAGGTATCCAAAAATTCAACAATAACATAAAAGCCTTCACTATACAAAATGTCTAATTTGTTTCAAAATCCGTTTTCAGTATTTCCACAGTCCTAAGTATGTATAGGAGAGTTTTGTGTCCTATTTTCCTTCACTAGGATTAGGATAGATCTAAATTTTGTAAACCAAATACACACTATAATGGAATCACAAAACAGGCAACCTTTTTTTTTTTTTTTTTTGCTGAGGAAGATTAGCCCTAAGCTAACATCTGTGCCCATCTTCCTTTGTTTTGCATATGGGACGCCACCACAGCATGGCTAGATGAGCAACACGTAGGTCTATGCCCAGGATTTGAACCTGTGAACCCTAGGCCGCCAAAACAGAGTACGTGAACCTAACCACTATGCCACCGCGCTGGCCCCAGGTCACTTATTTTTAATAGATGGGAAAATTTCATAACTCCTAACAAACAACTTTAGAGTTTACATAAAGTTGGAGAAAAATAACTCTATCTCATGATAAGATCTATCATTAGTAAGAGACACTGACTGACATTTCCTAACCATCCTTAAAAGCATTCCAGTATCTATTACACTAAAGTTAGACATGTACATACTCCACAACTCCACAACAGTTCCATTCCTGTGCATATACTCATCAGAAACGAATGCTTATTTCTACCAAAAGATACAAAGAAGTTCACAGCAGTCTTACTTGTAGCCCCAAATTGGAAAGAGATCAATGTCCACTTAGAGTAGAAGGGATAAATGGTGGTATAATCACTCAGCGGAATATAGATGATTGGGGGGAGGAGGGCAAATCATCTACATACATGGACGACTCTCATAGACATCACATCAAAAAAATCAGGCACAAAAGAGTTCACACCACATGATTCTAATTGTATAAAGTTCAAAAACACACAAAACTAATCTATGGTAAACAATGCCAAAGATTAGTTTCTGTTGGGTAGAGGCAGTACGGACCAGGAAAGACAGCCTTCTGTGGTAGGGTGTTAGTTACACAGGCTATGCTTATGTAAAAAATCATTGACCTAGCAAGAAAGAGTGTCTATTTGACTATATGAAGTTATACTTCAGTAAACTGTTTTTTTTTTAAATAAGTAACTTTTTTTTAAAAAAAGGGCCTGACATATCATGAGTTATTTTCAAAATAATTACTTAAACCAATTCCTATTCTGAATTTACACGAGAGTTTGTTTACTTAACCCTGCAGCTAAATTTAATTCCTTTTTAATAAAAAATAGGGGCTGGCCTGGTGGTGTAGTGGTTAAGTTCATGCGCTCTACTTTGGCAGCCCAGGGTTTGCAGGTTCAGATCCTGGGCACGGACCTATGCACCGCTTATCAAGCCATGCTGTGGCGGCATCCCTCATATAAAGTAGAGGAAGATGGGCACAGATGTTAGCCCAGGACCAGTAAAAAGAGGGCCAGTAAAAAATCCTCAGTAAAAAGAGGAGGATTGGCAACAGATGTTAGCTCAGGGCTAATCTTCCTCACCAAAAAAAAAAAAAAAACAAAAAAGAAAGAAAAAAGAAACCAGTTCCACTTTATTCAAACCTACTCAATTCTGAAATTCTACAATAAACTTTCATAAATGGATAATTCATAATGACTTTAAAAGTATAACAGTCCTCTTTATAACTAATAGATATAAACTATTTGAATGTTCATATCTTCAAATATTTAATTTTAATAGTTAATTCTTATCTTCAATTTAAAAAGATAACTTTAAATTCCACAAAATCCCAGAGTTTCTGATCATATTTCTTTCACTTATAAAGTATATATAGTAAAAATTAAATTTAATATTTGGGGGTTCATTTATAAGTTCTCTTACAGTCCTATTGTGCTTATTTAAATTTCTTATTCACTTTTACCTTCCCCCTCATAACTGACAGGAGGAGGGGAAATCCTGCTTTGCCAATAGCCAATAATGTTCAACACAGGGAGTCTCTACCGTAAAAGTTCAATATCATGTGCTACCGGAACATAAAAAGCTACAATCATACAATCCTAGAAATTCATACTACTCGACAAGTGATTAAGAAAATTTGTAAAGCTGATTTTTGTGTTACTTCATGTGAATATAAATCATGACTATCCAGTCAATAAAGTAAATATGTATTCAAAGAAGCTGACCTATTCACTACAACTTTAATAAATACATTATTTTATTAAATGTATTTATGTGTCCTTCCTTCATCTGTTTCTATTCCAAGCAAAACAGCTGGCAAGTTTTCTAAAAGGAAAACACAAGACCTAGGCGAGGTATAAAGGTGGACGCTGAGAAGAAAACCCTGGATACGGCTGACGGGGACTGTGTTCACCACTGACTTTAGTCAAATCAGCTGGTGTGTCCACCAGCTGGGTTGCAAAAGACAAAAACATAAAGCAGGTAAGTTTCTCAACTGATGGGGTCTTGGGTTGCAAAAGACAAAAACATAAAGCAGGTAAGTTTCTCAACTGATGATCTTAATATCCTTCCTTCCTAGTAGTACATCACATGCCCTGAGACTCAGGGTCTGCAAGTAGACGAATTATTATGCTACACCAATCTAACCACATGTGATAATGCAGATAGGGAACTTAGGTGATGGATGTTCAGAGGCAGAGTCAGGTGACCTGGTTGAACGTCCGTGGATTCTGATGACAGGCTGATGGAAATACATATGGCAGCTGATCCCTACACTAGAAGGTAGAGTTGTCATAGGCAGGAAGGACTTTAAGACTGCCTGATTATTTAATGTATATTTCACATTGTCTTAGATAAACAGGCACCTTTTACATCTCGTTTTCAAATCAAAACATTCTTTAAAATAAGTCTATACTGAAAAGGTAAAATGCAAATACTTCAGATGTTTAAAACAGGCAAAACTGGTTCCATCTAAACCAGATTTCTTTTACTCAACACAAAATTCAGAATTTACCAACACTGAAATATATCTCTAAATGTCAAACTAGTTTATCAATATCTGAAACTTAAAAAAAATAAATAACAAAATATGGCATAATATTCTTTCTTTCCTATAATTGGAAACCCTTAACTACATTTTAAAAAATGGATCAATGAGACAAAATACAATACCTCCTGGATATGTTTCTCCCAAAGGTTAAAATAATGGGTCCTGAGAACAGAGTTCCGAAATTGCTCACAATCCAAACACTCTCTGAAAATTAAGAGAAATAAGTGTTACTTCAAGTGCATCTCATCTCAAAGAATTTCAACAGCATGTTTTATAACAGAATCTTAACTACTGACTAAAATTATCTCAGAAAACAAGAAAAAAGATGTATTGCAAGATAAAAAATATTCTTAATTATACACGCTTTCCTTGGGCATAGCTGTTGCCTACATCTCATGAAAAATCTGCATTATAAAATGATTTACCAAAATACACTACCTGTCTGTCTTTATATTACATAAACACCATCACCTATTCTTAAGGGTGTGAGAAGTTAATGTCAGTGATGAAGAGGAATTCTGATCAACGATTCCGGGAGAAAAAGTATTAGAATTATTTGGCAGTCAACGTAGAGTTTGAAATACCTCTTTTTTTTTCCTAGACCACTAGGAACAAAAGTGTTCAACTCAGAATTAGAGCCATCCTAGATATAGAATGCCATCAACATGTAGGAAAGTTCATACTTTCAGGAACAAAAGAGTGAGTGAAAAAGTTTTTGGCCAGCAAGAGACACAGCCTACCCTTCAACACTGTGGTGGCTGAGGAAACTTCCCATTGATCAACGGGCCGATGGGCAATGAAGCTAGCTGCTGCTAAGGAAGGCATGACGCCAACTCCCTGATTCCACTATAGCAGCATTCCATTTGTGTCAGCCACTGCACTTGTATCTGGTTTACAATTCTAGAATTCTCAATTCCTATCCCATAGCCTATGATCAGTTCTCAAGGATTACAGCTTAGCCTCCAAATAAATCCATAAACCTGAACTTTAACCTCCCAAAATAAAGTAGCTATTTTCATTATCACTTCATTTCACCAGTGCCCTTCAGTCTCCTTAAAACTATACACAGGTACCAAATTTCTTTGAGGAATGCTTCCTCAACATCCCAGTGAAGCAGGCTCCTCAACCACTATGCTTCTAGGGCACTTTCTCCGTATCCTGCTTATTGTTAGCCCCCCTGTGAACCCTTCCTTCATCCTTGAATCCCCCAATACCTAGCACGGAGCAATGCACAGAGCTGATGCTCAGCGACTGTCTGCTCGATGAAGCAGTGAATCTTTGAGGCTTTATCAATTAATACACCACGCTGAAATAAAAATAATACCATAGAAGGAAAGAAGGCAGTTACATGGGCCAACCACAATGAAGAATACTTGCCTTTCTTTTAATCATTTCACACACACACACACACACACACACACACACACACGCTCAGTTCTTCATCAGCAAGACTCTTGGAGTGTCTGTGTCAATGCTCTCCCAACCCCTACAGACAATCAGCTCAGCTAGGTAGCACGTCAACTTTCTGCCCAGGTGAACTGGGACTCGGGTCCTGTTGTCCGAGGTCCTGCATCAACTCACATGATAATTGGACATTAATACAAATCCTCTAAGCACATACATCATCAGCTCCTAAGCTACCTTCCATCAGCAACAGGGAATGTCACCTATATGTGTAAGTCAAAGATATCTAGAATCATAACTAAGGGCAGAATGTTCCCACAATTTTAGAAGTAGACAGAAGGCATCGCCTTAAAATACAATTATAAGTTTTAGAGAGAAAAAACAAACAAAAAAACTCTGAAGAGATCCTCTAGTGATTAAAAAAAAAAAGCATTATCACTTTCTATTAGGACACTACTTTTTCAGCAGCTAAATAAAAACATTACCAAATCATTTTATGTAATAAAATTTAACCTTATTTTGACCTTCCTCTTAAAGCAGACAATCTTCTCTATCCAATAAGATTCCATCTGAACTATGGAAGATGATAGGCAATACCTTAATTGCATTCATTTACATGACTGAAACTATTCTGGGCTGAAGTCACTGACTGCAAGGTCACAGAATACAAAAAAAGTAAAATGTACGAAATACCGAGGAGGAATGATCCCCTTAGACAGGGTGGTAGCACATCTCCCTCCCTCGTTAGGAGATACAAAATTGCAATCAACAGGTGCAGACACCACTATTTGAAAGCACACATATACACATTGATTTTATAAATATAAGTACATATTAAAAATATACCACAAATATATATTGGAAGAAGTTCATCATATATTACAGTTTTCCTATTAAAATCAATGTGCCTGAATAAAGGCAACAGACAATTCTATGCCCCAATAGCACTTAAAATCAAAACACTGTCTCATGAAAACTTCTAACAAGTAAAATTCGAGTTACAAAGCTATCACAATTTTTAGGACAAGAATTGCAAACAGAGGATCCTAAGTATATTAAGAGTCTCTGCTTTTATTTTTTATAATCTAAACAAGCATACATTCAACTAATTTGCTTTGGAGGAGCTGACTTTACATGTCTCAAAGCCAATAATATCACATAAGTAAAAGTAGGGAAATAGAACAGACTGACAGAAATTGACTACCATAGGTTACAAGGGACAATACGTATTTCTCAAAAACCTCAGAATATATCCAAACACACATAAAAAAGTTAACCCTACAAAATATTTCCCTTTAGTTTTAGTAAAATTCTAACACAAACTAGAGATTGGCACTTGAATTTACTGGAGAAAAGAGAAGGAAACTAAAAGGACAGGATCTAGGGCACTTTAAAAATGTTTCTAATAGTAGTACAAATGTAGAGCATCAAACATTTGTTTTAGGTTTAGTACATCACCAGGAGATTCATTTAAGAAGTTTCTATCCACTAAATTAGATAAATCTCCCACATTTAATTCACTACCCAAGTGCTTTTACACTACTCAAGCCAATATTTTGCAATTTAAAAATGATTTAGTGAAAGAGAAGCAATGATATTATAAAATTTATGCTTCTTCACCTTCTCTCCCTTCATAGAAGGGCAAGACTTTTTTCATGTAAATCTGTATTAGATCCAAATCATTTCAACTGATGCTACTCCACAAAGACACAACGATGAATACATATTTATTTAAGTACTATATTCCTAAATAAATCCCAATAACGTGATGTCACTTTGTCCTTTGTAAATGAGAAATAAAATATCTCAATTTCTCTCTGTAAGTTAAGCCAATTCACTTTGGAATAGCTTAGTAGTAAAATAAATGCATACATATATTTTAAATACCAGTTACCATTATGATCCACATATAACTTTCAGTGACTGTATTTTCTTTAGATATTTTAATTTTCTTTCTATAAGAAGCAATTGAGGGCCTAATATGATATATATAATCTGTATAACTATGTAACAGGGAATTCATGATTCACATCCTTTGACAAGGATAACAGCATGGGGCCAATCAGAATCTTCTAATATTGCTTCCAGCGTTCTTGGTCACATTTTTATTTGGACTTAAATCTCAGGTTGATGATAATTTTCTGATAAAGATGATAACTTTTTGTTATTTCTCAAACACTTCCCTCTGTCCACTCAAAAGACTAAATGCTTTATGTTCTTAAAGCTCACGGATTATGATCACAATATCTAAAGTTCCATTTCATCCACATAAAATTAGAATTTTTCTTTCCTTGGATATCAGAATATGTTAAAGCCAATTTTTATAATCATACTCTAGAGTAGCCTTTGTATATCTTATATGGGCTACAACCCTGACCTGAAAACGAACTATATTAATGGCATCACTCTTACAGCTCTCAAAGTTGAAGAAAGAAATAAGTCCGAGTCTAGGTTCAGACACACTTTATTTTAACAACATGCATCAATCTCAGTTGAGCACAGTAAATCCACCCACAAAGCAAGTACGCGTATGCACGAGTGCGTGTGTGTCTGTGTATGTGCGTGCCTCTTTCCATTTTCTCTTTTCTTTTCCCTTTCCTCTTCCCCAGGAGGTCAAAGAACAAAATACTACACTTTTCAAATATATATAATGGTACGAAGATAAACTGTCCAACTGTCTGAAAAAGAAGTACCTAAATAAAGAAACTTAACCAATTCTCTATGTAAAATTAAATCCTGGACTTATAGAGTTGCTCAGATAACACTCAGAAAAGAACAACGTGACCCAAGTGTAAAGAACAGACCAAAAACACTCCATAAAACCAAGTGTATCTGGAATGGGCCATATCTCCATGTGAAACACCTGCTACGGCACATGTTAATTCACAATTCCGTCTAGGAAATATTCTTCTTCCTCTCTCACCTGTTGCCCCGCCCATCTTGCATTCAGCTCCATAAACAGCAGTTATCCCCATTGTAAACCAGTTGACGGTTAAAACAATGAGCCAACGAAGAAAGCGCAATCTTCTATAACTGACATTTACTGCAGTGGCCTTGGACTTCTAATCTTTACCAGACGGGCACACAAATCAATCCATCAGCTCATAAAGGTGTGCTTTTTTAACCTCTAAAACAGATGGGATTGGCCAGAAGTGTCTGGCATGTCAAACTGCTAATCACTGCTGCCCTTTGCACAAAATAACCCACTTAAGTTGAGGCATGGTTGCACTGTAACCGACATTAGTCTGTGGGAAACCCATTTAACTGTCACACACTCCTGCCACTACTGCTCTCCTTTAATTAAGCCTAATGCCTTATGCTTTGACCTTTTGTTCTAGCCTATTAACCCTATCTAGTACAAGTTCAATTATGTTAAACTAAAAACTTTGCTGTAAAATATTAAATGCCAAGCTCAAAAAATCATAAGGGACATCCTCCTAGCCCTTAGTTCTATGCACCCTGTTACTCAATGCATGCGACAGCAAAACCTCACTTTGGGAGTGATACTGATGCTTAGAGAGTCAAGAAGAACCAAATTATCATTCTAGTCCACCGCCTTATCTTACAAACTGAGGCCAGAAAACATTAAATGACTTGCCCATTTCACAGCCACATGGAAACCTATCGAATCTCTAGCTCTAATCCTTTCTTCTCCACGGTATCTCCAATTAATAGTTAAACCTCCCAGCAGCGTGTTAAGGATACTAATATTTTCACCACAAATTATTACCTTCCACCACCCTCTCGAATACACTACACAAACAGGCCTAAAGCAAAATAAATGGGCACATCAACAGAGTTTAGAAGTAGCTTTTCCTTTCCTCCCCACACTAAAACTCTCGATCCTCTCACCACTCCTTTTTTCCTTTTTAAAAGTAACAATGGTCATTGAGAACTGCTCAATTCTGCAACACTCACAAGGCAATATGCACGAAAATAAGTGTTTTTCTTTCCTGATGCTTCATTTAAGTATTCAATAGATCAAATGACTTAAGTTACAGAAAGCAATTACAACTTGCTTCTTATCCCCAGTGGACAAATTCACAGCTGGATAGCTTTAAAAATATCTCTTTTTTAGACCTACATGTATATGGATCGCTATTCACATTTACCAGAATTCCAAAAAATAAAAACAAAAACTTTAAAATTTACTGAAAGCAAAATCAAATGTAGTCCAAACTAACACACTATCATCACAGGGGTATTTTAGTTTTAGCAAAATGTGTGCTATTATTCCTTCTTCCATTTACTTCCTACAACTACAAAATTTTTTTACTACTCTCGCTGTGACACATGAAAAAAATTTAAAGCTCAATAACATAAAACAAAGTTTGGATTTCTATGACTCATGTGAGGAAATGCATATTAATTTTAGATTTTCAAAAGACTTAAAGTCAGATTTTAATTTCATCTTTCTTGTCAACTGCCCAAAGGTCCATTTTTACCTATTTTCAATATTAATCAATTGCCATTTTTGCCTTTAGCAACCTAGAACCTTACAGCTTAAGGCAATATGCCATTAAACGGAATACATAATAATTTTCAAAAGAAAAATCATTCAGAGTTGTGCTAAAATGATGAATAATTCCAATGACAGAATTTACTACTTTTTAAGAGGTAAAAAGACAATGTGGTGCAGGAGTTTAAAACTCAAAGTGAATGTGTTCACGTCACTGGAATGATACCTTCAAAGGAAAGCATCTCTTGGCGGTATCAGGAGGAATATACACCAGGATGTATAAAATGTAAAATATGTGGATGGACAAGTAGTCAAAGCTAAACAGACACTGGTAGCAGGGACAACTACCAGCAACTAACGATCCAGAGTCTCAACTGCCTTTTTTAGTGAAAAGGATAATAATATGGATTTAAATGAACATCATGCCTTAGTTACAAGAGTCAGTTTATGAAAGTAGAAATTAAGTCTGGATCTCTGCTGAGGAATCCAACAGTGGGAAACTCACACTAAGGTACAGAATTCATGCACTCTATAACATACTGACTGACAATGAGGAACACTGAACGCAGAAGGCAGTCCACACACTCAGGATAAGGCTGATGAACGCACCAAGTAGAATACACCACACATAAAGAGTAAATGTGCTAATTTTTCTACCCTTTTACTTTGGACAATAGCCAATTAGCCTGCATATCTTCTTTTGTTATGATTTATAAGCATGTGAATACACAGAAAAATATGTGAGCCACAAGATGTTTTTTCTGTTTACCAAAGACATCCACTTCCAAGCATGCATATCGTTAAGCTTAGTAAAAAAAATCTTTGTCTTCACAAAGCAAGAAACTGAGTTAAAGTGATTTTGAGAGCATTTGTTAAATCTCAATCCTGTAAATATATATCCCAGATAATCTATACATTTTCTTTGGCATTTGAAAATTGCTAGTCTAGAAATTTATAAGTTCTATTTTAAAATAATTTTCTTTTCTCCTTTAGCATTAGTAATCTAGTTGAACATAATAGTGTTCTAACAGTCAGAAACTAACCTCCAGTGAAGAGCAAATCCTAATTTTTAAAAAATAACAAAAGGGCTTCATATAGTACTTAAGTCCTGTAACTTAAGTAGGTTTTGAATTATAAAGTCATTCTTGATATCCTCTAACTTTTAAGGTTACTGAATGCCAAAATTAATTCTAGACACGAGATTCTGAGATGCCTCCATATTCCCAACCAATCAAATCCAATGCAATTAAATGTGTCAATCTGGTGGATCCTTGTGACTACCGGAAGTGAAGCTAAGGAAACTACCTATAAGGCTCTAGAAATATTTTGTTTCATTTCCTTAAAAGAAATCAAATGTTGCCCCCAAAGATTTTGTTGAATATGTTTTCTAATATATTGTAGTTTGTGTAATTTTGAAGAAACTTAGCATTACAAAACAATTTCAAGCGCCAAGTAATTATAATGTCACGAACAGTTAAGTTTCACTTTTTCCCTCATAATTAATACGCCTGGAAAGAAGACGATAAATTTTAAGGAAGAAATATTATTCCTTTCAGAATTTCTAATCTAAACAGACTAAAGAAAAAAATGTAGAACAGCAGATATTATGCATAAGTTATACATAATAATTAGCAGCTATTATGTATAAATACATAAAAGCTCCATTCCTGACCCCAAAAAGCCAGATTTTACCAACAGCTGGGATTGGTACAGTTCAATTCACCAAATGTTTATAACAGCCTTCTATGTGCCAGGCACCTACAGCACTGAGAATACACTGATGAATAAGCTCCTATTCATGGAGCTTACCATCTACTGAAGAAGACAGACGTTAAAACGAGTGTGACTATCACAATCAGGGGTACAGAGAACTGTGAGAGACAAATCTGATCTTGTTAGAGGATTGGAGACTGTAGAGAGCATCTACACTCTGCAGACCACTGTCCCACGAGTGAGAAGATTCCTTTCCAATTTGCTTCACAAGGTCAGGAATGTGTCAGTCTGTGGCCCACGTAACAGCTACCATTAGGTTTCTTCTCTCGCTCTTTCTCCGGGGGTGGAGCTGGATGCACATGGTTCAGGGCACAGTATCAGCACTAACAGCGCCCTCTCATCTTGGTACCTTTTCACAGGAGAATATGGGAATGGGGTCCATAACCTCTGCATTATGATGTTCCCAATCGAACCAAGAGACCCAACCACCTCCACAAATTGTTTCAGAACATTATTCTTTAATAATAAGTAGAGCTGGCCTGTGAATGTTCTGATCACACTAGTGAACTAAAGGTACCTGGCTCTGTTAATCTGCAAACAGAAATTCCCCCACTGATTTTTAAATAGAATTCAAAACACATATAACATGTAGAAACAAAGCCCCTGCCTGAACAGATGTGCACCTGTACTGTAAAACTTCTCTTTTGAAATTCTAAGCCTAGAAACTACACTCCAAGTACTAGAATGTCAAATGAATTATAAGACTGTTCTGAAGACCATATTTTAATAGCATGAGAAGAAAACAAGCTACAAAAACAAGGGTGACGTAGTTGGCCCTTTCTCACTCCACTTCTTGAGACCTAGTCCTTCTGGTTATCATGATCCTTCCTTGGGATTAGCTTGGACTTTACTGCTGGATCCATCACCAAAGTTTAGGTACTCCTTAACGCCTGGGACACAAGCCCCTCTTTCTGAGATTGCCTTAGCAAAAACAAACAAACAAAAAAGTGTGAAATAAATCAAGACAATTTCTCATCCTGGGTTTACCCAACTGCTAGCTGTATGAGTTTTAAAATTTATTTAAATTCTTAGGCGCTCCATTTCCTCTTCTGTAAAATACACATAATAAATGTTTTGGAAATTTAAAATTAACATGACAAAACTGGATACCCCTGCCAATTTAAAAAAAAAAAAAGGTCACGTGAGAAATAAGGAAAACAGGGAAAAGAGGAAACAAAAATAGAGAAAGAAGGAGGATTAAGAGAAAAAAAAAGTATATGAGTGCTAAATGCTGGCATTTATCACTCTTTGATTTACATTCCACACCAACTACCTATCTGCTGTGCTTTTCCGTTAAGCAAGATGCCTCTATAAACCAACTTGCTTGAAAATGGGGAAACAGGACAAGGTGCCTCTAGGACAAGTGCGTTTAAACCCAGAGCATCCACAGCCTTTATCAAATTCCCTTCCAACCTGAAAATCTAAGGATTCTACGAAATTACTTCAATTTGTGAAAGTCCAAGCAAAAGAAATTCAAAGTAAGACAAACAAACAAACAAAATCGAAGAAAACATGATGCTGATTCAGGTCGGTCAAGGATTACCAGGATAGGTCAGAGTAGCGTTTTATTAACAGAGCAAACAACGCATTGCTTTGACTTTTGCCTCAATAACATCAAACATCCGGACACCGGCAAAGAACCAGATGGTGAATACAAAACTTCCATCTTCAAGCCTTGGCCTCACGCAGATTCAGTCCATTTCAATTAAAATTTTTAAAAAGGCACGATGGCTTAAGGAAATAATATATATACATATCTGAACTCCAGAAAGATTTTTTCCTCAGATTGTTCACTTACAGTTTCTCTCTTCTTTGGCCAGATACAATATATTCTCTTAATTAAAGATCACAGTAAAACACTCCTTTGCAGCTTTTATACAAACCCTTTTGTTGATCCAACATTTACTCGGTAATTCAAAATACAAAGCATGCTAGAAAATACTATGTACATGAGCCTTACTACTCATCCTCTGTCTCCAGTACAGTTGCAATTTGACTGCACATTTTAGTGTAGAGGGAACCACTCAGCTTGATTCTTTTGGGTTCAAAATTCCATAAATTTTAAATGAGGCAAGTAAAAAGAGGTGGAGAGGTTTATAACTCCATTTCTCATGGCCTCAACAATAAAAGAACATGCCTGATGTGTACTTAAAAATACACTATCTGCCACAAACCTCTCTAACACAAAAATCTCTTTCCTGATCATGGTCTACTCCCAAAATGCTCCTTGGGTCTCTATTTCTGCTTCCTTCTGATAAATTCACAAACGCCTTGTCAATTTCCTCTTTGTGTTACAGAGCCTAGTTTATTAGCATAGTGTATAGTCTTTAAAATAAAAGTATTGTGGGTGAAGATAGGTAATAAAAAAATCACCTGAATAAACAAGAACTCTTGAATAGTCAAGAGTTTTAACTTTTCAACCAGGAAGAGCTATGGCTCTGAATTTGCTACAACCGCTCCTTGAAGTGCACAAACACAATTAGCCTTGGGAATACCCAGGATTAAGACCATGACAAGCTATTTTAATGAATTATATCAAGAAACATAGTTGCTTTCTCTGCCTCACAGAACACAATGGTAATTCTGTGGTACACTGTCCAAGGGCTACCATTTGGGGAGGGAAAAGAGCCTGCAGAGCTGCCCTTGGTGACTACATTTCCCTGATAAGGAAGCGCAAGGAGCAGGACATCAGCTCTCTGAGAGCATCATCTGCACAGAATCATCAGTTGGAAACAACACGCCTTCCCGGTGAGACCGGTCCTTGAGCATCCAGGCTGGGAGGACTGCATGTGCTGCGTGAGTTCTGTGGCTAACAGGCTGGGAGCAGGGTTTTTTGGTGACTTTCTAAAAATCGGATAGAGACTGGTTTTCTCTTCAAAAGATGGCATATTCTCATGATAAAGCAAACTATTACCAATGAAATTAGCTATGTGACCTCAGGCAAGTTGTTCAGGCCTCTCGGGGACTAGGTTTCTTTATCTGTAAAACAGAGGAAATGCACCTCTATGTCACACAGGTCACAGGGGATATATAAGGCAGCCAGCACAAAGCGTGGCACAAAGCAGGTGCCCGCAAATCCTCTTCCTGTCCCTGCTCCTCCTCCCAATGAAAAAGGAAAAGGCAAGTAACTAAATAACAACTTTTTTATATCTCAAGTTTTTACCCAATCATCTCTATTCCTTCTAAAACCACAGGCTTGAAATCTTGACTGTTTACTGTCAACAACAGCATATACTGATGTATAGAGTCAGGATCTCAGAATTTAGAAATCAAATCGAACCCTCTTGTTCTACAGATGCTGCCCGTGAGATAAAAGGACTTTCCTCTTATCTGTATCATCCATTGTTTCAGTAGCAGAACCTAAGCTAGAAAAGTATGTGTGGAATAACTAAACACAAATACTTTTTTAAAATATGTTTTTCAAAAATCAAACTTGAGCCTACATGACCCACTGTGCAAATATTCCCTTTAGGGGAAACACTGCCACTGTGATTAATTCATTTTGAGGATATTTCTTATACTCCATTTGGGAGTGTTTCATGTTTTCAAATACTTTTTCTTGATGTTCTCTATCTTCTTCTGTTGTCCTTCCTTCCTGCATTTGTTTCTTTTCCAGTGTATAAATCTACTCTACTGTAGATTGCTACAAATTCAGGAATTAAAAAAAATCTTAAAAAGTATGCTTTTCAAAAACCAGTTATAATCCCTTAAAAATTTCATATCTCTCAATTTCTACATAGATTCCTCAGGAAAGAAGTCCCTTTTTTATTTTGAACTTCTAATTCTCAAACTTTGATTGTGTCCGGTTGCACGTCAGGCTCTCTTATCCACATTATGTCATTAAATCACCACAACAATTATAATACTATTCTCATTTTAAGACTGTATATAAATGTAATGTCCTATCTTACTACTACAATGCTAAATTATCACCTGACTTTTTTAATGAGGTAACATATTTACCATGTTCACATGTTATGTACAGTATAGACAAATTCAACAATTAAAAGCACACACCTACAAGGAGAAGCTGGCTTAGCCACTATGTGACTTAAGCTTTTCTCTTATCTATCTGAAGATAATCACCTGACTTTTACCTAGTACTCTCACATAGCTGGTAAAGAAGGTAGAAGTAAAATAATCAAAGCATACTACTAACAACAGAAGCTCCTAACTCCTTAGTTCCTGAGTTGTCCTCAATCCATTAGCAAATTATAGATCTGAAAACAAGGAGTAGCCCTGACTGTCATTTAACAGGTGACTGAAAAATGACTTTCTTAATTAGAAGTCCAAGGGTGAGAGACTCCTTTCCACCAAAGCTCTGAATAAACACCAACATCAAGTCAAGCAGAGCTGCCCTGGTCCCAGTGGTATCTTAAGCTCATGACTCAAATTCCCAGCAGGCTTCTAGTTTAATATTTCTTGAAACACTAGGCTTAGTCACACAGTGACAGAGAATTTAAGGCAAATAAGGGTCTCTTCCTTCCATCCTTAAAACGTATTGTTGCTAAATGACACAAAGTAAAAGAGGCAAGATGGGTTTTAATTTAGATCTTTTATTCTCTGAGGTGTACCATGTTAAAAAATTTTCTGGGGAGAGTGAACTATGCTGGCTTTGAATTTCAAATACAACTATCAACCCTGTCAGAAAAGCAATTCTATTTCCAAGGGTCTTAACAAAATGCTTTTTTTACCCTAGCCTTACTTTTTGAAAGAGGAAGAAAAGAAGAAAAGAAAGTAGGAAGGATGGAAGGAAGGAAGGACGAAAGGAGGGAGGACGGTGGGGGGTGGGGGTGGGGCAGGGATGGATGGACGGATGTCATAAGCACCTTCCTAGCCAAAGTTTCAAGATATTCTGGAGTTCTTCGTGAACTTAGTTTGACCCAAAAACCAATCAGATGAATTATAATTTCTTTAACAGGTAATTATCCATAACATTATCTTCAAGAACAATCTATCTTAAAATAGGTATAGCCTTTAAAAAATATCTTAAAATTTCTAAGTAAATATAGTAGAGTCCTTTTTTCCATAACTCCAAAGAGGGAGTTTTTTCTACATTTTTGAGTTGCCAGTCTTCTAAATTCTTCAAATCTGCTTCTAATTATATTACTTCTAGAGTTCTAGGCTAAATGTTATCTGTAGCATGGTTCAAAGTATTAATTTTAACAAAATCCTAATACAATGGTAAAAAATATCAAATTTATTTTCTCCTCATTCTTGTTCCTCTCAATGTTCTATGAACTTAAGAAAAATTATCTTATGCTTCAGGTGTATTGATACTCTAAAATACCACAAGTTTTATAATGTTTTATTTGTAATTTTTGCAAGATAGTGTAAGAATCAGTTTGAATTTCAAGGTTCATAACGCAGCGTATGGACTATAACAGTGACAACAATTACTATTAGATCCTACTTATATTTATTATGAAAAATTAAAGCTACCCGTTATAAATGAAAAGAAAGTTCTGTTCTAAATGAACTCTAATTTTCAGAATCCTAAATATTCAATTATCCATCAAATTGAACATGAAATTTCATGGAACAAAAAAAACAGACGGGCATCTATAGCATAGTTTGCAAAGAAACCCTGATAAGACTTCAGAGGTCTCTTTGGTCCCAATTTTCCCCCTACCCTGAATCATAAGATAGTGTGCTAAGGAAAACATTCTTTCTGTAGTTATTTACATCGAGTTATCTTTATCAGAAATTCTATGAAAGAGTTCTCCAGTTCACTACCCAAATCTCCTGGGAAAACCCCAGACATTAAAAGAACAAAGAAAAGGTGATCTAATATTAATTCATTTTCTTCCAAACAAGCTCTAACTCCTGGTTCTATTCTGGTACCCAATCTTGATCCTCTACTTTAGACATATTTAAGAGACATTCAAAAACAAAGTGTGCACATGCACAAACGGGGGAATCTGTCGTTTCTCCTCCACCAACAACCACTATTTACATAATATTGCTGCCCTCATAAAAGGGAATCCATTACCAACAGCAATTCATGTCCCTGCTTCAGCATCAGGTGAAAACAGGATACGGAAACAAGAGCTCTCTCCTCCATTTACTTTTTGTTCATTCCCACCTCTGGACATCATCTTCAGTTCCATTCCATCGGCCTGCTTCACCATCTAATACTCCTGATTTCTACCTTCTCAAGTCTAGTGACCATCCTAGTGTTATATTTCTCTGATAATTGTGGTATCTAAATATTACAGAATAAATCTGCTCATTTTCCACCCACACGGTCCCCTCAAAAAACTGCAACTTAAGGAAATGCACCTGGAACAATTTAATTCACAGATTCAAACTCATTATTCTGAAAGGTCCCCCCTCCATATTCTGTTGAAAATGTTTCTTTGACTTTTCAATAGTAATCAAAAGTTGCTTTTCAGAAAATATTTCTCCAGTTGGAAGACACGGGTACAAAGGGCTTTGTTACTACAGCAAACGCGTTTTTCCCCAGTCTTCATCCATGTAACAGTAAATCACTATTAAAACAAAACAAAACAAAACCCACCCAGGTTGTGTATTAGCCACATGAAGGGACATAAGGAAAAAGCACAAGAGGAAAGAAACTTCACCCATCACAGCCAAGAAGGGAAGCTACCAATGAAAGCAATTTTCATGGGAGAAAACATCCAAAGATGCAGAAGCTATTTATTTTAGAAAAGGGGATAAGACAGTGAGAGAGCAATGAAGGGAGAGAGAGGCGTACCATAGACAGACAAACTAGAATCTTTCTCTCCATTACCCTATACTTCAAAAGCGAACTGTATCAGGCAATCTAAAGTTTGAAAAGCAAAACTGAACCTATCACAATTTAAAGTGAACAATTTTTTTCTTGATAAAAATTAGATGTTTTGAACTTATTTTGGGCAGAATTATCTTTTAACCTGACACACTAAACCACTGTTGCTTTTCCAGAACAACACTTAAAATATGAGCTTTTAAGTTTCTTATGATCTTAAAGTTTTAAAATTAGAAACCTACTGCCTTTAATGTCACATATCCTAAGCTACTCTGATTTAAAATGACTTCTATGCCATTGTCTTCTAGTATTGGTTTGCAATGGAATCTGTACAATTAATAACATTCTTCCCTCTCATCTTTCTAGAAAGCCAAGGATGACATATCTCCTTATCTCCCTATTTGTTCCATTAGATTGACATATTTTGCCTCATCTGTCACCTTTTATAAAACTCTGCTTTCAGATATGAGTTAATTCATTTTTAGTTGTCCTCAATGTTCTAAAATAGTGGTGTTTGGCAGAATTAATACAGTGCTCTAGTTCTCTCTGTTCAACTGGTATTTAATTAAAGATCTTGGAGGCCATCTTTCTCTCATGTTACACCATTTAAAGGAATGTTACTTCCTCCACGGACAATGTGATAAGCCACATGGCAACAAGGCTGCCTTCCTCAAGTCTCCCATTTAACAGATTGCTTTCCTGTGTATAAACTACCAGCAAGACAGATTACCACTTTATTTCACGTTGATTTCACTTTTCACATCTCTGAACCACAATTCTATAGTAGTCTACACTCTCTCATGTTTTGAATTTGCAGAATTTCTGGAGTTTTAACACTCCCTCATATTTTTGTTTTATCATTGTTTCTGTTTCACCTGGACATCAAAAAGTCCTAACGGCATTTAATCTGTAAGATTTCTTGAATCTCTGGTAGCCAATGTAGAAAGTCTTTAAGCAATAAGAGCTACCTTGGGGCACAAACTGAAAATTCCCTGTTTCAAATTCTTTTGAATTAATATCTTTTGGAGAATAGCCCACTCAACTTGATATATCAGAATTTTCAATTCTGAAGGTAGCAGGGATAATGTCAATTGGCACTTGCTATTTATTACACAAATAATTGTTCTCTTGGATGGCCTTTTGAAAGCTAGCACTTTTTAATCATTTTTTTGGCTATATCAGAACTGCAAGAGACATGTCAATTTAAGCAAACTTCAGGAGCAATAAACTAACAAACAGACTCTAGGTGGTGGTATAGGTTATTTTTTATCATGATGTTTTGCTCTTAAAACTGCAAGAGTCAGAAGAGCCTTTAGCCTCATTTAGACACTTCTTTATTGCGGACTTACAATATTTTAGGGTGTTTACATTAGTAAAATCCAAGTTCTGCAGTTTGCAGACACATGCAAGAAGTGAGTCCAACTAAGTCAAGTCTTTCCAAAGGCACTAAACCTGGTTTTCAACGACCTCAAAGGCACTGTAGAGAACTCCTTTGAGTAAAACCAACAATAAGCAGTCGTCTTCTTTTTTTTTTTTTTTCCAAATATATCTATTACTCACACTCCTAGAGCACTTTCAGGGCTAAGTATGGAAAGAGGTCTTTCCCCACCAGAATGTATGAAACAGACTAACAACCCTACAGCCTGTAGGGTAGCAGCTGTTCCACTGACTGACTCTTCTTTGTCTCTAGGAACTAATTCCAGGCAGAGAGAAGTTACCATCCCTGATGAAGCCACTACTCTCTGAATCAGTTAAACCCACTCGACATGACCAAACCGCTGGGCAAAACCAGAGCAACTAACTTCGAAGTTGAAAAACATTTCAACAGGCTCAAGGCAGCAACCCACACTTGGGTGCCAGGCAGATGAAGCACCGTTTATTTTAAAAGGTCCACTTATTTCAGTGTCTCTTCAACAAAGGTGGCAAACTGGTGATTAAACATTGAATAATTACATCAGGAAGATGCCACCCACTTGCTAAACCTATGATTCACTAATAAGCAGGTTCTATGCGATTCATAAATTTAAAGAATGATTTACCAAAGCCCTTTGCTTCACAAATTCCCCCCCGAAACGTAAAGAGCATTCATCATATATAAACCGACAACCATTTTCACTTTGGAAGACTACAGACGGTCTCTCTTCCTCTCAAGACAGTCCCCCCCCACACGCAATCTCACATTTAATCATTTACATTACCAGAGACAGACTCCACCTCAGTTCCACCAACTGAGTGAAAAGTCCTTGTAGCTAGGAACGTCTTAATTGTTTTTCCAAATAAAATGTCCTTTTAAAAACGCAAAAGTACTCATCATGCTGGTCTTTTACTATCTTCAGCACCCAATTAAATCACCAACGAGATAAAAGGTAGAAACTCCCGGAATGCTTCAGAGATCAACATGTGTCACGGACTCCCAGCTTGTTCGCCTCTAAGACACAGTTGATTCCTTTGTTCCTTCAGACTGAACACCAACTCTTGATTAAAATTTGGAAACTACTTTGGAAAGGATGGGAGGGTTTGCAGAATCTTTCCAGGGAAACCCTTCGTAAAACAATATCCACTAATAGTAAGAAGGATACAGAAGTAAGAGGAGAGAAAAGAAGCCTCCCAGGACCTCCACGGGACTCACCCGAAACGTGAGGCGGGTTTCTGGCTCAGGGGTAAAGTGATGGTTGAGGCCTCGGGTCCTGGGAGCCTCGCCCTCGGAGGGGAAGGACAAGTACCGACGGCCCGGGCCTGGGGGTCTGGGGTGGGCAGCGCGGCCCCTTTCCCTATTCACTTTTCCTGGCCCCGAGTCCGGCGAGCACGGCGCAGGGAGGCACTCGGGCGAGAGGCGGGGAGCTGCGCCCGGCGCCGCCCAGGACGCCCCGGGCAGCAGGAGCGAGAGCTGCGCGGCGAGCAGCGCCCGGGACTCGGGGCCCAGGGGCAGCCGAGCGGGGCGCGCCCCCGGCCCGGCCACCCGTGCCCAGCCGGCTCAGGGGACACGCCGCTCGGCACAGGGGCGGCACGGACGGGCCGGTGAGCCCGCGGCTAACTCCACAACTTGGCCGCCCCGCTGGCCGGGCCCCCGAGTTCCCGGGGAGATTCGGCCCCGGCTGGAGAGGCGCGATCTCCCCGGAAACGGTTCCTCCCGGCCGCCGAGGCCACCCCGCCGTCCGCGATCGCTCCCGCCGCCCCGACGCCCCCGCGGCCCTGCCCGCCAACGCCAGCGCCGCCGCGGGCCGCGCTCCGGGCCGTTTCCGGCGGCGCCGCCGCGGCCGCTCCCCGGAGCCCCCCGGCCGCGGCCGCCACTCACCCGAGGCCGCCGCGGCTCCGAGCCCCGGGCTCCGCGAGGCTCCCTCCGCGAAGGCGCCGCGCCGCCCCGTCCTCCCTCGGCGCCCCGGCCGGCTCTCCCCGCGCGCAGCAGCGCTGCCGGGCGCAGCGGCGGACGCAAGGCCACGGGCGGGCGCGCGCGGGCGGGCGCGGGGCCGGCTCGTCCCTCCGCCGCGGCCGCCGCCTCCTCCGCCGCCGCCGCCGCCTCCCGAGTTCGGGGCTCTGCTGCAATGTCTGCGAGGCTGACTTTGAGCGCCTCGCTCGCCGCCTGCCCGCAGCCGCGCTCCTCCCTCCGCCGCCGAGGCCGCCGCGGCCCAGTCCCTCCCCTCGCCGCTCCACGCCATTCAGCTGTTCAGCCAAGTTTCTTAACCCTTTTTTTCCCCTCCCGCCCATTGTCACCCGGGCCGCAGGCAGCCGCTCGGGGCCGGGCAGCTCGCGGGAGCTGAGCGGTCCCCTCGGTTTTGTGCTTATCCTCCTTGCCCGCCCTCCGGAGGGCCGGCGGGGGCTGCCGGGCCCCGGGCAGCGGAGGATCGCGTGGGCCGGGAGAGGTGGGGGCCCCTCGCGCCCGAGCCGGCCCCCTCCGCTCCGGCTCTGTCCAGCCGCCCCCGAAGCGCCTGGACAGCTCCTCCCGGAGGCCCGGGGCATCGTTCTGGCCACACGGGCCAAAGGCTCCTCTCGGGGACACAGCCTGGGGGCCGGGACGCCCCGGGTCCCCGCCTGGGTGCTGCCCTCCTCCCATGTCACCCCACACCACGCGCCCCTGGGCTCCCTCCCACCCACCCCCAATTTCCACCACCTTGTGATCTGTGTGTCCTGCTTTAATCCTGGGGGGCACAGGCACTAACTTCAGGTCACTCTGACTCCACGCCCAGCACGTAGTAGGCACCCAGGAATGAATGTGGAGTGACTCCAGAGGCAAACTGGGCAGGAGACCTGAGGAGTGCCCGGGGCAGCTCCTTGGACGGACGTAGGACCCAGGAGCAGGGTTTATCGTCAGCTGCTTTGTCACTGCGAAGTCACCAGCGGAGTCTGTCAGCGAATCTACATCATCCCTGGGAAGAATTTGACCCTACAAGACGAGGCAAAAAGAACAGGGCTGCCACTTCTTCGGCAGCTCTCTTCAGTTCAGTCTCCAGATAAGAAATAACAATTACATCACGAGGCCAGGGAGGCAGCGCTGTGGAGCCTCTCGGTTTCCTGCAGCCGAATCTCGCTGAACCCGCGTCTTAATTGGGGGGGACATGGATTGGTGAAGCAAGAGAGTGGAGGGAGGAGAGAGTCAGACGAAAAAGAATTTCCCCCTTCTCTTTGTATTTGCTGTTTTAAAATCTTATCCTCAACGCTGCCCAAACATCTAACTAGAACTATTAACACCCCTTCAACACCTCCCCAGATGTCAGGTTTCTTTTTGACTCCAGCGTCTAGCGTTTAGTAACTCGCCATGAAAAAATTACCAGGGGAAATGAGTGCCGTTGCTGAAATTGTTTTTGCTCGATATGAGAATGCTCAAGTACAGCTTAGCCTCACCCTAAACTCCGAAATGGTATGCCTGTGTTAAAACACTTATTACACAAAACAAATGAGTGGATGAGGCACTCCATTCTTATATGTAGGTTTTCATAGCCTTAAGAATTCGATAGCATTTGAAAATAGAGTTGCTAGTGCACTTAAAAAAAAAAAAAAAAAACCTATCCAAGTCATAAAACAGTATTCTATGCTTGTTATGTAATGGCTATCTTGTGCACTTAAAATTTCGTTTAACCTTTAAAAATATGAAGGAGAGTTTTGGAATACCTTCATAGTCTTAAAAGTGAAAGCCTTTTTTCAAATTAATGCTTAATAAATCTAGCACCTAGCACAGTCCTGGGCACATGGTAGGAATATTTTGCTTAATGATGATGGTGCATTTTAGAACAATTATTTTACATCACCCTAGTAATTCAACTGTGTGATCTGTTGCCATCTTATATAGTTTAAACTTCATGCGATGGCTTATTATTTGCATATACCACAGTTTGAAATCTGCTTAAGGCAACTTAGTAAAGTCTGCTGTTCTATATTGCATCATTTATCCAATATTGGATAAATGAGAGAACTGTTCCAGTTAGGTGATGATCAGCATAATTGGAGTATGGCCCTTTACGCAGTCAAACTTCTTTTTTAAAAAACTATTTTTGACTGTTACATGAAGATTTTCTAAAATGTATTATACATGTTTCTGTTTTCTTAAGTAGTTTATTGGACTTCGTTTGGCTTTTTCTTGAAAAGTCAGGGTTAATTTTATTAAAAGTATTTGTTGTTGTAGGTTGTAGTGGATTCAACAAATGCATCGACTTCCTGTTCTCTATCAGGCTTCTTCCTAGGTGTTAGGGACGCGCCCAGGAGGTATATAAGCCATCAATTGCTGCACTGATGGATTCCAGGATACTATGGCTTAGTGATTATCTCTGCCTTTTGTAGTTTCTCTCTCTCCCCCTTCACTAGCTGACAATCTGTTGTCCTTCCTCTGTTGCCAGCTTGCTTGCTTCTAATATTCTCCTCCTCCTCTGATTGGCAGCTTCTAGTCTGGTGCAGACTGGGAATGGGAATCCAGATAGCCTCACTTGTCACAATTCAGTCTAATGTAAGGGATTGATGTGCTCACCAAGGAGTAAGGCACATGAACCTTAATGCATAGATTTTGGGACCGATATTTGGACTACTCAAATGTTGCTTTGAAAAGCATTCTTTTTACTTCTTAACTGGGTTTGGATCATTGAGGTTGATAGATAACCTCCTGAAAAGTGAGGTACACAGTTAACCCAGCAAGCTGAGTATTGGTCCTACTCTCCAACACTAGTGTTAACAAGTCCACTGCCGTATGTTAGATGACTTAACAAAGCTGCTCACCTCTTATTATTAATCTATCTTCTCAACCCCACGGAAAGCCAATTGTTAAAATCCTGAACTCTTTTTGATAGTGCATTAGTGTTGAGTAAATTGCACACCTTTTGTAGAATTCATTTTTACTTAATGATGCTAATTGTGTTGGGGCTATTTTGTTGTTGTTCATTGTTTTTAAAAAATCAATACCTAAACTTCCTGGCTAAGAGAGTCATTGCAAGGATACTGGGGCATGTATGTAATATAAGAATGCCTATTAAGTAATTTGTATTTTGTACACAACTCCCGCTTTAACCAATTGTGATGCGAAAAAAGATGCCCTTCAGGTTATAAAGTTAAACGAAAGTATTTTTATAAAGCCAGAGTCCCTATGGGATCAGAGACTTATAGTTCAGGCTCAATATGTTTATCCACCACAAAGATGTAGTCTGAGAAAGGTATGCTTATGGTGTGCTCCCTGAATCTCTCCCATTATAGCATTTTTCCACTGGGTGTTTACTTGTCTGTATCCCACTCTAAATGCAAGCACTACAGACACAGAATCCATGTCCCTCTGGTTTGCATTTGGGTACCTCCACCGCCTACCCCTGTGCTCAGCAAACAGTAGGCATTTGGAGGATATCAGGCAAGATACTGTCATAGCGCAGAGGACAGAGTGTTTATTTCTACTTAGGGTGTGGGTGTGGGATGAGGGAGTTCAGAGAAAATTTTACAGGGAAAATAATGTCTCAGCTGGCTATTAAAAGGTAAGAAGAATTTGCCAAGTAGGCAAAGTGGGAATGGAGTTCTAATGGAAGGAAAAAGACTGTTTAGCAGTAAAGAGGTGTGAAGAAAACAAAAATGTACATTGAGAAGTATCAAACCCACATTATACACTATGAACTAGTGACTAATGAATTACGACAGCTGACAAAAATATATTCAGGTGGAACACCAGTGTAGTTATGCTGTTACAGTCCCTTAGTCTCGAGAGAAGTGCTGTCCAATAAAAATATATAAAGCGAGCCACAAACGTGAGCTACATATGTGCTTTTAAATTTTCTAGTAGCCACATTTAAAAAATAAAAAGAAACGGGTAAAATTAATTGTTATAATATACTTTCTTTAACCCAATATATCAAAATGTTATCATTTCAATGTGTACATAACATAAAAATTATTTATTAGATATTTTACATTCTTTTATTCACACTAAGTTTTCAAACTTCAGTGTGGTTTTACACTCATTGCACATAGATCTGGACTAGTCAAATTCAGATGCTCAATGCCCACGTGTGGCTAATGGCTGCCATATTGGACAGCACAGCTCAAGAGGACAGACGAAATCTTTTATAGTATAGTTAAAGGAGATTTTCTTACATTGAAAATCTAAATCTTGTTAAATTTAAGATTTTATTTGTGTTGATTACTTGTGTTTAGCTATACTATGTTGATATAGACCACTTTCTTGTGTCTCGGCTTTTATGCCAATTAGAGAATCAGCAAAGTTTACATTTTATGTACTGTGTCTTCATTAACCACACTGTAGTTACAGCTACTCCTATCTCTATTAACTCTGGTGGTGGACTGTAAACATAAACCGGCTTTATGGCGGAAATACAACACTATAAATTTGGAGTTGAATAAGCTTCAAGAAAGTCTTCCCTGGAACACCGAACTACCTCTATGCTAGTTACTGTCAAGCTTCTTCCTGGCTCTAGCAGCCCAGGGTTTTGCTCTTCAATTCTTCCATGCCCAGTTACTTGTGGACTATAAAATCCACCCCAGCCTTTGTTTGAGGCAGTACCTGCCTGAAGCTGCAGTGATAAGGATGTGCTGCAGCTCCCTGAGTACTGAGGAAGGTCTCAAGAGCTAAAATGAAGATGTTTAGACACCGTGTCTGCCGGTTACTGTGCAGTTTTCCCTAATGAGATTGGAGCCCTTTTACTTTCAATGGGGCTTGAGTGCCAAGGACTGACAAAACCAGGGCACTCAATTGCTACACTAAAATGAATCCTGAAAACTGGATCTTAAAGAAAAAGTCTGAAAATGATTGCATACACACAGCTGAAAGTGTGCAAGAAAAAGGCAATACTTCAGTGAAATGCAAATGTGGACGATGCCTTCTCATTCCCCAAAGAAAGAAATGTCCAGTATAGTTAGGGGGTCCAAAAAGCCAAGAAATCCCAACGAGGCTAAGGAGAACCTGTCAGTTTGGTGATGGGTCAGTTTAATATGTCTATACAATTGAAAGTAAATATTACATGGAATCCTATCCTTTTATGTAGAAATGGGTTATGTGGCTCTCACTAAGCAGTCCTTTCATAAATGAATATAAAATTTCTTTTTGTGATTTCACAAGCATACACCCCTATAAGAAATCAATTGGATAAAATATGATCCTATTAATTTTTAGAGATTTTATTCAGATAACCTTCAACTAAAGCAAAGCATATATCTGTTTTTCCAAATTATTCAGGGTTCTGTAGGGAAGTAAGCTATAAAGAAAACATGATGTATGTTTACCATTTGTGCAATTGTTTGAACCTCAAAAGAAATAGACATAGACTCTGACCCTGACATATCTGTTTTATATTTGTTTAGTTTAAGAAACATAAAATTCTTATATACTTTATCTTTTCACAAAACCGAACTAAAATTACCTTCACCCTCAAATACACACACACACACACACTCACACATACATACTCCTAAGATTTCACACAATTCAATGGGGAAAAAATAGTCTTTTCAGCAAATGGTGCTGGGGCAATTGATTATCCACATGGAAGAGAATGAAATTTGACCCCTTATTTGTACCATACACAAAAATTAACTCAAAATGGATCATAGACCTAAATGTAAGAACTAAACTATAAAACTCTTAGAAGGAAATATAGCAATGAATCTTCATGATCTTGGTTAGGCAAAGCCTTCTTAGATATGACACCAAAATCACAAGTGACAAAAGGAAAAAGAGGTATATTGGACTTAAATTAAAATTTTTTGTTTCAATGGACACTATCAAGAAAATGAAAAAGACAATCTACAGAATGGGAGAAAAAATTTGCAAATCATATATCTTATAAGAGAGTTGTATCTAGAATATATAAAAAACTCACAACTCAATAATAAAAAGACTAATACCCAATTTTTAAAATGAGCTAAGGATCTGAATAGACATTTCTCCAAAGAAGATATACGTTAAGCACGTGGGAAGATGCTCCACATCATCAGCTGCCAGAGAAATGCAAATCAACACTACAATGTGATACCACTTCACTCTCAGAAGAAATGGCTGTAATAATAATAATAATAATAAAACAGATAAGAACAAGTGGTGGTGAGGATGTACAGTAATTGGAAAACTTATATACTGCTGGTGAAAATTTGAAATGTTGCGCCACTTTGAAAGAAAATCTGGCAGTTCCTCAAAAAGCTAAACATAGAGTTACCATATGACCTGGCAATTCTACTCCTAAATTGGGAGTATATACCCTAGAGAAATGAACACTTTATCTCCACACAAAAACTTACACATTAATGTTCATACCAGTACTCTTTATCATGTCAGAAAAGGGAAACAACCCAAATATCTGACAACTGATGAATGGGTAAACAAAAGGTGGTGGTATATCCTTACAATGAAATACTACTCAGCAACAAAAAGGGAATGAACTACTGAAACATGCTACAACGTGAGTGAACTTGGAAAGACTATGCTGAGTCACAAAAGACCACATATCGTATGATTCCATTTATATGAAATGTCCGTAATATGCAAATCTATAGAGACAGAAAGTGGAGTAGTAATTACCTAGGTCTTGGGAGGGGTTTGGGAAGAAATGGGGATTGACTGTTAGTCGGTATAGGGTTTCTTTTTGGAGTGATAGAAGTGTTCCAAAATTGATTGTGGTGATGTTTTCACAACTCTGTGGATGTACTAAAAACCATTGAATTGTATACTTTAAATGGATGAGTTGTATGGTATGTGAACATTTAAATAAAGCTGTTATATATTGTAAAAAAAAAACAAAATAAGCACTAAAGGGCCTATCTTCTCATTTTGAAAAAAATAAACAACTTTGACATGTATCAGAAAATAAAGTCTGTAAATGTTAAAAAGAAAGCTACAATTCAAAATTATTTTTGTTTGATATTATTTGCCAAAAGTCAGCAAAATAATATATATATTTATAAAGCCAGAAAACTACATATTGGAAATAAACTTTGGCTGCTTTATGATTCATAAATGACATAGTACAGTAAGGGTAAAGGATAGTTTTATAAGGACAACCAAAGTGTCATTAATAGTGTGCATGATACTAAGAGTGTGTCTGTGCGTGTGTGGTCTTGCAGCAATACCAATATAGAATTCCAGGAGTGACCAAGGAAGAGAATCTCAGATAAACAACATATACCATTCATGTTTCACAAAGCTGCCTTGTACCAGATACATAACTCATTAATTTATAGTAGCAACTATCTGTACAAAAATAAATGATTACTCCTGTTACATAGTTCAGTGAACTATACTTCCTAAAAGCCAGATATCCAAGAAATCTAATTCCAGGTTCCATCTACATTTGGCTGCTAGTAACAGAATCAAGAACTAACAGTGACCTAACCGGGATAGAAGTTTACTTTTCTCCAATGTAAAAAAAGTCCACAAATGCATTTCTAGGGCTGATTTGATGATGCCGTAATTATTAGGCATCCATATTGCATCTATTCTGTCATTGTTAGCTCTCGGCTTTCATCCTAAAGGTTGCCTCATGATGTTAGTTGGCTACTGGAGCTCCAGTTATCAAGTCTGCATTCCAGGCAGGAAGAATGTGGGTGGCCTACCACCTTTCTAAGGAGTTTTCCTGAAAGGACCATCCAAAAACTCCTGCTAACATCTCACTGGATGTATCCAGAGGGAATGTGGGGTATATAGTATTTTAGCTGGGAATAATACTCAAATAAAATCAAGATTTTCTTTCTAAGGAGGAAGACAGGACTTGATATTGAGTGAGTATTAATTATCTTATGCTGGATAACAAATCACCAAAAACTTAGTAGCTTAAATCAAGAAACACTATTATCTCCTAGTTTCTTGGGAGTAAAGAATTCAGGAACAGTTTAGCTGAATTGTTTTGACACAAGGTCCCTCATATGGTTGCATCAGGATATTGGCAGGGTCTGCAGTCATCTGAAGACTTGTCTGGAGCTGGAGGATCCAATTTCAAGAAGGCTCCCTCACAAGGCTGTTGGCAAGAGGCTTCAGGTCCTCACATGGCTGTTGGCAGGAGGCCTCAGGTCCTTGCCACATGAGCCTCTCCACAAGCTGCTTGAGTATCCTAATAATGTGGCCGCTAACTACCCCCAGAGTGAGCTATCCAAGAGAAGGCAATGATGAAGTCACAGCGTCCTTTATAGCTTGGTCTCCTAATTCACACAGGGTACTTCCATTTTATTCTATTAATTAGAAGTAAATCACTAAATTAATTTCTCTTTTAAGGGGAAAGTCATCTTGAAGGGAAGAGTATGAAATAATTCGTGGATAGAGTTTAAAACCACTGCAATAGGCTGTTAGCCTTTTCTGTCATGGTCTGCTTCTTTGGTTTTCCAAACCAACATACATACCTTTGTTTTTATACATAGAACAGTCTCACAATCTCTCCAAGGGATCAAGGCCTAAGTCTCTTTCCACTACTGCATCAAATCTACTGACTAAGATTTCTGGGTGATATGCAGCCCTCTCCAAGAAGCCCAGATTGGCTGGCATCTAATAAACTAAAGACATGTTTTCAGCCATCAGCACCTTTAAGTTTTCAACGGTGGAAGAGGAATAGATCATTGCACTAAAACTGTCCAAGTGGAAAAGGGGGAAGGAGAAACACGTTAGTCCCTGTTCCATAATAATCATCAAAACCTACTGAGCGGGAATAGCCAGGACTCCCTGCCCTAGCATTTCAGGGAGTTCCTTGGTTGGCCAACCTGGCAGCTCCTGATTCTTTTTCTTGAATGTGTTTCTTCATGCCTTGTCCTCTGTTGCTCCTGGATCTGCTCCTGGAGGTTCATCCTTGTCAATTTTCCTCAACAAATATATCTGAGGTGAGTACAGCGGAGGATGCCCTTCTTGGAGACCTCATGAATTTTGAAATATTGGGGATTGTTTTAAAGTTTTAACAATCACAGACTATTGCAGACTAAGTTTGGGATTTCTTTGGGAAGATAATTCCTTCAAACATCCAACAACCTTGATTTGTTTCTATTCTATTCCATGTACAAACTACCATAGCCAAAAGTCTTGCCCAGACATGGTTTTTGAGCTTGCAGATTCTCATCTTTTATTTACTGGACTCTGTTGTGCTCTGCCTGTCCCTCTGGCCCTTAAATTAATGGTGGCTACCTTGAGAGCATCTGAAATAATAGGCTTAGATGGGGAAGCAATACAATTCATCATCTCTTGCCAGCAATTTCACTGTTGCTTTATGACAAAGCAAGAGTCTTACCTCCTGCTAAGACTGTAGTTTTGTGGACACAGCTTAAAACTTCTTCAAGTTCAGGTACAGAAACAGAAGACTTTTTCAACACTGCAGGGCCCAGATCACTGGACTCTCCATCAGTGTTGTTAGCAGGCATAGGAAGAGAATGCCTCCCTTAATAAATCTTTGCTTCCTTCCTCCTCTGTTTCCAGAAGGTTTGGTTCTAGTCTGAGTTCATCTAATTCATAAGATTTTGCCAAAAATAGCAAAAATGAACCACCACCTGCCAACACTATGAATTTGTTTTTCTATTTCTTCAAATGTTATAGGCTCAGTCAGCAAATAGCCTGCTTTTTAAGGTAAGCAAGTGATAGTTTAACTAAATATTTGGCTACCACATTAAAACTAGACCCTCACCACTCACTACCCAACTGCTTCTGCTAAGTCAGTGTCACCTATACTTTGCAGCATCTCATTTCTGGTACCAATTACAACAGAGGCCACGGTTCTTGGTGTCGGAAAATAAAACTAACTCTTTCTAGTTTTAGCAGAAAAGGGTTTATTATAATGTAATAGATAATTTACAAATTTTTGCTGGGCACCAGGAACCCGGCTTGGGTGATACATAGGAGAAATCTCCAGCTGCACGATGGGACAGCCAAGTGGAAACTCTACCCACCATCTGCCACTTAGAACTAATGAAGGTAGAGACTAACTACTAGAACCTCCATTACAACTCCGTAGAAGAACTAAACACCTCAACCACCATACTTGCCAAAACAGCCCCACAGATACTGCCTAATGATATTCATATCCACCTTCCATGTCCTACATGAGTACATCTGGTCGGCAGAAACCAGGTCACATGTGAAACTCGAGCTTCACCTGAGTCTGGGAAACGGATGTGACATTCAGCTTCCCAGTCTCTAGTAACCGGGAGAGCATGCTGGAGAGAAATGAGAGTGGTGGTGAGTGCCCTTCTGCAGTATTTGCCACAATCGTCAAAGGGTTATTTCCAGTAGAGAGCAAAATCCAAAGTTTCTGAAGCACATGGAGTATTTTAGATTGTAAAATGAGCAATAATTCATCCAAGGCTTATTAAATTTGAGTAAATTTCACGCTAGTCATATTTCAGTGTATTCTAGCTCTTGGAAAGTTGTTCAACCAGTGTTAACCAGAATACTCTATCTTGGTCTTGATGGGATACAAAAATGTACTTACTCTTGGATAGGGCATTTTTGGTTTTAAGGAAGAGAGACTTATGCCAATCAGAAAAAAGGAACTTCTGAGGTATAAAACACAGGGAATCTAAGATGATGCTGTCCCACCAGCACTCAGAAGACCAGAGCCCTTCATCATGGTGCTCCACCAATAATGTGCCTTCATTCCCACTTGTTCAGACTATCCATTGGTCTGATTCTCCAAAGACAAAATTTGATTAACTATTGGCCAGTCAGTGGACTGCTTATATGGGCAAGTATCCACCTTGGGTCTAATCAGCCATAGACAGGAGTGGAGGTGGGGGAAAGTTCACTTAGTACAAACAATTGACATTCCCAAGCCTGTTAATAGGGTTGGTAAAACTAGAAGGGTAAGATGGGTGCAGTAGATCAATAAAATAATGTTTCTAGTATAGACATTATCTTTTATACCATGTAAATTAAGACATAATATTGTAATGACATTATTAATCTTATTACAAACTGCCTACAAATTAAAGCTTGTGATTCATGTATACAAAATACATTATACATAGTCATTCTTTCACCAATTATTTATTGATTGCCTACTAAGTGCCATGTAGGACACTATATCAAGTTCTCTTGATACCAAATGAACAAACCATGGTTACTTGCTTTGTGGCACCCACAGGAAGAGATAGCTAATATTTAGTTTGATATGTTCTTTAATAAAGATATTGTTAAGATGGGTGTTATAGGGGAAGGAGGCATTGGTTCATATTTTGGGGGTTCAAGGGAAGGTTTCTTCCTTTGAGGAAAAGATTATTGAACTAGGTCATTAATGATGAATTTACCAGTGTGATTTGTTTTCTTATGGTCATCACTAATTAGCTTTCTAAAAGCTACTTACTATAATATCTTGTCATCAAATCATATTTTGCAGGTATTATTACCTTTCCAGGAAGCTTTGCTGATCGTCAATGTGTCAATATATAGAGCTAGAATGGTATTTTGTCAATTAGAAGTAGATTCAGACTCTTCGCATAGGGTAAAGTTTGTTTTTCTAATAGCCAGATGGTTTGCATGCACATCAGAACTTTTCAGGTCTCTTTGTAGTGGTGGTGGTTGTCATTTCCCCGATCTTTTCCTTGGTGTCAAGGCCAACCTTAAACAAGCTGTGAAATGTGACAACCTTACCTTAGGTACCAACACATCCCTTTTTCTAACTCACTTTTAGTGCAACTTCGTAATAACATTGTATACTTATGTACCAATTTTCTTTCCAACACACCATCAATTGTTTTATGTACTACTAAGAAAGAAAATTGCAATCAAATAATGACACAATGCTTTTTTATCACATAAAGTTTAATTTTATACTTATTGGAGGAGGCTTTTTAAACTTATTTATACATAGATTTAAAAAATCTTTTGTCACTCTTAAGTATGAATAAAAGGACAACATAAGTGAAATACATTCTTTAGGGTGTTCCTAATGTTTTCACATGAGTCTGTCTCTCAAGAATCACTTTTTGACTCAGTCATCCATGTCAATGTTTTGTTTTTCTTAAAATACAATTTAATCTTTTGTTCCGTCAAGAAGTACTGGTGATGCAGCATTTCTTAAAAAAGTGCTCCACTACTATCTCTGGAATTTTCTTTCCAATCTACTGACCTCCATTGAGCGTGTTTTGATGTAGATGCACTGGAAACGACACCCACAGACAGTGACTGTAAGACACATCCCATTTCGGAGATGTTAAAACATTAAATGATGAATTAATGGTATATGACATAGAATCAAAGACATATGGCATTACTTGATAACTTCCAAAGTGTTATTGCATACATCGTGTCTCCTGATTACCATCAAAATAATGTAAGATAGGTCAGGTAGGTATTGATTCTCATTTTATAAGTGAAGTACTGAATGTCCCCCAAATTGAGTAACTTGCCCCAATGACAAAGCTTATAAGGAGTAGATTTGGTACTATGTCTGGTAGAACTGAGGCATTTTATTCATAATCCAAGTCTCTTTCCACCAATTCATGCTACTTCTCGTCACGCTTTTTGGATATTCATAGCCCTACACTGTGAATCTCAACCTCCTACCTATCACTTACCCTCAACCATTGAAAAATTTAATCCAACAGTTCACAAACTGTGCTCTGGAAAAATACTGATGTTTCAAGATTTTCTGCTCTTCAAAATCAAATCATAGTTATCTTTTCCCAATTTGCAGGGGAAAAAATCAGCTAACAGTTAGTTTTCTAAATCATATTTTTCACATATTTTTTCTTTAAACCCAGTTTCTGCTACCATTTGACCGTACTAGAACCTTGTTTCATATGGTATTGAATTTACACAAAACATATAGTCATTTTTAGTTTATGATAGCAACATTTCAGGCTGTTAAGAAAAAAACTTTGCCACAAGTGTTTTATTTCTTGAACAAATACTAAAACTTTTTATTTCATTCATTCTTCTAGAAGCCTGCTGTCTTCCAACGACACAGATATACCAGTGGCTCAGATATACTAATCCCTGGTAATAAGGTGGCTAGTTATTGTGTCAGATTCCTTAGAAAAGGTCTTAGAAAATTCTCAACGAGTGAATTGAAGAGTGGGAATTTGAGACACTTTGTAGACCAATGAAGGGTTAGTGTTTGTCAGTCAGGCTTTTTCAAATTTCTTCAATCACATAATATGAAGAAGACATTCTACTTGTACGAGAGTCCTTCCTGTGATTAATACTTTTTTTCCAGCCCATTTTGTGGGGAGTAGCTCAAGCCCGCATCAAAGAACCAAATTTACAGGTTCTTTCCACCCAGGAAGAAGCTGATGCACTTAATCAATAGTTGCTGGAAACCAGGCTGACTCTCACTCCTTCAACGCATTGTATGTTTAAAGCGTGTATAATTTAATCCTGTTTGAATGATGTGTGAAAGAGAACTGACATAAAATAGCAAGAGAGCTCTGAAGTGAACTGAGCTATATAATTTGGGCATTCTTAATATCACCTTTAAAGGAACTTGAAATATATTTGATGGTGGGAGAAATTTTAGTATAGGTTTGAAAAATACCAAACAGCATCTGTTGCCTTCTCCATTTTGATTAAAACATGCTCACAGGGAAAATAGTGGTTTGTCTGTTAAGTCAAACACTAATGAAACATTTGCTAAAATAATCTATTTAATTTGGACACTTGGCAATAAAGTGCACTCATTGGATCATTTGCCTGTATTTTGATCCTTCAGAGTTAGCTGAGCACAACTAAGTCTAACATGTAAATGAGCTCTTTGTTGAAACCTGGGCATATGCATTTCTCATGCTCTGTTGTGTTCTACTCTGGTGAAGAGAGATAAGAAACGTTATTGTAATGGCATTAAAGGTTTTTCATTGACATATCTAAAACCCATGAGCCTGAACTGTCTCATTTAGTCACGTCCTGTTTCTATATATCTTATGGATCAAAGGCACCATGATTATAAGGCTCAGGTGAGTAATGAGGATGAGCGATATTAATCAAGTCATCACAAAAAGAGTTTGTAATTAATGTTCAGATGCTGTATATATGCTTTTTGAATTAGCCTATGCTAGTTAAAATGAAAATACAATATTTTTGACATGTGAAATAAAATAAATGCAGTAGCTATTCCAGTAGAAAATAGAAATAACTCATATTATCACTATATACCATTATTTTATAGATATTAGACTAATCATTTTAGAATTCAAAATGGTTCCTGTTCCAAAATTACTGTTTTAAATTTTATATATGTATGTGTGTTTGTGTGTGTGTATATATACACACACAGCACCCCTCCCCCCACCCCCACACACATATCATTATGGACTTTGTGTGAACATCTACCACTTGCAGTGCATTAGGTAAGTAACTAGTGAATGAAAACAAAAGAAAAAGGTTGTCCTTTCAGCTTCTTCTGGCACCCTACAAAACCGAAAGTGTCACTCACACACATGTACTTGGAAAAACTGACCTGAATATGCCCTTCTGGAAGATCTAAGTGGCTAGATCATTGCATTGAAAGCTTTCATTGGTTTTGGGAAGTTTTTGTACTATTAAAAGAATAGCAAAGTGATGACCTTTTGAGAAGCTTATGCCATTACCATAGCCTGAGATGGTCTTCCTTTTATTTTTTGTCTATCAAAAGACAGAGTCAGCTCAAATGCCACTCTCTACATAAAACTTTCCTTCCATAGTATGTTTCTTATACTCTTTTGTTAGTACTTACTTCATCTAGGCTTGAATATGGTTGAATTTCCAAATGCCTTACACCCTGTTGGACTGTGAACACCAGCAAGGCGGGGACCCTGTCAGATCTGGGAGAAGCTAGAGGCAATGTCATTGGAGGCAGCAGTTGAAGTGGTGTAATGGAGATGACAAGACATGTGGCAGAGGTAGCAGGGGCTGCGGCAAAGGAAAAGTTGCCAGCAGGCATAACAGTGGCAGGGGTTGAGGAAGCAAAGAAGATGTAATAGAAGTGGAGCCAAAAGAGGAGTCAGCAAGGTTGGCCTCAGGTCTGTCCATCAGGAGCAGACTCAGATACTGGAACACATTCCCATACCTCCTCCCATAGCACTGCTACCACCTAGAATTAAAGATAATAGCATGCAATTTTAGAAGACATTCTTTTTTATCATAGAGGTGTCACTTAACATTCTTTCTCTGGATGAATCCTTTCTCATCTCTAACACCTGATGCCAGAAACATAGTTTCCCAAGGATCTTCTTAGTTGAAGGTCAGGGATTGGAGCAGATTGGTATCAGGCAATTAAAATGTCAGAGATCATACCGAGACACCAGTTAATTGTTAAGAGACTATTTCTTCTTCTTGGTCAAGTATTCCTGAGGATTAGCACAGTGCCTGGCCCATATTTAGACCTCAATAAATATTTGTAAAGTGAGTGACTAATAATAAATTATATTTATTTGAGACTTATGTATGTCAGACATGGTGCAAACTACTTTACAAATACTGTGTTAATAGTAGTTACTATTATTTCTATTTTATAGAGAAGCAAACTGGAACTGAAGAGATTAAATAACTTGTTCAAAGTTACACAGCTAGCAAGTGGTGAAACTGGGATTTGTACCAAAGAAACCTACACCCATATGTTACACTACCTCCCTATACTGAAAGCGTGCAAGAATGAATGATGGAACACTCTGCACTTGCCTAAGAGACAATCATTCTCTAGGTTAATGGTGCTCCAAGAGTACAAAGTTGCTTAATGCCAGTATGAAGTCTCAAGGCACTGCCTATCCTTATGAAGAATTTGTTTATGAAAAAGTAACTAATTTTTTACTTGAAATTGGATGGAACACTCTATCAAAATTTTCCAACTTTTTTTAAGCTTAACACATCTACATGATAAAAAGAAACTTAAAATGACAACTACTTCAGCAAAGAATGATAAGCGAAAGACCAGATGCTACATATTTTCAACTGCAAAAATATCACGGGCAGCCAGCTGTATCTTCTAAAATTTCATGATGTCATCATATGGCTTCAGGATCTATTTAGTGGGTTTGTCATCTTATTAGCTTATCTCTGCTTCCAGTCATGCACCAGGCTTTAATTGCATAGGTTTGTTTATAACTTTGTTAGAACTAGAGTTCTGGTTTCATATTTCATGCAAGAAGTGTCTTACAGGATAGTGCACAAAAATTTGCCACCCTGCACAATATCTAGTGACCCAATGCAAACTGATGTCACTGTTCCATTTTTCTGAAGAGGTCATTGCTTCCTGGCATGGAGCTATCACACAAGTGACTCAGAGTTTTTGATCTTGTTCAACTTTTCCCAAAAGTTCAAGT
The DNA here is from genome assembly GCF_020826845.1 of Diceros bicornis minor. Lineage (NCBI taxonomy): Eukaryota > Metazoa > Chordata > Mammalia > Perissodactyla > Rhinocerotidae > Diceros > Diceros bicornis. The sequence goes on from NC_080766.1 coordinate 17,413,673, forward strand.
CTAGGATGATGATTTCAAAGTGTGATGGAAGCAAAGTATTTCAGTTCAGCAAGTTTTAATGTCACCGTGAAATTTACCATGTTTTACCGGAATCAGTTACACTGTTAGGTTCAGAGAGATGTCAATTATATCAAGGAAAGAAATAATTTTGCATTTCCCACTCTTTTACTCTGAATTTAAGTGTCCCATTTCTTTGCTCCCCAGCTGTATTCACCTTTTTATTCAGTCTTAAATCCACATTCTTTTGCAGGTCAATATTTCCTATTAAATAATTTTAGATAAGCCAGTGTCAGATATTTTCTCAGAGATCTGACGCTGGGGTTCACCACTTTCTAAATTTTTGAAAATGAAACCGCTAGGATTTATTGCCCAGTAGAAGAGCTGTTCCTCATGGCCCCACCAGAGCTGGGTTGGGTCTTCCTGGGGAATGAACGGCAAGTTCTCTCCATAAGACAGGACCCCTACGTGTATTTACTGGTTAATCAGAAAAAAACAAGATCCTCTTTCTTTCTCTCAGCACCTTATATGAGTAAAACCTATTATTTAGGATTCTTTTCTGGACAATTAAAACTTAATCCAAACTACTGTAAGGTGGGGGAAAAACTTGAATGGATTAGCTTATGTAACTGAGAAGTTCAGGAGTAGGCATGGGTTCGGGGGGGCTGGTTTAGGCAAGAGCTCAAGCAGTGTCCTGTGGGTCTTGATTTCTCTCAGTCCTCTTGGCAGGACGCAGCTCTCCAACCTTTGTATGTTTGCTTCCTTTGTATCTTCGTTCTCACCTCCATTCACAGAGACAAGATGGAGGAAACATCTCCTGGCTTTAACTCCCCCAGATTCCCAGGCCAGTAGAAAAGGACAAATCTGATCCCTCAAAAGGGCAATATAAATTCCCCTAAATCATTGTTATTGGCTCTGATTGGTCTGACTTGGGCCATGGGATCACTGGGAGCCAATTACTGTTGCCAGGAAAATGTGACGCTTTGATTGGCCAGTCCTGGATCATGTGCCACCTCTGGAGTCAAGGTAGCATTTTCTCATCAGGGACCTTAAGAACTGAGACTAGAGGGAGAACAGATCCCCAAACGGATAAATTAGAAACAGTTATCAGAATAGGGTGAATGGATATTGGGCACCTACTAAACAATATGTTTCCACTATGGTGCCATTTCAGTTATCCATTCTACTCCTTCCAATCTTTGGATATTTTCCATTTCTCTTTCTTTTCCCAGATCTTTCAGCAAGCACATTAAACAGTTCATCTCTGTTTTCTTGGGAATTCTTTGCTTCTGGGCAGTCATCTTATATCTGGCCTTTCTATATTCATTCTTGGGTCATGCCCACACCACTTTAATTTGCCCTTTTTGTGTATTATTGAGTTTTGTTGTTGCTGTTTTCTTTGATTACTATCCTGAAACATTCCATTTTGACACCTGTTAATGTAGTTGTTTCTTCATTTTATGTTGCCCAGATTTGAGGATAAATGTTGGAATATTGAATGAGTAGCCAGTAAACATCTAAGTAGTCTTTTATGCAGGTAATATTTTTTTAGTAGCAAAAGAGAAAATTCAGTGCTTAGAACTAAGTAGAGTGCATAGATATGAAAGCATTAAGAATGAAAAGAAAAAAATAAATTAAAATTATTAAAACATCTCATTTTAATCCCTAAACTCAACCTTTTCCTCATAAAGCCTTTTTATATGCACAATTAACAATAACAAATAAATTTATTCGAGTTTTGCCTCCCCTTTATGACCATGCCCACTGGAGCTGTTAATGAGCAGGAAAATGATTAAGAGGCAGGTGGCAGAGGAGCTAAGGATGTGAATCAAAGAGTCTAGATAATGCACAAACTCAATAGTGAGTGCTAAATAATTGATACCTGGTGTAGACAACACACAAACAGAGGACACTGATGTACAGAGCAAAATACTATTGTTGCTAATGGGCTCAGGTTACCAGCTACCATACACCAAGAATGGCTTTTTATATTCAGTTCTGACAATTATACAATTGATGTTTTTGAGCCAGCATATTCTAAAATGAATTCTCCTGGAGGCCCTTGGATATACCTTTTTCATTTGGTAAAATAGCCATTAGATAACAATAGAATGGATACCAAAGTCTGTCATATATTTACTTCAACAAAATCATCATATGTACGGATTGATTTATTAGTAGAATGCAATTTTTAAAACCGATAATATCTGCATGAGGAACTAAATTCAAAAGATAAAGTACACAGGGAAAGTAAATCTTTCTCTGTCCCTCAGCTTCCAGTTCTCCTCTCCAGAAATACCCACTATTACCAGTTTCTTATGTATCCTGCTATAGACAATCTAAGCATTTGCAAACATGTTTCTCTACAAACACAAATTTATAGTTATAAATGCATTTATAAACACATTATTATGTACTTTACTTTTTCACTTATTAATATATGTTAGAAATTTCTAATGGTTAAATTACTAACAAAGATGTTGAAGAGCAGGTTTCTAATATGAATTCTACCATTTGGAAAAATAGTGTTATAACTGCTATGATAGGAGCCATAAAATAATTAAACCAAAACACCCCCTTGACCAGTAAACATATGAAAAGAATGCAAAATAAAAATCAAATGAGAAAATAATTTTTACCTATTGAATAAGCAAATAATAATAACAACAGTAAAATAGTAGTAATAAAACCTATAATGCCTATAGTCAATTGCTGAAGCCAGAAACCTGGGAATATTTTTTGCTTTCTTTCTCTGCTTTTTTCATGTTTAATCTTTCACTAAGGCCTGCCTTGTCATTCTCTAAAATATACATATTAAAATCTCTTCATAGGATATAGCTAAGTTGCAACCAGATCCCTGACCCACAGAAACTATAGGGTAATAAATATTTGTTGTTTTAAACTGGTATGGTTTGGAGTAATTTGTTACACATTTCCATATAACCAATACATATCTAAAAGCACCGTGTTTTTTATAGTTATAGTATTTTTTAAACTTTGTAATTCGTCATTGTGATATTTGTATTAATCATTGTGATATTTATTTAATGTCTATTCTCCCCTTTTTTAAGCTGCATGTCCAGGAGAGTGAGGTCCTTGTATGTTTGGTCTCTAAAGTATCTATAGCATTTACCACAGTTCATGAAATTCATTTGTCGAATAAAAGAATGAATAAATGAATTGACATTCTGGATGTGCTGCTGGTGGGAGTGTAGAGTGGTACAAGGCAAATTTATCACTTTACATCAAAGGTCTTAACTATGCAAACTCTTTGACCTGGCAATTCTATTGTTAGGAATTTATCCTAGAATATAAAAGTTTAACTAGAATTAATGTTTATTGTAACTGTGTTTATAATAATAAAATAGTGTAAACAATCTGCGTCTAACAATAGAGGATTAAATTATGATGCATCCTCTGTATCCATTAAAAATTGTGTATAGAAAAAATATCGATCAATATGGAGTGTGTTCACTATATGTTGCTGAGTGATATAAGCAAGTTACAAATTAGAAAAATAGCAATAGCTCATGTTTACTGAGTGTTTCGTGTGTGCCAGTTACTGCAATACACACCTTTCATGTCTGATCTCATATGTGCATATATATGTAGAATGTTTGTGTGTGTGTGTGTGTGCGCGCGCACGTGTGCGTGCTATTAGACCTGGAAAATGTCTGGAAGGACATACCACTAAAACACTTACAGTGATTATCTCTGAAAGGAAAGGTGGGATTCTTATTTTTGCGTTTTGTTTCTTTCCCTCATTTTTCTATAACAGGAAAGAAACTAAGGTCCAAAATGCCAAAAGGAAAGTTGCCAAATGATAAGAGTCACAGACACCAAAGCTAGAAAATGGATCCAGATAGACAAACAGCAGAGCAATAGGTCAGGGTTTAGGCAGGGATCCAGGACAGGCCTAGAATAAGGAACTATTGTTAATGGTTCTACTGGGATATGCTGCCACTTTTCTAACATAATAGGGATCCTGTAAAGTCTGGAAAGACTCTGAGTAGTACCTTGGTTAGGCACTGACATGATCAGGCATGTGTGTGCTGTCCAAACTGAATTGTCTTGCTAAGTTACAGTATGGTCTGGATAGGCAGAAGGTCCCCAGATCAGAGGAGCTCTCAGAGAAGTGTCTGTTCTACTGAGCCCTGCTGGTTTGTATGACCTGCTATGTGCTTGGTACTGATTGTTCAAGATTTAGACAGTGTGCAGGCTGAAGCATTTAAAGAACATAGCCCATGTCACCTATCTACTCTGGTTGTGTTGGGTTTTCTAGGCTGCAGTGTTAAGATGCCTTGTCATCACTTGCCTAGAGACCTGACTCAAATTTAGCATCGATTGCCAGAATTTCCTGTTTCATAAGCAGTGTTGATTTTAGGCAGGACCAAGTTTCTAGAGATGTAGGCTCTGAGATTTCTCTTACCAGGATGCTCTTGTAGCCTCAGCTGCAGTGGTGGTAGAAGGTTAGGTGTTGTCTGGATAAGGGTCAGAGTTTTCAACTATTGGAATGCTGAAGGCTTATCCATGGGCCAGATTACCCATTTCAGTTCTTGAGGAGGTCTTTATTGGCATGGACAGAATGAAAAGGTAGGGTATGAACCACTATTTGTATCTAGAAAATCACAGGAATTGTTGGCTATCTTTGATTGTTCCTCCCTTCCATGATTAGTGATATTTGCGTTGTTCTAAAAATTCCACTTCCAAACTTCTCAATATGTTATTGGTATTAGTGCAGAGATGGTATATTCACATTATGTTTAGAACAATCCCAATCAGGAACTAGTGGAAAGGAGCTCAATGATATATATCAAAATGACAACATTTATAATTAGATTTGATCCAGAATCCTTAGAACCAATTATTGGGACACTTAGTGGAATTATAATGCATTCAAAAGTTTGGAAAACTGTCTTCCATTTGCCATCCTCTCAGGTCAACAGTTCGGCTTGCAGATGCAGCAGTCAGATGGCGTCAGATGACCTCAACCTCCCTAGAGCTGATTCAAGTAGACGTAATGGTCCCAAAAGGGAATCTCTTTAAGACTCTGGCAGATGTGGGGAGAAACCCCAAAGTTTTCTGTTCTTTTCCAAAAGGGATGCCATAGAATTTAATGAGTGTTAAATATGTGTCTCTATCTACACAACTATGAATATGTACAAAGTGATTACACTTGCTGAGCAAAAACCTGTGTAATGGGCAGAGGCAGCTACACAAAATCGTTTCCCTTGCCTAGTCTGTGTTACCAGATTTCCCAGCTTTCAGCTCCCGTGGCACTGCCCAGTCACATGGGCACAGATTGGTTTTAGGATAATTGCTGTGTCCCCTGCATCAATGCATGGAGAAAGCAGCTATCTGATGCCTCACAGTCCACCAGGATCAGAATTGGGTGTGAGTCCGTTCTGGCTTTAATACCTTGGAATGCAGAATATCTGCCTCTCCTCTCTGCCTAGGGTGTGATGAGGGTATGAAAGATGGCCTGGCCTGCTCCCTTCTTCAGTGGGCTGGTTACTCTTGGATTGGGCACCTGTACACAAAGTAGCCCATTAGCACAGTTTTACCCCTTCTAGCTGAGGCAGTGAGTGTAGCCTGAAGGCACTCTTGAACCTTTACATTTTGTCCTCTAGTGCCACAGTCCGTAGGTACCAGGCTTGACGATTGGCTACAACTTCAAGTATCTTGCTCGGAGAATAGGAAGGAAGGGGAAAAGGAAGGTCAGCAAGGGTCCCTGGTTGAGAACAGAATGGATGATGATGCTCAGACAGGATTGGCAGATATGTTTAACCAAATTGTCAATTTAAGTATTGTTTATATCAACAAGGGGTTGCTGGTTAAGCCATTCAGTACAAGCCCTTCGACTCACTCTGGAGAAAATACCAGTCAGTGTAAATTGTATGTGTGGACTACAGAACAGATCAACAGACCCCGAGAATCATTTATTTTAATCTGAGTACAAACTGGAAACAAAGAACCGTACATAAATACAAGTACTTTTCTTTTAGTAAATGTGTAATTTTTTTTCATAAACATAAATGGTAGCTAAAAGCTAACAGCTTATTTGTGAAACAATTAAAAGTTAAAGGATTGTTCCACAGAAAATTAGTGTGTCAGAATTAGACCAGAAACTAAATCCCCAAATATCTAATATTGAGTTTTCTACCTGGCTAGGTTATTGACCACTATATAGCTTAAATTTGTCTTATTGATCTAAGTAAGATAAAAAGAGATGAGATTTCCTGGAAAAGGAATGTCTGTTTCTTTAGTATCAATATTTTTATTTGACATCTGTCAAGTCAAACCCACATTTGTTTTTAATCATTCCAACTTACTAAAAACTATTGTTTTATGCTATCATTTTGGAATGCAAAACCATCGATCTTTCTGGAAAAATTACAATAAAGCATGTTTGATCACCCTTTTCCATGACCCAGCTCTATCCATCTTGGGGGGAAAAAAAACTCCTATAAAAAAGATCTAGGTCAGGGCCTGGCCCGGTGGCGCAAGCGGTTGGGTGCGCACGCTCCGCTGCAGCGGCCCGGGGTGCGCTGGTTCGGATCCCGGGCGCGCACCGACGCACTGCTTTGGCAAGCCATGCTGTGGCGGCGTCCCATATAAAGTGGAGGAGGATGGGCACGGATGTTAGCCCAGGGCCGTCCTCCTCGGCAAAAAAAAAGAGGAGGATTGGCAGATGTTAGCACAGGGCTGATCTCCTCACAAAAAAAAAAAAAAAAGATCTAGGTCATTATAAAGAAAAATGGTTCTTCAAAGCTCTATTGATTGCCAAAAAAACTATTACTGTGAAAAGAGAAATTTTCAACTACTCCTAAAATAATTGACTGGACATATGTTATATGTGACCCAATGGCACTAAAAAGAATTTCGTTTAATCAACAAAATAGATCTTTCACATAAAAATTGGCCTCCTATAATGACATACAATAATCACCAGTTTTATAGTGGACTCCAATAGTAAAGAAGCCCTTCCGAAAGCAATTGACTTTTAAGTGGTCTCTTTTTTTTACATCATCAGAGTCACCTGCTGTCCAAACTAAATTGTCTTGGTCAGTTACAGTATAGTCTGGATGGGCAGAAGGTCCCCAGGTCAGAGGAGCTTTCAGAGAGGTATCTGTTCCACTAAAGCCCTGCTGGTTTATGTGACGTGGCATCTGCTTGGTGCAGACTGCCCAGGATTAAGACAACATGTAACTTGAACAAAAAGATGACAACATACAACTATTTGGAAGAGATTTTTTTTTTTTTAAGAGTAGATTGAGATTTAGGAAATTTGGCTACAATGTGAGTAGGTCTCTTTTTTTTGGACTTGATTTTCTTACCTAAAAAAATGAGGAGGGAATTGAAGTAGATAATGTCTAATTCCCTTTTCACTGCTAAGATGCTATGATTTTATTAATGCACGCTCATGCCTGTTAATACGTTAGTGGATGACAATGTGTTCATGTGTGTTCATCTGTTGAGGCATTTTCATCTTTACCCAAGGTGAAATCCCTTTTATTATGACTCTCAACTTAAGTTTCATCTTATGACTAACACTTTCTACTCAGTTTTAGCTGGTGTAGTCTTTCACTTAAAGTTATCAGAAATTAGAATTTTATGAGTAAAAATTATTTCAACAGTAATAAATGTGAAAGAATGTTGGACAATAGCTTGTCCTCTGTCTACAGAAAATTCTTTGAGAACCTGGCATTCCTGACCCAGCTGAGATTTCTGTTGGTTTGGGTAGTGAGGGAGGGAAGAAAGGAGAGATACTGTGTGCTCTGAAGTGACTGGCAGTCTGCAGCCACTCAAAAATGAAGAAATCAGTTAAAACCACAAAAGCTGTCAAAATGAGAACTATAAAAATATATTATCTGCCACCAAGCATTATAAAAAAATAGTTTAAAATAATTAGAGTAATTGCTATGTTGAAAATCAGGATTATCCATTACTGTTCCGAAGCACATTTGAATAAATTTTACAAAACAAGTGTTTGCCTTGATTTTCTCATTATCTTGATCCTGAAATTGATTCTATGTCTACATGTGAGTATTGGATCAATCACTTTTAGTTGAATCTCTTTTTTTCCATCTTGATAATTCAGTTACGCTCAGTTGATGAATAAACTTATTCAACCTGATTCAGTGAGAGGACCATTGAAAGCACAAAATCAGCTTTTTTTGCAAATAGGTCTTCCTCCACATAAACCCAGGATAAAGGTCCACTTTGCATTCGTTCATTTAAATTTATCAAAATTTTCCTGGCTTTCATGACTGCAGACCACGAAGTAGAGCTCTCAGGTAAACTGGTTTCTTTGCAGATTGCCAAAGGAATGCGCAATTGCCTTTCATATTGAATTAAGTTCAACCTTTTCCTAACTTCACTTCTTCTTACACACACATACACATACACACACACACACACACGTTATGCAAAGAAACGTGTGCAAAGAAATACCTGCACAACTCTATAGAAATTTGGGAAAATTAAAGAAAGACAAAATTTACTTGTAATCCTATCACTCAATCATCAACATTTTAGTTTGCTTTTTATCTTAGTCTTTTTTCTAAGACATAAACATAAACACACACACACACACACACAAATACAAACAAGATGGTTCCCATCTGTCTTATCTATTTATCTAGCTATCTGTCTTATCTATCCATCTATGTATCAATGTCTATCTATCTGCTTATGTGGATATGTATGTACACATATGGATTATACTATATATGCAGTTTATCATTTTTCCTTTTTTATTACTTTTTAAAAATTTCACCATTGTGTCATGGGCATGTCCCTATATTTATTAAGTAGTCTTCAATGATTTTATTGCCACATAATATGTCATCAAAATATTGACCATAGTTTATTTACGTATTTCTTTATTATTGAACATTAAAGGTTTCATTCAGAATTTATTTTATTTTTGAAGACTGTTCCAGATTTGTATTTCTGATAAGTCTGCCACCCCAACCAACTATTTATGTCCTGATCTTCATATTTATTATGTTTAATGGCTCTGTTGTCTCAACCTTAGTCATCTGGTCGGACCTGATTGAAGGGGCTTCCCACTGTTATTTTGTTTTGATGACACCACATATCAGTAAGAAAATTCTTCTTTTCCAAACAAACTGTTCTTTTCTCTTTGGTGCCCACTCAGTGTCTTCAATTATATAAATGAGAAGAAATCTGATTGACTCATAAGAGGGAAAAAGAATTAGCAGTTTCCTTTGACTGTTACCTTTTATATAGAAGGATTTATAGAAGGATCCACACCACCTCAAGATTGTGGTTATGGGGCTGGCTGGTGACGCAAGCAGTTAGGTTCGTGCACTCTGCTGTGGCGGCCCGGGCTTCGCAGGTTCGGATCCCGGGCGCGCACCAACGCACCGCTTGTTGAGCCATGCTGTGGCGGTGGCCCATATAGAGTGGAGGAAGATGGCCACGGATGTTAGCTCAGGGCCAATCTTCCTCAAGAAAAAAGGGGAGGATTAGCATCGGATGTTAGCTCAGGACTAGTCCTCCTCACAAAAAAAAAAAAAAAAAAGGATAGTGGTTATCTCTGAGGAGGGGTGGAGGTGGGGGAATAGAACAAGGAGTTATGCAAAGGGGCTTCATTAGCATCTCTAACATTCTGTTTCTTGAAGAGAAGACACAACCAGAAGCACATTTTGCAAAATACTAATATTAGTTATATCTGGATGGTGGGTAGAAGAGTATTTCTTATATTAATCTCAGTACTTTTCTGTATGTTTGAAATGTTTTATAATTTTAAAACTCCTTAAATATATTTTTTAAAGTTCTGCTGTAAAATGTCGTGGAGGAGACTAATGTGTTCGTTTTGGGGGGGAGGTGGGGACTAAGACCTGGTGGATAGTGGGGGATGGGGTTAAACCCGATTGATGGTCACAGGAAATTGCATTTGAAGGGAGGGGGCATCTGGCCAGGAGGACTGAGTGGGGAGATAGCCACAGGATGCTGGGAGGGCCTTGTTCGAGCGTCCAGCCTCTGGCAGTGCAGCGTTCCCTTGAATGAGAACTTCCTCTGCATGCCCCAGGCCATATGACAAGGGCCCCTCTTCTCAGGACTGGAGAGGACTTATGCTCTGACACTTCACTTGTCACAAGCCAGGTGTGAATGACAGACTTTGCTTGGTCCATGTATGATTATGCCAGATGGACATCTCCCACAATGGCCCAGGATGGCTGGAAATAGAAGTGCCCTTGTCATCAAATGTAAACGTGGTTCGAAAGTACATACATTCCCCACATCCTGACTCCCCCCTTTTCCCCTCTGCCACTCCGCTGGGGCCCTAACACACTATTCTTAAACCTGTTACCTCTGAGACACATGTCCTCCAAAGTTAGTAAAGAACCAAATACAAAAGCTATTTGTTGGCAAAGAGAAGTTGTTTATCTTAGGCACAGTGTTGGCAATGGTGTTGAAACTGGCCTTTTGCTCACCTCTAGTGGGATAGCAAATTGGGACAATTTGCCAATAAGTGTCATGGGCACTATACTTTCTGACCTAGTGATTCTTTATCTTAAAGAAAGAACCAGAAATGTGAACAAGTTGTTCACCGCAGTGCTATTCATAATACAAACTAGTAGAAACTGCTTATATGTCCAACAATAGGGAAATGCACAAATTAGTGCCATTAGAGCTTTACAATGGAACATTCTACAACCGTTAAAAATAATAGAATAATTTGCAGTCATTAAAAATCATAGTATAGAAGCATATTTGTTTGCAAGACGAAAATATTCACAATGTATTTGTTCAAGGAAAAGAACAGGATACAATACAGTTATACGTATTAGTTCCAATTTTATAAAGTATGTATGCATACTTGTACATACAAATGACAGAGGAAATATTTCAATATGTTATTACCTTATGATTTTTATTTATTCTTCATTCATTTCTATTTTGCAACTGTCCTACAATAAATGTTTTAATTTCGATAATAAAAAATAAACTTTAGAAAAAAATTAGACACTAAAATCATAAACATTTTGCAGTCTCCCATTCACTTTTTTAAAAAATATTATTTTATTGAGGTCATATTGACATAACATTGTGTGAATTTCAGGTGTACATTATTTAATTATACATCAGTTTCTGTATAGACTACTTCCATTCGCCTTTTTAGTAGACATTTCATGTAAAAGAGAGTTAGTCCTGGTGTCAAAAAATGAGGACTTATCTTTCGTCCAACATTTGATTTTTGTCTCTCTGGTCCACAGATCTGTCATCTGTAAAACTGGATGATAATACACACCCTAGTGAGTTAGTACTCAGCGTATGAGGGCCTTCAAAATCTGTGCCCATTTTTTGTTTTCAGCTTTCTCTCCTCTACTTCCTTGTAACCTTTTGACCCTTCTCCTGGGAACTTCATTCACCTGTTCTTTCTCCTGCAAACCATCCTCCCATCCCATGTAAAAGTCACTGCCTCCTCTTCCATGTACTTACCACGTGCTGCAGTGTTCCCATCACCCCCAAAGACCGTGAGCCCCTTGTGGTAGTTTTAACGTTGTATTCACCTTTATCCCGTTAGCGTCCAGCACAGTTCCTGACACACTGTCAATAAATATTTGTCTAGCAAATGAATAAAGGACAACATGTATTATGAAAGCAATTTGCTAACTGCAAAGCTATAAAGTAAAGTAAGTATTTATAAAGTAAATATTTCTTACATTATATATGCAAAGGTCTTAACATTAAGTGTACGTTAGCAAAACAATACAGTGTGTAAGAATTGAATAATAACTCAAGATTATAGTGATCATTTGTAAATTTGACCAAATATTCTGGCGGTTTTAAAATGAATGACAAATTTTCCTGGCCTAAACCACAAAGAAAAATCAAAATAAACTTAATATTTTTGAGATACAGTTAAGAAGAAACCCACTAGGATCCACTAGGAATAGCATATAATGTAAGGCTCTTAGACAGAAAAAATAAGCAATATAGATACGCAGTCAGAAATGCTTACCTGGTGCTGCTGTCATAATATCGTGATTGTTAAGCACAATACAGGAGTGCAAATTATAGTAAGCCACAGAGTGAGGCCATCAGTGCCAGTCTATTGTTATGAAAGCTAATATAACATGGGGATACATTTGCATACACCAGTAAGCATAAAATGCTGCAGTGGCCAGCAAACCATCTAGAAGCTCAGACTAAGCCAGGCCCACAGAAGGCTTTGTCCCATCTGGGGCTCTATATTTTTTAAGTGATTGGGAAAGTTGGAAACGAACCAGAGAAGAGCAACAAAAATAATTAGTGTTGGCAAATGGACCTATGGGGAACAAAAGGGAAAAGAACTTGGAATTATTTGAGCTGGAGAAGAAATTGCTGCAGGGTGACCTCATAATCATTTTCAACTGATGAAAGGGTATGATAAGGATAATAGGTGTCGGGATCGAGGGTGCCAATGAATTATTTTCCTCCTCACTTCCGGTTTCCAAATTTCCAGAACCAATTGAGAACAGACACAAGCAACCAGGTGAGAATTCAAGGACAGAATCAGCTTTGCTACCCTGAACAGTCATGGTTTCCTGCGTCGGAAGGTGCAGCTTGGGCCTGAGACACAAGTAAGATGTTCTATTACTTTGCTGAGTTTCTTTCCTCCATTCACCACTCGGTTTCCACTACTCAGCTCCACACATCTCAACTCAAGGTCCAATCGAGTAGATAGTTAGGTCACAAAGCAAGACACTTACACGTGGGCCCAGGGATGTTTATAGTCAGCCTCACGTGTAGTTCAAGGAAAAGAGAGAACCAAGAGACCAGGCCAGATGAGAGCAGTAATTTTGCTCCTGTCTTACCAAGAAGAAAAGCGGAAACAAAGAGAGAGATAGGAAGTGCCCTCCTCAGTGCTTCTTCCAAAAAAGGAGAGCTCAAGAGATCCTCAGTGTAGAAATAGTGGTGAGCTGAGGAACAGCATTCACCTTCCCCCTCACCAAAAGGAGTCAGGGATCCCCATTTTTTTAATACACAGACCAACTTTCCAAAAGGAAGATCTCCCTTGAAATCAAGAATAATGCTGAATATTTCTGAGAGAATGACATAACTCTCTGAAGGACAATTTAAAATTTTCTCTGGAGACTTTCTGGCAATGCTAATCATTTGATCAACATTATTCAAAGTGTGCTTCTGCGTAACAGTGGTTCCACGGGATGTTAACAGGGATCACATGAAACAAAGGTTTTGTGGTCAAATCCAAGTTTAACACAAGGTTAAACCAAGTTAAATCGTTTTCTATACTGAAGGTCATAATAAAGCTTTCACTATTATAATATTTATTGTGAATCTCCACTTTTTCCAGAACTTTTCTTCGTCTTTCTCTTTTTTTTTTTTTTTGGCAGAGTGTATAGCTTGGCTTGCATTTTATGAAATATGCTTTGGAAAACGTAGCCTTAGATGGTTTCATTAACTTAACATGGAGACAGACAAAAAGTTGGATCTCCTCTACAAGCCTCTTCGAGCTCTACTATTTCATGACTGAGTTTGGTGCAGTGACTCATCTTATTACAAACTGTAATCACAACCTTTCACCAAGCTTAAACCTACAAGCGATTGGTACAATTTTTTTAATGGAGGTGAGCCTTGGACTGGACCCTGCTGATTACTTCTCATTGGTAGACAATACAGCTTTGTATCAACATTGTATACTGACAAAAGCATGGAAAAACATAATCCAAATTCATTTACAAATGTTTTCTGTGTCTATCTGAGGGTAGCAGCAAAGTGGTTGCTGCTCTGATGGTTAGAGTAGGGTGCTATGAGCTTAAGTTTAATATTGGACAGTGTTACTTTATTCCATTGCCATTTACAATCTTATTATGCCTTGACTTAGGAGAGGCCCAGCAAGAACAGGAAAAATTCGAGGTTGCTTCTGCATAACAAATCACAGTATGGCTTTCCCTACAGTAACACACCAAGCTAGAGAAGAAAGAAATTTTCCCTCACAAGGAAAGGATATTATTAACCCAAAAGGGCCTATGGTATCTGTCTTTTTTGTTTTACATAAGAACCTTGTGACAATTTTTAGATTCTGAAAATGTTCCCTTTAAAGTTCTCTGTTCTTGTGGATAATGAAGTGGCATCTGAAACAACGTACTCCATTCAGTTCTGTGCTTTGGCAGGAAGCGGCTGATAGAAATTGCTTCCATAGGCAGGGAAACCTGCTGAGGCTGCACGACAGTTGTGGAAGGAGGGCTCTCTCAGCTGCTTTCAGGGTTTTGCAGCTTGGTTGGTTAGTCCAGAGGATGGTAATTAAAAGATCCCTTCAAGGGAGAGAATTCCTTCAAGAAAAGCAAGATTTATGAGTAAATTAGGAGAGCTTCACAATTCTGGTGCCACGTGCTGCATGTAGCTGGGAGTGTGGACTGTTCTGTGACTCAGAAGCATACCTGAGTGCCTCTGAGAAAACCCAGAGTCTTGTTTTATGCCTCGTGCTCCAAGTTTCTTAAAAGTTGCCCCGCTGTCAGTGTATGTGTTGTACCACCTTTTATAAGAGAGCACCGAGAATGAGAGAGCATATTATATTTCCAGCTCTGACGTACTTGTTCTGGCTATATTGTTTGGAATCTGCCATTTAGACTGAAGATTTATCAGCCACTCTGTCAGTTCTGTCAGTAAGGAACTGGATATGAGGTCCGTCTTGGATGAAGTGATGAGAATGAGGCATCTGATAGATAAATGAAACATCAAATATGATCACAGGCATAGGGAAAGTCTGGCCACACATTGCAAGGAGCCAAGAGAGCCAGATCTGCACTCTGAAGTTTGCCAGAACAAGCAGAGCTAAATATACACATATTCCTGTTGCCCACTAACCCTCAAGCCTTCACCTACTTTGCTGAGAAACTTAATGCTTTCAAACAAAGCTACAGACCTGAAGCATAACCCATGTCTACACAAATACTAAACCTTCTACACAACTAGAATTCATCTGGTCACCAATGACCTGAAATAAATGAAAGGAACTGGGTCATGCAATGTCCCCTTTGCAGCATATTTGCAAATAACAGCACCAAAGACCACCAGCCCAGGCTGGGAATGTATCAAGGGTATATTCACAGCTTATACTAGGACTTTAGGGAAAGAAATTATTTTTTATGTTGTACTATAGATACCTGGATAAACAAAAAATCAAATGTTTTTGTTAAAAAGCAAATTAATCCTTTTCTTCCTCCGAAGACTTATAATCTATTCATGACAATTGGTATATAGCAATACTCTTCAAAACCAAGGAGAGCATAAACCATTTTCACCCAAACAAGCTGTCCCAGTAGGAGGGTTTTCAGGACCCGCAGAGAAAGAGTCAATATGGTTAAAGAGACAGCAGTTGGCCAACTGTGCCATATGCAAGGAGAGATGAGAACAGAGGGTACCGTCAGGAAAGACAAACACAGGCATCACAGTATTCTTCAGGCTCTTCAAATAACCGTCATTGTGATTTTTAACGGTTATGTGAAATAAAGACAGCCCAGAGAAAAATGGGCAAAGGAAATGAGTAGGCATTTTACAGATTAGAACATCTAAATGGCCAACGAATATAGGGAAAAATATATATTTCATCAACCTAACTAGTTACTAGGGAAATGGAAAATAAAGTAACAATGAGATATCATTACCCTCACTCATCAAATTGTAAAAACAAATGGTTTATGTCCAGTTTTCCATTAGGTTGTGGGGAAAAGGACATCTTGATACGTTGCTGTAGACATGTAAACTGTTTAGGCTATCTCGGGAAGCACTTTGGCAATATCTCTTAACATCAAATATATGTCTGTGTATACATTCCCATATGTTCTTCTGGCTCAACAATCCTACTTTGAGACACTATTCCCTAAAAATAAAAGCACCAATATATAAAGATGTCTATTGCATCATTATTTGTGATAGCAACAAAACTGGAAACAATCTGAATACCCATAAATAGACGAATAATTGAGTAAATTGTGGTATGTTCATACTAGGGTTTATGACACAACCATTAAAAAGAAATGTGTTAATTTTATCCCAGTTGCCCTTGAAAGATTTCAGCAATAGGTGGCTAGTTGGAAAAGCAAGATGCAGAGTAGTATATGGAATACGAGTCCATTTTGGGGTAAAATAGCAAACTCGTATGTAATATACTTGCATATAATTGCTTAGGAGAAAGATGTGGATGGAAGAAGGAAAGAAAAAGGAGAAGAGGTAAATAATGTCTAAAAAATAAAGTCCACAGAATTAAAAAAATCATATTACTATGACCTTATTTAAATAATATCATATAGGTAGGTGTATATAAACAGAGATGCCAAGTGATAGTCACTGAAATGTTAATGGGCTTCCGAGAGGTGGAACTTCAGGTCAACTTTATTCTTTTCCTTATACATTTCTATCTTTTTTATAATAAACATGTATTATTTTTTATCAGAAAAATAAAGAGATGTTTTCGATTAGATAAAAACTTTAAGATAAAACCTCACCATTGTTTCTATAAAATATTTTACACAGATTAGTGTGAATTGTGCAATGGCCAATGAAAGTGGTGGGAGAGAGGCTAAGGAGAGGAGCATTTGAGCCAAAATGTGCATTCTTTTTATTTCCTGCACTCTGGGTCTATTCAAATCTCGTCTCCTGCCGAGGGATTCAGTGCAGAACTAAAATATGATGACTTACTTGGCAACAGCAAAAAAAACAGCATTTACTCAAATGCAATAAAGATAAGCAATAAGTTTCAGTGATGCATATAGCATGTTCTCTGCTCGCCTGCTTGTTCTTTCTTCTCTCAGCAGAAGTTCAACTGAAAATAAGCTCAAACAGCAATTCGCCAAATTAGCTGGTCACCTCACTTGTGACCAAATCACATCCTACAGAGAGATGCTGAACCCCAAGCTTTTGCTTCCTGCAATATATGTAATTTGAAGAGCCTTCACTTAGCAAGTGAAGGGGTAGCCTAGCCAGTTTGAGTTATCTGGAAATGAGATGCAGGAATCATATTCGTGCATGATAACACACATAATTCCCAAGTTAGCTCTCCCCAAACTACCCAACTCTCAAAAAACGGTAAAGCAAAAAATACACATTTTCTCTTTTTCCTGTCCTTTCCCAGCCTCAAAAGAAGATAAAATCATAAATGCTTAGTGAAATCCTAAAAAGCAAGCTGTAGGAAGAAATAAAAAGAAGAAAATAGAACTTTGATAATGCAAGGGCTAGATAATCAAGAATTTGATGCATGATGCAATCAACCCTTATCCACAGGGGCTGGCGGTGTTTATGTTTCTTGTGCGTCCATTCTCTCCCTGATTGGTCTCCTGATTGACAGTGCTAGGTACTATCAACAACTCTGAACCAATCAGTGTGCACAGAACTTACTCTTTGTAGCTTGGGTCTTCTGATTGGCTAACATGAAGAGAGTCTACCCTCTGGAGGAAGTGACAGTATCATGTGAACTGACCCATTAGGAAGATGAGCAGTTCCCCAAAAGAAAAAATGCTAGGCAAACCGAAAAGTATTAGCTGTTCACTGTGCCGAGATGATCTTGAGCAGTAATACTCCAGGTACTATCCTAATGTGACACTTTTTTTTCTACTCTATCTTTTAACGTATTTGACCAGTACAAGCAATATATAAATGCAAAAGAATTGATTTTTTTCCATGGGGATCCAGAATGAAGATTTTCCTCTATAGACTTATTCTGAAAAATTATTTCTAGAGGTAACCCTTATTTGTTTTTCTTGTTGGCCACTGATAGCACTGCCATATACCCTCAGAAAGGATGACACTTGATTCTTTATAGTAAACCCTTTTTGTTTGCTATTATTAGGAAAATCAAAATGTTACCCTTGAGCCAGCCCTGATGGCCTAGCGATTAAAGTTTGGTGCGCTCCACTTTGGTGGCCTGGGTTCGATTCCTGGGCACAGAACCACACCACTTGTCTGTCAGTATCCATGCTGTGGTGGCGGCTCACATAGAAGAGCTAGAAGGACTTACAACTCAATATACAACTATGTACTGGGGCTTTGGGGAGGGAAAAATAAATAAATAAATAAATAAAAACAAGAGAGAGGAAGATTGGCAAAGGATGTTAGCTCAGGGTGAATCTTTCCCAGCAAAAAAAAAAAAAAAAAAAAATTTACTCTTTAGTACTTCTAATTATTGATTAAAATTCTGTGACAAGAATTCTCTACGAGAAACCCAGAAACGTCCTTTCTTTTTGGAAATTCATCCTAACAACTAGAATAGGTAACCTTTCCAGATGTCAAGCCACTCCTTAGACTGCCTATATTAGTTTTCTGTTCCTGTGTAACAAATTACTACTATCTTAACAGCTTAAAACAACATGCATTTATTATCTCACAGCCGTGACAGTCAGCAGAGCATGTGGACACAGCTGGGCTCTTTGCTCAGAGTCCACCAAGGCTGAAATTAAGGCTTTGCCATGGCTGCACTGTATTGTGGAGCCTCTGGGAAAGAACCCACTTCCAAGCTTATTCAAGTTGTTGGCAGAATCTAGTGCCTGTGGTTGTAGGACTGAGGTTGCCATTTCTTTGCTGGCTGTCAGCAGGGAGCCACTCTCAGTTGTTATCTATCAGCCTGCATTCCTCCTCAGGTGGCCCCCTCCATTTCAGAGCCAGCAATGGGCCACTGAGCCCTTCCATGCTTTGAATCTGTCTGATCTCCTCTTCTGCCACCATTTGGAGAAAGCTCTTTGCTTTAGGGGCTCATGTGATTTGATCAGGGCCACTCGGATAACGTCCCTTTCTCAAAGTCTACTGTGCCATATAACATAACATAATCACAAGAGTGATATCTTATCAAATTAGTAGTTTCTAGCGATTAAGGATTAAGGCAGGACATCTTTGGGGACCATTTTAGAAATTCTGCCTACCACCTTGCCTCTTCCTCATCCTCCTCCTAGCCAACACTTCTCTCAGTACAGTTCCATACTAAGTGCTTTATATGGATTATCTTATTTAATATTTACAACATCTCTATGAGGTGGGTACTATTGTCAGCTCCAAAAGGACCCAGGCGTAGGCAGCTAAATTCTTTGCTCAGGGTTACAAGCCAGAAATTGGTGGTGGATATGAACCCAGGCCTGACTCTTAGGATTTCATTCTAAACTGCCTCCCTAGTTTGTCTATATCACTAATCTTTCAGCAGTAACTTTTCGTTGTTGTTGTTGAGGTAGATTGGCCCTGAGCTAACATCTGTTACCAATCTTCTTCTTTTTGCTTGAGGAAGATTCACCTTGAGCTAACATCTGTGCCCATCTTCCTCTATTTTGTATGTGGGTCACCACCACAGCGTGGCTGACGAGTGGTGTAGGTCCACGCTGCGGATCTGAACCCGCGAACCCAGGCAGCTGAAGCAGAGTGTGCTGAACTCAACCACTATGCCACAGGGCCGGCCCCCAACAGTAACCTTTTATAATAACAAATTATAAAGTTAGCTAAAAATAACAAAGTTTCAAAATTACATTTATGTAACATTTAATGTTATTAGTTTTAACTATATTATTTCATATGGACAATATATAATAAACCATTACGCATGTTGTAAACCTAAAGAAAATATTTTAATTTTCAATAATAAGTAAACTTTACCACATTTTAAATGCAAAAGAAGAGCCACTGTCATTTTCATTACATGCATTTTGAATTCTGTTTCTAGTAGAAATGGTTATTTGGACTCAGCCAAGGTCACAATTGGCAGAATATCTTTGTGAGTATATTATTAAAGGCACCACTTCTGACCTCTGGGCAGACCATTCAGAGAAAGGAGGCCCCTCTGGGTGGGTGAATTAGAAAAAGGAACCCTGTCTTTTGGGCTGTGAAACATGGACTGGCTTTCATGACCATCCACACCCTTGGCAGGCTGCCCCATGCATGCACAGCTGGACAACCACAGGCAGAGGCCCACCCTGAGCTGTGCACATTCTCCAAGCCCCACCTTGCAAATAGCAGCACTCATTTATAAAACTGCTACAAGCATTATGCAATCTCTTGCTGTGGGCCTAAAGTTGCTGGTCTGTGCAGGATCAAATATCTGTCCAGCGCCTTCCATTAGATCAAATACTGAGGAGACGGACCCAAGATACCAAGGGAAATGTTTTACAAATTATACTGTAGCTAATGAAATGAATTTTATGGGTCTCAATTTAGAGAGATTTTTGCACCGTATCATTGATTAGACCCTTCACATTAATCTTTTCCGTTTTATGATTTAACTATAGAAACACAGTGAGGGGGGGAGTCAGAAAAATAATCTTTTGGGTATTTCTAAATAGCCCAGTTTACATTTTATAACCAAGTCCAAGAATTAGAACCCAAAAGACAGGAATAAAGAATTTACTGTGTATAATAGTCAACAACTAATAACACTGGCATTCAAATTTGGACTGTTTTTATTCATTTAGTATAGAATTTATGAATTCCCATAAACCATTCATGTTTCACTTAGTACTCTTTTGAGTCTTTTGAGTACTAAAGCATTTTTTTAATGCAGCACATTAGTGTCAGGATTTCCAAAGTAAGAGGCTAAATTACGTATTGTCTTGAAAGGAAATAATATTTGTTTTCACTTTTACGGCATAAGCTGTAATGAAAAAAAAAAAAACCCCAAAACTTAAAAAAGTTGTTGCTGCAGAAAATATATCTCTTTTCTCTAAGACCCACAGTTTGTGACTTTCATTTACAGTGTTTTGCTTCTAATCTCAAACTTTACTATAATAGTCAAACATTTAGAATATGAGTCCCCAGGGGCCTGGGTCAAAGTCCAGGCTGAGAGATTGGTACTGTTGCCTACAGGGCAGCAATAAAAACTCAGTGACTTGTCATAACACCCAGTACTGAAACCTGTTTAAAGGTCTGGTGTATTTGTTTGAGTTAAATATTTTTCCAAATTAAACTTCTGGTGGCACAAAAATTTCCAATGTGATTTTTAAATTCTATTTATTTTGTAATTCTTCTTTAGAAGCATGTGGTTTATGATTTCCCTTTTGATTAAAGAAATTAAAAAAAAACAAACCATAGTGCTCACCATAGATGACACTGTTAGTCAAAGCTATTTCACTGCTTAATCATGAAACAGATCCAACTTGGAAACAATACCAAAGATTCATTCTCTGAAATGGAAGACATACAACTTATCATTCTTGGGTGAAAAAGCACAAAGTTGATTAATCAGAAGCCTTAGCTGGGAGGAATTTGTATCTTACACTTGACAAATAAAACAAACTGTAATCATGGATTTATTTTTTAAGTCCCTCCCCGGAACCTATACAAGTCATATATTGTGATCATTCCCTGGTTAGATTAATCTTCTGCACGTTCTTCATTTGCTGCAGTGACTGTTCAACCAGTATTGATACTCAGAATACTGATGCAAAATGCTGCCATCTGAGCACCATAGAAGAAAGGCTCAAGGATCCACGAGTCCAGAGAGTAAATAAAGTAGAATAACCCATTATATATTAGCATCTCATTTGATTAAGGGGTCTAATTCTTTGGTTGTTTTCCTTTAGGCCAGTTGAAGTGGAAAATGTGCAGATTTCCAGATGATAAACATCTTGTCCAAAAGCCATTGGACTGTGGTCCATTATGTATCTATACTAATGTAATTCATCAACTAAATGTCAAATATCCATATTGTGCTATGAGAAGTTTTAGGCTTGGTCTTCAGGTTTAAGATGCATTCCCTATGTCGTTCCTTGGCCTTTAAAAGGTAGAAGGCGGTGGAAAGAGGGCATGATACAATTTTCCTTTTCCTTTTCTTAGCATGGTTTTTCCTTGCCTGTTTTTATTCTAGAAAGTGTTTTAGTAAACTTTCTCTAGTTTATACCTTACATTTTCTAAAGCTAAAGAGAAAGGCTGCATTCAATTTTTTGACAGCTTTTGGTTTTCACACTACATTGGCAAAAAGAGAAATGAGAGATGTCACTGTACAACCCAACTGGAAGATCCCTCTAGTATCTGGATATCTCAGGAGTGAGTGCTGGTGGAGCCATGGTTCTGAATCCAGTGAGGAATTAGGCAATCTCTTATGTTGTTTAGCTCTGCGAACTTGGATTCACACAGCATTATGCAAGGTTATCTTTGCTCTTATGAACATATTTTTTGTTTCTTGTTGCCTTTTGGGATTGTTTAAAAAATCCACAAGTTGATTTATTTCGTGACATAAAAAAAAGTATACTTTAAAAAGAAAATCAGTAAACTGGCATGAAACTCTCAGCGGGAAAAACGTACAATATGAAATTGAGTTGTGACTTGAAAAAGTGTCAGGTAGAGTGCACAGAAGCTCATTAATGAACCAGCATATAGACCAAGTTCCAAAATGACTGATGAGTGTTTTTTAAATAGCAAAAAAATTATGTTGAGTAGAAACCTGTGTGGGCTTGAGTAGATAACTATTTTTCTTTAATTGAGAAAGAAAGTAGAATACCAAAATAAACAAAAATGGCAGGAAAAGTGTTATGAACACTAGCAAAAAATCTGAGAGTTGACTTAGATGATATGTATTGATTTAGATAGCATAAGGGAATTTATTGCGAGAAAAGGAATATAGCTTTCATGGTTTCTAGTTTTTGAAACCAAATCATTTTATTTTCAAGAGAGATTTCCCTAAATTATTGTTTTATTTTTATCATGTAGCACATAAGTGACCAGAGAATGAAATAAAAGAAAAAAATGTATTGAAAGTATGTAATAATGCAAGATGCAGGTCTGGATTTTGTCTGACAGGCTACAAGTCCAAAGCTGACCAGTTATCTCAACGTTAGTCCAAGAGTGGGGATATAACTGGCAAGGAGGAAACTTTAGAGAGTCATCGTGTCAAGCTGCCTGCTTTGAGAATACAAAAATCGGCAATATTAAAAATACCACTTAAAAATTTTTTCCCATTATCCATGAACAATCCTGGAGGCCAGGTTAATTCTATCTAGTGTTTAGAAAAATGTTAAGAAATCTAAAAAGCATGACAGGAGCCCAGTTTGTGCACTACTCTATCAGTTTCCTTTTTCCTTCCTAATGTCGTTGAGATTGTCAATGTACAGTGGTGACGCCACCACTGCCTCTGACAAATGGAACACAACTCGTTTGTCTGAGATGATTCCTTCTCATTCAGGAGCTCCTGTATCAGGGATGGATAATGGTAAATGCGGGAGGAGACTAGACCACTCTAAAGATGGCAGAGAAGCTCCGCGCTTAGCCTTGAACCTGACTGCTAGACAATGTAGCTGTGTGATTTTGGGAAGTTGTAAAAACTGTGCCTTAGTTTGCTCACCTCCAAAGTGGGAATAATAATAGTATATGCACCTAGGGTGGGAATAATAATAGTACATGCCCCTAGGGTTAATGAGAGGATTAAATAAATTAAGAGAAGCACTTGACAAAGTTCCTGGCACACAGTAAGTGCTATATGTATTAACTACTATTATTGTTATTATTATTAGAAGAGAATTTGAAAAAGCTACTATGGATAATAGAATATAATATTCTATCCATATTAAACTATGGATAATAGAATAACTTTTTATTCCAGCTCCCTACAATTCAGTGAGAACAAAATTAATTATGGATGAATTCCAACAAAGCTAAGAACTCCAAACCAATGCAAATATAGTTTCTCCTTAATTTAGAAATTCTTCCTTCTCTGAGAGTATTATGCTGAGTGAAATAAGTCAGACAGAGAAAGAAAAATACTATATGACTTCACTTATATGCAGAAGATAAACAAACAAACATATGGATATGGACGGAGAACAGATTGGTGGTTACCAGAGGAGTAGGGGGTGGGGGGTGGAGCGAATGGGGTAAAGGAGCACATATGTATGGTGATGGATAGAAACTAGACTTTTGGTGGTGAACACGATGCAGTCTATACAGAAGCTGAGATATAATGATGTACACCTGAAATCTATATGATGTTATAAACCAATGTGACCTCAGTAAAATAAATTAATAAATAAATAAGAAATTCTTTCTTCACGTGGTATTGATATCAGCTATACTTCACTCATTTATTCACTCAACAAATATTTATTAATCACCTCATGTATGCCAGGCATTAGTCTCAATACGAGGAATATAATAATGAACAAACATTACCTGAAAAAATGGACCTTTTTGTCAGATGGTGAGTAAATTTTTACCGTGGACCACGTGGTTCATGGGGACAAATCTGTCTAGATTTCTCTAACGTGGGCCTTTAAGTTTGGTACCTAAAACTAAAGGTACCAAAAGATGGAAAGAGATGCCACAGGGACGTGGGAGGAGGCCAAAAGTGAATTTTGTTACTTCAAAAACGTGCTCAGTCTTGTACCATAGAGAGGAATAAACTTTTCCTCTTCCGTTCTCTCTTCCTCTCCCTTCTTTATTCATCCTGGGACCAATCTGTGACTATGATTCTCTAAATAGGTTCTGGTTCTAGACCAAATAGATGGACTAAATAGGCATTCACAGAATGCCTGGGGTCCTAACTATGATGTAGAACATTATTTCTATTACAAGTGTTAATGCTCTGAAGAACCTACTTGCAAATAAAATTTTTTGGAGCACAATTCATTTGTCTGTTGGGGTCTGCATTTTTATTATTATTGTGATAATTTTCTGGTTCTGATAATGAGTGTTATGAATGCAGGAGAATAAATGTTGATGTTTTCATTTTCTTTATGTGTCCTACACTCATTTTTTTCCTGTATAGTTATTACATAGGTTAAAGATATTAACTTTATTTTCAATAGTGAGTCCCAAAATAACTTAAGGGATAACAAAAGGGACAGATGGGTGGTTTATACTTGAAAAGTGATTAATTTACATGGCTCCAAATTGGAACAAAGAGATTTGCACATAAACTAAGCCAGAGAATAAAAGAGAGGAACACCGTCTATTCCTTTCTCCATAATTTGCTACCACTACGGGTCAGTACGTGGTAATACTTTCAAATGTAATCCTTGTCTCATTCAAAAGAAAAATGCCAAGTGAGAAAAGAAACAGAAATGGCAATTTGTTATTTTGGGAGAAAAAGTTTTCTAGAAAGTTCTAATTAGCAAATTTGTTTTGACTTTTCTTTCCTCTATTAATCAACAGTGTTGCTACTCCGATGTCAGCCCTTACCTGGTTCTGCCATGTTTGAAATGATGATTCAAGTAACTGACAATAAAAATATTGTGTAATTTCCATAAACAAACCAGATAAACGTCACAAAATGCTCAATTTATGATGTTAAAATAGTGATGTCTGAGAAAGCAGTAGTACATGATGGCCCTTGTCATCTAGCTGCTCTGAACTAGGCCATCAAGGAAATAGATCAAGATTTCTTCCATAAAAACTTATTTTAGAAATCTTTCCTTGCCATCCTTGACTGTCTATAGAATTTCCCTAGTGCTGTTTGGCATTTGGTTTCTGCCATCAGCGTTATCCTCACTACGTGACTCTGAACTTATTTTGTGAAAGAGACTGAGATCTCATACACGTCTTTTTGTGTACTTGCTTCCAGAACACACATATTAGCATTGCAAAATGTTGGATGTCCAGATGTCTCTCACACTTTTCATTTGATTATAGCTTAAGGGTTGGAAAACTTTCAGAAATGAGCTGCCGTGTTCCCATCCGGATCCCAGTGCTTCTAGTGTCTGATGGGGGTATGAGAGACAGCGAGAACCACTACCTCTGTTCAAAAGTATCTTCTCTTCACTGTTTTAGAGATTTATGCTTGTTCATTATTTTAATCAATGTAGTCAGATTCTCTCCTCCTATGAGGTGACCAGAACACTGAGGAATTGAGATTTGGTGGGAAAGGAAAGAGGGACAATTGCGAATGCGTGCGCACGCATGTGCATGCCACACTGGAGGTATTTAACAGCTAGAAGACAGTATGAAGGAATGAGATAAAATTTGGGTTGAGAGGGCCGGCCCCGTGGCTTAGCGGTTAAGTGCGCGCAATCTGCTGCTGGCGGCCCTGGTTCGGATCCTGGGTGCGCAAGGACGCACCGCTTCTCCGGCCATGCTGAGGCCGCGTTCCACGTACAGCAACTAGAAGGCTGTGCATCTATGACATACAACTGTCTACTGGGGCTTTGGGGGAAAAAAATAAATAAATAAAATTAAAAAAAAAAAATTTGAGTTGAGAGAAGGTAGGTTCCCGAAGACAAGATATGGGCTGAGAAAGGAGGTGTCAGCCTCTCAATGACCGGTTATCTCCTTGATGATTTATCTAGACCCTAGGGGCAGTAAGAGCTTTGAAAGCCACTGAAAGCCAGGAATGTCCTCATTATTAGAACTTGTTCTAACATGTTTTGTTGGGAATATACTACAGAGGAGAGAGACTATGGATGGAGACTGTATTTTACTAATGCCAAATGAAATAGTCAAAGTATTCTTCTTGATGAGAAGGAAATAATCCAACGACCACATTTGATTGGTTCTAAGTGAACTGACCATTTTGCATGACGTGCATTAACATTTACAATCTATGCTACCAAACATCTGTATAAAATGTGCTGAACTACTTATGTGATGACTTTCCCCATGATCTCATCTTCATATTTGGACTGAAATTCCCCAGCTGTGACTTACAGAAGTGCTTGCTCATGTGCTGTGTCATTCTTGCTCCTTATTTCAACAAATATTGAGAAAGCACCTACAGCATTCTAAGGAATAGATGGTGCTAAAGATACAGTAGTGGTGCCTTTTTAAAATTTAGTCTCGGGAAGGCAAGTATTAAATGTACGTTACTCTAATGGAATTATTTAATAGCCATTGTGCTAAGCCCAAAAAAGAAATATGAAGCGTCATGAGAACATGCAACAGTGAGAAACAAACTTAATCTAGGGAGAGAAGGAAAACTTTTCTGGAGGGATCAAAGGGTGAGAGGTCAAGGGGTGTAGCAGGGCACTGATGGTCCCAGCAGAGGGAAAAGCTGGGTGAAGACTTTGATGCATTTTTCTTTTTAACTTTTAATTTTGAAATAATTATAGACTCACAGGAAGTTGTAAAAGTGTACATAGAATACTGTGAATCTTTCACCAGTCTCCCTCGATGATGACATCTCGTACGACTGTAGTATAATATCAAAACCAAAAGATTGACATTGGTATAATATTAGTAAGTAGACTGCAGTCCTTATTCCATTTTCATCAGTTTTTACATGCATTCATCTGTGTGTGTGTGTAGTTGCATGCAATTTGGCCTCACGTAAAGATTCGTGTGATGACCCCCACAGTTAGGGCACAGAACTGTTCTGTCACTACAAAAGATCTCCCTTGTGCTTTCCCTTTAGAGCTGTATCAATGCCTCACCTCTGTCTCTATTTCTTGGTGACTACCAACCTGTCCTCTTATCTCTATAGTTTTCTCATTTCTAGAATGTTATACAAATGAATCATACAGTATTCAACCATTCTGATATTGGCTTTTTTCACTAATAATGATGCCCTTGAGACCCATCCAAGTTGTTGCATGGGTCTATAGTTTGCACCTTTTGATTGCTGAGTAGTATAGTTTGTACCTTTTCATTGCTGAGTAGTATTCCATCATATAAATGTATCAGAGTTTGTTTAACCATTAACTTACTGAAGGACACTTGGGTTAATTTCCATTTGGGGCTATTACAAATAAAGCCTCTGTGAACATTTGTGTATCCTAATGCATTTTGAGGAATGAGAAGAAAGCTATTGTGGCTCTAGAACAAAATGAGGCTTATTGGGAGCCCAGTTATGCAGAGCCACAAATCCTTTCTGGACATACAATATAAAAGTACAAAAATGAATGAATAAATAAGTAAGAGGAAACTGAATATGAACACAGAACATTTTAAGGACTCTGACTTTTGGTGTTATATCAGATATCCAGATGGCTGCCTTTTATTTTCCACTTTTTAATCTAACTGTTTGCACATAAGGTGGTCAGATTTGAATACTAGTTTACAGATGGATTGGGGGTATGCTATACTTGAGATAGCTAATTAAGACATAATCTCTAAAAACGGGCTTATAAAAACTTCTCTTCCCTCTGTTCGCTGAGAAAAAACTTATATTTAGCAAAAGAATTTTATTGGAAGTACCAAATTGAAAACTGTCAGCTCAGATTTTGCAACCTAAGGAAGATTTGCCTAGTGGTGTGTTGATTAAGAATGCAGAAAAACAAATTGGGAAAGCATGCAAGTACTGGGTTTTCTTTAAATCAGCAGACATAGCATAACTGGCTATGAGAATTCCAAACAAGCCAAAGGTCTGCAGAGAGCGGGTGGTCTCCTACCAGAGCAAATATAGTTTTGAAAATTAAAAATTTTCAAATTTTTAATTTTGCTTCATTCACATTCACTTTCTTGATAATATTTAATTCAATAATTTTGCAGGAGCTGGTTGGTGCCACTCAAAGATATGAGTTTCACTTTATGTGAGAGGAGAAGAGAAAACCACCAAGGAGATTTTGGAATCAAACCAGCCCTATCTGATTCAATCCAGTTTATCAAAACAGTTGTTCCTAAAGGGTATTTTGCTCATTCGAACCTCTGGGTCTCTGCCTATGCTCTGCCTGTCCCTAGAATGGAGCGTCGCCTCCTCTTCGCCAAGCTGAATTCTACCAATCCTTCAAGGTATAGTCTAAGCTCACCTATGGAGCCTACCATTGACCTGATACCTCCCTTCCCTGATTTCCTGTTGTAGTTCCAGGATCACACAGGTTTATACTTAATGGCTGTCAAATTGTTGCTTGTCTTAGTCATATATACCCAGCCAAATTTAATCCACTTAAATATAAAGTAAAATATCAAAATATATAGTTTGGAAAATGGAGGTGGGGGCGGAGTGGGAAGATCCATAGTACCATTACCCATACGTTCCCTTTCAAATGGGAAGCTCAAAGATCTTTCAGTATAACGATATTACTCAATGTTTGGAGGGGTGCAGTGAAATCAACATGCTAATACACTCTTGATAGGTGTTTTCATTGAGACTAGTCTTTCAGGAAAGCCATTTGGATTGTAAAAGTTTTTATATTCTTGGACCCAATAAATCCACTTCTATGAATTTTTGCTAAGATAATCATTAGAGATACAGACAAAAAGTTAGATATAAGATTATTCTTTGCAGCACTATTTACGATATAGAAAAATAGAAATAATCTAAAAGGGAATTTAATAGGTTAATAAATTTCTTTGCAGGCATTAAAATTAAACATTCAAAGAATATTTAATGATATGAGAAAATGCTCATGTTATAAATAAAAATTTACAGAGGACACACAGCTGTGTATCCCCTGTTCAAATCAGACCTAATTCTGATTCCTTTCTGTTTCTCTTCTCTTCCTACTTTCAGCACTTTTGCTATAAACTCTTTGAATCTGGGAAAGTTGGAGATTGCTTTGGAAATCAATATTCTGGATTCCAAATCCAACATACATCTATGATTAATTTCAAATAATTGGAACAAAACACATTCAACACTAAATACATGTAAATCCAAAAACTAGAGAGAAAAGTTAATCTTTTATCAATTATTCATTGAAAATGTCAATTATTACTGTGCTAGTTTGAAGAGATTTCCACCGATAAAATGACAAATCAGCCAACTTTATTGTACCATGGCCTACATCATATTGTATATAAAAGCTATATTATACTTCATATTGCCTTGAAATAATATTATACCCGTAGTTGAGTCTGGCTATAGCTCTTGCTCTGTCTGGAGGTAGTTGTGTGACATTGGAAAGTCTTTTTTCTTTCTGGATCTCAGTCTCTTTATCTGTGAAATGAGCATAAGTGGTTTGTCATCTTCCCAAAGTTATTTGTGTGTGTGTGTGCTTGTGTGTGTTTGTGTGAAGTTAATAAGATGTAAGTTTTCAATAATAGATGAGAAACTTGAAGCATATCACCACTAATAACTCTTCAAGGTATTAAATCTTTTGCCTGTGTGATTTCATGACATATATTTTGTCTTTGGCTATATTGCTTATCTCTTTGTAATTGGTGGCATGTCGTCTACTGAAGTCCCTCCAGGTGCCTTAATGAGCACAAATGGTTGTGGATGACATGAGGTCCTATCATGTTGGCAAAGGATTAAAGTTTGAGAATACTCAGTGTTGTAAAGGGTGTGAAGAAACAGACATTGTCAAACACTGTTGGTAGGAATGGAGAAATGATTTTGGAGACCAATTAGGGAATAATCTACCCAAATTTAAAATGCGTATATCCTTTACTTAATCATTCTACTGCTAAGAATATCCTGCAATTACACTTGTAAATGTGGAAGGATTTATGTACAAGGATGTTCTTTGCAACATTCTTTATAATAGAGAAAAATACAGACAACTCAGAATGATACATAAAGTATCGTGCGGCCATACAATGGAAAACTATTTAGCTATTCAAAAGAATGAGTTGGGTTTGTATGTACTGAAATGGAAAGATGTCTAAGATACGGTAAGTGAAAATAGCAAATTGAAGAACAATTCATATGTTGTGACCTTGTGTAAAAAGAAATATGTGTTCACATAGATTCCAATAGAAAAATTTTGGAAGTTTGCACAAGAGATTGTTAGGAGCAATTGTCTCTAGGGAATGGGACTGGAGGGTATGTTTTGTTCTTATGTACTGCTTGAATTGTCGACCATGAATATGTATTGTTCTTATAATAATAAAAGAGTAATTTTCACTTATAAGATTAGAACTATGGGCCGGCCCCGTGGCTTAGTGGTTAAGTGCGCGCGCTCCGCTGCTGGCGGCCCGGGTTCGAATCCCAGGTGTGCGCCGTCGCACCGCTTCCCTGGCCTCATGGCCACGTCCCACGTACAGCAGCTGGAAGGACGTGCAGCTATGACATGCAACTATCTACTGGGGCTTTGGGGGAAAAATAAATAAATAAATAAAATTATAAAAAAAAAAGATTAGAACTAATAAAGAAATCAACAGAGCTGCAATGATCGTTTTTGTGCTGGATATATTTCCCTCTTTTGCACTATTTTATTTGGGGAGACTTCCAGAAATGTAATATGAGGTCATCAGGTACAAAAAGTCATACATCAGATTGTTTTCCAGAGTTATGCCAGTTTAAGATACTACCTGCATTGTATGAGAGTTTTACTAGTATTATCTCTAAAATAATTGTTTTGGTTAATTTAAAATGCAAATATCAAATGTAATTACTGTTTTTATTTTATTAGCATTTGTACTACTCCTTTTCCCATTTATTTCACTGTTGGCAATTTATGCTAAGGAAATAATCCTAAATACAAACAACAACAACAAATGAATTAAAAAAGCATTTATGACAAATATTTTTATTCTAGAAATATCTACAATAGTGAAAAATTAGTAACAACTTAAAATCCATGAGAAACAGATAGTTGTGATATATCCACTCTGCACCAAGGGACATTATTTGCTTATTAACTATATATGCCAATAATAGAATAACGCAGAAGTAGGTTATACTTACAATGTTGAGTAAACGAAAAAATTAACATATATAAGTTATTGGAACTAATAAGAATTATATATCCATTCATAGAAAAAACAATGGAAGGAAAGTCATTACAATGGTAAATTGGAAGACATTTCACTGAAATGCTAACAGTGAAAGATATTTCCCCCTCTATTCAGCATTTGCTAGCTTTTTTCTTTAATTAATATAAGTATAAAAATGAAAATACACTCTTTTATCTCCTATCTCTCTTTTCCTAAACCATGCCTGATAGGATTGTGGATCCCCAGATGGTAATACTATACACAACTACAATGAAATACAAAATCAAAACAAAAAGCAAAAAGAAACTTCTTCAAAGAATGCAGAAAAATGTAAAGTAGAGTCTGTGTTGCTCCAGAAAATTGTCAAAGTGTAGAAAAGGGAAAAGTTTCTGTTGATAGTCCCACCATATTTGAGGAGAAAAGCAGTGATGCGGATGCCGACTATTTTGATGGATGGTTGAAAACACAATTGCTCTTTCCTCTATAAAAAGTCGCCACTGGTGAGGTTTGAGTGAATACCATATACTGACTCACGGAATTGTGAATTGTACTAAATATTGTTAAGAACAAACTAGCTTCAATTTTTTATTTATTTATCAAAATTGGCAAGAGAGGACTTTTAAGAGTTTAATGATCTAATTTTAGAATTATTTTCCCTTAGAAATATGCAGTTATTTTTCCTAAAATATGTGGGACTGTCAAAAGGAAGCGCAAACTTATATTTAGGGGTAGGGAGAGATGGAAAGACTGGGAGTGGAGTTTGAATAGGGACATCCCTTCCAAAATATATGACAGTCAAAAGAAATAGCTGAGCATTGAGATAAAGACTCAATCCTTAGCGCCTGAAGTTGATAATCTACAATATGTGGGAAAACTCAAAGGGTAAAGAGCTTGTTTGAACACATGCATGTTCTATTTGTTGAAAAGTTGATATAGAAAATCTGAAATTTTCTATTATAATTTAAGGGATGATTGAGCTCCAAAAAGATGCACCACAGCATCAACTATACACCTCATATATTTTCTTTAATATGTTAGCAGTAATCTTTATTTGTGGCATAATCACTTCTTCCTGTATTCCAAATGCCCACACTGCTTTCTTTGTTTCCTATCATTTTGTATACAGAATATTAATATACTAAAATTGAAATATACCTTAGCAATTTGCAACACTATAAAACCATAAAATATAAAATATGACCACTAAATATTTTAGTTTAATGGGCCTGGTGTTCTACTATGTATTTATTTTAACTCACTCTTAAAATGTCAAATGAAACTCAAAAATCTGTTTTAGTTCCAAATGTAGAACTATTAATTTTATGGCCTAATATCTGGTTAAATTTAACTATGCTTCTAAGAGCGTATAGATTCCAAGCATTAGATGGGCTGACTGTTTAATTCCATCATTTTAAGTGGAATTGAACCCCATCTTGCCAAATATGATAATATCCTGGGAGAAGGAGAGAGAGGAATGAAACAACAGAAGAAGCTTGAAGGCTCTGTGAATTTATGTTTTCTACTTGGGAGGCTAACCAAAACATTTTAAAACCTCCAGTATCCACATTCTGCCCAGGATAATATAAAAGTGAAAAGGAAGAGTTTTCAGTGATTTCTCTTGCCTTGATAAACCTGTATAAGAGTCAGTTCATAGAGTTAGAACAGAATGTCTGCACATCCAGGAATAGGCTGTTGGGGTGGGCTCTGAGGCTGCGTAACTTCCAGCAAACAGGTCTAAGGCTATTTCCCAATGGCTAGCTTTTGAGGTAACGGAGTTCTTAGTCTGAGAAAAAAGGGCACAGACAGGCTTAGCCTTATGGCTCTTGAGAATCCTGCTGACTGGTTCATTAAACAGAGCTGGCAACTGACTCCTAAGATAAAAGTTCTTGATGGCTTTCCAAGCAGGAGGAAGGGCTCTGAGTGACACAGATAAATACCTAAGAGAGAAAGAAGAGTGAGCTTGAATGGCGGCAACCTTTTCATGGAAGGTTTATGGAAGAGGTACTAGTTATAAGACATTAGACTGCATTCTGGAGAATTTGTTTACCACTAAACAAATGGTGAGAGTTCCCTCCCCACAGGGGGGAATTTTGGATATCCTTTGTACACAGATGGTAAAATTCTGAGAATAGGGTGGTCTTAGAAATGGATTACTACACTGGATTACTGCATATGTTCTTTTTCATAGTTCTACTGGCTTCATGTGAGATTTTGGGAAAATTTCTTAAGGATTCTTTTTAATGAGACTAACCACTTCCATTATTTTATCTTTGAATATTCTGTGAGTATCTATTGTCTCCATAAGTATTGTTGATTTATATTATGCATATAATAAAATACCTTGAGCTCTTCAGAAGAAATATATAATGCAAATAAATGATATTCAAAGGTTAGCTGTTTTCAAGATATAGTTGGATAATTTCCAAGTCGTAACTACCATTTTCAAATGTATATTTTTTCAGAATAAATGTATCTCAAAATCTATATGATGATAATTTATCTCAATTGACCTTTGTCCCATTTTTGCATCAACTAAATAATAAAAAACATTTTAATTAGAGATTTGAAGAGATAAAAGTATTATAATAGGCTCTAGGTCCACTCAGGTTTGAAAAAATGAATATAAGTTGTTAACATTATAAATGGAATGCATCTATATGAAGGGATTTTCTGAAAAAAAATTGAAGTATGATGTTTAAAAGTCAACTTTCTGTGGAGATAGTATTTTCACAGTATAGTATACCCAAAATACCCAGATAGTATACCCAAAATATTTCATCATTAGTGGAATGGTAGTGTACCTTATTTTTATTTAATAAAATTTAATCCTCATTGCTCCCATCCATTTCTGCAAGCATTTTAGCTCTTTTAACTAAAAATCATTGTTTCTATAAGCATTACACTTTTATAATTTTCATGATTTTATCTTACTATTAAGTATATATCATATGTACAAAATCATGTCTTTAAAATTATCGTAATTTCTAAAAAGATAATTTAAAAATATTTCTTATTGCTTTTACAAATTCAAGTATTTTCAATGAAGATTCTAATTAAAATATGTTAATAAAGTCTTGATTCTTTTGTAATTTAAAGAAAAAACAACTATTATGTTGTATGTTTCAACGCCTTTTGATAATGGTTCTTACATGCCTTTCTATTTTGCTCTAACTATGGAAAAACGGCTGGCTTAATAAATTGAATTTAAAATGGTTCTAATGAAACATTTAAATAAAAACCTTAAGATGACTATAACACAGCCAAGAAATAATTAAAGTTTCATAAACGCCTGGTGACATGATCCAATCGTGATTTACTTTTGTGTAATTCAAAGTCAGAGGACCTGGGAAAGCCTTAATTCATATGAGAAGAGCAGATAGAAAGAATAATAGAAAAAAGAGAAGATGGTTTTAGGGAATTAAATTAACGTTACTAGATAAATAAGGGTAGAGGAATAGCTTTAAGAATAATTTTCCCCTGAAGACAGAAAGAATACGAGAACTATGATGTTTATAAAATATTTACGACAGGGGCAATTTTATTTTAATAATAACAATAAAAACCTAAAAAAATTAAAATAACAACAGGTGTCACCATATCAAAATTGTGACAATTCATTTAATATCTATGTGAGCAAATGTTTTCATCAAGTTTCATGTAAAATTAACGTGTAAAATAATTTTTGAAAAGGATAACAGAAAATGTTGCAACCAATAGAAAGTTTTCTTTTTCTTTAATAAATTTTCTGAAAGAGACAATAGGGAGGAAATAGGAAAATAGGGAGGGAGGAAGGAAGGAAGCATGGAAGGAAGGAAGGATGGAAAGAAGGAAGCAAAGAGGGAGAGAACCAATAAATCAATAAGAGGGAATAAGTGCACTGTCTATGTTTCATTCTTACTAAATCAAATATTATTGAATACAAACTCTCTGTAGGCATATATACAATTTCCTAATGGGCATTTCTACTAAACTCTATCACAGTCACTTCAAAGTCAGCATATTCTAAATCTAATTTATCACCCCTCCCCACCCCCTTGCTCCTCTGTATTCCCTATGGCAAGTACCATTTCCCAGATCTATCAAGCTAGATAAGTTGGTGCACTTATTGACACCTGCCTTTGCTTCAAATGCTGCTTTCCACTGCTTCAATGTTAGGACTGCCTCTTGAGCAGTCCTGACATTGGAGTACTATCCCACTGCCTCAAATTTCATTGTCTCTGCCCATTCTCATACTGGTAAATTATTTATCTAACAGTGAACCTGGCCATGCCACTCTTACTGAAAAACCTATAAGCGGAGATTAGGTGGACCTCCACTGTCCCCACCCTTGCACATGACTTCTAGATGAAATTGTCAAAAACCCTTCCTCTTCCCCAACTCCATGACCTGTTGACCAAAACCCTCCCCAAGAGTTTTCCACATGCCAGTGGGAGTTAAATTCTCAAGTCCCCTCAGCCTCTGGGGTCTACCTCCTTCACGTGTCATATATCACTAACTCAGTCCACCTCTGGATTTTCACACACGTTAAAATACCTACTCACATAAATACAAGTTCAATGGACTTGGAGATTTGGGAGAAAGGCAGAAGACTGGATTAAACATTAGCACTAGAAATCATTTCAAATGGAGCAGCAAGATCACGTTCTTAAAATAACCTTCATTTACGCTTAGGCAGTGGATATTTACTAACATGTTTATGAACCTGTTTTCTTTTTTGTTTTTCTTTATCCTGTTGGGTTCTCTCTTTCCCTCACTTCTCCATTCCTGATCTCCTTCTTATCTAAGAACTCCAAATTCTACTTCCATTTTTCAGAGTAATTTGGCTAACCACATCCCAGCCTCATGCACATTAAAGTGCATCAGACTTGTTTAATAAAGCTCATCAAGGCATAGACAAAATGGCCCTCCATTTGATTTGTTCCCTCTCCTTAGAAGGCAGTTGTAGTCATAAAAAAAGAAAATAGGTGAATTTAAAAAATAAATACCATAAAAATAAACATCATCAAGGATTCCTATTTCGTATCAGATAAAATCCAGACTCCTTAGTTTATCCCATAAGAACCTACTTTTTAACCATGTTTTCAGTCTTTCTTTTGATGGTAGCCCCACCCTTCTAATTCTCCAGGTTCAGGGAACTTCTCACTTTTCTTCAAACATACAACACTTTGTGTAATCTATTTCTTTTTTCCTGGATGGCCCATTCCACCTTTCCTTGCTTAATAGACTCCTACTCACACTTCAAGATCCTTCTCAGGTGATTCCCTTAGCCCCATGTGAAGTTGGTTTCAACCTCATGCAGCACATGCTTCTTCATTGTTTGAAAACATGTCTGCCTCCTTCACTAGCATGAGTCACTAGTCAGGGGCTATGTTCTGGAAGAGTAGGATTTCTTGGTATTCTACTGTTCTCCTGTCTTCAAGAGAAAGTGATCAATGTGACAATATTTCTTACATATTTCTTTCACAGAGATCTGATAATCTAATCTCTTCAAAGTTGTATTATTTTTTATGTGGTATAGCCCCAGGTTTAATTTTCGGAGTCACAGTCTCTTGAAAAAAATTGTCAAAAACTTTTTATTCCAATGATTCACTTTAGGTGGAAGAACTTATATCCTTGAAGGTGTCTTGGAGATGATCTTCTCCAGGAGTTCTCAACCTCTCTGTCTCTCATAGCACACCCAACGGCTAACTTGTACTTTTGTGCCACACCCTCCTTCTGGCTGCAGTAGCTCATGGCAAGGATGTAGGCTGGGGTTTGGCCCTGCTGTACCTGATGCCAGGACTGGAATTCCATACCTGGACCCGAGACATGCCAGATAGAACTGACATTTGTTGTTCTGGACCAATCCTCCAATTTTACAGAAAGGGAACCGAGGCACAGTGAGGTTAGCTGACTTGCCTTGTGTCATCCAGCTAGTTAGAGAGTGGCAAGCTTTGACCTAGAACTCAAGTCTTTTGAGATCTAAGCTTCAAATAACTCAGTGAGACCTCTGATTGGTGTCTTGAGAAAATCCCTGCCTCCAATACTTTTGTGACTGCAACTTGGTCACTTACACATTCTGGATTAAAATCTCTCCATTTCTGAGGCGGTGGTGTCACGTCAAAACTGACGACTAAATTTAGTGTATAAAAAGTAGAATTCGTGCATATTTTTTTACATATGATGTGAAAATAAGGCTTTGACAACTTTTTCCACATTGTAATTAGTCATATGAGGTTTAAATAGACTTGACTCAAGGTAAGATACTATTAACCAGGAATTTCAAATAATTTAGGAGAATGTTAACTATCTTCAGTGTACTTGTGATAATGACTTTGAGCTGAGCAGATAGCTATCAGGTTAGTACCCAGAAATAAACATGGAAAATAGTTGGCTACAAAAACAAACTTGTAGATCACAATTTCTTGAAGTAGATCTGTTTATTCACAAAAATGTATAGCAATGCTATGACAGCTCAAGAATGGTTGAGTGTCTCTGCACCATACCCTGTAGACAGTGGGGATTTTGCACAAAATGGAGGTTTATAATCAGTGTTTTTGGCAGACCAACGGACCTAGCATTAGGGTAATCTAGCCAGGAGAAGATAAAAGCATGAATGAGCAATAAGCAAGGCAAAGTCTACCCATTGATTTCGACTAATAATAGTATGTCTTAATCTTTTAATGAGACATTGAAAAAGAAGCACACATACACACTTAAAAAAAAAACACTCACACAGAGGCAAAACAAGATTTTTAGCTGATGCTCAAGGGCTGAATTTTTAGGTCAGAATTAAGTTCAAGGAGAGACGGTAAAAAGAATTGCTTACTTTGAACTTAATAGGGAAAAAAGGGGTGTACATTTTTGTATCACCACTGTCTTATAAATGTGATTTTTAAAAAACCCAACTACTGTTAGAAATCACTGGCTTGGTTAAGAAACAGATTTCTGAGTTGTCATGGGAATGAAACCAATATTGTGCCAGTCAATAGCTCTACCCTCAAGCAGCCTTGATGAACTAAGCAAGATCAAGGCCAGATTGTAGTCCCTTGAAGCATTGATGATAAGCACACTATGGTTAAAGGACACAAATTACCCTTGGAATCATAATGCAGGTACACTGGATGTAGGAATAATGTGATTCAAACTAATTTAGGACTGTGCCAAGCAGGAAGAGAAAGTCCTTTGGGCATTCAAGAAGAACATTTAGACAAAGCAAAACAAGAAGGGGAATTGTGGTTAGCAGGAAACTGTTGCTCTTTTATATTTTATTGAAGATTTAAAATCTTGGGCAAAAGAGTGTGACTCTAAAAAGCAGAGAAAGAAATTTGGAATGTACGTGGTTTATAACTAAAAGAATCAACTAGAAGAAATGATAAGCATCAGGAAAATTGAAAAGGTGTTCTCTTTAATTTCCTAAAATTATTTATTTTGCAAACTCAGATGGGTTAGAAATATCCACATAGCCTTCTCTCATATCTTATTATGATGTCTCATATCACTTACCACTCTTCTATGTTAATCAAAGTGAATCCCTTCCAATTATACAGATTGCTATGAAAAATCATGAGACATCACATTTTACTAAATGGGAAATACTATTGATCTAAGAGGATCCATTGAATAATGGAAGGAGCCCATTTTTATTACACATTATCTCTAGCAAGGCTGAATGAATATACTGGTGAAAAATGGAAGAATTAATTGATTTTGTAGTTTCGGATACCTACATAGTTTCCAATACATATATGATAATTTGTTAATAGACATAAATAATGTTTTAATTGCCTCTATCCTCATATCACAGTGCTGGAAACTGTTTAGGATATGTTTAATAAATATTAGTTCTTCCTTTTAGGAGTTTACAGTCAGAGACTGATGATAATAAAGCAGAGAAATACATAAAAGGAGGGATAACTTTATAAACCACAAATACAACAATTTTCAAATATAAGTGCCTTTGATCCATTAGAAATGAGGAAGAGATGTGCTTGTAATGAGGGGATAAAAAGAAAATATCTGGGGCCGGTCCGGTGGCATAGTGGTTAAGTTCGTGTGCGCTGCTTCAGCGGCCTGGGGTTCGAGGGTTGGGATCCTGGGCACAGACATACACACTGCTCATCAAGCCATGCTGTGGAGCGTGGAGGCATCCCATATACAAAATAGAGGAAGATTGGCATGGATATTAGCTCAGGGACAATCTTCCACAAGTAAAAAGGGGAGGATTGGTAGCAGATGTTAGCTCAGGGCCAATATTCCTCACCAAAAACAAAAAAGAAAATATCTGTTATTAGGAAGTAAGTTCTTGGTGCTAGCAGGTTATATTGAACAATTCTTCATTTCTGTGAGAAGTAAATTTGTTGATCGATCGATCTGTCTATCTATCTATCTATCTATCTATCTATCTATCTATCTATTGGTCTAGCTTTCTATCTATCCATCCATCCATTAGGAGGAGATATTAAGTGAAATGATCATAGGAAGAGGGCAGTAAGAAGAAACATGATGTGGTTCAATCAGAGGGTATACCAGAGGAGAGAAAATGGCTAGTACGGCATATTAAAAAAATTAGAATGAAAGACTTTGCAATTGAGCAAGAAGATTTTACACATGATTTATAGGACAAATTAAAAAAATTATATGGCCTCAGAAAAATCTGGCTACACAAAATGACAGGTGAAAAAGATAACTTTGGCAGAAGAACTGAAGACTTACAGGAAAGAAATATTGTAACTTGGGATTCTGTGGAGATGGGTCTATGGTTATCCAAACAGGAGATGAAGGATTACATATAAACCATAAGACAAAATTAACAACTTATAGCATCAAATTCATATTTTCCATTGAAATAACAGATTGCTTTACTTTGATTATATCACTGCTGAGATAATATGATTTGGTCATTAAAATGACTAAAATAAACAGACAATGGAACAGCTAATTCAGTTGTCTGGACCGCCTTAATGATCAAATCGAGAAACAGTACACATATACACATAATCCTGTTGTTCATGTGGCCATCACCCAACCAATATTAATTGGATGCTCTTTGCAATACATTAGAGCAAGTAGTTACTATACAAAATGTCAATTGAACACAGAGTACTTTTTCTTGTTTATTCTGTAAAAAAATCCAATGAAAGAGTTGAAAAGAAGGCAAATCAGATTCAGAAAATGTCATGACTGAAAAAGCAGATTTAATTAGGACCTAGAAAAAGAAATTGAAAAACAACCAAGAGGCAGTGAGGAGTTTTATTTGGGAGCTTTTTTTATTTATCAGGGTTCTTTACTGACACATGGATGTTGGGTGTGGGAAAAGTTAAAGATGGCTGATAAATGTTTGTTTAATATGAATCGGTCATGCAATTTGTCTTACAGCCAGATGCAATGTGTAGGACAGAAGTGAATATAAAAATTGATCTATTAGATATGTGCATTCATTCAACAAATATTTTTTTTGGAGCCCATGTTATTTTGCAAGCACTGTCTAGGCACTGAGGTGCCAACATGAATAAAGCATGGCGTCTGCCATCAGTGAGGCAACCATTCACGAAACAGCTAATTTGCAAAGCAATGAGGGTAACCACATGGAAATTGGAAGCTAGGGGATGACGGGTGAAGGGTCTTTAAAGCAGATGAAGTGAGAGGCAGACTAAATGAGGAAAGAGGCTCAGAAGCCAAGAAGAGAGAGTTGTGTAATTGGTTATCAGCAGTGTCAAATTCTGTACATAGGTCAAGGAGCATCAGGATGGAGAAGTGCCATTTGGTTTTGGCAGTGAGCGTGTTACTGGAGACCTTGGCAAGGCTAGCTTCTGGGAAGTGGCGTGGGTGAGAGCTGGACTGGATCATGTTCAGGAGTATTTTTCACTGAGGAACTGAATGCATCTGGTGCACTCTAGGAGTTGGGAGAGGAAGGGGAGGGACACAGTTGTTAGAGGGTGTGCGTATTTCTTGAGGCCTAGGGATATCTGAGACAGTAGGAACACCCCAACACAGGCTTTTTAGTTCTGTTTCGTGAAAAATCTAGCTTTCTCTAGCAATAAGGAAACAGCATTTACATCTTGAAGTAGCCTTTGTTAAGCTTGTTTGTTCTATCCAGCAATGAGTCACTCCAACAATGACCCTGCCATTGAAGTCAGCAGGTTCTATTTGGAGAGCATTGGAGATTGTGGGGGAAGTTGCTTAAAAAGTTGACAAAAACATTTACTCTCTTGATATGCTAACCACCTGCGTGTATTAGTTTTGATGACCCACTATTAGCTTGGGAGCATGTGAATGCTATATTGGAGTCAAAGAAAAGGGAAGTCTTACCTTCTGAAGGAGTTAAATGTACATGACACGCGAAGAAGTTATGATACTTTCTATTTTGGTTTCCTCTCATTTGAAAAGAATTTTAAAGAGAAAAGTGGTTCTGCAAATGCCAACCTCAATTAAAATGCTAAATGCTAGTTGCAGTTTCCCCACCTCTGCCAAAGGGAATATGTCCAATGTGACCAGCCACCTGTTTCCTTTTATAAGAGCTCAAGACTGCTGCCTCGTCCAACACACTGGCCTGACACTAAATATCAGTGTGATGATGAATCAAAAGTCAACAGCGGCAGAGCTTTATTTATCAAGGAATGACACCTAGTAAGGTCATCTCTTTTCTAGAGGATATTATAATCATTAGAGTTGAAAAATGTATCCAGAGGGTCCTTAAGGCCAAATAAGGCATGAGGTGCAGGGGGTGCCAATCCCTTGGTGTTTCCAACTTGATCAAATACATATGCCAACATGCTGGCCAAAGATGTTTGAGCAGATAGTGATGGCATATGGTCTGTGATGGCTTAGCTAGCCACAGTGAAGGTCACAGCACTAGACATTTAAGAATCAATTGCGAAACAGGTTAAAGT
This sequence comes from Diceros bicornis minor, assembly GCF_020826845.1. Taxonomy (NCBI): domain Eukaryota; kingdom Metazoa; phylum Chordata; class Mammalia; order Perissodactyla; family Rhinocerotidae; genus Diceros; species Diceros bicornis. The sequence continues at coordinate 17,456,008 of NC_080766.1, forward strand.
TGCAATCTATAAGAGAATGGGTTTGGAGTCTGTGGGACCCGGGTTTTAATGACAGCTGTGTCATTTATTAGCGGTGGGACATCAATGAAATGACTTAAATTTCTAAACCTCTATTTCCTTATCTATAAAATGCAAATAATACTACTACCCACCTCATATTACTGTTTTAAGGATTAAATGACACAGTGCATGTAGCTTAACCCAAGATCAGGCACATAGTGAACTATTCATAAATGGTAGTCATTATTTCCCTCAAAACAGGCATCCTCAATTCCTTGCTGGTCAGGAAAATACAAACCATTAGCATTTAGTTAAAAATATAAGAGCAACTACGAAAATGAATATACGAAACAGCTTGTCATGAAAATGTTACATTTTAAAAACAATTGAGATACGTCTAAGAAAAAAATTGTCGGCACCATAAAATTCAATCTAATCTAAGGGAACTGAAATGAGAGCATTTTAATCACCAAATAGAACGCAGAAAGAAGTGCTCAAGTTGTAAAAGTTTCATTCAGTTCTAAAATTTAATAAGATTCTGATTCTACTAACGTTAAAAAATAAAATAGTCTCTATTAAATGTAGAAGTTAGCTTTATTATACATATAAAGAGTCTCAGCGTTCTTGTTCAAATTAATAGTAAAAAATTATTCCAAGTAGGTTCTCTGGGACATATTAACAATATTCAGATAACAATCAGTGCCCTTTTCTCCACGTGGAAAATGCCCTACTCCATTATTAGAATAGCTTGATGGTTGAAGCTCTTCACTACATTATCTCTTTTATGGTGTCTAGTTTGCCATTTAGAATGGAGGCCCTAGAGCCCTCTTTGCCATCAGTCAGACCCAGACCTTCTGCCAGTTCTCAGACCCCATGTTTAATCGAAATGCCCTGGCTCACCAACCCCTGTTCACATTATTCATTTTTCCCATTCTTAGGGGAACTTTCCCAGTTAGATCTATCTGCAAATAGAACGCAGAAAGAAAATCTGAAAGTTATAAAGAATGGACGGTCAATAGCTAAAGCACTTTGAATCTCAGGGAACACTGGACCTAAATTTTACCCTTAAGGAGAACCCAGAAATTCATCCTGCTAGCCCTCCACTTGGCCTGTTGAGGAAAAAAGGGATTCCTGCCCTTTACCAAATATAAACTCTATTTTTCTAGGTGAGAAAGAAAACTGCCCAGACAGGGCAGTGTAGAGAAGCATATACTTACTGGGATAGGTTGACTGACATTCCACTTGACAAAGGCTTTCTTAGCCTCTCTACCCTGGAGTGACCTCTCCCTCCACTGGTTTCCTGCTTCATGGATGTCTCGCCATTTGTGTTCATATATCCTCAGGTTATGAGCCATCAGAGGGTAGCACCCTTAGGTCTCCACTAGAGCTCCATGTCATAAAGACCTGCTCCCCTTCTCTCTGAATCTCCTCAGAGCCTAAGCCAGATCTCACTCTTCCAGGGGAGTCCTGAAGTCTGGGAGACAGGGAAGAAGGAAGGGGAACGGGAATTTAGGGTTCTGCTTTTTGCTTTTGTCAACCTCCTGTAGGTCATTCAGCCGCACTGGCAGTTATTCATTTGTATGATAGAGGTAATTATAGATATTGGTTTGAAAAGTACTTTGATATCCTCAGATAAAAGAGGCTCTAAAAGGGCAGACGATAATTATTATTAGCAGCTCAAAAGTTTCTAGGTTTTTCCCATATGCAACTTCCTCTAGGGAAGCTAAATCCATCAAAATAAACCAGTTTGAGAGAAAATGTACAATATAAAACTATTTAAACAAGGAAAATGACTTCAAAAAGATGAGCCAAATGAAACATAAAAGTGAAATAATGAAAACGATGACATGTTTCTAAAGAAATCTCTGCACTATTCTCGAGAACAAACTTAACATCACACACAAGTTGTGGCAGTAATAATGGCGACTTGTGTTTGTATAATATCTTTCCCAATAACCTTACAGCCCTTTAGTGATATAAAATAATACTTACTAAATTTTCAAGATGCTAGGAGGCTCATTTTTAGGTGAGATAATTGAAGGTTGATCCACGTCATAGATTAAGCCAGTAGAAAAGTGAGAATTAGAATCCATTTTTCTCAATTTTCAATATAAACGAAAGGAACTGGGGTATCTGCCATCTCATAGTATCCATCACAAATCTTTCTGTTGGAATCTAGTCAGCTAAAAGGTACAGATGGAATTTTTGGCATTTGTTCTGACTTTTGTCTTACCAATTAGCATGTATTAAAAAATAATTATTTATGAAGGTCCTCCTAGGTAGCTGATCATTGCAAGAGACTAAAAGATATGGAATGAAAAAAACCTCAAGTATAATATCCAGTGTCTAGCCACAAGAAGATTATGGTGTAGATGATGAGGTAAGACATACACACAAAGCAATTTGTGAACAAAATACTATTTTATATTTTAGTATTAAATGCTATCTTCTCTAAAGAGCTTTCCATGACTACGTTATTGGAAAGTAAACTTTTTTTAACTCCTGTAGTGCTCCTAGAACTGTGTTTCTTATAACATTTGTAAGAGGCATATCTTTTCTCTCTGGTATCAGAGTTTAATTAAGCTCATAAAAAGTAGGAACCATATTTTATTTTATATTAAATTTCATTCCATGCTTCTCATTGTCCAGGACACAAACTAAGGGCTTAACAATAGTTGTTGAATGACATACTGATATAATTATTTTGAAATATAGACAATTAACTATATCACAAGGACAATATGTGCAACAAAATCGCTGAGCATGTTTTCATTCATAATTAAAATCCATTTGGCTCAAAATAATTAGGAAATAATCACTCAGGTCCTGATATTCTCTTAGTGCCTTGAAAGCATTTACAGATTAGTTGAAGTTGAAAAGTTCTTTATCATTATTTTTCAAAACCATATGAATGTAACTTAGTTTTATTTTCCTCAATAAACAGATGATATAAAAAAATAAAAAGTCAGGAACTTGCATTATCTTTCTGTCTGCAGGATTTCCTTGTCTTCTCTGCAGCCCCCTCCCCCTTACTTTATCGGGGATAAGAAGAGAGAGGAGAGACTGAAAGAGGACAGGACTCAGGAGTTCCAGAATGTATCTGGAAGGACATCTAGTATCCTGCTTAATTTCTTCCCCAGGCAGCATGTGAGCAGAAAAGGCAGGCTGCCCAGGTGCCCTTGGAGTAAGGTAGGTTAGTGGTCTGGGACAGAACTACTGGATAACTTTTCCATCTCACCGAAGGAAAGGAGAAAAAATAATTGGGTAATAGCTCACTACCTTCTTTCTTCATTTCTTTCCTCTAATATTTTGTCCTTCATGGAAAAATAGTCCATCCTTTGCATGAATATCTGATACCATGTCTTTATGCAAAATGTTCCTAAATTAAATGTAATTTTCCTTTCGCTCATTGGGTATAAAATAATTTATATTTACATGTTAAATACTGACTCAGTGAGAGAGACATATGTACACAGTTAAGTATGCAACTCCCTTCCTTTCAGGATGCTCTCCGTCTTAGAAACAATGATTTAATGGAGACACATAGGACTTTCCCAGAGAAGTAAACAAATAACTAAACTTATTTTTAAATAATCAGTATGTTATTTACATTATGCATAAGCTTTGGACCAATTTTGTCATTTCACTTATCTCATTGCCCTCTTCCATTCTTCTGAGAGAGGGAGAAAAGAGGAGGAAAGGAGTTTTGCTCCCAGGGTGCCGTGAAAGCACCCTTCTTGAGAGGTTCTAGATTTTATTTTGGCTATCCAGCACCATGATCTTTGCAGGCAATACTCATTGTTTTCTGAACTGCATGGCATAACTTCCCAAGAGAAGCCATGATGTCCAGGCCACTCAGGGTCAGCCAAGACTGGCTCCTATGCCCACTATAGGGAATGAGACACTGGAGTTGGCTTTGCCCAAAAAGCGCCTGCGTCCATGGGGTGGAATTAGCTTGATATCATCAAGCCCCAAACATGGAGCCAGAAGTCCTCCTTTCAGAGGGAAAGAACTCTGAGCCCTTTAACTTTGCTGTTATGCAAGTTTTTAATTAGTCTAGAGGGCACTGATAGCCAGGGCCCCGGGATAGTATCATGATGACCAGAGTGGGTGCCTCAGGAGGATGCCAAAGGGACGAAGGCACCACATTTGAGAGAATATTTTCTTTCTACCAGTCCTGAAGGGAGTTCAAGTAACAAGATCTTGGATTTCTGCTGGTATAGGGTCGTTTACCCCAAATCCCTATAATTCACCATAATTTGTTATGGCATTTCTACCTTCCTTATTTTCCAAAAAGATGATCATCTAAACAACTTAATCCAAGTGATGACAAATTTGATTGATAGGCCATACCTTCATTATACAGATGGACTTTATACTTTAAGCTTTCTCTGGCACTTGAGTACATGCATCAAAATTGGGTAGATGAAATTTTAACTGTAGAAGAGAGAAAAGTCAGTCCACTATGCATAGAATGCTTGTTTTTCTCCTGAATCTCTTCTAGGTAAAAATCTTATTTTTAACAGACTTTTGCTAAACTCTTAGTATGCCATAAATAATGATTTATAAATGTTGCCTAATAAATCACTTCCCTGACTCACAGCTAAATATCAGTATCCCTTTTGTTTTTACAGATAGACAAAATGAAAGTCATAGATTAAATTAATGGAAGGAAAGTGAACTACAAACCATGGTTACTTCTACTTTGGCAAAGTGAATTATTCATGAAAACTCTATTGCAGGCTTACAGTGCCAAAGGTAGCCCTCGGGATAATTTTTCTCAGCCTCTGGGCCCTGAGAGTAATTGCAAAGTGGGTAGCAATTACTTTTGGCATCTTCCCACTTCATATCCAGTGCCTTTTTCCCACCTACTTTTCTGGAACCAAGTATTTAGTGGCCCTATCAAAGCTTATGACTTTCTCTGAGTCATCCCATTCATCTCTATCCTGCACTGAAGGGCTCTAGGGTCCATAGCTGTTATATTCACATGCATCATGCGCGTGCACACACACACACACACATAATATCAGAAAAAAGTTTTCTTCTTATGGGCTCAAGATCATTCATACCTCAGTATGAATGACTAATATGTTTACGAATTTTAAGAGAAGTTTGGTAATTACAATGAAACTTGAAATGGATGTGATATGCTGGGGAGACAGACTTTAACTTCCTCATCCCCCTGTTTATGCCCTAATGTCCCCGTGCCCAACTCCCATCTTCCAAACAATACTGAGAAGAATTAGTTGGCAATTGGTATTCTGCTTCTGAAGGATTTCCTTATTCTTATTCTTGAGAATATAGACCTTGACACAGAGACTTTGCAGACCTCAAGCATACTTAACACAATCTCCTATCATACAGTTTGAAGAAGTGCTAAGAATCTAACTCCCAGCTCTCTAACCGTGGCAGGCAATATAGATTAGGAGTGCAGAATAACAGCCTTTCAGTCCAACTTTGCGTGTGTGAATTCTGGCTCCGCCACATACAGCTATGTGACGCTAGTCAATTTACTTATCCTCTTCGTAAAATGGGAATGTTAATAGCTATTCCTCGTCGGACAATTTTAAGGATACATTGAGATAATAAATATATGGTGAAGTACCTGGCATAAATTAAGTACTCACTCAGTGTAAGTTGTTACTGTTACTGCAGGCACAGCCATTATTATACATTATAACACCATCTAATGTTGAATCTCCAAGTAGGCAGCTTCAAGGCTTACCTGTGGTTACATACCTCTCTGAGCATCCTGGTGTTTAGTACTTCATCTAATTTTTCTGCCTTTAGTTACTTATTGGGTAATGTTGTGCATTAGCACTGTGCTAGGAACTGGAAACTGCAGCGAGCTATACAGATATGGCTGCTATCCTGATGAAGCTTTCAGTGCAGAAAGAACAAAAGGGAGAACTAACTACAAAAGCGATTTCAATGATGGCAAGACCTGAGCAAAAACTAGGTGTTAGGAAAACGTGTAGGGTTTGAGGGTGGTGAAGCTAACTACCAGGATCAGGGAAGAATTCATCCTGAAAGATGAGCAAGAATTAGATAGTCCAGAATTGGGGGTAGGGGAGAAAAAAACAAGAAAATGGAAAAATGGTGTGTTATGGACTGAATGTTGGTGTCTCCATCCCCCAAATTTGTATGTTGAAGCCCTAACCCTCAATGTGATGGTATTTGGAGGTGGGGCCTTTGGGAGGTGATTAGGATTAGATCAGGTCATGAGAGTGGGACCCTGGTGATGGGATTAGTATCCTTATAAGAAGAGGAAGAGAAACCCAAGCTCTTTCTCCTCCCTGTGAGGACCCAGCAGAGAAGGTGGCCATCTGCAAGCCAGGAAGAGAGCTCTCACCAGGAACTGAATCAGCTGGCACCTTGATCCTGCACTTTCCAGCCTCCAGAACTGTCAGAAACAAATGTCTGTTGTCTAAGCCTCCCAGTCTATGCTATTTTGTTATGGCAGCCTAAGCAGACTAAGACATGATGGAAGAATGCATTTGAAGAAGTGGAAGAAAGATGGTATGGCTGGAGAGGAAGAGAGTGGTGGTGGTAGTTAGGAGGCATGGGGGGAGTAGTGCAGAATTAGAGTGGAGTCAGGGTGGGGTCTGGATAGATCAATTGTTCTCAGTCAGGAGCAGATATTTGGCAATGTTTGGCGATATTTTTTATCGTCAGAACCATGTGTAGGGAATTATACTGGCATCTAGTGGGTAGAGGCCAAGAATGCTACTAAACATCCTACAATGCAGAGGACAGCCCTCCAACAAGGAAATATTCAGCTAAAAATGTCAATAGAGCTGAGACTGAGAAACCCTGGGGTAGTGAGATCATCACGTAGGATCTTGAAGGGCAAGTTAAAAGTAATATGCTTTATCATAAGAATAAGGGGAATCAAATGGAGGGTTATAAGGGGAATCAATTAGAGGGTTGTAAGAAAAGGTGTGATGTGATTATTTGCTTTCTTAAAAACTATCTCTGGCTGCTGTTGGGGAAGAACAGCTGACGGACCTTTGCAAAAGTCAGATGAGAGATGATGGTGGCTTGGACCTGGTGCCCTTCAAATATGTATCCCAACATTTCCTAAACTTGAAACTGAGGAGTGAATTAACTGGATATGGAGGAGAAGCAGAGAAAATAACTGGACTCCAGGGAAAGGGAGTTGTGCTTTTCTTGAGGATTTTCCGGCTCTTATAAGGGCATCTCCTCTTTTCATTCCTGGTTTGGTGAGTCACTGACTGCTGACTCTGCCCTGGTTGGTAGCTACCACACAGGCTGCAACACCTGTTCCACCTCCTTCACCTGCTTTTCCGCTTCCACTCGGCACTTTCTACTGAGAACCATCTCTTGTGGGCTCCTCTGCCCAGTTAAACTCACTCTAGAAACAGACGTGTGCTGATTACTGCTACATGGATTCCCAGAGTCTTCCCTGGCCCAGGGTGAAATCTTATGTCTACCAATCGTGTCAAATGCTTTGAAAATGGAACATCTGTCTCCTACCTCAAAACTGCATTTCTAACAAGTTCCATGAAACAGCAGTCTCATGCCTGGCTTCTGCCAGGCACATGGTATCAATATGGCCAGGATTTTCCAAGATTATCTAGATTTTATGTTATTTGATGCTTTTAAATAAAAATAATGCATCATGGATCTTTATAACTATGTCTAATAGCCATCCTAAGTCCTTTCTGGAAAAAAGGCAAGGTGTTAATAAATCTGTGATTTGAATTTTAAATTTGTAAGATTTTTCCCCATCTAAATTCATAAATCAGAAGAAATCTTGATTGGGTAGTGGAAAAATTAGGTTACCATATCTATGAGTCATATTCTTACTTAATGGGAACAACAGAATAAACAGTCTGGCACTCATATGTGGAGGCATCTAGAGTTGGATGTCCCAAGATGCAAATATGAGCCAGATATAGACAAGACCAGGGTCTCTTGCACTGGGGGCCAGGAAGATCTGGAAAGTAAATGGTTAAGCAGCTAATGTTAGAGAATAGTTGGTGCTGGAATCTACTGGGAACTAGAGTGGATATGTCCACCTAAGGGTGTGCCAATTAAAAAAAATTTTAAGTAACATGTTGCCAAACAAAACATGTCTACAAACATTAATTGGCCAATAACTGCCAGTTTGCAAATTCTGGTCAAGGGAAAAATAAAGTCAAAGGCCTAAAGAGCTCCAGTGGAGACTTCAAATGCAATTAAAGAGAAACTGTTGCTACAACATTGAAAGACAAAAAAAATGGAAGTACGGTTGAGAAATAGTGGACAATTTTTTAAAAGTCTATACTCTCTTCCACCTTTTGATGTTGTATTATTTATGGTGATCATATAAATACAAAATTATTTCTCTGTTCTCTTTCTCTTACCACTCATTCTTTGTTTCATCTCCTCACCACCCATCTCTTTCCTCCACACACACAAAACATCACTATAACACTAGGGGTGTGAGGTCAATCAATGGAAGCAAGGAAATTCACAATCTTTGCTGAACTGCTATCCTTAATGTGTACTGCCACATCTGTAAGCACAGAAAAGTAGGTCATCAAAATCTGAAGGGACATATTAACTGTAAGGCCCGGTGTATAATACAGCACATATAAGACAGACTTTCAGCCTTAACTCTTAATCTCTTTTCCAGCTTTGGTAGATGTAAAAATCTGATATTCTGAGCACAGCCTTGTGCTTCCCAGGGCTACAGCTGTGCATTGCATTCTATCTTGGGAGGAGATGTTTTTGCACAGGTCTAAGGAAATGCAACACAAGGGAAATGCCATTTTAACAAATTTCAAGGGAGGGGGGAAAAGTGCTCTTCTTTTTGCTGCAACAGTATTTTGCTGGAGTGGCAATGTTGTATGGTTTTCAAATAGATAAATAATGGAATTTTCAATATAAGAAAACTCAAGTATTTTAACACTTGTATAGTGCCATCTATTCCTTAGGAACCCAAAGACTTTTACATCCTTTTTGCCATCCTTATCCCAAAGTTGATTAATTGGGAATGTCCAAACCACTCTCATATTTTCTCAGCTTTGCTCTGTGAAACAGGTGGAGATAGGGAAAGAGAATCAACATGGAGGGAAGGGGCTGGGTGTTTTGGTGGTAACAGATGGCTTTTGCAATGACTAAAAGACGATGAAAGTATATGTGTTGTGGGGCTTTTGTGTATGTCTCAGAAACTTGCTGCAAGATTCAGATCCACTGAACTCTTATTGGGTTCTCTAAATCCTACATTCAACAAACATTGATGAAGGCCAGACACTGTTCTAAATACTGTAAACGGGGTGGTGACCAAGATAGACAGGGTACCTGTTCTCAGGGAGCTGACCTTACAGACGGGGAGACAGTCAATAAACAAGCCATAAAAATGACATATATACTATGCAGAGAATTAGCTGAAGGCCTGGATGGCTCCTTAGATTATATAGTCAAAGAAGATGACATACAGGTTGAGACAAGAGTGACAAACAGGAGCCAGCCATGTAAAGATTCCAGGGACAGAGCATTCCAGGTGCTGGGAATAGCTAGTGGAAAGGCCCTAAGGTGGGTGTATTAGTTTTATATGGCTGCTCTAACAAATTACCACAAACGTAGGGGCTTAAAACAACACAAATTTATCATCTTATCGTTTTAGAGGTCAGAAGTCCAACACGGGTTTCAACGGGCTAAGATTAAGATGTCAGCTGGTCTGCTTTCTTTTCAGAAGCTACAGAAGAGAATCTATTTCCTTGCCTTTTCCAGCTTCTAGAGGCCACCCTCATTCCTTGACTCTTGGCCTCCTCCTCTATCTTCAAAGCCAGAGAGGTAATATCTTCAAATCTCTCTGAATTTGACACTCCTGTCTCCCTATTTCACTTATAAGGACCCTTGTGATTATACATTTGGCCCAGATAACCCAGGATAATCTTCCAATCTAAAATCCTTCACTTAATCATATCTACAATGTCTCTTTTGCCATGTAAGATAACATATTCACAGGTTCTGAGGGTGTGGACATCTTTGAGGAGCCATTATTCCATCGACCATGGCGGGAATAAGCATTTCTGTGTTGTAGGGACAGAAAGAACCAGTGTGGTAGGAATATAGCAGTGAAATAGAAAATAATGGGGTGACGCCTGGTTCTGACCTCCCAGTGGCAGTAATAGATGCTGTTACCACACTTACCACTTAACTGGATTTTCTAAAGATCTGCTAATGCCACGAGAGCATTAGGACATTCAGGCTTTGGGGCTTCTGATCTTCCTTGATATAGTAAACCAGGATTACAATTCCTTAGTCTAATTACCTAGTTGAAAGTACCATAAAATTTTAGCATTTATTATATATAGTCACAAGCCACATAACGACATTTCGGTCAATGACGGACCACACATATGATGGTGGTCCCACACCGTATAGCCCAGGTGTATAGCAGGTTATACCAGCTAGGTTTGTTTAAGTACACTCTACAATGTTTGCACAATGACAAAATCGCCTAATGTTGCATTTCTTAGAACGTATCCCCATTGTTAAGCGATGCATGACTGTATTGTCTTGTATTCTGCTTCATAAACACATAGAATTTCAGATCTCACGAAAATTTGAAAGATTGCTTCACTGAGTTCTAAATTTTTATGAAAAAAGGCAATGAGACCTAAAGAAGTTAAATATCTTTCCTAAGAAGATGGACTTGAGACTAGAAGCTCACTGTGCAGCAGCCTCATCCAGTTCTCTCGTGCATGACAACATTTTAGGTGCGTTACCTTTCCTAATTGCTACTGCTTCTTAGGGAGCAGGGTGTTATGTTGCTCTGGATGCTCCCCAGGCCAAGCAGGTGCTGCTTTGCATGCATAGAACAATAGGTGGTGAATAATACTTGTTGACGGAAAGGTTGATTCAGTCCATTGCTCTTTCTTTTCACCCGAAACAGATATGGTGACACAGAAACCTCTTGATTTAAAAGATGCCTGTAGGCATGTAGCATTTTTATCATTTGCAAGATACTCTAAATGGATCTCATGCCAATCAAACAAGACAAATCAATCATATGTGGGTGTACTTGAGACTTTTCCTAATTACTTAACACTCTTGGGTCAGGATACTAACTGAAACTTGCCACCCAAACACTAACCATTTGGAATCCATTAGTTATTCAGGTTAATTTATTTTGCGGTTCTTTTATCTCTGCAACAGATTTTTTACATACATTTCTTTATTTCTTTTTAAATTCTGTACAGCAAAAGATAACATGAATAAATTTAATGGACAAGCAACAAACTGGGAGAAAATACTTGCAGCATATAAAACAAAGGATTAATATCCACCAAATATAAAGAGTTTCCCCAAATCAATAAAACACCAACTATACAATAGAAATATAGTCAAAGAACATCAACAGGCAATTATTTTTGTTAAAGAGTTTGTAATACATTCACGATGTAGTGCAACTATCACCACTATATAAATTCCAGAACATTTCATCACCTCAAAAAGGAGCTCATACATATTAAGCAGTCATTCTCATTTCTCCCTCCCTCAAGCCCCTGGCAACCATTAATCTACAATCTACCTAAATCTACAGATTTACCTATTCTGGACATTTCATGTAAATGGAATCATACAATGTGTGACCTCTTGTGTCTGGCTACTTTCACTTAGCATAATGTTTTTAAGGGTCATCAACTTTTATTATGTATCAGTATGTCATTCATTTTTATAGCTGAGTAATAGTCCATTGTATGGATATATCACATTTTTTTATCCATTTATGAGTTGATAGACATTTGGGTTGTTTCCACTTTTCAGGTACTATGAATAATGCTGCTATTTGGGTACAAGTTTTACACAAACTTGTTTTTATGTGAAGATATGTTTCTAATTCTCTCATATACCTAGGAGTGTAATTTCTGGGTCATATGGTAATTCTATTTTTAATTTACTGAGGAACCGGCAAACTGTTTTCCTTTTTTTGTTTTTTTAATTTTTTGTTTATTGCGGTAACATTGGTTTATAACATTGTATAAATTTCAGGTGTACATCATTATACTTCTATTTCTGCATAGATTACATCATGTTCACCACGCAAATACTAATTACAACCCATCACCACACACATGTGCCTAATTATCCCTTTCACCCTCCTCCCTCCCCCCTTCCCCTCTGGTAACCACCAATCCAATCTCTGTCTCTATGTGTTTGTTTGTTGTTGTTATTATCTACTACTTAATGAGTGAGATCATATGGTATTTGATCTTCTCCCTCTGACTTATTTCACTTTGCATAATACCCTCAATGTCCATCCATGTTGTCACAAATGGCTGGATTTCATCATTTCTTATGGCTGAGTAGTATTCCATTGTGTATATATACCACATCTACTTTATCCATTTGTCCCTTGATGGGTACTTAGGTTGCTTCCAAGTCTTGGCTATTGTGAATAACGCTGCAATGAACACAGGGGTGCATGTATCTTTACGCATTGGTGTTTTCAAGTTCTTTGTATTAAATACCCAGCAGTGGAATAGCTGGATCATATGGTGTTTCTATCCTTAATTTTTCGAAGAATCTCCATACTGTTTTCCATAGTGGCTGCACCAGTTTGCACTCCCACCAGCAGTGTACATAGATTTCTTTATATTTCAGAGAAGTTTGTGTCTTTCCAACCCTCCCTATCAACCTGCCCCCTCCAAATTTGACCTGTGGCATAAGATATGTAGATAAAACAGTTGGCAAAGGACTTGTGGAAACTCAAAACATTGTGAAAGAAAGGAAATAGCCTCAATGATTAATAGAAATTCGGTTATATAGATTAGAAAACTGACTGACACCAGAGGTAAATTTTGCACTTTAGTTTTTGACTCTGAGCTTTGTAGATAATAATGTAATAACTACCGGCAACTTCCAACTTGCTTCCTAAAAATAACCTTTTGAAGTAACTTCTGAAAAATGCAGGAAATGGTGAGACAAATTGATTCCCATAAAGAGGAACAAAAGAGTTGCTTACAGCCTGTCCTGGGTAAGAAAGCTGGTTGGGGCAGATCCCAGAGGCAGAGCTGGGTGTGTCTCTTGGGTGTAGATCAAACCTGTAAAGTTCTGGGAGGAATGTTTGGTAATCTCCAAGCCGGTGGGTGAAGACCGACCTACCTTCTGGACTTTGCATGTCACTGCCCCTTAACTTTTCTCAAGATCACCATAGCAGAAATAAAAATATTTCTAGATCCCCCTTTAAACTGTGTAATGGAGTTATCCCATCAAATTGTTCACCTATGTCTTACCAAAGGTAATTTATAATCTTGCATGTGCTGTGTAAATCAGTATATTGAACCAAAAGCAAACCACAGGTTATTTATATAGAGGGCCAGCTCCCAGAACATTCAGTTGATTTATTTCATTTCAGTAAGAAGTTAAGAGAAAAACACATACAAGAGGTATTTTTTATGCTAATCATAGCGCTTTTTGCTTTGTTAAAAGAAATACCAAAGTGTGTTTCCAGCAGACTTTACTTTTGGGTTTAGAAAGTTCTTAGAACATGTGAACCCATACATCAAGTATTTAACAAAATAGTTCATTAGAGCCATTATATTGCAATGTTATACTTTCTATGGCAACTGCATTATATAATTCTAACTTATTTAAAATTAAGAGCTTGTAGCATGCTGGCTGTGACTTAATATTGTAAAATATGGTCCTAGATTCTAAGAAGCTCAGTAAGTGCAAACTCTCTGAACAGGTTAAAATTCAACAAATATTTACTGCTCATTTATTGAAGACTCATGTTTAACAGAGACGCGTAAGATTTGGCCTTTGCATTCAAGGAATTTAAAATAAGGTGTCTGCCATACAAATAGTATATGATCAAGGATGAAATATATGAAGAAAAGGAATCTATAGATTCGAACTGGGAGTGAAAAACACAGTTTCAAAGAGAACTTGAGTATTAACTGTTGATTGGTGAGTAAGATTAGAAGATGAAGGGAGTGGAGAAGACATTCAATACTAACCGTCATGAGGACATAATAACAGATTATTGAGTGTCTTCTGCATGCTAGCTATAAGGCCAAGTCCCTTCTGTACATTTCTAAGTCTCAACATTACATTACATTAAGTCTGCGAAGAATCATTCGCCCCATTTTAAAGCATGAAGCATCTGAGCCTTGAAAATGTCACAGCTGGGTAATGACAGAATCAGAGCTCAAACACAGATACTGCTGGCTCCAAAGACTGCATTTTCCACCATAAAAGGGCATAAACACAGAAATAAAAATGTTGTGATGATGTGGCTTGAGGGGAGGATATATTATGCATAATAATGGGCAGTAACTTTGGATGGGTCATATGGAGTTAAATTGAAGAGGGATTTCACTGCCAGGAAACAAAGTTTAGACAGGCTGCACAATGGAGTAGGGAGCAACTCTTGGTTCTTGGCTAAATCCTGAAGTGTGGTAAACGCTATCTGTTCTGTGCAGATTTCTGGCTCAGCGTTTTGTCCCCTGGTAGAAACATACTTATAAACTTGTAACCTAGCACAGTGCCTGCCGTATAGGATGTGCTTAATAAATGACAAATTTCCTTTCTTTCTGGGGACTCTGGACTCTTTCTTCTTTTTTCCCTCCCTTTAGAGGCCTCTGCAGAGTAGGTAGGTCAACGTCCAGCTTTTCTCTTCACTCTTTCCTCCCCACCGGAACAACTACCCCAAACTCAGATTTTTTTGCGTTCTTGGCATCCTTATTGAGTGTAATAGATGAAGCCTGAACCCAAGGACTACTGCCACTGCAACATGGACGGACACATCTGAGGTAAAGCCCTGTCTAGCAGCAATGACGGGAAGACTTAAACCCACATTTGGAAAGATGAAAGCCTATTTCAAGAGTTATGCTATCAAACAAAGTGTTTCAAGGACTTGAAGTCAGGAAAGGATGCACTGAAAGGAAACAGAGCTATGGTCTACCTATATATAGACCTCAGAAATGGAAGAAATAACTGGGAGAGGCAGTAGACAGCTTAAAAGTGAGAATGGGAAAAGCAGCTTGAAATAGATATCCCTTGATGAAGGACCTAGAGAGGCGAAAACATACATGAGGCTTGGAGCTTTCATATCAAATAAGTTTGGAGTACTATTTTAGGAATAGGGTAAAAAATACAGAAGGTGATAACCAGTAACTAGGTGTTCATGAACACGCTGGTATGGAGAACCAGCAACTAGACGAACATTTTAAAAGGTATGTGATTCTTTTCTACACCCAGAGAAAATCTTCTTAGATAATAAAAGGCAATTAGCCTTAATTTATGCCAAACATAAATGCAAAATTAGCACCTAGAAGAAATTGCAGGTGGAAATTAGGGGGCCATGGAGTTGATTGATTGTGTCAAGCAATAATTACTTGATCTAACTTTGTACTCTATCTAAACAGTTTAATACTAGGCAAAACTTACTACTATCCTCCATTCCTGTTTTTTTCTTATAGTATTTGCATATTTTCTATAAAGAAGAAATTGGTACATGATGAGAGGAAAGGGGATTTGTCTGTAAATTATGGGCGAGATTAGCATGACGGCTCAGTGAAAGCAGACCAAGAGCATTCTTCTTGGAGAAGTACTTTCCCTCTCTTTCTCACCATCTTGCTCTCAGTGTGCAAAGCCTTTGTCTTTGCTAGTTCCCCTTTCTTCATTTGTTTCCTTCAACTTTTCAGTCTGGGAACCAGAAGATATCTCCAAGCATCATTTTACAGATGAAAATTCTGATGACTGAAGGTGTAAATGAATGTCCCTATCACTCAGGAGGTTGGCACGACCTGGTACCGACACTGTCCTCATTGGCTGATCTGGTCCAGTGCTCCTTCTAATCTACAGCAAGATTACTGTCTGCTCTCCTCATCTTTTCGCTCCTGTTCCCGCGTGTGTATGTGCATGTGCGTATGTGTGTGTGTGTGTGTGCAGTGGGAGAAGAGAAGGAAGGATATTGACAGGAAGAGTTGATGTTATATAGGAGTTTCATGAAATGCTGACTCCTTAGTTTCTAAATTCTCAATCATTGGTCAGGAACTAGGAACAAAATGGGACAATCATGTTTGCGTCATTGAATTCATCTTTACTCAAAAAAAAAAAAAGAAAGAAAAGAAAACAAATTCAATAAACCTCATGTTTCTCATCTTTAAGCTTGGACTATTATAGTGGATATAAAATGAGACTAATTTTGTCTTGTGTCCTATAGCTGTCAGCTATGGAAGCTGTAATAACCTTTGCTTGTACTTTGTTAAACCTTCTAGCCTGGAGCAGGTGGCAAGATTCTGGGACTGAGAGGCAGGTGGAGTTGTGGGGAGGGGGTATAAATCAAGGCTCAATTGCTGCGTCCTGTTTGGGGTAATTGGTGTTTTCTTTATGGTAATTGGGCCTGAATTTGGAGGCCACGTCTGCAGCCCTGGCTGTCCTAAGGGGCTGCCAAAGCATCCCATTGCATTGCTTTCAGGGCAAAGGTAACTAGGCATTCTTGAAGAGTCTTACTATTTTCCAGGTTGAGTAAATCCGAAACAGGTGCAGCGCTAATCCATGGCCTTGGGAGGAGCAGTTGGAGCGCCAGGTGAGGTGTTGGAGTGCCCCAAGAAGAAAGCCATGAGCAAAAAGAACACTGCAGGAGGGAACAAGCCCTCTGAGCCCAAAGTGCAGCATTTTAGTACCAAAAACATTGCTGGCCCGGGGAACAGTGAAACTCATTCCACCCTGCTGTGGAATGGGGTGGTCCGCGGAAAGCCAAGTCCAGAAAATGAGATATATAGGGTCTGTGGATCATCCAGGGATGACACTGAACATAACAGCTGGAGATTCAATGTTTCCGAAGGATTTATCTTTGTTTTTAATTTCTCTTCTCTTCTTATAAATAATCCAAATCCAGATACCAGGGTAAATGACTGGGTCACACCCCTTGGCATGGCAGGCTTGCAAAAATACAGTAGGGGTGAGGAGGGCAATGTGCACAGAGAAGCCAGACCCACTCCTGTACCTTTTCACTTGTGCTCCAGTGATGAGTTTGAAAACTACATATTTGCCAACTAAGGAAAAAGAAAGGAGTGAAGGAAAAAGAAGTAGAAGAAAAGAGAAAGGGAGAGAGAGACAAGGAGGAGCAAGAGGAAAAAACTAGGAAAAAACAAAAGAGCAAAATAAGGCAGGGATGTGTAAACTTAGACGGGCTTTTTTTTTGGTCAACGAGCTTGGGCATAAACGGATGTGGCGGCTGAGAGCTGAACCAGATAGGTGGAGGGTGTGTGTTGGTTGGGGGAGTGAGAGAGGGCCAGGGAGGATTGGGCAGGTTTTGATGCATGGTGCCCAGACATGGTTGACCCTTTGGTGAATGGGAGCTAGACACACAGGAATTTTTAAACATAAAAAGAAAAACAAGAAGGGAGTGAATTATTGTCTGAACTAAGCTCAACAACTCCCAAAATAGACAAAGTAGCTGAGCGGTGAAAGGTTAATTTCTGGGCCTCCAAACCCTCAAGCAAACTTCTAAGCGGGCAACTTGGTCTTTGTTAGTTACTAAATGAATAGCCTGTAGTCACCAACCTCAGAAACCAAAGCCTATTTGGGTCCCAGAAACCAAAGCCTATTTATTGATCAGTATTGAACAAAATTTAGCAGTTGAGATCGCGTCTGTATCTCTCTGGTTTGGGGGCATGGAAACTGAGTATTTTCAGTAGGACTGGTATTCATTTTATAGATGGTAGCTAGTGCTTGGCTCACTAACAACTCCACTTTCCCTTTTCTCGAGTCCAGGCTCTCTCTTTAAATAGCTAACCCTTCAAGCTCACTGAATATCAGTTACTGATGCCTTGAAGTTAAGTACAACTGTGTTTATTTGGGAAAGAGGAGACTTGAATGTGCACTTAAATTGCTTTGACTTCCAGCTGCAACAAAACGTGTCTTGGCTACACCGGCTGGGGAAATGATGTATGTGA
This sequence comes from Diceros bicornis minor, assembly GCF_020826845.1. Taxonomy (NCBI): domain Eukaryota; kingdom Metazoa; phylum Chordata; class Mammalia; order Perissodactyla; family Rhinocerotidae; genus Diceros; species Diceros bicornis. The sequence continues at coordinate 17,473,935 of NC_080766.1, forward strand.
CAGGGGTCACCATTATTTAACTCTAGTGCCACTGAGAGGCTGAACCTGCAGAAAGAAATAAGGAGAGGAGGAAAAAATGAGGAAGGAAAACAAAATGGGCAAAAAGCAAAGCGGTGCCGTGGTGGGGAGAGGTGAAGCGACACCAGTCATTGCCTTGTGTGACATTTAATGGCACCAGGACCATGGTTACCTTCTCCGAGCGTAAACCTGAGAGAAGTGTGTGGCCTCTGCAGCAGTCATTACAACGTGGCACCTCTATAAGGGCTGATTTTGTTCTGAACAGAGGTAAAGCCTTCCTCATGGAAAGACCAGCCCACGTTCGGGACGGATAGCGAAACAAGCACAAATGCCCATCCCCGTGGCAGGAATAAAGGGGAGAGAGATCATATTTTAAAGCTCCATTAACAAAGAACTTTACTCAAGGAGGAGCTGTTAATAAGTAATGAAACAAAGTGGCTGTTACGGAGATTAAATGCCCCTGTGTCTAGGTACAAAGTTCAGGCTGCAAAGTGCAGCTGTCACCCTGTCTATAACCCCACCACAGCCTTAGAACCCCTGGTTCAAAGTGTGTCTTGCTGCCTTCCTGTTACCAGGTTGCCCAGTGCAAGGTCCAGCCAGGGTTCAGAGTTCAGCGTCTGAGGCTCTGCTGACTGCCTTCTTTGTTTAGCTGGGGCGAGCTTTAGATAAGCCTCCAACTGCTTATTTAAGACGATTATTACATACAACTGACAGATTCTTTTCCCAGATTCTTACACTTATGCTTTATATGCAAGCTTAAATGGTACTGGACTCATTTCTCCAGGATTTGTGTGTGTACAAAAGCAATCAATTTAAGGACATAGGAAACACTAGGTCAAAATATATTTCTAAGGAGTAACTATGGTCCAAGCAGACACGTAAAACTGAAGCCCTTTGATGTAAGCTCTTGTGAGGGTAATTTCAAGACAGGTCAAAGAATTCCCTCTCTAACTATCAAAGATCAAATGAACACTAGATTTACCCTTGAGAATCGAGCAAAGCCTTTCCTTGTATGATGGTAGATCAGTGTTAGTCATTTCTGCATGGAGCACCCCTCTTTAGTTGTTCTTTTAATTTATCTACTAAAGAGTCAGAGGGAAACTCACTTTTTCAAATAGTCCCCATGATTGGACCTGATCTAGCAAGAATCTTGGGAAGGTGGCAAAACATTAATTAGTGTCCCCATTTTACAGATGAGGAAACAGACTCAGACAGGTTAGCAACTTGCCCAGAGTCACGGGGTTAATATATTGCAGAACAAAGACCACAATCCATCTCTTTCACCTTTCCTCTCAGCTCTTTTTCCACTAGTCACTGTGGCCTCTTATGTCCTGACACCAATTTTCTTTAAATGGGCGTAGTTCTTTTTCACTGTTTATCTTCATGGAAGTGAATAGAACCAAAATAAAACACGGGGGGCAGGCAGTTTGGGAAATGTGGTTTGAAAGAGGACTTCAGGTAAGGGTTTAGGGACCCAACTCCATGTTGGCTTAGCTCCAGGCACTTCTGATCCTCGCTCCTTCTCTCTGCCACAACCGCCAAAGAGGAGGGATTTCAGACCAGTCACCCAGCGGGCCGGTTAGGGTGCTGCTGTTTCCAGTGATAGCATGGATTAATATTTTACCACAGAAAAGAGCACAGCCCATGGGGATACACTACAGACTTTAGGATATTACTTGCTTATGATTCAGAAAATCAAGCTAAGATTCCTTTTCCCATATTTTCTGTACATTAGAATAGAGTTTAAAAACATCATCAGCATGTTTCATTCCTTTGGCAGGTATCTGTCAAGGCCTACAATGTTCCAGATATTTATTGAGATATATATTTGTAGATGTTTATGTGTATAAATATTTTCACAGTTATTTACTGCGCCCACCCTGTGTGCTACGGAAGGGGCATAAATATAAATTTGGATACATTTCATTCCTAGTCCTCTAAGAGCTTGAACTATAGTGGGAAGAAAACAGTGGAAATGTACCTCACTGGTGACAACAGAGAGATACAGACAAAATGCTAAGGAATTGGGAAGAGCAGTCAGAGTTAGGATTGAGTGTATTTATTGAGTGCCTGCTCGGGACCAGGCGCAGAATGGGTGTTTGACCTATGTTAAAGCTTTGAATCTACACAACCACACCCAGAGGTAGACTTAGGTCCACTTTATAGATAACTGTACTGAAGCTCAGTGACGTCAGCATGCTTTCCCAAAGCCACACAGCCTGTCAAAATCAAAACATGGGTTTGAACCCAGTTCTCCACCCGAAGTCCATGTAGAGGTTGGAAAAAAAATAAAACTAGCCAAGAAGAGAAAATAAATTATTAGAAGGGAAGGAAGACAACAAGGATTTTGCTGTACCTTCCATGGCAAGATAGAAGGGAGTCTCTGGGTGGTGGTAGGTGTTTAAAGACACAGAGCATGGAGGTCAGAAACTAAAAGGCGAGGCAATAGGTTGATGATGAAGAAGTAGAGGAAGCAAATGTGGAAGTTCCGAGTATGAATTCTTATCCCTTTAGCACATGACGATGGAGAGAAAGGGTTGAACAAGATGTATTTTTAATGTCACCTTTTACTGGCTCCCTTTCCTCTGTACCCATGTATAAGAAAGACTATATACTTTTCTCATTGCTTTACATGTGCTCTTACACCCACCGTGATTTCAGCTATCATCTGTTCTTTGAAAACACACTCTAACCTAGATCTCTAACCCAGATCTCAGTCTTAGATATTAATTTGTATTTGCAGCTGCTCATTCAGTGTGTCCAGCCGGAGAATTCAGAGACTCCTCTATCTGCTCTTGCAAACCTGCTCCTTTCTTACATTCCCCATCTCAAACCACGACATTCTACTCCTTTAGTCTCTCAAGCCAGAAACCTTGACATTATGTTTGACGTCTTCCTCACCTCCACCCAGTGAATCCAACCTATCACCAATCCTCATAGTTTTACCTCTGAAATGTCTCCAAATCTATTACCTTTTCTCAATCCCCTTACCCATATCTTAGGTCAAGTCTTCATTAACTCTTGCAGTGACAAAGCAATGACTGATCTCTGTTCCCCAGTCATCTTCCACTCATATGTCTCACTCCCGTCACTAATAGAAATGATTTGTAAAGCACAAAGCCAACACCCAGATCTGGTATACCTCTTTCTTGCTTTAAAAGCTTTAATGGGGGCCGGCCCCATGGCATAGCAGTTAAGTATGCGCGCTCCACTGCTGGCGGACCGGGGTTTGGATCCCGGGAGCGCACCGAGGCACCGCTTGTCAGGCCATGCTGTGGCAGCGTCCCATATAAAATAGAGGGAGATGGGGGCCGGCCCGGTGGCGCAAGCGGTTAAGTGCGCGCGCTCCGCTGCGGCGGCCCGGGGTTCGCTGGTTCGGATCCCGGGCGCGCACCGACGCACTGCTTGCTAAGCCATGCTGTGGCGGCGTCCCATATAAAGTGGAGGAAGATAGGCACCAAAAATAGCCCAGGGCCGTCTTCCTCAGCAAAAAAAAAAAAAGAGGAGGATTGGCGGATGTTAGCTCAGGGCTGATCTCCTCACAAATAAAAAAAAAAAAAAAAAAAAAAAAAAAAAAATAGAGGGAGATGGGCACGGATGTTAGCTCAAGGCCAGTCTTCCTCAGCAAAAAGAGGAGAATTGGCATGGATGTTAGCACAGGGCTGATCTTCCTCACAAAATCAAATAAATAAATAAATAAAATAAAATAAAATAAAATAAATGCTTTAATGATGTGCATATATTTACAAAAGAGCTTATAAAATGGTAACCATACACTAATATTGGCCCACAGACATATTTTATTTAGCCCACACAAGTGTGGAACTATCATGTTTTAAATGTGAATGAGTTGTTAATATTTAAAATTGGATATTTCACAAACATTGAGATTTCTGGCTTCTGTTGGAACATCAAGGTCAGGCAGCACTGTGCGGGATCCCTATAGAGCAGCCAACACGTGGAGCTCCATTCAGCCGCCCATTCTACAAAGGCATCACCTCTCCAGTTTGACACAATCCTTACAGTCATAAGTCATGATGATAGTATGTACCCTTGATATAATGTGATGAGAATGGCACTTTATCTCTGTGTTTTTCCTCCCCCTACCCCCATAACCCCAGTCTAATCATGAGAAAAACACCAGACAAACCCCAGTTAAGGAGCATTCTACAAAATACTGACCAGTACTCCTCAAAATTGTCAAAGTCATCAAAAACAAGAAATGTCTGAGAAACTGTCACAGCCAAGAGGAAACTTAGAAGACATGGAGAATAAATGTAATATTGTTTTCTTGATGGGATCATGGAACAGAAAAAGGAAACTAAAAATTAAAAAAATCCAAATGCAGTATGGACTTTTTTTTACTCAGCTTTATTGAGCTATAATTGACAAACAAAATTGTAAGATAGGGGCCCGCCTGGTGGCAGAGTGGTTAAATTCGCGTGCTCTGCTTTGGCGGCCCAGGATTTGCAGGTTCGGATCCCGGGCGTGGACTGACGCACCACTCATCAAGCCATGCTGTGGCAGCATCCCGTATACAACATAGAGGAAGATGGGCACAGATGTTAGCTTAGGGCTAATCTTCCTCAGCAAAAAGAGGAGGATTGGCAATGGATGTTAGCTCAGAGCCAGTCTTCCTCAAAAAAAAAAAAAATTGTGAGATATTTAAAGTGTACCTTGTGAGGATTTGATATATGTATACCTTGGGAAAGGATTCCTCCCATCCAGTTAATTAACACATCCGTCACCTCACTTATTTATCTTTCTTTTTTTTGGTGAGAACATTTAAGTTCTACTCTCTTAGCAAATTTCAATTATACCATACAGTGTTATCAACTATAGTCACCATAATTATACATTAGATCCTCAGACCTCATTCATTTTATAGCTGAAAGTTTGTACGCTTTTACCAACCTCTCCCTGTTTCATCCACCCCAGCCCCTAGCCCCTGACAATCACTTTTCTACTCTCTGTTTCTATGAATTGGAATTTTTTTTTTTAAGGTTCCGCATATAAGTGATACCATGCAGTATTTGTCTTTCTCTGTCTGGCTTATTTTACTCAGCATAATGCCCTCAAGTTCCAACCATGTTGTCGCAAGTGGCAGGATTTCCTTCTCTCTCATGGCTGAATAACATTTCATATATATATATATATCTTCTTTATCCATTTATCTGTTGATGGACACTTAGATGGTTTCCATATTGTGGGTATTGTGAATAATACTGCAATAAACGTTGAAGTGAATATCTCTCTTTGATATCCTGTTTTCATTTCCTTTGGATATATACCCAGGAGTGGAATTGCTGGATCATAAGGCAGTTCCATTTTTAATTTTTTGAGGAACTTCCATACTGGTAGCCAAAATGGTAGCCGAACCAATTTATATTTCCATCAACAGTGTATGGGGTTCCCTTTTCTCCACATCCTCACCAACACTTGTTATCTCTCGTCCTCTTGATAATAGCCATTCCAACACGTGTGAGGTGACACCACATTGTGGTTTTTTAAATTTTTATTTTTTTACATCCATAAGTTTTTTAATTTCTAAAAGATAAAGTCATATTTTAAACATAAATTTAACACCATTATTAAACAGAAACATAACAATAATTTCTTAATATCATCAAATATCCAATAACTGATCAAATTTCTCCAATTGTTTCATAATTATTTTTAATAATTGGCATAATATAATCAGAATCTACACGAGGCCCATACAATGTATTTTGTTGATATTTTCTGATATCATCCCATATCTTTTATTCTACAATTTCCCTTTCCGTCTACAGTCATGAGCCGCATAACATTTCAGTAATGGACTGCATATATGACAGCCGTCCCATAACATTAACACCATACAGCCTAGGTGTGTAGTAGGCTGTACCACGTAGATTTGTGTAAGTACGCTCTACGATGTTCACACAACAACAAAATTGCCAAAAGATGCATTTCTCAGGACCTATCCCCATCATTAAGCAACACATGACTGTATTATCCTTACGAATTTTTTGTTCAATAAATCGAGTCTTTTGTTCTATACTTGTTCCTAATTCTAAACTTCATTGAATGTATCCTCAAGAGGTTAACATGTTTTTGGTCTCCTGTATTTTCTATAAACTACTAGATGAATCCAGAGTCCTGGATAGACTTGAATAGTATAATTGTACTAGGATATGCATAATATCTGGTCATTTATTTTTTTTAACAATACAGTTCTAAATTTACTATAGCAAATTAGAACAAAAATTACTGTATATTTTTCTTTTTGTGATTTTAAGATGTCATTTCATCTGTTCTAAGATATTGTTTAGGATTGTTATTGTTTTTGATAGAGCCTGTTTACAAAGTTACAAAGTTGCATAAGTTTTCGGAGGTCTAGTTCCAACGTTATTTTTCCCATGAGCTCTGCTATTTTTAGTGATTTTTGGAAATGCATCTAATATGTTTGAGAAACATAATATTTAATTTTAAATTCAAGCTATAAACTTTGCTAGAAGTAACTGGGGAACTTCAATCATGGATGTTTAACTTTATTTTCCTGTCTTGTTTCATGCAATTTGTTTTTAAGCTTCTATGTTGTGCCTTTGACATATGTGTTTTGCTATACCAATATTTTTAAACTTTGTTTTATATGCATTTTGTTTGGAAGACATCTTTCAGTACTTCTATTAATATCAACATTTAAGTTTTTATACTTTATACTTTCTTTAGTTATCAAAGTTAAGAATGGAATGATATTTGTCAATTCCACCTATGTTACAGTAGAAATTTATGATGCATTTACCTTACTCCTCTCACTTCAATTTTTTTTTCCCCTGAGGAAGATTGGCCCTGAGCTAACATCTGTGACAATCTTCCTCTATTTTGTATGTGAGATGCTGCCACAGCATGGATTCATGAGGGGTATGTAGGTCCACGCCTGGGATCCCAACCCACAAACTCCAGGCCGCCAAAGCAGAGCACACAAACTTAATCATTACGCCACCAGGCGTAATTTTTGGAGTTTTTTTGCTAATACAATCTGAGAATTCAAAAACAGAGTATTGGAGTAAGTTGTATTTTTAAATTTTTAATTTTTTCTAAAATGTGTTTTATATTTGCTATCGATCTTATAAGAATCCTAATAGTATATATCAAAATATATAATCCTAATAATTATTCAATATTTATATATTATATAATTTATATGCCACATATATTTAGTTCAATAATAAACGATGTATTTATTCCAAATCTTTTTGAGTTATTATTTCTTAATTTATTTCATTTGTTATTCAAATTTAAGTGAATTCTCTCAAGAATGAAAAGTTTTAAATCCACCTGTACCCTTCTCCCCATGGGACACTTCTCAGTATATTTCAAAAACATTGTACAACTGATGTACATAAGATGATGTGTCTCTGGTGCTCACATTAGAAAAAATTTTTAGAAGTTGAATTTCACAGAAAATTGAAAAAATGCACAAAATAAATGGAAATGATAAATAAGCATACTAAAGTAAATGAATCAAGCATTACCAGCAAAAAAATCAACAAAATATCCATTTTTACCTTTCAAACTGGTAAATATTTTTGAAATATTTTTTAAATTTTTAAATTGAGCATTGACATGCATAATAATATGGACCTTTTCACACACTGCCAGTGGGCAGCTAGCTGTTAAATAATATTTGGAGGGCAATGGGGCATCATGTTTCCAGAGACTTCAATATATTTAATCTCTTGATTCAGTAATTCCACTTCAAGAAAATTCCCCTAAGAAAACTGTCTTAGATTATTGTATTTGGATGCCCATCAGCTGTTTTTTCCAATACCAAAAATAGGAGACAGCATGAACGCCCAATAACTGAGAAAAGGTTAAATAAACCATAATCCATATGAGAAATCAATATGCATTATTAAAATGTGATTTTTGAAGACTATTTTATGACATGGGTAAAAATAAACAAAATAATGTTAAATGAAAATGCTGAATAAAAGTTCAATATATAATTTGATCCTGCGATGGAAAATATATGATTAAGAATCAATAGGTTGGTCAGATTTAAGGCATAGGTTCAGAGCGGGCATACTTTCATTGTGGTTTTGATCTGCATGTCCCTGTTGGTTAGCGATGTTGTGCACCTTTTCGTTGGCAAGTTGTATGTTTTCTTTGGAAAAAGGTGTGTTCAGTTACTTTGCCTATTTTTTTTTTTTTTTTTTTGGTGAAGAAGATTGTCCCTGAGCTAACATCTGTGCCAATCTTCATCTATTTTGTATATGGGACACTGCCACAGCATGGCTTGATGAGCAGTGTGTAGGTCCGTGCCTGGGATCTGAATCCATGAATCTCGGGCCACCAAAGCAGAGCTCATGAACTTAATCACTGTACCACTGGGCCAGCCCCATACTCTGCCTATTTTTTGATTGGATAGTTTGTTTTTTGCTATTGAGTTATATAAGTTCTTTATATATTTTGGATATTAACCCCTTATCAGATACATGATTTGAAAATATATTATCCCATTTCATAGGTTGCCTTTTCATTTTGTTGATGGTTTCCTTTGCTGTGCAGAAAATTTTTGGTTTGATGTAGTCCCACTTGTTTATATTTGCTTTTGTTGCCTTTGCTTTTGGTATCAAATCCAAAATAATCATTGCCAAGACTTACGTCAAGGAGCTTCTCTCTTATGTTTTCTTCTATGAGTTTTGTGGTTTCAGGTCTTAAATTTAAGTCTTGAATCCATTTTGAATTGATTTTAAAGTCTGGTGTAAGATAGGGGTCCAGTTTCATTCTTTTGCATGTTGCTGTCCAGTTTTCCTAGCACCATTTGCTGAAGAGACTAATCCTTTTTCCATTGTATGTTCTTGCTCCTTTGTTGTTAATTAATTGACCATATATGTATGGGTTTACTTCTGGACTCTCTATTTTGTTCCATTGACCTATGTGTCTATTTTTATGCCAAAACTACACTGTTTTGATTACTATAGCTTTGTAATGTAGTTTGAAATCAGGAATTGTTTTGCCTCCAATTTTGTTCTTCTTTCTCAGTATTGCTTTTGCTACTCATGTTTTTTGTGGTTTCATACAAATTTTAGGATTGGTTTTTTCTATTTCTATGAAAAATGCCATTGGAATTTTGATAGGGTTGCATTGAATATGTAGATTGCTTTGGGCAGTATGGACATTTTAAAAATATTAATTTTCAATCCATGAGCACAAAATATCTTTCCATTTATTTGTGTCTTTTTGATTTCTTTTATCAATGTCTTATAGTTTTCAGTGTACAAATGTTTCACCTTCTTGGTTAAACTTATTCCCAGGTATTTTATTCTTTTGACGCAATTGTAAGTGAAATTGTTTTTTCAGTTTCTCTTTCTGATAGTTTGTTGTTAGTGTATAGAAACATAACTGATTTTTGTGCATTGATTTTGTATCTTACAACTTTACTGAATTAGTTTATTAGTTCCAATACTTTTTTGATGGAGTCTTTAGGGTTTTCTATATATGATATCACGTCTGCAAATAGAGACAGTTTTTCTTCTTCCTTTCCAATTTAGATGTCTTTTATTTCTTTTTCTTGTTTGATTGCTCTGGCTAGGACTTCCAGTACTATGCTGAATAAAAGTGGTCAGAATGGGCATCCTTGTCTTGTTCCTGATCTTAGAGGAAAAGCTTTTAGTTTTTCACCATTAAGTATGATGTTAGCTATGGATTTAGTTAATAATAATGTATCATTGGTTCATTAATTGTAACAAATACACCATACTAACATAAGATGTTAGGGGAAACTTAGTATGAGGAAATTCTCTGTACTATATTAACAGTTTTTCTGTAAATCTAAATCTATTCTAAATTTAAAAATTATTTTAAAAGAAAAAGAGTGAATCCATGGCAAAACTATAATGTAGGTAAGCTGTTTATTGACTTCTTTCCTTCTTTATAATTCCTCAACTTCTCTAGCATTGGCATGTATTAGAGATGCAATAATAATGCATAAAGTGTTATCTTTCATGTATATATACAAACACATACATATCCTTTCATATATCTATTACCTTTCTTACATATATATGTAAAGTTTGGGGTTTACTAAAGAATCAAAAGCCTTTAAGACATAAAGAAATAAATTTCTACTGGTGAAGGTTTAAATCATTGTCATATCTGAATGAGGAAGATATCTTGTGGCAGGAGTAGAAACGTCCAATCATAAAACCAGACCTGACTATAATTAAGACAAAACAGCCAATTTTGTAGAAGGTGTTAATATCACTCTCCTTATGGGCATTATGGCCATGAAGCATTGAAGAAGAAGCAAACTCATTAACAAATTCAAAGATTTCTCCCACCCCACTCTATAGAGATGGTCAGGTTCCCAAATAAGAGATATTGCAATTAATCTGCAAGGAAGGAAACATATTCCTGTGATTCTCACAACTGCTGATTTGTACATCACTTTCACTTTATTAATTTCATTGTGCTAATTATTCCCCATGATTACCTCAGGGGGTGCATTGTTCTTTTCCCAGTTTTTCAAGGTGAAGAAATTTTGGCTGAAAGAGGCTCACTGACTTTCCAGAGGTTATCTAGGGGTTCATTAAGTGAATAAAAATTAGGCTCCAAGTAATGTCACTGAGTCATTACTATTCTCTGCATCTTCCTGCTCTCCTCACCCCAAAGAGGCTCTAAATAAGGAGATAAAGTAATTAAATAACTTTAGGGAAAATGCAAATGAATAAAACCTGCGGGAAAAAATGAAGATAAGTTAATCAGACAAAGTAAGATAGCTAAGAAATGCATGGTGTTCAGGAGACAGCAAATTAGACTGCCATTTGTAAGTAATAAGATAGGGCAACATAGGGATATTCTGGTCTGTATTTACAGAGGGATAGGATAAGCTGATGAGAAAGTGAGGGTGATGAGAGCATGATGTGCTAAAATCATGCTTATTCTGGGGGACTTATTTTGGGGTCTATGAACACCAAACCTGCAGACTTTTTGGGGGAACTCCAAGGAGCAACATATGCAGATAAAATGAGAAAAGTGCTCAGACTGCTCCTCTCCTGTCCACCACCTTCTAAAGGCAAAATTAAGCCAGGGGGAATTGACTTAGCAAGCCAGAGAATTCAGGCCTGAGGCCTGTGTTGATATGATTTGTTCAATTTTTGTTGCCTCCAATTTTTTTTTTGTGTGTGAGGAAGATCAGCCCTGAGCTAACATCTGCCAATACTCCTCTTTTTGCTGAGGAAGACTGGCCTTGGGCTAACATCTGTGCCCATCTTTCTCCACTTTATATGGGACACCGCCACAGCATGCCTTGACAAGCAGTGTGTCGGTGCGCGCCCGGGATCCGAACCAGCAAACCCTGGGCCGCCACAGTGGAGCGCTCGCACCTAACTACTTGTGCCACCCGGCAGGCCCTGTTGCCTCCAATTTTTGATATAGTTGCCTCCGTTTGGATGGCGGCAACCGTATATGTATGTAAAATAAGTGAGTTATTACATACACAGTATGGCCTGTGAGATTCTGCAGGCCTGCTTGCTCAAAAATTTTTCTCCCACAACTCTACCATGATGCTTCCTTTCCCCCTCTGTGGCCTTATATTCTTAGCATGAGAGAAGGAAAGCCCTGGAAAGGGAGAAATTCACTACAGAGGTGTGATTTCCAAAAAGGTCTGGGTAAAATATTTGTGTATTATTGGAGCAGAATAAGGCCCTCTAGCCCTCTTCTTTAGAGCATCTTCTCAGGTTCGTTTGTGAACTGCTCTCTTTGACATCACAGAATTCATGGAGGAGTGCCTGGTCTAAGGGGATGCCATTTGTATTATGCCTGGGTGATCAAAGATTGGTTAGCCCTTCTAATCAATATTTTTTTTCAGCTGCCAAATGGGGTCACACCTACCCACCACTTAAGGCAGGCAAAGCTGAGTGAGGTAAGCAGGAGGGGAGATAGGTGAGAGAAATCTAGCCAGATGCATATACTACCCAGTAAAGTGAGTACTATAGACTGAATGTTTGTGTCCCCCACAAAATTCTTAAGTTGAAACCTAGTCTCCCCATGTGATGGTATTTGGAAGTGGGGCCTTTGGGAGGTGATTAGGTCATGAGAGTGGAGCCTTCATAAACAGGATTAGTGCCCTTATAGAAGAGACCCCAGAGAGTTCCCTCACTCCTACCATGTGAGGACACAGTGAGGAGATGGCTTTCTATGAACTGGGAAGAGGGCTCTTACCAGACGCCAAACCTGCTGGCTCCTTAATCTTAGATTTCCAGCCTCTAGAGTCGTGAGAAATCTATTTCTGTTGATAAGCCACCCAGTCTATGGTATTCTGTTAGAGCAGCCTGAACAGACTAAGAGAGTGAGTCAATTCTATATTTGCAGACAATGGCAGCTGAGTAGAGAAAAGGGAAATTTCTATTGGGTAGGGAAGGAAAATTTAGAAAGAAACTAACTTTGCCTACTTCACTCTGCCTAACCCTGATGATCGAGGTAGGTAAGAGCCACGCTTTGATTCTTCCCATCGTTTTACCTTCTGCCCTTCACTATCAAGATCACTTCATGATCTTTCCTAAAGGCCAATGTCCACTGAAGAGAATGACTCAGCCCCTACTCTGACATAACAACATGAAGAATTTGTCATTAGATTTAATATACTAAATGGAAGAGTCTGTGTTCTCTGCTACCCATAACACTCTTGGAATAACACTTACCATCTGGAAAAAATAATTTAATCAGGCAAAGGAATGATTTCAAAAAAGAACTACAGAAATTGCCACTTGAGGTAGTTCCAGTTCATCCAGAAAAAAGACCAAGAACATAATAGAAAATGTTTGAGGAGGAATTGAATGCTGAAGGCTTGGCAAGTGTGTTTTGATCCCAGAAAGGATATGGGGAAAGGAGATCTTACAGAAACTTGGAAGTTAGAGAGTCGTCAGTCTTCTGAGATGAAGGGGATGAAGAGTTTATCAAAGCAGAAGGCTGGATGAGTTGCTTTGGGAAGGGGCGACGATCCACTTCTTTCTTTATTCTTTGCTCTGGGCCTAGAATAGAATAAGGCAGAATAGAATAATAGAATAGAATAAGGGCCTAGAATAGAATAATAGAATAAGGCAGAAACCCATTCCTCAAAGAATGTCAATGTAGTTCTTTCATGTTTCTATTACATTTTTGTCCCTTATTGGACTAACCATTTGAATGTTTCTAAAAATCCATCCCCTTCACTGTAAGGTGTTGATGCCGCATTGTTTAACTCAGGGTTTGAGACCAAAGATGTGTGGGAGCCAAGAACTCCTGTCCTTTGCTCATTTAGGACATAAAAGCATCAGGTAAATAAGAATTACATCTACTATATGGAGAAAAATCTGTAACTCTTATGTTTAATATTTGATTTCTATCACTTCCTAATTTTTAAATTTTCATTGACATTGACATGGTTTGATACAACAACAAAAAAGGACATTTGCTTAATATTGGTACTTAGTGGGTATAACAGCACACTGACTAAAACGTAACTGAGAGCTGAAGAAATCCTCTGCAGCCTCAGAACAGGAATTCATTAAAGCTTTTTTAGAGGGATAATGCCAGGCACAAATGTCAAGCCAAGGAACAAAGGGACTAATCTAATTTTACCGAAAGAATTTGACTGGCTTTACCTCCTGAACCCATGACTTCTTCCAGCACCTCAGATGTGGCACAAGGCATGAGAGGTTTCTTAACAATACAGATTAGCTAAAAGCCAAAGAGACGGGGAGGCCTCTTCTCTCACTGGTTCTTGGAGGGTTTGCATAGGTAACTCCCACCGTTGCTAATGGAACTACATGTATTAATCCTTCAGCTCAGGACAGAGCCCAGTCTGAGTGGCTAAGGACACACTCGGAACGTTGCAGAGTATACTCAGAACTCACAATTTAAATGCAGTCAGAATAAGACTAGATACATTTTTTAAATGTGTTGGAGTCCATTTGTAATAGCTATCAACAGCTTTATACAACCAATTTATAAAGTTCATTCATTAATTAGTAGCTAAAATATTGCAGAAATTCCCTAATGGATATATTTCCAAAACATATTTGGCAACATTAACAGTATCCTGTTCATTGAAAAAATGTAGTGAGTTACAAGGGTCAAAGGCAAGGTGACATTTGTAAGAAAGTGAATAAACATTCAAAGAAGAAGGAGAATATCCAGAACTAGACTGTCCAATATAGTAGCCACTAGCCTCATGTAGCAATGTAAATTTAAACTAATTAAAATTAAGTGATATTTTAAATTCACTTCCTCAATTACACTAGCACATTTCAAGTTCTCAGTGGCCACACGTGGTTGGTAGTTACTGTATTGGAGAATGCCGATAGAGAACATGTTCCTCAACTCTGGAAGTTCTATTGTACTGTGCTGAGCCAAACCCTCCCACCTCTGTCCCCACCCCACCCTACAGCATGGGTAATTTTTATATCCTGGCTAGTCTGATTTCAAGATTCAGAATGGTGCAGAAGAAACCAGAAAAAACACCTAAGACAAAGTTGTTGCCACCATCACTGGCCTGAACAGCTAATGAGCTTATGACCATTTGCCAGGGATGGGCAAAACTTTGGGGCCTGAGTTTTTCTGTGTATCTGAGAAACTCTGAATTGGCCCCACAGCTGTTCAGCTAAAGTCATCTTCTTCCTCCAGGTTGTGGTCTTGTGTTCATGTGGTCTGTTTATGTTTGGTATCAGCTGTAGGCTGTTCCTCTATCCATGTAGCCAGTGAGTACAAGTGAGATGAAGGTGTAAGAGAAACAGTCCTTTTGTGGTCCCAGCCCATAGATTACCCAAGTCCCTCTCTGTTACTGTGGTTCCTTCATTCATGCGAGCATGGTAGGGCAAAGTTAGGGTTCCGGTCGAGAAGCAGAAATGAGGTATAATAAAAGACCTTAGATTTAGTAGGATAGGGGCTGGCCCCGTGGCGTAGCAGTTAAGTGCGTGTGCTCCACTGCTGGCGGCGCGGGTTCGGATCTCGGGTGCGCACCGATGCACCCCTGGTAGGCCATGCTGTGGCAGCGTCCCATATAAAGTAGAGGAAGATGGGCACGGATGTTACCAGGGCCAGTCTTCCTCAGCAAAAAGAGGAGGATTGGCATGGATGTTAGCTCAGGGCTGATCTTCCTCACAAAAAAAAAGAATTACTAGGATAATAACCTATGAGTAAATATGTACAAATGATATTACATGGTTAGCAGAGACCCAGGAGAATTCATCTCATGAAATAAGCTTAGTTTTCAAAACCATGTTTAGTCCACAATCTTATTTTTTGCAATCGTTTGAACAAGGATTTTCAAATAATCTTTATGTGAGTATAGGTAATTAAAGAAAAAAAAAAAAGGAGGGGGCCGCCTGGTGGCGCAGCGGTTAAGTGCGCGTGCTCTGCTTCAGTGGCCCAGGGTCCGCAGGTTCAGATCCCGGGCGTGCACCAGCCTCCCATATAAAGAAGAGGAAGATGGGCACGATGTTAGCCCAGGGCAAGTCTACTTCAGCAAAAAGAGGAGGATTGGCATCGGATGCTAGCTCAGGGCAGGTCTGCCTCACAAAAAAACAAAAAAAAACAAAAAAAACAAAAGGAAAATAAACAATGAAACACACCCTGTCTTGAACTCCCTCTCTGGTAACTGATCCAGCCTTTGATATAGAAGTTGAGCCAGTACCTTCTGTTTACAAAAAGATTTCTAGAGAGGAGTGGGCAGAGTGCAGTTATTTCTCTTTAACTCAGACAAGTTATTTCTAAAAAGAAAAGACTAAAGAAAGAATTAATTTTAAAATAAGCCTAAGTGATGATGATGGTGATGATAATGATGGTGATGATGATTTACTTAGTCTTCAGTTGTGAGTGCTCAATAAATATATGTGGCTGATAATACAGAGAAATCAGGAGCACTCTCCTTAGTCTGATGTACCTGCTCTCCAGGAATAATTATTTTTTAGCAGGTTACTCCTGAAAAGGTTAATGTAGTTAGGTGGTGCAATTCATCTTAACTTCTGTTTCTGTTCACCAGACAGATGACATAGCAAGAGAACTAGAGACTACATTGACAATACTGCTTGAAGAAAATTCCTATGCTCTAGGCTCCCTCACATTCTTGCAGTAAAAACAAACAAACACACTGAACAACGGTGGTGTGTACCTGGAACAGGCGGAGGAAAGCTGTGGCTCTCTTCAGACAGAGGTGGTGCATTCATTTGAGTTAATCCTAAAGTTCTCTGTGATTTGGCAAGGGAAGTTTTGAGTTTCAATTCAGTGACTGCTGTTTAAGCTGCAGAGTTGAGGCACAAATGATCCATAACACATTTTGGCATATTAAATCATCTTCACAGTTCTAATATACCGTGAAACCCAATTTACATATAACGGAGGCACAGAAGATGAAAAGCTGAGAACAGACTCCTGTTTCAAAAGGCATCAGGCACACTACTTCATTTTCTTGAAGCACCACTAGCTTCTATAAATCCATTGCTGGAAAAGGTTATTAAGCTGCTGGGCCCTTCTTTCTTCTCAATCCTTAATTCCCCTCCTCTTTTCACACGCCATATGGAAACTGTTTTCTCACCTCCTCCCATTCTTTTTTCTTCTCTTTATCTCATAATTCTTTTCCCTTGAGCTGAATCCCTCAGAACATAATTCATTTCTTTCTGTTCAGACTTGTAATGCATTTAGAATTTTTTTTTGGCCTATGGCAGATGTGACAGAGTATTAGAAGATGCAATAGACAAGGAGACAGCTTCATTGGATTCTAGACATGACCTCTTAAAGGTAGCATCTAGAGAATAACACAAGGCCAGGGTATAACCAGTGGGTATGATGTGCTGCTATGTCATAATCATGATACTGATATCTATTGTCAGTATAGATAATAGACTCCCAACCTACCGGCCAATTATTAGCTACGTGGTGTACAGCCAAAGACATCACAGTATGGACAGAGTGCAAAAATTGGCTTTTGCCACACCTCAAAATATATAATTTCTTTGAATTATGTCAGTAAATACTAAAACATTACTTAATCATGTCTCTTGGGAAAGTAACGAGAATATTATATGGTATATTAGAATTAAAATCAATGCCCTCAACCATCAATGTCAGTTGTTTGGCACCAGATAAAAAAGATACTGTGCCTGCCAAGGTTTTGCTTTCCTCCAGGGTCCCTAGACCAGGGTTTCTCAACCTGGGCACTATTCATTTTGGGCCAGACAATTCTTTGTTGTGGAGGGTTGTCTTATGCACTGCCTGATGTTTAGCAGCATCCCTGGCCTCTACCCACCAGATGCCAGTAGTATCGCCCCAGCGGTGACCACCATTGCCAAATACCTCATGGGGGCAAAAGTGCCCCCAGTTGAGCCCTAGACTCACAAGGCATGGAGCTTTCGTCTCATATTTCCTTTTCCTCCTTGTCTTTCATGCTCAGTCCTATCTCCACTCCTAGCAATGTACGCCGACCTCCACCCAACCACAAACCCTCCCCATGCCTTCTGTCTTCTCTGAAACTGACTCTTAGTTACATGAAGATACCTTGGCCATGCCTGTGTAAACCATAACAGATTCCCTTGAGCCTCAAAAATGACATATAATGATTGAATAGGAAAACATGAAAAAATGTAGAAAAAATAAAATAGTTGGAAAGCATAAGGAATTCATATCCAGCTTACTGGGTTTCTGTATTAAGGAATCCAGTCTGCATTGACTGCTTATGGCTTTGGGTTAACTATCTGGGACAATTTGAAAGTGATGTCACGGGGTTAGCTTGAAACCCCACAGGGGTTCATGAAATGATGGATAGAGGACTGGAGTTTACATTCCACAACACTTTTCTTCTTGTACAAATTTACACCTCTTATTGATTTCCTATGAAAAATTATTCACCATGGATTTTCCATAACTTTAAAAAATTCTCTAAACCCTCCAAGTCCCACCCTCCTTGGCCTTGTTATTTTCAGCAGGTAACCACATCTCCGACTTTGAACTGTGGAAATTGATCAGAAGATCCAAGCCATCTGATATGAGCTTTCTTTTTTAATCTTTCTCCTTTCTGCATTAAAACATCTCTTCTCCCCATATCCTCAGCTGCACTGAATTATTTCTCAACTTATTCTTTCAGCTTCTTTGTATTATTGCCTCTGGTTTCAGTGGATGAGACAGTCCTCCTTTTCAAATCTAACCCCTTGACCTGTGTCCATGACGTTGAGCCTCTGATTATCTACTTTCTTTGCGTCTTCAATATCTTACTTTCTATTAGTTCCTTCCACTCTGTCTACAATTATCACTGCCCACTCCACCCTTTGCCCTGCCATTATTTCAAGCTTTTCTCTCATATTTTCTCATTCTTTCTCCCTTCTTTTCCTCTCTCTCCCTTATTCCCAACAGATTTCTCAAAAAAATAACTTATACTCTTCATTTCAACTTTACAGCTCCTGCTCCCCTAATCTCTTTCAGGTTTGTTTCTGTCTTCACAAATCTGCTGAAACCACTTTTGCTGTCTAACGGTGACAATTCAATCATTAAATCCACTGGATTTTTGGATCTTGACATTTGAGAATTTGACACTCTCTGGACCAAACTTTCTTAGCTCCCAAGCTACTGCAGTCTCATGATTTTCTATCTGTTACATTTGCTGCTACTTTTTTCTACTCTCACCTCCAAATACTTTAGGGAAATGAACTCAAGGCTTCAAATATCAGATTTTCTATCTAACGTATCCAGTCCTCAATAGCACTTCCATTCAGAGACTCCAATGCTGCTATAAAAATAGATTCGGTGACTCTCTTTTAACTTAGAGGTGGCATCCATTCTCCTCTGGGGAACTCCTCTTTATAGGACTCTATTTTCATGGTAGGACAATGTCTTCGGTCACCTTGAGTGGAATCTTTTGAACTTGGAGACCCGTTTGGCTCAGGCAACAGGCTGTTATTTCATGATCCTACCAGGCCCTTGATTATAAATACTGATTCCAATCTTGAAGGAAGCAGAAGGTGGGAGGGGGCATAACAGCAGGAATTTTTGCCAGCAGGAGTCTGTTTTACAGACCTAATAAGTGTGCATTTGGGGAGAGTGGGAGATGGGGGAGAAATTGGTAAATCATTTCAGTTTAATGTCTAAAGCTGAAAAGTCAAAAGTAATAATATAATATACTATTTAAAATTTTATAGACTAAGAGAATCAGCTAAAAGATTGAAATTAGCTCTGGGGAAAGGAAAATGGAAGGATCATATGGAGCCATGTTTAATTATAATAAGTGTTTAGAATTGATTAACCCTTTAAAACTATGGATATATAAATAAATCCCAAATACATATATAATATAAAATACCATCAACATAAATAGTTAACTATGAGGAATAGAGAAGGATGCAGGATATAACACAGGGGTGGCTTCCTGCTATGCGGAAGGCAGTAACACTCTGGGCTAGATGGAGAAGTCTGAAAAGGGAGTGAGGAGAGAGCAAATGAGTTGAGATGCCAATCTGGTGCTGATTCTCTGGCTCACTCCATAAGTTTGAAACCCATGGGGAAGGTAGAGACCATTAGAGGGCTTGAGAAGCTCAGTACTAAAGGAGAATATGTCCTATTTTCCACTGATAACTTTAAATGCCTCCCTTCAACCTCGGCAGCCACAGCAGAGTAGAAATGGTGTGTGAGGCAGAGGAGGGCCTTGAGATATTCCCCATCCCTTCAGTCGTCATGGTCTCTTGTAGCAGGGAGGGAGAACAATACTGTTCTTAGACTGCTGGTCTAAGCCTCACACTTTAAAGGGGTACACATTGGCCTTTCTCTGACCAGGTCCTATCCTACAAGACTAGAAGTCCTTGGGACCAAGGGACTTGCCCACCCAGAGCTCACCCCACTCCTGCCAGTCCAGGCCATACTCTAAACCCTTGGGATCCCAGAAATTCTGCCAAGATTTTCCTCAGCCTGGGTCCAGGCTTTGCATGTCTCTTCCTGGGTCTAGGCTCTGGAGGGCAAGGCATACCACCAGTGTGTGCAAGCCCAGGGCTCAGTGGTCGCCAAGAAGCAGTTATTTGTGTTTGTGTGTGTGTATATGTGGTTGGTTTGAGGTATAGATGTGAGCTTAAATATGTGGGCTGGGATTTCCACACAAGTGTGTACAAGGCCACGAGGAAATGAGCCAGTGGTGGGAGGAGAATGGAAAGTGGGCCATAAACGGGGCCTTGCTTTCCCTATGTCAATACATTTCAGTGTGGAACTACAAGTATTCTCATACTCCTAAATTCAAATGACCTAAGTCATGATAAAAGTATATTTGTCAAGGTAAAAGTATAGAATATATTTTATTTAACAATTTGTTTGCTCAATAGTATTTAGAACTATGATATGTGGGCCTCCATTTACGCTCTTGTCCTGAGCCCAGAGCTACGTGGCAGGCCTGGAGGAAGAGATTCAGAAGTTGCTAGTTGGGGTGCTAATATGCTGAGAGGGCCAGTGGACTGCAAGATGTTGGGATTGAGATAAGGACCAAACAATATTTAGTCCTTGTGACCGGAGGCCAAGGCAGAGACCAGTTAGCAGGGGTGAAGGTAGAGAAGGAACAGTTATAGCAGCAGGAGCAGCAAATGTAGCAAAGAGAGAGGTCAACAGCCAACAACCATAGGCCACACAGCAGGAGACAGTTCAGCCACCTGACGAGAACTGGAGGAAGAAATGAAGATCGGACCCCTGCCTACACACACACTCCACGCAGATGACACTATGATATTAGATGAGCTCTTCCTGTACCCTGTAGGCTGGAGAAAAGACAAGGAAGTCTTTTGAGAGGTTAGAACAGTCTTCCTAAGGAGATTAAAGTATGAACTGAATAAGTTTAAATACTGAATATGAATGAATTTTTACCTCAAAGAGACTATTTTAAATAGGATGTGACTGAATAAACTACCTTACAGGTGCATAATTTATTGTTTTTTTTTTTTTTTTCCACTAGTGATCAAAGATTCAGAGGTGAGCTGAGGAAAAGCTGTGGAAAAGTATCACTGTTACATTTCTGCACATCTGATTAATTAATGCAGATAAACTGGTAATGCTCTGAAATATGCACTTATGGATAATTTCCCAGAGAAACTGGGTCTTAGTCAGGGTATGGTACAAGAGCAATGCCATGATTATATACCTTGGTAGTAAATAGCTCATTATATCCCAGCTGTAGGTGAAGGCCAACTTCAAAGGATTCAGAAACTCTATGTGACGGACACAGAAATATTTGAGACTCGCAAAGTTTGGAATACCCTGCTTTAGAGAGTAAAGTTGAAAGTGAAGGCTGCCTCCTACGAGTATTCTGCTAGTGACTATTATCTACAAGGTCTTGGACAACACTTGCTGCTTCCAGACTCGCTGGGAGCCAGGGGATGTGATAAGAGGAAAGATCCAAAGTCTTCAGGCAGAGAGAACAATGTCTTCTAGAAGAAGGTCTATTGCATTATTTGAACTGGATCTGATCAACAGGTAACCATTCTGAGCACTCAGCTACATGGTACTAGGGCATTAGAAACATCTGAAATTTTTGCCAAAATGGAATCTTTCTAGCTAATAGATCTGATTTCTTGACTCGATGATGTAAACCATAGAGGAAGGGAAAGTAACCTATAATTATGATTACTCGATTCTTTTCTTTTCCTCTTGAGATAGCTGAGGATGTCTATACTTTTACCTTGACAAATATACTTTTATCATGACTTAGGTCATTTGAGGATGTCAAGAAAAGGTGACTTGCTCCTACACTATTTCATGAAAGACCCTGAAAATTCAAAAACTTTAGAATCTAAATAGACTTACAAGCCCTAGGCACTGGGAATAAAAACAGCAATAAAAGAAACTCCCTGACATCACAGAGTTTACCTTCTAGTTGGAATGGCATATAATAAGTGCTTAATAAGTATTTTTTAAAGCATTGTGTTTATTATATACATATATAATATATACATGTGCTTATTTATATTATGTGTGTGCTTATATCTATATATATAAAACACACATATTCATAAAAATGAGTAAGATTGGGATTATTTTATCAGGAATCTGACAACTTCCATAACCACTCAGATACTGTGTAGAAAATACCTGTTTTCTGTGTGTGTGTTCCTTGCACGGATTCATTTTGTTCAGGGAAGGGACTATGAAAGTCTTCTATTCCGGGAAGAGTTTAGTTGGCCAGTATATAAGAACCTATGAGATCAATTCATAGCAACCCCACCATATGAAAACCTTTTCCTGAAAATGATGGAGACACTACAACCATTTCATTTTCATTTCAGGGGGAAAGTATGGCAATGTGAAAGGCACAAACATCAGGCTGGGGGAGAGTTGAGAAGGCACAAAATAGGTTTTGTAAAACACGGCATGGATTGCTAGTCAGATCTCGTTGAACAATTGCCAAGCAGCATGAGATCCCAATGAGGAGAGAGACCACATTTCACACGGTGGTGTGCTTTTCTCCAGCAGCACTCAACAAACTGGTTTTAGGGTGTTGGAGATGGATTATTGACTTGAGCTAGGGTTGAGATTTCACTGGGTAGATGCATTGCATCAGAAGTTCTAGAGGATAACAGGTCTGGCTTGACAGGAAGATGCTGGCTGATTGGGAGAAAATAATGGAATAGTCAAGGCAGGATAAGCCTATATTAGGTCAAAATTGGCAGAGTGGGAGTAAGAGATGGAAAGAGCTGGAATGGTAAGAGGTTTTGGTCTGTGAGTAGGATGCTAGTATTTAAGGTTTCAGACATGGAGTATTTCAGAATGATTTCAAGGGCTACTACATGGCCATGTGTGAAAGGTAGTTCAAGCAGAGAGGAAAGGGAAGATTAGGAGTTAAAGATGAAACTGTGAGGAAAATGTATTGGGAATATCACCTTAATGGCTGTTTAACTTACCCACGGTAATAGCAGAAGTTAAGAAGTTGACAAGTTGAAAGGCAATATGTGGTGCAGGTGCCCAAACTAAAGGTTAGTAAAAGGCACTAGCAAGGCAAAGAGCTAGTTGACATCAGCCCCAAAGGGTGGATTTTGACGTGTGGAGGAATAGTGGTTTAGAGTCAAAGCTTCAACGAGGGAAGGAGGAGATACCAGTACTCCTTCTCTTCATTAAGAGGTCTGCATGGGAAATGTTGGCCTTGGAGACTATTAGATTCCAGTTAAAGCAAGAAGGTGGTAGAAGCTGTCTGTGAAGAGGTTTACAGAGGCTTTTGTAACCTTACAAGGTTACAAAACTTGTAAGGTAAGGTTTACCTCATAAGAGGTTTACAAATCTTCTTCTGTCCGTGAAGAAGATTTGTGTCTTAGAAAGGGGACTGCAGAGGCCACAAACGAAAAAGGCAGAGAAATGGACAGGCAGAAGTAAAGTTTGGGACTGAGAGTAGGGGAGAGGGTAGATGGTCAAAGGGACTTGAATGTTGGGCAGGGACTGAGAATAAACAGGGATGTGAGGTCTGGTAGGATCAGCTGCTCTCCTGGTTCCAAGTGGAGCAGAGATACAAAGTGGTTTCCCACCAGTGTTGGCTCATGCCCCCGGGGTGTAGCCAGAGGCTTCATGATATTAGCAAATTGTGCTTTTTTTCAGCTCTCCAAATAGAACCTTGGTTGGAAGTACTTGCGTTGTCTCTGAAGAGATCCTAGTTCAGGCATACACAGATAAGAGTCAGTGTCCCTATGGGATGGGATAGTTCTAAACCTTCTCAAAAGCCAGCTGGGGCCTGAGTCTGTAGGCCTTTTGAAGAAATCCTAGCCAAGGATGAAGGGCTACATCTCATTTATCAACCCATCTTTTAAACTAATATCCTAGCTGCTCAAGTTTGTGACCAAGGCCCTTCCAAGGAGCTTCTTAACCACCTTGGTCAGCCCTTCTCATTTCTGAAGTCTGAGCTAAAACGTGGACTCCTTGGTTGAACTACTACCAACTTAATCACTTTAACTAAATTCAAAGGATACAGCCACAGAGAAAGCAACAGACGGGATTGTAAGTAATACTAACACAGACTATTGAGACCTCTGTTTAGATCCACACTTCCTCAGTTTTATTCCACACTAGGTTTTTTCTACTCAGGCTTGTGGAGGCGAACTTGGAACTTCAGGATGCAGGATTTTGGTTGGTAGGTGAAAGAGAAAGAGGGAGGGAGAGGGAGAAGGGGAGAGAGAGAAAGAGAGGGAGGGAGAGAGAGAGAGAGAGGGAGAGAGAGCTTAAGTGCAACTATAGAGAAGTGACCAAAGCTAGGAACCTGGAAGCCGTGAGTGTTCTGGATAAAAAAAACAATTCCTTTGTTCTGCAGGATAACTCAATTTGAAATAAATATACATGGATTTAAAATAATACATTAATTTAAATTCTCTAGGTGGAACTACTTTGTTGGAAATTTCCCTAAAAAAGCAAGAAATGATTTGCCTCTGCATCTAATCAGCCAATCAGACACCCCCATGCTGATTACTTAATGAACTGGAATTTTAATGCAAAAATTTGTGATTATCAACAATGCTTCTGGCCTCCTCCCCACGCCCCCCCAAACCCAAACACTTTGTGCTTATAATTCTTAACAAATTAGTTAATCTTTTCTTCAACCATATAACAGAATTTGTTAATCAAAACTGAATTCCCTGCCAAATATCTCAGAGAAGCTTGCAAAGCATGCAGTCAAGCAGGTAAGAACAAGTTGATGACTAACCAAGTAGTGTCTTTTCACTATCAAGAAGAAAATAATGCAGGTTGCTGTATGAAAATAAAATAAAAGGCTGGGGCCTGTTACAGAAGTCTCAAGACAAAGACTAAAGAAGGAAAGAAAGCCCACGGAATGGGCTTATACTATCTCCATGTGCTACTTTACCAAAATTCCAAGGGAGAATCTTCACAGTGGGAACACGGGTCCAATTTTGGCTGGCAAGCTGAGACAAAGTGAGCGGTTCTGGGTTGGACTTAGTGAGTTGTTATTGCTCTTTTCAAAATAAATAAGAGCCTTGATAGACTGGTATTCTAGGTTACTCTCAGAGCTCTTTGCTCTGACTTCCATCTCCTGGTTGGAACTCAAATGTGGAATAAAAGTGAAGAAGTGTAGATCTGAGCGGAAGTCAAAATAGTCTGTGGGCCTAAATTGCACGTGCATGAGATTATTTATGGAAGGGGCTTATGTTTGCCAAACAGATGTAATTTGTTTTCTAGTGACAGGGTATGTTAACTATATAATTGATTGTTTACAAAATCACATAGAAATTTTCATGAAGTGAATGAATCCTGTCTATGCCTCTTTTTAAAAGTAATATGCATGATTCTTTTATAATCCATGCATATTATTTAAAATGATTTTACCCTGCAAATGGCCCCTATTTCATGGAATTAGGGTGAGGAATCATTGAGCTGATAGACATAAGGAATGTGAAATTGTGCCTAGTTTCCAGAAGTACCCCACAAATACTAGGTATTATCATTATCACTCTAAATGGTAAATAATCCCCTTCTTACAAAAGAGGAGCTTGAATTTCAGAACATTTTAGCGACTTGCACAAGATACAAATTAAATCACCAGATTGAGAGTGCTGCCAGATCATACTGAAATTACCCGAACTATTGGCCTATTCCTAAATCTATTTCCAAACTCATAAATACAAAGCCATTATTGAAATAAACTCACATGTGGGTGGTCAGAATGGAACAAAATGTTGTCAAATCACATTTTACAGTAAATGCTACTGCAGCAGGAACAAAGTTTGAGACTTAGGCTGTTCATCCTCATAATTAGACCTCTCACTGATGTCTGGAGACTTCGCAAGAAGGATCCTCCGTGTCTGTTTGCATGAGCCACCAAAGAGCAGCAAGTGGAGGAACTCATTGCGAGAAAACAGAGATTCAAGGTGCACAAAACTGGTTCCATAGTTGGTTGTTGCCAGAGGAGAGGGAAAATTTCTGAGTAGCCTGGTGAATGGTGATCAGGCTGTCCTACAGATCAGACCTCCTCCAGCAATCATGTGTCCAAGGGAAGAGGAGAAAGGAGCAACAAAATCTCAGGATTAGAATAATGTCTATGAGATATTGAGAGTAAAGTCTAGACACACACTCAGTAGTAGAATATAGTGTCTATAATGTGTGCACTGAGCAGATGGGAGGATGTTTTTCCCGTTGGAAGAGGTAGCTGTAGAACAAGCTGGCATTTGGAAAAAAATAAGTAAGAGGAGCCTAGATACATCAAAAGGCCATCGGCAGAGGTCCTCCGAGCCCAGGGCAGGAAGCCACACCACTATGACAGCAATGCGGGAGCCCGGGTCCCGTGAAGTCCACATTCCAAGATGGAAGGGGAAATAGTAGATGCTTCACAGCAGGCAGGAGGGCTGCATTTAGGGGCACACACAAAATGGAAGCTTTCTTCACAAATTAGAGACATTTGAAAGGGATTGAAGTTTCTATAACTCAGTAGGTGAGAGATGAACCAAATTCTATTTAAACATTTTTATTATGATTCAAGTTTTTCCCATAGGTTGTGGATACACAAATTAATTCTTATATTAACTTATCGAGCAGAACTGTGTAGACACCATGGATAGGAAAGGGAATAAAATAATTCCAGTTCTTGTCCTCAGGGGCTTACAGTTTTGTGGAAGAAGGTAAGCTCCATGAGGGCAGGTAGTTTATCTATTTTGATTATTTTCAAACTCCAGGACTGAAAAGGAGTACCTGTGATGGAAAAAGTAATTATCACGTATTTATTGAACTAATTTTTAAATGACCTCAGTTAGTTTAATAAGATTTTAAAGAGTGATATTTATTGTACTCCAAGATATGTACCCAAGAGAATTGAAAACATAGGTCCACACAAAAATTTGCATACAAATGTTCATAGCAGCATTATTCATAATAGCTGAAAAGTAGAAACAACCCAAATATCCATCAATTGATGAATGGATAAATAAAATGTAGGCCTATATACATTGGAACATTATTCATACAACGGAACATTATTCAGCCATAAAAAGGAATGAAGTACTGATTCATGCTACAACATGGATGAACCTTGAAAACGTTGTGCTAAGTAAAGGAAACCAGTCACAAAAGACCAAATACCAAATTCCATATATATGATACGTCCAGAATAACCAAATCTATAAAGACAGAGTGTAGATTAGTGATTGCCAGGGGCTGGGGGGTGGGAATAGGGAGTGATTGCTAATGGGTATGGGGTTTCTTTTGGGGGTGATGGAAATGCTCTAAAATTTATTGTGGTATGGTTGCACAACTCCGTGAGTATACTAAAAATCATCGAATTGTACATTTTGAATGAATGAATTGCATGGTATGTGAATTATAAATTACATATAGATAAAGTGTGAGCATGAGAGAGTAATATCTGCAAGTTACTGTGGGAACACACAGAATGTATCACCACAAACCAAGGCAAAAGTAAATTATTTCTCACTTTAACCTTAATTCACCCTGTCATCTAGAGAATGTTTGAAATGATGCTCACAGAGATTTGCCGCAGATGCTAAATGAAAGAAAAATCTTGTTCAAAAACATTATATTTTCGGGGCTGGCCTCAGGGCCTAGTGGTTAAGTTTGGCATGCTCCACTTCAGTGGCTCAGGTTTGGTTCCCGGGTGCAGACCTACACCCCTCGTTGGTACCTATGCTGTGGTGGCGACTCACACACAAAATAGAGGAAGATTGGCAACAGACATTAGCTCGGGGCAAATCTTCCTCAGCAAAACAACAACAACAAAAGAAACTATGACATTTTCTCAAATTTTCCTTCCTCACATCTGGGGTGGTGTGGCCTTTATCTGCAGACTCAGTCCTGCCCCAGGATCTAAAACCAATCTTGATCTTGATCAGGGGACATTCATTGAACTCTAGTTCGATATTCCAAGGACTTAGCATCATTTCTACCTTTCTGCTGTTCTGGTCCTGATCTAGCGTTTGCATGTAAGCTGATTCTCGAGTCTACATCCCCAAGTTGCTCTTGCAGCTCTGGGCCCATGCCTTTTTATCTTATGCCTAAGCTCTCAGCCTAAGACCGAGTCTGTTTGGACTGAGGCCTTGCCTGGCTTCTCAGGGCTTTTCCAGTCATGAGGATCTAGTCCTTGACTGTGATTGGGTCCTGGACAGACTTCCCAGATGCCGACCCCCATTCAGGACTCCTTCTTGCCATACTCTGTAACATTATTGGACATTGGTGATGCTTGGCCAAATGTTCCACCTGTCTGTGGCTATCAAGACACAGCATTCCAGGGGTCTGGCTGGACTTCCTTCCACCACTGTTAAACCTGCCTTCTTCCTCTCAACTTCCTCAGTCCTGCAGCACAAGTTCCAGATCATCCCAGTGACACCAATCCTAGTACAACTAACTTTTTTCATACCTAGATACGTCGTCAGAATAACTTTGGTTTTGACAAATATTTATACTTTTGCATTCAATTTATCTTTTTCAGAGATTCAATAGATATACATTTATCAATTTAACTTTGAAGGCCTACTATATGAGAGATATTGTCGTGGTGCTGGATATACAAAGCTAAAAAGTAGAGCTCCTACTTGAAATGATAATGATGATGATGGTAACAACTAATATATTTGAGTATTCAATAAGTGCAGTTTCTAGACCAAGTGCAGAGCTTTGTTACCTCATTTATTTTTCACAACATACCCTATATTGTACAGTCTAATATTATCTGCGTTTTATTGAGACCCAGAGAGTAACATGCCCAGGATTCAAATCTTAGACTATCTAATTCTTAATACTAAGCTCTTAATCAGCATGTTATACTATCCAGAGAACTTAGATTCTAATAAGAATCCAAAATACTGTGCTCAGATATCACAACGCAATCTTAGATTAAGATAACATTTGGCCTTAGAATATCTGTTGAAAAAACCCTGAAGAGGCTTCCTACTCCCATTCCTAAGATGATCTATCAAGGGTCAAGAACTAGAGTTTCACAAGATAGGGGCAGAGACCAGAGGTAAGGTCAAGGGTGTTATTAGGGCAGGGAGGAGCAGCTGGGTCCTAGATGTCTAAATAGGCCCAGAGGTGCACAGTCCAGGGAGTTGAGGTTCAAAAATATGAGTGAGGACTCCAGTGGCTTAATCACAGGCCAGTCTGGACTACAGTATTTCTGCATCTAGACAGGGGGTCTGAGTAACAGACAAGGGAACCAAGGTTAATAATTAGCATGATGGTGAGCCAGGAGCTCTGCAATGTGAGTAACTTTTCAGAATTCCTTCCCAGTCCCAGTATGATCACAGAGAGGCAAGTCACAGGTAAAGACAGGCAGACCACCCGATTGGAGTAGAGAAGTGAAGGCAGCAAGTATTCTAACAAATCGTATATCTGTTACAATTTAATGTAACAGATTACATTTACATGGAGACTAACCTATGTCTGAAACCCGTAAATTGGATTCCCGTAAGTGATTCATTTTGACTTAACCAAAAAAGCAGGAAAAATAAACATCAAAAGAATGAGAAAAATCAGAAAAATGAACTAAAGCAACGTTAGGAATATCATAGAGTATTCAAAAGCAGAAATAGTAAGCAGTCTTGAAATTCATGCACAACAGTGTTTCTCTACTTTTGGTACAAAGTATTTTCCAAAGATGGCCACAATATCTTCTAATCCATGTGTTCTTATAGAGCCTTGCTACTCCTTCCTCAAGGGGCAGAGTCTAAGTCCCTTCTCTTGAATCTGGGTAAGCTTGTTATTTTCCTGTAACCAATAGATTGTGGCAGAAGTAATGTTGTGTAATTCACGAGGTTAGGTCACAAAAGGCAATGTGGCTTTCATTTTGTTAGCTGGAACACTCACTTCTTAGAGCCCTGAGAAGCCGTGTAAGGATACATACAACTGTCCTAAGATTGTCATGCTGGAAAGCTACATGTAGACACTCTGGTCAACAGTCCAGCTGAGCTCCGGACAACAGTCTACTTCAACTGCCAGCCCTGTGAGTGCACCATCTTGGACATCCAGGCCAGTTGAGCCTTCAGATGACTACAGTCATAACCAACATCTGGCTGCAATTTCATGAGAAACCCCAAGTGAGAACTGTCCAGCCAAGAGCTTACAAATTCCTGACTCACGAAATTGTGAGCAAAATAAAACAATCATTTTAATTTGCTAAATTTTGGGGTAACTGGTTATGCAGCCATAGTAACCTGAACATCACAGAAGAGAGAATAATCACTAAGTTTCCAAGACACATGGTTCCTCTCCTCTCATTTCAGCCACAGGATGATGGCTAAAACATGGCAGGAGAGATGCCAGTGTGGGGAGGAAGAGCCTGAGTCCCACAGGAGTTAGTTTAGGGTCACCAGTAAGATAATCGTCTGTAAAATCCATTTGCTATTCATGCTGTGACTAAGCTTTGTGAGATCTCCAAAATAGTTGATTAAAAAATGTTTTTCTCAAGGTCAATTTTTTCATCAAAACAAATATTCACTCCTTGACTTCAGTTCCAGAAGGCAAATAAACCTCCAAGATAGTAGCACGGAATTTGCTACAGCAAAATGATCAGTGAGTCAGCTGGGGTATATGTGTTTGTGCAACTACTCTCCTCCATAGCCACACGTTAGTGGAGACTACAGGAATGGGTGGCCAAAAGAAACCCTCTATTCTTTCTGCTTTGCTTATAAGTCTACTAATTATAAAAAAGACACCTTTAGAGTAATTGTTTTTAGACTATAAGTGGTTGTTCAGCAAGTTATAAATCAGGATTCTTAATTCTATTTCCTCTTCCCTTTCACCTATTCTCATGATTAGAATTTTTGCAAATGATGCACCTTCTCCCCGCCTCAACTTCTCTTCCAACTAAAGACTCCCATAAAGCATGCCATCTACAGAACTCTCAGGAGGAAAGAGAAGAACAACTTCAGCCATAACCTCCTAACCTCTTCAGCACACCGTCAGCCAGCAACCTCATTTGCCTTTTGGCATTTGGAGGGCTCTGGTGTATCCCTTGCCCTCAAAAATGCTATCAACATAATGAAAGTTGAGATGAAAATTAATCATTTAGTGAGCTTCCTCCTGCATCTGTTTTAAAACCTTCTGGGGCTGGGGGGAATCTGTGGAACCTTGAAAGTCTGTGCTGGGATTCCCGTTGGCTGTACTGTACTGGGAAACCTGAGAAAATCCATAAGAATTGGTTATTAGGAAGACATGAGATGATACTGTTCCTCAGCATTTGAGATCAAGAACCTCAAATTGAAACAGGTGTTCTGCCTCTAATTTCCCATAGCTCTCTGCCCATACTGCTGTCTTCCTACTTACCACCTTATATTTATACTTTATAGTTGGGCCCTTTCTCCTACTAGTTTGTAAGCTTCTTACACGTCTTAGTCTCCTTAGTGTCTAGAACTAGATCAGGATATAATAAGAACTTAATAGGCTTTTGATAAATAAATACCATTTTAACTTTAAAAAGAAAAAAAAGAGGTCATGAATCTAATGATGCTTGAGAAGTATATACCTGGGGGTCCATAGGGAGGCCCAATTATCTTATTATCTTTACACCAAGATTTGGTGTCACAGCCCTTTAGCTTCTTGTTTTTTTTTTTTTTTTTTTTGCTAAGGAAGATTGGCCCTGAGCTAACATCTGTGTCAATCTTCCTCTACTTTGTATGTGGGTCACCACCACATCATCGCTGCCAACAAGTGGTGTAGGTCCGTACCTGGGAACTGAACCCTGGGCCACCGAAGCGGAGCACACCCAACTTAACCACTAGGCCATGGGGCCAGCCCCCTCAGCCTTTTAGAATGTAATCAACTTGGATGTGTCTTCAAATCTCCTCACAAGAAAGAGATGGGATAAGAATAATGGTACCTGATATTTTATAGTACTTTTGTGTTTATCATATTGATTTTTACGGCAATCTTTTTAGAAACTATTTGGCAAAACTGATTATTGTCATTTTAAAGATTAAGAAACAAATTCAAGGAGGTAAAATTATTTGCCTAGTTACACAGGAATATAGTGACAGGGACAGAACAAAGATCTAGAATCCAGGACTCCTGTCCTAGTCCAATGTTCTTTCCACTATAGCCCACTGTAAAACTCTGGAAAGAGTGGAAATCACTGTCTACAATAAAAAAAAAATTCATTTTGGATCCTGATCAAAATTTGATGTTGTGGGTTTCTGCAATCCACCTTAGCTGAGAGGTAGTCATTTTTCATTTTGGGGCCAGCACTTCGGTAGCTGAGAGCAGTCTGTGCATTCATTTGAAATGAAGGATGGGAAGTTCCCTGAAAAGGTTTGAAGTCTTAATTCAATTGATATTGGCACAATAAACTCCAGGACGCATCCAAATCCATTACTAAGACTTCACATGCCAGCAGCTTTGCAAAACTAGATGTGAGATTGCAGCAAATTCTTTCTGCTGTGCGTTTTAAGGTAAAGAGATACATGTCTCTTTTCTTCACACGAGAACTGAAGGGTGTTTACTCAATGATGGTCTCCCTGTATGAATGGCACCATATGGAAAGGCAAAAACGAAATATCCAGCTCTTGCTTACCCTTGTAGTGTATATGGCAAGGTTTCCTGATTCTCCAGGCTGGAATGGGATGCATTCCATACGGATCTGGCAGTGGGCAATGGCGACTGGAAGATTCCATCATTCCATACTACCATGGGCACTCCACATTCTCATGGTCTTTGACCAAGAGTCATAAACATCAGGGAAAAAAAATCGGATTTTTGTTACTACTTTCTAAAGCCAATCTTTTGGAATTTGAGGACCTTTTAAACTAAATATTTTGGTCATAACTCTTTTTGCTAAATTTATGTAAATATAACCTAACTTTGACTCTCTTGTTACTTTTCCTCATAGTATTCTACAAGACCTAAGGTCCCTAGGGAGGGCTGAATACACTGTTTAAAGTCTTGTTTTTAGACATTCCAGAAAAGAGACATATGGGATAATGTTTCATCAAGATGAATATAGCTTCAAGTAACAAAAAACCTTGATTCAATTTCTTTAAACAATCAGGATAATATTTACCTCTTGTAGTAAGAAGCACAGAGATTGGGCACCTGTTGGGCATGATACAGTCAGGGCCCAGCTTTGAACTCTTCTATGATTTGGCTTCTGTTATGGCTGGCTCTTGTCAGGGTTTGAGATGGTTGTACCAGGTCTGGATGACATATCCAGACATAACAATGACCAGAGGCAGAAAAATGGGCCACCTTTCCCATGTATGGCTTTCAGGACGGAAAAGAAATTTCCTAGCATATGTCTGACTCATTAGCCAGATATATGTCACATGGCCATGTTTAAACCAATCATTGCCAAAAGTATTGGGACCATCATATTTGTCTTAGATCAATTAGGACTTGGAGTCAGTTTCCTTCAAGTATATGACTGCAGAGAAAGGCCGATATCTGGAGGAAGGAAGAAGTTGGTGCGGTGGGAATGGGAGAGATGAATTGAAATTGGTCAGGCGACCAACAGTGTTTGAGGCAAGGTTTCTTTAGAATATTTGATATCTTTTCATCCTTATAAATTCCAGCTGTGTCACTTCCTTTGTCATTCTTATTATTGTTTAGTATGAACTGTTCTAGGACTTGAAGATATTAAGATTAAAAAAGATGATATCTCTGTTCTAGAAGAAAACATAGTCTTTTCCATACTACTAAGAAAAGGTGACTGAAAAAAAAAAAGAAACTGTGAGAATGTCTATCTTCCAAAATGGAAAAAGCCTTAAGGATCTGCTGTTCCAGTAATTAGCAAAGGTAAATCACAACACTTCTATATAAAATAACAAGGGAACAAGAAATGAGTTTTACCTATTTTCATAAGTATATCATTTAGTATAAATGCAGCTGGATGGAGAGAAGAGAAGTTAACAATGATATTCCACTGGCCCCTTATGAGGTCTATGGTATTATAGGACTAAAGAGAGTTCATTTTTTTAATTGAAACCAAGATGAGTAATTATCTTCAATCTTGTTCTAAGAAGGTAGTAATTAGAGTGGATACCCACTCCTGCGTCAATACTCCCAGCTCACAACCTGATAGAACTCCCCAGCTTGATGTTAACAGAATAATAGAACAATATATTCCCAAGTCTTTGGGGAAGGCAAGAAGATGGTTGGGGATCTTACTCCTGTAATTTTTGCCTTCAGAGGATGGAAAGTACCGGTAATTTTAATAAGAGTTCCCCACTATTGGAACCTATAACCCCCTAGAGTACTTTAAGAAAGAAGAAAAGGCCTCATTAGTGGCTCCTTTCAATTCCCATATATTGAAGTTTAAAGATTCAAAATGATGGAAAATAACTCCCTACTCAAGTAATGGTTTAATCTGAAAGAAACACATTATTTAAAACAGAAATTCCCAATGATGCTAAACCATGGAAACAATTACTTAGAATACAGAGCAAGATGAAAAAGCAAGATAAAAGATAAATAAAAGAAAAGTTGAACATCAAACGTGTTTCTCAAAGTCGGAGAGATAAGGATGTATTATCTGGAAGATTAGTCAGGATTTTGTATTTTTATTGTTGGTGAAGAACAATGTTTAAAGGAAAGACCTCACTCTTTCTACAGGGCAGTATAGTGCTTGCATTCATGGATCAAAGTGGTTACACCAACTGTATGTACTAGCATAAGGTGTAGAAAATAACTTGATCCTTCATCGCGCCCATACAATAGGAGATATTAAAGACTCATGTTGAGAAGAAGATCATATGTAGGAGTCAGATTCGATTTTAAGAGCCAGAGTAGATATGTAATTATAACAGTTAAACTTTGAATCTCACAGGACATTGGAGCAGGAAAGACTTTAAATGTCATCTAGTTCAACTCTCAAATCCTTAAGCAGAGAAGACAATGAGAGATTTCACAGTGGCATATCATCTAGTTCATAGGTGACTCTGGTTCCCTATTTGTAAGACTTCCTGTGAAGGTCAATGTGAGACTTGGAGTGACAAAAGGTGGAAGGAATAAAATAAAAAATTGCTTCTGAGAAACACAATTGCATATCAGTTATGGTTTAGATTAAGAACTCTTAACACAGAGTTAGCATGGAGGACTTAGCGTTTATAACCACATGCACAGAAATTTTAAAGCCTTCACTGGCTCAAAGAATATATAGATAACTATGTCTTTTTTAAATGCTTTAGCAACAGGATCAGGAAGCTTGTTGAGTCTTGGTAAAAGCACCAACTCTATTTCCATTTTCATTCCTCTTCCAATTTTATGTAAAAGGTACATTTTCATTAGAGGAATTAGGTAGTTAATTCTCTTGGAAAGATTCAGCTGTCACTGAGTAATACAATCTTTTCCTGCCCTCCTCACCCAGGCTGCTGGTGACTGGACTCCAGCTAAGAATGGCTCTCATTTGCTGGGACACTTTGGGCTGCAGTGACAGCTGACAGGGGAGTAGCAACAGCTAAGGTGTCAAGCCATCCTTTCCCCAATTCCATTTGCTTTGGGAACGTGCTAACTTGAAAGTCCATAAGGGTCATTTAAGAACAAGTATTAGTAGATAGCATAGGTTTCTGTTCCTCTAAATAGTCCACTTAAGGGGGAAAATAATGTTTATTTTTTATTTAAGACCATTGTATTTAAGTGACTTTATGATCAGTGAGACAAAATAACTTGGTGCATGTATCATCTTGATGTTCAAGCAACCAAAAGAAATAAGTCAATTGACAAATGTTCTCAACACCATACCTAAGGGAGGGTGGCTACATTTTTTTCTTTCTAAAGGATCCCAAAATACTAGCTTGATAGCAGATGTAACAAAAAATAGATTAGATTTCCAGGGTATGTAGGACCGTTTTCTAAAAAATAAAAAAATCATTTACCCACCAACATTCCCTTTTGATCTTAGACGTGATCATGTGCATAGGAGGGGTTGGGTAATATTCACAAACCAACAGTGTATAAAGCACGTTGAAATGAGTTAAGCACCATGGGGAATCAAAACTGTATATGACATGGTTCCTACTTTCAAGGATCTGCCTAACTTATTGGGAAGACAGTTATATCTAAGTATCATGTCACGAAATATTACCCCAGTTGATAACAATTTTTACCTCAGTAAAATGATGATTTTTCCATTTCAGAGACATAGTATGGTTTGCTAGGATGAGCGCTTGCCTTGGAATCAAATGCCTCGGTCCACACCCAAACACTGGCCCTTACTAGCTACACAACTTCTCTGTATTCCCTTTCCTCATCTATAGGAAGGTTGAACTAGATTATTTCCAAGTTCAAACATTCAGCAATTTATGATCTCTTCAGAATACGTGCTATGTTTGTATAGTGGTTTACAATGCAGCTAACAGGTAAAATGAGTAAATTATTAAAAATAGTACCCAAGACAGGTGAATTTAGGTTAACAAAAGAAATTCTATGTTCTAAAAATGTTTTAACAACGATTTGGAATAAAAATGTCTTTGCCAATTGCCTTCCACTAATGTAATAAGGGCATTTATAAATGAATACATTTTTATTATGTTTAAATAAGACAAATTGAACTTCTATATGATGCCACTATTTACACATGAAGGTGTTCGCTCTTTGGTTTATCCTACTGACTTCTGCCAATCCCCTAAGTGGTGATAACTGAAGGCTAGGTTATCTCGCCATCCTTGCTTTGGGGCAATCAGCCATCACAAAACAACTCCTGGTAATAAACATTAGAAGGAGAGGCCTGCAAACAGCTCCAGAATGATAAATAAGGATATCATTTTCCAAATAGGAAACAGGAGGAGGTTAATTTAAAATAAACTGCTATGAGGTTTCTTACAGAGTTATCATCACCTGCCTTTCAAAATAAGAGCGGTCATTACATGTGAATGCAATTGTTCATCAGAACATCTTGTTTACTCGGCTGATTGTTCTCCCCAGGTACAGTGCTTTTCAACAGGTCAATCAGCAGTTTTAATTGGCTTTCATGACTATTTAACAGGATAATTTGGTCAAATGGCACATGTTATATAAATTGCCCTCCCTCTGTTTCCCCATCACAAACACACACACTCAAGAGTTTCATGCAGACCTGTTGTCACATTCTGGCTCTCCCACTTTTCTGGAAAGTTGGGCAAGTTATTTCAATTTTTGCGTCTCATCTTCCTTATCTATGGAGTAAATGTAATAATACCTACTCAGTAACTTACTGTGAGGACAAATTGTGTTAATGTGAAAGACAAACCCCTAGTGTTGTGACCAGACCCTAACAGGCACCAAATAAATGGTGGTTACTACCATCCTAACCTACAAGAAGACTCAGGACCCTGAGTGTCTTGAAAAGGCAATGTTGCATGTCTACGTTCTTTTTTTTTTTTTTTAAGATTTTATTTATTTATTTTTTCCCCCCAAAGCCCCAGTAGATAGTTGTATGTCATAGCTGCACATCTTTCGAGTTGCTGTATGTGGGACACGGCCTCAGCATGGCCGGAGAAGTGGTGCGTCGGTGCGCGCCCAGGATCCGAACCCGGGCCGCCAGCAGCAGAATGCGCGCACTTAACCACTAAGCCACGGGGCCGGCCACCTGTCTATGTTCTTTTTAAAGAATAAATACTGGTATGTCTTTATATATAGAATGCATGCATTACTGAAAAGTGAGGGGTAAGCAATCTTCTCTCTGCATAAAAATGTGTATTTTACTACTTTGTGTCTTAGCTCAGGCTGCCATAACAAAAATACCATAGGCTGAATGACTTATAAACAACAGAAATCTATTTCCCACAGTTATTTAGGGTGAGAAGTCCAAGATCAAAGCGTCAGCAGATTCTGTATCTGGTGAGAGCCCGCTTCCTGGTTCATAGATGGCTGTCTTCTCACTGTGTCCTCACGTGGCAGAAGGCGTGAGGGAGCTCTCCGGGGTCTCTTTTGTAAGACCACTAATCCCATTCATGAGGGCCCCACTCTTATGACCTACTCACTTCCCAAAGGCGCCACTTCCTAGTACAATCACATTTGGAGTTAGGATTTCAACATATGAATTTGGGGGGGATATAAATATTCAGTCTATAGCATTTAGTTATGTTATAAAATGGGAAGAATATTCTTTTGGCTGGGAGAGGGAATCAGCTCTAACTTTGACTCATCTCTCTGGTAGAACAGTTCCATCTGGTAGCTCACAGCTGACATTTGGTTGGGTTTTTTGTTGACTTCATGGGATACAATGAAGAAAAAACACAGGGTGGTGGGAGTGGGGAACACCTATGAGTGAGGTTGGAGCAGGTTGTTGTAGCAGAGAAGTAATAGGGGAGAACAAATAACAAGGAACTGGAGTCCTTTAGGGGCCAGCAATCAAAGCTCACTACGCCCAGTATAGGCAAGGCATGAACTCTGGAATATGGTTGTTCAGGGGATGCAAAATGAAGAAGAGCAGGAGACTTCCATGAGTCACTTCACATATACAGAGTTGAGACACTTCAGATAGGACGCCCAATTGTCTGATTTTTCCAGGGTGGAGGGGTTTTCTAGGATATGGGACTTTCAGTCCTAAAACTGAAACTGTTCCAGGCACCTAGTTCAGGCTCATTGATAGTAGAGAGCAAAGGAGATAGAGAATCTGGCTACTTTGTGATAAACTAAATATAAAATTCACAATATTCACAGTGCTAGCCTGTGTGTAACATAATACCAAACTGGAATTTATTTTTAGGATACCAAGATAAGGTGCCACACAAATTTTTAAAAATTGTTTTAAAATATATTCTATCTATAGCATGTATTAGCTGATTTTATTTATTTATTTTTAAATCTAGCTCATGAGTAAGAAAATGAAAATATTGTTAATAATAAGCAAACAAAAAGATTCCTAAATAATAATAAATCTAGTTTACAGCTAACACCTTAATGCCATTATTAAAATCAAATAGTTTTCAAATGCTCTTAATTTGTATGTGTTAAAATCTCTCAAATTTCAAACATTTTTAGCTTTTTTAAAAAATAACACGACAAATGAAAAATTTCTGACTTTTTGATGAACAAAACGTTGATTTACAGAAGAGGAACTATATTTCACATGTTTATGTGCCATCAAAATATTCAACATTAATTACAGGTTTATTTACACTTTTCAAAAACCAATATGTATGCTATTCAGAATCTGTATGCTATCAAGTCTCTGTTGCACAAAGCAATGAGACAGCTAATTAATAATGTACTTTTGTAGCACATTAAGTTTTTATGTCAAATTTTAAATTGTGGGATTTGATTTAGATATTAATCTGCATCCTTTTTTATTAGAGAAAACGCATCACATGTACACGTTTCTCAAGATGTAGAAGGATACCCAGGTGCTAAAGAAATAAATCTTTGGACAACAAGTTATTAAGGTGAAAGAAAACCTTGGCATTTTCCAATAGCCCATCTATTGGAACTAATGTCAGTCTGTAGTGATCCCGAGTGGTATCAGAAAGATGCAGATCAAGTAAGATAATAAATACTCAGCCCCTAGCCCAGAGCCTGCATGGAGTGAACTCAATAAATATTAGTGGCATGATAATTTAACAACTCTTCTCAATCAACTAGCCTGTGGATCCATGATACTACTAGCTTATCCTCCTAATTATTATTAATTCCATCACCTTTTAGCAAGTAGATCAGAAATGTAAATAGTAGAAGGAAGAGAAGGCAAAACTAAAAATCTGTGAATTTTATTAATTATTAGCAATCCCATAAAGGCAGAGAGGGATTAGGGTCACCCTAAAGGTTAAAATCATGACTAAAAGAGTTTTTTATGAACCTCTCAATGCCATTCTTTACTCCTTGAGCACTTTTTAATCAAGAACTGACTGCAGTGGCATTTTTGATTTTAAGAAACGTTGAGAAAAGTATAAGGTGTGTGTGGTTTTCTGCTTCACTTGGTTGTCAAGAGAATTGCAATAAAACAACCATTTAAAATTGAGAAATGGAGCAGTAGGCCCTACTCTGAAGAACATAGTACTTTCAATGTTTCATAAATGTTATGAGTCACAGGAGCAGCTACCCAAGGGGCTCCTATCTTGAAGACTGAAAAATTATGGGCAAAAGGAACTAGAAAAATAAAAAGACTAGGACCACCCATCCTCCTATGATGGCTTTCTCTCTGTGTTCTAAATCAGTGCTTCTCAAACTTCAATGTGCATACAAATTGCCTGGGGATCATGTTAAAATGCACATGCTGATTCTCTAAACCTGCGCAGTAGCCTGAGATTCTGCATTTTTAACAAGTTCCCAAGTAATGCTGGTAGTCCAAGGACTACACTTTGAATAGCAGGCTTCAATATTACTTCCATTTTAATGCTCCTTATGCTTATGGTGACCGTGCATCCTGTACTTTTCAGGAAAGCCTGTTTTATTAATATTTCATTATTTTCAGCAAAGTCAATTAGTTAACTAAGTTATTAATTTTTATAGTTTGGGGAGGCTGTTCGTATAAAAGATTTCTCTTATCAGAAAACATCATGTCCAACTAGATTATCTTAGCTTGGGGTTTAGGAAATAGACATAATCATGAGTGACCTAGCCCACATTTCTCTTTTTTTGAGACTTTCCTTCTTATTCCAGTCCCTTTTTTTGCATCTGCATAACAATTTGGCTAGAACAAAGAAATCATTATTTTCTACTAGTCAAGGCAAAATGAGTCATCCTTGAAGGAAGAACTGCTGGGACGGGCCAGAGCCTTGGGTTAGGTATTACAGCTGGGAAGGAGAGAGAATTTGACTTAGGAAACTTTCTTGATGGTCATTCCTGTCTTCCTTTGCTATCAAAAAATAAATTGAAGAAAATCTCTTCTCTGGTCTCCAGGCTCCAAGCTCTAAATCTTGGTCTAATGCATTGATGAAATTTTACTGTGCTCAGGAGAATAGAGTTGTTTTCTTGCTCTGTCATCTGCTAGCTGTTTGACGTGGGTCAAACTACTTTACTTCACCTTACTGAGCTTCCGTTTTCTTGTGCTTTTATTTTTTTAATGGGGGAATGAGGTTAGGAAAGCAACCAAATGCCATCTCAACTCTTCTCCCTCTTTAAAAAGAAAATGTGTCCCATAAGGATTATCAGAAACCAGGATTATCCAGGTCATATTTGGATTCCTGATACTAATACCTTAAAAGTTGCAATAATATGGGAGCCAGCCTGGTGGCATAGTGGTTAAGTTCGTGTGCTCCACTTTGGCTGCTCGGGTTTCATGGGTTTGGATCCCAGGCGTGGACCTACATCACTCATCAAGCTATGGTGTGGCAGCGTCCCACATCCAAAATGGAGGAAGATTGGCACAGATGTTAGCTCAGGGCCAAAAAAAAAAAAAGTTGCAATAATATGCCTCTATTTAGAATTAACTCTTAGACTGAATGCTACTGTTGGAACTTGCTTTAGCACTCTTGACCTCAAAGTTCATCTCAACAATGAGATGGAGTGTTTTTTAGTATGATGACTAAAGTCTCAATTTTTAAACTCCAAATCACTGAGATAGGGATGTGAAACTAAAATAATACTCGCTACCTCATTAAAAGAGGAGAACAGAAATTACATGAGCATACATGTTGGTCTGGTTTCTCCAAGACCTGAGTAACTGTTCAATAAATGAATAAATGAATGAATGAATAAAATCGTGGACAAGTTCTGGAAAGCTTGTAACAGAAGATAAAGAAAGTTCTTGGTACCTAAATTGAAATAGAAGTACTATAAACTGTCTCTAGCATTTAAATTCTCCTTTGAATTCATACTTTTTTTTTTAAGTGACAGTGTATTAAAGTTTTAGAAAAATTCAAATTCTAGGCAGGAACACAACATATTATTATGCAAAACATATAAATTAAACATTTACAAACTACCTCTAGAAAGCATCTTCATGCAAGTTTATTTAAAGTGTATGTTGAAGAGAAGAAATGTTGATACGAAACACCCCAGTGAGCCACAAAAATACCTGAATCCCTTAACTCCATAATCATTCTCAAATAACAGTACTCAGAGGGGAAACCACAATCCTGCACAAATGCAACATTTTCCCTCCCCATATCCCACCAAATTCATGGATTCAGACTGAGGATTTCAGGTCACAATCATTTAAAAAAAGTGCATGAGGACCTGTCCTTGTGAGTCTCCCACAGCATCATGAAATGTGGATCTCTGTGTGTTTGATTATAGGTCAAAGACTTCATTCCAGGAAGCAATTAAAAGCTATTTTAGCTTTGAAGTTTTTAAAATGCAAAAGAAAATCCAAGAAACGAAATTTGGTTGATGATTCTATTGCCTTTTCTAACACTGATTTCCAGATGAGAATTGCTAAAATGTGTTGTTTTCAGAAGTCCTAATTAGAGGACCATCCTTAATAGCTGCATCTACTAGACACCAAACAATATCTGGTGAAGGAATTCCACAGAACATGTAAGCTTTGAAATTGGTGTCTCAATGGGGAAAAGCTTTCTATCAAGTAACTTTACCTTTATTCTATATTTGAAAAGGAGTTTTCCAAGCAAAACCATATGGATTGTGCTCAGTGGACTACATAGATAATTTGTCACTCTCTCTCATATCAACTATGCTCTTTTCATCCATAAGCTCAGTTCCTAGATAAGAAAGAAAATATTCTTTGTTAAAAAATATGGAGAGGTAAGGAGGCCAGCCTGGTGGTGCAGCGGTTAAGTGTGCGCAAGCTACTTCAGCCGCCTGGGGTTCGCAGGTTCGGATCCCGGGCATGCACTGATGCACCACTTGATAAACCATGCTGTGGCAGCGTCCCATATAAAATAGAGGAAGATGGGCAAGGATGTTATCCCAGGGCCAATCTTCCTCAGCAAAAAGAGGAGGATTATTATTGGATGTTAGCTCAGGGCTGATCTTCCTCACAAAAATAAATAAATAAAAATATGGAGATATTTGTCTTGAGTGGAATCTCATTTTGTAGGCTATCCAAGGGAGAAAAGATGAATTCTACCAACACTAACTTTAGTCTTAACATATTTTTAGTCACTTAGTTTTCTAAAATCGTTTAGTGCAGCAATCTTTTTCATACAATGTCACATGCTTAATCTTACTAACATAACAACATTACTAGATAGAAGGAATACATAGAGAATTTAGTTATTCCTTTACTGTCCATGAATTAATAATAGAAGCATTATTTTTCTCCATGCATTTCTAGTGAGTGAAAACTGACAATCTTTTCCAAACACAGATTCCAGTAACTCAGAACCATGATGAGACTGAAGAATTTAAAATATTTCCTACATTTAAAAACTGCTCTTTTGGGCCGGCCCCGTGGCTTAGCGGTTAAGTGCGCGCGCTCTGCTACTGGTGGCCCGGTTCCGGGCGCACACTGACGCACCGCTTCTCCGGCCATGCTGAGGCCGTGTCCCACATACAGTAACTAGAAGGACGTGCAACTATGACATACAACTATGTACTGGGGCTTTGCGGGGGAAAAAAAAAGGAGGAGGATTGGCAATAGATGTTAGCTTAGAGCTGGTCTTCCTCAGCAAAAAGAGGAGGATTAGCATGGATGTTAGCTCAGGGCTGATCTTCCTCACAAAAAAAATAAATAAATAAATAAAATAAAATAAAAACTGCTCTTTCAAAAAGGCTGCCCTGTTGAAGAAATTCAAGATAGTCATAAATGCTCAAATGTAGCCTTTAAAGAAAAAAAATCTGAGGAATATAATAAATCATCTGAATTTTTGTTTGTTTTACCATGCAGCTATAATTCTCCTCTTGCTCCGTGAACTTTCTGCTACTCAGAATTCTATCGGTAAAAACTCTTTATTAACCAAAACTTATGTACTCCACCCCACCTCCTGCCTTGTTCACAATGTTATAGCACAATATTTAATAATAGCCCTCAAATGAAAACGAGGGCCTGGAAGATTATGAATTACTTTCTGAAATATCAAGAAGTTAATTTAACTCTTAGATTATCTGCCTTACTTAGGTTAATTCTCCGTTTGCTAAGATATTCGAGAAAACAGAATATCCAAATCTCAATCACTCTAATAAAATTTGCCCTGTTTGTAGTTGATACATAAAAAATGTGAAGAAAATTCACAGAATTATAGAAAAGATACCTAAAATCAAGTGGACAGATAACAATATAAATGTTAGTAGGTCTCTCAACCTGTGCATAGAATTTATTAATTTAGATAATTATAAATTATTTAATTTATGAAAATTAAATGAGAATTAGGAGACTAAAAAGTTAAAACCTAGAAACAAAAGGGGTCTGGAGAATGAATCCAATCCTCTCGTTTTCAGATGAGAAAATCAAAGCCCAGAGGTTAAGTGATTAGGCTGGGACTAATATCCAAGTCTGATTTCCTATTCAATGTGTTTTCCAGGGCCGGCACCGTGGCTTAGCGGTTAAGTGCACGCGCTCCGCTGCTGGTGGCCTGGGTTCGGATCCCGGGAACGCACCAACGCACTGCTTCTCTGGCCATGCTGAGGCCGCGTCTCACATACAGCAACTAGAAGGATGTGCAGCTATGACATACAACTATCTACTGGGGCTTTGGGGGGGAAATAAATAAATAAAATTATTAAAAAAAAAGTGTTTTCCATAACAGAACAAAAATATATATATATATATAGAAAATGTAGGCTATAGGTAGGGGCAGAGGGAATTACATATAGAGATGGGCAAGGATGAAGGCTACTAGCATTCAAAGAGTCTCTTATTAAGTGTCAAGCATTGTTTGAGACATTTTTACGTGTTTCTCATAGCACCCCTGTGAGGAAGGCTTGGTTTAGAGATAAAGAAACCTGAAGCTCAGAGAGGTCATCCTGACCCCAGGTTTTATGCATTGCCACCGTGTTTGCCCCAGACACAGAGTAATCCTATTTCTCTGGCCATTTGTTGACTTCTTAACGGTCTATTAACTCACACACCCATCCAACAAGTGTATACAGAGCCTCTCCTTTGCGTTAAAACCCCCCTGGGAGTTGGGTGTGCAGTGATGTACAAAAGAGGGAGGCTTGAGCCCTCCCTCAAGGAGCCATGGGCCAAGAGCCGACTTTACTATTTCCCAGCCCAACAA
Organism: Diceros bicornis minor; assembly: GCF_020826845.1. Classification (NCBI taxonomy): domain Eukaryota; kingdom Metazoa; phylum Chordata; class Mammalia; order Perissodactyla; family Rhinocerotidae; genus Diceros; species Diceros bicornis. The sequence goes on from NC_080766.1 coordinate 17,518,895, forward strand.
TGTCCCTTTCACTCGTCATCAGGGCTGGGAATCCCCACTTCAAACCACTTTTTGGAAACTCTGATAATGATCAGATCCTCAATAAAATCATTTGAGAGCTTAAGATGAGCCGTTCGTGTTCTACTTCTTCTCTGAAAAATTATTAATGCAAATGATTTCAATAACAATTGGCAAACACATTTTACACAGTGGTTTTCCACCGTATGGAAACACCAAATTTCAGAATTACTTCAGGATTAAATATGTTCTTGAAATTTTGCATTTTTATGGGATCCATTAGTTCAAATACACTGGAATTTAAGTATAGTGCAACATTTTTTTAAGTTGGGTTTATTTTTGGATTGTATTCAATAGACGTCAATTAGGAAAAAAGTGATTATAAAATGTAGACCATAGGAATCACATTACATCAAAGTGACAGTATAATGCCTGACACACCAATTCTGAAAATGTAAACCATTCTTATATCATACATGGTATATATTGTGCAAATAAAATTAGACAGCACTTGAAAGAATGAATAGGCTTGGTATATGGTTTTGTCCAGGCATTTTATGAATATTCACTGTCAAACTCACATACATAACTTGGTTTTGTGTTTGAAAACAGTGCTAATCCTTCTATCACCAATCAGGCATGTATATGTGCAGCTCAGCTAAGAATGATGCAGGTCAGAGAGGCTGTCTACATTGCCTAGATGAGATTTCCCTTGATTTGCAGCCACAGCTGCTAATAGCCAAGCATACAGCTATTTTCAACCACTCCACTTAAGATTCACATTCTTCTCTGCTCTGGTACTTTAAAAAGCACCAGGATGCTTGCCTGCCTCTACTGTGTCCTGGCAGGCCATCGTTCTACAGACTGATTTTAATTTGATCTTAAGCATGTCATCACAAGTTCGTGGGAGAGTCATCTAAAATCTCCAGAAACGTGATGACTGTGTTCTTGAAGCACACACATGGGTTGTCATGGAAAAGATTATAGATCACTTTGAAGAATTAACACTGACTCAGAGTAACGATAAATCCCAAGAAGATGTGCACCTCCAAATAACAAAGATTCTCCGTGGTATGGCAGAGATGAAAAGTGCCTCCCATCAACACTGTCCCATGACGCACTGACAGGGAAGCACAATGATACCTCAATTCACAAATCCTCTGGAAAAAAACATGATGTGGGGAAAGTTGGCCTGGGTCGAGGAAAGTTCCTGAGTCAGTGCTTTCATGGCAGCTGAACCAGCTCAAGCATTTCTCCCGTGAAGCTTTCCTCCCGTAAAGCCTTCCTTGACCCACAAAGAAGAGTTGATCCCTTCCTCCTATACCTTTACTTAGACATGCCCCTATTATTGCACAAACTTATGTCCTCCTCCTGTACTAGACTCTTAGCTCTTTGAAGGCAGGATCTGTTTCTTTGAATCCCTAGCACATTGTATAGTGCATGGAATACGATTTTTGTTGATTGAACATGGATGAATGGATGGATGAATAGATGGATGGATGGATGGATGGATGGATGGATGGATGGATGGATGGAGGGGAAGGAAGAACTAAGACTCAGACTCAAGTGGAGTTTTGGCTGGGCTTGGTCCTGCTGAACTAGAGCCAACTTACCCACCGCTCCTATAGTTGAGTCAACTTTTAGAGTAAAAAGGAGGGAAGCAATTTCTGAGTGATAGCCATATGACATCTATGCCACTTGATGGGAAGATCTATTGAGAGGAGAGGAAGCATCCTCCATTTTAACCAAGGTTCTTGGGGATCAACGCCCTTCCTGGTATGAGGAGAAAAGAAGAGATTATTTCTCTGTTGAGATCCAGTGATGTCAGCAAACAGGAATGGTCTAAAAAAGAATAGGAGCCTTGAAATTTGACACACTTGGGGACCAACCAGAATTTAGCCAATTACTTATTAGTTGGATGATTTTGGACAAGTTGTTTGGTCTCACTGAATCCCTGGTTCTTCATCTATAAACTGAAAATCATAATATCAACTAAGTGGGGCAGTTGCAAGAATTCAGAAGAGCATACATAGAGTGCCTGGCACAGAGAGGCAGCCAAAAAATATTTTTATTTACAATCATTATGTTTACATTTATATTATTTTTAGTTGTATAGTGAAGTTTTTGATGTTAATATTGTTGAAAAGTATTCTCTTGGTTAATTGAGACTTACCTGTAGGAACAAAAATTTTTGTTTAAATGAGATATTTATTTATTTAGTGCCTACCATCAGGCACAATGTTGTGTGAAGAGGGCCTATATATTTTTTGGAAACTGTCAGATAAAGTGAGATGGCCACAAAAAAGGTCCATATCTGCAGGACTGAGCTACACACCTCCAAATAAGAAGGCTTTACTTGAGCCAGCCCTGATTGCCTAATGGTTAAAGTTCAGCACTCTCACTGCTTCAGTGGCCCAGGTGCACTTTCTGGTCACAGAACCACACCACTCACCTGTCAGTTGCCATGCTGTGGCAGTGGCTCACATAGAGGAACCAGAAAGACTTACAACTAAGATATACAACCATGCACTGGGGCTTTGGGGAGGAAACAGAAAAAGAGGAAGATTGGTAACAGATGTTAGCTCATGGCGACTCTTGCCCTGAAAAAAAAAAAAGAAGGCTTTACTTGATAGGTAGGGACAATGCATTTAATGGTGACATGCACACATATGTACATACATAAGAAGGAGTTCATAGTTGCTGTGGGTTTAAAGAATAGTGTTCAAGTATTCTGCTGATTTTAATCTTCTATAATTACAAAAGGCCAAAAATGGACTCAGAGTGTCTCTGAGTTGATTACCACCTTCTGAGTGTTAGCACTCGGTCCTTAAGATGTTAATCTTTTCTTTCTTCAGAACATGAAAAATTGGCCTCAAGAATAAACAAGTGACCTAAGAGCAGTGTGCCTGTGAGTCACTCTGAAGGTTGCTGAACAATTCACAGGCTGTTGTAGCTACCAGGTCCCCATGTCCCACACTCAACTGTTTGACTCTGTCCTCTCCCTCCTTCCTGCCTTGCCTTCAGATGACCCTCATCCTAGAAGATGACAGACACAGCAGAGAGACCCCTGACTGTTCATGTCTTGGGACGCTCCTCCTGAGCCCACCCGCCCTCACTCCCCTGAAGTGCCCAGTTTTCTACAATTGTCTTCTCATCTCCACGTTCCAATCTGCTTTCACAATTTTTCCAGAACCCTAATCTCAGTCAGGCATTAACATATTTGATGATTAAAATGATTTAAAATAAGGTCTGGATGACAGGATATATTTGTATGATTTAAGCAGTCTATTTAATTTACATAGAAATCATCTAATAAGACTTAAGCACTTGAATCTGGGGGTCTTCCCCAACTTATCCATTTCCTGGTCCATAAGAAGAGCAGGGGCCGGCAGCCTGCTTCCCTATTGCAGACCTACATTAAGGTGAGTTTAAAAATAAGTGAATTTGTTGGATGTCTGGGAGAAATAATATTAGAGTATAAAATCTAATGGAGATAAGCTTTTAGCTAGGGAGGAAATTATCTTTGAAAAGGGATTATACAAATTCAATTCTTAATTAGTTGAATGAAGTCATTCTTAAGTGAGAATCCTTACCTAAATTATGAAATAGGTTGTCTCAAATCTTTTCTTTTTTTTTTGGTGAGGAAGATTAGCCCTGAGCTAACACCTGTTGTAAATCCTCCTCTTTTTGCTGAGGACGATTGGCCCTGGGCTAACATCCGTGCCAATATTTCTCTACTTTATACGTGGGATGCCTGCCACAGAATGACTTGATAAGCAGCGTGTTGGTCCATGCCTGGGATCTGAACTGGCAAACCCCAGGCCACCAAAGCAGAGCACGCAAACTTAACCACTATGCCACTGGGCTGACCCTCAAATCATTTTTTGATCAGACTATATAAATAATATGTAAAATGATAGAGTATACAGCATGCAGTTTGAAAGTATTGATTAGGGTGGATTGTACTGCCCCTCCTCCAAGTAGATTTACACTGAACTCTGAGGGTAACCGGAGATTGGCTTGGAAGCGACCCGTGAAAGAAATGGAAACTTGTTACTATGAAAGGGCTACAATTGTGATTCCAAAGAAGAAAAGTTTGAATAGTTTCCAGCAATTCTTAGAAGAAAACAGAACAGGGATTATAATCTTAAAACCTACTGGGATGGGACACAGGACTGAAGTAAAGAGATGGAAAAGTATACTTTTCAAAAAGGAATTCTTTAAAAACCCGCAAACTGAGAGGAAAGCACCTTAGAGAATATTTGAAGTAAAAAGAACAGACTACAGATGTTATAATTGTGGAAGCATATTATGGGCCCCCTGGACAGATTAAGGATACAGAAGTTATCTCAACAACCATTTCAGAGATTGGATAGAGGAGTGAGAGATGACGTGAGCTAGCCATATAGATGCTGAAAGTCTCACCATCTAAGAACAGAGCAAGAGAAAGTTCTTGGTTCTATAACTTTCAAACTAAGTCTATCCACAAGGAAAATGCCACTACTTCATTCATTCATTCATTTATTCAGTGAATACCTACTGCGTGCCCAAGAACTGGGAAGGTAAAAATAAATAAGAAAAAGCCTCTGAAATTTAAATTAACATGACAAAATATTGTGGCAAGTGCACAAATAGAGGTATGCAACAAGTGGCGTACGAGAGCTCTGCAGGGCGGAGTCTATGAAGGAGGCCACAGGAACGATGTCACAGAAGAAGGTACAGCTAGGTTGGGATCCGTAAGACAGCTCAGCCAGGGACAGAGGTGCGAAGGAAGAGTGTTCTGCTCAGGAGGAAGAGCACATCTAGGAAACACAAGTTTGGTATGGCTGGAACATCTTAAAGATGGGGTCTGGTTAGAGGTGTGGCTGAAGAGGACAGCACGTTGAATTTGGGAAAGTGAAGCTAGTCCAGTGCATTAAGGAAAATGTAACATAATCAGATTTGAATTTTAAGAGGTTCACATTGACTCTAGTGTGGAAAATATATTAGAGGAGAGCAGGACTATAGGTGGTTAGTCATATTGACTTCATTTTCTTCTTGGCAAAGTTGCAAAATTGCTAGATCAGGGAAGTCCAATAGATAAAATGTTTTTAGATTTCATCATGGCACTTGATGAGCTCTCTTGTCAAGAAGTTCTAGAAATATGTATGGGATTATAGTACAATTAAGTAGATTAATCACTAGGTCTCAACCTACTTTTCCAGTCGTATCTTCCCTTGCTGCTCTACATTTTCCCACACTCCAGTCATTAAAGTCCTTGCTGATCCCTGTACACACCCTGTGTGTTCCAACCTCATTGCCTTTGTTCGCGATGTTCTCTTTCATCTCCTAACTGTTGAAACTCGTCCATTGTTCACTAGGCCACCTTCCTCATACGTGTTTTTGTATCTGTCTTATGATCTTTGCCTTACTCTATCTTGCATTACAGTCATTTGAGTGATTATCCAATACTCCCTACCACATTTTAACGTACTTGACGGTAGGAACTTTTTCACATTCCTCGGCATAATGATAATGATGCTTATAACAATACCACCAACAATGTCTTCAGTGCTTTTCTGCCAGACACTATAGAAAACCCTTTGAACACCTCTTTGTCTAATTTACTTCCAAGTGGCAGCTGAATGTACTAGTTAAAAGCAAAACTATTGCAGTCACCAGACCCAGGTTAGCTCGTGGCTGTAACACTTATTGTGTGTGTGACTTGGGGCAAGATATTTAACCTCTCTGAGCTTAAATTTTGTCATCTGTAAACTCTTAAGGTTATTTTGATGATTGAAAATTATTGTTTAAAAGCCACTTAGCACAGTGCTTAATGCACAGCAAATGCTCAGAATACTAACAATCTCTTTGAAATCACTGCTAAGGCCATTACACAGATACTAGGGAACCACAAAGATGCACGCGGACCCCTCTCAGGGAGCTCACAATTTAGAGGAGACCAGAATTGTGTAATTTTGATAAATACTCATACCAAATCTAGAAAAATGTGAAAACATCAAATAAACAGTACAAACATTTCACATTCATCTTGATGTTACAGGAAATACTACATAATAGTTAGATCATTTTTCTAATATGGCACACTTAGATTACCTTCATATTAACACATTCATATTTTACACAAAACATTTTAATTACCCATAAAAGTTTTTTTTTTAATGATGGGAAAAAAATCACCCTGGGAATATATCAAGGAAGAAAGGAAAGAAAGATGTTAAGAATTTTTTTAAAGCTTTTTGGTGTCATTTTTCAAGTACACTTTTCAGCTGTTAACTTCCTCCTCTTCAAATAAGACATGACCAGTAACTGCCATCTAGCCCAGAGAGGGAAGAAAAGGCTCAGGACCCTGAGATTTCAGCTGCGGCGGGATATGATGTGCTGGGTTATGTATCTGCTTTGCCCCGCAGCTCCTCTCCGTCCTTTACCAGGCTGCTCTCACCCTGGGAGGATGACCTGTATGAACTGCATCCACAAGCTCTCTTGTCTTTAGGCTTCTGGTTGGGTTCCACCAATGGGAGGCACCATCAGGAGACAGCTGTTTCAGGGAGAGTGAGTTGAGTTATTTATCCCCCCAACTCTTTATCTGCTAAACTATGGGTTGTCTACAGCTCCCATCAGAGCCTGGTGCTCTTTTCTATATCTACATTTATAGCTGCCCCACTTTCTTTTGCCGTTTCAGCCTCAGGGGTGGCAAATCTAGCCTCCTCAGTATTTCTCTGTCTCTTGTTGATTTCTTTTTGCCGTGTCTACACTTTTGTAAATTGCTCTGTCTTTAAACTCTGCTCAATTACTTTGCCTGAATGCGCCACCTGGGACATTGTTGGTATCCTGCCTGACTCTCTTGGTTTCTAGTTCAGTACTTCTTTTTTTTTTTTTTTTTAAAGATTTTATTTATTTATTTTTCCCCCAAAGCCCCAGTAGATAGTTGTCTGTCATAGCTGCACATCCTTCTAGTTGCTGTATGTGGGACGCGGCCTCAGCATGGCCAGAGGAGCGGCGCTTTGGTGCGCACCCGGGACCCGAACCCGGGCCGCCGGCAGCGGAGTGCGCACACCTAACCACCAAGCCACGGGGCCGGCCCTAGTTCAGTACTTCTTTGCCCACACTATGCTGGGTGAAAGTATGGAGCTAAAAGAAGGATTGCTTTTACAGGAATGGGTTTTATTCCTTTATTCAAAAATCATATTTTCTTGGAAATATTTTGATAGGTAAGAATTGACTGCAGTTTCAGTCTCTTTTGTGACGACATTGCAATTTCTTTGTAGAACGGTTCAGAACAAGATTAGAATTTTTCCTGAGTGAATTGCTAATAGAACCACATCCTTTTCCTAGCTCTTGTCCTTCCTCTGAGGAAAATGAAAAGAGGTTATTCTATGTGGTATTGGAGCCACGAAACAATGAGATCAACTCACAAATAAATGCATCTTAAGAGTAAACCAGGAGTCCGTGAATGCAAAATTTCAACTATAACATAGCACAAAGAGAGGGAAGTCTGAAAGAAAAAAGCCAATGGGGATGAATTTTCTTTTCCTATTCTATACCTATAATAGCTTTTTTTTTAATACAAGTAATGAAAGAATAGGTGGGGAGAAAAAAAAAGAATAGGTGGGAAGATAAGACACGCATGCCTGGTGCTGAAGAAAAGACTGTTTGTACCTAGTACATTGTAGAAATTGTTCAAGAACAGTTCAACCATGTAAAAATATGACCCTGTAATACTGCCAAGGTCAATCAGACCCACAGTTATTGACTTAGAAAGGGCAGGATTTACCGGATGCCATTGCTCAGAGCCTGCTAGTTTATACCCCCACTTATTAGCATTTGGAGGATACCTTTGAATCCTGAGAACTTAATTGTATGGAAACTATTATATAAAACTCATACTTTTGTTTTTTCCTGGTGGATAAGACTTTAAAGAGACACCGTAAAAATCTAAAGTGGCCACCCACTCTATCACAGCACCATATTTTCATTATTTGAGTAACAGTTATTGCTATCTATTTTTCTTGCTTACATATTTATTTGGTTTGGTTTTACTTCCCTAACAGAATTTAAGCCCCATAAGAACAGACATCATGCTTTTTATTCACTGCTTGTTGAATAAATTAATTAAATATTGACTCAAATAATAATCTGTAGAGACGTACCCATTAAACTTCAAATCTATATACCTCTAAACAATTATCCTGTACATGCTAGAATACAAGTAAAAAAATATGTTGAAGAGTATGTTTATTGTTATCTCATTTATGCAAAAGAATAAAACAGGTTTGTTTGTTTGTTTTGGAAAAGAACACTTTACAAGTGTGTATTAAATGTTGAAAAAACTACATGTATATAAAAAAATTTTTCAAGTCTAAAAGTTTTTTAAATCACCAAGGTGTAATCAATTTTTCCTTCCAGAGAATCAAGTTTGGGAGGTTTTACTTTTTTTTTTTGGTGAGGAAGATTGGCCCTGAGCTAACATCTCTTGCCAATCTTCCTCTTTTTGCTTGAGGAAGATGGTCCCTGGGCTAACATCAGTGCCAGTCTTCCTCTATTTTGTATGTGGGACGCTGCCGCAGCATGGCTTGATGAGCAGTGTGTAGGTCTGCACCCGGGATCCGAACCTGTGAACCCTGGGCCACCAAATTGGAGCACACAAACCCCATCACTACACCACCGGGCCGGCCCCAGATTTACATTTTTCAGACTTCTGTATTATTTGATTTCCTTACAAGGAAAGGGCATTACTTTTATAATTTATTTAGAAAAATAAATAAAATCATGAGATCAAATCTTGTAATATAGTGATTTTGGAGACAACTATTGGACCAAGTTAGATCTGAATTTATAACAAATAATGATTTTGGTTTCTCTCTCTGTGTTTCCGTTGCCAGAGTAATGAAATCCCTCCCAAATTTCAGCTCCTATCCCCAATCCGTCCCAAAAATATATTTTGCAACCACCTTTTTACCCATGACCATCCACCCTATTAAGATTTTTCTGCCCAATAACATTTCTAGGCTGAGCCAACTTTCAGATTATAGTAGATAGTAAAGGAGAAGAGAAGCAATCCTGGGGGACAAGATTAAAAAGATTGATGATGCTTGGGAGAGGGAGGTTGGGGAAAAGGGAGAAGAGCTCTAAAATGGTCTCTTCTGCTTCTTACTTTCCCCCAAAAGCAGAACACTTAAACGTCTCTTTTTACACAGATTCAGGCAATATGCATCAGAGCTAGAAATACTGGAATATCAAGTATCCCCAAGTCTGAGCTGGCATTTAGCCTACTAGCCCATGAACTCCCTCACTGGGTACATCCTGAAGCCTTCTTGGAGGTTGCAGGTCATAAATGTGCATGATTAATTGCTTGTGTTGAAACCAAAAATAATGTTATTTCCAGAACATTCAGACTAGAGGGTGAAGCAAGATCCCAGCGGATGACATGAGAAATCTCTGTTAGGGAGCCTGACAAGTGATGGCTGAAGAAAGATTGAGCTCACTGGGGCAGCCTAATAAACATTACGTAGGTAGAATAACAAAGGGATAAGACTAGACAAGAAGAATTTGTTACCGATTGTGAAAGGCATCTAATAAATTAAAGAGGACACAGGCTATGGGACAGTGACTTAGGTAAAACAGAAGAGGAATATGTAAAACAATTGTCAAGAGAAGTTCACAACTCAGTTTCTAAGTAAAATTAACCCACTGAGATGGGAGTGCAGCAGCAGCACGGCGTCTTCCCTATATATAGATACTTATAGGTACCTACCGCCTGTGGGGAAGAACAAATGGTTTGTTATTTCCCGCTTCTGGTTTATAAACTACAATTGCCTCCCTTGGGATTGTAACTGTGTGTATACAAAAACTTGCACTAAATATATTGCAGAAGTTCTGCCCAGAATCAAGTAAAGAGAGCTCAGTGTTGGCTTCAATTGAGGCCGTACACTCTTAAAGACCTCACAACTAGCAGATCAAATATCAGAAAATACGGTTTAAGATTTCTTTGAATATCCAAATTCTTCTTTAGCAAATGAGATTATATGTTATTTCTGTCTATCTATCTATCTATCTATCTATCTATCTATCTATCTATCTATCCATCCATCTGTCATCTATCATATCCTAGATCTTTTTATATAGCCATAGCTAGAGATGTGTCTAACTAATATGAACTGCTCCACAAATCCTGGTACAAAGACAGTCACTTAGTCACTTTTTATTCATTTTCCATTAATTGCTGTGGGATCCACACGCCTTCTTAACTGGAGGCCTAGTTTTTTTGTCTTGAGGTTCTCTGCCTTTCCCTGACCCACCAACTCCCTACCAGTCCTAAGAGGGGTAATTCTGGCTACTACCAAGTAGAGAGAGAAAGGGAGGCAGATCAGTGCTCTGCTGCTACTGCTGCTGCTTCTCACTGCTGAAGACCACCCTGCTCATTTGGATCAGTGATTGCTAGTCCAGAGTGCTGCAGCATCTAAGGTTGGCCAAAGATGGTCCATGTTTGGAGCCACAGCAGTTGCTGTTATACCCATACAGACAGTTTCTAAACGCAAGCTAGTTCCAAGGAGCTGGGACAGATCCAGTCCTGGTGAGTACTAACTCCTGGGCTCTGGACCCCCACCCTTTTTCCTCCTCAGTGACATACCCAAGGGAGGAGTAGCTGATCTTGACCTCTTTCCCCACACTTTCCAGATGTATCCTATGCCCACCTCTCAGGTGAGCAACACTCAGTGATGTAGCCAAGTGCTACATCCTTCTAAGGGAGGTTTCCAAGCAATTCCAAGATACTGTATTTCTACCTTTTTAAACCAGGCTACTCTCTGTGACTCCAAGATGATTTTTCATCCTGGCCTAAATTATAATGTCTCTGACACTTCTCTCTCTAAAGAAAAGAAAAAACACAAATTTTACTTCTGATTGGTCACTGCTGGGTCGACCACCCCTGTACACATGTAGCTTCTGCTTTCAAAATTATACATAGTTGTGGCAAGGTACAAACCACTATCTTTAGATGTCTTAAAACCTCAGGGCTTCATGATTCTCTGCAAAGCAGAACTTTGTACTCATAAGGACTCTTTTGGATGTAAATGACAGAAATCTCACAGCACCAAGTAAAAGCAAAAAGTGAATTTCACCTAAATGAAAATTCATCTCAAATCGGCACAAGTTGGTTTTTGTTTAAGTATTGACCTAAGGTTCTTGCCATGTGTCAGGAAAGGTTGTCATCCCACACCCTTATAGGATATGATCCAAAAGAAAGAGAAAACAGTCTTACTCCCAATTCCCATGTATTGAATTGCACGAGTGCTCTGCTGGGCCCTGCTTGGGTCACACATGCAACCTGCAAATCATTGTGAATATGTGAATGGGGTTCCATGATCAGCCAAGTCTGATTATGATTCCCCTTTGGGTGGAGGCAAGTCATGATTGGCAGTCCACACTGTCACAGAAATACATGGAAAGAGGAGAAACATTTTCCCAGTGACAAAAGAAAAGCTGGGTTAAAAACAGCCTGCGAAGAGGGTATTACATTGAGTCTACTTAAGCCTGCTATTGGCGGAGTTTACAAGGTTCTATTGTGAGCCGTAGTCCTGTAGGTCGCTTTATCAGGCAAGCAAGTGAGCACAAAAGATTCCATACAAACCTTTGACCTCATGTCCACAGGTTTGAACTGAGTCTTTGGGGTTCACCTGCAGACTTGTTTGATAAAATGTGCTGTCACAGATGCAAATTGGAATGTCAGGTATAGCCTTATTGGCTTTCGTGCCAGAGCACAGGATCTGAAAAGTCATTTGTTCTGCAATCTTTTAGAAGGACAGAGGCCAGGTAATATGATCTTCTTCTACAGTGGTATTGCTGGAAAGAGGACTGGACTTTTGTTCTAGTTCATGCTAATATGTACTTGTGGCTGAGGGCAATTTATTTCACCTCTTTAGAACTTGGTTTTCTAATGCGCTAAATGAGGTGGTTATGCCGGTTGATCGCCAACATTTTTGATCTTTCACCTATGAATTTCAAAGGTTTAACTTTTTTTTATTGGTTTTCATCTGAGACATGGGCTGGAAAAGATGAGACCATTGTAAGAGGCCAGTAAAAGTCATTATATTAAACAATTTTGGAAAGGATACCTAAAGATAAGTGAAAGACAGATGACTATCTTTTATTTTCTTTTAATTTCTCTGAAAAAGGTGTAAACTCCAATGCCATTCTTTGCTTTTGAATTTTTTAAACAATCACTTATTTATTTTGAGTATTTAAGAAAGACTTTAAGAAATTACAATGAAGCAACTTCAAAAATAAATTAGAAAAAGAGACAAGAGTTACAAGCAAATGCAATGACCTTGTTTTGACCCTGGCTTGAACAAAACAGCAGTAAAATATATGTTTTGCACAATTGTGGGAAATTTGAATATAGCTTAACTATTAGATGGTATTAAGGAATTATAATTATTATAATTTTCTTTAATGTGATAATAATATCATTATTATTGTAAATTGTGGGAGAAAGTGGGAAATTGTCCTTATTTTTCGGCAATGTATACTTAGGGTTATATGTCATGATATCTATGATTCACCCACAAATACTTGAGCAAAAGAAAAAATATATAAATCAAATGTGACAAAATATTAGCAATGATAAATCTTGATGAAGGTTCTATTTTTATTCCATTTACTGTTCTCTCAGCTTTTGTGTAAGCTTGAAAATTTTCAAAAAAACTAATTGGAGACAATTGATTGTCCTTTAAAGTTTCAAGCTGTGCCTACCTTACATCTTTATTTCAAATACAGTTCAAGTTTTTGGTTTTCCTGGGTAAAACAGAACTTAAATGTTTTTAAGTAAGCTACAATATGGCAACTGGATTTTCAATGTTAGCAATGTGAATTATAAGATAGTAAAGTGGCAGCCTATTTCCTATGGAATAATGGCCTTAAATAGAATCTTTAGTATTATATACACATAGACACCTGAATCCTTGTAGCTTTTGCTAATTGGGTTGATGAGGCCAAATGGTATGGTGGTTTATGTATTGCGACTCTGAGGCCAGTTACCTGAGTTGGGATCCTCCTTGCCCTGCAACTAAGTACTTGTGCGACCTTGAGTAAGTTACTTAACACCCTATGCATCAGTTTCCTCAGCTGCAAAATAAAGACAAATGTTATCACCCATACGGTGGGGTCTTTTGAATATTAGGAGTATAATTAATGCACTTAGCACAGTTCTTGGCACTTAATGTGTTAATTATTATTTATATATTTTGCTATAGAAAATCCAGAAAAGGTCAATGTCAATGCTAAGGGAGAGAAATACTTTTGCACTTCAGGTGACGTAATTTGTTCAAGAGATGGTCCTGCTCTAGGGTGAATAGCACTGAGATAGGGATTTTTAAAAACAGACAGGGCAGCATGACACTGTGGCATCTCTTCTATGTTAGTAATTTCCGATACCAAGTAGCTTAGTTAAGGTCATCTCAAAATGCTAGAAAACTAGCATCTGAGAAAATAAATTTCTCAAGAGTCTCTAAAAATAACCACATTTTCCCAACAACTTCAGGCTGGAAATATATCCGATAGATACTTCATGGTACTTGGCAGACATATTAAAGTGATTGTGTGATTGTTATTACAAAATATCCTGCAGTCATTTATAACCAAGTAAGACTCCTTCATTAGCTTATGTACCTATTATAAGTGCTTACCGAAAACCAAGGACTTGATCTCTTTGTATTATGTGAGATTCCCATTATCTATGACCTTGCAAAATTAAGTATTGCCCAAGAATATGAAAAAAGAAATTCTTTTCAATGGAGGTACACAAATATACTTTTTCTTTCTGGACCTTATTATGAAAATTTAATGCTATTCAAATTTATCTAATAAAACTTGAGAGAAACTGCCAAAGACTTGGGTTTCGTTTTTGTGGTCAGTCTTTATTTAATAATGACACCTGCATTTCACCTAAAGTAAATCTTTTCCTTATTAGAAAGGTAAGTAGTGGATGACTTCTTTATTGACTCTTCCCAGAGGTCTTTGAGTCCTGCCATCTCAAAATCCTCTGCCAAACACAATCCTATGTACATCACAAAGAGATATTTAAAATAATTTGTATAATTGATATCACTGTATTGCCAGAATCCAGGGAAAGAAATTCATTAGTGCCTTGGAGCAACTGCAAGAGGTTAACCTCTAAACCAGTCCTTCAAATCCTTTTGTCAAGGAGGAACCAGGTAAAAGAGACTAAATGACTTGGACTTGAGTCTGTTATCCCTCTGAATTCAACTTAAATGGGGGAAATGTTCCTCTCAAGGAGCTGTTGGTCCCTTTTGGAAACAGGGTCATTTCAGTTCAGGTCCTGTCACTCTCTTTGCAAACAAGTCCTACTGCAGTGTGGCACAAAATAGAAGCTGTTCAGGCAGGCCCAGTCAGGGAAGAAATGGATTCTAGGCTCCTTTTGGTCCCAGGGACTCAGGATCTGGTTGGGGTGAAGGTGACGGCCCTTTAACTATGCGTGACACAGCTATGCTAAGGGTGAAGCAGAGGTCTTGATTCCATCTTTGAAATTGTCAACTTGAGCATTTTTTTTATAAACAGTACCGGGTTAAATAAACATGTATACTAGAGCTTCCTAGTAAGAGAAAGTCATTTTGATAACATGATTAATAAATCTTACTTATCATTGTCAACTATCACTATCACTCTCTTCCAACCATTTTTAAGTTTTTAATTTTCTGCCCAAGTTTCAGCACTAAGAAAAGTACCCAAATCTTGAAAGTGTCTGTTCAACGCTGCAGGTAGAGTAGGACACAGGTATGTCCCCAAATCATTGGGTATTTTGCTCTCTTTTTTCCAGCTCCTTGTGATAACATCATTTTGAACCATCACTACTTACAATATCTACATACTTACAAAAAATACCTATAATACCTATACAGTTACATGCTTACAAATAAATGTTGTTATTATTCTTGGCCGATTGTGAATTTGTGCCATTTCTTCAATTTCTTTAGGCTCCTTTATTCTTAATGAATGTGTTTTTAATTGTCTTTTACTGTCTTCTTCAATTCTAGCTCCACCTGGCTACTGAACAAATTTGCAAACTTAGTGAAAATGTGCAACAGCCCTGGTTTCAGATCAGCCCTCACCTGTGGCTGCCTACCCCTGTGAGGTTGCATTCTCGCAAGCATTTGTTGAACTCTCCAAGAGCCCTGCAAGGAACGTGACTGCTTACTACACTCTGCAGTGGTGGAGCAGGCAAATTCAGACACAGCAGATGTCTGCTCAGAAGACAGCTGGAAACAACCACGTCTAAAAGAATCAGCGGTCAGAGCAGGGCGGCACTGTTGTGTGTAAACAGCATCTCTGAGATGCTTGGACAGTGACACGAGCAGTCCCAGGCTCAACCTGTCCTCAAAATAGCAGTGAAGACACTTCACTTCTAGTCTTGCCCATGTAGAATGAGAATCACAGATTTTTAGGACTGAAAAGCCCCTTGGAGTTCATGTCACAACCTTCTTGTTTTGCACACTAACAACAAAAACAAAAACCTGAGACCAGAAGAGATATGGAGAAGTGTGATATTTATAATTGTCACATATGCATGCGTGGATGTATAACTACGTCCTTTAGGGATTCATGTAAATCTATGTATTATTTTATTGTGCTTAAGCTAGTAGATTTGTTTCCTTCCAAAGAGTTAACTCTACATATCAACAAAATTTCATAGGATTTAGCCTTAGATATAGAAGTAAATATTTGGATCCACCCTTAATCCAAATACACCCTCAGGATGAATGACATCACAAATTATGTGCTTACTCCATGCCAGCCTTTTTTTGGGACCAGGCACTGAAGCTGCAAAGAGAAAGGCATGATGATCTAAAGATGTTTGTAGTCTAGTGTCAAAAACAAATATGTGATCAAATAATTAAGAGACATTACAAAAGTGCCTTATGGGAGAGTTATGTAAAATGCAATATTAGCTTATGAAAAAGGAACCACTTAATAGATGGGTAGAAAATCAAGTAAGACTCTGAAGAAAAACTCATATTTAAGTTAAGTCTCTATAGCAACATTTGAATCCTGGAGAAGGGAGCAGAAAGATGAAGTGAGGGTAAGAAAGGAGGGTTCAGAGAGAGAATTTCAGGCAAGAAGGAAGGGTGCTGTATTTAATGTGAGTCGGCACCTAAGAGCCACCATTTTCTCTCTCTGATTCTTCTAGTTTATCATCTAATGTAGCCAAAATTTGTATTAACAGACTCTGTTATAAGGGTCTCCTATGGAGCAATCTGCATGAACTTCAAGATTCCATTTTCCTTCATTCTTAAAGACCCCTATATCTTTTTTTTTTAAAGGTTTATATTTTTTTCCCCCAAAGCCCCAGTAGATAGTTGTATGTCATAGTTGCACATCCTTCTAGTTGCAGTATGTGGGACTCGGACTCAGCATGGCCGGAGAAGCAGTGCAATGGTGCGCGCCCAGGATCCGAACCCGGGACGCCAGTAGCAGAGTGTGTGCACTTAACCGCTAAGCCACGGGGCTGGCCCAAGACCCCTATATCTTATTTCTTGGTTTTATTTGTGTTCTTTGTGATTGAGATTGTCAGAAATATGACCCTAGGATGGACAAGAGGCACTGTGGGTTGGAGGTGATCCAACAAGGAACAGCTGGTGTTAATTCTTAAACTAGGGGGGACATTGGGAGACTGCAAATTCACAAAAATAGTTCAGAGAAGAAAGATTTTCACTGTGACCTCAGATTAAGAGTAACCAAGAAACAAGACATTCACAAAAAATAAAATAGAAAGAAATAAATCATGCATTGTCAAAATTCAAGTTTTTAGGAGTCAAAGACATCCAAGTTGAGACAATAAGATATCATTATTTGCCTACAAAATGACTGGGCTTTAAAAAACAAAAGGGTGAAAAAAAATAGATACTGTCATTTATTTCTGTTGGGAGTAAAATTGATACGAACGTCCTAGAAGGTAATTTCTCTCTCCCTATTTTATATATTTATATATATATATAAATATATATATAAAATATAAAGTATATATATAATATAAAGTATATATATACATACACACACATACACATATACATGCATATATGTACATATATTTTAAAATAAAATATGTATTACATAAATATATATATTTGCCAAATTACCTTTTATAAGCCCACAGGTCCTCATCCCAAGAAGGTAATGTGTATGCACCTAGACTATGATATAAAGATGTTTATGGCAGAGACGTTTATTTAAACCAAAAAAATGGAATAAATCTAAATATTTAATAATAAGATATACTTCAAAAGTCTTATGATATGTCCTTATAATGGAATACTACATAGCCATTAAAAATGATGTTCTTCTAGAAATCATAAGGATTAAAATAGCACACATAAAGTACTTAGAACAGTGCCTGGCACCTCATAAATGCTCATTCAATGTTGACTTTTTCATTATTATTATTATTATTAACATATCTTACGACGTAGAGAAATGTTCCTATATGTAAAATGAAAAAAGTTACAAAACAGTATGTAAATTATGATATTAATTTAAAAAATACATATATATGTATATACATTTATATACATATATGCATATATACATGTGTGTGTGTGTATATATATATATTTATTTACATATGCACTTAGCGAAAAGATGGAGAGTGTATTAGTTTGCTGGGGCTGCCATAACAAAGTACCACAGACTGGGTGGCTTAAACAGCAGATATTTGTTGTTTCACAGTTATAGAGGCTAGAGGTCCAAAATCAAGGTGTCAGCAAGATTTGTTCCTTCTGAGGGCCACGAAGGAATGATCTGTTCCAGGCCTCTCTCCTTGGCTTGTAGATGGCTGTCTTCTGCCTCTGTCTCCTCACATCATCTTCCCTCTATGCATGTCTCTGTGTCCAAATTTCCCCCATTTTAAGGACACTAGTCATGTTGGATTAGGGCCCACCCTAATGACCTCACTTTAACTTAATTATCTCTGTAAAGACCCTATCTCCAAATGAGGGCACACTCTGAGGTATTGGGAGTTAGGACTTCAGCATGAGAATTTTGGGGGGATACAATTCAACCTATAACAGAGTGTACATATATCAGTATTTTTAGAATTAAGTATGACATTTATTTTACTCTTTTTGCTTACCTGTTATTTTCTATAATGGACTACTACCATTAGTGAAATTTTAAAACGTTATTTTTTTAAAATCCCAATCTCAGAAAGCCAGATGCCTTGTTTACAATTTAAACAAAAATACTTTTAATTCCTTCCATATTTCTCTATTTATTTTCAATATCACTTCGATTTCTACTGTTTAGGACTAAGCATAGGGCTTCTAAACTGAAACTCTGGATATTTAGATTACATATGCTATATATGCTGTATGTGCTATAGAGTTCAAGGTTATTATTTTTCTTTGGAGTTGCTATTTCATTGTGAATCCCTGAACTGCACTGATTTAGGGTAAAATAGAATGATTATGTAGCTTTCAAGTACTGTCGTTTGGAGGGATGCTTACTCCCTTGCCAGTTTCAGAGCTGGTCAAATCTAAAGCCCATATTGCACACTTTTCCTGAATGTGATTAAGGAATGTAATTCCTGATTAAGTAGGAATCCTGTATGTTGAAAAAGTTATAGCAGAGGTAAACATGTTTTATACAATAGGTAGGCTTCTGAGTAACCAATCGTTGTTATAGAAATCAGGTTATACTTAATTGCAACCGGGTGACTTGTACTTTTGTAAAATAAAGAATGAATATATAAAGCAACAAAGTGGTAATTAATTCATACATATTTTTTAAACTTTAGTGCTGAATTGGACTTTTTGGAAGTCAAAGGTGTGCCTTGCTTGTAATCATAAAATTGCTGAAATTAGGATATGCTACACAGAGGTAAAAAATTTACATAAGAAAAACTTACACTCAAAAATTGTTTTGAAATCTATTGTTTGAAAGTGCTAGTCATTTGACTTTCATTGATCAGTTATGGGTGGGGTGTTCTGCAAATTAATTCATTGTCTATAGCCAATATATGTCATCCACATATTATGTTAGGTGGTTTGCATGGTTAATGTTTTATCAGCCATAATTATTGATCCTGTTTCATGAAATAAATTAGATACAAAAAAATAAATCAGGTTCGTGGTGATGCTATAGAATTGCAAAAATAATTACTGAAGAAGGGTTGGTGGCTAATACCTTGGAGGGTGAGAAAATTGTTACTCATTATGTTAAGTAATGTCTTATATCAGCATGTAAATAACTTGAGTGATTGCTTGGAAAGAAAACTGTTCCAAAGAGAAAATTAATGTATCTGATTTGTTTATTTATTCATCTAATTTAGGGCGGAAAGATTTTTGGACTGATACTAAATATGAAAATGTGTCACTAAAATTTATTAGTGCTTAGAGCTAGGGACCTTACCTATAAATATAGATTTAAATAGTTGCATGCTTGGTTATCTCTGATAAGTTAAATCAGATAAGATATTTAATATATAATTCTCCACTGTATGTTGGAAGAGATTCTACCCATCTCTCTGTCTGTCAGCTGCAGCTTGGATGGGAAATTAAAAGTTAATTTTGTCTTTGTCCTTTTGTCTTTTTCTTATCAGCAGTGCCCGGGAGGCATGGTAAAGTATGTTGAAAGTGACCTTCAGTTTACTCATATCATCTTGACACAGGTGAGCCAGGCTCTACACTTGTAATTTTCATTATTAGCCACAAGAAGAGGAGCTTCTCTCAGGAAATACACATCATCCAAAAATGTATAGGTATTTTATATCTCGTGTGTGATTGCTTAAAAAAGACTGCAGGGGTCGAAAATCAATAGAAAAGGTGTTGTGTGAAAGAGAAAATTATAGCCGAGAATGCCACCATGCAGAGGGTAAGTGATTCACCCAAGGTTAGTAGCAGAACTTTCTTCTAGGGGCACAATCAAAACTAGAACCCAGGGGTCCTGGCTTCCCTGATTCCATCCTGCCTGGAAAAACAAATGAGCTTCCTTTTTCAAATGGCACAAGATAAAGTGGTTTAGGCTCTGCATATCCACATGTCAGCATGTCATATTATTTCTTTACCTCTGCCCTATTCGTATTTTTGTCTCAACTGAAGCAGAAGGCATTGCTTATAAGGAAACAAAATGGCTCCATGTCAACTTTCTCCCTGTGAATTATTTTTATGAGCATACCAACCAAGGGCATATCTAAAACACATGATTGCTTTTGGCGTCTAACAAACTCTTCTCTTTTTCCCCCCATTTTATGGAGAAAAAACTTTTTCTGGTCATTCTTCTCAGATGGGGTCCTTGAAACTTCTGTAATGTGTAATATTAATACATCAACTAGCAGAGAAAAAAATAAGTAGCCTGACGGAAAAAGGCATCCGGGAGTTCGGGCTCCTGAAATCTACTCCCATTTCTTAGATGTATGGAATATGTGACTTCAGGCTATTCCTGCATCACTTTTCACTCCCCAGTAAAAAGCTGATTTTAGAAGACTGTCCTAGTTAAAAGTTGCTACATTGGAAACGTTAGAACGACCGTACATGTTTCTTGCATCTATGGTTGAACAGATAGGAAGGGCTGCTAATGACTTTGCTGAGTGTTCAATGAAAGGGGCTATGTGAAGATCTTAACTGGGATTTACTGAGTAACCACAACGTGTTCAGTAAACAGTGCAGGACTTCTGAATTCAGCAAAGGACAGAGCTGCAGTCTGTACCCTTGGGAGCCTTCTTTCTAAACATGCCAGAGCAGAGATAGTGACCTCATGCTTCCCAGGGAACGTCTTCACTGGGTTGTCCTGAAGTCACCTCAAACTCAACACATCCAAAATAGAACACAATCCTTCTTACACATTCATGGGATCACATTATTCCTCCATTTGCTAGGACTAGAAATCTCATTTTCATGCCACTGACCAATTAATTCCGAATCTGCGCTGTCTCTTATATCTATAGGTTCCATTTCTTTTCCAACATCACTACCTTGGTGAGGCTGGCTAATGCCTTGCTCTAACTTTTGTAACAGCTTCATAGACGGTCTCTGCAAATGTAGATTCTTCCTTACCAGCCCACCTTCTGTAGTATTAAAGGGATAGCTTCCTGAAGCATACTCATATGTTAACCACCTTCCCCAAAATCTTCAGTGGCTCCTTGCTGCCTACAGAATAAATTTGAAAATTCTCAGCCTTGGAAGCAAAGCTCTTCCATAATTTGGGTCCAGTATGCCTTTTTCAGGCTCATTTGGGACTAGATCATTAATGAAGTAAGTCAATTTCCTCCAGATATTCTCTATGTTCTTTAGCCCCCAAGTCTCTCCACATACTATCCCCCTAATAGAATTCTCTTCCCATGAGCCACCTCTTAAGATCCTGACAAACTTTTGTATCCTTCTCAGGGATACAGAGTTGGGGTTGCCTTGGGCCAACCTGAGATGGAATCCTACAGGTGCCCCTCATTCACATATGCAATCAAATCATAAAACATGTTAAGATGTGAGAGTATGATATGGGAATGGTTGGCTGGATATCAACAGACAAGACTACCTTACAATGTGACATATTCTGAAGACGGAATCAAACCATAAGCATGACCCACGTATCAGTTTTTTACAGAGAAAACCACAAAAATATATATTATTGGAACCAAGGATGAGAGTTAAGGGGGACGGGAGGGCAAACGTAGATGGTAAATTGAAGGTCTTCAGTGGTGATCTTTGTTTTACAATTAACCTAAGGAGGGGAATTTTTAATAATAGTTTTGTTTTAGTACTCAAAACTCAAACCATTGTATAGGAAGATTAGCTTTAAAGAGTAAACTAATCTTTCCATTTTCGTATACTCCACGTTGTTTCTTCCAAATATATTTACCAAAGCACATTTTAAGGGAGGGATGGCAAATGCCAGTTACACAAGAAAATCTATCCTCTGCCCGACTGAAGAAACTGTTCAAACAAAGTGCATTCTTTCATAAGCACTGCTTCCTAATGTAGCCAGGGTCAGTAAGGGCTTAGGTTATTAGTTATGTAATCCCTAGTTCCTCAAACTGCAGTTTTGATTTGAACACACGGTTTCAATTAGTTACTTCAGTTTTTGCCTCTAGATGTATTTCATTTTTAGAATCAAGAGAGGCTCGGATAACTGTAGCATTTTAGAGCCCCTCCTGATTTTGCAAATAACACATTTGACTCCTGAGAGTTAACTTTACCACAACCACAGCTCCAAGCCCAGTACTCTTTCCATAAGACCAGTTGTAGGTTGAATTGTGTTCCCCCAAAAGATATGTTGAAGTCCTAACCCCTGGTATCTGTGAATGTGACCTTATTTGGAAGTAGAGTCTTTGCAGACATGATTAAGATGTAAGTTAGGTGGGGGCCTGCCTGGTGGCTTAGCAGTTAAGGGAGCGCACTCTGCTACCAGCGGCCCGTGTTCGGATCCTGGGCGCGCACCGACGCACCGCTTGTTCAGACGTGCTGAGGTGGCGTCCCACATACAGCAACTAGAAGGATGTGCAACTATGACATATGGCTATCTACTGGGGCTTTGGGGAGAAAAAGAGAAAAAAAAAAGAGGGGGAGCATTGGCAATAGATGTTAGCTCAGGGCTGGTCTTCCTCAGCATAAAGAGGAGGAATGGCATGGATGTTAGCTTAGGGCTGATCTTCCTCACACACTCATACACGAAAGATGTGAGTTAGGGTAAGGTCATACTGTAGATGGGCCTCTGATCCAATATAACTGGTGTCCTTATAAGAAGGAAAGAAGAGACACTGAGATAGACACACAGGGAGAATACCATGTGACAACAGAGGCAATCCAAGAAAACCTAGGATTGATGGCTTCCACCAGAAGTTAGGAAGAGGCAAAGAAGGATTCTACCCAGAGTTTCAGGGGAAGCGTGGCTCTCTTGACAACTTGATTTTGGACTTTTAGCTTCCAGGACTGTGACAGAATAAATTTCTATTGTTTTAAACCACTTGGTTTGTGGTACTTTGTTACAGCAGACCTTGGAAACTAATACACCACTTTCTCTCTTTTAATTGCTCATTTTTATTTTTATTATGTTCTCTTGGGGAATCTCAAAACAAAATGACTTGGATAGCGCCTGGGTGCCAGACACTGCCTTTACACTTGGTGAAATCATCAAAGCCCTGCCCCACGTGCTGGTCCTGATGTTCTTCTCTTTTGACCTTCGGAGCCATTATCATACACAATGTCACATCACATCTTATGTCTACCAGCATGTTTAGTCAAACGAGCACTTTAAATTTTGATTCCTGGATGCCTTTACAAGCTGCAGAATGGTACAACAGTACATGCTGGGCCTACCTCTCCAGGTTGCTGGGGATATAATGCTATGAAAATAATTTTAAAAGAATAATATTACTGGCTAACATTTATTTAATACTAATTACGTGCCCTGGGCTGTGCAGATGCTTTACATATGTTATCTTATTCAATTCTCACAAAAAGCCTCTAAAATAGGTGTTAACGTTATCTAGGCCCATTTTACAGATAATAGAAACTGAGGCACATAGAGGTTAACTAACTTGCCTAGGGTCATATGGCAAGAAAATGTTGGAGCTGGTATTTCAAGCTACGTCCAACAGATTCCAAAGTCCACAGATTGCTCTCAATACTATATTTAGGCAATGACCTTAAACTGTTTACATTAGAAATTCACCTTGGAAACCCCACAAATTTGCTGTAAGTCCCTTCAGAATTTAGCTCCATCCTTTTTCTAGCCTCATCTCTTGTCATCACCCCCCACCACACACACACACACACACACACACACACACACACATCATAGAAGGATTTTCACATTCCCTGGAACACACAACTCTTTCATCCCTCTCTGTTTCCTGCTCTTTCGACCCCAGATCATCTTCCCCCATGTTCTGTGCACATTATGAACATCTCCCCACCCCTCATGACCCGGAGGAAGCATCAGCTCTCTGAGTCCCAAATTCCCCAAGGTAGTTGCTTCCTTCCCACAGCACTTACTCAAGCCTATATTCTGACACTGGGCTGGGACTAGGGTGAGGCTTGTGAGTCACGTCACTCAGGCCAAACGGTTGAGGAGATACTCACTCTTGAGGTTGAAGGGCAGAATAATCCTGAGATATTAATTGGTATTTGCTCCCTGAATCTATCTCCTGGAGCAGATTCTGCTGGGTTGAGGGCAGAGGAAATATAGAAGAAGGAGAGAGAGGAGATTATCCTCACAGGCAAGGAAGAGAGGGGAATTAGGTGGGTTCTGTGGGCAGTAGGACCCAGGCAGTTCCTACTCCTTGGCAGAGCCCTGTAAGGTGGCAGGGCCATAGCAGGGGGATGGCTACCTGTGTATCTAGGAAGCTGGTTTTAGGCGTCAGGCTCCCAAGTCCTCAAGGATCCGGTAGCCCATGTATATCATGGAACTAGTGGGGCTTCCAGATATTAAGTAACCACCAGGCTTGGACCACCAGCATCCAAGAAGAGCCTATCAGGACCCAAGTTTGAAGGGGGGTCTCCTTACATGCTCTGAGCTATGAAAAACCACAGAACTTCTGCATATCACAGGACCAAAGCAGGAAGGGACCCTCAATAATGATCAGGATTGAGCTGCCCAGATGCCCTGCAGGATGAGAGCTCAGAGTAGCATTTAATCTCCTTTAAAGAAAATAAAGACAAATGACATTTATTGCACACACACCTCAGTTTGTGAGCCATGATTCATACCCAAAACATTTGTTTCCATGTCTGTCTCCATCACTGGACCATGACCTTCTCCAGGGCAAAAACTCATATCCTTTTGTCTTTGCATTCTCAGCCTTTGCATGGTGTCTATTGCAAAACAGGCCCCAAACAAATGCTTGCTAAATGGATGAATGAATAAATGAATGAATCAATCAAGCAGTTAATCAGTCTCTAAGGGCTCTTTACGCCCTTAGATTCTACGAAGGAAATGAAAACGTACCAGATCCTCCAGTTCAGTCTTTATTTGAGAATAGAGCTGAGATCCAGACCTCCCACCAAAAAAATCAAAAGTAGGAGGAAGGAGAAGGGAAGGAGGGGGAGGTTGTTAACTTGTAAGGCCTTCCTCCTTTCTTAGCTTTTTGATTCGGGGGATGAATGAATGCTCTTCTTCTTTTATTTGGTGTAGGACTAGCTTCCTCCAGGCATTATGAGGAATCAAAGAATTGGGCTTGGTCCCTACATCAGAGAATTTGATCAAGGACTGTTGGAAGCTACCAGGAAGTGAGCCTCAGAAGAATGCTGTTAGGAAAATAGTGCTGCCCCTCTGTTTTTCTTCATGCCCCCTGAAAACCCAGAGCTCTCCTAAGTGGTTCTTCCAGGTGTGTCCATTCTGGAAGGCCAGAACCAGGATAATGTGGTTGAAGGAACTTCTGCTCATGATTCTGGCTTCTAAGTACGAAGGACACCAGGACACAAAAGAATATCCTATAATAGCTCCCATTCACAAGGTTTCATGTGATTTCTTTCATGTGCAATTGTTGTGACTTCTCTCCAGGGGAAGACATAATGATCTAAGAGCTAAATATTTGGAAAATATTCTAGGGAACAATCAGGGAAAAAATTCTCATATGATTTAGTAAGCTACAGACTGTTCTCCTGTCTCGTCCCAATCCCTTGAAAGAGTGGCCCACCACCATGAGGCAGATCACAGGGAGTCCTGGCTTCCCCAAATCTCTTATAAACCAACTGTGGGATTTCACTCTTCTTTCCATTGCTAAGACTCCTAGGAGAGCCCCTTTCTTTTCCTATCCAGGCTGGTTTAGCTCCTAATTAAATTATTTTCTCCTAGATGAACTAACAGGCTGGCTATTATTTCCCACTTCCAAAGATCCCATCATCTTATTAACCATCTATAAGAGCTGAAGTGTCTTGAATCTCCCAGAGGGAAGACATCAAGGCCAGGAACCTTCACCACCCTAGGAATGTTTGGCCATTTTCCCTCTTCTTCTTCCCACACCCCTTTTTGAGGTAAAAGTCATCCTACTCTTGCTCCTTTTAGGTTCCACTGGAGGCAGAAGGATTAGGCAACGGGCATGACTGCAATGCTCCAGCCCCATCCATGGGTCAGGGCTCATGGCCAGGTTACTCATAAGAGGTCACTGGGGCTGTCTGCTGCCACTCAGCCCAGGCTGAAGCCGCTAGCTGTAGACCTCAGACACACAAGAGCCGGGACCCGGGGGTCTGGCTCTATTGGCTCCAGGGCCAGTTTAGAATGGTGACCAGAGGAATGTCCTAGGGACTGATCAGCCCTCCTCACTCACTCCTGGGTTCAAGTCTAGAGAAGCAGATTTTGAAACCGAGAGAAACAGACCTTAGAAACCAAGAGAAAACTAGAGAGAAAAATGTGATAAAATGTACAGACTAGAAAAAACAATTTTACTTCTACGAGAACATGTTTTTGATCTCTGATAGAAATATTGTATATTCATTACATTTGTGAGCCAAATCTTGACCTGACCATAGCTGTTAATTATAGTGATAAACCTGTAATTCCCATATCAAGGAATAAAGTTAAATGAAATTAGATATAAATAAAACCAGTATCTCTAACCTTAAAATCTTCCTGGATGCATAAGGTTCACTTTCCAAGTTCAACAGCAGTCTGTTTACCCTCTTGACCTCTACAACAAGCCCACTTTCCCTCAAGTGTTAGCAATCATCATGTGTTAAATTTGTTTTTCCTACTTCATTTCTAGGCTTTTCAGTTTTATCTAATTGATCGTGTTTTTAAAGATACAAATTGACTGTGGGTCTGTATTATGTGATTCTTGACACACCATGTGTATTTAAATAGACACTTTGAAAATACAAGGTTTCGTTTACAACATTGTAAGTTTGGGCAAATTCACCATTGCACTTGCGTTGAAAGGAGCATAATCGATTGATTGTGTAACTCCCATCACTTCCACACTGCCTCAAGATTCTTTGACTCAAAATGTGTGAGGAGAGTCAGAAGTTGTTTTGTGCTCAAAGACCTTCTATCTTTTTGTAAAATATTCTTTGGTGCTGATGTACTTCCTTAATATTATCTATAGTAAGATCTGCACCAAAACCCTGATATAAATATGCTTCCAGACAACCTAGAATATGTCATTTTATTCTTCAGTTGCTCATTTCAAGCAAAAGAATGAAAGTTTTCATAGAAATAGGTTAGGTAAGGGGAAAGGAAGAGAGAAATTCTTACAAGTTGCAAACAGGAAAAAGAAATTAGGACAACAGGGCTTTGGAAAGGCTGCAAACACATTCGTAAACAAACAGAGGCTGCCCTGGAGCAACCCTTGTGTTTATCTTTGCTCCGATGGTGCAATGTGGTCTAGTGGTCTGACCAACTGGGACTCCAGGGCCTGAGTTCCCAGTTTGCCTCAGACTCCCTGTTCTGTACTGAGCGGCCTTGGACTGGGTGACCGTGGACCAGGTTTCTTGATCAGAGAGACAGGCAGATTTCCCGATTGAGAGGCTCAATGCGATGAGTGGAAAGGTTGCAAAGGAGTGAGGGGCATTATTATAACTAAATTAAAGCAAGATTGTCATATGCGAGCAATCAGTGCAAGGAATTTTATTTTCACTTGCTCATTTAGAATCAAATACCAATCTTCTCTGCCCTGCACAGTGTGTTTGTTGTTTTGTTGAGGTCCTTGATAATCTAGGCAGTTTGGAAAGGGGTGGGAATGTGTGTGAAGAGCAAAGGGAATCATCTATGGACAGTCTTGGGTAGTTTCCTGGGTTTTGCGATTCCTCTCTCCCCATCCCCAGCACGGATCTCTTTTTTCCCTTAAAAATTTAATATTGCAGTGTGAGATTTTATAATTAGCATGGCTAGTTATCTGCGTATTTTTCTCAAAATAATACCATATTTACATATTATAAAGAAAGATAGTCAAACATATCTTATGTTCTTTTTAAATGCAACCCTGTTGAAAGCAAGCCCCACTTCTATTAAAATCCCGCGCTACTTGGAGCGGTTGAGCTTAGCTAAGCTTGCTGATCAGTGAAATCCAGAAATAGTTAAGAGCCTCCAGCCCGTGGTAAAGAGGAAGTAAAATAGACTGATCTCATGACCCCAAAACACATCAAAAACTGCAAAATAATTAACTTTTTACTTGGTAGTTAAACAAAATATTATAGAGTGAGAATTCCGTTATATCTGAATGGGGTTTTCATCTCAATGTTGGAGTCAAATAAACTTTGAAATAATTATGCTTTCTTTGATTTTAAAGTGCAGGCTTTAATAAGAAAATTACTGCTTTTGTTTTTTAAATCATGTAATCATTCAAGAGGAATTGTGTCAGAATTATTGCTATGAAGCCTTATGAACAAGTTACAAAATATAAAAGCTCATTCTTTAAAATGTATATTTCATGTTTAGTAGATTTTTTTCAGATGTTGGACGTTGTTTTCTATTTCGAGCTCATTTCTGGCTTACAGAGCCTAGAAAAATGGTCTGAACCAAGAGTAACTTTTTTCCCGCTCCCTTCTTCCTTCCCACCGTTCTTTCTTTTTCTTCCCACCACTTTTTTTTTCCTTCAACATGTTTGAGTACCTACTGTGTACCTGGCACAGTGATACTGAGTACCTTGGAATTAAAGGTGAAAAAGACTCAGGGTCTTCACGGAGCAGATCAGGGAGACAGAGAACAGGGAACCCCACTTACCTATCCCAGAGGGTACTGAGAGCCCCAGCAAGACACACAGACAACCAGGCCACAGGAAGTAGGGTTTCAGGGAGAGCTTCTCAGAGGAGGCGAGCTTTGAACCGACACTAAAAGACGGGTAGAGATTAGTCAGATACTTGAAGATTCTGGAAGCTGGCAACAGTATATACGAAAGAGCAGAAGGAGGACACAGATCGATGCATCTAATTTATTTGGAGGGGAGGTGGGAGTTAAGAGATGAAGCTGGCATCTGAGGCAGGGGCAAGGGCTTCCCATATCGTGCTGTGGAATTTGGATTGCTTCCTTTGGGCAAATGGGAGCCAATGAAAGTGATTAGCTATAAGAATGACAGGACCAAATCTGCATTTTAGACAGATCACGCTGGCTTCTTCTACAGGTCTAGAGGGGATGGGGATTGAAATTGAGAGCTTCCGGGAGATACCGTGTCATATGAATGTGAATTTTCTTTCAGAATAAACCTGGGTCCATGCATTCATTCATGCAGCAAGCCTTTATTGAACATCTATTTTATGTAAGGCTCCCGGCTCAGCACTGTGGTGAATATAAAAAGAGATAAGACCCAGTCACTGCAAGGTTCTCAACATTCCTCCCAAACACCATCTTTTTAAAGCAAGCTTGCTGCTGCTTGAACCTCACCAGTGATCCCCCATGCATTGTCTGTAATATCCATTTTGTGTACAGCTTAATTCCACCATTCTAAAACTCCCTTCCTTTTGTTTTGAAATGTAATATCTCCAAAAAGTTTAATGGCGTCTGTTCTTCCTCTTCCTTAAAATATTTTCAGTGTCAATCACATCTCTCCTGGTACTAACCATTAACAAAAATTGTAACAAAACAGAGAACAGAACTTCAGCCTTGTAAACCTGCACAATTCCCTGATCTAGGTGGACAAATTTCCTTCCTTTCCAAGAATGTTCAAAGTGCTGAAAGTTAATTTAAGAGAAAAAAAGCTGGTTGAACATTCTCACTCTAATTCTACTTGTAGGAAATAAAGAAGGCTAGAAATTAACACCTATCTCAGTGGAGCGACCTGAGAAATCGCTGTGTGAAAAGATAGAGCGTGAGATGCTTCTGCAATTGAGATTTTGGAACCAAATATAGCCCCCATAGGCAGACTTGGCTCCTAAATGGAAACAATCGATCCTACAATTAAATTTCTGGGGATTTTAGATAAAAGAAAATCCAAAATAATCTTCATTCATAGCTTGCACCAATTTCATTAGGTTTTAGAAATTATAGCACTTGACTATACAGTCTTGACTACAGTCTTTTCTAAGGGCACTTGTAGGAAACAATTCCATTTTCAAAAATTAGGAAAATCTTTTATAATAAAATCGTTTAAGGGGAAAAAAAAATTGGAACTCAGGTAGCATTAGGAATAAGACCACAAGGTGAACAAAATGGATATCATACAAGGAACAATAATAGAAAGCTAAATGCAGAAGTTGTAACTCATATATTAATAATGCAAGAACCATATACATTTATTCATAATAATTGACTGAAGATAATTTGCTGTGGAATAACTGAACCAGAACTAATTGTTTCTCTATGTATTTTATTCTAATACTATAACTTGATATTATAAAGATTTTATACTAAAATTTAATGCTGTCGAAATTCAGTGCAGTATTAATGTCTGATTATTTGTTTATACAATACACATATTACAGATACTATGAACAAATTGAACAGAAAACACTTTTAAAATGGTCTTTGATAAAAAAAATATATATCAATTACTTAGTAAATGGTTCAAATCTTTTTAGATCACCAATTACTAATAGAAGTTTACTCTATGAGGGAAATATGATTCTGTTTATTTTTTGGAAGACAGCTTCAAAAATAATAATGGAGGGACCAGCCCAGTGGCGTAGTGCTTAAGTCCACGTGCTCCACTTGGGCGGCCTGGGGTTTGTGGGTTCGGATCCTGGGTGCAGACCTACACACTGCTCAAACCATGCTGTGGTGGCATCCCACATAAAAATAGAGGAAGATTGTCACAGATGTTAGCTCAATGACATTCTTCTTGGCAACAGATGTTGACTCAAGTCCAATCATCCTCACCAAAAAATAATAATAATAATGGAGCCTGAAGAATCCATAAAAATAATATGAAGAGGAGGTTGTCAGCTCTCAAGGATGCTTCAAACTGCTTGAAGTTTCTTTACTCAGTCCACCCACAAGGACAAGGAGCCTTCATTGCCTTCCAGCTTCTTCTATACAGGAGATTTGGTGCCACAGAACAAATGGAATCAAGACAATACTAAGAATGGAAAATGAAAATCAAAAAAATAGTAGAAACACAAAACTACCTGTGCTGGTCTTGGTATCCAGAGCCTTGACCTCAAGTCTTGCTTCCACCAATAACCAGCTTTAAAACCTTGACCACAGTGGTCACTTACTCTGGACCTCAGTTTCCTTATCTGTTAAATGTAGAAAATAATATTTGCCCTATACATTTCACCAAATTGTAAGCTGAAACTTTGCAAGGGTGATAAGTACCGTTCTTCATGGATAGAAGTCTCTCACCTCTAGTGGTTTCTTTTCTTAGGCACTGAGAATACACAGGCTTGTCCAAGAATAACTCATTCAGAATATTGTTGAAATAAATATTTTTACACTCTTTTTTTTTTTTGTCTGAGGATGATTCACCCTGCGCTAACGTCTGTTGCCAATCATCCTCTTTTTTTGCTTGAGGAAGATCCACCCTGAGCTAACATCTGTGCCAGTCTTCCTCTATTTTTCATGTGGGATGCTGCCATAGCATGGCTGGTGAGTGGTGTAGGTCCGCGCCTGGGATCCGAACCACTGAACCCAGGCCACCGAAGCGGAGCATATGGGACTTTAACCACTTGGCCACGGGGCCGGCCCCTGAAGTAAATATTTTAAAAACAGTTCTTTAATCATCAGAGGAGACATTTTAACCTGGTTGAGAAAGATCTATCTTTGAGATTAGTCTATTTGGATATTAGTCTATTCAGAAAAACAAGGGTAAGTATGGCCCCTTTCCATATTCCAGAAGGCTCAAAGGCTAGTCATTTCAGTAACTCTATAAACTGAGGATTTCTATTCTATAAAGTTCTAGTTTATGGTTTGTGGTCCTTTTGACACCTGCAATATGATCTCATATAATACAATCTCCTTGAACGTACAGACTATTCACTAGGACAGGCTTTCCAATGTCCACTCAGAGCCACTAAGGTTATGTTAAAACTGAG
Organism: Diceros bicornis minor; assembly: GCF_020826845.1. Taxonomy (NCBI): domain Eukaryota; kingdom Metazoa; phylum Chordata; class Mammalia; order Perissodactyla; family Rhinocerotidae; genus Diceros; species Diceros bicornis. Next base: position 17,550,793 of record NC_080766.1, read on the forward strand.
TACTGGGGCCAGCCTGGTGACATAGTATTAGGTTCGCATGCTCCGCTTTGGCAGCCCTGGGTTTGCGGGTTCAGATCCTGGGCACGGACCTACACACCACTTGTCAAGCGATGCTGTGGCGATGTCCCATATACAAAATAGAGGAAGACTGGCATGGATGTTAGCTCGGGGATGATCTTCCTCAAGCAAAAAGAGGAAGATTGGCAACAGATGTTAGCTCGGGGCCAATCTTCCTCACCAAAAAAAACAAAAAAACCACCACCAACAACAAGAAACTGAGTACTGATGAGATACCACCCTACTTAAAAGCGCTATTTAATTCAGATCAATGAAGTTCAGCAAATTTTTATTTACAGTGCAGTTCAGCAAACTTTTATTTAGCGTTAATTCCAGGCTGAGCACTGTGCTGGGTACAAGGCTATTAAACAAGGATTTAGAAACAGTCCAGGCCCTCCAGGGACTCCCACTGCCTATGATATGCTACCCAACTCCCTGGGATGGCATTTGGGCTTTGAAAAAAAAAATATCTGTCACCAATTTAATAAACTAACCATGCAAAAAGACAATTTTGAGAAAAATGGAGAAATATGACTTGCTATTAGATAATACTTGAGAATTATCATTAATTTTTTTTTGATAATGGCATTGTGACTATATAAGAAAATGCCCATTTTTTAGAGACACATATTGAAGTCAGAAGAGGTGAACTGATGCATGTCTGGGAGATAATTTTAAAAACTCAGGAAAAAAAGAAAACAAGGTAGATGAAACAAATGTGCCAAACTGTTGATAATCTTTAAATGTAGGTGATTGGCCTTTGAGGGATCATTTTATCATTCTCTCTCCTTTTGTAAATGTTTAGAATCATTCATAATAAACACATTTAAAAATTGGTTGCCAAATCTTCTAGCCTTTTTTGTGCTCCCACTTTACCTAGGATAAGCCCGAGCACCTTCAGCACGGGCTACACACTGGTGTGTGTGCCCTCAAGTGGCATGGAGTGTCTCTAGTATCCTATTTGACGCCACCCTTGAAGGCTTCAGTGTCACCTCTGCTGGGAAGCCCTTGCTTAGTGGCTCAGATAGAACCAATTTCTCCCATGTTTGGGTACCCATAGCACTTGACTCATAGTTCTGTTATGGTATTTGCACAATTTTATTATATATAATTTTGACACGACTTCTACTTGTTCTTTTTCTAAAAGAGTAGAAACTCCTTTAGATTGGGCACTGCATCTTAATTGTCTTTCTTTCCCCTTATCACAGAGTCTGCTCTCCATCAAATAAGGCCCTTAACAATATCTGTGGGATGGGCGAGTTATCAGCCTTCACAGTAGCACAGAGCACAATGTCTGTTTCATAACCTCAGCGAGGATAGCCCAAAAAGTATATTTTGGCAGCTAATCTGTGCAAATTATATATATATATATATATTTTGTGTGTGTGAGGAGATCAGCCCGATGCTAACATCTGCCAATCTTCTTCTTTTTTTGCTGAGGAAGACTGGCTCTGGGCTAACATCTGTGCCCATCTTCCTCCACTTTATATGGGATGCCGCCGCAGCGTGGCTTGCCAAGAAGTGCGTCGGTGCGCGCCCAGGACCCGAACCAGCGAACCCCGGGCCGCCACAGCAGAGCGCACGCGCTTAACCGCTTGAGCCACTGGGCCAGCCCCTGTGCAAATTATATTTTGACTGTAGAAATATGGAGCAATGCAAAGCTTAAGTGTATTTGTTTAGCTTACCCTAGTTACAAGAGCAATTTCTGAAGCCTCCTCATTCATTTCAGGCATTAGGCATTTGATCAACCAGAGCCAGGAGGAACTCATTTTGGAGAACACTGCATAACTAGGTCTCATTCTGGTGCCATGCACACTATTACTATCCACAAAGTGCTTTTGGTTTGCCAGCAAGTCTTTTGACAAACCTCTTCTCCCTTAAGGGAAGTGTGGGTGGTGGTGCTGTTGGTGCAGGACAGAAGAGCAAAAAAAAAAAAAGAGACACTCCAAATACAGCAGTGAAGTTCTGTGCTGTGATAATTCGATCTGATTAGAGAAAGCAGATTTGCTCTTTTCTATTTACTTTCACAGAAATTAATTTTACAAATCTTTGTAAAAAGGAGTGTTCTAGGGGCAAAACAAACATGTGACACTTTCTAGAGGCCAACTCTATATACAAATTTAGACTTTGCTAAAATAACTTGTTATCATGTGATCTGATCTCAATCGGCTTTTAAAGTCAGCATGGGAAATATATTTTGTTAGTTTCATGTCGTTGTCACAGCCCGCTCTGGATGCGTGATTTACTTGGGCACGTGGCATGTGTTTTGAAAAATCAGCCTCCTTTGGGAATTGGAGTCTTAAGATATTTGTTCAGAGATGTTCAAGCTGTCACTTACAAGATGCTTGAGCCAGAAACGGGCAAGTCGGTGTAAAGTGCGTTGTTATGTAGTCTTTCTGTGTGTGTGTGTTTGACAGTTGTGGTCAAATGTATAGGTGTCATCTCCCTCAAGTAATCTTTACCATCTGTTGCCTTAGCCCATCTTAGAGTTCACAATTGTGTTGTTTCTCTTAGGACCAAGTTGCGAGTATAATGTTAAGCTTAATATAGAATTGTTAGCAGGCTTTTTTTTTTTGTCAGTAGTCTGACCATATGTGCTTGTCCGAAGAAGGCTACATGCTATTTATAGTATTTGACCACAGATTTTGATTTCCAACTCTGCTTTGTTTCCTTAGCCCACCCTGAAGTTGTATCTCCTTTGTCTTTTTATCCTGCAAATTAATGATAGTGGCCAATAAGCATTTGATAAAAGAATTCACCTATTCTGGAGCATTATTTAATACGGATTTTACAAATTATTATTAAAAAAATAAAGAAAATTACAGTATATAAATTTTTTTCCAGGCAAAACCCATTAGTCGCAATCAAGGGTTCCTGAGTGCTGAAGACTGAACATGCATAATAAATACACTTTGGCGGTAAGTTTTCTTTAGAGTAAGAATGAAGCTTCTAGCTCCTCATGGAATAATATGCCTTTGATTTGGAGTACCTGAACACAATTATGAGCATAAGTCAATTGAATATTTTTGTTACATTTAAGCCCCATTTTCTTGGGAATATAAACTCTATGTTTGCTATGACTTATTTATGGATTTGCATAGTTTATAATAGGTTAATCTTTATTATTTAAATCACTCTTTCCTACTTTTATAGGAAGTGCTATTGTTCTGTCCTGTACATGGTTACATAATTTATGCTGTTTAACAGGAGAATTAGCATTCACTCTCTCAGTTTAGAATAATAACATTCTTTAATAACGGTATATTTAGATCCAGATAGACAGGAGTCTAAGATATTGTTCGTTTCATTTATTGAACAGAATAAGGATGAAACACTGTTTAGAAATTCAATGAAAATCTTATGAATTATACTCTTAAGCTATAATGTAAACTTTGCTTGTATGGCATCCTTAGGACTATGCAATGAGAGTAGTGAGAAGTAAACAATAAAACAAAAGTAAATCAGTTTCTCAAACCCAGAAAGGTGAAAGCGTTTGTTGAAACGCAACTCCACAAAGAAAGGTGAAGTGCTGACAGAACTGGTATATAACCTTCAATTTATCTGAATAGCACTAGAAGGACAGATGTCATAGCTGCTCCTGGAAATCTTTTTGAGGTTTCCAGGATGTTCCCATGAATTTTTTTCAAAGCACCTTCTATATTGTGCAACCTGTTACCCGCATTGACTCATTTATATTAAGTTTCCTCTTAAAGGTGACTCAGGTTCAGTTCTCCTAAAAAGGGTTCAACTGAGCAGTGTGTAGGAGTCATATGCAAAGAAGCTTCTGGATGCAGGACAGAACACAGCCTCAGGAAGGTCACATGGGTCAAGCTGATTACCTCCTCCAGCTCTGGCAAGCAGAGGGCTCAGCTGGGTTACCCAAGTTCACAAGCAGCTATTGACATTCAGCTGCAGCTCTCACTCATTACGGATCAGCAGGAGACTGTCTGGGCCTTAGGTTAACTCTTCCCTGCCCTGTTTCCAGACTGCGGTGAGGCCACAAAAGAATCTGTAAGGTAACTTCGCCTCAGCTTATGCCTGGTTGTTGTTCAAGAAAGGAACCTTTTAAACGAATATCTAATAAACCTCTTATAAAGGGAAGCAACAATCCACTTAATTGTTTTAAAGGTGCTAGGTAAAGCACAAGTGAATATACTTGTCCCATATTTGTTCATTATGCAGTAAATGTTTATTTCTGGGGATGGTGGCGATAGGTCGGGTATGTTTTATCTTCCCATCAAGAAGACTTCCTGCTTTGTCTTAAATGAAGAAGGCCCCTGTGATTTCTAAAAAGACAATAGCATTTGTAGTTCTTTGTCACTTAAAAGTGCATGTTTCCCCAAGTTGCTCATGTAAGACTAACCTCAGGGAAAACCTTAACGACTCATCATCTGAGAGGTGAAGTTTTAAGGAAGTTTGGAACCTCTTTATTAGGTTACAGACTTGGAGCTCTTGGTGGTAAACCAGTTCCTTCAGGCTTTGATCTCCTGCTGACACATTATGATCTTCTAGAAGTGACTTAACCTGTCTGCTTCTATAAACTCATATGTAAATTGAGAATAATAGTTAATTAACCCATGAAGCATGTCTTTCTGGTAGCTATGGGAAGAGCGACTCACTGTTAAATCCGAGGAACTCAAATCATCTTTATCACTGCTGGCTCTCTGCTTTTCAGCATTCTACTGGCCCTGGAACACATGTTATGTTGAATCCTTGGTTCTCTTTTATTCCTAATTACTCCAGCAAATGGTCAAGGTTCTATACAGAGTTGAGGCCAATTTTCATTCAACTATTATATTTAACAAAAAGGTATTAAGCTTCCTTTAAGGGCCAAGCACTTGCAAGACCAAAGCCCTACCCTTAAGGGGCTTAGAGTTTAGGCAGAAAACAAGGAGTTACAAAACAATGTGGTCAATTCTAGAAAATCCAAATGAATGATTTAGACTCCAGGTGGATTTGGCGAGTTAGGAGTTATCCAATTTGATTTCCGGCTCTGTCAGATGACCTAGCTAACTGCCAAATCTACGCTTGATCTGAGGAAATAAAAAGACTACTTATGTAGATTCTCTCAATCGTGACTTTAATCTCAAAAACAAACAGAAATCCCCAGATCTACCTCTTTCTATAACATTTGACATTGTTGACCATTCTCTCTATTATAGACTTTCTGGGAGCTGTGTCAGTCTCAGTGTTTTAATTTAGTGTAAATGAAGGAGTTTGGGTAATGCTGTCCCGAATAATTATTGGCTCTCTACCTTTTGATCACCATACACTTTCGCTTGATGATTTCAATCATGCCCCGCTGTGGCTTTAACCATTTTCCAAATCTTTAACACTAACACCCAGCCCTCTTTTGAGCTCCAGGTCCATTTTTGCATTTGCCTGCTCTGCATTTCCTCCAGTACTCCCACTGGCATTTTGAACTCAACAAGTCTATACAAGCTGCTGCTTCTGATTTCCTTTACGCTGTGTGTAGTGTCATCATCCACTCAATTAACCAGGCTCTCAACTTCAGAGTCATCTTTGATTTCTACCTCTGCTTGACCCACACAATTTCTCTCCCGCCAATATCCGATTTTCAGACTTTCCTTAATTTATTTTGTAGACACCTGTCATTGGATCAATCTTCTTAAAACTGTCTTTCTCTCACTCCTCTGTCACACTCTTAAGGACTACAGAGTAAATTCCAAACACTTGAATGTTAATTTAAACTTCTAAAATCTGGTACCAATTTGCCTTTTGTCAGCTTTATTATTAATGATACCCTTTACTGTCTTTGTAGGCATCCTCCAAACTTACTCCATTCCTGAATATGCTTCATATAGTACTGCCTCCTCCCATCTACATTTGCCTTCTCTACAATCAGTATTGTACAACTCTTCAAGAACTAGTTCACATGTCCATGAAACTGTCACTGATTCCCTTACAAATAATCTATCTTCTGATATGTGGCTTTTAAGTTCTACTTTTCTTTAAAAATTTAACATTTACTATCAGGACCATAATTACTTATGAATTTACCTCACTTCTAAGTTCTATGAAGATAGAGGAGATTGTGTTTTGTTGATGTTTGATCGTCCTCAGAACCTAACACAATGCTTTGTAGATAGTAGATGGTTAATAATATTGTAAAAACAATATGAATGAAATAGAATTAAAGGCTACCTTTTTCTGAATAGTTTGAAATATTTAAAATTTTTGAATGTGAATACCATAATAAAATCCATTTTAGTTCATCACTTCCTGCATTTAAATTTCCTCAAGAGAATAGAGAAACTCAAATTTATTTTGTGACGTGTAGAGTTAAGGACAACAGATAGCTTATAAATGAAGATTAAAATTTAAATGTGAAGAGTTAATAACAGCAAGAGTGACTATCCTGTTAGATTGCAAATAGAATGGGAAAAAATCAAATAATGTAATCAAACTATTCTCATTTGACTCTCATTAATAACTTACAGTAACAAAGATCTCCTCAGGAATATTAACAGCAATGTCCAAGCAGGACATGCCATGATCAGATCTATGCAAGAAATCAAGAGAAAGAAATGAAATAAAAGGAGTAGTTTCTGGAAAACATGGATAATTTATTATCATATTATGGTGGGAAAATTAACAAATTAAATATTAGTAAGTCAAATCCTAAAAGAAAAATAACTTTTATATCTTTATATATATAAAAGAAAGACTAGCTTGTGTGGCTTGTGGTAGAAGGAATGAGAAGGGTATGAAGTTATTGAAGAGGATGCAAAACTACCTTTTTGAAAAGGAACAGTGACAAATTTAGCAATATGGTAAAATCATTGTTGTGAAAAATACTGTAGAAATACCCACCATGTAGATGCACAGTTTTCGCATCTGAAAAAAAGAAAATTAAATTTTGTCTAATTGCTTTTTTTAACCTCTAGGGTTGAATCTGTCACTCCTAGGTCATTAGAAATACATTCATTTTCTGCCAATGTTCCTGATATAAAATTGTGGGATTCCTGTTGGGTATTTTCCTTTCTCTGGCAGTTAACTCCTTTATTATTGTTCCTATTAGGAAATGTGAGTTCCTATCTGGAACTGTTAGAGATAGGCATATAAGTATGAGATTGTGGCACTTATCATGACTCCAATATGGACTTCCCCGTTATATCACTGAATCATTGTTTCCAGTGTCTGGTTATGTTTTCTCTCCTATACTTTCACCTGCAATCTGACCAACGCTTTTGCTCAACAGGGGTGACCTCAGAGGAGGCTGATCTGTCTGCCCTCTGGTTTCCCAGAAGATCATAATTATGCTGCAATTGAAATTGTGCTTCAAGGTAACTTGAAGTCATCATTTTCCGGACTCTTATAGTCATCTCAGTGTAGATAAGTGCACCATTATGTGACATCTTGCAAATCTGGCATCACCCGTTCTTCCAACATCTTCATTTCAGTGCAATTCAGTTACAGCAAGCATTGCTTCAATGCTGATATGTAGGAGGCTTAATATTAAATCACCTGTGAGCAATCTGTGTTTTAACAAGCTCTCCTGGTGATTTTGAAACATGCTAAGTTTGAGAGCTACGGGTTTAGGTAATTAAGAATAACTGCTGTAACAGAGAATCTCCAAATCTCAATTGCTTAATACAACAAAGGCTTGTTTCACGCTCACATCACAGTCCAATATGGGTCAGATAGGCCCCCTCTATCTCATAGCTAAGACATCTTGAACACTTGGCTTCCAAGTTGCTGAAGGATTGCTTGGGAAGAGTTTATGGGCCAGGCTTGGGAGTGGCTTACATCATATCTACCCACATCCCGTCTGCTAGAATCTGGTCACACAATTGTAACATCCTGGAAGAAAGGCTGGGAAATGTGGAGGAGCCCTTGGTGATTTGTGAGAGCTAACGGTCGGCCACAAGCAGGATCAGAGAAACATTACATTACTTCAGCCAGGCAGATGGGTTGTTCTGATTTTTTGTTTTATTATTGTTTATAGCATCTAGGACGCCTGGCCGTGAACTGTCATCTTGAAAGCCATCTTCTTGCTTGCTTTTGACCCTTTGACTAGCATAGGGTCTCTTCATTCCTTCTGAAGCTTTATCTCTAAATCAGTCTGTGGCCAGGCTAGGCCAGATAAGACATAGACATAGAAATACACAGACAGACATAGAAATAAGAGGGCTGGTTCAAGCTGTACTGAAGGGTAGAAATGAAAGATTATCTTCCAAACTATAGTCTTCCCACCCATGATTCCATTTCTCCAGAGATATTTAACTCCATAACTCTCAGTGAGGAGTCATCAACTTCAGTCTCGCAGAGGCCAGGCAGGTCATGGAAACAGATAAAGCAGGGCATCAGGAACACAGTTGGAGGGCTGGGGAGCGTGGCCAGCGGACTAGCACAGGCTCCATCTAAGGGAAGGCTGTTAGCCAGCTCTGGCCGATTGCTCCCACGCAGGAATGCAACCTCCTTGTTGCTAGATCTTCTTCCACTCTTTTTATCCAAGAAAAACCAGAAATCTGAATGTTTTGGTTAAGTTTCTTCATTTTTACAAACATTGTACAGGAAATAAAAAAAAAAACAGAAAAGGTCTCTTTTGCAGAATTGGCTTGTGGGCCACCAGCTTGCAACCTCTGTGCTAAATTGTACATTCATACCTCTATTTTACATTAACCTCTCAAAATTGTTTAACAATTGCAAACCCCTCAAATTTACAACTTAGAATATCTGTTTGTTGTTTCATAGGGAAGCTGATGAATTTCCTCACTTATACTCCCTCTTTACTTTGTTATTCTGCCCCCTTAAGTTTTTATTAGTCATGTTATTACTACATTCTGTGTGTTTATTCATAAAAGTCGACGTTCATTAACTCCTTATGTCCCATTATTAAGATAAGAAAATTAGTGCTTCTTCACATTTTTCCTCTCCATTCTCCTCCATACTTTCTTAGCTCTGTTAGCTGTGCCATTATTTTTACATTGACCAAATTCATACAATTTAAATTCTATACTAAGATTATAATTAATTAAATGTTTAATGCTTTATCTATACTTTATATTCTAAAATTTGGAACCAATAAATGTTTTCAATATTATAGTTATAGTAATTATCAATCACCATAAATCTAGGTAGAATGGTGTAATCCTCTTTCACTAAACCTGGTCCACTTGACAAATGATGCTCTAAGAGTGAAGGGTAAGTGTGTCTCTTTCCTTCTGCTCCACGAGTAGCTCAAAATCATTCCACGTTCCACTTTCCTTCGTATTTGATCCAAGAGTTTCTTATATAGGTCTCTGCTCTTTCATGAGTTTCCAATGTTCTTTTTCATTTCCTTATTGAAAGAAGCAGCGTAAGGCTTTACTTAGCACTGTGGTAATGCTGCCTTTCAACTCCGCTATATGTCAAAGCTAATCCATTGGTTCTTGAAAGCATTGTGGTTAGAACCCTCTATATTCATGCTCTAATTTTGACCATTCTTCTTCTCACCGGCTGTAGAGCCTGCTCTGAAGGAATTTCTTTTCATAGTACTTTTGCATTGGGTGCGTTATTTCTTGGATCCTATGGCTTTTCTTTCTTCCACTCATTTTTGGTTGTTTTGAAAAGAAACCACTGTTACCTTTTTTTTTTGGAAAAGGTAAGTGAAGATAACTCATGGTGTGTTTGAAAATGTCTTTATTTTATACCCTCACATTTTTATTTGCCCTCAGGCTGAGAATTGTAAAGGATGTATCTAGATAGATAGATATGGATCTTGTTGGTTCCTAGATATGGATCTTTCATCCTGTACCCAGTTAGCACTTGGACATTTCTTCGCTCCTGCTCCTTATCCTCTGCCTTCTTCATTTTCTTCTGCTTAGTTTCTCCCCCATCTATTTTCCTGTTCTCTTTTTGGGGAATTTCTCTTATATAAGGATATTGGACCTCCTGATTAAGTCTCCATGCTTCTTAACTTTTCTTTCATGTATATATTATCTGAAGTATGAATATATTTCATACATACATATGTATATATGTGTTAAAGTAATTAAATAAGGAGATGATTAGACTGAGGTGGTTCTAATACCTTGGGAGCCTAGGTAAGCAAACCATAACCTAAGCCAGAGTCAATGCACTCAAATCTGAGAAAGTGAAACTTAAGAGCAACTCATCACAAACAGCCAATTAGGCTTTCCCAAATAAGGCAACCACTTAAGCTATAGTCAATCAAATAATTTCTTTGCTTTGCTTCCACATCTTCTCTATGAAGCCTTTTCCCTAGCTTCTAACAGTGGAGCGCTCCTAACCACTTTCAGTTTGGCACTGCCCGATTCAAATCTATGTATGCTCAAATAAACTCTTGTAAATTTTAATGTGCCTCAGTTTATCTTTTAACATATATGTTTAAACTCTGGGACTTTGACTCTATGTTCTAGATTATGATTATTTAGACTCGTTTTCCATCACTTTGATGAATTTTTAAACATTTGCCAGTCATATATCTAGTTTCCAAGAATTCTCATTTTCTAACTGCTGCTTTTTCCTAGTAATCTCTTCTGGAGTGTGTTAGTATTTTTTTTTTTTTTTTTTGTGGGAAATATATTCTTGAATCTCTCTAAAGACACTAGGTACAATTCTGTTTAGTGAATTATTTGTTTTCTCTTGGGATTACTTGTTCTGTTTTGTTGTTGTTGTTCGTCTTAGTCTTCCTTTTTTCATCCTCTAGCTTTCCTCAAATGACTGGTATTCTTTGGTTATCCACTTAATGTTGTGAATAAAAGACTCAATTAGTGAATATAAATACAGGGATGGTTTTCACTACCAGGAATTGTGTGTATGAAGAACAGCAGATGCGCTTTATGGTGTAGAGGAGAGAGGTAGGCAGATCTTCTCCTCCCCACTCCTGAAAAAAAAATGAGAATGAGGCTTTGCTCTAGAGTATTAACTCCCAAGGGAGCCCATACTTCTCTCTAGTCACAGTCAGTTTCTTTAGAAAGCATTTCCCTGAGAACTGTCTTTTGACAGTCATATGGTTGTATGATCTCAGATATATTTCCCAACCTACTTGTGCCCTGCTCCACACAGTAGGAACCTTATTTCTCAGGTTCCCTTGGCAATTGGCTAGGTTCAGCCAACAGGAAGCATAGGTAGAAGACTGGAGAGTGGGAAGAAGAGAGAATCCAGGGTATTGCTCTCTATGTGTCCCAGGCAGCAGCAGCATCTCAGGAGCATTTCAGGGAGTGGTAGTATTTCCTCTATACTTCTCCTGCCAATCCCTCCTTTCTTCTGCAGTTTCAGCTTCTAGTGGCAGGCCTGCCACTCTTTCAACTTCTGCTGGATGGCTACATCTTGGCTCTGGTAACACTACTTTTCCCTTCGATCCCTCTAATACTTGGAGGTGGTTGAAACTTACTGCTGTTGCCAGTCTCTGGATTGTATCACCTTCTCAAGCTCTTGGACATTGCCAGTTATTCCCATCATCAGGATAACACATTGCCTGCACTGATTGATTTCTCTTGGTTTGGAATACCTAGAACGGTTTTGTTTTTTTTTTTTCCTGGTTAGACCCTAACTGACAAAGTTCCACAGCCCATTCCTTCTCTCTAATCTGCTAATCCTTAGCTTAGAGTTTCTCCAGATCTTCACCCAGAAGAAAGGTCTGCCCTGAAGACAGCATTCTTCAGTGTGTATACATTCTGTTGAGTGTATGGCTTCTTCTACCCTGGGGTACACTTCTATGTGACCCCCATCTGCTTTCATTGTCTTTTTAAGCCACCCCCTTACCCTTTATCACCTCCTTTTATGGTGTTGTTGCCAATTTACTCTCTTTTGAAAACCATTACTGTCATTTCAATGGCATTTGGGGAGAAAAAGATGAATGTGCGCACTTAGTTTTTTGCCTAGTTATAGGAAATTTGGTTGAGCTAATATTGAGGGCTTGTTTGTTTTAAGAAAACCAGAAACTTTATAATTTTTGAGAGTGATTTTACTTTTACAAATTTATTTATATTACAAACAACAAGATTTAATATAACAATTATTTCTGTCTTTAAAGCCTGGAGGCTAATTATTTTGAACTAGGCAACATTAGGGAAGAATTTGGATGAGCATTTTCTGACTTCCCCCTTCATCCATGTCCAATCACATCCTTAGATCAGGGGCTCCCCCAATTTGACATTTCTATGTTTGGATCCTGCCTCTCTTGAGCTTCCACGATTTAATCACTTATTCTGTGAACACACCAAAGCTATTCAATTTGCTAATTCGGTCCTGCAGTGATTTGAATATGTCCCTTTCATTCAGCGGCTCTGTTCTGACACAAACATGATTATAATATAATAAGAAAAGACGTTTCCTCTGCAGATTTTCTTTAGTTCTAGTTACATAGAACTGAAAACACCAATCTATTTGGAAAAGTGGAGAAAATTACATAACAACCAGATAAAGTATAGATTCAAACATCCCTAATGATTTTATAGTGGCTAGAAAATAGCATTCTAAATTTTTAGGATTGAATCTACTATAAACTCATTGAGAAATTGACTCTTCTCAATATTGTGTATTTTAAATATCTGATCAAATTGTAACATATAGACACTCTAACTGGTTTTGATATAAGAAAATATTTGGATAAGAACATGTATGAAATGGACAATTGTTGGAATATCTGCTCAAACAACACTGACACTTTTTCTCTGAGAAATTTACCCCTATATGTCTCTAGCTATCTTTTTGTTTTTTGCAAGTCCTTTGCCACTTTGACTGCTATTGATTGGTCCAGAGTAAATGCAAGACCACACTGAGCCAATCAGATTCTCTCTCCAAGGAACTAACTACTACTCTGAGTATTAGTTAGTGTCTAAACATAGCTAGAGATGAGCAATATGTAAAATGTCCCTGGATGTTGGACAGCCACCCATCTCCCACCATGTGGAAAGAGAAACAGAGAAATGATAAAGAGGAATGATGGAAACAGGCAAAGAGAATGGAAGACTTAAGAGACCATGTACAGAGAGAGAGAGAATCAGTGACTAACAGCTTTCATTACTGGTTCCAGTTCATTTAGAGGTGTGAAGTTTGTGTGACTTTCTTGAATTCTTATAATGAAATCTCCTTTTTGTTTAAGCTGGGTTGAGCTAGTCTGCTGCTTGCCACCAAAAGAGCCTAAAATAAAACAGAGCACACAGCAGAATGGGGAGTCTGTTTACCGCCAAGTACATGACTAAAAGAAATGCAGAGACTGCTGGGTTTACATCTGTGTAGAGAACAGATTGGCTGTGCTTAACTCCTTTGCTCTGATTCTTAGTTGGCTTCCACTGATTTTTTTCTTTATTAATACATAAGAAATGCATCTTCAACAATTTGCATAATAAGTCTTCAGCAAGTATCTAATTTCTGAAAGTTTAGATTTACTTCATTTGGTTAAAGTGTTATACATTTGTGTTACATTTTGTCATATAAATAAGTTTTGATAAAAACAGGGAGTTTCGATAAAACATTAAGTAACTCTGAATGAGCTTTGCAGAATCTAGCACAATGTCTGGTAAATAGTACAGATGCTCATTAAATGTTAGCTCATGCTCCCCTTCCTTCTTAAATTAGAATATTTTTCATTTATTGATTGCTTCATTTACTGGGGAAACATTTGAAAACGAAGCACCATGCCAAGTCCTGGGACTTCAGAAGCCTTAACCTTAGGAAGGAATTCAGTTAGAAATGCAAAGGAGACGCATTGAGACAAATATTTTCAATACTACCTGCTAAGGACTGCAATAGAGGGATGAATAGAAATTTACAGGAGCACAGAGGAGGAGCAACTGCTTGGGCAATGGTGGCAAATTTGCTAGTTCTGCCCTCACAGAAGTCCTCCAAATTCCATAACTCTCAATTTATTATTTGTAAAGTGAGAATTTTCTCTTTGGTTTTTGTCATCGTTAAAGGAGGTAATAAAAAATTAATACTCCAGGAGTACTAATACTACCTGGAGAAGTTGAGGAAAAGCCATAACCTAGAGGTGACTCTTGAACTGGGTCAAGAAATGTTTCATTAGTGGTAAAAGTTTTTCCAAAGTGGAATATTCTAGAAAGAGGAAATAGTATATGTAAGAGCACCTCTTCCCAAAGTCCTGGGTTAAGTGTCTTCAGGTGGTAAAGGAAGAGCTTTGTGTGGCCAAGTCCAGAAAGTGTTGGAAAGCAGTGATTGAAGAAATAAGTTGGGGCTCAGTTGGGAAAAGCTATCTATGAAGATAGGATTTTATTCCATAGATCTTAAGAAGCCAACAGAGATTTTAAAGCATGAGCATGATGACAATGTGGAGGAGAAAAACTGTTTTCCCTCTACTTATTTTAGGTTCATTGGCTGAGGCCTTGTAAATGAGACTCGCAAGAAACAAATTAACAAGAGAAAAACAAACAGAAGATTATTAACATGTGCATCGTGCATACACACGGAAGCACCCAGTGAGACTAACTCAAAGGAGTTGTTAGAACTTGGGCTTCTTTGGCATCTTAACACAAGAACAATACATTTTTAGAGAAATGAAAAGACAAAAGAAAAGGACTTGGAGTTTCTAGGGGGACAAATTGTAGGAAGGTAAATATATGGGGGAACTAATGGAAGATAAGGGCTAGTTAGTAAAATTTGTTACGTAGGTTCCTCTGATGCTATCTCTGGGCTGATAAAATGGTCTAGAGTTGTCTCTGATGATTAACTTCTGTTCTTCTTGGCAGAGAGGGGAGGAGAGAAACCTTTACAAATTTATGTCTTACTTTTAGGCTAGGAGAGAGAGGGCACAGAGCTTTTCTTGTATCTGCTTTTTCTCATTTGTCTTCAGCTCAAAATAGTCTTTATTTCAAAATGGTGTATTTTGAGGTGGCATATTCTGCTACCCTTTGGCAATCAGATTGGTTTTTAGGATGATAAACTGCAGGATTTGTGGAGAAAGCACTAGAAGCAGAAGGGGAAGAAGTCTAGTCTAGAATTCTCTTAAGATAATAATGCATCTGTACTTGGTTTGTTTCTTAGGGACCATTCATTCTGAAGACTCAAAAGGCTAATAATGATTTCTGTGGAAAAATACTACCTTCCCAAAAGTACTTATAGGTTTAAAGATCATCCTGAAGACAGAGAAGCAGAAACATGTGGGCTAAAATATAAAGTGAGGAAGAGAAATATTAAGCATTTTTAAATTTGTAAGAAAAATTACAAATGTAAATGGGTAAAGTGACTCAATAAATACAGCTGTTTAAGGCCAGTTGAGTGGATTCATTGATTATTGCTTGCTGGAGCCCAGAGCTTAAAGCTGCTGAGTCAACTTGAGCAACATGGATTGTCCTATTACACCACTACAACTATTTATATCCTCAAATTTTCTTCCCACACATTATAATAAATTTTAGTCATGCACTTAACTTGGGTAACAGTTATAAAGCTGTGAACCATGTGGTCCAGTCTCAGAATGTACCATAGTTAAAGAAAAACTCAGAAACCAAAAAATTATTTCGAAATAATGAAACTTCTTCACTTCTATTTCTAGAATGCTACAAAGAACACAGGTCCACATTATTACCTCTTAAATCTCTTTCTGCTCTTGTTTCACACACTACAGTTGCTCCATGCTTCTCACTTCCAAAACTCCCTGGGAGCTCTTTCTTCTGACCCAATTTGAACACTGTTTTTTTTGTTGTGTTTTTGGTTTTTTGTTTGTTTCTTATTCCCACTGCTTTCCTTCTGAATTTGCTGCACAGAGATTCGGAAGAACCAATCTGGTAAAGGAGGATTCTTGTTAGAAGGCAGGGGATGGGAAGAAACTAAGAGAGCAATGGCAAATCCTCTTTAGCGACCAGGAGGAGGGGAATGGCTGAGACCATTCATATATGAGCAATTTATCTCTGTTAGCAAATTGGACCGGGATGACCAAGTATGAGAAGAGGGTTATACTAGAGAAGAGGGGCAAGGTAAAGTATGGGAAGGTTGGCATATATAAGTCTGGTCTTTGGTCTGATAAACAGGGCCTCACTTTAGTTTTCACACTGGGCTAATGAGAGTGAAGAGAGAGTCTGAGGTATCTATTACGTTTTCTCCCAGGTATTTGGATAGATTGTGATTTTGTTACATTATAAGTAAAGTAATGATAAAATAATAGTTAATATTTACTGAGTGCTTATTAAGGGCCATGCATTTTGTAAACATTATCTTATTTAATCCTCACAGATACCTGTGAGATGTATACTGTGTTCTTCATTTCACAGATAAAGGAACTGGGGCTTTAGAAAGTTTAACTTGCTCGAGTTAGTGGACCCAGAATTTGAACACAGGCATTTTTAGTCTAGCATTCATAATTTAGCAATTGGATTGAGAACGTGCTGTAATCTTTTCCTTCCACATTAAGGCACTGGAAAGCATGGCGGGGAGAGTCAAAGACTTTATAAAACACGTGGGATTGAAGTTATTGTCTACCTCATGACCCTTCCTCTGAATTGTTAGCTTTTATAAAAATGAGACAAATTCTCATGAATATGAAAATTGGCTATCTTAGAAAGAAAGACCTTTACTAATGGCTAATAGAATTAACTAGCAAGAATAACGCTCATGGGAGAAAATGACTTTAAACACTATTTTTCAAATGAACAAGCATTTTTTGAACACCAACTGTGCCTGTATTTGGAAGTCAAACAAGAAGTATAAAACTTAGATTTTATATATTAAACAATTACCTGGGATACTGTATATAGACTGTAACATTCCACTGCATACAGCAGGTCAATTAATCTTGGTTCTCTTCCTTGTTCTGCTTGATGAGTTTAAGATCTTGTTGGGGAAGCATGATTAACACATGTCAACTAGTGAAATAGGATTAGTATAGGTGATATGTGCTGTATTTTAAATAGAAGTGAGTAGTTAGGTAAGACTTCCCAAGGGAAAAGTGGTCCAAAATGGAATTTTACACACTGATAAGATTTACTTAGTTGAAGAGTTGGGAACTTATTTTAGGAAGGTGCAATAATTTAAATGTATACAAGATTAAATATGAGTTCAGGGGAACATTGAATGTATTCATATGGCTAAGTTAGACTCCTTCTTTCAAACTGAAAAAAAAAAATTCCATAAATTTTTAGAAAATAATAAGATCTGAAATCTTTTCACTAATTTGGGTTAAACAGCATAATTGTGATGAATGCTTTTGTGGCACATTATCCCAAGTGAATTAAGGATTATGAGTAAAGACATCTGACTCCAAAGGAGCTTTTGAAACAAAACAAAGGTACATATCAAATGTTTGGTTGTACTCCAAAAAAAACCTCAGAGTCTGGCTAAAAAGAAGTATTTTAAAGATGTTTCTTAAGATAGTCAAGGTTTTAGGACTCTTCCAAGTCATTTGGACAAGGGACTATCACAATAAGAACATCATCTTCAGGACTATCTTATCAAGTATTAATTTGCCCTTGCAAAAAAACCTTTTCTCTTTGTGGTGAAATATTAAATTAACCATCATACGCAACTTTCACCACTCAATATACTACACTGGAAGTCACATACAAATCAGAATGTACGGTTTGAATCAGTGATTAATGAAACATCAGTTCATATAAGGCAACAATTTTGTCTATAGCCACAAAGTTTTGTTATTTTACAGTCTTGGTGTTGCTTATGTATTTTTAAGGGAATAATTTTATAAAATGAAAGTCTAAATCTTGGGAGTGACTTTTTAGTTTAGAGGAGAAAATTGGATCTTGCTAAAGCTGATATATAGTCATTAGTCCTACTGTAGTATAACTTGAAAAGACAACGGAAATACAGCTCAACATTTATACTGCTGTTCTGTACTATTCAAACTTGCAATATTCTGCATGGTGCCTGGTACATTCCAGAGGAGAGAGGAGCCAAAGATGGTAACACTTTAATAACATTAGATCATATGAATTTATGTTGATACAGTACACATGGGATGAAATATATAATCTTATTAGAGCTAATTGAAATCACATGCCAAAAACGGAAATATGGTTCATTGTCTTTAATTTGTCTAAGTGCCATCTGATACCAAAAATATTTTACAATTAACTTGATTATTTATACATTGTATATTGTGTCTAGTGGACAGTAAATGGAATAATATATATTAAAATGTTCTGTGAATTAAAAAGCATCCTAAAATGTAAGGTTTTCATAATAATAGCTATCTTTGACCACTGTGTTTTGAAAGAAAATGTGGTATATGTCTAATATTTTTTATTGTAAACCTCCATTTGGCTATTTTGTTAATGAGTGATTCCAAATTATTGTCTCTGTCAAATCTATTGCTACTGTAACTTTCAGAGTAAAAATATGAAATGAAGTAAAATAGACCTAACATTAAGATACTTTATTTTTTTCTCTATATAATCTTGAAAAAAGATACTTTATTTTTTTCTCTATATAATCTGAAAAAGACTAGAAGTAGTTAAAACTTCAGACAAAAACTGTTTTAAATGCATTTTATGTATGTTTAAAGATAATGCCTTGAGGTAATTAATGCCTCATCTTGGCCTCTGCAAATATGTGGAACACAATGCTAGGAAATTGTTGGCCTTTGAGTCTTAATGTCCTCATTTTTCAGACCCAACTTCTAAAGAATAAAATCATTTCTAAGCACAACACAGAGAAAATGGCATTAGTGAGATTGGTCATGACTATATGCAGCAAACAATAAAATTGACACGTTGGGCCTTAGACGGAGAGAAGCACACTTTTATTGTTCTGAAATATGTCCAATTCTTATTAACCTAACTTAAATTTAAAAGTATGTTTCCAAACACATTTAGGTTTGCCAGATTTCACGGCCCGTATTTCTTTGACCCTGGCAGATAAGCCTATTTATCTTTCTCTTACTACACCCTCATCCATGGGTTTCTCCTCTGGTCAAAGTCTTGTTGGTAGGGCATTCTGACCCTTGTGACCCAGTCCTGGGCATCCTGACCTTAGGCCTGACCTCTTGGTGAAGAGACTTTTGTCCTTTGGATCTCCATCTTTCAGGAGAGCTATAAGGCACTTCACATTTGAATTCTGATACCTGACAATTGTACAACCGCAGATGAAGGTCACCGGGCTCCAGGTGGGCAGTATTTTTGCTCAATTAATAACACTCCAGCTGCATCATTTTCTAAAGGAAGAGCAGCTATATTGGTCTGAAGGCAACTTCTGACTATTCGAAACTCTCCATTTACAGGAACTTCTCCCTGTCCTTAAATTCAAGGACTTAGTTAAAGGAGTAAGCAAACCCAGCAGGAAGTCCTCTTTGATGTGCAGGAGCTCAGATATGCAAAAGTCTTGATCAGCAAATGCTTGAAAAGTGCTTACACTTCTCCCCTTTGGGATTGGCCATTAACTCACTTCTAGGCATTCTCAAGTAAAGCTATTTTTCTGGTTGCTTCAACTTCAGTCAATAAGTGGCTTTTTGTTAGCAAGTGTTAATAACACTCCAAAAAAAATTGCCAAAGTGAACTCATTTAGCATCAGCTCATTAGCATTTGTAAGGGACAGCCTCCTGGTATCCACATGGATTTCCTGGATTACCACAGTCTTTCTTATTTGTTCTCTCTGCCTTCAAATCTCTTCCTGCTTCAAAGATCCTACACCCAACTGTGAAAAGTCTTCAGTACTCACTTTATATCATGACTCAAGAGCTTTCACGGGGGTTCATGTCTCATCTTTGTGACTGCCTGTTCTCCCACCATTATTTCTCAGCATCATTATGTTGTCACCTCCTTCAATATACTTCAATGTTATTTATCTGCTCCTGGTATCTTTATTTCTTCCTTCAGTATTTTTTTTGTCCATTCTCCAACTTCCATTTGTGTTACACCTTTAAATTTTAAAATATCCTTCCTCCAGAAGCTCTGCCGTGGTTTACCTACATCTGACCCACCCCTTTCCTAGTCATTATGTTGTCAACATGGATATAGGAAATTTTACTCTGTTATATTTAAGCTGTTCTTTAGTAATAATGACAATATTAATAACTACCATTTTCCAAGTCTTACTGCATTCCTTTACATATCACTTTTTATCCTAGCAACAACCATCTGAGATAAATATTATTATATTTATTTTATAGAGGAAAAAACTGAAGCTTAAGGAAATTTCATAAGATCACCTGGATAGTAAGTACCAGGGCTGGATGTGAACTCAGATTTGTCTAAGAGCAGAACATAGGCACTTAATTACTCTGTTGTTCTCCTGGCTACTCAAGAACCTAACCCTTAGTGAGCACCTGGTAGAGATCAGATTCCACAGCTGAGGGCTGGAGACGATAAGAACAGACAGTCCACCTGCCCCCATGGATGTGACTGGAGCAAAGACATAAATGGTAAAACGTGTGGAACTGCCTGGGTAAATAAGGAAGACAGAGCTGAATCTCAAGTGGGAGGAAGGAGCTTGCCAGGCTCATGAGGGTGGGGTGGCTCTCCAGGTAGAAGGAGGTATAGATACAAAGGTATAGAAGCAAGAAGGGTCTTGATGGCCTGAAGAATGCAGGAACCCAGGTCAGGATTAGTCAGAGAGAAGGCTTCAGAGGCCAGGAGGCTCATATCCCAAAGGGCTTGTGTAAAGGCTGAGGGGTTGGACTTTATCCTCTGACATTTGGTTGGCTTTGCAACGTGTTCTCTTGGCATGACTTTCCCTTCTGATTAAATCGTAAAGGCTTTTGAGGACAGGGTCATTATCATCTCAATTGTTTGTATTCCCATCCAGATGCTCCTCCAGACCAAAAGGGATCCACCTGTCCATTGGAGGCCGTGGATTCTTTGCTGTTTTTTCTTAGTGTAGACCTGGTACCATCAAGAAGCAGTCAGGACCCTTATTCTGGGAAGTGTTAGATGACTTAAACATGTGGAGTCCCCATTCTAAAAGAAGTTAAGCGGCTGTTTTTCAAGAGGTGTGATGCTTATGGAATCTGTATTAAAGCTATGATAAGGAACAAAAAAGAGAGAGAGGCCCAACAGTGGCTTTAAGATAGGGAATTAGCCTGGAGAAGAGGAAACAGAAACACATAGTTAGAAATAGATCTGGGATTGGAGTGGCAGTGTTTTTATTACCATTAAAATAAGATTGCTCCTCTGCACTAGGACAGTGTGAGCCAAAAGGCTTCAAGAAGAAGGGGATCTAAGTTTAAAAGTGAGAGGAAAATCAGAAAAAACAATCGAGGAGTTGGATCAGTAATTCTGTGAAGGAAGAAGCTTCATAAGGGTGTGTTTTTACATCCATAATAGAGATATTATCCCTTCTTGCTAATGAAAAGCATGGGTGGTCTTGAAGATATTTATAACCATGTAGTTTGGAGCCCGTGCTGTTGTAATTGTGAGAAAAGATCACTTAGTGCTCTATGTTCTGTAGGGGATTACTAAAAGAACCTGGAAAAGATAGAATTGCAGCATTCTGGAATGCACTGTGACCATTCACCTCCCATGGGATGAAGGGGTTTTTGGCATTCAATTTCCTGGAAGACTTGATGTAGAAAATGTGACAATTGTCCTCTTTTACTCTAGAGTCTTAACACAGTTCTATTTAGTGATCCAAACCTGGTAGGTCGAAAAAGAAAGAATCAATGTCCTAAATCCAAGTTCATCCATCTAGTATTGGCTTAAAATATTGTAGAAAAATAAAATAGCTACATAGAATTCTTCAATGACAAAATCATATACAAAGCTTAAAATTCAATAATGAAAGGAGGGAAAGCAAATGTTTAAAAGATGCAGTATAGTCTGCTTGAATTCAGATATCTTTTCTACAGCTCATGACTAGTATGACTTTGGGGACTGGATCAAAACTTTGGCCTTTGTTTTTTCATCTATAAATAAGCGGTAACTGTGGCATCTACCTCATGGGGTTCCTGTGAGAATTAAATGCATTACTATGCATAGAGCACTTGGAACAGTGTTGGTACACAGGAAGTCCTCACTAAATGTTAATAATTACTTTTATTCCTTTTGTCTATAAATTTCTTTCAAGAGGATAAAGATTTATAAAAGAGATGCCATTTGAGAGCATAATACAGTTGTTTTCGAGATAAGATGATAGTTTGAACAGATTTATGTATTTAATTTTTTAGTAACTCTATACATTAGTACTAAGTGTTTGAATCTCTCTCTCTCTATGAATATATATGTTTATCTGCCTCCTGTCTTACCCCAGTGCAAACTGTAGCATGTATAAGAGGGAAGGAGGTGGCTGACCACTACACTATGAGAATTTATCACATGCACACACATTCCAAAACAACATTTCTTAACACGTGGCACACTCCCCGTCATCCATCACCCATCCTTTCCCTTTACCTACTGAATCAGGAAAAACTAGAGGTGCCCAGGAATCTCCACTTTAAACTTACTACCTGGGTGATTCTCATGCATACTAAAGCTCGAGAATAAATATCCTAGAATCTTAAGAGAGGTTTAACTAATATCGAGTAACCAAAGTTTTATATGCTCTGCATTATCATATCTATTTGGCACTTAAACATGTAGACTCCAAATTCCAACTCTTTATAGTATACTAATTTTTTTCTTTTTATAAATTGGACTTTTTTGGTGGCAGGTGGAATGCAAGTGTCAAAACAAGAATAAGACATGTTTATGAGCTTAATCTTTAAGACCTTACCACCAATCTCATCAGGGTTTATGCAAGGTTGATGCAATGACGTGGTTATTTTCCTGTTAAAGGCCAAAAGGAAATATTTCCTGTTATCCGACAGAGGTAGATCCCTTTGCTGAGTTTAATTTCCGTGTTTCTGGGTCATCTCCTCTTGAAATGCTCCAGCGATGAATATTTGACTCAAGGTCCTCCTCTGATAGGGCCTCCAGCATGAACCTCAGCACTCTAAAACAGGGCACTTTCCACAGAAGTCTTCAACTTCAGAAGGAGCTCCCTTTTATATGTTTCATGAATACAGTCTAACTGCTTCAGGTTTTCCTCTTTGACCTTTGTTCTATTTAGTGGAGTTCAATTGTCTTCCATATTTATTTAAGCTAATGATAGAAGCACTAAGCAAAAGTTGAAAAAAGTGATAAATGCATTTATCATGAAAATGCACTGTACCATAAAAAAGTCCATACACCAAGATGCTATTCACAGTGGGTAGTAAATTTATGAAACTCATTGCCTCAAGATATAATACAGGCTATTACATATAAATAGGTTCAAGAAGGATGATAGCAGGTTATTAAACAAAATTGAGATGCCAGAGGTGGAAGTGGCAGGCTCATCCCTTACCTTCGGGAACATTGCGAGGGTGGTGGAACTTTCCTTAGTACTTCAGTCAGAGAGGTGCTCAACTGGGGTGTATTAGTTTCCTGTGGCTGCTGTAACAAATTACCACAGACTTGGTGGTTTCAAACAACAGAAATTTATTCTCTCACACTTCTGGAGGCCGGAAGTCTTAAATCAAAGTGTTGACAGGGCACCCTCCCTCCAGAGTCTCTAGAGAAGAATCTGTTCCTCTTCCAGCTTCTGGTACCTGTCCTGGTATTCCATCTCTGCTTCCATCTTCACAGCACCTTCTCCTCTGTGTCTCTGTCTTATCAAGATATATGTGATTATATTTTTAATCCAGGATAAGCTCCTCCTCTAAGATTCTTAACTTAATCACATCGTTTGCCATATAAGGTAATATTCACTCTTTTGCCATATTAAGTAATATTCACAGGCTCTGGGGATTAGGATGTGGATGTGCCTTCTTGGGAGCTACTACAGGGTGGGAGCATTATTGTAAGCATTCCAGGGTTGTTTTGTTCCTCCTTTTTCTTTATAGATGGAGGGCTAATCCAGCCTAATCATTTAATTGCTATCACAGGACTACCAACATGAACTTTCTATTATTATCCTCTCCATTCCCTACATCAGTATTAAGCACTAGTTCTGCTGGATGTTAATAGCTGTTAAATGAAAACAAGAGTAGCCGAATATGCTTGAGAAACATTGGATTTAAAACAATGTTTAACGGAACTTCTCAGAGGCTTACTATGCCAACTGTCTTCATGATGTTCCAAGAAGACAACATAGTATGCTCGTTTTCCAGACTCTTTAACCATAAACTCCCTAGCTAGTGTTCCCCAGCATACACTTTGGGAAACTATGCTCTAAAACTAAAACCTGTAAGAATAATATTCAATCAAACTCCATTGTTGTTTTTCCTTTTGGGACAAAATGTAGATCGATGGCCCTCCTTGTGCATTTATAGGTTATAATTTCCTGATAATCATTTGAATTATTACAAGACGAGCTTAGCTGTTCTTTGATTTAACAAGTTCCCTCTGGATTTGAGCACATTTTCTTTCTTTTGGATTTTACATGAAAGTCAATAACTTTCCCTAGAGCCATCCAGCTACTATAATCTAAACATATACATAGTCCAAGAAAAACTGTATATAGGCTTCTGTGATTTTGCTGGCTCACTCTGGGTTGAGAGCCAATGTTGCCAGTACGAAACTCCCGTGTGCTCATCTTGACTCTTTCAAGTCAGGCTGCCAAGTTTACAACTTTTAGAGACTGAGTATATCTTAAAAAGAACACTACACCTATTCTCCTAACATCTTTTAATTTTTCTCTTGAAGTCAGGTAAGGGAAGAGGAATATGATTTTTCCACAATAAGTTGATATAATTTTGTCTTTGAATTCTTTTTTATTTAAAAAGAGTTCTTTATAAATGCTTTTATATTTTCTTCATCTGGTCATTCAATAAATATTTACTGAATCTTCTGATGTGCCAACTCCTGTGGTAGGTTTAGGATGAAGAAGGATACGTGAATCTGGATGAGACTCTGTCCGTGCCTTAAAGGCGCTCTCAGTTTATGGAACACATGCAGCATGAGAAAAATGTATATATTATGAAATACTCTTGATTGGCCATGTGAGAAATACGTGATAGCAGTGAAGAGGAGAGAAAGATGAACTCTGCTTGGGAAAGTTTTGAGAAAGTAATATTTACACTAGGTTTTGAAGAATGGATAGAAGTTCCTTAACTGTGGGAAAGTACAATTCAGGATGGAAAAACAACATATGTATGGGAACAGAGTCATCGAAAGGTCTGGTATACTTGGGGAATGGCAAGTAGAGTTCTAGACAGAGGTAAACGGGATAGAGAACTGGAAAGAGGGAGGTTGAAGAGACAGGCTAACGTCAAATTGGGGAGGATGCTGACTGCCCCGCCAAGAAGCTTAGACATTATTGTGCAGGAAATTAGGAGCCTGGGGCAGTTTTTACACAAAGGAGTGACATGATGAGATTTTCGTTTTAGAAAGACAATTCTGGAAGTCAGGACACATAGAAGATTTCCTTTAAAGGGAAGAACTTTCTAGATTACTAGTAAGGAAAACTTAATAATAGTCTGTTTAGAAGGTGAAGAGAGCCTGAACTAAGACAGTGGCATCTGAGATGGAACCAACAGGATTTACTGACAGTTTGATTGATGGTCCAGTGAATGAGGGAGCGGCTGATGCTGACTCCAAGGCTTCTGTCTTGTTGGGTCAGTTGGGTGGATGGTGAAGATAATAAGCAAGACTGGCAAGAAGAGGAGCTGCTTTGGGATGGATTTGTGGGTAGGAGTGGGTAGAGAAGTACTAGGTTTTAAATACAGATGGAGATAATCCAGTTTTCTGTGGCACAGACTACGAATGGGCTCGCTCAGCCTCCATTCCACCCACTTTCATTTCATTCCTATACCCTATACTGTACTATAATGCAGGACTGCTCAAAATCTACATTTCCCAGATGACCTTGCAGCTACCCATCACATGTACACCCCCGAGATTTGGAAGGTGAAGGTGGACATCCTGAGGTGGATGCCATGCTGTCACTTCAGCTGTTTCCAATGGCAAGCACGACCTTGGGTGTTTGTTTCTTCTGTGGCAGCCATAGTAGAGTTTCCACGTCCAGTCTTTAGCTTTATCGTGTTGAAAGGCAGTGTCGAGGACATCCATTCACTGGCAGATGTCGTGGAGGAGGTAGCATAGTGGCTCTGGAGCTAGAAGCCTCCTGCTTCTCCAATCTCCTGATTGTGACACAGGCAGTCTCCCATGGAGGTAATTCTAGAGTGTTGTTCCAGAAGTCATTCCTGGCAGTCAGTTTAGGGCCTATTCCTCTAATCTTTCCACAAATCTTAAAGCATCAAGATCTTCTCTTCTTTTTCTAGCTAGAATGGTTTTCTCATCTATATCTGATCCCTGACCAATTCACCTTCAAATGGAAAAAGTATTTTATTAGAGCATTCTTTAAATATTGTTCTCTTTATAAAATCATTATATATTTTTCACATTCTGTATATTTGACTGCTACTGACAATGTAGCAATCTTCTCAATTGTGAGGTTATGAACAACATGACTTTGTTTTAAACACCTTTGAGTGACCAGTGCCTAGAACAGTGCTTTGTTCCTGGCAGTGTCCAATAAATTTGTTAGGTTTCATTACATTTAATTGAAATGACTGAACAATTTGTGCTTTTCCTAATAGTGTCATATAATACAGTTGGCAATCTCCCTAACTCTGATAGTTGTTTTATATGATAAATTGCCCATATTGTTAGTATCTAAAATGCTTTGATCTTAAATTTCTTCAGAATTCTCGAATGCATGCCATCTGGCTTCAGTGACTCATGGAAATTTAATGTCTTGAGTTGTGTTCACCACCTGTTGTTTCTTTTTTTATATTTATGCTAGTGAATCATATTTGCTTTCAATGAAAAGTAACTCTTTAGTAAAAATTCTACGTTTATCCTGTCAGTGATAATCACTGATCGAGTGATACAGAGAAACAGTTCAACGTCCCCTGACCCTTAAATGCTCCTCTCCTCTCCAGTGAGTATGTGATTGTATTTTGAGTTCTTCAGCTGCAACCAGTGGTCAGACAGGGATCACTTTCAACTCTCAGACTATTCTTGTAGAGGAGTGATTCTTCCCCTATAGACTTTATCTGAATTTGGTTGTTATAATCCTTCTTGCATTTCAGCAGTATTCATATCTAGTGTTCCACACCAATATTACTGTCTCTTTCATATGTTGTATTTCTTCTTATGGACACTTATGATTTTAATAATTTCTATGGTATGAGGCCTTCAAAACATTTCCCATATACTTCTGATCAACTAGAGGACATATGAGGATGGGCCATAGATACTCCTTCCCGTACCTATCAGATGGTTTTTGTAGCAAGCAACAGAAACCTAACTCAAAATGGCTAAAAGGTAAGTGGAATATATTAAGAAGTACTGGGATAGAGAAGGCTTTAGACATAGTTCAAATAGAGTTTTAGATATAGTTCATATAGAGTTCTTCTTCCATTTCTTTGTGATTTTCCTAGTTCTGCCTCCTCTGTGTTAGCTTCATCTTTAGGCTGGCTTCTCCATAGTTGCAAGACAGCCGTCAACAATAACAAGAGTTATATGCTGACTTGTCACATCCAGTGAACAAAATTCCTAAGCTTTGCTCTCATTGGACCACCCTCTAATAAGGAGGATGAATCCATCCCTGAAATAACTGTATGAGCTGTACTTCATGAGTATTTTTCAATGAAGGAAATTTGAATGGATTCTGGGAAGGAAACTGTAATATCTCTTCTTCATGACCCAGTTTTGCCATGGTCTGAACTAGACTCCAGGAGGCCAACTGGGCAATTTCCCAGTATCCTCAAGGTCAGAATAACTTCTAATACATATTGTTGCATCATTTCTACCGTATATATTTTTCCTGTTTCCTCTGTTAACAATGCAAACCTTGAGGGCAGATTTCATCTCTTTATGCCTTTATTATTGATGCTCGCCATCTACTACAGGAGTCTCCTCACTGTAGGAAGCCGGTAAATGTTCACTCTCTATCCGTATGTCATTCTGATTATAGAGTCTTAGAATAATGTTATTTTTAGATTTTTTAAATGTAATTCTTGACTTAGGCTTTGCCTCTTGGTTCATATTGAACCAGAACTAGGCAATCAATCAATCAATCACTAAATATATATTAAGTCCTACTGTGGGCCAGGCATTTGGTGGCATCTTAGATGGGGGAGATAGCAGAGAGTGTAACACATGTAGCATCTCATTAAAACATTTCAAGGCAAAGGTAAATGGGAGACAGCTATCTCCCAGGTCTGCACCTGTCCTCCATCACTTCTGGAATTCTCCTTATTCTCTTTGGTGCTCTTCCCAGGTTCCCAGTGCTATTGTGTGTGTTGCCTCATGTCTTTGGCTTTCTACTGCTGCACCTCACCAGTTCTGGGAGGGCTCCTCCCCTACATCTGGGAGAACTCCTCCTCCTTCTTCTAGCAGGGCTCTGTTCATCAAACCATTATGGAACACCTATGAGGATCCCAAGATGACTGAAGCACATGACTTGTCTTTGGGACTTCACAGTAAAAGGCTTACATGCGAATAGTAATGTGATGTATGCCAGGATACAAATAAGCATTGGACCTAATCCAAGCTTCCAGAACAAGGAAGTCAAGGAAGTTTTCCCTGAGACAATGATGCCTATCAATTAAGTAAATAAAAAAAAGGGTAAAAGTCAGCCAGGTGAAAAAGCATTGTGGTCAGAGGGAGCAGCAGGGCCAGAGGCCATGTGAAAAGACCTAGCTTTTAAGGTGGTATAGTAGTATAAACACACTTCCCTTTTGTTTTTTCCAAATTTTTTTTCTCATGATGAGAACTTTTAAGATCTACTCTCTTAGTAATTTTCAAATATTCAAACAGTGTTATTAACTATAGTCACCATGCTGTACATTACATCTCTATGACTTATTCATTTTATAACTGGAAGTTTGTACCTTTTGACCCCCTTCATCCATTTTGCTAACCCCCCATCTCCTGCCTCTGGCAACTACCAATCTTTTCTCTGTATCTATGAGTTCATTTTTTTTTTTTTTTTTTTTTCAGATTCTTCGTGTAAGTGAGATCATATGGTACTTCTCAAATATATTTCTGGACCTGGATCATTTAGTAAATGTGAGGAACTACTAGGAGCAGCCTCATTTTCCATGTTCTGATTCAAGTGGTGTGGCTAAAGTTTTTGGCGATCCTTAAATCACTAGTTGACACCAAGGGGAACAATTTTCCTCATGAATATATGAGGAAGCCATAGTCAGAAAAAGAGTATCTTTCTGCTCAGTTGGAAGAACAATTTTGTCTCGAGAGCCAGGCCTACATAAGAAGAAGCCGATTAAGGCAACTCCTTGCCTGGAGTGTCTTGAGAGGATCTCTCAGCAAAACATCTTCCTAGTGGGATCTCCACTCCTTTTTATCTGGCCACAAATTCTCAACAGTTAACTCACTAAGTGGTGAGGTCAATAAAAGTGGGGCATCCTCTTCTATAGAAAGTCTTTGTGAGAGTGCAGCCCTGCCTGAAGAGCATATTAGCCTAGATTAGCTCATTATCTTTAAGGTGAACTTCAGAACAGTTTCCGTTCAGTGGAGAAAAGAAGATGAGATCACAGGGTACAGGCTAGGAAGGGCTGAGAGAGGAGCACCTAGGCCCCAGGAGGAAAAACTCATTCATATGGTATCTATTCTGCTATCTCTTCTGTGGTTGGTGGAGTCCTGAGGTCTCGACTTCCCTTTCTTCACTTTTAATTCTTTCTCTTTTGTAGTAGGCAAAATAACGCTCCCCGTCTCCCAAGATGTCCTCGTCCTAATTCCTAGAACCTATGAATATGCTATGTTACATGATGAAAGAGACGTTGCTAATGTGATTACAGTCAAGGATCTTCAGTTGGAGAGATTATCCTGGATTCTCCAGATGAGGCCAACGTAATCACAAGTGTCCTTATAAGTGAAAGAGGGCAGTGAGGGAGTCAGAGAAGGAAATCGATTGACAGAAGCAGAAGTGTGACACAGCCAGGATCCAAGGAATGTGGACAGCCTTTAGAAGCTGAAAACGTCTCCCCTAGGACCTCCAGAAGGAATGCAGTCTGCCAACATCTTGATTTTAGCCCTGTAAGACCCATTACTGACTTCTTACCTCCAGAACTGTAAGATAGTAAAGGTGTGTTGTTATAAGCCACTAAGTTTGTGGTGACTTGTTAACAGCAGCTGTAGGAAATTAATACACCTCTCTTCATTTGATGTCCATGCCCCATGAGGTCACCACCTCCCCCACCCATCTCCATTCTCCGCCATCACGTCTGTTCAGGGTCTTTGATTCAGTGGGGTAATGCTGGGATATTATCTCAGGGTCAAACCTTTACCAGAGCCAGAAGTGGAATGCAAGCCACCTCTCAAGGAAAAGTGAGAGGAATGGAGGGGCTGTGGTGCCCAAGTCTGAGACACACCACCAGCAAAGTGTCAGAAGGAGGAATCACTCCAAAAAAGAACCTTAACCAGCTCCGTGCAGGAATGGGGGAGCTAGCATGGGCGTGAAGCAGGGATAGCCAAGAACATTTCGGCCTGATTGAGAGACGTGTATTTTTGTTGTGTTCCACGACCTGTACAACATAGCGCCCAGGTATGAAGGAATAGTGACCCTATCCTTCACTGTTACAACATCTTTAGCTGAATGCTTTCAATAAAGAAAATTTCAGAACCAAGAAATGAGAGCTTAAAGAAGTAATTATGTTTTATTATATACATATATATTTGTTTGAACAGTTGATGGAGGCTCACGTTATACCCAAAATGCCTATTAAAATTTATCTCACAAACTTTATTTTCCATTTGACAGTGACACGAAGCCAAACTCTATGAAAGCTTAGCTAAAATGACTTGAATTTTTCCCATAAATACTGTAAAAGAAGATTTTCTTTTGCTTTTTTTAAAATGTATTTTGGTTTAAAAAAAATCCTCAAAGGTGTACAATAATATATAATTTTTAAGGGACATTCTCACTATCAGCTTAAGAAGTAGCTTGGGAAATCATTATTGTCACCATTTTGCAGGAAACTGAGGCCCAGGGAGGTTAAGTGACTTGCCTGAAGATAAAAACTTGTAGGAAAGAGAAGCTTAAATTATAACAGATATTATTACCTCATTAAATCCTCACAGCATGAGATGAAACAAGTAAATGGTATTTTTTTCATTTTAATATTTGAGAAATTAAAGCCAAATTGGTGAAGCAACGTAGTTAGCAAAATGTAGCAACATGGAAAAGTTTGATTCATTGCCTTTTCCATTCCTAAATACCTGAGATGTCCAAGTTTTCTTGCCTTTTAAGACACAGTTTGTAAGATGTCTCCGCCTCTTTTCTTCTTCTGAAACTAAATCCCAAGTTAAGTGCTGACAGAGGATCCAGCGGGGGAGTTCAGTGGCCTTTGCTGAGAGGCCCACAGAATCACCACGGAGACAGGTTCTGGGACAATGCCTGGACGAACCTTCCCCCATTAACTGGATTAACTGCGCTGGCCCTTCTTCAAGCGCTGACTCGAGTCTCTGCAGTTGGTAGGAGTTTCATTTCTGAAGCCGCTCAGAACACAGTCAGGTGAGGAGGCCGGGTGGGGTGAGGCCTGCGGTGGAAAGCCAGCTTGGTGCTCCGTGTCAAACACCGGAAGGGGAAGATGCCACTCTTTGATAGGCAGTTGTTCCTTGGGTTACCATGGGTCATATTAAGGAAGAATATCAATTCAAGAAACCAGTTCTCCGTCAAGTGGCGCCTCCTGTACATCCCTGAGAGAAAACAGAGGTGCTCTTTATGGCTCCACCTCAGCACGTTCCAAAGAGCATTCCTTGGAACACTGCCAGGTGGTCTGTGAAAGGGGATCGTGCGGTAAAACAAGTTAAAAAATGCTACTGCCGTTACCTCCCTTTTAGATTCCCAAATGTACAGGAACATATTAAAAGCTTTGTTTTGTTTACAAGAAACTTTTCTTGAATTTATTTCATCTTGGAACACCCACCCGCTCCCCCCATAAAAAAACAAATAGAAGCACGATGTGGGAAACTTTCTCTTAGTTCATCATTAGGTTTTTTAACCCTAAAGTATTTTAATAGGATTATCAGAAGAAATATGACAGGGCAAAAAGGAGGAGCAGTGAGATTCTTGCCATTCTGTTGCTGTCTAGGAGTGAAAAATCATAAAACATCTTCAGGTCTTACATTGTCAATCCGTAAGATGTGTAGTATTTTCCTCAACTTATCGTTTTGAAGATACTGCAGTTTTAATTACACTTTACTGAAGTGATATAAAATAAGATAAATACAATGAAAACACCTTAAGCCATTTAGAAGGAAAGTGAGACAAGGCTATTTATTTTTCAGAAATGACTTTAGCAAACAGTATCTAAAACTTTGTATATTTAAATAAAGAACAGATCATAGGAGTATTAATCTTTTCTTAAAATCTTAGGTGGAGCTTAAAGTTTTAATCCCATATATTAGGCTGTGTATAGAATTTAGAGAGACAACCAGTAATAGCTAAAAAAAAAAAAAAAAAAAAAAAAGGAAGACCTCTGGAGGATAAATGATGTGAAAACCATGAGAATATAGACAGTTTATTTTCTCACAACCTAAATACATTGAGTTACTTTTCAAAGGCTGGTCTCATGAGAGAGGGAAAAATGTATTTACTTAACTGCTATATATAGGATAATGCGGAAAATATATTTCTTGGGATACTGAGCTGCCTGCCAAAGATTGTCTTCATATGTCTACTGACTATTAATCAAATTAGCTAGCTTAAAAAATAATAAATAGTTCAGAATAACAAGTAATTCAGTGAGATTATACCATCAATTTACATCTCTTGTTATTTTCCTCCCATCTCATTTGCTGGGAGTAGAGGCAGCGTATGTGAAAAGAGTTTGTGTATACTTTATTGTTTTTGATATATTAACTATTTTATTTACTAGATATTTTAACATCTGCCCTGAATTAATACTGTATAGAAATATAGAATAAACATATCAATATTTACCTCATATTGTGTTTAAGTATTTAAAATAAGTCCCTTAAGACACAGACCCAGAAAGTTTGAGTGTGGTATTTTTGTTTAGGCCTAATCATAGAGAAGTAATATAGAATGTATTAATTCAAGCTGGTATTTCCAATTCTAGTGCTTCCCAATTACACACAGGATGAAATGAGAATCCCATGCCTTTCCATTTAATACCCACTGCAATCTGCTTTCTCCCTGATTCCAGACTTAGTTTCCATGGCTCTGAAGCATCTAGTCTTCGTTCCAGCCAGCATCTCTGGGCCATATATTCCTCCTGTCTCCACCTCTGTGCCCCTGCCTCTCCTCTCCAAACTCACTTCTAACCATCTGAAACCTGTTACTATTACTAGAGGTTACAACACTTGCCCCAGGTCACCAGGCAAGGAATGGGAAAAGCTGCAATTCAAAACCAGGCACTGACTTGGAGAGCCTACAGTCTTTTTTTGTGTGTGTGTGAGGAAGATCAGCCCTGAGCTAGCATCTCTGCTAATCCTCCTCATTTTGCTGAGGAAGACCAGCTCTGAGCTAGCATCTATTGCCAATCCTCCTCCTTCCCCCCCCACCCCCAAAGCCCCAGTAGATTGTTGTATGTCATAGATGCACATCCTTCTAGTTGCTGTATGTGGGACGCGGCCTCAGCGTGGCTGGAGAAGCGGTGCGTCGGTGCGCTCCCGGGATCCGAACCCCGGCCGCCAGTAGCGGAGCGCGCGCACTTAACCGCTAAGCCACGGGGCCAGCCCTGAGCCTACAGCCTTAATTACTACAATGAATGTATAAAATGCTGAAAGGGTGGTATTGACAGAGCTGGACTTGAATCCTGACTTTCTGGTTCCCAACTAGGTGACTGTGGGCTAGATAATTGATCCCTCTAATCATCAGTTTCCTCACTTCTAAAATGAGAATAATAATAGACCTTCCCTGATAGATTCCTGTAAAAGTTAAATAAGATGATCCCTATAATTTGGTTCCTGGTCTATAGGAAGGACCCTGGAATGTTAGCAGTTATTTTTACATCCTTATACTGTAAGATTTAGACATATATTTCCCCCCGCCCAACTGGATTGTATGAGTCTTGAGGGCAAAAAAAGTCTATTATTTTGTTAAGTCTGCCTAGAGCATCAAGAATAGTTCTTGAACTTCACAGATACTAAACATATGTTTTTGATTGATTAGCTTTTAATTGTCTTTTATACTTTGTGTTAAAAATTTCCAGTTGCCTATTAAGAGCACTACTATTAAGGACTTACTATGTAATATAATAGCTACCTATCCTGTTACCGAACGGATACTTTTAAAAAATGGAAACGTTTTAAGTAATCTTTTGATATTTAGTTAACATTCAGTAAATATTTTTAAGTGTATCTTTTTTTGACAAATAGCATAGCCTAACAGCTTTTATTTTTCCAACCTTCAATCTTTTTTTCATGCCATAGGAAAGGTTTTGTTAATATTTTATCTTCGCGGGGCTAGGGTGGTGGATTAATTTAGTATTCACAGCGGTAGACACCACATGCACTTTTCTAGACGTTTCACTGTCATTTAGCTTTAGCTAATGGGCACTTAAAGTCTTGCTGATTTTTCCCTAAAGACCCATAGTTATCTATAACATTCTTGAATAATTGGGCTTTAAGTGGAAGTTAACAGGGTTGACTACCTCCAGAAATATGCAGAAATATTTTTACTAGTTTAAATTTGAAATCTGTGTAACTCGAGGTATCAAATTTTAAAATTCCCCTTTTAAAAACTGAAACTTAATATATGAAACGGTATGAGGGGGTTTTTGTTATTAGAAGTTATTTATAGAAGTCTTATTTTATAAAAGTGCTATTCACTATCATTGTAGATGCTACATTAAAACAACAACAAACAACGCCTGGAACTTAAAAACTGCTGCCAGAATAGATAAAATGTATCACTAAGACTTTTCTAGAAGTCTAATTTTTAGGATATTCTCATTTCAAAGTCAATCATTCATCTATCCTCTAAAGCTGTTTCCCTATGTTTAGATCAGCATTTACATGTTGATGTTGATTAATTCTCTAAGAATTGGCTGACAATCATTTGTAAAGTACAGTCTTTCACATATTCAACTGTTTTTAAACCTAAGTCAGTATATTCGGCAGCGGGTTCTGGCTTTGGGTAGAGAAAGACCAGAGTGCTTCCCCACCACGTAGCCCTTCTGCGCTTTGGGAGTGGTTTCAGCAGAAGGTGAATGATTAGTGGTGGGTGTGGGAGAGAAGAAGGTAGAATATTTCCCACTAGTATTTACCAATTCACCAGAAATATTTTTTTCTGTTCTTTGTTTTAGGAGGAATGGCCCAGCAGGCTCCAAGAGCAACATATTAGTAACCTCATATTTATCATGTCTTATATCATCTTTTCTGATACTCACAGCAACCCTGTGAATTTGGTAAGTTATTCTTATGGGATTTTTGGCACCTAGGAGGAAGGTAAAAAAGAACAGGGCTGAGTAAGAAGCAGCTAAGATTTCTTTCTGGGTTTGTCACTCACAGTCTGAATTTGGGAAACTGAAGCCTACAAAATTTCATTTTTCCACCTTCCTATCAGAGTCTATTGATAATAAAGTCTGTGCATTGCAGTATAAGATGCAGCCCAGGCTCAAATCAAATCCACCCTTCTGTGAAGGTAAACTAATTTAATCAGAGAGCAGTTGCCTCTAATATCATGCAGATATTAGCTAGGGATCTTTCCTTTTATTATTTCAGCAGTGTTTTTCTCTTAATCTTTAAACAGAGAGTGGATGACCAGAGTCTGTGGAGAACAGGTCAACAGAGTTGTTACTGAGTGAGATCAGAAAGGAGTTTGTCTCGACAACCTTTTACCTCGGTTTCTGTGCTTCCACCCCACCCTACATACACTTCAAGTCTCCCTGGTCTCCCTTTTCTAGAACCCTTGGTGAGAACTAGCACCCTCTTCCTGTTCTAAGCACTGCCCTGAAACATCTCAAAGTTCTTCTAAATAATTCCTAAGTTATTTTAACCTCAAAGAAAACTCTCCATCCCTTGATATAGACCAGGATTCAGCAAACCTTTTTGCTAAAGGGTCAGTTAGTACATATTTTCACCTCTGCCGCAACTACTCAATATGCAAGTTGTAGTGTGAAAGCAGCCACAGACAATATGTAAACAAATGAGCATGGCTGTGTTTCAATAAAACTTTATTTACGAAAACAGATGGCAGGCTGGATTTGACCCAAATGCCATAGTTTGATGACCCCTGATGTAGACCATCTCCCTCATTATACTGTGTTCTAGTGTCAAAGTAACAAAGAGCAGAAAGGTGATACTGACATCTGGTCCTCCTGTAGTCAGTATTAGCATCCCTACTATGCTAAGGCACGTGGCCTGTGTGCACCTGCAGTGGTGATGAACTCAGACTTGGATTCTGGACACGTGCTGCTTCTCCTTCTCCCAGCAGAAGAAGAGCAGGACCGTCTTGGCACAGGATGGCAATATTCCAAATTAATAATTCACTTCTTTTGCAACAATATACATGCTCTGCCAACAAAGTCCTTGGGAAACTTGCAAACTAAACAAAGTTTGCCTATCCACATTCCCTTCTCAATTTCATCTTGTGCCTTCTCTCTCATCCCCCAGACAGTTAGTGCCCATGATCTATTGCTGAGAATCTTCCCTCTCCTCCCTTCTCTATATTTCACACTCTTCCTCCTCCATAATCCCCCCTCTCCACAAAATTTTCTTGATCTATTCAACACCAATACAATGTCCTTAGAGTCTTGAACTTTACAAATTAAATATATTAACACCATGGTACAAATGATGCAGATTTTCTTGTTTAAAAGGCAAGCTTGTGAACCCAAATTATAGTGCAGCTGGTGATAAAGTAAGTATGATCAAGTGTGCATCTCCACGCTTTGCCTAAGCTGTCAGGGATCAAGTACCTCTTTTCCAGGCTCAATAGAAGTTAAGCTGAGTCCTGAATAAGGAGAACCTCTGGTAGTGTTTTCAGTTTTCTGGAAGAAGAGAGAAAAGAGAACAGAGGTGCTTATTATGGGAGGTACAGGCAGTTCAAGGCCTACCTTGCTGTACCAGCTCAAACAGAAGGTATGTGACAGATTAATTTAGGCCAGCACACACCTTACTGAGAAGTATGTACTAATACAGGAAAGAGGAATTAAATATTTAAATATGTCAAAAATGAAAATTTGAATTGTCTCTACTCCCTTCTAATTTCTTCTTTCCTAATTTTCCAAGGATGGCTTTTGTCTGGAGACCTACGTGATCAACTCTGACTCGTTTATAAATTCAAATGCCTTTTGGACTACAGTCTAGGTATTAGGCAACTGATGACTAGGCTATTTTAGATGAGAAATAAAAATTTAAGTCAATATTTATGAGTGAGTAGAAAAATATCACAAGGAATTTCTTTTCATAGAAAAGAGAGGTGAGATTCTTTACTAGTCTGAAGGGAAAAGTCAATGGTTATGGTGTAAGAGGACATGGGATAATGATGTATGGAACAAGGAAGGAAGTCTATAACATCCAATCAACTTCTATAGGCTTGTTTGGTACAAAAAAACCAGGGAAGCTTGGAGTAGCTCTGCATTTCAGCAAACATAATGGATCTTGGCCTTCAGCCTACTCCAGTGCATTTATTTTCTCTAGGGAGTTGTTTTTATAGCCCAAGGAACTGATCTAAAGAGTTGGGGTTACTTAAGAAGTGATGGTTTACTATTTAGTTCTGGAAGGGCTGTAATAGCTTGGAAGTCTAATCTGTACCTGGCCTTACCTGAGTGGATTCATCTCTCTTGCTTGATAAACATCTTTGCTGGACAACAATGGAACGACTGGGTGAATTATGATGTCAGCTGACGCTGGTGGTATAAAAGTGTCTTGAATTTGGATTCAGCCCAGCTAAAGCAAAATGGGGACCATATTGAAAATGGAAAGTAGAAATTCATCAGAATCTTCTCTCCAGAGATGTAGGGGGTCTCATCTCTGCTCCTTTCTAAATCTACCTCATCTTCCCTTTCTATGTGAACTAAGAGTTACTAGCCATTTTCGTGCTGTGGATGCCCTTGGCCCTTTGAAGAAACCTATGGAATTCTTCTCACAAAATGCTTTCAATGTATAAAATACATTATATAGGATTAAAAAGGAAACCAAATATATTAAAGTACAATTATAAAAATTAATTTTAAATTTGATTTTTTAATATAAAATTTTGCAATGTATTAATATATGTGCTTCTTTACAATATAGTCAATAAGAAGATCTGGCAGTGTATCAATAACTACCAGAATTCCAAAATATGTTTAAATTTATTGATATGAAAATGTCTGTAATTTCTATTAGAAATAAAATCATAGGTATTGCTAGTAATACTGTAGTTTTACCTAAATTCATAATATAGTTAGAGGCTGATGAAAATCTATGTAATTTTTTTCTCTTCCAAGTCCATGAGCTCCCTGAATTCTATCCCTGGGCTCAGGATGAGAAGTGCTGCTATTTACTGTCTTCTTTTTTATCTCTGTACAAATTGGGAAATGGTGAACTAGCTTAAGAGTGGCACAGTCCCAGATCCAGGGCATCCAGCAACTGTCATATGTCTAACCATCCCAATGCCAAATCCCAACGAGAGTTAATCTGATTGGCCAGGGACCAAGTATCCATTCCTATTCTCAAAAACAGTAGAAGAGTGGATGCAAAAGATCCTGGAAAGCAAGCATATCCTTGAACCACTCTTTTGGGGAACAAAGAGAAAGAGAATTTTCAAAGACAGGATATGTGTAAGGCAGACACCCCAAAAAGAACCTTTACATATACAGGTTTGGGACCTTTGAAAGCGATTTGAAAATTCCTTAGCACAACCTTACAGATGTAACGAGGGAGTTCTTCTCAGGGTGAAGAATAATCACTGTTCACTGGGAACAAAAACTGTCTATGTACAAATAAAAGTCTAGGTATTTTGAAAGTCTGATATGGCATTGTCCAATAGAACTTTCTTTTTCTTTTTTTGGTGAGGAGATCAGCCCTGTGCTAACATCTGCCAATCCTCCTCTTTTTTTTCGCTGAGGAAGACTGGCCCTGGGCTAACATCCATGCCCATCTTCCTCCACTTTATATGGGATGCCACCACAGCATGGCTTGCCAAGCAGTGCGTCGGTGCGCGCCCGGGATCCGAACCTGTGAACCCTGGGCCACCGCAGCGGAGCACGCGCACTTAACCACTTGCGCCACCGGGTTGGCCCCCCAATGGAACTTTTTATGGTGAATGAAATGTTCTCCACCTGTACCCTCCAATATGGTAGCCACTAGTCACGTGTAGCTATTCAGCAATTGAAATGTGGCTAATGTGACTGAAGGAGTAAATTTTAAATTTTCTTTAATTTTAATTAATTAAAATTTAAATTTACATAGCCGTATGTGGCTAGTGGCTACTGTAGTGGACAGCCCAGGTCTAACTTGTTAAATAGTGCATCTTCATCACTTTCCTATAACCATGACAGTCCAGCCAAACCAGCAAAGCACTCCTATCATTCTGCTTCTGACCTTTGTTGTGGCCGTTTTCCCAGCCGGGCATGCACTCATGTCCATTTTTCTAGTTCATTACATATCTCACATGCCTAACTCATATCCCACCTCCTCTGGAAGCCTATTATCAACCTAGCCCTCTGAAGTCTTAAGGCATCTATGGCTATAGACAATATATATGTATATGTATATGTATATGTATATGTATATGTATATGTATATGTAATATATATGTATGTATATATGTATATATGTGTATATGTAATATATGTATGTATTACATATACATATGTAATATGTATGTGTGATAATATATGTGATTGGGACAAATCACATAACACTTGGTACTGATATTGATCTTTTTAAAAATGCTTGCAGTTTACCATTAAGTATAGTACATGCTCCTCTAGAGGAAGAAATAATTTCTCACATTTCTTTGAATACCTAATCTTTGCATATAGGTGTTCAATGCAATTTTGTTGAAGATGAGATTACTAGATGCTTTGGAGAAGCAGACAATGCAAATAAAGACATAAATCCACCAGAGCAAGGATGCCTGAAGGTAGAGAATCACTGTGTGGAGACAGGTCACTGAAATATTTTAGAGCAAAGAAAGACCACTTCATTTGGTGCTATCTTTAGGCAAATGAAGTATTCTCCTTTTATGGATGAACCAACCAAGTTCTAGTGATATTAAATAATTTGCCCAAGATCATATGCCACTAAGGATGGAGAGGAGACTGGAACCTGGGTCCCTGGCATTCAGCAATGTCTACAGAGCAGGATGCTACAAAGACTGGAGAACTCTTAAGAAGTAAGTGAGAGGGGCCAATAGAAAGAAGAGGATAGTGGAGGGGAGATTCACAAAAAGAAACATAAGAGAAGGTTTATGATGGCTCTTCTTGGTTTGTATTAGGTTGCAGAAAACCTAAGAGGGAATTTCCACAAAATTAAAGGAAATTCCCATATTAGATGGATGAGGAAGTCCTTCTAATTTTAAATACCAGTAACTCCTGAGTTAGCTAACTAGACTGAACACAGGAATCCAAGCATAGTAACTAGATATGCTCATGATATCCCTCCATGCTCAATGGTCTCCAGTTCATATTCTTTCACCTGATACAGACTTGCAGTATATACTGCATATTTGCATGCCAGACTGCAGTGTACCAAGCATGCATGGGAAGCCTAGCCAGAGGAGAAATTATTGACAGCATTTTTAATATGATTTTGACATGAAAATTGGAGCAAGTGTTAGAGAAAAAGATGATCATGAATGTTGGGTATGTAGAGCATAAAGGAGAAATCACCCATTTTTCTATCTTCTAAGCAATGACAGCATCATAGAGAGAGGATAAAGTTCCACATTGCATAAGCATTTGCAAGATAGACCCCATATACCCACTGGACTCTTTTCTAGAAGTGACCCAAAGCTATCTTCTTAGATATCACCCACTTCTTGTCACAGAATAGAGGTATCAAGGTGATAGAAGAAGAAGGAAACTTTAAGGTAGATGAATAGGAAGGTAGATCCATGTTTAGAGGAAGGATACTCAAAAGTCAAAGAATTGTGCTATGGATATCCTTGATTTGCTAAGAATGTGATTTGCTAAGAACATCCACAGGCTAAACAAAGCACTGATTAAAACATTTAGACTAGATATGGTTACTATACAAAGTCATTCTCAACCTTTAAATTGGGAGAACCGTGCTCAGTAATCTTTTAAAGTAGCTAGTGTTTGAATGTTCTTACTGAAGGCCTACAACATTGCACTAAGACCCTAACATAGTAAGGGTACTTCATATGATGCCGAAGCCAGTGGACTTTTATGTGTTGTGGGCTACTTTTGCTCCTTAGTCATAGATTGCGAATTTTTCAAGTCATTCCATAAGCTCTTGGGAAAATGTCTAATCATCCTTGATGTGGATATGTTTGAAAAGCCAGATATCAAAACCAAAACATATCTAGGGGCAGAATATATTTATACAGGTAAAGAACACCTTCATCTACCAAGAGGAGTCATTATTTAAGAGAATCAGCCTATAGATGGAATCAATGGAGTAACTTCCAGTGGAGAATCAATGGAGAGTGAACATGTTAGTTACAGAAAGAATAAAAATAAAAATTTGACCAACTGAAGTGACCATGCCTATGTACTGCAAATATGATGCTGTGCTTTTAGGACAAGAGTAGCATCATTTTGATAATATTATTAATAATATGTATTGTGTGCTTATGACATACTAAGGCACTTTGCTAAACCCTTTTAAGGATTATTTCATTTAATCCTTACAATGATCTTAACATAAATTATTTCTATTGTTCTTATTATATAGATGAGGAAACTGAAGCAAGATAGTTAGGTAAATTGCCCATGACACATGGGAAGGGACAGGGCTAGCGTTGAAAACCAGATAGACAGACTCTTAGCACCTATACTTTTAACCACTGTGCTATAATTCATACCTTGAATGAATCAATACAATAATTCAATTTTTATCAAAATTAAATAATATTCAAAGCTCTTATTAGAGGAAAAAATTGCTTGAGAGTCCTCATTTTGAGAAACAATGACTTTGTGTCCCCCTGACCCCAATTCATATGTTGAAGTTCCAACCCCCAGTGTGGCTGTATTTGGAGATCGGGCCTCTAAGGAAGTAGTTAAGGATAAATGAATTCATAAAGGTGGGGCCTTCATCCAGTAGGATTAGTCTTAGAAGAAGACTAATTAGTCTCACAGTAAGAGACATCAGAGCACCCTCTCTTGCTTGCTCGTCTCTCTCTCTCAGCACATGCAGAGACAAGGCCGTGTGAGGATATAGGGAGAAGGCGGCCAGCTGCAAGTAAGGAGGAAAGCTCTCACCAGAAACCAGATCAGCTGGCACCTTGATCTTGGACTTCTCTCCTCTAGAATTATGAGAAAATAAATCTCTGTTGTTTAAGCCACCCAGTCTACGGTATCTTCTTACGGCAGCCCAAGCTGACTGAGAGAGAAAGTTTGTTTTTTTCTGTGTGTGTGTGAGGAGATCAGCCCTGTGCTAACATCTGCCAATCCTCCTCTTTTTTTGCTGAGGAAGACCGGCCCTGGGCTAACATCCTTGCCCATCTTCCTCCACTTTATATGGGATGCCGACACAGCATGGCTTGCCAAGCGGTGCGTCGGTGCGCGCCTGGGATCCGAACCAGCGAACCCCGGGCCACTGCAGCAGAGCGCGCGCACTTAACCGCTTGCGACACCCGGCCGGCCCTGAGACAGAAGTCTTAATTGTAAATTCTTCATGCAAACAAGGAGTTATGTGTTTATAACCAGCAAAATGATTTTTAAAGATAGCCATTAAAATGAAAATCCGAAATTAAAAACGTTTCACAGAACTCATACTCCAACCTCTCCTTAAAAAACATGTCCTTGATTCCCAGTGTTTGTGAATCTTCCATAGGAGAAAACCT
The DNA here is from genome assembly GCF_020826845.1 of Diceros bicornis minor. Classification (NCBI taxonomy): domain Eukaryota; kingdom Metazoa; phylum Chordata; class Mammalia; order Perissodactyla; family Rhinocerotidae; genus Diceros; species Diceros bicornis. Next base: position 17,593,639 of record NC_080766.1, read on the forward strand.
GGGCTAGGCATTACTAGAAATCTCTTCAATAAGATTTTCATATTGTTCTGCCTGCATTCAGAAATTAATTTAGCCCAGTTATTTGTAAGTAATGAAGTAAAGAATTGCACACACAGACTACTCTCATCATTTTTTAATGTTTGAGGTAGGGACTTCTCCTTTCCCTTCACGAAGAATGGAGTGACACATTTAGTTAAAATAGAGATAATTTCAGAGAATAATTTTTTTTTTTTTTGTGAGGAAGATTTGCCCTGAGCTAACATCTGTGCCAATCTTCCTCTTTTTAGTTGAGAAAGGTTTGCACTGAACTAACATCTGTTGCTAATCTTCCTCTATTTTGCATGTGGGTCACCAACAAAACATGGCCACTGATGAGTGGTGTAGGTCCACGCCCAGGAACCAAACCTAGGCTGCCAAAGCAGAGTGCACCAAACTTAACCACTAGGCCACTGCCAGAGAATAATTTTCAAAACGTAAATTGCCCTTTCCATTAGCACAGATAGATTAATGTATAGTTACTGTATAGTCCACTAAAATATTTGATTTCCTCTTTAAATGGAGACGATGTTAGCATTGTATATAAGTGACCATTATGAACATCAAAGGAAGTAATCCATGAGAAGCCTTGAAAACTGTCAAGTTCTATCGAAATGTCAAATCCATCATTATCGTTGAGTTGTTTACTCTAAGTGACCAATACCACATTTTGAATTTTAATCATGTGGTACTTAATTAAAAGGAAGTAATAACCACGTAAGTTTGGAAAACAAATGCAACACTTTCTGAATGACCATGCCTTGTATTTTAAGAACAATGGAACACATTATTAAGTATAGTTTAGTGACAAAATCATTCATAATAAATAAAAGTTCTGTTACAGGTCTAATGGAATACTATAAACCATTCTGATGAAGGATCTGTTCTATGGGTAAAGTGGATTGTAGAAATTATAATCATTTAATGTGGTAAATTTCTGCAGAAAGGAGAATTAAAATTAATTTTAATTCAACCTGCGTACGGCGAGCATCTGCCATGTGTAAGGCACTGTATTGGCTTTTGAACCATAAAGAGAAAATGATTGTATACTCGTGGTAAAGTTGTTTTATCTAATGAGATCTGGTAGTGGTAGGGAGGGAGAATTTGTAGGGGCATTAGATAAAAGGTCCCAGGTGATTGACCTGAGGCATGCGATGAAGGGAATAAATTCAGAGAATAAGATGGAGAGCTTTACCAAAGAAAATAGTGGAATATTATCCTCATATACCTCCTTCAGGGACAATATTGGATTGTGGGTCACAGGCTCACTGTTCAAATATATAGTTCATTCAGCAAGCGGTGATCTTTGCCTTTTGATTGTTGATAACCAAAGTGCCCAGTATCAATAATGATGCACTAGTAACCTAACAGAAAAGCCATTACATAACTTTTTTCTTTTCTTCCTTAATGCTGAGTCTTAGGGTGCATTAAATCTGGCTCTTGTGAAACTATTCCAGGTTTTTTACAAAAGAGGAAGGAAATTCCTTTCAATAGGAAGAGAAATGAAAGGAGAACAAATTTAAAAATGACTTTTGCTTAGGTGTGTATAACTTCTATATTGTCATCTTGATTTTGCGTCCAGATCACGTTCTTTGTGTTTAGGATTTAATTGTCAGCAGGCTGTTTTTCAAGTCTCTAAAGCCGTCAAAGTTCTGGTCAGTGTTTTGTGTGCATTTTTGACTTCCAGTTTAGGGAGAAGAGTGACTGGATGGGCTATTCCATCCACCATTGCCATGGTTTTCAACATTGTGTTTGGTTTTCAATCTAAGTACATTAATTTGCATCAACCAAATCTGAGTGGGTAAATACATTCTCCAGATTTGGGTACTATTTGAAAAAACAATAAACTTTTATGATAGGTTGATTTCAAAATACTGAGTGCCCTAAATCTATAGTTGTAACGAAAACTATCAGTTTTGTTAAGTGAAAGAGTTAATTATGTAGGGTTCTCATGCGAGGAAAGGGAGAGAAAAAAAAAGTTTATTTTTTTCCCATATCTGTCAATTGAAAATATGCAGTGTTGTAGCTGAGACATGAATATTTTAAAGTAACAGCAAATGCCTGTAATTCTTCTTGGCCAGCGGTTCCAGGCATGTCCTTTACTGGCAATGAACCACATGCAGGGAGAGTCTATCTCATGGTGCCAAGGAGTTAATTATGCTCTCTTAGATTCTCAGGACTTGAGTGCCTTTATTATATGCCAACTCCCCCCCACCTTTTTGCATAAATCGGAACAAATTTCTTCTCATTCCTCATCAAATTGTTTCATTTTAACCAGGTGCAATGTTTATTTTTCTTTTTGTATTCATGAGTAATGTTTGCAAAATCAAATAAAAAAATAATATGCTCTAACTTATGCTTTCCTTGCACTTTCATATTTTTTCCCAGGGTTTACGGTGTGAACACAACCCCAAACCCAGGGGGCACTATTCTCAGCAGTGCAAGGGAGGAGAGTGTCAGACTCTCCAAACTATCTTTAGTTTATAGTTTATACATTAAAGAAAATAAATGCAATTGCAAATGCCTAATGGAACTGTCTGGCACATGCTATAGGAGGGTACTTAAATATAGTCTGATAAAAAATTAAAACCAATTTATCAACATGGCAAAACATTTGGTAATTTGGAACACTCTTAATGTCCATTTAAAGTGCAATAGTCAGTAATTTATTCCATTTTGGAGATTTCAAGTTATCAGCATTTAGTACAATTTATAGCTCATTCTTAATTTTGCTATTATTTACTTTAGCAAATAGGAGGTGTCTTACTCTGCAAAAAAAAAATGCTGATTCTCATCTGGTGGAGGATCTCAGTGTAACAGATTTAGGGTGGAACACAGGTTGACTGCTCGCTACGACCAAAGCAGAATTTTAAATTTATTTTATGTAAGATTTTAGATGAATGGCTCTCGTATTTTAGTATCTTGAAGAACCAACCAGGAAGCTTATTAAAAATGCAAATTCCTAGCTTCTAGCCCCAGGGACTCTGATCAGAAGGTTTGGAATGGGGCCAAGTAATCTGCACTGATTTTTAACAATCACCCCTAAATGATTCTGTTCCTAGGATACATTTGGAGAAATATTCATTGAAATAGAAGAATCTGTGCTTTCTGCACATAATGTCATTTTATATATGAACTCCTGATTAATAGGTAAAGTAATCCTAAAATTAATCAAGTTGTTGATTACATTCAACTTTGAGGATTTACGTGATCTTTTGAAAATTCAGTTGGGGAATTATTCCATTTGGTATTAACATGACAAATTGTGTCTCTAAAACCAAACCAAATTCATCAAATCAGTAATTTACTTAAAATGCTGTGGTATACACTCAAAGCTATAAATGTTTAAGAGGGTAAGGTGTATTTCCTTCTCTTAAATAATATAAATCATAGGGAAATACAGTGAAGCATATTATCAAAAAAATAAGTAAAGCAGCAAATATTCATATATACTGGAAAGAATAGTCTGATTTATTGAAAGTAATATTCTGTTGTGTTCCAAAGACTTCCTAAAGCATATGGCTTTAGGGAGTACACACAATGCTGAGGTTTCATTCTGGCCAGGCGTTGCAGTAATGTTCATTATTATGGAACAGAAACATACCTTACTGTGAATATTTTGGCTTCAGAACTGAAAATATTTTAAATGACATCATTTTAAATAATAACCTCATTTTTTCCACTAAGGAGCTCCAGCTGGTGTCATTATAAAAGAATGGTTTGCACAATGAAGGAGATAATCCATGTTCTTTTCATGGGTAAGAGTGGAGGACCAGCGAGCCTCCTTAAGACATTCATTCAACCTTGAAATATTTCCCCAAACAGAAAAGTTGGTTATAAAGGAATGCTGGATGTCAACCAGTAGATATCATCTTAAATTTGAAACGATGGTCTAAGTAGAAATTACAAGAGGACTTCTCCACTGTCCTGTATATTCCAGAGAGTGTTAAGGAAAATCAACCTTATAACAAGCTAAAATGAAATACTACACATGTCCTCAAGGATATGACACTATAAATACCCCCTTTACAGGTGAGCAAACAAATTCTAGGTTTTAGAAAGGGAAAAGCAGACAAGGAAGTAAATCCATGCATCATCAAGGTTTAAAGCCTCAGAGCAAAAGTTCATCTCAGCTCTTGGCAGAGGAAGACAGTTCCTGGGTGATTAGTGACAAGTTGGAGGAAAGGAGAAAATGACAGGTGGTTTCTAAGGAATTTGTGGCCCAAGGCATTCCTGGTCCCTGAAGATGATACTGACTATGACAGGAACCTTAGCAGTTTCATTTTTTTCTGATGTGCCATCTGACTTATAAGAACCTAGAGCAGAAGAACAAGAAAATTCAGTTAGGACCTAGTTCTACATCCATTATCCAGGCAAAAGGCCATAGAATCAAACCTACTGGTGCTGTTTATGTTTGCCAAATGAAGCATTTCAAATATTAAAATGGCATCAATACAGGTTTCTGGAGAAGCTCACTGACGTTAATAGCATTGCCAGAAGTGTAACGCAAACTTCTCAACATTTGTCTTATATAGGAAGTTCTAGTTTTTAGTTCATCTCCACAGAGCTGGAGAAAGGAAGCATAAATTACTCTGGTAGTAGGGAAAGGAAACTAAAATTTAACAAAGGCTTATCATGGCTTCACATTGTGCTATGTGCTTTGCATATTATCTCATTGCGTAAGTTAATGATAAATGTGAAGTGTGCTAAAGATGCAAGAGATAGCAGTGTGAGGCCTACAGACATTTCACGGTTTAATAATGAACATGCCATCTCAAGTTACTTTAACAGTTCAATGTACTAATTATTGAAATTAAAAGTCATTTCCAAACCAACCAACCACAAGAGCAGTCTGCAGACATTCACCTACACACCCTCGTACATTTTCATCTGTACACTTTCCTATACAACTTTAGTTGTAAGACTTGGAAAATCAGAAATGATTTTTTGGACTTCTTTTGTAACTCTCAGTGTGGCAAGAACATGAGGAGGGTGAGGGCAAATTATTCAGCCTCACACAGTGTGGGTTTTATGCAGGAAGCTTATAAGTCAAAGGTTGAGGAGAGGTGGCATCCAACTCCATTCTCACATCATTCCATAGAAAAGCAGGCTGGTACCCGCAGCGCAGCTGGACTCACAGTAGTTTTTGTCCTGCTACTCTGCTTCTCCCAGTGTAAGCAGAGAATGGCCCAGTCGGTGGCTGTCTCAGCCTGAGTTCCCCTGAAAGCACAGTTGCGAAGATTTATGCTTGAGTGGCATATTCGGAATCGTGATTCCATGGAGGCAGGAACGAAGGATAGAAAGAGAGATACATGGAAGGAAGGAAAATGACCCAGGATGAGTTATCCACTTGGCACTACTATGGCTGATAAGTTGCTCAATACTATGGAACAGCCTGAGAATCCATATGACACATGTCTCAGGATCATCCACTCAAAGGAAAAAAAAGGGGAAATATTTACCCATGGGCTTCTGTCTCCCAACAGCCAAGAAGTGTCCCAGAGGGCATTAATTTACTCTATGATTCCTATCACTCTGCTTCTCTTTGTGTCAAAGAAGCTCTAGAATATGATCAAGGGACTCATAACCCAGGCCTGAGAGGAGGTACTGTGGGTTGCCTCTGTAGAAAACTAATCAAAGTCCATGGCTGGAATGACTAGTGATATTTTGGTAAGTTTATGATATATGTAAATTTTTGTCATGGTGGAGGACTAAATATTTGGACTCAGTCTCTAGCAGGTTAGGTGCCAGCTGTTACAGCTCAGCCCCTGGAGACCTAGGGAAGTTGTAACGTTTTCTGCTGGGTGAGCCGAGCCTGTCATCCCATGGAAATTTGGGTTTGATGTGAAGCCTTTCGTGCTGGGGTGAATGTGGGACCACAATACAGCATGTCCATTGTCAGGTAATGAGGAAAGTGTGCTCAGGATTGCCTTTGGGCTTCCTGGTTGACACTCCATGGTCAGATCTGGATATTTAGTATGTAAATTCATTCTAACAATAATAATGATGATGACGATGAGAATTTTTAACATATTTTTAGGTACAGATTAGGAATAAAAAATTGGTTTGGTTTAGCTGATAATTTTTACATTGAACTTAATTCGCACATTTTATGTTCATGAATTGTAAAGGAAAGCTTGATTAGAAGAAAGATTCCCCATGTCTTCCTTTATAGATAGGCCTACAGATGTGGGCCGAAGGTCTGTTAGAATCCTCCCATCCTCTGTTACGTTATGAAGGGTATAGCTGCTCTGCATCTCTGTTATCACAAATGAGAGGATTATGTTGATTGTGAGCATTTTCTATATAAGGAGTTTTGTTTTGTTTTGTAAAAAGGATTATTCTTTCCTGATTAATACCGCCTTCAATGATTTCTAGATTCTTCCTGGACTGTGACTGTGTAACTGACTCACCGTAATACTGAGCAACTTTTTGATGACTTCGCTTTAATTTTGTTTTTTTAAATACCCACACCTTCCTTTCCCATTCTTGTACTTCATATCACTGCTTAAAGCACTTTTTGGTATTTTATTGTAATGTAAAATCAGTCCAATTTGTCTTTGTTCAACATGTCCTTGTTTAAAGTGCCTTGTCTCTCTGCTCACTTTGCTTCCCCCTTTTCAATTCTTACGGATAACCAGACTTAATTAATCTAGTCACTCCTAAACACCACTTCTGCTAATCACCACTTATATGAGGTGATGGAGTCCAAATATTTTATTTAATAAAGAGAGGGTCACATCTGTTGAATGACATTTATGGGAGTTACAGAAGGGAGACATCCATCTATTTATTTCTTCTTTCAATAAAGAATGGTTGAATCATAATATGCCTAGAATGCCATTCTCTGTGCTGTGGGATATCGTTAAAATGTAAAAGACTCGGGCCCAAAAAGTATGCAAACTAATGTTGCTAACCCCATTTTGTCAAGTAATTTTGGTGTGGGAAATAACCAGTGGGAAAACAAGTGGGGAAAGAAAAATAAGTAGTAAGACTCTGAACAGATGTTCAACACAGCAGGAGACAGCATTTCAGACCTGGGATCCAACTCGTAAAAAGAAAGTGTGCAGTGGCTTGCATTTTGAAAAGAACCCCAGACAGGAAAAGATTACACTTTGTGGCAAAGACACTACAGGGAGACCTAAATGAGATCATGACTACTTTCCTTGTGGAACCACAGAGAAGAATTTGGGGTTAGGAAGCCCATTAGCGGATGACACGCCTGGGAGCAGTACTTAGGCATGCCTGGGCACTTGTGGTAAGCTGTGTCTGTGTAGGTAGTTTATAAAGCCCTGAATTGCCTTTTCATTTAGCATTTTTTGTGTAGAAAATTATTTACACTACAGTCTCATTGTTTTCCAAGATTTCAGAATACCAGCTATTTATTAGGTTGCAGTAATTGCATAAAAACATAAAATTAACAACCAGCAAGAATCATTTTTAGGATTTCTTCACTTTTAATTAAATCTACCATCAAGTTACAAAACCCACAAGAATAAAATAAAATTTATTTTGCTAGTAAAATGGTTTTTCAAATGCTTTCAACTCCCTTGGGGACTGGAGTTCAATAAAACTTGAAGTCATGTCATCCTGTATGCTGGAAAAGGCTGAAGACCACAGGGAGAGTTTGGGAGTGTTCTGAACCAGTGAAGGGAAGCAGTAGAAAAAACACTTATCCACTCTGCAGTAAGAGAACTATGAGACTGCCATTCATAATACAGTTCTTCGTAGTCATACAGAAATACAATTCCAGGTCATTAGAAGAGTGGAGTTCCAAAAGGGATTTTGCAAGAATCAAATCATGTGTGAGCTGGGTCAAAAATAAGGAGCTTGCCATCTAGGTAAAGAATGTGGCAAAAATAAGGTATAGATAAAAGCAAATTGAGAGTCAGCAGTTCAGATTCTCAGAGGAGAAAGTCCAGAGAACAGGCCAAGAAATGCTTTCTATGTTGGACCATGAGGATAAAATGATAATTTGTCCAACTGCTTACTAGGTGAAAAAAAAGAAAAAGAAAATTCTCTGACCAAGGTCATGGAACCTCTCAGGGGTGTTACCAAGCCAAGGTGACATTATGGGCTGACTGAGTTTTTCTTGACCCCCTTCATTGAAATTAACACTTTCATTCTCTATGCTGTATTTTATTTATAGTGGTTATCTCTCTCTGAAGATTTTTTTGGTATTCAGTTGTTGACTTGTTGGTCATTTGTGTCTTCCTCTTTGAATGTGAGCTTTGAGCTGGCCACCATGTATCTCCAGCCCATGGACAGGACCTGATACATTCTAACACTCAACAACCGTTGAATGAATGAGCACAAAGTGAAATGAAAATTTGGCAATAATGATCTTGCCATATCATCGTTGTTGCATAGTGTGCAAAAATGAATGGTAATGTAAGATGCTATTGTTGATTAAAGCGCAGATACTTTCAGCAGAAAGAGAGCTTGGGAGCAGAAGTACTCTGATAACAGCACTTGTTGTTTGTGGGTGTGCACAGTGAATTTCAATTCATTTTGTTCATATAAGAAGGATACAATATTAAATATAATTTTGGCATAGCTTTTAAAAAATAACAGCCTTAATATGTTGATACATTAGTACTTTTGGCTGTTATCTCTTTTCTCCCAAAAGAGAATTCAATTATATTAGGGTTAGGGCCATGGAAAAGTTGTCCCACAATGCTTGACAGAAGAGTGTTTGAACTCCATGGCCAATTTTTCAGAAACAGTAGCTTGAGTTCTACTTTTCTTCCCCAGTGCAGTGACCATGGAATTTATATGGTATATTCTTAAATATACAAAAACTTAGATATTTCTATATTACTCCTTTAAAAATGTGTTCAACTTTAAGGGATTATTTGGGTCTTAAAAGTATTTTGCACCCAATCTCATTTGTTCCATCAGTCGCTTACTTCACTTCAAGTGACTCACTCTCTCTCCCTTTCTCCTTTTACCTCCTTGAATTAGAACTGATGTTTTATATCTAATCTGTTATAGACAGGATATAAATTGCATGAGGGCAAGGACATTTCTGCTTCATTCCCTGCCTAGCCTTCAGTGACATGGTGAATGCATAACAACAACAATGACAAATTTCAGATAAATGAAGGAGAAGTTAGTGAGCTGTTTCAAGCAGTACTTCCTGGGGTATCCGTATTTTGGTGGGGTACAGAGTCTGCATGTTGGGAAATTAGTTTTTATTAGTATTAGTGGGATCATAAGCTTTTTAAAAATTTAATTTTAATTTTGATTATATATTTTCAAAAGGAAACCGTTGCTAAAAGGCTTATAGCAGTGTCCCTTTCCCCCTCCACCCAAGCACTAGCCCCTTCACACAGCAATCCTCCTTTGGAGACAAGAAATGTCATCTCTCTTAGCCCTTCTGGTACTTAACTCTTTTTTCTAAGTACTATATAGTATTGCTTTATTTTGATTATTAACTTTAAACATTATCCAACTCTATCACAGTTGGGTGATAAATCCATAGTCAGTGTTATCGTTGGCATGACTAAAGTAAATACTATTCATTGCTGAGCCAAGCGGCATGCTATATTTATATTGCATTCTTATAGAATGTTTTCCTGGAATTAATAATGCAACTTTTTTTTTCCTGTTTCCTTTGTTTACCTTGAAATTATGGCTAAGTCATCATACACCTTCTAATAGCTATATAAAATATTGCCTCATTCAAATTCCCCTACAGTCAAATATATCTGTTGATCTATCAATTTCTTCTTCATATTTATTTCCCCTAAAACATCCCTCCTGGGCTCTTCTGTCCAATCTGGAAGGGCTCTTCTCTCTGTGAAGGCTTCTGCCAAACTGTCGTCTTCTACACTCCTCAATATCCTGGGAATTCCTTTTGCCTCTTTCCATTTTGCCTCTCTCCATTTTGGATTTGTTTCCTAATCCTAAGTCTTCCTCCTTCTTGGTTTATCCACTGTTATGGACAGAATATAACATTAGCTTCTGGAGAAACAGAGTACAAAAGGTAAATTTTGAGACATAGCATTTCTTAAAATGTCCTTATTTCATTTTTATGTATGGTTGGTACTATGTTTGGGTGTAGACTCTAGAATGGATATTATATACATTAAGAATTTGAAATGCATTGTGCTACTGTCCTCTAGCTTTCTATGTTTCTATTAGAAAGCTAAAGCAATTTTTATTCCTGAGCTTTTGTGTGTACCCCCTTTTTCTCTCTGGAGGGTCCCCTTTTTATTCCTGCTTTTTGTCTTTTTTTCATTTATAGCTTTAGGCACTTGATGGTCGGTCTTTTCAATCTGAAGACATATCCTTCAGAGGTGGGGAATTTTCTGGTTTTCTCTGTGGAACTGCTGTTAGTCAGATGTTGGGCCTCTTTGCTTAATATTTTTCTTACTTTCATCTTTTCTCTCCTATTGGTTATTTCTTTGTATTTTTGATCTTCCAACTCTTTTGTTGAATTTTTATTGAGGTGATTATCTTTTTATGCTCTAATTCGAGTTCTTGTTCCATGAATGTCCCTTTCTATGCATTTTGGTTTTGTTTCATTGAAATATGTCTCATCTCTCCAAAGATGTTAATGACAATGTTTTTTTTCTTGCTCCCTAAATTTGTTTTTGTTCTTTTCTCATTTTAATTTTAGAAGCTTTCAGTTCTTTGGTTTTGTTTCTAATTAAGATCAAGGCCCCAAAATGTGAATAGGAAGTTCTGTGGGTGTGGGCTGCATTTCTGCACTGCTGAACCTGCTGTGTTTACGAAGACTGACCAGCCAGCTTCTGTGTTGTGAAACCAAGTGTCTGTAATTCCTAACGGGGTTTTCTGTGAGGCAGTATATTCTCTCTTATATCTACCTAGGGGCAATTAACATGGCTACCAGCTTTCTGGAATTTGGTAGAAAAGAAAAGCTCAGGATCCATAGTTTAGTAAGCAAACTTTAGCTGAATTCCATGTTTTTTCCCAATATGGTACTTTGCTGTCTTCTGTGCTTCATGCCTGTGGGTGGGGTAGTCATCTGAAGGTACTCAGAGTGAGTGGGGACCAGGGATGTGGGGCTGATTGCTCCCTATGTGGTTTTTCAAATACTCTCCCTGCTATCTTCAAATTGTCCCTTGTAATTCCAATTCCCGAGCCTTTCTAAGGTTCTTAGCAGCCAAATGTGTTAGTAAATTCATGCGCAAGATTTTATTCCCTTCACTCTTCTAAGTTATTCCTCTATTTACTTCAGTCTTCAAATGCTTTGGCTTGGAGTTATAGATGTCTACTTATATTTTAAAAAGATATTCAATTTGTTTGTTTTATTTATTTGTTTCTGTTTCGTTTTCCTGGATGTTAGGGGGTTGGATTTTGAGAGGAAAGAGGATGGAGATGTCTGGATTCCAGCAACTTCAAATCACAAATCTAGCGATGAGACTTTGAGGGGCAGATTCTCATCGTTACAAAACTTGTCAAAATTTACTTTCAAATAGAACAACAATTTATGAATTAGTACTTGTCAAAATCATCATGAAGCAAATTAGAATATTTCTATGGGTTGCTGAAAGCAATTTTGTCCTACTAGGAAAGTCAACGTAAGAAACTAAATAAAGACCTAAACATTGCTGGTGAGTTTTGAATCAGAGTAGAGAAAGATAAGGGATCCTTCTGGTTGACATTATGACATTATCCTAGGTTAATGCCATGATCTCCATATAAATAGGTGCTTGCTGAGATAAACAGAACACGTACATGGGGACAACTCTTACCACTGGACCGTTCTACTAATACAGAGACAAACTTCTGTTCTTGTTGCTCTATTGTTCCTGCGGACCACAGATATCCACCATTACAGCAATACAGTTTACAATTATTTGGGTGAGAAAGGAACAAACATTTATTGAGTGTCAACTCTGTACCATATACAGTACCGTGGCTTATATATTATTATTATTTCATTACTTTGTCAGATATTTGTTACATTTTAAATTTACATGTGAGATTTTAGGGATGTACCTGGTTTCTAGATGAAATTTAAGAGATTCCTGTCATTTATTTGAATCATTTCCTGGGAAGAGTTTCACATGTGGCTAATACATTCAGTTTACAATGATTTCTATAGTTTTTAATTTAATTGTTGACTTTTTTCTGGCTTTATTCATAGTTCCGTCCATGTCTTTTGTTTACCGATATCCTATATTGACTACATACTCAACATTGTACGAAATCTCCATTGCTTATTTTTCCACAGAAAATAAGCAACATGAAATCTTTGTATTTGAAGAAGTCTTAAAAATGCAGGTCAGATTCCAAAACTAAATACAAACCCTCACTCAAGTTGGTGACAAACCAAAAAAAAATTAAAAAGGGTGAAAAGAAAAATTTTTAATTGTAGTGTAAAAACACACACAAACGGGGGCCGGCCCGGTGGCGCAAGTGGTTAAGTGCGCGCGCTCCGCTGCGGCGGCCCAGGGTTCGCTGGTTCGGATCCCGGGCGCGCACCGACGCACTGCTTGGTAAGCCATGCTGTGGCGGCATCCCATATAAAGTGGAGGAAGATGGGCACGGATGTTAGCCCAGGGCCGTCTTCCTCAGCAAAAAAAAAGAGGAGGATTGGCGGATGTTAGCTCAGGGCTGATCTCCTCACCAAAAAAAAAAAAAACACACACAAACGCACATACAACAACAACAAAAATATATGTTTCTAATCATTGCACATTCTTATACTTCCTGGACAAAACTGCAGCAACAATGAAGAGTTTTTCTGAGGCTGGATGCTGCGCTGCATTTTGCACCTGCTCCTAAGGTGAGCCAGGCTGGCAGGACGAGAAGGTAGGACTGATTCCAAAGTGTTAATCCTTAGCCCATCACTAGAGTCACAAACCCTCAGGGCGAGCTTGAACCACACGTGCTCATTAGATGCTCATCTCTGCGTTAAAAAAAGATTTTGTGAAAATAGCGGCTGGTTCTGAGCCCAGCAAGCATGGAGAGAAAGAAGGATAAATTATCCATTTCTAGAAACTTCATAAATATAGGTCTTGCTTAACACAGACTGCTGACCTTGAATTCCCTTCTTATGAGTATGTTTGTATTCTGGAAGCAGCCCCAGAAGGCTAGAGAACTCACAAAGTGGCTATAAATAAACAGTGGTCTAAAAGTTACAGTAGTCCACAGTGTGTAGACAGGTGTTTCACTTCAATATTGTAATGCATTGCTGTAGAGGTCAGGTGCTTAGCATCCACAGCTTTGTCTGAACAGTGTGGGGTGTGTGTATGTGTCCATGTGAGTGTACATCCTCATGTGTAGACATGCACAGCCCATGCACACGTACTTTGGCAGTACTCACTTGTGTGTGGATTTTGAAGTAAACAATGTTTATTTAAGAGCATGGTACAACTTAAATCAATACAGCAATGACTTTGCTTCTAAAATCGTTTCAATGTTCCTACGTTTGCAGCCATGTCAATGTCTATATTTAATAAAGTAATGTTGGACCAATATATTTTCACTTTTTTGAGTATGATCTTAAAATTAAGACTGGTTGCTCTCACGGGAAAAAAAATTCAGGTCTCCTATTTAGACTGATTTCACCTCAAAATGTAGGAAAAATAGTATAAACTCAGCCTGTTTCCTCAAGAGAGTTGGTCAATAACATCTTTATACATAGAGAGTTGTTTTTCAATATTTAAAAAGCAGTTACCTAGATCTCTTATGTCCCATAATCAAATAGAAATAGAAGACCAAATACTTCTGCATAATGCAAACATTAGTAGTAAGGATAAATTGATGAGTTTTCTTTTTCAACCCAATTCCATGCCTGGATTTATAACGTTGCCTTCCTTCCATCTTATTTTTTCATTTCTTTTATCTCCATCCTTTTTCTCCCTTCTCGTGGAAGTCACCTCCTTGCAGTCATTTTGTGGAATAAATTGTAACACGAAGAGCATCTTCAAGAAATTATATCCTATGGCCTTTCTTAAGGTAATTCAAACTTGTACTTGGCCAAAAAAGAACTGTATGCTAAATTTATGTGTGTTCTCGGAGACAGAGAGAAACTATTTTTTCTTTGTCCCCTTCATGAGACATTTAAACAAGTGGGTAACAGGTGCTGCATGCCTGGAACACACTGTACTCCAAATATTCTCGTAAGAAGCTGTTCACTTGGGGGAAAGCATTTCACTTCTAAGTCCTAGTGAGCACCACCTGCGCTCGGTCAGTCACCGGCAGGATGCACCCTTGGTGGTGAAAAGGGATTTTATTGGGCTATGGATAGAATTATTTCTCCAGATATATAGGGAGGGAGCTGATAAATTACTTTATATCTATTGAGTTGGATAATAACTGTACGTTGCTTGGGACAAGATATTTTACCTGCACTTTGAATGGAACGAATAATACAAGATTGAGCAATGTACTAAACCAATGGATTATTCTCATTTGGAAAAAAAGTGTTTGCCTTTACCAATGTGAAATATAAAACTTGGTTGTGCCAAGATGGTGGTACTCATGTAGGAAAAAAAAAAGATAAAATTTGAGATAGAAAGAAAGAAATATTCGTTAGGAGGAATGAGGGGCAAATCCCCATGTTTTTTGCATTAACCTCTGAATTAGCAGATACATCTCATGGATTTGGCCTAATAGACGATGTACACAGCACCATAGATAAGAAAAGAGCCCCAGAGACAATATTTGTAAGCCATAAATTACTAATATGTATGTACTTATGATGAATAAATTATTTTGCAGTATGATGAGCATGATCTTGCTTTGAAGAGAAAGATAAAATCTAGGTGTCTTAAGGAGAATTAACTCTATCAGGCCCTTAGGATATGTATTTTTTCTTAAGTCATTTTCATTGCCTAGAGTTTTAAGCATCCTAATGGTTAGAAATAATGTGCTTGTCCATAGAGAGCATCCTCCTAATTCCCCCAGGCAGAGCTGGACTATGATTTAAGCCAGTGCTTGATGAATTTCTAAGCATGGCAAGGTGCTCTTCTCCTGCTCCACACCCCCATCCACCCCCACCCCAATGTATGTGAGTCACTATCCAGCCCCAAAAGCATAATGCTGCCGTATGTCAATTTAGAGATAAGTTGTTTTGCAAGAATGATAACTATACTGAGCACCATCTGTGATTTATTGCTCCAGGTTAAGTTCTTTATGTCTACATGCTAACTCAATTATTCTGGATGACCACAGCATAGATTTTGAGTCGGGAATTGTTGGAGAAAACTAGATGGTATGGGGAAATTTGTTCTAGTGACAAAGAGGTTGTTGAGATCTAAAAACAAGACTCTAGGCCTGACCCCAATACCATTTCAGTTTATATTAAAATATGTACTTCCAGTAGTCCAGAGGAAATTTCCATTTGGATGTTTCATCACATCTAACATTAAGTTCATCTCCCTCTCTACTTAGATCTGTCTCCTTGCTTATCTATTACATTTTGTCAGAGATATCATTATTCTTCTAGATTTCAGGGCAAGAAGCCAGGAATATGGATATCATCTTTGCTGTTTCTCACCATCATTCTCTCTGTCTCACTTTCCATTAAGCCTTACCTTCTTGTCTTTTTCAAATATTATCTTGGATTTACCCTTCTTCTCTGTTTGTGTGCAGTTAGCTTATTAGCTCCACTGGGCTTTCAAAGCCCACCAGCGGTCCACCTCCAATCCCCAGCACACATTCTCTGCCTTCCTTGGGCCTCTCTTCACTGTCACTACTAGACCTTGTGAAGGCTTGTCCCACCTCTGGAACTTTCTTTATACTTTTCTTGCCTGAAATGTCCTTCTGGTTCCCCAGACATCATACTTTAGTCACTTAAATGCACTGTCACGAGCACCCTCAATTTCTTTCCTATTTTGTCTTTCTTTGGTCATTACCCACCCCCGGCCACCACCATGGTAATACACAACCAAAGATGAATCTACCCATTCTTTTTATTTATAACTATCCTTTTTCTTTACTATTTGTTGTTGGTGCTAAACATTAACATTCTACAACAGGGCTGTACAGTACCACCATACCTTTATTCTAAACCAACTGTGCCCTCAATACCACTGGGAAATTCTTTCACTTGTGTCTGATTGTGGCTCTTTTATATTAACTGTTGTGGCTGTTCAGATTCTTTACATCCTTCTTTTTTTTTTTTTTTGTGAGGAGATCAGCCCTGAGCTAACATCCGCCAATCCTCCTCCTTTTTTTTTTTTTTTTTTTTTTTTTCCCGCCGAGGAAGACGGCCCTGGGCTAACATCGGTGCCCATCTTCCTCCACTTTATATGGGACGCCGCCACAGCATGGCTCACCAAGCAGTGCGTCGGTGCGCGCCCGGGATCCCAACCAGCGAACCCCGGGCCGCCGCAGCGGAGCGCGCGCACTTAACCGCTTGCGCCACCGGGCCGGCCCCTTTACATCCTTCTTTTTAGTGCTCACTTCGCTTCCATCTCTCTAACCCCAGTAGGTGACTCCGCCTGATTCTTCAAACAAAAGAGTGGCCATTAGGAACCCTGGCCTCTGACCATAGAATCCATCCTTATCCATCTTCCCTCGTCTTAGAGTAAAGTATCCCTTGGCCTTTTCTCTAAGACATCTTTCCCCTATACTCTAGGATCTTGATCATCATTTAACTCCTCTTTTTGTAGATATTCTATATTTCTTTCTTTTTTTCCTGAATCTCTTCTCTTGAGTGTATTGATATGTCCAAGTCTCCTTCACACTCAAAAATATTTTATCTTATCCCTATGTCCTTTCATGCCACTTCCTAGTCCTTTTCCAATTTGCAGTTAATCTTCATAGGGTGGGGGAAGGGAGAGGACGCTTACTGGCTCTAGTTTTTCAAATTTCACACAGTCCTTAAATTATCACAATCTGGCTTCCTCTCTTATCACCCTACTGAGACTGTTTTGATTAAGCCACAGATGACATTCTCATTGCCAAATCCTAATTTGTTCTCACTTTACTTGACTTTTCTGTAGAATTTGATGCTCAATATTATTTCCCCTGTGGATTCTAGGGCACCAGTCTCTCCTGGTCTATCTATGTATTGTCTTTCCTCCTACTCTTTGGCCCACCCATGGTATTGTAGAGTTTGTTTCCTCACTGTGTAAGGGGTACTCGCCTGGAGATCTATTTATTTTCTTTACAGAGTCCCTAAATGATTCCGTCTTGATCCAGAGTTTTATTTTATATTCCACACTGTATTTCCATATGCAGATGACTTCCCAATCTGTATGCCCAGGCCTTCCCCCATTTTATTCCCTTCAGTGCCTTATGACCTTTATCTTTTTTTAAAAAAATGTATCTCCTCATATCATTACCTCATGTAAATATCCCTGGTGTCTATAGGATAAAAGTCAATCTCTTTAGTGGGGTGTAAAGCCCTTCAGCATCTGGACTCTCACCTTCTATTCATGGCTGCATATCCCATTCTCCAGACATATTGGAATTCTTATCATAATCTTTCCTTCTGCTATATTTGTGTAGTATTAGCTTTTCCCCGAAACCCTAGCTCTGAAAAAAAGGTTTCATCAGGATAAGATTGTATAATCTAGATCTTGAAAAACACCAATATCTGACTATTTTGAGATTATCTTGCTGGTACCCTGGGGCAAGGCCACACCCTGAGAGAATCAACTTTTTTTTTCCCCTGAAAAAAAATAAAATTGATCATTGTCAAACATCCTGGGAACTTCTTCAACATGGAGTAAGCAATAAGGTATGTCTTTGAACTGAGGGCTGGAGAAATGTCTTACTTTCTCAGGCCCAGGGACTTCCAGGGATGGGATTGACCTGGTATCCTAGGTGGGGTTCCACAATAGGAATTCTGACGTGAGAGGATTTGTGTGCGAGTGCTTTATTGAGGGGAACTTGGAAAGGGCACAGGCAAAGCAAGATATGTGAGGGGAAAACCCAACCAAGGGTATGATTTTCAGGTAAAGTCCCAGCCTGGGCTTGATCCTGTGGGTAACTCAAAACCACACCTCAGACATTGCCCCACCTTGAAACAAGGGGACGGGAATTTTGTCTACTTGCAGTAGCAGTTAGTCATTGGCTACCTGCTGGGCAAAGGGGGTAGGAATGAGGGTTTGTAAACTCCAGATGCTTCCAGGTCTGCTTCAGTAGCCAAAGAACAATCCTCTGAGAAAGCTGCAGGTGCGAGCGGCTAGAAGTAGAACACAGAGCTGGGAATGCACAGAGCTGGCAACAGAGACATGAAGGAACACCAGTCATCTCCACTAAACCTGGTTATGGAGAAGCAGAGCAGGAGTTAGTCATCACAGAGCTTGCCCTTCCCACTGCCAGCGGCAGTAACAGCATGACAGAGAAGTGACAGCTTTTGGAACACCTGTCTTCTGGGGAGTAGTGGAGTCCCCTGGCCCCATGTGGCCAAGCCTAGTCTCACTAGCAAGTCAGGAGATGAACCAGGACCTGGACCCCTGGCCCCCAAATAGAGGAAGCACCAGTGGTCACTGGTAGCCCAGTGTGCCCAACAGAACAGAAACTTTCTGAGGGTCATTCCCAGCAGAGCAAAAACAGAGGGACGAAATGATCTGGCCCAAGAGGAATGCCCAGGCAGAGTAAATTCAAAATGCATGCAGGACACTATCCTGGCAAACTCAGAAATAACTGAGAGGTGGGAGATGCACTGAAAAAGAGAAGTCAGTAGAATCTCTGAAGCCAGTTCAAGTTGGGGCTGCATTCCTTTAAAGTACTGGTGAGCGACTAGGCTCATCAGGCTCTAACCCCCAACAGCTGCATGGAGTTAATCCACCAATGAGCCAAGAGACAAGCAACAATAGCTGGTCTTCTACTCGGGCTCCAAGACCCAGGAATGAGGTCCCAACTTGAATGAACTTTTTCCTAACTTTCCCTAGGCTCAGTTTCTCCCTGCTCTGTGCTTAAAGAGCACTCAGCTACTTTTATTACAGAGGTTGCTGCACTGTACTGTGATGGTCCTTTTCAGTGTCTGTCTGACCCAAAAAACTCTTTCTGGAAAGGAACAATTATTCATCTCTGCTCCTCCGCATTTAGCATATGTGTGCCAAGTCTTACGATCTTAAGAAATGTTTGTTGAATGAATGAAGTACCTAGAACCATGGTTTTTATCCTTTTGGAGGGCAAAAACATCCCTAAGAGCCTGATGCAAGCTGTGAAACTCCTTCCCAGGAAAATGCAAGCACACAGAGTCTTGTATACACTAACCTAGAAGAATTTCTCAAACTGCAAGAAAAAAAAAATCAACATTGTTACCAGGATAAAGCATGTCCTTCAAACTCAAGACTGATGGCAGAGATCCTCCAAAATTTTTGAAATCTTGGTATGTTCTCTTACAGTAAACTAGTGAGAAACTTGAAATCGATCCAAGCATTAAGAATTTAGGAGCTTGCTCCCAAATTACATGCACCAACTACTTTGGAGGAAGTTCATAGGAATTGCAATTAGTGTGAAGTGAAGCACTGATGGGAACGAAGCAAGAAAACAGAAGAGAAGGAAATGAAGAGACCTTTTAATGAACAAAGAAAACAGGCAGAGAAGGCAAGTCTGGCCCTGAAAATGAGTGGTGCGCAGAAGCACTATTTGCCCTCGGTTTCTTGTTGCACTCTAGGCTGCCTCATTCAACTACTGAATGAGTCATGTCTAAGGTATTTTAGCCAGATGTAGGCAAAACCTCCTTCTTCATGGAGTCTATCTTTTTCAAGTGCCCCCAGGAGCCTCACATTCCCATTTCATTCCTCTAGTCTTAATATTATTTTACTTTCTGGATGTTGGCTACATAGCCAATGATATTGACATCGACATCATTTATTTAAGTAAAGGAAACAACTTCCAATGTTCCTGTTCAATGTGTTAATATTGCCAATTTAGAGCTTTCAGAGTCATGTGGTACTCTGCTGTGTCTCTACCTTGGATGAAAGAGTAGTAATATATTTTGCATATATTAAGTTCTAGGGAGTAATTATTGACCAGCTGATTATTGATTGAGAACAGATTTAATGAAAGAGGTGTCAGTTTATGTACTTTATGTCTAATTGTGAGACATTTTAAATCTTATTCTCTCTTTTAATTTTCTGAACAGATCACCCTGCAATTTCACCCTGCAATTTGAGATTTCACCCTGCAGTTTAAGGTGGACTCTCAGCTAAACACGGGAGTTGAAATTAGGCAGCATCCAAATAGAATCAAATTTTGGTAAACAATTATTTAAAGGTAAATTGAAAATATAATCTACTAAATAATAACCACACTTGTCCTGGCTACAAAAACTCATTCCTTCTGTTGCACCGTGGCCATAAAATTTCTAAATGTGTGGAAAGAGCTGGAAGTAAAAAGATCCAGGTGTGAAATAATATATGTTTGAAAGTCTCTTTAAACTTATCCACAGAGATGAATTGAATCAAAACTGAATTTTACTATCAATTGTTGTTAATGTATATGCTTACATATATTTGTTTGAAGTATATTAAAATTTTAAATTTCTGATTACTTATGATAAAAAGCACATTTCCTTGATTCAAAGACTCGGACATTTCCAAAATTGGGATGAATCTTACATTCTGTGGGGATATGTCATGTAAAAGTTGTGTTTAAATTAATGGTGTGTTGTTCAGTTGATGGAATCTTAGATGGGAGATGTGGTAAAATAAGATTCTGTTTAGTCTTCCTAAAACATTTCTCAAAGATGGCTACTTTTAATTGATATTCTGTAGCTTCTAAGTTCTTTTTTATCTCCCTTTGCTCCTTTTCATCTTCCATCTTAACTAATTTGTTCAGGAAACAATTGGGCAAGGCTTTCTGAGAATGGGGTAAGAATGAGATATATTTGGCTTTCTAATCCTATAAGAAATATCCGTGCATATCGGTGAATCACTGACAGATGTTCCTTTGTCATTAATTTACAAATCAACTTTAGGAAACCACCTTCATACCTGGCTATGTTGCCCTATGGAGTCATACTGAAGCATTCAAACAAAACTTTCAAATGGTATCAGACCATAGAGCTCTCTTTTAGCACCTAGCCTTACTTTTTCCCCAAATATAAAACTGTTTGTGTTAGAATTGGCCAAAGAGTTTGTCTCATTAAACTGTATTCAACTGAAAGTATTTATCAGTGATGAAAAATAAAATGTTATGTCAAAGTTGCTTAAAAGGTGATGGGGGGAATGAAAGTCATTTCATGAAACAATGTGAAAAATGAAAAGCTCTCTTTGATCATAGTTCATAATTGAAGGTTATTTCCATTTTTCTAGGTAGTTATTTTGGCAATTAAATCTACTCAAAAGTTTTATCTCTAAAAAAATTAATTGTATGTTGAAAAAGTGAATTGGGATAATGTACTTGTAAAGGTTAAGAGAGGTTATTCCAAATGTTATTTCAGTAACATTGGATTTGTTATCACATGCAGAAAAGTTTAAAATATTAAAAAAGAATAAGATGCTAAAAATGTTCTCTGCATGGAAAAAATATTCTTTAGTTTCATTAGTAAGAATTGTTCTGCATGCATATATTCATTATCCATGTTATTAACTACTAATTTAAATTGGTGTTTGTAAGGGTGGTACCAATCTATGCTGGTATATATCATGTTATTTATAAATCTCCCTTCATTTATTGACTAGATTATAAATTCCTGAGGGAACTGATCGTATTTCATATTTTTAAACAGCTTTACTGAAGTATAACTAACATCCAATAAACTGCATATATTTAAAAGATACAATTTGATTAGTTGTTCCACAACTCACTGACACTCTTTTCGTTTTTTTCCAGTCTTTTTTCTCTCTGTATTTCATTTTGAATAGTGTCTATTGCTATGTCTCCAAGTTCACTAGTCTTTTCTTCTGTAGCATGTAATCTGCAGTAAATTCTATCCAGTGTGTTTTTCATCTCACACATTGTAGTTTTCTAGAAAATATCCTAGACATTCAATTTGGGTCTTTTTTATATCTTTTATGTCTCCACTTAACATTTTGAACATACGGAATATAATCATAATTGTTTTAATACCCTTGTCTGTTAATTCTAACATCTGCATCAGTTCTGGGGCAGTTTCAATTGATTGAACTTCATTATGGGTTGTATTTTCCTGCTTCTTTGTATGCTGTCTTTGACTGGTTGCCAGACATTGTAGATTTTACCTTATTTGATGTTGCCTATTTTTGTATTTCTATAAATGTTCTTGAGTTTTGTTCTGGGGTGTGGTTAAGTTACTTGGAAATGGTTTGACTTTTCCAGGTCTTGCTTTTAAGAATTGTTAGGTGGGACCAGAGTAATGTTTACTAGGACTGATTAATCCCCACTACTGAAGAAAGATGCTTCTGAGTTTTCTGCCCAATGCCCCCTGAATTATGAGGTTTTCCAGTATGGCTGATGGGACCACGTGCCATTCCAGGTCCCCTGTGAGCACCAGGCACTGTTCCAGTCTTTTCCTACAATTCTTTCCCTAGCCTCAGGTGGCTTCCTTCCATGTCTGAGCTCATAATTGCCATGTCGAATGCTACTTGAGGGGAACCCTCTGTAGATTTCTGGATTTTTTTCTTAGTGCGTCTCTCTCTTCTCAGTAATCTGTCTAGTGAACTCTGGCTGTCTTGGCCTCCGCAGACTCTCAGCTCCATCTCCTCATCTCAGGGAGTCTCCCAGGCTCCTCCTGGGCCCCCCTTCCCTGTACAGAAGCCTGGAAACTCTCTCAAAGCAGTAGGCTGGGGGCAATCACGGGGCTTACCTCTCTGGGATCACTTTCTTTGTTGCCTGATATTCAGGATCTTGAAAGCCATTGTTTCAAATATTGTGTCTTGTTCTTTTTTTTGGTTGTTTTAGGTGGGAGGATAAATTCAGTCCTTGTTAGTCCCTTTTAGACAGAGGTGGAGATCTACACGTCCATATAATATATATATTATATATATAATTATACATGTATAATATATATGAGTATTATTACGTTTTAATCCAGGTAATCTCAACTATCTGGAACTTTTTGGGAAAAGTGTTATTACAGGCTTTCCAATCCTGTAGGAAATATTTATGCATTATCTGGTCTTGTTATTGCTTGAATGCTTCAGTACGACTCCATATGGCAGCATTGCAAGATATGAAGGTGGTTTGCTACATTATACATATAATCACTGCTCCCTCTCTGTACCAAGGCCCTATCCCAGTGTGGTCTGTGAAGGGATAGAAATTGATGTATTATGTTGGTCAGAAGAACTTCAGTGATTTTGAAATTTATTCAGAGTCTCTTTCCTATCCTCTCAATCATCTTTTTGCTCAATTTTCTTACTCAAACGTACTGAATCCCCTTCATAATAATAAGAGAATTTATTAAACCTTGCCTATTTTAGGACATGGTTTCATGGGTCATCAATAGACTTTTTCTAAGAATATGAGAACTACTGAAAGGAAAGAAAACATTATTGAAAATAAATTGGAAAACATTTCAGTTGTTTAAAAAATGGGCTCTTTATGCAAATAATTTCCCTGTGCAACATACCAAAGATGTCTTTAATAGAGTGCTTGTTCTTCAGAATCATTGTTAAAGGATACACAGAGTATTCTTTCTCAAGAGTGGTTAAGTGTGGCTTCTAGGATTTGATAATAAAAGCAGGACTATTCATACATAATAGAATCAGATTTTTTAACTTTTTTTAAAGCATGCTTCCCTTTGCTATTCTGGACAGGTGTTTCCACAGTGCAATTTAAACTACAAAAATGGCTCATAATTGCCAACACCTCATTTAACATTCTGAAGCTAATCATAAAACAGCCTCCTCTTTCACAGGAGAGACCAAGTCTCAGCTGGGCTTTAAATTCTGATTGTATGACAAGGTTCCAATGGAAATTTTAGCTATCAACCAAGTGACCTTCAATGACCACAAGCTGGGAAGCTTGGTAACTAATCTAAGGAGATCTCTAGGCAAAACCCCCACCCCAGCGTTGGTTTCCAGACTCTTGCATTATTCACCTCATGAAAAAAGACAAGCAGAATACAAAAAGCAAATGACTGTAGCAATCTTCAACCCTC
Source organism: Diceros bicornis minor (assembly GCF_020826845.1). Classification (NCBI taxonomy): domain Eukaryota; kingdom Metazoa; phylum Chordata; class Mammalia; order Perissodactyla; family Rhinocerotidae; genus Diceros; species Diceros bicornis. The sequence continues at coordinate 17,617,643 of NC_080766.1, forward strand.
GATTCTTGAAAGGCCAACGGCACGCTGTGAAAATATTCCCACAACCCTACTTCCTGTGTGGGAGCTTAGGACACTGATAAAATGTTTATATTATCAGTCCACATACAGCAGTCAGTAATTCCTTCCGCCTTTAAGAGTTATTTCGAAGAAATATTGTTCACGTTAAAATAAAAGAAATCCTACATTCATAGCTACTTGCAGATTGTAATACAGTCATGCTTAATTTTTTTTACTTCCCATAATCCTTTTCAGCAAATTTCAGTTTGAAGGAAGCTTAACTATTAATCATTTTGTGTAAAGTTTTCCTCCTCTTCATGCCAAAACTCTCCCATAACAAAATTTTATTTTATCTTTACAAGACTTCTTTTCCAATTATACTTAAAAAAAAATTTCTGGCATAGTGGTATATGATGCTGTTGGACGAGAAATACCTCATTCTTGTCTTTAAGTAAGATTGGTAAACACTTGGCTCTTAATTGCTAAGCCATAAATTTCTTGAGGGTGATCAATTTTTTTTGTGTGTGTGTGAGGAAGATCAGCCCTGAGCTAACATCTGCCAATCCTCCTCTTTTTGCTGAGGAAGACTGGCCCTGAGCTAACATCCATGCCCGTCTTCTTCTACTTTATATGGGACACTGCCACAGCATGGCCTGACAAGCACTGTTGGTGCATGGCCGGGATCCGAACCCGGGCCGCCAGCAGCAGAGCACACGCACTTAACCGCTACGCCACGGAGCTGGCCCCAAGGGTGATCCATTTTTTAAACCAAGTTTAAAGCATGTGACCAGCATGCTGCCTTGCACAAAGCTGGCACTATTAAACATTTGTTGAATGAATGCTGGACTTTATGAATATAATGAATGAACAAATTGATTTCCTCTGTAGCTGTGGTGATTATGCCCCTGAGGTTTTTTCCTGATTTATAACTTTATGTCTATAAAATTGTGCCAAAGGCATATGATTAAATCACACAATTATACATTTAACAAGGTGTCTGTCCTATATTGAATTCAATAGCATTTTATAAGACAAAACAGAAAACACCTCAAAAGATCTATATCAAGTAAAGCGATATATTTTTAAGTTTTATTCTGGTATACTCAACCTTTCTCTAATGCAGATTTTAGCTGACTTACATAAAAAGACCTATACAGTAATATTGTTAGAATAAATTACAAGAAAGAAGGTTAACAAAAAAGGAAGAAGCAAACATGTCAACCGCAAAGGCCAACCCAGTGGGTATGATTGTACATTAAAACCGGCTGTATGTTTTTTGGCAGCCACGATAAAAAGAAAAAAAAGGAAACACATTGGGTTACATAACTCACTAATAGAAAAGAAGAAAATTTACTACTTTCTCAAGGAAGGCACATTTTTTTCCTGGTACAAAACTCAGAGCAAGTTCTCATGTGGGTCTTAGGTAGAGAACATTGAGTAATTTAATGGACAATGTCCTTATACCAATTTCACAGCAAACACAGCAATGGGCCTCATGTGGCTCTTTCTTGTAAAGGCCTTCAGTAAAAGTCGAAGGCATAATATTAAAACACCAGGGAGGAAGCCAGTTCTGGGAGGGACCCAGCGAATGAGATGCCAGTGTGTGTTCTGTCCTGATCCCAAGGTAGAACTTAGAATGCTGGGAAGAGTGAAATGCTGAACCTGGTTCTTGGTTGATATTTCATACTTGTTAGGAGCTGGGTAGCAGCAAATCCTTCAAGGTAACCCTCCAATGGGGCCTTGGTTGGGGTTTTTACATTTATATTTAAGAACAGACTAGTAAGACTTAGAATCCACGTGAACAGGTGAAAGGCCAATCTACAATTAAAAAATTCAGAACCTAGCCAGTGTTGTGGTCTGAATCTCCTCACTCCACAAGATGGTGGAATGCGAGCATGCTGTCCAATACCGCTGAGCTTCTCAATCTTTTCCAGCAAGGTACTTCTAATAGCAGGGTCAAGTTAAACTGTTACCACAGGATTTGGGATAAATCCCCAAAGATTTGTTCCATAAGTCAACAATCTCTTTAAAATCTCAACTTGAGATTTCAAAATGCATACACATTGTTATTGCATAAAATGTTCATATTTGTTTTAATATAAAAATAATGACAACATCAAATGCTGGTGAGGATGTGGAGCAACAGGACTCCCATTCATTGCTGGTGGGAATGCAAAAAGGTACAGCCACTTTGGAAGACAGTTTGGCAGTTTCCTACAAAACTAAACATACTCTTACCATATGATCTAGCAATCGTGCTTCTTGGTGTTTACCCTGAAGGAGCTGAAAACTTATGTCTACAGGAAAACTTGCACACACATGTTTATAACAGCTTTATTCATAATTCTTCTTCTTTTTTTTTTGTGAGGAAGATCAGCCCTGAGCTAACATCTGCCAATCCTCCTCTTTTTGCTGAGGAAGACTGGCCCTGGGCTAACATCCGTGCCCATCTTCCTCCACTTTATATGGGACGTGGCCACAGCATGGCTTGACAAGTGGTGTGTTGATGCATGCCCAGGATCCGAACTGGCGAACCCCGGGCCACCACAGGGGAGCACACACTTAACCGCTTGCGCCACTGAGCCAACGCAACAGATTTATTCATAATTGCCAAAACTTGGAAGCAACCAAGATGTCCTTCAGTAGGTGAATGGATAAATGAATTGTGGTGCATCTAGACAGTGGAATATTATTCAGCACTAAAAATAAATGAGCTATCAAGCCATGAAAAGATATGGAGGAACCTTAAATGCATGTTACTAAGTGAAAAAGGACAATCTGAGAAGGCGACAGGCAGTATGATTCCAACTATATAATATTCTGGACAAAACTGTGGAGATAGTAATAAGATCAGTGGTTGCTAGGGGTTAGGGGAGAGGAAGGGATGAATAAGCACAGAGGAGTTTTAGGGCAGTGAAACTATATGATACTATAATGGTGGATACGTGTCATTATACATTTGTCCAAACCCATAGAATGTATGACACCAAGGGTAAACCCTATACAAACTATGGACTTTGGGCGATAACGATGTGTGTCAATGTAGATCCATCAGTTGTAACAAATGCACCACTCCAGTGGAGGATGTTGATAATGGAAGAGGCTATGTATGTATGGAGGAAGGAGGTATATGGGAATTCTCTGTACCTTCTGCTCAAATTTGCTGTGAACCTAAATCTGCTCTAAAAACTAAAGTATAATTTTAAAAAATGTTTTAAATAAACTCTAAGAAGATGAGCCTTGTTTAGAAACTAGCTTAAAGTGCTGCCTGGCCCTCCTCTCCAAAGGTAAGCTTAATCCAGTTTGAATAGCACAGCCAGAGACAGGCAAAGTGGTTATAACCTGAAAAATTGGCAATGTATGCTACCACCTATCCACTGCAGCCCTAAGTGAACCCAGTTAAAGTTCTTCTGGAAAGCTGAATTCTGAGTAACATGGTCTCCTAGCGTGTTTGCCAGAAATATCAGTAAAGAATAACTTAAATAATTGACCTGCTATAGGAACTTATATGATTCCCACAGTTTGAATGTCCATCAAGGGAAATAGCTGCACTTTTTTCAGACACAATACTGAGTCCCTCTTCCTGATAATAGGAAAATTACTCAGACTTTGGTTTTACAGAGTCAAAATAATATAAAACTTGTGCTGTGAATTTTGTCATTCAAAACTGATAAAACAGTAACTAACATTTATATAGCTCTTGGTATGTGTAGATTTTATACATGTTAACTCACGGTCACCTATAAGGTGGGTACTATCATTATATCCATTTTACAAAGGTAGAATTTGAGGCACAGAAAGCATAAGTAACTTGCCAATGGTCATACAGCAAGTGGATGAGAAGGGATTTGAAACAATCAGCTTGATTTTAGAGTCTTTCTTTAATGACTATGTTAAGCTGACTTGAGATTATTCTATTTAAAATCTCTGGGTCTATAAACTTGAGTTGCTTCAAGTCTACATGTGGCCTAGAACTATCCTTGGAAATGTGTCTGGGCCAATGCAGTCTCAGGTACAGACTACAGTGAGGCAGCCACTCTTATTGTCTCTTGGCATTCTGCTTTGCTCTCTTCATTTCAATGACTTTCTCCAGAATTTATAGATTTCTTCTCCGTGACAACTTGACTTCATGCCCTCTGAAACATGTCCCATGTCTCTATTATACCTTTTCTGCTTTAACTCCCACTTTTAATTGGGGCCATCACTCAGTGCTTTCCAGTGCATATTCTGAGAGGAGATCTTGGACCAGCTCACTTTTCACCTCAGGCCATACCATAATTTCTAGCCAGCCTTGTGCTTGGTGCTTTGATCTGCTCAGCTGGCAATCTCTCTGGCTGGGAAAACTGGTATCTAGTGTATGGAAAGCAGGACTATTCAAGGAGCAACAATGCAGGTGAGGTGTTTCCCTTATAAAGGGTGTGGGTGTGTGACAGGCTTTCTCAGATTTGGCCTGTCCACCACAAAGTTGAAGTAGATGTTATATTGTTCTTTTGTATTTCCTTGGAGAACTTAGCTCGTTCAATAACCACTTGTCCTTCTTTTATCAAATGTGTCTTGGCAAGCCACTATTAATTCATTTATATTATAAAGAGAGGTGACATGGTTTCAGTGGGCATCTGTGGCTTGTCCAGACCCTCAAAGTTCTTAATCAGTATAAAAACGACCTCTAGATTGCAGTGAATGAACACTTGAAAGCATTTTTAAATGTTTGGAATGCTGGCGTTAGTCAATATGAGTTTTCATGCTGGCTTACTCCTGTATATTCATTTTCTAATTTACAAAAAAAACCCCAAAACAATACTTTTTCTTTGTTGTGTGAACTTTTCCCACTTTCCAGGCAGCTACAATTTTGCATTCTTCCTCTCTGGTTATATTCTGAGTTCACGAGAACCACCCTTCCACTATTATCTTAGACTGGCTTTATTTATGTTCTATGTCACACCATCACTGTCACCAGGTTCCTCTCCCTCGTCCACCATCACTACTGGTTTCCAATGCCTGGTGTCCTGCTAGGGTTTTGCTGTTTAAGTGTTTCATATCCACTTAGGAATGTGCTGATTTTGTATTGAAATGACATTGCATTTGCAGGTAGACAAATCCGTCCTAAGAATGAGATGAGTGGTTTTGTCTAATAGCTATTAGAAAAATTTTCTGTGCTTTGAAAGCAATGGCTTTTTCACAGTTGCTTTGCTTTTGTTTGTGTTGATAGAATTTTAGTTTCAAGCAATGAAAAAATAAGATTAAAGCTGCATGCTTAAATTTGAAATTGTGTTTTTCAAAGGATGATATGCAATTATACTTTCCTTTACTAAAACCTCCCGTTAAGAGGATTATCTTTTATTAAAAAAGTCTTGTTGATAAAAGTCTTGGAAGCTATTGACTTGAGAGGCAAATGCTGCTTCTTTAATGGGAAGGACAACATATAAACTGATGTCAGATTTCCAGCAAGAGCAATGTTTATCTTGCTAATATATTAGGTGTAAAATACTGTATGGGAATACTATATTTCTTAAGAAAAAGATACTTATTTTCCTCTTAATTAGTGTTCTTGTCATTTGAGACAACTTTTTATTACATTAAACATTTTAAGTTATGCAACTTGGAAACAAACTGTAAGAACAATAATCAGAATGATGTGTGATATTCACTCAATTAGTTGATCACCTTGTATTGCTTCCTTGCTGCAATATTTATAAACTACTTTTCTTCCCCCCGAGGAAGATTCACCCTGAGCAAACATCTGTTGCCGATCTTCCTCTTTTTTTTTTTTTTTTTTGCTTGAGGAAGATTGGCCCTGAGCTAACATTTGTGCCAGTCTTCCTCTATTTTGTATGTGGCTCATGGCCACAGCATGGCTGACGGGTGGTATAGGTCTGTGCCTAGGATCTGAAGCCACGAACTCAGGCTGCCGAAGCAGAGTGCGCCAAACATAGCTACCATGCCACAGGGCTGGCCCCTGTAAACTACTTTTATCATCTCAAGATTTCAACTGCCATAGTGTTTTATAATGAATCCTTAACATGCAGTTACAAATATAAATATATTACATATATATTCATAACTATTTATATATTTATATATATAATTATATATAACTAATTATATCATAACTAATCTTCTCTCTTTGAGTTCCAAAATTTATTTTGTTGTTTTATTTGCATATTTTTATTTTAATACTTACTGGATTGTATAACTTAATCATTGTTTGCCAAAATATTGCAACTTCAAGGGCATTACTGATATTTTATGTGATCAAGGAAATATTATATTTAAAACTAAGACCATTTTGAAAATTCTGGCATGTATAATACATTTTGACAGTGAATTAAAAATTAAGAGTTTAAAAAATACATTGTTTTTGAAATGGGGTGCTATAAGTGAAATCACACACATCACAGCACTAGTTAACAATAGGGTGACATCTTTTTAATTATTTTCAGAATGTGAATTAAGCCACTATGGGTGATCTTTTTAAGAGTGGGTCTAGGAAGGATGGAACACATTTTGATAGCCTTAGAGTCAAGGATTGTGATTATTTGGAAACGCATCATTAAAGACTAAACCCCAGTCACAATATGAGAAAGGCAATTCCACAGACCTTTTCTAGAAGAAACACAGAAGACATGAGGTCAGGAAAGAGGAGAGAAAGAGGTTTAAAACAAAGCACATCTGGGATTGTGAAGAACAATCGGAAACCATAACATAAGACAAAGGTGACTGTGTCTCAGTCTGCTCCATGGACAGCCATCTGGCTCAATGGACTTTATGTATTGAACAGCATTGTTTCAGAGACTTCTCTTTTCTCTCTCTGACCTCAGCTACTAGAAAACTATAGTTTATACAAAGACAACCCTTTTGTGGAATCCACATGAATTCAAGGGTGGTATATATTTGAAAAATTTCCAACTTACGGTAGTCTTAACTTCCTACTAATTGGATTTTCAATGCCCAAGACAACTTATTGTTCACTAAAATTACACATAGATTGTCATACTATTGCTCATTTAACTAAGAAAATGTAGTGATTTTTTCCATAAACAAGCAGTAGTCATTTGAACTCCTGAATGAATGGTTAAAACAAATACATAGCTGGTGGTTTTTTAATATTTAGGGTGAAAACTGAAATATGTCCTTTTTTTTAATCTATGAAGAAAAAAGGTCCATTTTCCTTGGGAGGAATACCCAAATTCTTATTATAATAAAAATAGTGTGAACTAAACATATGAGAATATTTTTTAAAAAACAATTAATAGATATTTTTAGTACAGTTTTAGATTTACAGAATAATTGGGCAGATAATACAAGAATTCCATATACCCCTTCCACCCCTCACAGTTTTCCCTATTATTGAACATCTTGCATTAGTATAGTCTATTTGTTAGAGTTAGTGAATGAATATTGATGTATTAGTAACCAAAGCCCTTTGGTTATATTAAGGTTCACACTTTGTGTTGTACAGTTCTATGGTTTTGACAAATGCATAGTAACATATCCACCATTAGAGTTTCATACAAAATAATTTTACCACACTAAAAATTCCCTGTGCTCCACCTATTCATCCCTTTCCTACCTCCCCTCAAATCCCTGGCAACCACTGACCTTTTCCCTGTCTCTATAGTTTTACTTCTTCCAGCATGTCATGTAGTTGGAATCATACAGTATGTAGCCTTTTCAGACCGGCTTCTTTCACTTAGCAATATGCATGTAAGGCTTCTCCATTTTTTTCGTGGCTTCATAGCTCATTTCTTTCTATCACTGAATAATTTTTAAAATATGCACATTTTCCATGACCAAATATAGCACTGAAAATTAAGGGTCTTTAAAAATGTATTGTTAAATAAAATTGAATATCAAAAAGTTGTTTATTTCAGATGCACAAAGAGTTTTCAAAGATCACTAGGCTTTTAGTCTGCAAAACGTATTGGCCTCATTTACATTTTCTAGAACCACTAACATGCCAGTAAGTCATACTCAATTCCTTTCTTACCCATCTGTAATCCTTGGGCCACTTGCTAGTATTTGATAGGCTAGTACACTCTCATTAACCAGAGGAGTTGGCCAATAATCAACATTAAATGTATCCCAAAGTCATGAGAATCATTCCTCCTCTTCCCTGTCCTTCCAAATTGCTTCTTCCTCTTCCCTGCACACTCTGACTTAGATATTAATAATTTAATTTATCAGATGAAATTTTTTTGGTAGCAGCTGAATAACCATGAAATTGTGGGACATTTCTCTATGGGTATTTTCTCTGTATCTCGTCTTATCCATGGTTGATGATTAGTTTTTTCCAGAGTCTTCCACAAACATAAATTTCCATCAAAACAAAAACTCCATCATTCCATGAACAATGAAACATGAACTGAACAAACTAACAAAAGAAATTAGAAAAACTGTTTGAATTTTTCACTGGATCTGATGTCTCCTAGTTATATCCTTTCTAATACATACTCAAGTGTAGTTACTGAAAGTAGCATTTTTTTTAAGGCAAGTGTCTTATAAAAAATTACTCTGACCTGAAATAAAAACAAGTTTTAAAAATAATCTGTGTTTCACGTGCTTATGATCTAAAGCACATACAGTAGTAGCTTTTGTTTTCATTAATAGGAACCAGTTCGTTGTGCAAGTATTTCTTGAACATATGTTTGAGAAAGCCATTGGAATGATCTAGGCAGGATTGCTTTATAACCACAAAAAACTGGAATAAACTTAGTATACTAGAAAATATAATTGAATAATATAATTAAAAGTTCATCTTTCTTCTAAATAATTTGTTTAAACAGAAAGACATCTTGTAAAATGGCTTAGATCCAGTATTTTTGGTCCGCTTCCTTTTTCTAGGAACCATATTGATCGCAGTTTTATAAATAAAGCTATTTAAACAAAATCAATTAAAATGATATTAAGAAGGTCATGTGCATATTTATAAAAATCAAATGATCTGTTAATTAAAAAGCACAACCCATTAGGAACATTGAAGCTTGAAATTTCCATGGCAACAGTTAAAAAAATTTAACAGCACACATTTTATTTACTTTGTGAAGAGAGAGATCCAGTAAACCATGCTGCTGACCTAATACAGGGTAGATTTATAGTCGTATGTTTGAGCTAGTAAATTGAGAAGAAGCGTCAGTAAGATTGGCAGGGAAAATGTAGACTGGAAGCCACAGCATATCCACGTAATAGTCATAGCTATGACATCGGAAAAAATACGTAATGCCAAGTAATGTACTTACATGTGCTTTTACAAGTTTATAAATTTTCATGTTGCTGTACATGTAAACATCTATTATTTTTATAAATCTGGAATTGCCTCCACAGTATTACACTTTTTCCATTTCTTTGAGTTGACTGTTGGGCACGCTGTATTTTCTTTCTCATCTTTGGCATTATTTTTAACAACACAATCCCCCTGGCCACCACCAAGGCACTTTCAAGTCTACGTCACCCCCCTCCCTTTTTAATTCTTTGTATCAATAGAAGTAGTGAAACAATAATCTCATCTGCTTATTTATCTTTTTTTCTTATTTTTGATTATGATGGGCATTATTGTCCTTCTACCTCAGACAACTGCAAACTCTGCTTATATTCAGATCTCATCTTGACTGTAATTCATGACGGCCAAGTGTACAGATAACTCAACGCATGCATGTCTGTAACGTAGTTTCTAAATATTGTTTTTTAATAATAACAAGATGAATATCAACAAATCAATGATGCTTTTATTGTGGAAAAATCATAAATGTAAAGATATATAAGTTGCTTGATAGTCTGGGCTCTCAGGAGGCATATGAGTTATTGGGGGAGATGTTATGAATATAAATGAAATTATAGCAAATGATATGAGGCTATGAATAATCACTATTTAGAAGGTGGTGCAGTCCAAAGAGGCAAAGAAGGGCAGAAGAAGAGACCATTTAGCACTGGATACCCAGAGTAAGTCCTGACAAAGGAGGCGGGGTTTAGTCTGGATCCTGAAGGATGGATGAGCTGTAAATAGCTGGAAAGGAGTACCAGGCAATGAGGACACAGTGAACCAGGGCAGAAAGAGAGTATAAAAGTTCAAGATGTTTTGGGGACACTGAAGAGAAAGTTCATGTAAGGCTCCAGTGAGAGATAAGGTTGCAAAAACAGACTAGGACCAGATTTCGGCAGGTTCTATATTTCAGTCTATTATGGACCTAGTTATGGCCCATAATCAGTCCTAGCTATGGGCACCGGATGATCATTTTGTGGGTTCCCAGCAGGGCACTGGGTGCTCTTTGGATAGATTAATCAGACAGAAGTAGGCAGGCTTCTCTGCCAGGGGGAGGCTGGAGACAGGGAGACCAGTTAGTGGAACTATGAAAATAAGGAAGAGGGAATTATTGGATGAAGAGGGGGATGTCTAGTGGCGATTAGTTTTAGTAATTGTTGAATTTGAGGTGAATGTCAAAGCAGTCAGTTGAAGTGGAAATAACCATTTGAAAATCGTTTTAGGAGAGAGAATTTAGATTTAGGAGTCATTCTAACCGGGAAATTTTGACTAAATTCCTCTGCTTCCTTAGAGGTCTAAAGTTAAATGAAGGTAACGGCTAATTAAAGCAGATGACAGATTTGAGGGTGAAAAAATATAAAGAACAAAAATGGGAGAGAGGATGAAGATAGAATCTTGGGGATCCCTATGTTCTCTTGGGAAGGAGAATCATAAAAGGAAAAAAGAAGTTGTCAGAGAAGTAGATGGACCAGAAGAATGGAACCTTGTAGAAAGAAGTCAAGGGAAAGAGTGATTGATCAACCCAGTTAATACTAATGTCCACCTCTCAGAGATGAAGGTAGAGCATTTGTTTAGTCATGAGTTTTCACTGCATAGTTCACACATCGCTAGGAAATGCTTCATGTAACTGAATATCCTTCTCCTCTGTCAACAAGTATCAACATACGCAGAGTGATTTATAACGTGAATAAGACCTAGAAAACTTGTTTTCTTTATGTTTGTGGATACACGTCAGTCAAGACATTCAAAAGCATGACCCCAATGACATGAAAAACTCGAGAGCCAAGTTTTCTTCTCTCTCCAATTTTTCTAATTCCAGAAATCAGCTATTAATCACAGAGAATACAATAAAACACAATCAGATCTTTTTTAATCCCTAAATCCAAAATAACTAAAAATTTGCTGAGGAAATCATCTGTCAGGGTATGCCCAGATGTAGATGTTGCTCGTGATAAGAGGGTAAGAAATCCTTTCAGCTTTGTATAAAGAGATTGCTCTTGGCATGCTGCACCGCTGCACCTGTGCACACTTCACAGAGGGAAAAGGTAGGGAAAGAAAGTAGATTTGATTCTGCTGTCCTGGAGATTGTGCAATGTGATGACTGGGACTGGCCCCATTTGTTGGGCCCAGAATAGTTACCACTGTAATAAACCATCAGCCTTCAGAGTGTAATGTAAAATTCTAGTGAAGGGACAGTTGCTTCTTGAAATAAGGTATTCATCTCTTGGGTTAAAGGTAAGAGGGTAAAAATTGCTGAGGTTAAATTACTGTCCACTTGCCCTGATGACTTAGAATACTAGATGAGGGTTGTTACCGGGCATCTCTCCTGCTAACGTTGCTGAATCCGGATGAGAACTTGGGAGACTTGTTATGTAACTGAGGCTGGCAGTGCAGCCCAGCTGGGAGAAACCTGGGCTGGTTCCAGTTCTTCTGCTTCTGGCTTTGCTGTGTGATCCGGAGCAAGCCACTGAATCTGTTTTGCCTCTGACTTGCTCAGGAAAGAAAGAGATGTCTCTAATCCACAATGAAACACAGGAAGATTCTTTTAAAAAGTACAAAGCACTGTGGGAATGGCAGTTTTATAAAGTATTCCTGGATCTAGGAAATATATACTTATTTTCTTCTAGGTTTATTTCAGATAGATAATTAAGAATATTTTTTAAAAAATTTGTAAGATCTCTTCAAGCAGAAATTTGCCATTTCTAGAAAATGAAAGTGTTTCCAAACTTGGGGTCACATTTTTAGACACTGCAACCTGGTTTCTCACCAAATTCTCATAGTTTCCTACATGGCCTTTTCATGCCCTTCACTTTTTTTTGTTGTCTTTTCTCTTTCTTTTGCATTCTCTCTCTTTCTTTGCTTCCCCCTCCTCATCTCTGCTATAGATTGGTTTCTATTTTCAAACCAAAGAGTTTCTTTATTTTAACTGAATGACGTTAAGAAAAATACCCTTTGGGATAACTTCTGAAGAGCAGATATCATTGTGTAATTTTATGAAAGGCAGGTCCAGCAAAGACTGGTTAGGGTCAAGTGACCATCATGCTGGCATTGCCGGAGATTTAGGTTGGGGGCTGAAAACTGATAGAAGAGGAATAGCAACATTTTGCAGCACATCTAGATTTAGAAAAGGAGTTTTCTCATGAGGTTGCAGTTACTAATAATGCTGGTAATAGAAGATGGAAATGTTAGTGTGGAATACAATAAATAGCAGAAGATATCAAAATTGTATAAATCTGCTAACTACTGAGTGCTCATCAGAACTAACAGGGATTTGGAAACTTTGAAAAAAGTGTATTCATTCTTAAGTAATACGAGCTACATTCATGTAGAAGAATATTGGTTGGAGAGACTTAAAATTGTGTGATTTATTGAACATTAAGCAAACTTGAATATAAGGTGATCCCCTGTTTCCCAAAGAGAAGATCCTAAAAGGAGTTTTTTATTTATTTGTTTTGTTTTGCTTTGTTTGCCAACTTGAATATACATACTTCTAGGGATGTAATTTAAAGAGTTATTTATAAAATTTAATTATTTTATGTGGCTACACACAATTTTAAAATCACATTATTTTAAATGATATTGTAATGAACAAACGCTGCTATTTTCAAGCTCTCATTCTATGAAGTAGCTATATTAAAAACCCTCACGTGCATTAATGCCTGAATAGAATGAAAAGTATTTTCCATAAAGTATCCTTTAGACATCAGTGTCTTTGTTATAACTGGAATCACTTTTTGAGTCATCTAAACCAAAAAAACTTCTTGCCTTCCCTTCCATCTAAGTTGTTGGAGATGTGGCTCTTTTACAATTTAGGGGTAAGGTGATCACTGGAAATTTTAGCCCAAACCAGAAATATCCATTTGGTAGTCATCATTTCAACAACTTAAACTTTTAAAAGTGATATTTGAAAGGTGTATTTACATCCAAAACTTGTGATTATCAGGTTATACTCTAGGAATAATTATTAAGTATGTGTAAATTTGTTTGCCACCTTTAAAAAATTTAATTCCATCATTAATTGAGTTATTTTGGATTAGTGGATCTTTCCCAAATAGAATTTTATTGTTAAAATAAGAGGACCCTTTCAAATATGACAAATTCTGTAAGATTTCTTATTTCTGAGGGATAGTTTTGAGAAAATAACTCACCTTATATTCAAGCATATATGGTACTTGTGCTTTTTAATGATTGGGTCTATTGAGAGTAATGTAATAAGGGCAATATTTTGAAATACCTTCTGAAGTATATATCCTCTTCCTGATAGCCACTTTCGTTCCCTGTGGCCCTTTAGCTAACATTGCCATAGAGAAGGGGAGGTCGAATACTTAGGACTAAAGAAGAAGGAGCATAGAGAAGCTCCTACCAGCTGGGAGAGGAAGTGGAAAGGCCTTCTGAGTCCAGAAGAAGGTAAAGAAGAAGGTGAGAGTAAGAGGAAGGTAATGGCAGGAGTAAGACATGAGGGCTCTCTTTCTCCCCCATTTGGTTAAAACCCAAAGACAGAAGAGCATAGAAATACTCATATAGGTTTTGGGGAATCCTAGACGTACCCTGGGGCTGATGGCAAGTCTCTCAGAGATGTCTGTTTGGGGTCACATTCAATATGGCACCAGGCAGTAGAATAGAAAAAGCCAGGAAAAGTGATCTAGAGGAAAGCTTCACAGAGCTCTGTGCACTTCAGGTGAGGGTGAGAGAAAGCAATTAAGAGTTCTGCAAGGAAATGAAGAAGAGCTGAGAGGATTTGAGAGCCTGGGGTCAGAATGAGGAGACTGGAGCACACAGGGACTTCATGACTGGAAGCTCTGACTACACAGACTCCAGCAGCAGGCACCAACACCATGTACAAAGACCTAACCAGCGCTGACCATAACCTAGTCTCACCATTACCGGGTGCCCAGGAGAAAGACCAGATGACACATTGCAACAGTATGAAGCAAAAACACTTGGGAACGAGAACACATACCTACAGCCCCACCTCCTCCATTGTAAATCTTAGGAATCCCCCTTCACTTAGATGCCAGCTTGGCAAGGAAGGAAGACAGATACATCTCTTGAATGTAAAGAAATATCCTTGATAAGGATTTAAATTTTGGATGGGCTGTATATTTATTTACCCAACAGAAACTCAGTTAACCTAAAGAGACTTTTAAGCAGAAAAAAATGAAGTTACTTGTCATCGACAAGTTTCAATATCTTTTCCCATTACCTGTGAGAACGGGATCTTCTGATCAAAATATGATCTATTTTAGAAATAGAGAAAATACATCCATATTTTGCATGTCTGAATTATAGAGTTTAAATACTTCAACCTAATTTTTATATTGAGCTATCAGTCGGGATAGTTTAGGTTATGTTGCAGCAACAAGCAACCCCCAAATCTTTGTACCTTAAAATAACAAATGTTAATTTCTCGCTCATGCTATGCGAGTCGACAGAGACTGCTATGCATTGCAGTTACACGGAGAGAAATCCAGGCTAATGGAGCAGCAACCATCTCAACTAACTGTGGCAGGGGAGAAAGAGAACACGGGAGGTCATGCGCTAGCTCTTAAACTTCTGCTTTGAAGTGATATGTACTCCTTCTGCTCAAGGTTTACTGGCTAAAGTAAGTCACGTGGCCGTATCTAACATCAAGGGTGCGTGCAAGCACAATTTTACATACACCCAAGAGGAGAAACAAATGGTGAACAGTGCTAATGGCCACCACAATTTGTAGCCCTTTGTAACTTTCTGGATTATGGTTTCAACATGGAAAATCATCTGACCAGGACCAGATGTAAGAAATAGAAAAGATACCAGTGACTAAAATTTCAACATAAGTAATGTATTGTTTACAATTTGTGCCATTATTTTCTTATATTTCTTAATATAGTAGCATCTATATTACTCAGAGTTCAATCAAACTAAGCGAGTTCACTCTAGAACAGGGGTTGGCAAACTTTTTGTATAAAGGGCCAGATAATAAATATTTTAGACTTTGTGGGCCATATGGTCTCTGTTGCAACTACTTGATTCTGCTTTGTAGTGCAAAAGCAGCCATAGCTAATATGCAAATGTACTGTGGTATGTTCCAATACAACTTTATTTAAGGACATTGAAATTTGAATCTCACATAATTTTCACGTCACAGAATATTATTCTCTTTTGATTTTTTTTCTAACCAGTTAAAGTAAAAACCGTTTTTAGCTTGCAGGCTGTACAAAAACAGACAGGGGGCTGGACTTGGCATAATAAGGAATCTTATATAGAGAATTGAGAATGTACAAAATTATTGGAAGGAATGGAGGAACAGTTCCAGCCTTAACAACCAGGAACAACTAGTGGCTCCAGAAATTACTCTGCCTTTGCCTTGAGCAGGCAAACCATTATCCTGGATGCAGGAAGCTGAAAAACTATGAATCTGCTGCTAAGAGTGCTGAGTTCCCAGGCTGCAGTCCCAGGCTACTCTGCCCTGATCCAGAAATACGCCAGTGCTGCTCTATGAAGCTGCTGAATCAGGAATCCACCCACCAAGCTGGGACGTCTCTGCTGTAGCTGCCACCTCGGCCTTGATCCTCGCCAGCAAAATGCCTCAAATTTGGCTTTTTCCTACACTTTCTTCAGTTTCTAAACATTCCCACAAACGTACAATAGAACCTAAATCATGTCCTAGCCACCAAAGAGTCTGAGAAATAGTTTTTAATTTTCCAGCTGCTTCATGTTAGCAGTGGGTTAGAATGGATGTTGGACAGAGCAATTAAAGGTGTGGGACACAGACTCGTGTAAGGGGGACAGACTCAATTAAGATGACTTTGGCATTTCCAAAACCTTCTGTGAGCTCTCAGGAAGATAAAGTCCTCCGTATGACTCCCACAAGTAAAAATAATTGTATACATGCTTCCCTCCTACCAGTGCTATCATCCCAAAGCAATTGTTTATTCCATCCCACTGACCTGTGAACTTCCCACAGTTGCACAAAGAGATTTACATAATCACGTTCATGGCAGCAGTGTTTGAAATAGCAACAAAAAGTGCTTGTCAACAGAGAAAAGGGTAAAAGTTTTGGTAAAGACGATATAAATCAATTAAAAGAAAAGAAATGGGCATAGACACTGACATGGAAAGAGATCTGAGACAGATACATTGTAAACAAAATAAGTTAAAGGATAGTTTGTGAAATATGAGCTCCCTTTTTGAAAGATAAGATAGTTTTTAAAATGCATTATTATCTTTACTGCTTTGTTCTGATTTTAACTGTAATCCAAAGATATAAATCTATTTCATAGAAGTATGTAAAATGAAAAGTGAAATTTCTCTACAATCCTAATCTCCCGAGATAACGGCTTTCGATTTTTTGTGTGTATATGACTTTTTTCTGTACACATACAAAGTTTATAATTTTTTTTATTTTTTATTTTTTAATGTTTTTCCCCCAAAGCCCCAGTAGATAGTTGTATGTCATAGTTGCACATCCTTCCAGTTGCTGTATGTGGGTCACGGCCTCAGCATGGCCGGAGAAGCGGTGCGACGGTGCGCGCCTGGGATCCAAACCTGGGCCGCCAGCAGCGGAGCGCGCGCACTTAACCGCTAAGCCACGGGGCCGGCCCACAAAGTTTAGATTACATTTTTAAATGAATTTAGTTTTGTTTAAGATACACATTTTTATTTTTAAGAATAAGATTTGTTGTGTCAGGGCTGTAGGACTTAAGGATCTTGTGGCACTCTGAATTTCTTTATTTTTCTACCAAAAAAACCATAGGGAGTCACAGATTCCTTCACAGATATAATTTCTATGTGCTAACATGGACGACTAACTTGTTTTGTAAATTTGAGTTCAAGTTACACAATTTTAACTTGCAACTCATTTCAGAGACTATTGTTTTCCACAAGTAATAGAAAGTGCTCTTATTTTCAGTGAAAATATGACATTTAATCAATCCAAGACAGGCAAGGTGCTTGCAAACAATAAATAAAAATTGATAATCTATCTCTGAGAAGCACTACATTCCATTAGGCTCTCGTTGAACACTTCTGTAAGTCTCAAATTGCAAGGCTTCTAGACAAAATACCTTACTTTCCTATTGTTGTACAAAAAGAGAATTACATAAAATAAGTGTGGGAGCTATTTTAATTTTCCAGCTGCTGCATGTTAGTGGGTTAGATTTTATATTTTAGTGAGAGTATCTGCATCATGGTTTCTCCCATGCATAACGGTCCACCATTGTTATCCATGAAATAAGCTACAAAACTTACAATGTTTATAGTTCTGCTACTATAACACATTTATTTTTTACTTGAGCAAAATATACATAGATGAATAAGCTATGTTTAGAACTGGCTGTAAAAACAAAATGTTCAATAGCAATTGAGTCTGGAGGTAATAAGGCACTTAAAGTAATTAGTTATAGTTAAACCTCACTAATTCTGAGTAGAAGGAAAAGGAAACAAATGGAAAAATGCTGAACTGCAGAATGTATTTAAGCAGCAGTTTTCAAATCATTTGGTCCTAGACCTTCTTTACTCTCCAAAAAATTATTGAGAATGCCAAAGTAGGCCTGCCAGATAAAATATAGGATTCCTAGTTAAATTTGAATTTCAGATAAACAATGAATAATTTATTAGTATAAATATGTCCCAAATATTACATGGGACATATATATAGTAACAATTATTCATTGTTTATCTGAAATTCAAATTTAGTATTTGTCCTGTAGTTTTATTTGCTAAATCTGAGAATCCTTTGTTTATCTGGGTTGTATATGTCAGTATTTTCCATATTATAAATTAAAACTGAGAAATTTAAAAATATGTATGTATGTATTCATTCTAAGATAACAGTAGATCTATTACATAAATAACAATTTTTATGAAAAACAGCTATATTTTTCTTAAAAAACAATGAGAGGGTTGAAATTGTTTTACATTTTTTGCCAATCTCTTTAATATTTAGCTTAATAGTAGACAGCTAGATTGTCATACCTGCTTCTGCATTGAATCTGTTGCTGTACGTTGCAGTATGTTGTTCTGATTAAAATATATAAAGAAAATATGGCCTCACTCAGATACTCCGTTTACAAAAGGGAAGAATATATTAATACTTTTTCAGATAATTTTGGATATTCTTCTTTGATCTATACCCCAAATCCACAGCTGATAGTTTCTTAAAGGTTGGTTGCAGTATGGAATCTGACACCATAGCAGTGCATTTTTCACACTGTCACATTAAAATCCGTTTGTCTGTCTAGCTTTTCGAAAGGATCTTCTCTCTTTGCCTGATTTTATAACATCATGGGCATTGGCCATTTGAGAAATAATTGGTTTACTGATTTATATAGTTCTTTCAAACGATTTTTATACAATATCAAAAAGTTACGTTTGTTAATATCACCAACAATCTCATCAGAAGAGCCTTAAGTATTGAAAAGGTGTCAAGCTCAAGGTGGCAGATCTACATGCTCCAAAATACTAATTTTTGCGCGAACGTTCAAATTTTATCATTGGCAACAGATTCTAACAGTTGTTTTCCTTGAAGTAACAGGTTCATTTTGTTCATTGTCAAGAAAATGTCTTCCAAATACCCAAGTCTGAATAATCAGAGTCAGTCGTTTTCTCAAGTGGAGACGGTGCTCCACCACAAGAGCAGCTAGCTCAGCTCACAGCACAAACTTCCTGAAGACTCTGCTGTCATGCTTTGGCAGAAGTGCTTTCACACGCACTTCCAATCTTCATCACATGCCGTATTTTAAAATGCGTATTAAAGCGTAGAGATTTAGTTAAATTAATGCTTAGTCAAAGGGATTCTTAAATGAAACTGACTTTTTTTCTTTCCCCCACAAGTATGTGGCAGTGAACACTATAATGCTTACTGCTACAAGTGCCATTGTACCAGTAATCAAGCCATTACTGGTATCAATCAAGCCGTTACATGAATCAAGCCATTGCCTTGATTCATGCTGAGGTGCCAGAACCATTGCTTTCTCACCATCAGTTCAAATGTCAGCACAGTGAAAAGGTAAATGGTTTCGTAGTATTATTCCGACAATAGTTTTGATTTTGTGAATCCGTGGAAAAAACCTTGGGAACCCTTAGAAGTCTGCATACCAGGCTTTGAGAACTGCTGCTTTAAAAAAAATTCTTTTTATTGTTTTCAAAACTATTTTAAAGAGCAGGTAGTTACAATGGAAAATACCAATATGTCTATGTACAATAACTAATGACCCAAGCCAACGTATTTTCTTAAACATTTACACCCAGCGTTTTCTTCTTTTCATGAGAAGATGCCCTTATTTTTTGTAGCTCCTGTTTACCATCCCTTTTGGTTGCGGTAACAACTTCTCATTTGCTCCTCTACTCTGGTACAGTGATAATTCTGTCCACTGGCATCTACATCCAAAATGAAATAATATAAAAAAGCACTGAAAACTCAACAATTACATGGCGAGGTCTTGGTTTGTTTGGGGTACACACAATTTAATGCTAGCCATGCCCCAAGGCCACAGCGACATTTCTCCAACCAACCTTCTAGCTTCATAAATCTTATTTCCTTGCTTAAAAGCTTGTGATGTGGCCTCCTGGTCCTGATGAAGCTCAAATTCCTTAGCCATGCATAGGTTCCTTGCAACTGGGTTTCAGCTCAGCCTCTCCTTTACCTTTCTTGTCACCCTTCCAAGCACGCATGTGTGGGTGCACGCGCGTGCATGCACATACACATACACACAATTCAGCTCCACGAGTTGCTGGTTTCTAAACACACATTATGCTTGCAAGCTTCTGTGCCTTTGTACTTGCTGTTTTCTCTGCCTCAAATGTTTCCTCTAAACCCTCATTTACCTGGCAATTTTCTTCCCAAACAAGTCTTCACTCATAACTAATCTTCTCAAGCAGACCATCCATGAATACCTTATCAAAAATGTCACCCCCTTCAACATTTCATTTCCTTCTTCTCTGCTTTGTCTTTCATCTTCACTTTCTATGTTCAGTATGTATTGCTTATCTTGATTAATTTCTGTCTTCCCCACGAGAACATATGTACCATGAAGGCAGAGATTTTTGCCTGCATTGCCCACAATTATATCTTCTGCACCTACTGGTACTTTCCAAGTACTTGTAGGTATTCGAGAAATATTTGTTGAATGAGTGAATGATTTCAAATAATACCTCTTCTGCAGCTTTCTTCACCTCAGTAAGGAAAATCTAATCTTATTTTTTCTCATTATTTTCATGCTACATATAGCACTATACTATTTATCATTGTTTTGACCTTATTCATTTTTAAAATGTAGCATTTTTACTAGACTGTGAATCACTTAACATGTACAATTTGTTTTATTCATCATCAGCTGTTGGCACAGGTTGACACTTAGTACGTGTTTTGGAAATATTTGTTGAATTGAAAACTAAGTTCCATGAGGCAGTTAAAATTAAAAATATATAATAATTTGGAGTTTGCATAAAATGGGATGCCTAATATAAGCAGATATTTTAAGTAAAATAATGGTATGAATGGCTTTTTAAATATGGTTCAGAACTACTATTTCCACTGAAACAAATGGACTATGTAAATACCCCTTTCTGTGTTCAAACACGGTTGATATGAAACTGGGCTGTCATGAACCAAAAGTTTTCCAGAAATGCTGTCTTTGATGCTGGTGGCCGCCTCTGGGTTAGAGGCACCTTCCTTCTGGTGTTTGTCTTGCTCTCTTACTCCCTCCATGAAAGAGATTCTAATCTCAATCAGTTGTCTTGTTGCTTTGTAGTGCTATTTTTAGTCTTTAATCTCTAATTTATTTAAGGGATAGCATTTTCTCCTTTAATGAAAATTCAGACACCAGCTACCTTGTGAAGGAGATATTTGTCAGGATCTTCCCTTAACCAATGAAGTCATATTGTACAAAGGTTCTTCCTGAGGATGAGTCTGATTTATTCAATTTATTAGTCACGACAAAATGCTTAAATGTCCTAAAGTCGTTATCCACATTATAGTTAAAAAATAGAATTGAGAATTTTACCAAAGGAGTAAAAAGCATCCTCATGGCTCAGATCTTTGGTTACCACAAGCCCTCCAGAATGTAGGGAATCCATTGCGGGGGTGAGGGTAGGGGTGGGGAGAGGTTGGGTGCAGAAGGAGCAGCTGGGCCAGCTGTTGGAGGACCTGGGGTCTGAGAGGCGTCTGAGGAGGTGAAAGGGTATTGGGAAGAGTTCAGAGACCAGCAGTCTGGGGCCGAAGGGCAGACCCCTGACCTTTTTTTGAAACATGTCTGTGGGAAAGGGTTTACAATGAAAATTAAACTAAATGGTTTGCTCCCCACCTTGATCCTAATTATAGAAATCAGAGAAACAATAGTGAAAAAGAGGAAAGTGAAAATTTATGACGACTATATAAAATTAATAGTCATTTATGTAAACTCTGTGTAGTTGGTTGGCTTTTCATATGACAATCACAATGTATCTTTATTAAATATGATTTGTTAACCATTGTAAGTTTTGATTTGATTAGAAATGCTCGTGCTTTCAGAGTCTACCGTTAATAAACAACATTACAATCTGTCTACAACTTTAAAGAATAGGTGAATTGTCACAAAAGGACTCATATTTAATCATCTACACCAGACAAAATTTTGCTGTTTTATGGAAAATGTTACCAGTGAAAAAAGGCATGTATGTTTCAAATAAAACTTTTTATGTTGTTTGCATTTTATGATGCCTGGTCCAGTAGTCTTGGCCAAACTTTCTGATCTTGAGGATCACAGCTTTAGGCTTCAGTGATTCAAGTCCTTGAAAATACATACCTACGTTCAAAGTGATTTCTAGGACATCTTCTGCAGAGACAAAATATGGCCTATAATATGACCTCTGTTATCCACTGCATAAAACTGAAATTGAAGATGCGAGGCTTCAACTTCCAAATGTTTCTCATGCATCTTGGCTGCTGTAACTTTTACCATCAGAAATGTGTGGTATAAAACGTAGATTCTGCAGTCACAACTAATCTTGACACGGTGTGTGATAACACTGTTTAAATTGCTTATCAAGGGGGTGAATGTAGCCTCTTTGTATCTCTAAAGAATGTTGAAAAAGGTGTTCACATTTTCAGAGACCAGCTTTCAACTTTGAACATATTTGGTGACATAATAATGATTGAGTTCATTGGTCCGTCAAGCTGTATCCTTCTGTCTGAAGCAGCTTTTCATTTGCATACTGACAGAAAGGATGACCTTCTCTTCTGACCTTTTAACCCCAACCAGGCTAATCCTGCCTTTATTCCAAAAAGGGGGTGGGGATGGTCTTACTGCTTCAGTTGTTTTCCAAATTTAAGAACAGGACCTTTGTGATTTTAGCAAAAATTAAGATTATTAATACAATTAATAATTAACAATTTAGGATTCCACAAAATATTTAACATGATGTGTTGTGCTGCATAAATGCTATTAAAATCAATTGTCATAGAAGTAGAAGAAGCACATGAACATCATTTATTGCCCGTCAAATCAATAAACAGTAAAATGAATGGTTATATATAGAGCATTGCCTTTTACTAAATCGAAAAACTTGATTTTCCCCCAACAGCCCCGTAAGACTATTGAACCCAGACATAAACTGGCCGGAGATCTTACTTGTAGTTTCAGAATAAAAGGTAAAAATCCCTCCCCTCCATCCCTGACAATCTAACCTTTGGCGCTGATAATCTGAAATAGGACAAAATGCCCCAGAAGAGATCTACCTGGGGTCATCTTAGTTGGAGACTGAAGGTCACTTCCAGCAAAGCAATCAAATATCTAATAAAACCTTAAGATCACATCTTTGGTGTATAGGCAAGCAGAATAAACTAGATAAGAGTGGAAAAGCTTGGAATCCTTTTATCTATAGTAAGAGAAACATAGCCAGGAACATTATTCCTTCTTTAAGCATCAATGTGGAATTTGGCAAACACTCATTAAGGCTGTTTGTTTAATACAACTAATAACAAATTTATGCATTGAGATTGCATCGATTTATAAAATGACAAAATAAAGTTGCTTTATTATCTGCTAATGAAAAAGTAAATTTTTACAAAAATGCTATAAACTCGTCTCATTATTTTGATTAATTTGACTTAATTTGATTGGCTCTACAAAGATCTTTTCTTCTATTATTATCGAAGAAACTGGAGTCCTGTTATTGGATACATCAATCAGTATTTATCAGAGAACATGGAAGTAGGTAAAATAAATTTTAATTTATTCAATTCGACACCTTTACATTAGGAACAAAAACAAATTTGCTTAAAAAAAAGTCTTACATTGTTTCTAGGTTTGGATATTTGATAAATGCAAATCTGTTGTTTATATGTATCGACAATTTAGAGACGATTTGAAATACTTAGTTTAGAAAAATTCAAAGAAAAGCTCTGAATAAAAGACGGTTTAAAATATTTGTTACATATGTTACTCATATAAACAAACTCAATATGTAACCCATATTTTCTTTTTTCTTCATTAGTCACTGAATTTTTTAATCATATTGTATAGACTGCCTTTAAAGTTGTAGTCACATACATCATTTTAAAACAAACAAAAAATAAACTTTAAATTAAATTCTACTTTAACTTTCCCATAGCATCCTCCTTTCCTCTGTCAAAACCTCACTCAAAATTAAATTTCTGGAAAGACTTTAATGGCAAATGTTGATTGATTAAGAACCCCCCCAAATTTTCACAGTGTTAAATTGTATTTATTAATATACAGTAATTGTAGTCCCTTCTTGCCCTCCAGAGATAGTTTATATCTTCCCTTTCTTCTATATTTCATCGAGACATCTACTTGAATAAGTCTTTTGGAGCACTTTGGTTATTACTAGGCATTTTTGGAGACCACATTAACAAATTAAGACCAATAAAGTGACATTTATTAAATTACTGCCTCAGGGCCCTGAACCATACAATTCTATCTGAAAGAGAATAAAATCACTTTTGCATTATAACATTCACAAGTTATTTGATTGCTTATTGCCACTTTAAAATTGATGATTAACTAGTTCATTTTCATTCTGGAACTTTCTGGAAGGTAGATGAATGGTGTGGACTTTTCAGTGTTCTTCGTTCTTTACTTGGGAGTTACCACCTAGTACAGTCATAGAAAGAGAGTATTTTTATATTGGTAATTATGCTTATATACTATTGAACCTGATCTCTGGGAATTGAAGCAATCATTGTTTCATATGAATATTATGTTTATTCAAGATATTAGAGTTTGAGAAAAGCAAAATTCTGTGAAATATTATAATTTATACTTAAAATGCATTCATCATGCTGCAGATAATGGAAGAACTGGAGTGTTTGCTCTTCTTGCTAAGATATTGAGAATTCTAATCATATACCCTGCTTATTACGCACCTTTGTTATTAAACTATGATTACTGAAGAATTTGTGCTTGAAGCAGGGCACTAATAAAGTGAATAGCAGTTGGTATTACTTGAGCCCTGTCTTTGATTTTGATCCTAGTATCTCTGAGCATGAGGTTGTGTTATGAACAAGTAGATTCAGAATTCAACATCCTAATGCAGTAAAAACTAAATCACATTCAGGTAAAATGGGGTGTTCCAAGAGCTTTATGACCTGCTATGTGGAAGTCTGAGTTCTTGGCCCCGATATCCAAGGCTCTCTGTAGAACAGGCAGCAGACAGATCATCTCTCTGTAGAATTCGTTGTCAGGAACTGGAACATTATTAGTTGGATAGTGACACTGAGTCCCGATCGTGCACAAAACTGAAGCAATTTCCTCAGCACAATGTGGCATTTCCATGAATCTGTCTTTAAGATTCATTCTGCAGCATCAGGTACGAGTATATGAGGTACTTTGTCAGAGCAAAAAAAAAAGTTTGTATTTTACTACATTTCAATCCATATAAGTATTTGAGTTAGGAATACAGCCCTAGGAATAATAGTTCCAGTTATTTGTTATGAAGTTTAAAAATCAATAGTAAGTAAATCTCTTTAGTCATGTCTTGCAAAGTGTGTTAAAATTTATTGTTTTTGTTTCTTAATTCAAAAGCAATAAGTCCTCATTGTTAAAAATTTAGAAAACACAGAAAAGGACCAAGAAAATAAAATTCAGCCATAATCTGACACTTAAGGATTGCTACTATTAATATTGTTATTATTTTCTAGTATTTTTCCTCTATATGTATAGCACACATAAGTATAAACGTTACTGATTTACATATTTGCGGTGAAACTGTAAATAATGGATATTTTGGATTATTTGGGTTCACCTAGCATTTATTCCCCTTTCTAACAACTCCTAATTTCCTATTTCAATATCACCTCACCATTGTATGTAATCTTGGTGGGTTCATAAATCAAGAAGCCTTTTCCTTCCCCAATCAAGGGACCGGCAGTTGACCCAAGATAGAACAATTAGTCTCTTTCTCCCAGGACTTTGGATCTTGAGTGAAGTGTCAGAAAGATGCGGGGCATGGGGCTCGGGGACATAAAACATTTGGAGTTCATTTGTCTGGAGAGACAAGTTGGGAAAGATGGTTGAGTAGTTCTCTGCCCTGTTTCCAGTCTTATGTCTTATCCTGCTTCCTAGACATCTTTGTCTGGATGCTCTCACCTGCCCAATCTATAAGTGGGCTGGTGAGCCAAAGCTGGTTTTTGTGTCTACAACCAAAGGACCTTAACTAATACACTGAGCACACAATTTTATAACCTGTTTATTTCACATCTGTATGTTATGACTATAGCAGATACATATATATTTGCCATAGTAAACTATTTGCCATAGTAAACAATTTGATAAGTAAAACAACTTATATTTAAAATTTGTGGTTCTTAATCATTAGTAAGTTGAAAACTTTCATCTGTTTTTTGGTCATTAAAATGTCTTCTTTGGTTATTTCTTGTACATATTCTTTACCTATATTTTTTCTACTACTGAATGTGATTCTACTTTATTTATTTGTAAAAACTCTTTACATATTGAAGATATTAAACTTTAGATTAAATATGTTGTAAATATTTTCATAATTTGTCATTTGACTTAATATTTTAAGTATTTTTTGGCACACAAAAATTTAACTTTTTTAAATGATCAAATTTCTTAATTTTTTTCTCTTCACGGTTTCTGTCTCAAAAGCTGCGATTAGAAAGGCCTTTTTCAGACCAAAAAAGACTACACAAAAGTTCATCTTTATCTAGTTGAAAAAAGGTTTGCTTATTTTAAAATTAACTTATTATACTTGAAGTAATTTTAGTGTATTATATGAGGTAAAGTTTAATTTTATTCTTTATAAATGGTAATTGAATATCACAATATGTTTCAACTGATCATATATCAATTATAGGTTTCGAATAATCTTTCCTTTCCCACTTATTTAAAATGCCTCTGTTATCACACAGTACCTTGCTACACAAAGTGTGGTCCACAGAGAAGCAGCATTAGAATCAGCTGGGAGATTGATAGAAATGCAGAATCCTAGGCTTCACCTCAGATCTACTGAACCAAAATTTGCATTTAAACAAGATCTCCAAGATTTGCATGCACACCGGCACTGGTCTAACTCTCATTCATTCCTATGTCATTCACCAGGCAACTAATTTTATTGTAGTGCACCCTCATTGTTTTTATTATATTTTAATGGCTATTTTTCCTTATTTATTCTTTGAGATGAACTTTATAATTATACGGTCAAGTTCCAAAAAGGACTCTTTTGAATTTTTCGTTTTTGGAACTGCCTTGGTATGACATAGATTCTTTAACATGTTCAGAAAGTATGCTTCTATTCCTAGTACACTAAAACTTTTTTGTTTCAACTAGAAACTAAATTTATAAGAACCATTTCAACATCTATTGAGACAGTCATATGATTTTTGTTTGATTCACAGATACAACATATTAGACTAATTAATTTATATATATTAAATCACCAATGCAGTCCTACGATAAAATCTATTTGATCATAAGTTTTTTTTTTAAAAAGCTTCTAGAGTTTCTAGTATTTTAAGATAAAAAAAAATTTGCAGACAAGTAAGACTTATCTGTAGATCTTTTGTGACGTGTGTGTGTGTGTGTGTGTATGTTATTATTGTCAGATTTCCTTATCAGAGTTACTATGGCTTGGTAACATAAATTTGGACGTTTTTCATCTTCTACTATGTTTCTTTCTGGCATTTTATTATGAAAAATTTCAAACATACACAAAAGTATAAAAAGAATTGTATTCGAACACCCATATACCCACTACCTAGATTCTACAATGAACATTTTCTTATAGTTGTTTATCACCTGTCTATTCAAATATCTATCCTTCTATTCGTATTTTAATCTATGTTATTTAATGCATTTCAAAATAAGTGGCACAAATCAGTACATTTCCCCACTAGCCATATCAGCATTCATTTTACTAAATTTCAATATTTGTCTACTGTTCTTCCTCTCTGATGTAAAATTTACATATGATAAGATGCATAAATCTTAATTGTTCCACTCAGTGAGTTTTGACAAATCCATACCCCTGTGTAACCCAATCCCCTCTCAACATGCAGAACATTACCATCACTCCAGAAAATTCACTAAAGTCTCTTTTCAGACACTGCCAGCCCCCAAGAAGCAACCACTATTCAAATTTTATTCCACCACAGATTTGTTTTGCCTGTTTTAGAAGTTCACATAAATGGAATCATATAATATGTACTCTTTTTTGTAAGTCTCTTTCACACTCAGAAAAAACTTTTTGAGATTATTCTTGTATGTATCAGTAGGGCATTAAAAAAAATTCCTGGGGTGGCCCTGGTGGCATAGTGGTTAAGTTCTCACGCTCCGCTACAGCAGCCTGAGGGTCGCTGATTTGGATCCTGGGCGCAGACCTACTCACTGCCCATCAAGCCATGCTGAGGTGATGTCCCTCATAAAGTAAAGGAAGATGGGCACAGATGTTAGCCCCGGGCCAATCTTCCTCAGCGAAAAGAGGAGGATTGGCATCGGATGTTAGCTCAGGGCTAGTCTTCCTCACACACACACACACAAATTCCTAGCTAGTATTTCATTTTATGAATATACCACAGTTTGTCCATTCTTCTGTTGATAGACACATGGTTCATTTCTAGTCTTCAGCTAATATAAATTAAGCTGCCATAAACATTCTTGTAAAGTCTTTTTGTGGATCTGTGTTTTCAGCGTTCTTGGGAAATTTCTAAGAGTGGAACTACTAGGTGATAAGGTTTAGTTTTATGAGAAACTGCCAGGTGTTTTAGTTTTTTTTCCCAAAGTGGTTGTAATATTTTATGCTCCCACTAGCAATGCACGAGGTTCTAGTTGTACCACATCCTCATAAACATTTGGTGTTGCCAGTTTTTTTTGTTTTTTTTTTTAATTTTAGCCATTCTGGTTAGTATGTAGTGTTTACTAAGCTATGTAAACAGTATTGAGTGTGATTTTTGAGTCCCTTGGAAGTTTGAGAAATAAATTTCCCCGGAAATGACTGGACCTAACAGCATTTTTGGAGTCAATTTTTGGACATTTTGGAGACAATTTGGACATTTGTACTGAAGTGTTTTTTTCCCTCAACTCCCTTTGGGATACATTTTGGTAGGTTTTTTTCCATAGAAAATTGTTTTTTTAATTCAATTTTCAAGTTTATTGGCTTATATTTGTACATTTTATTCTTTCACAGCTTAATCTTTATTTTATTTATTAAATTTAATCTTTTAAACTTTTCTTTTCCTTAACTAGCTAACTCTTCTCCTTACTTAACAAGAATTTTTTCTTTTTAATTATTATTTTTTAAATATTCAGTTTTTAAATTTGTTTATCAACTATGCTCTATAGATTAGTGGCTAAGACCTCTTCCTTCCTCTTAGAGACCTAATTTGGATCTACATCAGTTCTTAAATGTATGACCTAGGATAATTTATTTAAATTCTATAGACACATGTTTTGTCATCTGTGATAGGAACAATGTAATACCTCCTATCTTAAAGGATTATTGTATTAACTGAAACCAATATCATAAAATAGAGTGCATCACAGTGTTCAATAAATGTTACTTTGATTTAATATGATTATTTGTGTTTTCTGTTTCATATATTATTGATTTTATCTTTAACTTTATATAGTTTTTTATGACATTTTTCCTAAAATTTTGAATTGAGTGCATTGTTCATTTATTTTACTTTTTGTTTATGATTGAAAGCATTTAAGTCTACAGTTTGATCTCATCCCATACATTTGTGTGTGTGAGTGTGTGTGTGTGTGTGTGTGTGAGGAAGATCAGCCCTGAGCTAACATCCATGCCAATTCTTCTCTTTTTGCTGAGGAAGACCGGCCCTGAGCTAACATCTATTGCCAATCCTCCTCCCTTTTTTTCCCCTCTTCTCCTCAAAGCCCCAGTAGATAGTTGTACATCATAGTTGCACATCCTTCTAGTTGCCGTATGTGGGACGCGGCCTCAGCATGGCTGGACAAGCGGTTCACGGGTGTGCACCTGGATCTGAACCCGGGCCGCCAGTAGCGGAGCGCACTCACTTAACTGCTAAGCCACGGGGCCGGCCCCATCCCGTACATTTTGATTGTCATTTATTTCTAAATGTCTGCAATTTCTGTTTTAATGACCTCCTTGAGAAAGTTTGGGGAGGGGATGGTATGGTTTGTAAACTTGATTGAAGCAAAATACTCTTTTTGATTTTTTAAAGTTGATTTGAATATTAATGTTAACATTATGACTTTAATCTATTTTTTTTATTGTTTACCAAATATGACTTTCTACATTTTTTTTTCAAATTTTTTACTATTTTCTTGTAGGTGTACTCTTGAAAACATCTTATATTTCGAGGATTTTATTCCTTTTATTTAAAACTTCAAAACCAAGTATTTATCTTTTAATGGGTGAGTTTAATTCATTTTTATTTTTGTCATAATGGTATATTTATTCTTTCTTCTGTTATTAATGCTTCCTAGTGATTACTGTAACGCTCTTTCTTTTTTTAATCTTTTGCTGAAGATCTTTCTTTTGTTGAGCTTATCATCTGCCTCAACTAACGGCACACTCGGCTTATTCCTCCTTAAAGGGTCCTCCTTTGTTTTATTTTATTTTCCCTTTCAAAACTTTCACCACTGATCCCGGCTTTCTCTTTGCAACCCTGCACTGACTCTCATATCCATGATAAATGTTTTTGCTTAAGCATGTATTTGTAAATTAGAAAGGGATGTTTTACATATAGTAAGTTTTATGTTGTATGTTGCATAATTTATGTGAATGCATGTGTTTTAATTTACACAAATGGTAGAACTTATTCTCTTTTTTAGCTTTTTTTAAACACATTTTTTTAACACATGTATTCATCTTGCTCTATGTACGTTTAGTGCATTGCTCCTGAAGCTGCATATTATTCCATGATAGTCACCAAAATTGAAATATCTTTCACCTAGTGATGAATACAAATGAATTCACGCACAATTCTTGCTCTTTTCTCATGGACTTATATAGGAGAGCTTTCAGAGTGTGCTTCCGAGAGTGAAATTTCTGGGTCATAGTGAATACATATCCTTAATTTTTGTGAGTACTGTCATATTGTTCTCCAGAATGTCTATGTCTGTTTATATTTCCAGCAGCGGTGCCTAAGGGTTCCAGTCTCGCCACATCCTGATCGATGTTTGGTGTTATTTACGTACTTATTGCCAATCTGATAATCATTAAGTGCTCTTTCCTTTTTCATTTAGGTTGCATTTTTGTGAATACTGAAAAGTTTGTGAATTTCTTCAAATACTTGTTAACTACTTAGATTTATCCTTTTCTGCATATTCTATATACTTTGTTCATTTTTTTAATGTTTCTGTCTTATTTTGTTAATTTGTAGTTCTTTCTATATTTTAGACTAGATAGGATTTTAAACATGTTTTCTCCCCATCTTATCACCATGTTAACTTCTTTTGCCTCTTTCCTTGCACAGAACCCATCAGTTTGGGGTGTCCTGGTTTTTTGTGGTTTGTGTTTTTTGGCTCTAGTTTAAGAAACCATCCTCCACCCAAAGGTCACAGTCATAATTTCTTGATAATCTGCTGTTCCCATTCTGGCTGACCCGGGACATGTAAGTTTTGATTTCTATGAAGTTTGTTTTTCTCTGTAAAGTGAGCCAGTTTTCCCAAAGCAATCACTACATAAGCCACCCTTTCTCCACAGACTGACAATGCCAGCTTTACTGGGCCCGTGTCTACTCTCTATTCTGTTCCATTGGTTGTTTATCTCTTCTGGACCAGTACTTCAGTGGTCTTATTAGTATGTCTTTAAAGTGTGCCTTCCTATCTGGTGGGACAATAAATCCCAGTTTGCTCCCGGCTCTCAATCTTGCAGTGGGTCCTAATTTCATTTATAGTTACATATGAATATAGAATAAGTCTGTTGAATTTCTCAAAAAATTTTGGTAGAGTTTTGATGAGAATCGTTTGGGACTTGTAGATTAATTTGGGGAGAACACTCACCTTTAAAATATTAAGTCATTCTACCTGTGTACATGGCCGTTCTCTCCATTTATTCATCTTTGTATTCTTTTATACTTTAACTCATTTCCTCTTTAAAAGTATGTGGATTCTTTTTAGCTTAATTCCTAGAAAGAACTTGTTAATATGGTGAATTGTATTTTCTTTATTTTTTAATTTTCCCAACTGGTTATTTCTCGTTGGGAAAAATGTTACTGAATTTGGAAAACTGCTCATTCATCTGGCCCTTTACTTAATTTGTCACTAGGTTTTAATAGTTTATTGATTCCTTTGGGTTTTCCACCTAGTTGATCGTATATCATCTGTAAGAAATAACATTTTTGCCTCTTCCCTACCAATACTTACATCTCTTATTTTGTGTGCATGTGACTTAATGCAATGGTGAAAACATCCATTGCTGTGTGGAACAGTAGAGATGAGAGCCATCCTCTTTCTCTTATTTTGGTCTTTCAGAGATTGCATTTGAGGTTTCTACCCTAAGGCGATGTTTGCTCTTGGGTCTGGTATGTTGTCTTTATCAAGTTAAGGGCGTTCCATTCTATACCTGGTTTTCTGAGAGCCTGTATCAGACATAAAGAGTGAAATTTATCCAATAATCTTTCTGCATCTATTGAGATAATCGTGTGAATATTTCCTCTTGAGTATATTAATGTGCTGAGTTACAGTGACAGATTTTTCTGATGTTAAAACATTCCTGCCTTCCTGGGATAAGCCTTATTTATCATGATATATTAATTTTATTATTTAACTCTGAATTATATTTAGCTATGACTTTAATTAAGACTTTATATCTTTGTTTATAAGAGTTACAGACTCATACTTTTCTTTTTTATGTGCTACCATTATCTGATTTTGAAATCAAGGTTACACTAGTCTTTTTAAATGACTTGCTCAATGTTTTCTTCTTCTCTATTTTCTGAAAGAATTTGTAATAAAATACAGGTTATCTCTGCCTTGAAAATTTGATCAAACTCAGCGTAGAACTCTCTTGGCCAGAGGCTCTTTATTTTAGTGGAAGGAGAGGGGAATTGATTGATTACTGATTAAATTTAATTGTTATTAATCTAGTCAAGATTATATTACTTTTCTGCCAGTTCTTACATCTTATAATATGCAAAAATTTATCCACCATGTAATTTTCAAATTTATGCTTTATAGTTCTTCATAGCATTTTCTTATATTTCAAATCTCTCTCTCTTTTTTTTTTTTTTTTTTTTTTTTGCTGAGGAAGATTCGCCCTGAGCTAACATCCACTGCCAAGCTTCCTTTTTTTTTTTGTACGTGAGCCGCCACCACAGCATGGCCACTGACAGACAAGTGGTGTAGGTCTGCACCTGGGAACCAAACCCGGGCCGCTGAAGCAGAGTGCACTGAACTTAACCACTAGGCTGCTGGGGCTGGCCCTTAAATCTCTATTTTATCCATAATTATTTCTCCTTCATCATTCTTATTTTGAGTTGTGTCCTCTCCAGCTCCTCTTCATCTTGCCATTGTCTATAGTGTAAATTCCTACAAGGAAACCAGCTTCTGGTTTTATTTTCCTCTTTCTCTCTCTTTTGGTTTGTTTCAGTTTCATAGTTTTCTGTCCTGTCCTTCCTGTTTTATTAGTTTTATCTGTTGCTCTTTTTTCCAAATCCTTCAGCTGCTAATCATTTACCTAGTCGATTTCGAGTCATTATTGCTTTATGATAATTTACTTAGTATTAAATTTTCCTCTAATTACTGCTTTGTCTTTGTTCTATATTTTAATTGACATTTTCTTCTATGCATTTAAAAAATATCTTATTCTCAGCCTGGGGAACCAGCATTTCAGTATTCTGATAAGACAACAAATATGCCTAAGCAGGCTGGCCTTGTCACCCTGGAGCTATGTAGCTCTTCCAGAAAGCCCTGTATCCTGGGACTAAAGATGCAGAAAATCTACAGATGACCAGGGGTGGGTCCTGGCTTGTTTGAACCTCTACAGTCAGCTTTGGAGCTGGCTGTTGGATTGCCAAAGAGCATGAGTCCCCTGTAAGACCTTGGACCAATATGCTTGGCCAAGTATTTTGGAATTTGTTTTAGCTTTGGGTATTTTTAATAATATAGTTACTACTTATTCATTACAGAAAGGCTGTAAAATACTTATAAAATAATAATATGTATGTGTATGGGTATATCCCACCCATAATCTCTCACCCATGGTTAACTACTATCAACAAATGGTGTATATCCTTCCAGATTTTTGAGGGTTTGTTTACATGTTCATTTCTTTGTTTATTTTACATATAGTAATAAAATAAGCTCTCATGTACACTGAGGTGCTTTTAAAGCTTCCCAAATGCATTCTCCTTCCTTTCCCCTCCAGAAGTAACAACAATCCTAAATTTTATGTTAGTCAGTTCTTTACTTTTCTTTATAATTTTGCCATATACATATATAGTTCTTAACCTTAATATTCTGTTTTTCTGTGACTTCCCTTTTTTGCCTGATATTAAGTTTTTGCTATTCAATCTTATTTAAATGTTTAACTATAATTAATTACTTTATGTCCTTGCGTAGCATTCCATTTTATAAAGATATTACAGTTTATTTTTCCATTCTGTTATTGGTGGGCATTTGGGTTGTTTCCTATCCCCTGTTAGGACAAACAATGGAAATTGTTTGGATGGAAATTCTGTAGATCTATTCTGGTTCACATGCACAAGAACGTCTCTAGGGGATAAGTCTCCAGAGTGAAATTGCTGCTTCGTAGTATTTATGCATCATCAGCTTTGCTAAGCAATGCCAAATTGTTTTCCAAAATGATTGTATCCTCACTGTAGGAGAGTTCCTATGGCTCCATATCCTTGACAAAGGTATTGTCAGTCTTTTTCATTTTAGTCAATTTGGTGGGTGAGAACAAGCATGTTATTGTGCTAAAAACATATATATATATATTTAAAACATAAATATATATATTCCTTATAAGTTAGTTATTCTTTTACCCATGGATTATTTATTGGTGTCTCTTTTAGTTTTAGACATATGAGATTTTTAAAGATATTCTTCTGTAACATATTTTTAATTTATTATGTTATGATCAGAGATTATAATCTCCAAAGTGTTGGTTAGTTGGAATTAAATGTTTGCTTTTACATGGAAAATAGTACATGGGCTATTTTTCTGTTCAAAAAAAATGTGTATGCTCCATTCGTTTGGTAAACTTTTAATATATTTGTACACCATGTGTATGAGTTCAAGGTTATAGATAATTTAAATTCTTGATAGTTATTTATGTTTATCTATAGATCTGTCAGTTTCTGAGACATTAAATTCCAAGTACAATTGCTGATTTACCTACTATTCATACACCTATTAGTGTGTATATATATCTATATATATATAGGAAGAAGGGAAATGAGTTTATGTTGTTATGTGCATATATTTTGATAATTATTATATCTTCATAATCTACTTTTCCTTTTGCCAGCGTCCTACTTTGAGACAGTTTTAATTTTTTAATTGAATTATATACATTTTTTTCTAATTAAAATTTGTTATCCTCACTTTCTATTGTTCATATTTGACCATTATATCTGTTCCCATCTCTTTATTTTCAGCTTCTTTATATCTTTTGTTTCAAGTATGTCTCTTATTGATCACATATGACTGGATATATTTTCTAAAAGTCCAATCTGAGAATCGGCCTTTTGATTTGAGAATTTGATCTATTTACTTTTTGTTTTTGGCTCTGACAATTAATAAATCTATCTATTCTCTCTCTGTCTCTGTCATCTATCTATTTATTATCTATGCATCACTATCATTTGATCACACCTCTGCATCTTCACCACTACCAGCCCGGGCCAAGCCACCATCATCCCTCACCTGGCTTTTGGCAATAACATCTTTCCTGCTCTTATTGCTTCCACATTTGCTCCACCACAGTGCGTCTCAACTCAGAAGCCAGCATGATTCTGTTGAAACGTAAGTCAGATGACATTCATTGGCTACTCAAAACCTTTCTATGGCTTCGCACTTCATTTAGAGTAAAAGACAAAAGTCCTTGCAATGATTTCTAAGACTTGACATAATCTGCGCCCCTCGTAGCTTCTCTGACCACATTGCCTCATCCTCCCCCCTTGCTCGCCAGCCATGCTGACCTCCCTTTTATCCGGAACAGGCCGGATTTGTTTCCCTCAGGGCCTTTGCATTTCCATTTTCTCTTCCTGAAGTGCACTTCCCCTGCTATCACCCTGAGGAAGATTCGCCCTGAGCTAACATCCTCTGGCAATCTTCCCCCCCCCTTTTTTTTTTTTGCTTGAGGAAGACTAGCCCTGAGCTA
Source organism: Diceros bicornis minor (assembly GCF_020826845.1). Classification (NCBI taxonomy): domain Eukaryota; kingdom Metazoa; phylum Chordata; class Mammalia; order Perissodactyla; family Rhinocerotidae; genus Diceros; species Diceros bicornis. The sequence goes on from NC_080766.1 coordinate 17,653,650, forward strand.
ACATCCATGCAACCCTTCCTCTACTTTGCATGTAGGATGCCTCCACAGCATGGCTGATGAGTGGAGTAGGTCCACACTCAGGATCCAAACTCGCGAACCTGGGCCTCCGAAGCAGAGTGTGGGGCACTTTAACCACTTGGCCACAGGGCCGGCCCCTCCCTTGCCATCTTAAGGGTTTATTCCCTCACCTCCTCAAGCTTTGGCTCAAATTTCAACTACTCGTTGCATACCAAACCCAGCACTCCTTCCCTGGTTTATTTTTTTCTATAGCGCTTATCACTCTTAATATGCCATACTTTTTTCTTATTTATTTTATTTATTGTGTATCTCTCCCAATTGACAGACACACAATAAGAATTTGCTTAAAGGAATGACTTTACTAATGATTATTAGGACTATTTCTGCCAACTTATTTCATGTTTTCTCCTTATCATACTTTCTTTTTTATCTTTTCATACCTTTTAATGAATACATTTTTTCTTCTATTGGATTGAAAGTTATATATTCTTTTTTTATTCTTCTATTATTTTTCCCTAACATTTTTGTCTATGAATTTCTTAAGGTTATCAATCTCTGTCATTTCCCTGATAAAACAGAAAAAAAAAATCTCAGCATGAAATTATACCTCTCTGGTCTTCTTCTCCTCACTGGTCTTATTTATACCATGTTGGAATTACTTAGAATTTTAGCTATGAATGTATTATAATGATAGAAGTAAACTTTATTTAGCTTTTTACTCGCTTAACTTTCTGTATATTTTTCAGACTTCTCTTGGGTGTATCTCCCTTTTTATTGAAATACTTCCTCCAAAGATGTTTTCAGGGGAGGTTTTTGTGGACTTGACAACACCTTTTTGTGTGTTCATATTTCAAATAATAATTTAGCTGGATAAAACATTTAGTTCAAGGTTCTCTTCATTCAACATATTGCAGTAATACTCCAATATCTTCTTGGATTAGTGTTACTACTGAGCAATCTGATGGTATAGTTTCTTGTCCATTTGAAGGTGAATTGTTCTTTTTTTTTTCTTTTCCTCCCCAAAGCCCCAGTACACAGTAGTATATTCTAGTTGTAAGTCCTTCTAGTTCTTTTACATGAGCCGCCACCACAGCATGGCTACTGACATTTGCATGGTGTGGTTCCGCGTCAGGGAAGTGAACCCAGGCCACCAAAGAGGAGCACGCTGAACTTTAACCACTAGACCATCAGGTCTGGCTCTGAATTGCTCTTTTTATATCTGAAAATTTTCTTAGAATTTTCTCTTGATCTGTAGTGTGCACTCCAATATATCTAATTGTGAGGTTTTGTATTTTTTTTCAGTTCATCTTTTTGTTACTCTATAAGCCTTTTCAATTTGATGTGTTCTCTAATCTTTAGTTCTTACTATCACTGGTTATCAATCATTAAATTGTTTCCTCATTTGCATTTTAATCTCTGGAATATTGACATTTCTCTTTGTCTTATTCATCTTTCCTAACTTTATATTTTTCCTGTGTCCCTGCCTGATTTCTTCTGAAGTGGGTTTTTGGCCTGTTCTTTCCTGAATCCTCTCTGCTATTTATGACACTCACCTGAATCTTTATTATCCCTATTTTTCACACCTATTGTGTTCATTTTGTTCTTGTTTATAACTGTTAAATGTTATTAATATCCCCCTCCCTATATCTCTTTTAAAGATGTTTATTATTTTTAAGTTCTTGTTTTATTTGGTTCATTAATTCTCTTTTTTCTCTGTATTACTCAATTTTCATTTTTATTTTCATTTTTTGCTTTAATAACAATTGTGCTCCTTGTGAGGTCTTTTTCCCCTAGGGTTATCTGTAGTGTGGCTGGCAATGTGCCTCTAGGTGGGGATTGAGAAATTAAAATCCAAGCAGGAGATTTTATCCCTTTCTGGTGATTTTAGATATTGACGGGCAGAGAGCCATTGGCTTTACAGTCTGGGTTTGACCATTCCCATTTGTTGTCCCCACCAGGTGACTTTGTCCTTAAGGAGCTTTCTTGTACCTTTTCCCTGAACCCCTCCAAGAGCAAGCTCAGAGGCCAGCATACCTGCTGTGATTATTATCCAGTTATCTCTGAGTTCCAGAGCAACTGCGATGATATCATGCCATGTCTAAGCTAGAGCTGAGCTAGTACAGCTGGGGTGGGTGATATTCTGCCGTGGAAAATGTGAGAAAATAAAAAGAGCAGAACTAAAATGCTCTCCCTTAGCTTATCCCCAGCCATGGTTGTTGGCTCTTTTACATTCTAGTTTAAACTTTGCCCCAGGATCAAACACTTCTCACTCCAGAAATTTCTTCCAGTTTTTATGTTAATTTCTCTGATCCTTCAGCTTCCTTTCATCTTTATGGCATTTCCAGTATTGGGTTTGGTTAAAGAGCCAGAAGCCTATTCCATCTTGTGAAGATCTGCAAGTTTTCTAAGTGTTTATAAATTATCTAACAAACTAGAAGGTATATTCTATAGGAACTGCTAGTTTCCTGCCATCATGACCAGGAAACCAGAAGATTGTGTTAATCTCTATCATATCAAACTATAACAATCAGTGCCTCCATTCATCCTCCCTTCCCAAGGGTATCTTTCAATTCAGTGAAGGCCTTTCTCCTTTGGAACCTCAGTAAGTCTTCCTTGGACATTTTGATATCAGGACTATTAGGTGCATAGTAAGAGGTGTGCTTTCTCAGGTATTGCAGCCAGTGACCCTCTTCAGTGCCTTAGTCTCCTTGCTTTGAAAGGTGTATGCTCTAGGGATATCAAACAACATTGACATAAATTCTTGTTAAGTGTATAGTTACTTAATTTTGGATTGCACAAATTCAGTATAATTGAGTACTGTGATTGGTAAGTCTTCTGTTAATAGAACTTATTATCTTCTATTTTCTTTTAAACATCTCTAGTAGTTTTAACCCAGAAAGATTTTTAAAAATAAAATATTTTATTGTGTTTTTCAGCTAAGGGAAAAATGCTGAAAAACCAAGTGTCTTAATAAGAGGACAAACTTACTTTAGAGTACTGTTACAGAGCAATTTGAATGGTGAAACTGAATTGGCAAAGAAAAAAATAGGAACGAGAGGCAGAAAGTGAACTTCTTTCCTCCTTCTCTTCATTCAGAGCTTCACTGTGTCATTTCTAAATATTTTACTCAACTATTGCAAATTCCCCAGTAAGGTACACCACACTTGAAAGAAAGTATAAAAATAAATTTAATCTAATTATTTTTGATTAAGACTGAAAATTTCTCCCCAAGATCAGGAATAAGACAAGAAAATCTGCTCTTGCCACTTGTAGTCAACGTTGTACTTCTGTTCAACATCTAGTTAGGACAATTAGTCAAGAAAAAGAAATAAAAATGAAATTCCGTAGTTGGAAAAAAAAAAAGTAAAACTATCTCTACTTGCAGACCATCTTATATATAGAAACTCTAAAAAATCTGCACAAAAAATATTATAGCTAATAAATGAGTTTAGTAAAGTTGTAGAATACAAGATCAACATACAAACACCAGTTGTATTTCTATACTCTAGAAATGAACCATCTGTAAGTAAAATTAAGACAATAATTCCATTTACAATAGCACCAAAAAGAATAAAACACATAGGAATAAATTTAAACAAAGAAGTGAAAAACTTGTACTGAAAACGACGAAACATTGTTGAAAGAAATTAAAGATCTAAGTAAATAGAAAGACATCCTGTGTTCATAGATTGTTAAGGTGATCATATTTCCCACATTGATCTAAAGATTCAACACCATCTCCATTAATATTCTAACTGCTTTTTTTGCAGAAATGGAAAAGTTGATCCTAAAGTTAATAAATTCAAAAAACCCAAAATAGTCAAAACAATCTTGGGAAAAAAAAAAGATTGGAGAAATCACACATCTCACTTTCAAAACATACTACAAAACTACAGTAATCAAGACAGTGTGGTAGTGGCATAAGGATAGACATATAGACTCATGGAATAGGATCGAGAGTCCAAAAATAAATCCACATGTCCGTGGTCAGTTGATGTTCCACAAGGCGCCAAGACCATGCAATGGGGAAAGAATAGTGTTTTCAACATGTGGCGCTGGGACAACTGGAAATCCACCTGCAAAAGAATGAAATTGGACCCCTACCTCATGCTATGTGCAAGAATTAACTTCAAATAGATCAAAGGCCTAACTGTAAGAGCTAAAACTATAAAACTCTTAGAAGGGAAAATAGGTGTAGATCTGCATCGCCTTGGAGTAGGCAATGGTTTTTTAGATATGACACCAAAAGCATGAGCAAAAACAACAACAAAAAATAGATAAATTGGACTTCATTAAATTAAATACTTTTGTGTTTCAAATGGCATATCAAAAAAGTGAAAATACAACTCAAAGATTGAGAGAAAAATATTTGCAAATTATATAACTGATAAAGGTCTAGTATTCAGAATATATAAAGAACGCTTACAACTCAACAATAAAAAGACAAATAATCCAATCAAAAATGGCAAAGGATCTGAATAGACATTTCTAAAAAGAAGATATAGAAATAGCCAATAAGCATATAAAAAGATATCCAATATCATTAGACATTAGGAAAATGCAAATCAAAACTACAATGAGATACCACTTCATGCTCACTAGGATGGCAATGACAAATTTTTTAAAAAGGAAAAGAACAATGGTGAGAATGTAGAGAAAGTGGAATGCTAATACATTGTACTTTTTGATAGTGTACAATTGTACACTTAAAAAATAGTGAATAAATAATAATGAATAACTAGGAATGTAAAATGATGCAGTTGCTGTGGAAAACAACTTTGTGGTTTCTCGAAAAGTAAAACGTAGAATTACCATAGGGCCCAGCAATTCCACTCTTAGGTATATACCCAAGAGAATTAGAAACATACGTTGACATAAAAACTTCTACACAAATATTCATAGCAGTGTTATTCATAGTAGTCAAAAAGTGGAAACAGCCCAAATGTTCATCAAATGATGAATGAATAAACAAAATGCGGTATGTCCATATAATGGAATATTATTCAACCACAAAAAAAGAATGAAGTACTGTTACATGCTACAACATGGGTGAACCTTGAAAACATTATGCTAAGTGAAATAAACCAGACACAAAAGGCCACATATTGTGATACCATTTATATGGAACATCCAGAATGGACAAATCTACACAGACAGAAGATAGATTATTGGTTGCCAGGGGAGTGTGTGTGTGGGTGGGGGGTGGGGTGGGTGCAGGGTGGGGAAGTGACTGGGACAGACAGCTAATAAGTACAGGATTTTGTTTGGGGATGATGAAAATATTCTGGAATTAGATAATGGTGTTGGTTGTACAAATAGTGAATATCCTTAAAAAAAATCTCTGAAATGTACACTCTAAAATAATGAATGTGTTATGTAATTATATAAGAAAACTTTAAAAAGACAACTCATTATGAGTTGTACATTATTTCCAGTAATTTCTTCCATCACCCTATTAATGTTTTAAATTAATTGAGAGCAAGAGTATCTTTTTATATTTAAGAATGGCCCTTCCTCAAAACACACTATTTAAAACTGAATCCCCACAGTCTCATTCTTTACTTGCAGAGAATAGCTTTTTAATTCTGTCTGAACAATGTGCATAGGTAGATTCTAAGTCCTTTTAGCACACCCAAAATATTTGTAGGCTTCTTATTGAAAATTCAGTGATACTTAGAATTTATTTTCTGAATGATTATTGGTAAGTACCTATAACGACTTGCAGTAAAATGTTTCTTATCCATGTTTGTTACCAAAGGCACTATTAAAATAAGAGTCCTATATAGTGATTAAATGAGAGAAGATATTTCATTTTCTCCCATTTGGTTAAGAAATAGATTCATATGCTAAACTACTATGGATATTATAAAAAAGATTTCATCTAAGAAAAAGAATTTTAAATGATTAAGATGAAAAGGATAAATGATCCATTATTAATAATGACTCAACTTGGCTCATTTAACTAAGCGTAGAGTTTCTTACTTAGAGACACCAATAGTTGAATGCATTGGGGCAAAGGGTATAAGATAATAAAATTTAGATCAAAGTCTGACTCAAAAGTATCTACCTGTCCAAGGACAAACTCTTGATTCTCCCCTTTCCCCAGTAAAAACCTAATCCCAAATGAAACCCATCACTTTTCCATTGGTTCCTATCTCAGTAAGTAGTATGCCATAGTCATCCCTCATGTCTTGCTCTCTATTACCAGCTATATTCAGTCCAACACAGTAGGGTGCATTCATTGCAATTTGACTTTTAAGCATGATGTGAACACCCTTGCAGTGAGGAGAATCCCTCATTGGCTGGGTCATTGTGGGAGACAGAGCCCATCATCCTATGATAGAAGCTAAAGGGGGGAAAATATTCCCTCTCCATGCTCCCAGAGCCATCAGGGCACTGGCCCATAAATTAGGCTCAGGTAAGTGGTTGCTCCAGATGTGTCTTTGACTCTTGTTATGTAAAGATACAAAGATGCTGAACATTTTGAGACTGTCCTCAGTGGCCATGATTGAATTGATAGTCCAGTGTGTTGTCTTTGTCAGCCTATTCCTGTGAGGTGACTTTGGCTGTGTTCCTGGCTATCTACTCTTCTTTTGTTCTCACCTGTTTTCCAAGCTCAGTTTTCCAATTTCCCTTCAATTCTGCTAGGTTCTGGATGTCTTTCCAATACATTCCTCTTCTTCTAGAGTTGTTTCTGTTATTCTCAACCAAGATCCTCTATCAACACAATTACTAAATACTTTCAGTTTTACTTCCTAATTGTCTTTGAAACCATCCACTTGTCTCAATCTCTATCAATACCACCACCCCAGTCCAAGCTACATCAACTTTTTCCCACACCAGCTCTTCCTAACTCTTCTACTCATAACCACACCAATCCAGCCTCCACATCACAGTTGGAGGGAGGTCTTGAAAACATAAACCGATCATTTCACTCTACTTAAATCCTTCATTGGCTTCTCCTTGTTCTTAAGATAAAGACTGAATCTCACATGGTTTGGTCTCTACCTACTTCTCCACCACTTTAACCCTTTGCTCTCTGTACCCCAACTGACTATCAATTTTTCAGGTGAATCGTGTTGCGTCTTGCCACAGAAAAATTACCTGGAATTTATTCTCATTCATTCAACAAATATTATTTGAGAGTGCCCCTTTCACCTAGTTAATTTCTACTCAACCTTGGAACCAAATCTCAAACATTCTCTTACTCCTCAGTGCAAGCTGGTTTTCTTTGTCATAAACCATGTTCTGGGGGCCGGCCTGGTGGCGCAAGCAGTTAAGTGCGCGCGCTCAGCTGTGGCGGCCCGGGATTCGGCAGTTCGGATCCCGGGTGCGCACCAACGCACTGCTTGTCAGGCCATGCTGTGGCAGCGTCCCATATAAAGTAGAAGAAGGTGGGCATGGATGTTAGCCCAGGGCCAGTCTTCCTCAGCAAAGAGAGGAGGATTGGCAGATGTTAGCACAGGGCCGATCTTCCTCACAAAAAAAATATAAATAAAAAATAAACCCCTGTTCTTCTCCTTGAGTGCTCATGGGCAAGAAATGTACACCCTCCAGTGTGATTTTATGATTGTCTGTCACCCTCACTGGCCTGTAAAGCTTCAGGTCGTCAGGAATCACATCTGTCTGCTTTTATTTCCTGTTGCATACCCAGTACCAGCACAGTGCCTGGAAACTAATAAATATTCTATTGACATATCTTAAATAAAATATCCATCAAATAATTCACAGACTATGACTTAGCTTTAGAGGGCTATTATTATAATATATTTCTAAAGTTAAATATATATAGTACAATTCCTTCTTTGTGATTCTACTTTGTTAAACTTTGTGGTAAATTGCTAAATTTCTAGAAGTAAATATTTCCCTGTCATTCGTGTTCTCATTCATGCTTCCTTTGCTACACGATTTCTTGCACTGTACTCCTCTCAGAAAGCAATGTTTGAGATCACGTATCTCGAATTTATTGAAGTTTCTCAATTTAAAGCCTATCATCTTAAATCCTTCTAAAGACTTCTAAATGGCCCTTCTACTAAGAAAAAGAAAGTGCTTATCTGAAGAAAAAAATGGCAGCCTTCCTATTGAAGAGTCTTCATTCAAGCTAGACATATAGAAATAGTCTCTCATCTCCTGAATTTTACTTAGTCATAAGTTTTTAGCTCAAGTTTCAATTACAAGAGCTGACAAACATTTAATGCTGAAAAAAAAAAAATGAATGGCTGCTTCCAAATAACACACTGTTCTTTGAGAAAGATCACTTAAAATATCAAATTCATCTCAGCCCCAATATCAGTTGTTCTGAAAGTCTCCTTTGGGTCATTTATCTTTGTGATCATTGTTTTGGTCCATACACTGGCATTTAGACAGGTGGGACAGATGGATAACATCTAAAAAAAATACACATGTATAAAAATGCACCCATTATTCCCCTACTAAAATATTTATGATAAAGGAACCAAATTTAATGTGTTCATTTTTATAATAACTTTAAAGAATTCATGTTTAATTAAAAGTGATATATAAATCATGCTGTTTGCTAGCACTATTGACTGTGCCGTTCCCATTCTGCCAAACTTAATATAAAATTAATTGTTAATTTTCAGGCCAGTAGTCTGCTCTTCACCAAGACATATGCTGATTATTTAGACGTGAGTCGGTGAAATATTAAACTTCATAATTGAGGGCTCTCTTTGTGATGTCTTAAAGTAATTCTCAAGATTTGACACTAGTCTCAATATATGTTTGCCCCTTTTATACACTGAAAAGAATGTTTTGATATATAACTTTCAAGACATGCTATGCATCAAGTCTATTTCATGTTCAGCGGAATGGTTACTATTTCAGTAGAGTGCACTTAGCAATAAGAGTAGTGTGACCTTGGATGGTGGCAAAGAATGGCTTATCTTTTGTACAATCACAGACACAACTGTGAACCAATCTAAACTTTTCTCACTTTATAATACTTAAAGACCTCTGGGTTAGTCTGACCTTCTATAAACAAATATAGCATTTCAGCAGCCTTTCACATGCCTGTTCTGAACAAAGCTTCAAGCTGAAATATCTACCACCTCCAAGTAAGTGATGATTAACTTAGGGAGTACTTGGCTCCATCTTCAAGGTTAACATGACCTCGAATGACAAGATGATATTACTTACTTATATTGTATGCATGTCATGCGCTGTTAGGATGACGGCTATTTCATTTTTGGAGGAGGTTGGACTGAAAAATTTGAACAGTAAATGTTTCTGTGACATCACCCTCTTTGAACCAGAGTCTCCAACCTTACTGAATGACTTTTTATTTCTATTATTTTTTTGTCTGATAATAAGGCACATCGACTCTTTCATTAAATAGAAATCCTATTCCATTTCTCCAGTGAACAAATTTATATTTCCCAATATTGTCACCCAATGAATGATGGTGCTGAGATGTTATCTTTTCATATCTCGATGCCGTCTCCCAGAGCATCCCATCCCACTTAACTAGGCGGGTGTAGATCCTTCTCTTATGCCAAGCACATTCTGGCCTCTGTGCTCCTATCAGTTGCCTTAGCTGGGATAACTTCTTTCCACCTGACATTTTTCTCTCCCCTATCGCTAAATTTTCAACACTTTTCATAACTTTCTTTGTACCTCATTATCATGATGGACGAAACCTACATTTGGGAAACACCACCATAGCTGCATGTAACTGGAGTTTCTTATGCTTCTTAGAAATTCAGCTCTAAATCTCCCCATTTATATTTCACTCAGGAAGTCAAGTTGGAGTATGAATGAGAATGTATTTATTATACTCCATAAATTTAATCTATTGTTTTAAATGATGATTGGCAAGGTTTTGTAAATTAGTTGAGCAGCAAATTATTTGTGGTCCATGTCACAAGTAGTGTGTCATGACGTTTGTTGAAAAGCACTGACCCAGTCAAATTGAATTCTGTTTACTTATCAAGGCCCAACTCAAATCCACTGTAATTTAGAGTATATTTATTCATTCATTTATTCACTCACTCAACAGTTATTCATTGCCTAGACCAGACACTGCACAAGGTAATGGAATTATAAAGACAGATGGAAAACGTCCTTGCTCTCAAAACAAGCATGTTGCACTCCCCAATTCTGTCTTTGTGGTAGATACTTTTGGAACTTTTGAGTTGAGCTTGTAGGAAACCTCAGAATCCTTCTGAACACAGCTTTCCAAGCAACTACTACCAATCTATTAAAGATAGCATAGAGAAAGATATTTCCACTATAGCTAAACAGACAGACATGTAAATAAATACTTAATAAGTAAAATATAAGTTGTCGTCTGGTAAATGTTATAAGAGCAAAACTTTAATGTCTGTTCATTAATTTAAAATGTATGATTTCTGCAGAGTATCAATGGATCCTGTGTAAGGTCAAAGAAATAGTCTCTGAATAGAAAAAATAATTTATAAAGGGAGATAAAATTCATACCCAAATAACGAGAATACAAAACCAATGTCCCTGTAGATATAGTCTCTGTGCATTACTTCCATTTTCTCTTTTCCAAGTCACTATTTAACCTACTGCACACTGACTTCTGATCTATGGCCCAGTCTCAGTCTTACTGCCACCAGCAATTATCTCCTAGCTTCTAAGTACAATGAACTCTTTAAATTCTGCATTTTATTTGACCTTTTCATAGAATTTAGTATTGTTGATTATGCTTCCTTTGAAAATGGTTCCTCTGTTTCCAAATACTACACTTCTGGTTTTCCTCTTACCTCTCTGACAAGTCCCTTTCAGGCTTATGTTGTGGTTCTTTTCCTTCTTCCACCGCTGATATTTGGTGTTCCTCATGGTCCTGCAGTCTCCTCTCTCTCCTCTTGAAATATTCTCTCTGGTTTGTTTTCTCCAGTCTCGAGGCAGCTGCATTGAGCAACTCCAGTAGGCACCATTCCCTTCACAGTCTGAGTGAATGTGTCCCTGGAATTGTATAGGGCACAATCTGCAAGGCCAAACACGGACTCTCAAATCTCTCTCTGGTCTAGGGACTCAAGTCTCCTTTCTCGATTTCTTCTCCCTGGTTGATTTCATCATTTGCATGAATTAGTTTCATGTATAACTCCACTATTTATAATCATATGCAAATCTACAGCTCCACTCTTGAATACTCCAAAGTTTCAGATTTGTGTTTCCAACTTTCTACTGGACGTCTCCACCTAGAAGTTGTAGAGGTTCCTTTCTACATCACGTTCCAAGCTGTGCCCATCATCCCACTCTTCAGACTTGACCCCCTACTCAATTCAATATTTCAGTTATGAACGCTGTCATATATTCAATTTCTTAAGCTAGAAACTTAGGATCCAACTTTGACTTGTCCCATTGTCTCCATCCAAATCCAATCAGTGATTGTGTCTTGTTAAGACTAACTCTGAAATATCTTTCAAATCTGTCATTTTTTATCCATTCTTTTATAATTTTATTTATAGGCTACATGTGGTCCTCTCCATTTTTCATGTGACTCAACCTAGCCTTAATGTGCCTCAATGCTACTAGTTCTTTTATGCTTATTCACTTTTTTGTCTATTCTCACTATTTTCTGAAAACCTGTCTTTGTTCCTGTTATTTTCTTTACCCAGGTGATGTTTCTTACCAAACTCTCATAATGAAAATAATTTTTGAGGTTCAACTCAAACATTACTCCCTTTAAAACTGTTATTGATCCTTTCCTAGTTTGATTCTCCTTCATGAAATATTACCTTTCCTTTCTTCAGGTTTTCACAGTGTTTTATTCACGTTACTGGTTAAACATCTTTGATAATAATCACTACTTGCAAAATACTTGTTTCCTTTGTTAGACTGGAAATTCCTTCAGGGCAGGAACCAGGAGTCTTATTTATCTATGATCTTAAAATATAAATAAATTATTAACACATAGAAGATACTCAATAAATTTGGGGAGATTAAGTTGCACTCCTAACATTTATATTAAAGATCTAAACAGTTTTTTTATGCAATACAAGGTGATTCTCATCTAAAAAACATATGTGTTTAAAGCAAAATGTTCAGTAATTCTACTTATGAAAGTAAGGGAAAATGGGCAAAAAGATAAAGTGTGTGTACAGTTCCTGAAACTCAGAACTGCCATTAAGCTACACAGTGAGTTGAGATGGTATTACTCCTTTTGTCTGTTTGCAACTCTTAATGATTATAGGGAAAGAAAGGTGCTTTTGACTCTTGTAACTTTTCTTGCTTCCATTTTATACTCTCTTCTACTTTGGCTCCATACTCTTGAAAATGAACTGCTTAATGAACACTATTTATGCCTTAAATATACCTTATAATAAGGAGGTAACATTTATGAACCCACACTTCATTTGTTTATCAACTCACCCTTTTATTTTGTTCCTGAAAATGGATCAACTATCAATTCCAGCTGTCTCTAGAGCAGAATGCTTTTCTTTTGCTAAAACTAGACTCACCATTGTTCTCCTAGTTCATAGTCTGCTGCTTGAACATTGAGGGTCCCTCAGCTCTACTTTTGCTCGTCCCAGTCTTTCACTTCATTCAGTTCTCATTCTACATTCAAACTGTGTTTGTACATTCCACAGTTGTTTTCTTTTATTTAGTTTATACAAGCAGTGTTTGAAGAGCCGTGTAAGAAAGATTGAAGTGAGATTGCAAGATTAGATAGGATCCAAAAGTCACTTGGGAGAAACATTGGGCCCTTGTTATAAGGTCTTTCCTGAGATTTCAGAGTCAAGCAAGCATAATGGAGCCCTTCTAGTACTCTTGTTGACTAAACTCTCTACTCATGTTATTCACAATGTGATTCTATTCATTCATTCATTCAACGTATAGTAAGCACGTGCCTACTATCCACCCAGTCCTGTTCTAGGCTTGAGGGTTGCTGCAGAGTACAACAGAGTTCCTTTTCAAATAGAGCTTCCATTGCATTCTTATGGGAGAAGATAGGCAATAAACAAATAGATATATAACATGTCAGCGGGTAAAACATGCTGTACAGGGAAAAAGCTAACAAGGCAATGGGATAGAGAGTTGGAGGAGGTGGTGTTATTTTATGTAAAATGGTCAAGGAGTGCCTCTCTACTGTGGTGACATTTGAACAGTGACAGATGTGAGGGAAGGAAATGAGCCATAGGACTATCAAGGAGATGAATGTACCTGGCGTGGGAAAGAGTGAGTACAAAAGTCTGAAGTCCTGAAGGAGGAATGTGCTTGTTATTTATATCAGTCAGGGTCCCCACAGAATAATCTGAGTAGAGTTTAATCACAAGTCTCTAAGTAAAGAGCAAAGACAGAATGCAAGGAATTTGTTGGGAAAAATACAGTACCTAGGGCGAATAACAGTGATTCTCCATTACTGATATTAGGCCCAAAAGGGTGAGGTGCTAGATGAGCTGCAGGAACCCAGAGACAGAGAGGGATATGTAGAGAGGACTGCTTTGTAGGACTGGACTCCTTACTGAGGGATGCAGCCTGCCAGCAGAGAACCTGCAGGGAGAGAGCCAGCAGATATTAACTCTGACCTCTCTCTCTTCCTCCCTCTGATCTCTTGGCAGAGATCCCTATTGGCCAAAACCAGAGGGCTCAGGCACCCATTAATCAAGTCCATATCTTCCCCCATCTCAGGGCACAGAATAGAAGGGAGAAACGTGAAGAGTTGATCTTGAGGAGCAAATGGAAGGTAGCTGGTATAGCAAGTTTGAAGGACCCATTGAGGCCAGAGTGTCTGGAACCTAGTGAGTAAATGGGAGAATGGCAGATGAGAACAGTGAGGGTGAGGTCCAGATTATGTAAGTTCTTGTATCCATGATGTGGACTTTGTAGTTTATTCTGAATGATATGGAAAGCCACAGGATGTTTCTGAGCAGAGGAGAAGGTGAGGATAAAAACAGCAAGACCATTTGGGAACTATTCCAGTAATCCAGGCAAGAGATGATGGTGGCTTGGACTAGGGATGTAGATGAAGGCAAGGTAGCATGAGAAGGGATCAAATTCTGGATGTATTTGGAAAATAAAACTGTCTGTTGGCTGTGAGAGATAGAGAGGCTCATCAAGGAAGACCCCATTCACTGAGATGGGAAAGACTTCAGAAGGAGTAGTTTTCACCAGGCTATTAGGTGTCTAGGTAGAGATGTCATACGGGAATTTGGAAGAGGTTGGGCCTGGGGATATAACTTTAACATTTGTCAGAATATAGACGTTATATAAAGCTACGGAACCAGATGTGATCAGCCAAGAATTAAGTGTAACTAAATAACAGTACCCTAGCACTGAACTCCTGGGGAATTCTAGCATTTAAATTTTAGTAATGCAGGGAGAATCTAGCAAAGAATACCGAAAAGGAACAGAATACGTTACAGCACAGCATTGAGTGTAGTCGGATGGTATAAGTTGAAAACAGTTTGGGTCAAAAAACCCCTATAGTTATAGTGAGAAAAAAATCAGAATATTTGAGTCATTAATATGTTTCATTATATCGGGAAAATTTAAAAGGGACAGAACTATAGCTGACTACATTTTGGTGATGATTAAGACATAATTTTGATCTTACTATTTTTGAAGCTGTTAGTTTCATCAAATTAGTTGTTAGATTATTCAACACTTTTTACCTAATTTTTACTATAAATTGATATTTTAAAATAATTTGATCAAGAAGATATCTTGAACATAACCTGATCCGAAACCTGGATGTATTTACACTTATTTACTATTCAATTTACTTTCACATTATCACTTCTTACAATAGGAAACTATTTGGAGGACTCTAAAATTGTCCATGTGTATCTTAAAAACAGGGTCAAGGTTGCAAAGATTTTTTTGTAAGTAACAAAGAGCATTTATAAGATTCTGCCACTTTTCAGAGTATGATAAGCAGAATAATGGCCCTCAAAGTTGTCCACATTCTACTCCCAGGAACCTGTGAATATATTGCCTTACATGGCAAAAAGGACTTTTCAGATGTGATTAAGTTAAGGACTTTGAGATGAGGGCCAATATCCTGGATTATCTAGGTGAGCTCAGTGTACTCACAGGAGTCCTTAAAAATCAGAGAACTTTCCTGGGTGTGGTCAAAGAGATGTAACTTTGCTGGCTTTGGAGATGGAGAAAGGGGGTCATGAGCCAAGGAATTTGGGTGGCCTCTAGAAGCTGGAAAGGTGAAGGAAATAGATCCTCCCCTAGAGTCTCTGGAAAGGAACAAAACCTTGCCAACACCTTAATTTTAACCTAATGAGGCTGTGTCAAAAAAAAAAAAAAAGAGAGAGAAATGTTAAGATGATAAATTTGTGTTTTAAGCCATTAAGTGTGTGGCAATTTATTACAGCAGCAATAGAAAACTAATGATTTTTTTTTTAAAATGGTCATCTCATTTGAATGAAGCAACAACCAAAATTGGGAATGTTAAGATTTTTTAAAATGAGAAACAGTTTTTTTGCTCATATTCAAGTGCAGATGTGTCTACAGCAGCCTGAACTCTTACCACTCATACTGTTATTCTGAGAAGATGGTATTTATCTTGTAGATGAAAGAACAGAAGTTCAGAGAGAGTAAATACATTCATAAGATCAAATAATAGAATATTACCAGCACTAAAACCCACTTTTTTCCCCAGCACATTGCCTCAAAGCCTTTCCAACATCGCCTTGACCATATATGCTTATAAAAGCTAAATAAGATTGGAAGTTGAATGATGATGCACAATTTCCTTTTGGCTGCCTGATTTCCTTTTGGCCTTCTGTAGTTAGGAAGTGGGTGCATTTGCATGGTCATCTTAACACAAGAAGGAACAAACCAATATAGTCTAATCATAGTAGCCTGCTGAAGTCAAAACAAAATTGTTTGGCCTCTGAGAGGTTCTGCATTTCATCTAAGAAAAGAGCAAAACCAGTGATTTGCTTTAAAAAAATGCATGTATCAGCCATGTTGAAAGATGATAGTTGGTGCCCTCTTCTGCATTTCCTGTCTCATTAATATTTTGCTGGTGGAGGAAGGGAAATAATCAGGGGCATCAGGTGTAAGTTGCTCATTAAACTAATTAACAGTCCTTTGGGGAGATTCACTAGCCTCCCTCTTTTGTCCAGTTACTGGCAGGAAACTGGGTGACCAGGTGGTTTTCTGGTGCTATAACTTTGCCAAGGAGCTGTTGGAGGTTGGAAAAGGGCTTGAACTTCTCTCTTCTAGATCCCCAACCTCTAAGCCCAAGTTTCTTTCATTTCCCTCATCCCCCCTTCATATGGCTATGTTTGATCTTGGAGAATCTGGTAAAAGGCAGCATGTCATTACTACCTCTTGAGTTCTAAGGTTCAAATTTAGTAAGTTATAGTGAAACCTGGCCATCTTGCTTTTGTAGTAAGAAGCGTAGGTTATTTTGTTGTTGTTGGTTCCCTGGAGTCGATTCCGACTCCAAGCAACTCTGTATAAAGCAGAGCAGGACCCTGCCTGGTCTTTTGTGCTAGTCTCTCACCTTCCCACACTATATCAGACAATGCTCCGCTGTACTCATAGGATTTTCATGGCCAATTTTTTGGAAGTGAGTGGCCAGGTCCTTCTTCCTAGTCTGTCTTAATCTAGATGCTTGGCTGAAACCTGTCCACCATGGGTGATCCTGCTGGTATTGGAAATTCCAGTGGCATAGCTTTCAGCACCACAGCAACAGCAGCCACCACAGTATGACGACTGACAGATGGGTGGTGTGGTTCCCTGAATGGGAAACGAACCCAGGTCTTGGTGGTGAGAGCCCAGAATCTTAACCACTAGCCTACCAGGGCTGGCTACTTCGTTTTAACTAGTATATAATTGCTTACCTAGGAGGTGTTTGAGAAATTGCAAGGGCCAACCCAGAGTCTGTCTCTCTCAGTTGTGTTGCTTACCGAGTGTTATCCTTGTGGAAGTGGCTTGTATTTCATTACAGGCAGATCACTGCAGGACTGTTTATTTCCTGTATCTACAGAGCATAAAAACATTTCAATGAAAGGAGTAGTTGGGAGTGAGGTATTTGATGGTAAGGAAATGGGAATATTTGTTTGTTTGGGCTATGAGGCGAGTTCAAAGATGGAGACTTTTGTTTTCTGAAACCATGGTGAGCTGCTCCAGTTTCATGTCAAACATCAGGGTTTCGTGCAGGATGTAAACATTTCCTGCTGGCCAAGTCTGTTTCTATAATGGTAACCCCATAGATTCTGTGCTACTTGCACTGTAATTGTGCCAAGAGTTCCTGTATTCAACAGGGGAGGTTAAAAGTCAGTCTGGTTTCGCAGCTGTTTTTGGTAAGAATTAGCTTTCCAGCAGCTCTAGAAACGTGCAGTTAACACTCCTCAGACAAACATTAATCAGTGGCCATCATCTTGCAGAGACTTTGTGGAGTTGTCTGGAATGAAACTGGAAATATACCTCTCTGTGTATGTAATGGTGGTGGGTAGGGGTGCTCATGGACATTAATTTTAAGAGAGCCATTAATGAGTAAGGTCATTGTGGAGTTTCATTTTGTAATTTGTTCAGTCACACGTTAAGGTGAAAATGAACAGAAACTGAACTTTTAAACAGTGAACCTTGTTTTCTCTTTGACTTACAGAGTAAGTTTAGAAATGTTTTATCTTCATTTTTGATTAATCCCAATTTGGCACCAATTCCCAACACTTTAGCCTTCATTTTGTCTTTTCTTCAGTCTCTCTTTCAAATAGATATTGATTTATAAACAAATACTTAATTGCAAGGAAGACTTTGATTTAAAGGAAGCTTGTGGTGGAAAGAAGAATCATTTTGAGATGTAGAGAAACCTCCTCTAATGGATCTGTTTAATGGATTGGGGTTTTCACACTTCAGGTCTTAAATGGGGGTCCTTCTAGTCCCTTTGAATTTCCTAACTTGTGTCCTAACGGGTAGCATGAGCTGTCTTTGATGAACCCATTTTAGAGCTTGCTCTGTGATCTAGATCACAAAGTTAACACTGAGAATTATGTTCTTTCCCTTGATAAGGGTAGCTAGAAATGGCAGAACAAAAGTAGGCGACTTTAAATATATTTGAAAGAGAAGCTATCCCTTTCTGACTAAAAAGATGTGCTGTGCACATCTCTTCTCTGGAGGCAGAGGGAAGCTTTAAAAGGAGGATAGGGCATAGATAGCACAAATATTTTAGAGATACTATAATATTCTAAGGACAGCCAAAGCAGTTTTTTTTTTTTTTTTTTTTAACCATAATGGAAATCACAACATAGACGGTGAAAGCTGCATTTTTTTCAGGATGAATTATCCAAGTCCCTTGATTTTTCTGGAAGAATATAAAGGAGAAGATGTGTGTACAGGAGCCTTTTTAGAGAAGTCAGATACAGCAGCTTCAATGTGCTCTCCCATACCACCCTCACCCAAAAATGAATGAGGAAAAAAATATATAGTTGCATCCACACAGATGAAGTTTTTTAAGTTTTTAACAAGAGATAATAAGATTAAAAGCTTCCATCAAAGTAATATTTCTCAAATTGACAGTTGTTCAACAAACACTCTCAAGTTCTATATATTATAGTCATTGATGAACATCAATGAAGATGTGTCTTCCCTGGTCTAAAAGGTATACTTTTCTTGTTTGTAAATAGCATTTCACATTCATGGCAAAAAAAAATTTAAGTCATTTGTGTAGATATAAAGTTTATCATCTGATGATATGATCACCCCTGGTCACACATGGCTATTGAATATTTGAAGTGAGGCTGGTCTGAATTGATATATGCTGTAAGTATGAAGTACACACAGGATTTCAAATCCCAAAAAATGTAAAATATCTCAATAAGATGTATAATTTGATTACATGTTGAAATGTAATAATTTGGATGTATTGAGTTAAATACAAATATTTAAGAAATTAATGTTTCATTTTTTAACATGGCTATTAGAAAATTTCACATTACAATTTAATTTAAAATTACATAGGTAGCTCACATTATTTTTCTATTGAACAGCGCTGATCTCGAGGCCAGCCTTGGATATTTGTATATCTACAACTGCAGGCACTGGAGTAGCTTTAAAAAAATAAAGGAAACAAAAGAGATTTCAACCCTAGGGATGAAATAAAGATGAATAGAATTTAACTTGGATACGTGGAGAAGAACGTCAAGAGAGAAGTGGAACAATAGAGGTAGGGAATCCAACAGATTGGAGAAATCAGGGGAAAAGGATCAGATGATGACACATGAATGTACAATAACAAGAATACCATGGTACGCAAAGACACACACAGACACCACACACAGAGCTGCCATCCTCGTGCTTTGTCACACTATCTGCAAGTCTCTTTTACTGGATTTCCAAGAAAATTCAGTAAGGTGAATGACTTTGCACCTTCCTTCATGAAATTTCTTCCTGCATCTTTGGGTGGACTCACTTTAATGGTATAAGTTGTTATTACTAAATATATTTCCAGCTTTTTATATCTTCTAAAGTGGTCTTTGCCTATATTTTCATTATTCTTCTCTGCTGGCTTCTTCCATGTGCTGTGTATCAGCCAAAAAGTCAAAGTCTAAAACATCAAAGTAATTTGACTGATCTATAGGCTCATATCTTAGCCCACTCTCAACCTTCAAAGTTATATGGAAGAAATATAATAAAAATTGATTCCACAGAGATATGCAAGCCCTCACCCTTCCTTACATGGTCAGGATAAAAAAACGGTATATACCATCCAAAAATAAATTTCCATGGCTCCCTGGTCTTGGATGAATGAAAAACTATAGTTTTTAGTTTCATGGATCTTTTTGCTTTCACTAATACCAATGTTGAGGAAATTAAGCAATTAATCTTTCTTTTAATTGTACAGGAATGTCAGTCAGTGAAGTAAATACAACTCATTCCACTCATGCTCAATGAAAGTTATCTGCTGTGAAGGATTAGCTGCCACGTTCAACAATAACGAAGCCCTTGTTTTCCAATAAAGAGGTTAATTGGCTTCAGAGAAAATACACGTGCAGAACACATAGGCCTAATGTTGGTTTTGCCAAGGCCCTGTGTGAGGGAAGTTAACGTTCCTGTTTATTAGCTGTTTTACAACAATCTGCCCTTGACCAATAATTATGCTTACATAGCTGATGCTAATACGTGTCAGCGTAGCAGCTACTTAACGTGTCCTCTGCACCTGTGTGCAGTTGAGTTTGTCATCATTCCACATGGTCCTCAGTGCTTGCTCTTTGGGTGTTATTTCCTGTCTGCAAATGAACTACAGCGCCTACATGGTAGAAGTTCCAATGTCAAAAAATGGGCCGCCTTTCCAAGACCTGTTTGTTTTTTTTTTTTAATTCTAAATGTAACCATCTGTTCTGCAGGTTTAACTAGGTGGTTAAAAATTAGAATAACAAAAGTCAAGAGTACTTTCTAGACCCAAAGATTTTTTTCCAAGGAAATTCACCCAGGTGTCCCACACATATCCATTGGGGAGGTGCTTCTGGTATTTTAATAGCATACAGATCACTGGGGGGTCTTGTTAAATTGCAGATTCTGATTCCATGAGTCTGGGGAGGGGCCTGGTAATCTGCGTTTCCAACAAGCCCCCAAGCAATGCTGATGTTGGTTCATGGAGCAAAGTTTGAGTAGCAAGGCATTGTGCTCCTTAGGACCTTGGTCATCGTAATACTTTACTCACCAATATTTATTGAAATCCAGGCAAGTCATTACTTTCTGGATAGCAACCGTGCTTTCTCTTTCCCTTGAAAAGGCTCATAAAGCCTGGGATATAGTATGGCTCTGAACATAGAAATCTCCTGATAAATTTTGTTAAGAAATTTTGATCATTAGATGACCATTTACTGAGACTATTTTGTCCATGAAGATACTCAAAGTCACATATTGTAGTGTTAAAAACAAGACAACAGGCCCAAAATGGAGCTGGTTATGCTAAGCCCCACGTCACCGAATTGAGACTTAATTACAGTTTCTGCTCTCCCAGAAATGGAGATTTAAACCAGGAATCACCTGATCAGTACTAGTTAGGCAATCTGCCTGATAGACCCCTAACATCCCCTAAAAGAAAGTAAGCTTACAATAACCAACCTGCTTTTTTGGCTGGTATAACTTCCTTGTTCTTGCTCCCTTCGGCCTATAAAAGTTCTTCATTTTGTAGCGCTCCTCAGAGCTCCTGTCTATCTTCTGGTCAGATGTCACCCGATTTGAACAGACTTTTGCTCAAACAAACTCTTAAAATTTTTAATATGCCTCAGTTTATCTTTTAATAATAGTATGCATTGAAACAGAAATTTAAGGAAAATGATTTAAATAAATATGGCAATGAGAATTCCCAACGTCAGCTTCTTAATTTCTTGCCATTCACCTTACCTTCAATTCTCTCACTCTCCCGTAGAACGTTCATTCCAGTTTTCTCAGCTCACCGTCTTCTGAGGGCATGCTAACTAGGTTTCAAATAGCTCCTTAAAAACCATCCTATGTCATAAATAGGGCATAAAGTCCACTGACGGCAAAAAACAAGAATCAGGAAGAGTAACAATCTCTGAGACTTTGAACTTCTTCAAGTAGAAGTAAATGCTTCTCCTTGTTAAATATTTTTGATGGCTATGGGAAATATTCATTAGTTTCTTAAAATGATGACCAGGATAAAGAGGCTATGTAAAAATAGACTGAAGGACAATCACCAGGCCGATTTTATTTCACCATGCAAGTTTTCAGCGACGGCTCTAGCAACTTTTCAATTAAATCCAATCTGTCACATTGGGAAAACAGTGTGGCCGACAGGCCCTGCAAAGAGATTTGGCTATGAGAAGCCAAGTTAGCACTTTTAACTGAACATAAGCTAATTTGTTTAAACCATTGCTTAAATAGCACTGCATATTTTTATTCCCTTGCAGGCAGTTAGGCCATTAATTTACACAGTACACAATTAGGCACCACGAGCTCAGTACTGGAATCTCCATTTCCCAGTCTTTCCCGTGTCTCTAAGTTTGCCTTGGTGGGAGTAAATCAGGCTGATAAAATAATCTTTTCTTCCCTTCTTTCTCTACCACATTGGGAGAAATATTTGTCCTTGAGAATGTTAAGTGCCCAAATCATCTCTGAGCCCAGTTCCTGGTCAGCATCTGAGGGGAACAGTTTGAGACAGCAGGAGCCACTTAAACCAGCCCACCACAAATCTATTACAATATAAAAAGACGGGGAATAATGCATCTCTCCCCACTTCAAACTCTAGTGACACGATGCCATTATTGTAGTGTAAGTACCTTCTTTTCAAGGTTGTTCTTAAGAGCTGTGGAATTGTACGTTTTAAGACACTTTGCATTATTAACAAGGTTTGTATTATAAAAAAGCATAGAGGTCATAAATTTATGGCATCAGTATTCCCTGGAACTAGACATTAGCTATGTTTGGTTAGTAGACGTTCTTATTTATATTGGTCTAATAAACAAGACCTTCTCTGCTCATCACACTTCATCAGTTTGGATTGGCTGTATATTAGCTCAGTAGTGCAAGTACCACAACCAGGGGCATGTCGGTCATCTCACGTTCTTGTTCACCTCCCCCTCTTCTCTGTCCCCTCTTCTCTCTCTCTCTCTCTCTCTCTCATGTTGTGATTTAATTGGGAAAGCTTGACCTTTCCTGGTAAAGAAGGTTACACGCAACCTAAGCTTGCAGGTAGAATATTCCTTCCTTTCACTCTCCTTTACTCAATGTAATGTGATCTGCCTTAGGAGGGGCAGGGGCCGACATACCAATATTTTATTGAGGGCAGCTGCCCCGCATTCCTTCAGCTGTTGGCTGTCCCTCGATTTAATTCAGAAGTAAATCAGAGGTTTGCCTTTCTTCCACTTATGGATTTTCCGTTTTTGGAAAATTTTTAAGAAGTCAACAAGCTTTTTTTTATTGCTCATGTGCTAATGATAGAGTGTGTATCTGCTGAAGGTTTAAATTTCCGTTGTGGGGCTCTCAATGTGTGTGCCCTCAATCAGTTCTGCTCGGACAATGATTGGAATTTTTATAAATAAAATAGTAACCACTAGCCCACGTGGATGAACACTGCAGTCAGGACACAGTGTAGCTTGTAAGTTAAGCACACGAGTAACACAGAGGGAAAGAGAGCTATGTGTTGGTGGTGCTGAACTTTGTTAGAGAACAAACTGGTCATCTCACCAAGGCTGACTTGAGCGCTACTATAAACATGCAAAGCAAGGAAATTGCATGCTTTGGGGGTATACTTCGTAAGGCACCGTAAGGTCTATTTCAAGAAACTAACATAACAGTGGGTGATGCTAAATGCTACTGAGGAACTTGCAATATTTTGCACATATGGACTGACTATGTTGCTGCATATATAAATATTTCACTTGCTAATTGTAGTTAGTTATCAGATTGCACAGGAACAGACAGAATGACATATGAGAAGTTCCAAGAACACCGTGTACCAGGACATACAGCTGAGATATAGTTTTCTCACACTTGGCGAGCATTTGAGCTCAGTGAATGCAACTTTTTCTTTATTCTTTAATTAAGATTAAAATATTTAAAAATCACCAAATTGAGAACATCATTATATTGTCATGTTCAAGGACCAATGCCAAATGGAAAGTTAGAAACTGGAGCTGAAAAGCTGTGTCTCATAAGTTGCTTGATGCTATTTAGAATCAGTTAACAGTTCAACATCCGACTTCCCCCCAAATTAAGTACCCAATACTGCTTTTTTTCCCTTTGGAGCTTAATTGATGAGCTAGTTAGAAAGGAAAGAAAACAGAAACCAAAATAATAATTTAAAAAATTACAATATCTCTGAGAATCAAACTAAGTCAACCGTTTATAATTTTCAAAGCAAAAATGAAAGGATTAGAAATATTTAGAACTGGAAGGGAAGGGACCATAGAAATAACTTAATAATTCCCTCTTTTATAGGGGATTCATACATAAATCTCCTATAGATAAAGTGTTTCTCCAAGATTATGGGTCTAGTTTGCCCGGGTCAGGACTAGAATTCCTACGTCTTTCCAGCTGGTTATGCTGTCCTGATCATTAATAGACTTTTTTAATTTGTCTCTAAAATACGATTTGGGAGGCAGAGCGATTTAGTGAAATGATGCTGGGTTTTTGAATCAGAGATATTTGAGCTCAAATCCTGGTTCAGTCTCATTTTCTTCATCTAGAAAATAAGTATAATTACACCTCATTTCCAGAAATGGTTTAAGGATTAGCAATAAAGTGTGTACAGTGCCACAAACCTAAGAAACTCGGAAAATGGTAGCTGTTCTTTGTATCTTTGTATCCTGAAGGTGTGGGCTCTTAGTATGCACTCAATAAACATTCATGAGTAAATGAACAAATGAAGGAATAAATGATTCTTAGAACATAAGAATGAATACATGAATGGATGACAACAGTAAGAATGGTCACTAAAAGATACATGAAGAAGAAACCTGTGAATATTTTGGGTTCTTTCAATCTATTAGGAAAGCTTTGTTTCCTCTTTGATTGCACGCATTCATCAAGTTTGTTCTTTTGGCCTCCATGGTATAAAAACATGACCCAGAAAATTGAAAATCAAAATGCACCAAACCACTCAAAAATGTTTATCAGCTCAGTGCAGCCTAAATTGGAAAATCTAATTGAACACCTATCCAAACAGAGTTTTGCAAACGTTACCTGCACTAACTATCCAAACTCAAGCAGAAAACGTCTCCTAGGAACGGGCCAATTTAATTAAATTTCCTAAGTAGTGGAGGGCAACATAGCATTGTGCCTGGGTATTCTTTTTATTTTTTTAATTAATGTACACAAAATTACCCTCATACCATTTCAACAACCTGCTTAATCAGACTGCCTGGAAAAGTTGGGAGTCTCCAACATTAACTTTGCTAAAGTGTCTTAAGGCCAGAGGAACAAAGAGAACAAGAAGAGGTCGGCAGTTCCCTGTGGAAATGCTGAAAGAAACATTATCCCTTATGTTCCAAAGAAGCTGAACTTTTACTACAGAGAGGTCAGGATGAGGCAGCTGAGTGATCATAAACAATCACTCTGCTGAGCTCTCCAGCCCGTATAATTCTCTAGTAAATAAAGCATGTAGAGGACCTTGTGTGTGGATTTTTCACTTTAAAACGGTCTGGTCTAAAGATGGGAAATATCTTAGATATTCTCTTTAATACTCTCTTGGCTCTCCAATTTTTACAAAAAGCAAAGTAATTATGGGCATGATCTAATGCAATGGAGCAAATCTGTATGAAAATTTGTATAAAAGATTTTTTAAATATTGATGTTTTTCCATTATAGAAGAAATACTTGCACAATTAAAAAAAAAAAAAACAGGAATGAGAGGAGCAAATATAAAGCAAAGGGGAAAAGATCCCATACTCTAGTCCATCAACACAAAGCCAGTCTTAGCGGGTTTTTCGATTAGCTTATTTTTTTAAATCAATATTATTGAGGTATAATCTGCATACAATAAAATGCATCCCTTTTAAGTGTACAGTTCAATGGGTTTTGAGAAACACATACATGGAAGCAACCACCACCAAGGCAAAAAATTCCTTTGTGGTTTCTTGGAACTAAACTCTACTCCCTTATCCTAGGCATCACCAATATGGCCCTAAGCAATCACGGATATGCCTACCACCATTATAAATTGGTTTCCCTTTGTAGAATTTCATATAAATAGAATCATATAGGACATATTCCTTTATGCATGCTTCTTTTACTCATCCTTTTTTTTTTTTTTTTGGTGAGGAAGATTAGCCCTGAGCTAACATCTGTGCCCATCTTCCTCTATTTTATATGTGGGACGCCTGCCACAGCATGGCTTGATAAGCGGTGCGTATGTCCACACCCCGGATCCGAACCCGCGAAACTGCAAACCCCAGGCCCCTGAAGCGGAGCGTTAGAGCTTAGCCACTATGCCACCAGGCTAGGGCCTCACTCAGCATGTTTCTGATATTCACTTCTGTTGTGGCAAGTATCAGAGATTTGTTCCTTTTTGTTCCTGAGAAGTATTTCATTGTATGGATATACTCCAACATGTTTATCTATTCACCTCTTGATAGACTTTTGAATTTTAGTTTCTTACTGTTATAAATGCAATTGTTATGAACATTCATCACAAGTCTTCGTGTAGACATAAGTTTTCATTTCTCTTGGATAAATACCTAGGAGTGGAATTGCAGGGTTGTGTGATAATGGACGTCTAATCTTTTGAAAAAACAAACTGCCAAATTGTTTTCCAAAGTAATTGTAAAATTTTACTCTTCCTATAACAATGGTAATAATTTCAGTTGTCCCATATCCTTGGCAACATTTGTCATTGTCCATTATTTTAATTTTAGCTATTCTATTAGCTGTGTAGTGGTATTTTTTTGTTGCTTTTTAACTTGCATTTCCGTGATGACTAACGATGTTGATCATCTTTTCATGTGCTTATTGGCCATTTATATATTTTCTGTTGTGAGGTTTCAGTTCAAATCTTTTGCCCATTTTAAAAATTGTTGATCATACTGGGTTGTACAAGTTCTTAATATATTCCGGATATAAATTATTTGTCAGAAATACGTATTGTCAATATTTTCTTCCCGTTTGTGGCTTGCCTTTTAATTTCTAAATGGTGTCTTTCAAAGATCGAAAGTTTTTAATTTTTATGCAGTCTAATTCATCATTTTTTTTCCTTTTAAGACTCATGTTCTTTGTGTCCTATAAATTTTTGCTTACCCAATGATATAAAGATTTTATCTATATTTACTCTAGAAGTCTTGGCAAAACTCTAAGCAACACTTTAGCCATATCTCTTAAAATTTGATGTTTTCATTTATATTCAATTTATTTTTTGTAGTTTACTCTTGATTTCTTCTTTGACTCATGGCTTATACGATGGTGAGTTTTTAGGCTTCTAAATAATTGGGGATTTTCCAGATATCCTTTTCATG
The DNA here is from genome assembly GCF_020826845.1 of Diceros bicornis minor. Taxonomy (NCBI): domain Eukaryota; kingdom Metazoa; phylum Chordata; class Mammalia; order Perissodactyla; family Rhinocerotidae; genus Diceros; species Diceros bicornis. The sequence goes on from NC_080766.1 coordinate 17,680,535, forward strand.
TAGATTTTTAATTTAATTTTGTGGTAGTTGGAAAACATACTCTGTATAGTATCAACTATTTGAAATATTAAGACATTTTATGGCCCTCTATATGATCTATCTTGGCAAATATTATCTTAGATGAAAGAGACTAAGAGAAACAAAGAAATCTTGATATTTCCTTGTTTAACCTTCCAGTATGTATACTTGTTTCAATCTGAAATATCAAGTATCAAATAGAACATGAAATTAAGATTTCTGTAGGAACATACATAATAATTCTAGAAATAAGAAAGTGATCTGTAAACAGCATAACGCATGATAAATATTTGAGATTTATCTCATCATAATTCTAAGAAATCAGCAAAATTTTTTACTTTGCCATGTCTAATCTCATATTCAAATTTATTGACTATTTTTCTGTAGGATATATAATTTCATTCTTGCATCTTTTAATAATATTACTTTACCAAGTAACCTATCTTCCATCTAACTCTTAAAAAGAAGGTGTTCTGAATATTTGACAGAAAATTTAGACATATAAACCCAAGAAGAGGCTAATCTAACCAGAATGGTTGGGAGTTGCCAAATACGTTTATTTCACATAATCTGCACTAAGATTCTTTGCACGTCAAGAAAAATTTTGAGGAAAATCATTGATTGTGTAACTAAAAATTCCTACCTCACCAAAATGACCTAAGAGTAACAACAATCTGAGATCAAGATAGTGCTCTATTAGATTCCCAAAGCTTTAATGATGAAATGGGAAGACAATAGGAAATGATGAATGGTAAGCACAAGGATGACTTTTCTTGAGCAGATTGCAGTCCTCAGTGAACTCTAGAGGGCTAACTGAGAGAACAACAAAAGAAGGTGCTAACCAAAAATCGTAGGTTATCACCATAAGAGATTGGATGAGGCTACTGAGTAGAGAAAGGAGCTTGAATGCCATGTTGGGAGAGGACCAAACTTTCTTTGGGCCTGGGCAGCTACCATACATGATTTGTTTTTCCAATGAATTAATCAATGATTCCTCTTCAAACTAGTAGATTTTTTTCCCCTGTGAGTATTCATTTGGAGTGCTCTATTGGTGTCATGCAGTTATATCTGTCAGGAGTCAGCTATATCAAAAGTCTTATATGGCAAGAGAGAAATGAGGAAGGACTTTGCTTCACTTTTAAATTCAAATTAGCTTTCTCAAACCACAGCTGGAATAGATTATTTTTGACCTTTCTTTAAATCATAATTTATATTTTTGCAAACTACCACCATCAAAGTTGTCAGGACATCAAGAAAAATGTTTCTGTTTCATGTAGTGGAGGACATGATGCCATAATGATGGTTCACAATGAATTTGGGCTTCTTTACTCTTAGTTTTTCAAAATCTTCAGGCTGATTGCCATTATGTTCAGCTGGTAAGTTTGCCTTGGTTTTATTTTTTATTCTTTTCTCTCCTAACTACCTATAAATTCTAATTTTTTCTGTAGCCAATCTGATTATTATATAAAGTAATGCCTATAAGCTAATAGTCAGCATGGTTTTTAATGCTGCCTCTTTTCCAGGCCTCCTGCTCTTTTAACTCTCAGATCAACATCAGCAACCCCCTGTAACTGATGAGACAACTGAATCTTAGATGTACTACATTACGGGCACAGTCACACAAATAGTAAAGGAAAGAATCATGTCTTGGACCCAGAGCTATTTGAGCCCAGTCTGTTAAAAATAAGATGCGACTAATTCAGTCTTTTGTTCACTTATTCGTCTATTCATTCATTCTCATTGAGCACCTGTTTTATGCTAGGCATTATTCAAGATATTCAAGTTATTCAAGGGCATATAAAGATGAATTAAAAAGCAGGCCTTTCCATCAAGGAGTTCACAATCTTTAATTAATTAAATAAAAATATGTTGTCAGCCTTGTTCATGTGATGAAATTACCTCTTCCTACTGTTTAATATGCCTGATCAGATTTGTCTACATATATTTTTTAAAATTGTGTTCTCTTTTAGCTTACCTTTGCATTTGAAAAAATAGTTCCTTTTTTAAGTTAAAATTTTTTATTGAGACATAATTGACATATAACATTACATTAGTTTCAAGTGTACAACATAATGATTTGATATATGTATATATTGCAAAATGATCACCACAATAAGTCTAGTTAACATCCATCACCACACATAGTTACAGATTTTTTTTCTTGTTAGGAGAGCTTTTAAGATCTACTATCTTAGCAACTTTCAAATATACAATACAGTATTATTAACTATAGTCACCATGCTGTACATTACATCCCCAGGACTTATTTATTTTAGAGAATAATTACTTTTTAAAACTAGAGAGCCACTGTATCTAATTCCGTGGATAGTTACTATGGGAATGATTTTATATAAATTTTATCATACTCAGTTAAGCTAATAATTAGGTGGATTGGAAAGATACTCAGAGCCTTTTCTCTAGAAAATAGAAACAGGAAAGATGGGATATCAAGTAAATAGTGGTTATAGTGTTTTCCAATCCACCAATCAAATGGCCTGGAGTTGAAGTCATGAATTGCTGTGTGGAAATGTGGGATGATGCAGCACAAGAATCCAGGTGAGGACAGAAACAAAAATAAACACAAGATTGAAGAACATTCAGTGTCCTTTGTATGGAAGGACTTATGTCAATAAGATGTTGAAAAACTCAGAATACTCTGACATATCAAAGTATTCCATCTGGATTTAGAGTCCCAGGCAAATCAAAGCTGATCAAAGTCTTTTGTACCTTCCAAATTACTCATCACAATTACTTGAGTTATGGGTCCTAAGAACTGGGAAGACCCGTTGAGGAAAGGGTCCAGGAGGAGAAGGACGAGAGTTTCTTCTGTCTCTTCTGGATGTAAAGCTGATCCCACACCATTTGAAACAGTATGCTTGTTTGTTTTTTAACAGCTTGATTGAGATATAATTCACCTACCATATAATTCACCCAGTTAAAGTGTACAATTCAATGGCTTTTAGTATATTCACAGTTGTGAAACCATAACCACAATCAATTTTAGAATATTTTCATCACCACAAAGAGAAACCCTGCATCCCTTAGCCATTACTCCTCAACACCTCCATGCTCTCCCTCTGCCCCAGCCCAAGGCAACCACCAATCTACTTTCTAGCTTTATAGATTTGCCTATTTTGGACATTTCATATAAATGATATCATAAAATATGTAGTCCTTTATGACTGGCTTCTTTCACTTAGCATAACATTTTCAAGGTTCATCCATGTTTTAGCATGTATCAGTATTTCATTTGTTTTGTCAAATAATATTCCATTGTAGGGATATAACACATCTTATATACACATTCATAATTGAAAGACATTTGTGTTGTTCCTACTTTTCGGCTATTATGAATATTGCTGCTGTGAACATTCATGTACAAGTTTTTATGTGATCAAATATTTTCAGTTCTCTTGGATATATACCTTGGAGTGGAATTCATGGAGTGGTTCATATGGTAATGCTATGTTTAACCTTTTAAGGAACTGCCAGACTGTTTTCCAAAGTAGCTAGACCCATTTTACATTCCCACAAGCCATGCATGAGGGTTCAAATATCTCCACATCCTCACCAATATTTGTTACTATCTGGCTTGTTTTATTATAGTCATCCTAGTGAGTGTGAAGTGCTATCTCATTGTGGTTTTGATTTGCATTTCCATAATGGCTAATGATGTTGAGCATCTTTTTGGGTGCTTATTGGCCATTTGTGTATCTTCTTTGGAGAAATGTCTATTCAGATACTTTGCCCATTTTTAATTAGGTTATTTGAAAGCCCTTATGCTTTCTTATCCCACTGTTGTTTCAGAGTCCAGGCTACCCAATTTTCAGAGTGCTTCAGGCTCCAGAATGAATGTTCAAATGACATTCCTCTTTGTCTTGGAGTAGATTGGTTTATAAAATTTTAAGATGAGGACAATTTTATCAACCTTATTAACACCCCTGTGTGTGTAACTGATGGGGCTTTGGTACACCCACATACATATTTTTAAGTAAGTTTTTCTATTTTCCAAATGAACTTCTAATTGAGCACTACAGAATCCCTCAGTGTGCCACATACCACCCTCACTACCCTAACCCCAGGCCTTTGCTCCTTGTCTTCTGTGTATCTTCTGCTTGAAATGTTCTCTTCCTGGTGGTCTTCATATAGCTACCTCCTTTGTGCCATTTAGGTCTTTGTCAAATGTCACCCTCTCAGAGGATTCTTGCCTGACTACCCCATCTACATTTGACTTTCACCTCCCCTTCCTGTCATTCTCTAAAATATTACCAAGGTATAACATTACCATTATATTTTCTTTATAGCACTTATCATTATCTCTAATTATATGTTTATTTGTTTTCTCTGTTATAGTTTCATTTCTCTTAAGAATGTGACATGAAAACTGAAGGTTCGTCTCTCTTGTCAACGCTTGTATCGCGGCACATAGAACCTTGTCGTGGAGGTAGGAGTTTCCCAATAGATAGTTGTCGAATGAAACAAAGACTCATTTAAGACCTAGAAACATTCATGCCAACCCCTGACTATGAGCATGAGTTAATAGAATATGAAAAAGTTTAGTTTTAGAATCAGAAAAAAAATGAATAATGAATGTGAGAATAAGTGCTACTATTGTCAGCCATTTAGCAAAGTGCTTTACATGCATTATCCCTAAGTGATTTTTTAAAAATTATTTCTTGGGAAAAATTAATATGGAATACAGAATAGGGTTTACAGTTTGAGTTTTGTTTTCTATATTGTGACACTATCTTTGAAGAATAAATGACTAAGGCTGGGATTTAGAATATGTGCTTTCAAGTTTCAATTCCATTACCAACAAACAATATGACTTTAACGATACTTAACTTCCCCTTGACTCAACTTGTGCATCTGTCAAATGGGAATAGTGATTTATTCTACCTGTTTTATATGGTTATTTTAATGATAAAACAACAGATTTAAAAATATAAATGTGCTGTGCAATTTTATAGTGTACTGCAATGATTAATATTGTGTATATTCATCTATTTAAAGAATCATGCAAACTATCTTACTTATATCTAAATTTCCTTGCATTTTACTCCTTGTTTTCTAAAATGTCTCTCATTTATTCCTTTAGTTGTTTTTTTTATGGCATCCTCTCATCACATCCCAAGAGAACCCAGTGTAAGATGTCCATGATTAATTAAGCACAATGGTGAAACAGGGTATTTCATGATGGACAGGTCTTTCGTTCAATAACTTGACCTTGATTTACAGACAAAAAGTAATGCATTTTTAGGTAGAGGATTGACTTAGCAAAATGCCTGCCTTTAAATATCAATCCTCCTAGTACATATGCATTAATATAAAAGGTGTCAATCACACTGTCCTGATTGAAAATACCCCCCAGTCGATTCACCGTGAACATTTTGTTCTCCTGAGTAAAGTCCGTATAATTAAAATCTAGAGCAGGCTGCTTTTTGTGTTTTTCCAAAAGATCTTCTTTCCAGTTTAAACTTTTTGCAGATTGAGCAGCCCTCACCTAGCAGTCACAGCCTGACTTTTGGGGAGAGACTTCCATTTGCCCTCTGCTTTACAGCAATAGCCCAGCCCCTCTCTGATTTGTTTCCCTTGGAGACCATTGACCATAGTTGAAAGAGTCTATGATAGAATAATCCAATGATTGTGGTGTGGCCGAAACCTGCCATGTAAAAGTCGTTATACTAGTAGATGGTTCAGCTGCCCTTTTATACTTTCTGGAGGAAGTAGGTTGGAAAAAAAAATACAGGCTGAAAGCATGAATCATTTTTGTAGATTTGGTCTTTTTAAAACTGGCTTTGTATCTGTCGGAGATGATAGACAGGAGAGGGTTAATTCAGGAAGAACTGTTATTTCTGTAGTTAAAAAGAAGCAGAATCAAGAGAGAAGAGCTCTTGTTCAGGCTGGGTTTGAATTACAATATATCCTTAATTATCAGCTTTTCTTCTCATTTATTTTAAAGTTTTATTAATCCTGTTCCTCAAAATATCCTCTTCCTTTTACAACCGTTGAAAGAATAAAATGTGACAATTTGTTTTCTTTTGTGCTTAGTAGACAGTGTTCTCTAACCCTACGGGTCAACATGACCTTAACTTTAGTTTTATTATATGATATCTACAATGGTGTCTTATCAGTGCCTCCTACTCTTTTGTGTTTATACAGTTTTTAAAGAATTACTGCGGATCAGTGGACCTTAATCCTTAGTAGCAGAAAATCAAATTATGAATTCTTAGCAGTTATTTGCTGAAATTTCTTCTGAACTGATATTACAAAATAATTAAGCACTTTTCTGGGAGGGGGGAGTTAGAAAGTGAAGGAATGAATTGTTAACTAAGTAGAGTTAATATAGATTCACTGATCCTCTCAACTTCAAATACTAAGGCTTTCATCTGCAAATACCTAAGATCTAAATCTATCACAACATCACTAAGGAAACCAGTTAGATGGTATTAAGACGAGGCTCAAGTATTGGAACATATTTACAAAGAGATTGTAATCTTCTGCTTGGAGATATTTTTAACATGAATGATTTTTACTTCGGTGGTTCTCAAAGCGTGATCTACAGACCAGCAGCAGCAAGCTAACCTGGGAACTTGTTAGACATGTAAATGCTCTGGCCCCACCCACACTTACTGGCTCCGTCTCTGGGTTTGGGATCCAACAATCTCTGTTAACAGCCTCTCCAAAGGATTCTGATGTTTGAGAGCCACTGATCAGCACATTGATTCTCAAACTGGCTTTACATAAGAATCACCTGGGAAGCTATTAAACATACCAAGGCCTGGGTTCCACCCAAAAACACTTAAATGAGACTCTTTTGGGGGTTAGACCCAGGCATTGGTATTTTTATAAGCTCCTCAGATGACCCTAACGAGCAGCCAGGCCAGGGTACAGGAGAGTATTTCTCAAACCTGGCTGCACTTTACAATCACCTGGGGAAACCACAAAACATACTGATAACAGGGGCCCCACTATATACCGCTAAATCAGATACAAACTTACAGTTATAAAATAAATAAGTCCTGGGGAGTTAATGTACAGCATGGTGACTAAAGTTAATAATACTGTATTGTATATTTGAAAATTTCTAAGATAGTAGATCTTAAAAGTTCTCATCATAAGGAAAAACATTTTGGAAAAGAAAAAAAGAATCTCTGGGGATGGGATCTGGGAATTAATACCTTTTAGAAGCTCACAATTATAACTCTCATATGCAGTCAGGATTGAGAACCGCTGCTCCAGCTGAAGCCTTTGAACAGGTTAAATGATCTCTCTAGGTCTGTTCTCTTGATGCAGTTTATTTTTTAAAGGTTGTGCTAAAAGATATAATTTTATGTGCACACTTTTCCACTTACCACATCTTTAATTTAGTTCAATTTTTTTGACCTTGTGGCATTTTTACAGTTCCCCATTGGGGTGGATCACCTGATGTGAGTCTGTTGTTAATGAATGAGAACCTGATGCATTAACCACCATTGAAGAAAGGGAAAGAGTAGGGTCAGAAACACACAAGGGGGGAAAGCCAGCCACAGGAGGAACTCTCAGGTCACATGACAATTGAGACGCTGGAGCAAGCTCTTTCTTGCTGCAAAAGCCATGTCCACATTTAGAGAACAGGAACTCATCTAGCATCTCTTCAGAGTCTGACTCCACAATGCACAAGTGGATAAGATGCAAATAAAATACAAGGTGTCCATGTCTTTCCATTCTGAGTCTGCAGGTCTGTTGGGTGCCAGGCAAAGCAGACTGGCCTTGATATTTACTTTGTCTCTCCCAATAAACCAGTCAACACATAAGCCACTTTAAAAATAACATAGACTTTTGTTCTGTCTCATTTGTCATTCAGATTTCAATGAATGCTTTCACAAAGGAAATTTTCAAAGATTTCTTTGGTGAATGGGATGAACCTTCCGAGTTTGATGCACAAATGCGCATCTAGGTCATCCTTGATGGTTACCTCTTGTTAATTTCCTATTTGGAATCTACCACCAAACCCTATATGCAATTGCTTTCTTGAGAATGGCTCCAGGGATCACCATTTCTTCACTATTCACATTGCCACTACTCCAAGTCGCCATTCCTCACTCCAATATTAGTCCCATCATCTCCTGACAAGCTTCCTTGCCCACTGTTCCCTACATCTGACACCATCCTGCATTCACAACAGCCAGAGATAATCATACTAAAGCACTGTCCCATCATGTCACTACCCTGCAAGGTCTCCAAATTTCCTTCAGGGTAAAATGAAAGTAACTTTGCATATTTCAAATCTTCTCTAAATGGACGCAACCCCTCTCTCCAATTTCTTTTATGTTGGTCCCCAAGGCAAACTCTCAGCTCCAGTCAGCTGATCATCTCATTCTTTTCCATATATGAAAAAAATTATTTCTATTGCTATAACATAGCAGCTCATGCTGTCCCTTCTGCCATCCACGTAACATGGCTATCTATCCAAGTTGTGTCCATACTTCGGAGTTCAGATGAAATCTCAAATCCCTCACTGCAGTGTTAGTTACTCTTGAAGGTTCTCTGAGTACTAAAGTTCTCTACTCCTGCACTGACTGGGCTTTTCCTCCTCTGCCCTCCTGGTACAAGTAAAGTTCTTATCACAAAGGTCAATCATTAATTGTCCTTTCTGTGAATAAAGGTATTCATTCAGTGCTACACAGCTCTTTCTTCAATTTCAAATTTGTCCATTCATCTCTTAAGAAAGTTGTAACTTCTGTGATGGCAGGGACCCAGATTTTCATCCAGCTCTAACTTTATGGTAGGCACTTTGCTATGTGTTTTACGTGGATTATCTAGATTATTTCATTTAATCTTACAATTCTAGGATGTAAACTAACAGATAAGGAAAGTGAGACAGAGAGGTTTAAAAAAAACAGACTTATTCAAAGTAAACAGCCGTCAAGTGGGGAAGCTGGAATTCAGACCCACCTCTCATTCCAAAGCATTTTTCCTGAGATCATCAAAAGTCTTCCAAACCACTCTTCAAATCTTTATGACTGAGTTGAAATGATTTAGACTTTTAAAACAAAATGCCATTTTTTTAAGGAGGGTGTTTTTATCTTGAATCTTTCTTAGGCAAACAGAGCAACAGAAGTCAAAAAAAAAAAAAAAAAAAAACCATGAATTTTCTTAAGCAGAATAATTAATTTTCTAGTCACTAGAAATGGTTAATGTTGATGATCATGGCATATCGCCAGTGTGTAATGAGTCTGAGAAATCAAAACCTTAAACATTGAATCAAGCCAAGACCCTGAACTGGCTAAATGATATATTAGGAAGGGTACAGAGGAGTAAAGATGAAGGGTGGGAGTTTTCCAAGGTTAATTACAGAACAAACATCTAGGAACAAGGAAGTGAGAACAAGGAAGTTTGGTATGTGACATATGTTGGAGGGTTGGGACGAACATATTGGAGATATTGCGCCAGTACAGTTCATTATTTAAGAACACATTACCCTCTGAATTCCCTAGAAGTCAGGGTCAACTTTATACTCAGACTTAATTTTCATTCTTTGTTGGTTTAGAAATGGTCTCTTGATTACCTCTCTAAGCCTCTCATTGTATAGTCTATAGGTACTCTGTTGAAAATATTTAGATTAATCATCTGCTTTATTCAGGCTTTAGTATTTTCTTGGCATTGTGCTAAGTGATACAGAAAGTGCATATATATATATATATATATATATATATATATATATATATATATATCTTGATCTCAAAAAGATCACAAGCTCTTTAGGAATGAGAGATAACATTTATTGAGCGTCTATTAAATAATAAATACGTGTGTATTTTCTGTAACCTTATAGTACCTCTGCAAGGTAGGCAGTAGTAGCTTCCATTTTACAGATAAGAAAACTGAGGTGTAAGATGTTTCTTATCTTCTCAAAAGTCACATTGTTATCAAGTGGCAAATCCAGGATTTGAATTCAGGTATCTCTTTTTTTGTGCTATGGATTCTCTTTCAGTTATACTACTATATACCTCAGACAAGTTAGGCTACGCTACGGTAACAGACAACCCCAAAATCTCAGTAGCCTGGTCCATCATAAGTTAATTTCTTGTTCACACCTGTGCTCTCTGGATTTGGGCGACTCCCCAGGGCAACCGTCCTCAGTGTGAAAGCTGAGCATCGCAGGCTGCTTTGCTCTGGGAGTATTTCCATATCTACGTGGGCCTCCACAGCAAGCAAACAGGGAGCACGGAGAAATGCACATCAATTCTTAAATGCTTCAGCTCAGAAGTGACACACTTCATTTCTGCTCACATTTTGTTGGACAAAGAAAGTCACATGGCCACACCTAACTCCTGAAAAGGGAGGAGAACCACAAATCTTGGTAAGAATTAGTATTTTCTACCACAACAATAAATGCTATACTTCAATTCTGCAAATAGCTACTAATTCTTTACTTAGAACAAAATATTTTGCAGAGAAAAAGATGATGGAATTTGCTTCCTGATATGAAGTAATTGACAGTTTGATAAGGAAAGTAAATCCTATAAAAAGGAACTAGTATATTAACACAGAGGGACAAAGAATATTTGAACTCGGAGGAGAAAAAGGCAACTGGGATTTGGAAGATTATGGAAGGCTTAAGGCGTTTATATTGGTCTTTGGAGGATCAGTAGAATTTAATTTGGAAATATAAGGAAGAAAGTTCTAGTTGAAGAGGGAAAAGATGTGAAGGTATAATAGGACATTTTGTCCACGGCACAGCTGCTATCGGCAGGTGACTTAAGACATCCCGCCCCTACAGAGGCAAAGCAAGCTCTCCAGCAGCAATGGGGGGAGACAGCCATTCCGGGGGCGAAGGCAGCAGGCCTGTGAGTCCCTGCCCTTTGACTATCCGCTCTGCGTGGTTCTTGCTTTCACACTACTTCGATTAACATATTTTTTATCACGGTCACCACTAAGTGCATTTTAATTTTTTTATTATTATTTAAAAAGTGCCACTTTTGGAAAATGTTCACGGAGAGTGAGAGGACTCTCCAGGCTCCACAACCAGATACACGCCTGACCCTGCTCCAACATACTCATTTGCTTTTGGGCTTGAATGCAGCTGAGAGGTGGAGTTAAACTGACTCCTCATTAACTAACCCAGGAAGCTAAGGAGTCACATGTGGCTGAAGGGATGGGGCGGCCAACAAACATTGAGTCTCAGGGTCACAAACCATGCCAGTGGGATAGAATAGCTTTTGCCCCAAAGTCAGAAAGAGCAATGAAGACTCTAGTAGAGAATTTACTATAAGGGAATAGAGATTTTGGACCAAAAGGCTGGTGATGCGCTCTCCAGGTACATGCTCAACTGCCACGGAATTTTTCCCAACCGCCTAGAGACGTGGTTATAGGGCTGGGAGAAATGACCAGTTGTGTGCTTTGAAAGTGCAGAGGCCAAGACTCACTCAGCAACGCTGAAAAGTGTCCCAGGAAATTTGTGAAATCATTTGAAGGAGGAGACTTTCAAGAAAAGACCTGTGAGTCAGCCACCACCCCCATCCATCCAGCTCAAGTGGTCAGTCATTCTTCCATCACAGGCTTGCATAACCTTGGAAGCAGAGATCTCTCCTATCCATCAGCCCCCAGGTCTCCTTCCCTCCTGGGCATGTTCAGTGGAGATTGCACAGGCCCTCATTCAGTCACCCTCTCACAAACGCCTTCTGAGTAAACTGAAGCCCTGTATACTTGCCCAGAAGCTCAAATCCCTCTCTCCCTCACTGTAGGTGACAATGAGCTTACCATTACCTTGCATGTTTTTATACTATTACTACTTATGTGTGCATATCTAAACAATAGATGGCATCATTCTTCATGTTCTAAAACTTTATCAAATGATATAATACACTATGTACCATTAGGAATTTTGCTTTTTTCCCTCAACAGTGTTATTGAGGCTTATCCATGTTGATTTGGCTGTCTTAACAGAAAAAATTTGTTCAAATGCATCAAAATTTTGGTTCACAGGCTCATTTTCAGTGGGTGGGATTTATTTTATGTAGGATTTTTGTTTTGTTTTCCTTTTCTCTCTCCATTTACCCTTGCCTTATTCATTCACTCAACGCATATTTATTGAGAACTTATTATTGGCAGAGTCCTAGACTCTGGGAATATTGCAGTGATTGCGACAGATAAAAAAAACAGCCAACCCAACAAAAATCCTCTGTCTCATGGAGTCCATTTTCTGGTGATGGAGAGACAGATCATATATAAATACACGTGTATAATAGTTAATACGTTAAATGATAGAAAGTGCTATGCAGAAAAATAAGGCAAGAAAGGGAGGCAGGGCATGTCTATGACAGGGTTTACAGTTTCTAATAGAATGATCAGAAAAGGGCTCATTGAAAGGTAACATTTGAAAAAAAGGCTAAAGGGAATGAGAAGGCAAGACCTGTGGTTCTTTAGGAGAACCTTCCAGTCAGAGGGAAAAGCAAATGCAACTCCTGAGACAGTAGCATGCATGTTTGTGTTCAAGGAACTTCAAAGAGACCATAGAGGCTGGAGTGGAGTGAGCGGGGGGGGGGGGGGGGGGGGGGTTGGCCAAAAGAGGTCAGAGAGACAGCAGATTGTCTGGGCATTATAAAGAGTACGGATTCCACTCTGGAGAGGCAGAAAACTTTTCAAACATTTTGAGCCAAGGTGTGATATGAAATGACTGATGTATTTCAAGGGCTCCCTCAGGCTGCCATATTGAGATCAGACAGCAGGAAGGCAGCCATACAACCAGGAGGACCACTAAGGAATGTTAATAATCCAGGCGAGAGCTGGTGGCAGCTTGAGCCAGGGTAGTAATTGCAGAGATAATGAGAGGTGGTTATATTTTGGATATGTTTTGAAAGTGGAGCTATCAGGGTCTGCTGAGATTGGATATGGGATAATAAAAAGAGAAAAAGCCAAGGATTACACCAAAGTTTTCAGTCTCAGCAATGGAAAGTATAGAGTTGCCGTTAATTGAGATGGGGAAGACTAAGAGGAGCAAGGTTTAGGGGTGAAATTAGGAGTTCTGATTTGAAATATCCAAGGGGAGATATCAAATAGGCCACTAGATGTGTGACTCTGAAGTTCAGGGAAGAGGCCCAAGCTGGAAATGTAAATTTAGGAGTCATCAGGATTTGGATGGTATTTTAAAACACGAGGATAGACTGTGCTACCAAAGAGCGAATGTAGTTGGAGAAGAGGTTGGAAGGCTGGGTCCCGGGGTACTCCAATATTTGGGAGTTTACCAGCTTCTGAAAGTCAGTCCAGAACCAGGTTTTACAGTGGTAGGCAGGGTTTTCTGCTCCATAGTAAGACGTTGGTTTAATCTTAGTCACAAGATTGTGTTTTGTCCTTACATAACCCTAGATTAAATGCTTGATATAAGTCATAGTCCCAGACAATGAGAGTGAGTAATATTTTCAACTGCACCCCTGCTCCTGACTTAAGTGAACCTGACCAGTCTTCCAAAACCTCAGACCATTCCGTATAAGCACTCGAACTTCCAGCCCACTTGCTTACTCATAGCTTTAGCCCCATTAGTCACTTTGCATTGCCTTCTGTTTATATCTCGGAAACGTTTATGTTGTTTGAGAGCCTGGCTGTGCAATTATTTTTGTATTTTATCTATGTATGTGCTTGAATCAGAGGAGCTATGTCAGAGAGTCAGCGTACTCTCTACCTTGACCTCTTGGCTTCTCCTGCATTCTTTTGTGAGCATTCAGTACAATTGGCTTCTCTTTTCTTGGTTACTTCTCTGACATTGGCTTCTATTATACTCACTATCCTGATTTTCTCCTGCCTCTCTGGCTATATCTCTAGTCCTTTGCAAGTTCATTTTCCTCTCTTAGAACTCTAAATGTGGGAATTTCTTGAGGTTTTGTCCCAAGCCCTCATTTTTACAATCTATACTCTCTCCCTAGTCAATCTCATCAGTATTTCCAGTTTAAAATACCATTTATATACTGATGACTTCCATATTTACATCTCCTTGCCTGACCTCTCTTCTAAACCCTAGACTTATATATTTAACTGCATGTACACTTGGTTCTTAGAAGCATCCCAAACTTAAATTGTCCAAAATTAAATTTTTAATCCTTCCTTCCAATATGGATCTCCTCCAGTGTTTTTGATTTCAGCATCCACCCCATGGTGTACACCAGGAACAAGAATTGCATTTTTGATACTTCCTTCTCCTTCATTCCCACAGTCAGGCCCCCGTAAAATCTTGGCATTCAGTCTCCAAAGTGTACGTCAAACCCATCCTGTTGCAAAATAACTAGATAAGGCAAAGCTTGAAGTGCTATGAAACAACATGAAGCCAATGGAACCCCTAGAAGTTGCATGGGAAGTGAGTGTCATCTGGTGTTGGATGGAGCAAAACAGAGATGTTATACCTAAATCTCTTCTTTTTGGATCAGAGTTATAAACATTTAAGGTTAGAATGGATCTTAGTGACATCTTGCCCTATTCACCGTCTTTGTAACAAAAAACTAAAGCCCAGAAGGTGAATATCTTATTCAAGTTCCTACAATTACTAGTGAAAGACTTAAGACTAGCACCTACATCTCCCAATTCAGTACAGTGCTCTCTCACAGAGCCATGTCGGCAGGAAGTCATGTCTGGGCTCTGATAAGTATGAGGCTGGTGCCATACAAATAATATTTTCTGATATCTATTTTCTAAAAAGTAAGACAGAACTGGTTCTGTAGAAATTTTCAGCTCCCCAGCAGTAGTGTGAATTTAACTTCTGTCTTAGCTTAAACATGGTTTTATTTATGAAACACTGACCTTAAAACAAACAAACAAATAACCTGGCTTAAATACAGCTCAGGCTGCAAATAATGCAATTACTGTGCAGTTAATGGTATTTGGATATTTGTGCAAGGTCTAAGATTTTGGAAGAAAACTTCTGGGAAAGTAATGGCTGTTTGCCATCTCCACCTCACCCGCCCCCCTGGGTTCCATTACTGCTTTCAGAACTATTCTGCTACAAACTTCAAAGACAAGATTATCATCTTTTGTTTGATAGGGAAGATAATCCCGTTGATGTTTCTGCAACCAACTTGTCTACAAACCTGATCCACTTAAAATAAAATATGATAACAAAATTGTGCTTTTCAGTCTCTAAAGAACCCAGTAATAGAATGAACAAAATGTAATTGAGGTAATCTGAGAAAAGATTAAGGAAGTTGATGACAAAATTATTTTCTTACAGAATAGAGTTGTATTTTTGAGAGAAAGCTCCAATTCTCCTCTCTTTACCTGAGATGAATCCTATTATTACTTTAGTTCAAGTGGATCCTTGCAATTAAACTGCCATTGATGGAAAACTACCTGTGTGAGATCTTTTATTATTTTTGAATGCTAAGCATGAAATTTTAGGCAAATAATACTTATCATAGAAATGGGACTAAAATCCTTTTGTAATGAAAACAGCAAAATCAAATCTATTTATTTCATCCAAGATGAAATTGTCTGAGAATATCTGATTAATTGGCATCTAACCTCTGTTCTTTGGCAAAAGAAGAATCTTTGAGACAAATGCTGTTTATATTGCCAAATATCTAATTTTGGCTGCATGTTTTTAAATCATATGGTATGTGTAGTCAGGGTTAAGGGCATAGACTCTAGGTTCAGGAAGATCTAGTTTAAATCCTATCTCAGTCATTTCTCTATGACATTGAACATATTACTTAAAATATAGATGCAAATGCCCAATATCTCCACTAAACGACTTAGCATTACTGAGGTCATCATGCTCCCTCAGATTTCCACATCATTGTACCCGAGGCCTCCTTTTTCACTCTTCTGAACACATCTCTACCCCTTCACTGTCTAGCTAACTGCTCATCTGTTTAGATTCAGTTCATGTGTTACCTATATCAGGAATTCTCTCTGACCCACTAAAATTTAGGTTTGGACCCAGTATATCTCAGTCTTAAGCCTTATTAAACTCTCTTTCAATTCTGTTTTCTTGTTTTGTCTGTGAGCTCCTTCAAAGCAAGAATCTTGACATTTATTTTTGCATTTCCAGCACCTAGCATGAGGCTTGGCCCACGGTAGGTGTGCAATGTATTTCGGTAAATTGGATAAAAAGAAAGTTGGAAGTGGAGTGGAGCCATAGAAGTTAACAAAACTAACTAATGTTAGAAAACTCTTGACCTCATTTATCGGGTGCTGATAAATGCCTATGGATCCACAGTCACCTGCACTCAGCAAGTGTCAGAAAATAAGGCAAAGACTTAATGACAGAAGTTGCAGGTTACTCCCTGCTGTTCAGAATCTGGTCTCTTGTCTGGCAGATCCTACAGTATCTATCCCTCCTTTGGGATCAACTCCCAGGCCTATCTTCTGATGAGCTTCTTTTCTTTTCCAGCCATGTCTTGACGTGGCCAAAAAAGAGCAACAGGCTGAAAAAAATCAGACACCTCAAGGCTTCCTTTTTCTTTCCTCTTTTTTTATCATTTGCCACTGGAAAACATTTCCTTTCCATGGGGAATAGAAATGAACAACCAAATACCTGACTCCAACATCAGATTTAACCCTAGAGCCTAATTATTATATAACCAAGCAAAGAGGTGATGAGACAAGTTTAATTGGGCAAATAAAGAGTCTGTGAAGAGAAAAAAATTATTAGCCATCAACCATTCTGTCTTAGACAACAAAAAATGTTTATAGCTACTCCTCAGCTGTGGAACCCATCACAGCCGTAAGAAACGTTACATGCTCATCAGGAGACACTTTCGTGGAACTGCTCTCTCTATATGATTAAAAAAATGCCTGAGGTAAAGTTACTTACCAAGGTTTTCCTACAATTTAGCCCTTCGGAAATCATTTTTTAGAAGTTAAATAAGACAAAGCATATTGAAGGAAATCACCGTTTCAAAAAGTAAATGCGTGACATTTAGCATCTACATTTTTTTAATCAGTGAGAAGTATGTTTCACACTGTTCTTTTAATGCTGTTATGCAGATTAGTACAGACCTGGGCACCAAAAGAAACAAGGTGTAGCCTAAAGAATGCCTTGGAAACCAATTAAAACACATTGTGAGGTTGAAGCTATGAAGCCCACTGCTTCCAGACACGTCCTTATTAGAAATGAAGAGGCACAGGTGAACATGTTTTGCAAGACAATGTATTTTTTAAACTTGACTATGAGACATTTAATAAGATTAATCCTGATTTTAGAATAAAATCAAAGTGCTCAAATCTCAATATTAGGATAAACTAAAGTCAAGCAACAAACGATGTCAGGACCATAATGTACCCCTGGTCTTCAGATTTGTTAACTGACTTTTAGAGGCCTGAAATTTCATGTCAAATTTTATTCTTAAAATTAGGATTTTATTCCTATCAATTAGGAAATGGAACCATAGACTTCAATAGAATTAAACTTTCCTCCCTCTCCTCTAATTCTCATTTTCCAATTAATGAAGCCATTATCTACTTGTCCTGTGGCTCCATTTGAAAGCTTGGTCACGAGTGATGTTTTCTGGACACACAGCTAGGAAAAGGCTCTTTTCACATAGTGCTAGGAGATTCCGAAAGCAGCTAACTCCACAGACCATTTGCAACAGCTGAGTGATCCTTCCAGCAAATTAGTCATATCTGATTCAAGCTAAGAATGCAGGAGGGCTTCAAAGGGAATTTTCTCCTGAGATTTCAGAAGTTTTGGGGCATATGCTTAGAGCAGGAAAGAGAATAAGGCTGTTGTCTTTCTACCTTACTTGCTCAATCTTGTGGAGCAAGTAGAAGAAACTGGGCATGCTTAGTCTGCAGAAGAGCTGGCTCTGTCGGAACATGATGCTGCTGTCAACTATTTGCAGGATTGTTTAGCAGAAGAGAGAGTAGATCCTTCATGGGTGGACTTGAGAGATAAAACAAAGATGATGCAGAAGTTATAGGAAGATAGAGTTCTGCTCATGATAAGGAAGACTTTCCTACCAGCCTGAGATGTAAGCCTACCTTGGAAATAGTGGCCTCATCGTCACTGGAGGTAATTAAGTATAGTCTGAACAGCCACTTATTGGATATTTAGAAAAGGAAATTCAAGTCCTATGGCAGTGAAATGGGTTAATCTATTGATGATCCTTGACATTTTTTTGTTAAAGAGCAAAATACTATGCAGAGAACTCCTTCTGGCCATGACAGAGTAACTAGTACTGAACTAGCCCTTCTGATGTAAACAATTAAGAGTGGACAAAATACATGAAACCATTATTTTTAGACTTTGGGAAAAAAATTACAAGACTGTGATCTCTGAAAGAAGGAAAACAAATGAGGCGAGTCCTATGATTTTCCCAGGTTTCTTCTTGAAGGCACTTTCCAGGCTGTGGTGCATGGAAGGGGAACCCATCGCAGATCACAGTAGTCTTCTTGAACTGAAGAAATATAGATCAGAACTTGGGGAGGATTAGGCAACTGGAATTTGTGGTATTGAGTGAAAAGAAAGGAACTACTCAAAGAAAGATTCCCCCAAAATCTGCATAGGGGCTCCCTTGAGTCTTTGGTTAATGTTAAGGTGCATGTGTGTAGGGTGAGACACCACAAGGCAGAACAAAGAACTCCTGGAGGAAGAAAAAGTATTAGGTAATGATAAACTGACTGTCTTAGTCCATTCAGGCTGCTACAACAAAATATCAGAAACTAGGTGGTTTATAAACAATAGAAATTTATTTCTTACAGTTTTGGAGGCTAGAAGTCCCAGATCAGGGTGCCAGCATGGTTGAGTGAGGGCCCTCTTCCAGGCTGCATACTTCTCTGTTGTAGCCTCAATTGGCAGAAGGGGCTAAGGAGATTTCTTGGGCCTCTTTTATAAAGGCATAAATTTTATTCATGAGGGATCCTCCCTCATGACCTAATCACCTCCCACAGGCTCCATCTCTTATTATCATCACACTGGGCATTAGGATTTCGCCATATGAATTTGGGGGTGGGATGAAGGATGGAACACAAATATTTAGATCATAACATTACTCTTGGCTTCCAAAATTCATGTCCTTCTTGTATGCGAAATACATTCATTCCATCCCAATAGTCTTAAAAGTCTTAACTCATTCCAAGATCAACTCCAAAGTCTAAGCCAAAGTCTCATCTAAATATCATATAAATTAGATATGGGTTAAGAGGATTTATCCTGAAGCAAACTGCTTTCCAGCTGTGAACGTGTGAAATCAAACAAATTATGTGCTTCCAAAATACAACGGTAGGACAGGCATAGGATAAACACTCCTATTCCAAAAGGAAAAAATAGGAAAGAAGAAAGGGGTAACAGGTCCCAACCAAGGCCAAAACCTTAAGGCCCACTGGGGCAGAGGTCCTGACTTTCAGACCCACTGGTGCAGAAGTCCTGCACCCATGGCTTTGCTGGGCCCAGCCCACTCTGCAGCTCTCATGAGTTGGAGTGTGTGCCTGTGCCTCTCCCAGGCTGGAAGTGAATGACTGTGGCTCTATAAGTCTGGAGTTTCAAGGGCAGCCCAGCCCCTAACTCTACACTGGGCATTGCCTGTGAAAATTAATAAACAGAAATCTCATTTAAAATGGAGTTGGGAGGCCAGAAGGAGCAGCTCTCACACTCTAGACAATGGCAGAATCCAATGGGAAGAAGACTTCTTCTTGCCTGGCAACAGCTCAGCCAATGATAGACTGTCACAACCCAACCAATGAAAAGCCACTATACTTTGAACTCTCAATTCCTCCAGTGGACTCTTTGTTTACAATAGTCCTCCCAACTTCCCTTCCTCTCTGTAAAAGAGTTTCTCCTCCTCTTGTTGCTTGGAATGTGCACATGGCTCACCAAGGTCACAGATCTAGAATTGCAATTCTTTGTTGAACCCTAATAAACTCATTTTTTTGCTGGAGAAGTAACTGGCTGTCTACTTTAAGGTCAGCATGCCCTAGCATGGCCTCTCTACAGTGGCTTTGCCTTTGCTGAGGCCCTCTGCTTGGGTCATGTGCTCACAGCTTCAGGTAGCTACATCTTTCAAAATCTAGGTGGAGGAAGCCACGCCCCTATGGCTCTGCTGGGCAGGGGTCTATTCCCACCCCCAGGGCTTTGGTGGGGGTTTTCTGGCCTGTTGAAACCCAGGCAATAGGCCCCCCTTTTGAAACCAAGAAGGCAAATCTTTTCTTTTTTTTAACATCTATTGCCAATCCTCCTCCTTTTTTTTTTTTCCCCTTTTTCTCCCTAAAGCTCCAGTAGTTGTATGTCATAGTTGCACATCCTTCTGGTTGCTGTATGTGGGACGCGGCCTCAGCATGGCCAGACAAGCGGTGCATCGGTGCTCGCCGGCATCCAAACCCCGGGCCACCGGTAGTGGAGCGCACGCACTTAACCTCGAAGCCACAGGGCCGGCCCCCAAGAAGGCAAATCTTGAAGAATTTCACACATTTGTAGCTGAATAGCTTTATGGTTTGGTCCTGTAAAATATAAGATATCTGACAACTTTCCTTCATTCCTTCCTGTCTCCTTCCCCTTCAGTTTAAATTGGCTGTTTTCCTGCTGGAGTGGCTGATTAAGTCTGTGGTTCACACCCACACTAATCTCTTTATCAAAGGGTCCCTTGCTCACACCCTTAGTGTTCTCTTCCAAACATACTTTCTCATTTTTTGCCATATGGCTAGGCTTAGGCTGAGAATTTTCCAAATATTTAAGTTCAGCTTCCCTTTTGATTCACAATTCCATTTTTAAGTTATTTCTCTCTTCTCATATTTTACTATAAGCATGCAACAGAAGCCAATCTGCACCTTCAACACTTTGCTTAGAAATATCTTCAGCCAAATATCCAATTTCATTGCTCACAAATTCTACCTTCCACAAAACACTAGGACACAAAAAACAATTCAGCCAAGTTCTTTGCAACTTTATAACAAGGATGGCCTTTTCTGCACTGCCCAATAACATGTTCCTCATTTCCGTCTGAGACCTGATTAGAACGGCTTTTACCATCCATATTTCTACCAACATTCTGTTCACGATCACTTAGGTACTCTCTAGGAAGATCAAGGCTCTCTCCAGCTTTCCTCTTTTCCTTCTGAGTTCTCATCAGAATTGCCTTTAAAAGCTCGTTCACAGCAATACAGGTTTTTTCTAGCCATTCACCTCCAAACTCTTCCAGGCTCTACCCATTACCCCGTTTCAAAGCCACTTCCACATTTTTAGGTATTTGTTATAGCAGCAGCCCTACTTCTTGATACCAAGTTACTGTCTTAGTCCATTTGAGCTGCTATAACAAAATACCACAGACTGAGTAGCTTATAAACAACAGAAATTTATTTCTTGTAGTGTCGGAGGCCAAGAAGTCCAAGATCAAAGTGCCAGCAGGGTCACATTCTAGAGAAGGCTGTCTTCCTGGTTCATAGCCAGTGACTTCTCAATATGTTCTCACATGGTGTAAGTGAAAGTGAACATAAGTGAGGCCATCTTGTAAGTGAACATAGTGAGGCCATCTTGTTACACTAAATAACCCTTTCTTAGTTGAAACCTTTCTAGCATGTGATCATTATAAATTATTGCAAGCTCTCGCGATTTTCTGGCCCTGATCCTGTGCACCTACCCCTGCTGAGGTACTCTGATAGCCTTGTTCTTAACAATTTTAATGAATTTTCCCAGGGAATAAGAAGGCCTCCAGGAAGAAAGAGCACCTGTAGAATATTCATCATCATCAACAGAAGAAAAGAACAATGAGATCCTGGAGTCTGTCATGTACATTTCTGAACCCCCTCCTTACTGCCCAGTTTTCCTATATAACTGCCCCAAAATTCTGTAATCCTTGAAGACAGGTCTTTAAGACATTAGTCACCTGTCTTCCGATTTGCCAGCTAATCTAATTAGACTTCGTTTTTCAATCTCTAACTCATTGTGATTAATTGGTTCAGATTTCGGTGAGCAGAGGGAGTCCATTGCTTGGTATCAGAAGGGGTAGGGATCTCTCTGGAGCCTCTTTTATAAGTCTCATTACCTAAGAACCCCTCAAATGACCTACCTCCTAATACCATCCTATTGGGCATTAGGATTTCAACATATGAATTTTGAGGGGATATAAACATTCAGAACATACTACTGAAGTTCATGAACTGGAGGACTTGGAGACATTCAAGATCCAACCAGCCAGAGCAAAGTGAGCTAGCTGAATATGCTGGGCATCCAATAGAGATCTCAGAAGGCTTATGTATTGGGTATAGAACTAAAGCAGCCCTTTAGTAAAAACTGCTCTAGATCCACCAACACAAAGCATTTTTTAAAAGCTTGAAAAGATTAAGATGCCCTGCGGGTAAGTTAATTGCCTGCTGAGATTGAAATAGGTTTTATAAATATAACCAAGATTTAAAGGAAATGAAGACAGAAATGGAAAAGATGCATTAAAAAAATAGAACATATAGAGCTGAAAAATACAATATCTGAAATGAAAATGACTCTAAATAGGCTTAAAAACAAATTATACTCTGCAAGAGAAAATATCAGGGAACTTGATGATATGGCAATAGAAACTAATCCGAGAAAATAGAAAAAAAGGCTGAAACAAACAAAATAGGGCTTCACTTCCCTGTAGGGTAATATAAAGCAGTATAACAAACATGTAATTGGATCCCATGAAGGATTCAGGGGTCAGAAAGTATGTTTGAAGGAATACTGAGCAAACATTTTCTATATTTAATGAAAAATATCAACATACAGATCCAAAGAACTCATTGACCCACAAGAAAATAAACAGAAGAAAAACTATAAGGCATAGCATAATAAAATTTATTAAAAACACTGATAAAGAGAAAATCTTAAAAGTAGCCAGAGGAAAAAGGACAGATTACAAACAGGGGAAAAAGGAAAAGAATCAATTTCTCATCAAAAACAATGCAAACTAGGAGATGATGGAATGATATTTTTAAAGTGCTGAAAGGAAAAAAAAATCATCACAAGTAAATATTATATTCAGCAAAAATACTCTTCAAAAATGAAAATATTTTAAGTTTTCAGAAAAAAATAGCCAAATGAATTTTAAATAACTCATGGGTCAAAGGAAAAATCATAAGAAAAATTATAAAATATTCTGAACTGAAAAATAATGAAAACACAAAACATAAACTTTGTGAAATGCAGCTAACACAGTACTTAGTGGTAAATTTATGGCTTTAATGCCAATAACAGTAAAGAAGAAAATGCTAACTGATCTGTTTCCACTTTAAGCTAGAAAAAGAAAAGCAAAAGAAACACAAGGTAAGTAAAATAAAGGAAATAATAAAGATAACAGCAAAGTGAAAGAAACAGAAAAGAGAATATAATAAAGTCATCAAAAGCAAAAATTGATTCTTTGCAAAGATCTATTAACAAACCCCTAGGTAAGACTGATCAAGAAAATATGAGAAAACACAAACTACCAATACTAGTAGTGAAAGAAAGAGAATCACTGAAAATCTTATACACATGGAAAGTCTAATAAGAAGATATTATGAACAACTTTGTACATTGCCAGCAGACCACCATTATAAGAAATGTTAAAAAAAAAATTCTTCAGACTGAAGGAAAATGATAACAGATGGAAAACCAAATCTACTTAAAGAGGAGAAGAACACCAGAAATGTTAAATATACTTGTACATGTAAAATAGAAGTTTTCTTGATTTTTAAACTTCTTTAAAAGGTAAATTGACTACTCATATCAAAATAAGAACAAATAGCACAACTAAGAACAAATCATAGGGCCTATGGGAAAATAGCATCAAAGACAACCTAAATAAATGGAGGGATGGGCCATATTCATGTATAGGATTACCTAACATTGTAAAGATGTTAATTTTGCACAAATTAATGCATAAATACAAAGCATTTCAAATACAAATCCCGACAAGTGTTTTCATAAGTTTTGACAAGCTTAAAATTTACACGAAAGGCAAAGAATAGCCAATAGCCAAGAAAACGGAAATAAATTTCTCACCAGTTATCAAAATTTATTACAAAGCAATAAAATATAACGCTATACAATTTAAGACACAGAGGCCAATAGAATAGAATAGAAAATCCATAAATAGACCCTTAAATAAAGAAAATTTGGTATAAAATAGAAGTCTCATTTTGGAACAGTAGGGAAAGCATGGACTATTAAATATAGAGTGCTGGGAAAATTGGTTATTGTTATCAAAAAACATTAAATTTTATGTCTACCCCATGCCATGCAAAAAAGCCAATTCCAGGTGTATCGAAAACTTAAAAGCAAAAAGAAATACTGTAAAATCTCAGAAGAAAATATTGAAGATTATCTTTAAGAACCTCAGGGAAGGATTTTTAAGCAAGATACAAAGAAGCACAAGCCATGAAACAATAGACAATATATTTACATTAAAGTATACTTTTGTCCATTATACGTATTATTTAAAAATTAAAATGGAAACCAAAAAGTGGTATAAAATATTCCCAATGAATATAATCAACAAAGGATTAGCATTCAGAATATTTAAAGAACACTTAAATATCAATAAGGCAAATATAAGCAAGCATTTAAACAAGCAGTTTGCAGAAGTGGAAGATATAATTCCCAAGAAAATACAAAAAATGATGTTCAAAAAAAAGAAAACCTTTGCAAGAGAATCCATTTTACAGCCATCAGTTGGGCAAAAATTACAGACTTTCATAAAAATATGATGCACTTGGAACTCTCATTGGCTGCTGGTAGGAGTATAATTCACAATATCCACTTTGGGGGAAAGATTTAGTGATAGCTATTAAATTTGAAAACATTTAGTAAAATTATACAATCGCCAGAAAAATAACAGTTTCCTTAGAAGAGATATACTTAAAAAGTAAAAGGCGAACTTAAACTAAAAAGAGGAAATATTTGTTGAAACAGAATAAAATAAAGCAATATTGTAATTTTAATTTGAGAAAAAATATGAATCTCATAATTACCTTGACAACAATTAGAGTGCACAATGAAGGTGCACTAGAGACAAAGTATTATTTGCCGAATAGCATAGATTCAAATTAGTAGAGCAAAATCTGCTAAAAAGCAAGGAGAAATTTAGAGAAATATAATTTTTTCAGTTGGGAAATGTTAAAAAATATTAATATTTTGTCAATTCAAATACACAGAAATTGACATGAATAATGTGACTAGTAGAATTATTAAATATCAGAGCATAGATACATTAAACTTTCTACTTTAAAAATTGAGCATACTTTCTTTTCCAACATCCGTGGGAATTTTATGAAATTTAATCATGTGTTATATCTCAAAGAAAGCATGAATTAAATTCAAAATATAAACAAGGAGGATCTAAAACAAAATTTAGGTATGGCCACAGGATATAAAATTTACATAAAAATCAATAACCTACATGTATACAGACAATAAACAATTGAAAGTTGCCGTGGAAAATTTCTTTGACAGTCTTCTTTTCTCTCCTAATATTTAGGAATAAACTTAACAAGAAATGGGCAAAACATATATGAAGAAAACTTCAAAGCGCTTCCAATAAAAAGAAAGACTTAAACTAATGGAAGGAGATACTTGTTCTTGGATAGGACGATTCAAACATCATGAAGATTTCAATTTAATATATAAATTTAGAGCAATCCCAATACAAATAAGTTTTTTTTTCCTGGATCTAGATAAGTTGTTTTTGAAGATCATATGAAAAAATAAACATGCAAGAATACCTTGTAAGTCTCTGGAAAAGAAGAGGAATAAAGGAGAAGTAGCCCTACCAGATATTAAAACATGCTATTAAGTGTCAATTTAAAAAATGTGGTACTGGCACGTAAATAGACACACCGAAGAAACACAGCAGAAAGCCTAGGAATAAGCCCACAGCATATGAAAATTTCGTATAAGCACTATCTAAAATCACTGGGGAAAACATGGTCATTTTATAAATTTGGAACAACTGGACAACCATTTGAAAAAAGATAAAATTGGGTTCATACCTCACACAATGCACCAGAAAAAATTCCAAATAAATCTGAAATGTAAGTGTAAATAATGAGACCATATGAGTATTAACAGAAAACATGGGTGAATTTTTCATAATCTTGGAGTGGAGAAAGCCTTTTAAACTAGATTCCAAATCTAGTTGCAATAAAAGAAAAGATTGGTAAATTTTACTAAATAGAAACAAATTGCATGACAAAGAGACCATGAGCAAAATCTAAAGGAAATGACACCAAAAGAACGTCTGAAAAGTTACAGATGTAAAGCTGATTTCCTTAATACATAAGGAATTTTTTACTATCAAAGGGGAAAAATGTCAAAACCTGATAGAAAAGTGGGCAAAACCATGAATATACAATTCCATAAAGATTTACCTCTGGTATTTAAACATGAACAAAGCACTCAACTTCACTCATAACAAGAAAAATGCTAATTAAATCTACTGTGTGATACAATTTCTTAACTATCAGACTGACAAAATTTAAAAAGCCTAACAACCCACTCTGTTGGTGAGACTGTGGAGAAATAGGCACTCACAAATTGCTGATGGGCGTGCAAAATGTTACAACCCCATTGGAAGGGAATTTGGCAATGTCTAACAAAACTTCACAGCCTTTGACGCAGCAATCCCACTTTTAGGAATTTGCCTAGGCAATTTTGTCATTGTGCGACATACCTAGTGTACTTACACAAACCTAGATGGTATAGCCTACTACACACTAGGCTATATGGTACTAATCACCATTGTATATGTGGTCTGTCGTTGACTGAAATGTCGTTATGTGGCGCATGATTGTAATGAAAATGGTGGGGACGTAGAGGCAGGGAGAAATCAGACATAGATAGAGCTATAGATAGAGCTAGAGACTGATATCTACCAAGGATCAAGCCAGCCCTTGTTGGTTGGTTGGTTGTTTTCTCATAATGCTTTTTGTTTAATTAGCTATTTATTTTCTGAATATGATTCTCAAATTGCTGCTTAACTAGGTTCCTGATTCCTGGCCTAACTGCCCACACAGCAAAAGATACATTTCTTTTTATTTGGACTTTAAAAACAAGGTTGTGACTTTTTAAAAATAAGGTTGTGATTTTTTTTTCCAAGGTGAATTACACTGTAAGATTACCAAAGCAATTTTCCCCTTTATTTTCAGCTCTTTTTCCTGCAGGTTTATATGTGTTGAGAAACACAGAGCCTTTCTCCTGTTGTGAAGGAAAGAGACCTAAAATAGATCTTATTGAAACTTCCTTAAGTTGGGGTGGAGGAGAGGTAGGGAGCATCTGTATTTTTTATTAGGTGGTGATAAGAAGCTAATACTGAATCTTTGAGCTGGGAGACAACACATCTAATTTCCTCTTTTCCTATGAATATTCCATATTTCCACACAGCAAAATGCATTTGAAAAATGATCAGCAAATTCAGATATTTATATGTAAGCTAAAAGAATTTTTTCTAAGTGTTTCAATTCTGCAGGCGTACTGACTATGGCAAATTGCTGGTGTGGTAGGAAGTGTTCTAAGGGAAAAGTAAAATTTTTATCAGGAACAGGGCCCGAACAGAGGATTCTTGACAAATTCTCCTCAGCCAGAAAAGGGTGACGAGCAGCTTACCTGGGGAGCACGTCCTTAGTGCAGTCATGTTTCTCTATCAAGGAACATCCTATGGTGGGAAAAATGATGGCTCTCAAGCCCTTTAATAAACCCAACCTTCTTGCTACAGCCCATGAAGCCCTGCATGACCTGCTCAGCTTACATCTCTGCCGCCACCTTGTACAGGCTTCCCCTGTGCTCTAGCATGACTTTTTTCTCAAACACATCACTCTAATCACTACCTGAGGCCTGTGCCATGGTTGACTCCTCTGCCTGAAATGTTCTCACATATCTTGGTATGACTGGCAGCTGCTTCGAATTTGAATCGCAGCTCAAAAGCCTTCGCCTCAGAAGCTAGCCCACCCCACCTCCAGGTATCACACTAGTCCATCTTATTTTTTCAGATTTTTTTATCACTACTTGAAAGTATCTTATTACGTACATTTATTTACTTACCTGTTTTGTGTCTAAGCTCTATAATCGTGAAAACCAGACCTGATTTGTTTCCTGTTGGCTGAAACGCCAACTTCTAGAACAATGCAAAGTTGACCCAGCTCATAGCACATGGTAGGCCCTCGGTAAATTCTTGCTGAATGGGTGACTGAATGCATCCCAAAATGCCAGTCTTTTTAAAAGGGCTGTGGTAGGCAGAATTATGACTCTCCTAAAATGTTCTTGTCTTAACCCCTGGGACCTGTGACTTTGTCATTTTACATGGAAAAAGGGACTTCACGGATGTGATTAAATTAAAAATTTTGAGGGAGATTATCCTGGATTATTCAGGCGGTCCCAAGGTGATCACAAGTGTCCTTATGAGAGAGAGGCAGGAGAGGCAGACTCAGAGAGAGATTGGAAGATGCCACACTGCAGGCTTTAAAGGTGGAGGAAGTGGCCACTAGCAGAGGAATTCAGGTCATTTCTAGAGCTGGAAAAGGCAAGGGGATGGATTCTTTCCTAGAGCCTCCAGAAGAAATGCAGCCCTACTGACACCTTAATTTTAGCCCAGTGAGACCTGTGTCAGACTTCTGATCCCCAAAATGACATGATAATAAATGTATGCTGTTTTAAGCCACTCAATTTATGGTAATTGGTCACAGCAGCGATAAGAAACTAACACAAGGACTAAGTCGGCTCTGCCCAGTGTGTTGACACCACATCTACATTAGAGTGTGTATTAGTCGGGGTTCTCCCGAGAAACAGAACTAACAGGATGTGTGTGTGTGTGTGTGTGTGTGTGTGTGTGTGTGTGTGTGTATGTGTAAATAGAGAGAGAAAGAGAGAGATTTATTTTAAGGAATTAGCTCATGTCATTGTGGAGGCTGACAAGTCCAAAATCTGCAGTGTAGACCAGCAACTTGGAGACCCAGGAAAGAGCTGATGCTGCAGCTTGAGTCCAAAGACAATCTGCAGGTAGAATTCCCTCTTCCTAGGGGAACTTTAGTCATTTTCTCTTAAGGCCTTCAACTGATTGGATGAGGCCCACCCACATTATGATAGTAATCTGCTTGACTCAAAGTCTATTGATTTAACTGTTAATTTCATCTAAATAAATACCTTCAAACAACATCCAGACCAGTGTTTGAACAAATAACTGGGTACTGTGGCCCAGCCAATTTGACACATCAAATTAACCATCACAGCACATCAGAGAGAGGTGCTATATAGCTACTGTCATCTCAGCCAGTGTGTTGTTGCTGCCCTGATGTAAGTGTTCATTCTTCAGGACTTTCAGGGACAAAAACGACTCAGAGGAACAAAGCCAAAAATACAGATTATTTAGACAATTCCTGCATTTCACCCTCTGCTGGGATGGTGAAATCTAGGTTAAACTACATGTTTTCTATGACTCAGTGCTCCATATGGGAATCCAGGCTTTCAGGTTTATTTCCAAATGGGGAATATGAGGAAACACCAGCAATGTCCACTTTTCCACCTACGTGTAAGCAGATTAGTCGGGTTTTTGGATGTGTGTGTTATTCAGAA
Organism: Diceros bicornis minor; assembly: GCF_020826845.1. NCBI lineage: Eukaryota > Metazoa > Chordata > Mammalia > Perissodactyla > Rhinocerotidae > Diceros > Diceros bicornis. Next base: position 17,710,026 of record NC_080766.1, read on the forward strand.
TCAGTACCCTTTTCTTTTATCGAAATTATCTTGATTTGCTTCAGAGGAACAAGACCTCCAAGGAATTATTCTGGTATGAGTTTGAAGCTACTGGCAGCCACCATGTGGAGTCTAGAATGGAACCAACCTGGAAGAAATAGAGCAATAGATGGAGACTGGTGCACATCTGAAAACAAGTCCTACCTGAAGCCAATGCTATCCCTGGAGTTCTCAGTTATTTACATCAATAAATTCCCCCTTTTGCTGAAGCCAGTTTGACTTGAGCTTTTTATCATTTTCAAGTGAAGGAGTACTGAATATATTAAAATTAATTCCCACAACGATCTTTTGCAAAAGCTAGAACCTAGAATGTGAACTTGGCTGAGGTGAGGAGATAGGTCAATAAAGGTTTCTGGTCACCACCTAAAAAAATCCCCAGGCCCCTGACATACACCAAAATGAAGTGGGCTCCAAAAGAGTGTGGCCCTTTGAAAGGTTATCCTCCCCAGTACCCGTCTTTTGAGCAGGACAATGCACAAGGGAGATCCTTCCACAGACTAGAATAGAACCAGGAGCTCTGAGAAAACAGTGATGATGGGCAATGATCTTAGAGAATAGAGTCAAAGTCAGCTAGACTGACTGACCAAAGGAGTTTTCCCTGCCAAGGCAGTGAGCCGTTGCTTTCCTTCCCGTTAGGATAGGATGCATACTATAAACTGGGAATCAGTGTGCATTGTTTTCTATCGCCCCTGCTTTCTAAATAAATGTTTTGGTTCTAGTTACTTTGTTCTTTTTCCACCACTGCTCATTGGGTATGTTGGGATGGTTAAACTTGCCAGTTAGTCATGGGACAATGGACCACAAGAACCAACATCTTAATCTGACTTGGGAGGATTATACATCACTCAGAGATTTTGTACTTGAAGATGGATACATTAACTAGATGAGGCCTTGAACTGTCTTCCTTTGAGGTTTCACATTTGGAACAAAACAAAGAGAATGTCCGGAGGTTTCCTCTGTTGTTCTTGCCGCTCATCATCTAGTCTCCCTTCCTGTGGCCACAGTGTCCTGACTTCCCCACACTCAGCTCCTGTGTTTGGCATGAAACTGACTCCACCTTGATTTTCAGGGGTGCATTGTGTGACCACAGTTGAGTCAATCTGCTCGTTCCACTTCCCTGGTCACGGTGTTTGGGCCACGGTCGGGGATATAAGCCATGTCTGTACAATCAGGATAATGAGACTCAGTGCTGGGACTACTGAAGGGGGAAGCAGCCTCTCTCTTTTACGCTGTTGTGGGCCTGAATCTTCTGGTACATAGTGTAGGCACAAAGGGAGAGAGAGAGAAATGAGAGAGGGAGAGAGAGCCAACTCCAAAGAAACAGAACCAAGAAATGAATCTGGTGACATCATTTTAACCAGAAATCAAGCTCTTCTCCAAATAACTCTCTCTCTCCAATATAAATATATTTCTAGATATATCGGTTATACATTATTTAAGTCCTTTTGGCTTAAGTTTTCAGTCACTTGTTCTGAGTAATACAACTCCCTTATCCTGTGGGATTGACTTTTGCTGGGACGACCAAGGAGATGAAGCATTGTTCAGCAAAAGACATTCTAACCTGGGGCTGGCACAGCGCCATAGTGGTTAAGTTCACGTGCTCCGCTTTGGTGGCCTGGGGTTCACAAGTTCGGATCCCGGGCACGGACACATGCACTGCTTATCAAGCCACGCTGTGGCAGCATCCCACATATAAAGTAGAGGAAGATGGGCACAGATGTTAGCCCAGGGCCAATCTTCCTTAGCAAAAAAAAAAGAGGAGGATTGGCAACAGATGGTAGCTCAGGGCTAATCTTCCTCAGCAAAGGAAAAAGAAGATATTCCAACCTGATATTCCAACTGCTGCTATTCTCTGTGGTCAGAAATCTTAGTGGCTGCTTCTGTCAACATCTTTCATTGGTGAAGGACTTACCTTTTCCAGCTCATGATGAGATCAATTCCCAGCGTCTCTTACCTTCTCCTCACCTTCCCTAGACAACAGTTCATGATGGGCCCTCTGGAAGTTGTTGCTACAATGCCACAAGGCTCTTTGCAGGAAATATTTTTTTCTTTTTTGCTTGTTTTTTAACCTGCAAGTTGTTTGTTAAGACACTAAGAAAGGAAGGTTTGATGATTCTTAGAATTTTACAGCTGGAAGGTAATTGTACATTTATTTAACAATCAAAATTCATGATTTACAGATAGGAAGTTCATTGAATAAGCCATAGAAGGAGTGTATCAATTAAGGTTATGTTCAGCTGTGAACAATAAAGGCCCCAAATGCAGTAGGTTAAACAACACAGAAGCATATTTTTCTATCATCTGGATAGAATAAGAAGATTGGCAGTTTTGGTCGAGACTGCTCTTTGCTTGGTAGTAAGCATTCTACCCTCTTCTATTATAATAAAGTTGTTGCTGGGCATAAGAGCTGATTGTCCAGGTGAATTACATTTCTTAGCTTCCCCAGAATTCAGGTATGGCCAAGAGGCCATGGTCTCACCCAAACAATGTAAGTAGAAGTGATAGGTGCCTTCCATCATTGGATGTGTGTTCCTTGTGCTCTCTTTTCTTCCCACTGGCTTGACATGATAAAGACTAAGACAATTTAAAAGCCAAGTGTTGAGGATGGCAGAGTGCCCCACCAGTCTGGGTCCCTGAGTGATTTTGAGCCACACAGCTTGCTTATCTAGCCTGTGAAAAGGAAATTAATTTCTAACTTGTTTGCCCTATCATACCGAGGAGCACTTTCTTCGGTAGAAGCATGGCCTTCACCATAGCTAATACTGTAGACCAAGGCTGGCATAGTAGTTGTATGGCATCTGGAATCCCAAATCTTTCAATCTCATTGCTCTGCTTTGCTTGATTTTTATTAAAGACGCCACATGGCCCAAACTGGCTATAGAAACATCCACCATTATATGTACATTTCAAGCAGCAGGAAGAGGAAGGGAAAAATATAAAAGAGATAGTGCCTCTCCTTTTCAAAAGAGATTTTCCAAAAGTACCACACTACACTTCAGCTTATGTCTTATTGGCAAGAGCTTAGTCACTTGGCCTTGCTTAGCTGTGAGGGAAATGTATCTTTAGATGGGTGGCAACCTGCCCAGCTATAAAAATAGGGTTGTTTTACTAAGAGGAATGGTAACCATAGGGAGTAAAATAGCATTTTTTCATATAAAGAAGAAATTAATCTTTAATGTCTTATCAAAAGTAGAAATAACAACTATGAAGTTCAGTATGGACATGGCAGAAATGGAGAAGTCCTATCAGGATTGTTCTCAACCTGAACCATCAGAGGGCCAAGATAAGAAAGTTCCTGAAATCTTCAGCAAAATTCCCTGCTGCAAAGAATGACAAACACCAGTTCCAGTTCCAACATCTGCAGTATTATAAAGTTTTTAGGAGCTCGCTTAGGCTGGACCAAAGCTGGACACTTCTTCACACGGAGAGTGAAAATGAGGAGCTTCTATGAAGAGCTTTTTATTTTTTGTTTGACCTAATGAAGGACACTCTGCAAGCAAGGCCATCAAACAGGGTCATTCACCCCACTGCCCTCTCAGAATATTTTGCCTTGTTCTAGAGAGGATACATCCATGCCAAAATTTGGCTGAGGTTATGCCCTCATATTTCTAAGGGAAACATTGGTAGAGTATTTCCAAGTAAGCCTCAGCAAGAGCCCCAGCATTATCCAAACTTTGTTTCTAGGCATGGAGTTCAGAAATATTTACAGATCGAGTCATAGTTTCAGCTCTGGAGATCTCAATGGTTCTCAATGTATATCTGTTAGATGTGTAAACACTAATAACGACCCCGGAGCAAAAGCATAGAGTAGACAAAACATAACCCACATATGAGCTTCTTGGGGTCCTTCAATATTGTGTGACCCCTTAGAATCTTCTCATTTGGCTCTGGGAATGGATTATTCATAGATCGATGGATGGATGGATAGATAGATAGATAGATAGATAGATAGATAGATAGATAGATAGATAGACAGATAAAATAGATAGGTAGATGGATAGACAGATAGATAAATATAGACAGATGATAGACAGTAGACTCTCCTGATCCCATATAATTTGAGACAGCCACCATTCTCTGTCCATATTTTCAAGGATTTGCAGAAAGCTTACCTTTTCCTGATCACCTCTCACTCCGGTTTCTTATTCCCCTCCTGTCACTGGTTTCTTCTTCCCATCCCATAGCCTCAAACATAAAACACATTCCTTTTACAGTGATTTTCCAATGTAACTACAAACACAGCGCTAAGATAAAAATTCCTCTTTGTTTTGTAGAACAGTTCAGTTTTCTTGTCCTCACTCTTCTTCCTTCAAGAATTTCTCTAGGACTTCTCTTGACCCAATCAGAAATGATCAGCAGGGTCTTTTCCTAAACAAAGGCAATATTCAAGGTCTTAAAATTATAGTCTTGCCTTAAACACCGTCACAAATCCTTAGGCATGGCCTGCACACCCATCCATTTTTGTAGATGAAAGAGAATATTCTGACTTATTCTTCTACTAACGTAAATTATTACATCTCATGACAGAAGGCAGAAGTGTTGTAATTTTTTAATTTTAAATAGAAAATTTCCTTTATTTGAGAATCTTATGTACAATAACTAATAAAAATTACGTTTTGTAATAATTTCTTAGCATTAATACTTTAACCTATTTTAGTAATAATAATAATCTGTTATGTGTAGAGTTCTTGGCAGAGGTCAAGCGCTGCTCTAGTACTTTCATCCTTCATTCATTTAATCTTCACAAGAACCTTATAAGGTAAGTCTTATTAATTCCGTTTTACTGATGAGAAAATTGAGAAACATAAAGAATAAGTATTGGGATAAACCCAGTGCTACTGCAGCCCAATGTGTTCCTGTAGGCTTCTGTGTTCTTTGAGACAGTAAGATGGCTTTCCTTGCTCCATCTTGTCAAGTCCTTCTGGGATTTCTCTAGCTGTTCAGCTGTCCCTCTAGCCCATGGCAGCTCAAAAGGTGCAAATCCATGGTTGGTACCTAGTCTAGGTTTACTAGATTTAAGTTACTGCAAATTTTAAACTCAGTCCACTGCACTCAGCCCACACTCAACAGTTGTCCTTTTTTCTGAAAAAGGATTAAGCAAAAAATTTCTTACCTGATTGCATCTTCTCCCAACCCATGAGATACAACCTTCCTAAGCACAACAGAGGCAAACTATTTAGTCAAGTAAAAGGGAGCTGGCAACTGCACTATTCTCGGTATCCCAGGGCTGCCTTCCATCCTATGCCAATGCTGTATTGTGGGGCTGTCCTGGTAGGAGTATAAATTTTACTACCCCCAAGAGCTGTCATGAAAGCTTGTTAAGCAAGAAAGGAATTATCATTTTTATTCAATATGTCCTCCCTTTGGAAATGCTTTATGACTGACTTGGGCATTTCCCCTAGCAACCCATTCTCTCTTTTACGGAAATGGAGATAAAATACTTGACATTTACTTCATAGAGTGATTCTGAATAATAGTAAGGAAAATTCTGAGACATTTCTCAAGCTAGGTGGAGAGACTACGGAGTGGACATATTTCTCCCCGGTAACTGGTCTGGATTCAGGCTTTGCCCCGACGTATTGGCAAAACGGTACCATGTGGTCATACTCTGTGTACCCCTAAACAGAGACACCAAATGGATTTAGTCAGGAGAAGAATAGAAAAAGCTGGTTAACACATAGCAAAAATACATATATTCCCTGCTAATGAAAAACCTCATTTCTCTTAGAACCTCACCAATGTTGACCTAGCTTTGGTGATCTGGTAGACCCTTGACCCCTGTGTGATTTCTACTCCCTCAAATGACAGCACTTTTCCTCGACAAAAAAGGAAGAAAGCAGTTCCTAGGACATTTTGTGTACATTTAATTTACAAATTTGACAAAATTCTAAGATTTCTATTCTCTCCAATTACAAAAATGTTCATAATTTTTTAAAAAAACTTGAAGACTGACTTAGAAAAATGAATGAGAGCTATCTAGATGGTATTGAGTAGATTAGATGCCAGACTACATTAAGGCATGGGCATACTCAATGTAACATCCCTACATAAATATTTTATAAGCATTGTAAACCCAATACGTCCAAAATCCAACTCATGACCTGCCCCACCATGTCTGGACTATCCCCACATCTCCCTGATATGAATTCTCTGTGAATTCCCTACCATTCATCTGGTGCATGCCCAGAAAACTGGGAGTCTGTCTTAACACCATCTTCTTTTCCATCCCAGTAATCAAGCCACTATCAAGTCCTTCAAGTTGATCTCTAAAATATCACTGGGGTTTCTCATCTCTAAAGGCCTGCCTTAGGCCAAGGTGGTCCACTGTGTTTCTTCTGTCTCTTGCCTTGTTTTAAATCTATTATCCACACTGCAGCCCAAATAACCTTTGAAAAATGCAAATATGATTGTGTATTTCTTTCTTAAAATCCATCAAAGACTTCCCATTGCTCTTAGGACCAGTATCAAAGACCTTTTCATAGTCTTATGGCCCAGCAAGTCTAGACCCTACTCACCTCTAAAGCCTCAACTTAAGCCAATTTCTTGTTGGTATGTTAGAGTGTTGTCTGTGTGTGCATTTGTGTGTGTGTGCACAGGTGTGTATGGGTTGGGTGCATTATAGAGTTGTTGTAGCAGGGATAGAGGATTGTCATCTTTTCCTTTCACCCTAGATCTTGGATGTTGTCCCATTGGTTTGTGTCTCAATACCAGAGAAAACTTAATGCCACTGAGAGTTAACAATTGATCCCTGGTGCCCTGCCAGGATCCTGCAGGTCAATGATCCAGCAGCACCAATTTCCAGCCCAGTGGTGCACAAGCCATTTTAGCTTTCTCAGTCCACTGCGCACCCTTCCAAGGAGCAACCTTCTTGCCTCGAGTGTTAGCTTCAGGAAAGTGCTTATTAATCATTACAGCTGCAGTTCCTGGGCTGGTGCTTGTTTTGGGTGCTGAGGGCTGTTTCTCAAGTGTAATGGCCCTCAACCTGTTAAAGAATCCCCCTCCCCCCTTTTTAATATCCTGTCATAAGATTAATAGTTCAAACGTGATGCCACATGCAAGCACCCTGATAAGATCTTACTTAATGAAAAGCAAGCAGAGACTTTCTTCTGAGAACATATGTCTTTTGAGAAATTCAAAGCAAATTGGAGATAGCGTGTAAAATGTCTCAGGAAAAGAAAAAGTTCTAAATGAGAACATTTATCATCATCATAGATTCATGTGGGCTGTCAAGACACAATAAAGATTTTAACTCATTTTGTCTCCAGCAGACTTTTCCATAAGGACCTTCATTAACAATACTCCCTGCTTGACCTGTTTCTGCTCAGCCACATCTCCCACTGTGGAGGACAGGGTGTGAAATATATCTTTTCAAATGGATGTCATTGATTTTAATATACTTTTAATAATATTGCAGCTCAGTGTTTTAATTACTCATACTTTTTGGTACTTCCGCCCTCCAGCAATTTTATCTAATAAATCTGATAAGTGCAGTAGATTCTGACACCCAGATAGTAGATGTACAGCGTATGCTGTGGGGAGACCATTTTCTCTGTGGTGGATTCAGAGATGGGTCACAGGTGTGCCCTAAGGAGCCCGGCCTCTCTGACCTGCTGCCCACAGAAAGGGGGGGCTTTCAGACGTCAGCTGCAGCGGGACATTCTTCTCTGTTCTGTGGCAGCACCACCAGGAGAGTCCTTGACTGACTGTTCAAATGACAGCTTCATTCTGCCATGAGCCAACTCTGCCTAGCCACCCCAGTCATAATGTAACCCTTCTCCTCTCTGCTTTGCTAGCACACAGAGCTTATCAACAGTATACAGCTTCTCATATTTTATTCCAATCAATTCCATTTGTATGCATTTTGCCCACTGTCACGAGTTGAATTGTGTCCCCCACAAAAGTCATATGTTGAACTACTAACCCCCACTATCTCAAACTGTGACCTTATTTGGAAATAGAGTTGTTGTTGATGTAATTAGCTAAGTTAAGATGAGATAATAATGGAATAGGTTAGGCCCTTAATCCAACATGATGGGTTTCCTTATAAAAAGGGAAAATTTGGACATAGGTACAGAGTGAAGACAATGCAAAGACACAGAGAGAACACTGTCTATAAGCCAAGGAATGCCTGAGGCTACCAGAAGCCAGGGGAGAGGTAAGAACAGATTCTCTCTCAGAGCCCTTAGAAGGAACCACCTCTGCTGACATTGTGACTTCAGAAGTAGCCACCAGAACTGTGAGACAATAAATTTCTATTCTTCTAACCTATGCAGTTTGTGGTAATTCGTTAGGGTGGCCCTAGGAAACTATTACACCCACTAAAGTACAAATCTCTTAAGGGCAAAGATCTAATTTTGTTCATCTATGGACACCTGAAATGGTACCAATATGAGGGAGTTACTCATAAATGGTTTATTGAACTTAATTATATGTGAAGTGAAGAACCACAAGACACAGAGCTGATTTGTTGGAGAGTAAAGACGGACAACAGTAAAGGATGGACTCTTCCATTACTGGGAGTGATGTGATGGGAGGAGATGATACTAAGGAAGATATGTTAGCAGGGATGGTTCAGGTCCACAGCCATGAATGGTAAGCACGTGCCCAAGCATACTTCTAAGGTGTGCCTGGCAGTGTCTGGGAGGCAGGCAATTAGGTTCAAAGAAATGATGCAAGGCTGAGCCCTAGGACCCAATCTGCATTTATTCAACTGGCTTACAATGGGACAATAAACTCAAAAACATAGAGGTGTGGCTCAAGGGAAATCAGTGCTCTGGAGATGAAAAGTTCTTGCAAAAACTGGGAGGTAAAGTACAGGCAAGACTAGGGGATACAGAAGAAAGTATTGGTAATGAGCAGCTGGAATTCTTCAGACAATCTCAGATGTATGAGACCAACACAGGGAGCACCTGGGAAGCCTGACATTGGCCTGGTGCTGATCTGAAGCATCAGGATCCTGTTTGTATTTGGGGGTCTGGGTAAAGACAGATGTGTCTCAAGATGGTCTTTAAAATGCACTGGTTTCTATAAGATTATAGTAGACTTTCTAAAGTCTGTGATAAAGTAACTTAACACGGTCCATCTATTTTGAGTATCAGTCCACATCTAATTGCAGCGAATAACTATAACTGTAAACCAGTGATTGACTCAAAGAGAAGTTGCAAAGTGGCTGCTTGTATTATGCAAGCAGCCAATAGGGGTTTTCTGTTAGGCCTGTATACTTGGCCCAATTTTCATTTTTTAAAAGTTTGAATTAGTTGCCAAAATGATGCACCACTCAGGAGCATTAGTTGAGCTGTTGCTTCTTTCATTCATGATGTTGGCCTGGCCCCTGTCATCATTTATGTGCCTGATCCTGAACTTAAAGTCTGTCATGGAACAAACTGATTAAATCCTTCTAGTTTTCCTTAATGCTTAAAAATTCTTTTCAAGTGGGATATAGAATAATGTTGGCCCAAATTGCTTTAATTTACATATATATAAATGCAAATCCTAGGACTAGATTCTAGAGAAAAATCATAGCTGTCCTATTTGTAACAAACATTTGCAGTGTAAAAATGTCTAGATGAAAATAAAGCATGACTAAACCAGATGGACGGTAAAGTGACATAACTAATAAGAGTTTTAAAAAAGAAATCAGTTTTATGATTTTGTAAGTGACTAGTGCGCATCACAGAAAACTTGAAAATATAGAAAATTATAAAGAAAAAAATCACCCACGATTCCACTACTTGAAGACAGCAATGGTTGAGATTTTTCTGTGTCTTTTCTTGAGATTGTGGAATGTCATGTTTATTTTTATCTTCAAATCAAAATTTATTCTAAGGCCTCACCACAGGGCTGGAGGAAAGTCTCGTTCATTATTAACCCCTATACCGTGTGGAAGTTGGGTGGAGGGATGTCTTCCAAAAAAGTTTTGTGTGATCTTTTCCAGTTGAGAATATTCTAGAAAGGGACTTTTTTCTTCATTCCACTGGTCCCCACAGTTATCCAACTTTTTCTTTGTTGTTTTTTTTTTTTTTTGGTGAGGAAGACTGTCCCTGAGCTAACATCAGTGCCAATCCTCCTCTATTTTTGTATGTGAGATGCTACCACAGCATGGCTTAACGAGTAGTGTGTAGGTCCTTGCCCAGGATCTGAACCCCCGAACCCAAGAACCCTGGGCTGCAGAAGTGGAGTGTGTGAGCTTAAACACTACACCACCTTGCCAGCCCCAGTTATCCAATTTTTTAAAGCCAGGCATAGGGATCTTTGATTGGCCTCCCAGTCCATGGTATTTAATGGTTAGCCCCTACCACCCCTGATTTCCCCCCATCCGTCACCACACACTTGCACTATTCCTTTAAGTCATATTACTAGGGGGTTGGGTGTCATCATGGATGTGGGGACTGGTCTCCATTAACTGAGGAACCTGGAAAAAAAATCCCAGCTACTTCCCAGTGAGGGGAGAAGCTCCCTAAAGTTCTTGCCAATTCTCCTGTTTCCATCTCTTCTCCTCCAAAAACACCTGCCTCCCAGCCACCATGCCCCACAACCGGGCGTAACCTCCTCTAGGAGGCTGGGTGAAGGTGGGTGTGGATCTGCTGTGTCTGGCAGCTGCTGCTTTCTACCCTCCCACAAAATCTCAGCTGAGTTAAGAGAACACAGAGGTTTGAACACCTTTCAAAATAGCAAGAAAAACACACCCATAAGCAGAAGGAAGCAAAACAAATTAATTTCTTACTAAATTTTTCTGCCATATATATTTAATATGATTAGGATCATACCATATACGCAATTCTAAATCCTATTAATTTATTTACAATGTAACTAAGCATTTACAATGCTGTTAACAACTCTAAGCAAACGTAATGAAGAGCTGTGTAGTGTTTAAGCAAGAGTATGCATCTATGCACATAATATTGGGATAGGCAGTGTAATGTAGGAGTCACGAGAGGAAGCTATGCGACCAGACTGTCTGGATTGCAATCCCGGCTCTGACATTTGTTACCAGCATAATCTAGGTAAATTAATGAAGCTCGCTAAGCCTTGGTACCCTGATCTGTAAAATGGGGGTGATAACAGTATGTATGCATATTATTGTGAAAATTAAATCAGCCACCGTATGTAAAGCCCTGAGAAGAGTGTGTTGCACACTGGAGAAATGCTGACTGTTATTTCAGTACATTGTCACGCTGTGTCATTAAGATATGGGCTCTAAACAGCCTGTCCTCAGTTTGAATCTGAGCTCTATCATCTGTGATCTTGGGTAAATTACCTAGCCTCTCTGAACTTCAGTTTTCTCATCTATAAAACAAATAGTACATCTTTTCAGGGTTGTTGTGCCGATTAAATCCAACATTAAAGGTAAATTTCTCAGCACAGTTCTTGGCATAAATGAAGTGTTCAATATATCATGACAATCTTTCCACATCCCCTGTGCCTAACACAAATCCTTCTGAATAGTAAGTGCTCAAAAAATATTTGTTGAATAGACATTTATTGATTAAAAAGCTGGGTCATTTGGGGCCGGCCTGGTGGCATAGCTGTTAAGTTACTCCGTTTCGGCAGCCCGGGGCTCGCAGGTTCGGATCCCTGGTGTGGACCTATGCACTGCTCATCAAGCCATGCTGTGGCAACATCCCATATACAAAATAGATGAATATGGGCACAGATGTTAGCCTAGGGCCAATCTTCCTCAGCAAAAAGAGGAAGATTGGCAACGGATGTTAGCTTATGGCCAATCTCCTTCACCAAAAAAAAAAAAAAGGAAAGCTAGGTCACAATGTACTTATTTCAGTGCAAATGTTTATAAACGACCCAGAAGGATACACACTAACTTGGTTATAGAAAATGCCAATGTGGAATGAAATTGGGGAGAGTTAAGGGGATTTCATTTTTTCTTTACTTAAAGTTTACAACAAAAATAAATTCACATTTTACTTTTATTACTTAAAACTAATTTTAAAATAATTAAACCTGAAAACAAAAGGCAAGAACAGGGTCTTGCAGAGCCCTAGGTTTGGTGGATGGTCACAACGCTACAGGTAGCATGGAGGAAGAAGCAGGGTGGCATACGAATTCCAGATCTTTCCAAGAGGCTTCAGATCTCAATTTCTTTTGACTTTCCCTTTGAGATCAAATCTACAGCCTACCCAATATAGTCAGAATTGCTTTTTTCTGAATGAGTAGTTTTCATATATATATGAATATATATATATTCAAATATATAAATATATATATGTATAGAAGATCTTCTCATAAATTGGGCCAAAATTTTTCTAAAGATTATTTTTACATCACCATTCAGGGGACACAATTCCATCTCGGAGTAATATCTTGTTTTGACACACTCCTCTCCAAGTGAAATGCTTCCATTGTAATATATTCCATTAAAAGCCTCTTTGTGTTGAGACGAAGTGGTAAAAATTGCCTTGTGTTTCCACGGAAAAAGAGCTTAGCACAGTTGGCAAGATATGAATTTCCCAGGATTTGGCATTTCTCTGTGTGCTGATGGTTGCTTGGGTCTTGCTAATGGCTGCACACACACATGGGCCTGGTGAGGAGGTGATTGGTTAGCTCTGCAGTAGACTCTCCTGGGTGGGTTCGGCCACCCCTGAGCAGCATTTGGCAGTAGCTGTTCACAGATGAGGGCATTGTGCCCACAACAGGGCATGATATCCGTGGAAGTGGTTGATCATTCATTCCACCTGTCATATCATGGATGGAATGGGCTGGCCACTGGATGTGTTCACCTGTGCCCTTCTGCCAGGCCCCAGTTCAGACTAGCTTAGTGTTCAGGCTATCTCTTCTTATCATACCTCATTCCTTTCTGTGAAGGAACCTGCCATTTGGCTAGAGGTATATTTGAAATTGTGGTCTGAGGCCTGGGACATTCAAAGGTCCCAGAAAAAGGAAAGAACCTCAGGTGACAAACTGACAGGGAGGCCTGTGTTCTTTTACAAAGTGTCTTGTGAGTCTGAGATTTCAGAGAAAATGGTGCAAGTTAGTGCAGATGCCACAATATCAAATCAGAAAGAAAGGAAAAGACTTGGACTTAATGAAACAAATCTTGGACAAGAAAAATATTTGAACGACAATGGCAATTCACGCAAAATTGTAAGTTGATAAAATGTGACCTGAGGACCTTCTGTCCCCTTCTGGTGGCCTCCATCCGTCTAAAGCCACGTTATGGTGGAATAGGCACAGGCCCAGAAGTCAACCAGACATTGGTTTGAATTCTGGCATTGCCGTTTACTAGAGATCTGACTTTGGCCATGTTCTTTTTCCTAGAAGGCCCTCAGTTTCCTCATCTATAAAAGATGGAAAAAAATTTCTGTCTTACAGGACAGTGGGGGAAGAATAATGATGAAAAGTGGTTAGCATTCAGTAGACATTCAATAATAATAGCCATAATTATGAGTGGCTTTTATGCACACTCAGAAGATAGGGCCTGCCCAGTCTCAGCCCCTCAACAACTTGAGGTCTGCAAGCTGTCAACTGACTTTTTGATTTAATAACAGGAGTGAGGTGGTATTTTTTCACACATACTACAGTTTAATAGAAGACATTTATGAAATGGTTTTCTCATTAATTTAAAATTTCAAGCAGGTCAAACCCCAATGAGGGACCATTCATGCACACTACCATGGCTTCGGTCAAAATAATGGAAAATAACAAGTGTTGGCAAGGATGTAGAGAAATTAGAACCATTGTACATTGCTAGTGGGAATGTAAAAGGGTGCAGCCACTACAGAAACACTTTAGCAGTGCCTTAAAAAGCTAAACACAGAATTGCCATATGACCCAGCAATTTCACTCCTCAGTACATTGTATAGCCAAAATGAGTCAAAACAGGGGCTCATAAAAGTATTACTCACAATAGCCAAAAGGTGGAAACAACCCTAGTATCCATCAACAGATGAATAGATAAACAAAATGTGTTATATACATATAATATATATATATGTTATTCAGTCGTGAAAAGAAATAAAGTTCTGATACATGGCACAACAGGGATAAATCTTGAAGACATTGTGCTAAGTGAAATAAACTGGACACAAAAGTATAAATATTGTATGATTCCACTGATATGAAATTTCTAGATTGAGCAAATTCATAAAGACACAAAGTAGATTAGAGGTTACTAGAGGGTGGAGGGTGGGGAGTATGGAAAGTTACTGCCTAACGGTCAGAGTTTCTGTTTAGGATGATGAAAAGTTTGGGAAATCGATAGTAGTGAGGGTTGTACATCATCGTGAATATAATTAATGCCACTAAATTGTACACTTAAAAATCATTAAAATAGCAAACTTTTTGTATATATATTACCACAATAAAAATGCTTTACAAAATAAATACATAAGTATATAAATATACAACCTCTAATTGCAAAGTTTTTTTTTTGAGTAGGTACACATGGTTCAAAAATAAAGGCAGTAAAATATTTTTTTAAAGTATATGAAAATATAAAAAACATGTAAAAATTTTTAAAAAAGCAGTAAACATTGAGAATTCTTACTTCTCTTTCTAATCCCATTCATCTTGTTCCCCTCACTGCTCTCCACAGGTAACCACTTTCATTAGTTTCTTGAGTATCTTTTCAGTATATCTTTATGCTAATAGGAAGCAAAAATAAATATGAATTCTTATTCTCCCTTTCCATATGTGCATATACTAATATATATGCATTGTTTTATGTCTTCAACTTTCCATTTAAAGACATAGCCTAGAGATATTTCCATATCAGTATATAAAGAGCTGCCCCATTCTTTTATACCACTGCATATTATTTCATTGTGTGAATATACCGTAGTTAATTTAACCAGTGACAGAACTTAAGTTGTTTTGAATTTTTGATATTTAGAGTTCTTCAATGTATAATTTTATATATTTGTCATTCATATGTGCAGTTTTTACTGTAGAATCAATTTCCAAGATTGGGATTGCTGGAATCAAAGGGTAATTGCATTTGTAAGTTTGGTGGCTGTTCCTAATTCTCCTCCAAGAGAACTGTACCCACCAACAATGCTATGAGGATACATGTTTGTCCCAAGATTCACCAAAAAACTGTGTTAAATTTAGCTGTTGCCAGTCTCATTAGTAAAAAATGGTATCTGAGTGTATTTTTAATTTGTATTACCCTTACTATGTGTACAGTTTAGTATCTTTTCATATATTTAGAGGTCATTCATATTTCTTTTTATATTGATCCAAAAGTTTCCAGAATCCAAAGGAATGAATAGCTAATGGCAGTGTTTCAGACAAGGGCAAGTGGAAGGGAGACTATTAGGGGAGTGGAGTCCATCTGATTCTCTCCACCTCATCTCCACGATACACAATCTAGGCAGTTGTCTTGTCCTAGGACAAAACTTGTTTTCAGATACCCTGGGGGTGGGGGGGGAGCTTAGTGGTGAGGAGGGTGCTGCTTTTGGCTGGAGGGGGATGAGGTTTTGAGGAGAAGGCAGTCTGCCCTCTGTGTGCACTGGATCACAATTAGTATGAAGAGTGGGCTGTGAGTCAATCAGCCTAATAAAATTACTTTGTCTAATGCCCTACCAACCTTTTCATGCAATTTCCAAACAGCCGCCTGTGAAAACCTTCTCAAGAAAGATGATGGCCTGAGCTTGTGGATTTCATACTATATAGCTCCACAATTTCTTGGGAGAAACCACAAAGCCATTCAATCATTCTCTTCAAGATGAGAATAAATAACAACAATGAAGCATAAATACTGTCAGCCAGCTGTGGGGGCAAGCTGTCATTTCCAGGAAAGGGATGTGGTTTTATATCCAAAGGTGCAGCATATGATCATATTAAAAAATCCCAAAGATAGCAGAAATTCAAATGGGTGAGTTATGCTATTAAGCTGCCTGCAGGTGTTCTGTTTAGATCAGATGCCACATTTGCAAGCCAGAAGGAAAGAAGTGGGCTTTTACTTAATTCGTTGATTCTCAGAAGAAAAGGAGCATTTTTTTTTCCATGACAAACTGGAATTTTCCTCAGACGAGCTTGATATATTGCCGGCCTGTGGTCTAACTTTGTCTGAGAAGGTCACTCCACTCTTCCAAAGTTGCCAGGATCAGAGGCCAAAAGGAAAAAGAATGGGGCTTTTCTAAGACTGCTGGATGATATCTTCCCCACAATCCATCCTGATGTGTCACTGCAAGTGTCCTGGTGACTAGGGTCAGAGAGAAAAACAAAAAGAGAGGCGTTCTCGAGACCAGAAACAGCTTCTGGTGAAAAATAACCAGGAACATGATGGGTTCAGGACATTTATAACCAACCTGGGCTGGATCAGCATTTCTAAGTTTTTAACCAAGAAATATTGATTTATGTTTATTATGCTTTATGGCACTTCAGAGCAATTTGTAACACTTACATTAAGGAATGGATGGGCCGGGAGAAAAGCCAATATGGGCATGAAAAAAGATGAAGCACTGTCAGGAATAGCAACTTTCGAGCATCAGGTGCAATTTTTCTTTTGCATTTTATGTAAACTATTTAAGATGAAGCAAGAAAATGATTATTGATTTTAAGTTACACAAACGAAAAATGAGACAAGTTGAAAAAAGCTAAAGAAATTCTTAAAATGCACACAGATACATATACACACATCTATATATACACATATCCTCAACTGTTAAAACTAAAAAGCAAAAATAAAACCCTTTTCTATATACTTACTTTAAAAATATAGTTAAGTTGTGTTATTATGTAAAAATAAAGGGAACAAATAGTACTGTATAAATTATGAGTTTTTGTTTCAAATATGAGTTATTTTAATAAAACACGAACAAATGCAGCAAAATACTATACACCTTGCCACGACAGTCGCTTTTCCTCTCTAATAAGTTTTGATAAATTAGGAAAGACTTCAGAGACCAGAGACACTTTCCTTGTATGTGCCCCACAAGAGCCATTCCAGGATGTTAGCTTCAAGTAAACAAATGAAAATATGCCAAGTAGTCTCAAGAGACAACAGTAATGTGTATTGAAAAAAAAAGTTTTACAGATATAGAAGTTGTTCATTCTTTTTATGATTATCTTTTAATATCACCCATAGTTATTATTAGGAAATACTGTCAGAGCTAGAAAGTTACCAAAGGCATTTCTCTAATTAATTACTGTTATCATTAGCAATTTTAAACACTGAGACATTTGTTCAGGTACACTATACCTCTCCTTCAAAATATCACCCTGCTACAAAGAAGAGCCCAGGCTGAGAAGGATAAGAGAGAAATTGGGAGTGAGGTGGGTAACAGTAAAATTTTTTAGGATAGATGTAATTTTCAATAACTTTAATTTGGAATTTTTCCTTTAGGAGAATGTCTGTGACTGCAGAAGTCTTATGGGCATCATAGAAGAATTCAGTTTTGAGTTGAGTTTGCAAAGTCTCGAGTAAAATAGTTCATCAACATAAAGAGATGCAGTTTTAACAAAGTGAGGTTAACATCAGACAAAGTGTGGGTTTGGTGAATGACAAGTGGAATAAGGGATCTCTGACACAATTGATAATCGTAGCAAGAAGTAAGTATGATTTTAGCAGGCAAAATAATACTAGCAGAGGACACTGAAGACAATATTAAATGTGACTTCAATGCATATGAACAAACAAAAAAATTGGAAGGGAGAAAGCTGAGTACAAGGATAAAGGAAAGGATATGAAAGAGTAGACCTCAATAGAAATCGGCTCAGTTTGATTTTGGGGAAATTGGATCCCTAATAGGGAAATAAGTGGGGCCAAGAAAGAATATCTTCCCCAATTATCTAACTCCATGACCTTTCTCAGTCCAATAACTGTGTAGAATTCCACTTACTGGTTTGTACTGTAGAATTTAGGCTGGCTGTTAGAGCCCTTCAAAGTGTGGTTTAATATAATAATATAATAAAATTAATATAATAATAATAATATAATGCTGATAATGTAATGCTAATATAATGCTCCAATGATATTTCCCCAAACTCTCCATCATTCCAGGCAATCTATTTCGTTTATTCTCAAATCACACAAAGGGCCTCCACATATGGTGGTGTGTATTCATTGACTGAGTATTAATGGATACTTGGATGATTCATCCAGTTGTCAGCTTCCAATTCCTCCCCTCAGTTCCTGGAACCCTAGCACTTCATCACACGGAGTCTCTCCATTAGGGCCTCATGGCTCTTTAGGCAGACCTCTTGGGTGGAGACTTTCAGAATGGCTCAAGGCCAGCTCCAACTGCCCATGGGGAACCAAGCCTGTTGGAGAAAGTGCAGCTCCCTCCCAGGACTCTCTGTCTCACTTTGCTCTGCCGCTGGGGGAGGGCAGCTTTAGTTGCTCCTGTGACCTTTAAATTTCTCAAATTTGTGTCTGGCCCCAATCCTTATTCCTATGCTTCCTTAAACTCCAGGGACACAAATCACGCTCTCCACTCAAAGCTCAGATTTGGCTTGGGAAGGTGGGAGCAGAGCACTCTGATTACCACCCTTTCTTCAACAGTTCTCTTTTCCTGGCTGGCTGTGGTGACTCCCTGTGTTGGCAGAACCAGCTTCCTCCCCTAGCATATCCTTTCCAGGGGGTCTGTCCCCTCGCCTCCCTTGAGTATGGTTACTCTCAGCCTTTGGTGCCTCAGACAAAATGAATTTAATGTTCAGTTACACTTAAATATTTAAATGTATTGTTCTCATATACTATTAGAGAGAAAAAGAATCTTTGGTGCTCCCTAGTATATGTCTTTCCAAAGAAAGAATCTTTTACCATGTCAGTCATTCAGCCTCAACTTAAATATATTCATTAATGTTGAGTTCATCAATTCTGTGGCAGCCAGCTTCATTGCAGGATACCCCACGTGGCTAGATTTTCCTTATATTAACATCCTGTTTCTCTCACTAATTTTGCCTTATCTGTCCTGGTTCTATCCTCTAGAGCAAATGCT
The DNA here is from genome assembly GCF_020826845.1 of Diceros bicornis minor. NCBI lineage: Eukaryota > Metazoa > Chordata > Mammalia > Perissodactyla > Rhinocerotidae > Diceros > Diceros bicornis. The sequence continues at coordinate 17,728,961 of NC_080766.1, forward strand.
GAATTTTCAGTGTTAGCTCCTAGGATTGTTTCTGAATTCCGTGCTGTGTAAAGATGGTTGGGTAGTAGGTCAGAAGAAAATGGTAGAAATGGGAAGAAGTGACTTGATTAACCAAACCCAGGGAAAAATGGTGGCCAAGAATCATACTATCAAGATATGGCAAAGACAGTACAGGTGCCAGCAGGAGTTAGGGATGAAAGATAGAGTGATATTTTTTGTGAGTGTATCGATGGGTTTGTGTGTATCGATGGGTTGCTTAATTCAGGGCCAGTAGCCTGAGGACATGGCCATAGATGTACAGATAAGAGACTATAGTAGCGCATCTAAATGAAGTCTCCAAAAATGAAGTGAGGTTGGCTTACAGCATTGTGTGCTTTGGTAGGGAGAGGGGAGATACAGCTAGAGCAAAAAGCAAAAAAATTAAAATATTTTATATTGCAATATTTCTTTAGGCAGTTAATGTACAATCATCCTCCTCTAGCAAGAAAAAAGGAGCTTAAGGGAGCTGACCTGGCCAGGATGGTGAGGAGGGAGTGAAAGTTGGTGTCCCGTGAAGCAAAAGCTTGTAGAGAAATCCCTGCTGAGATGCCAAGAGTTTAGCAGGAGCTTGAGGTTAAAAAACATTGAAGTGGTTCCAGCAGAGTCCTAAAATAGCAAGAGCCTTAAAGCCAGGTTTGGGGAATGGAAAGTACGAGAAGATTGAAGAACTGAGAATAATGGGTCAAGTAGGAAAGCCTGAGGGTGATAGGCAAATGTCTGAGATGAGTCTGCTGCTCATAGTTGGATTCGATGATGTCTGAACCATGATGCGTGAGTGGGTCAGCTTCATTTAAAGGGCTGGGGACAGAGCCTAATGATCAGTTGCTTTTACTGAGTCATTTCCTTCAGCTTTAGCTTCAAGTTGTAGGGACAGAAAATTTCTGGAATTGGAGTAACCCCACTGTCCCAGATAGTCCTCCGTGATAAACAATGATATTTTCCTGGTTGGCTGCTTCTAATTTACCTGATAGAGAAGTGAAATTCCTTGTAGCATTGACTTGATCCCTTGAAACTTGAGTTTCTAGGTCTGCTTTAATTTTTCTGGTAGTATAGGTGGCAAAGGTGGTCGTGATTATTAAAAGTTTGCTCCAGGGTTAGGTGATTGACTTTGGCCAGTGTTTCCTCAAGACATCAATGCTGGGAAGGAATTCCTACCTCCTTCAAAGTCAGAAGCTTTCATGTAGGGTAGAGTAGGCCAGGACCACAGTAAATGTTAACCCAGATTTTAAATGCCAGAACTTTACAGATGCGACTAAGACAAGGCAAACCCTTTCCTTTCCCAGAGAGGTTGTTTCTACCATAAATGTAGAAAAATGAAGAGCAAGTCAATGGTAATCAGTAGTGGACCCCATAAATTACTGTATATCTCTAATCCTCTTCAGGGAAATTCCACTGATATTTAGTCCAGTATCATACCATCATATTGGCCAGACAAAACATGGCCCGCAAACTCCATTTGGGTTCTTGAACACATATTTTTTAGGGTTGGTCCTGGGGCGGTGCTCTTACTTGGACCTGAGGCTCTTGTAAGACTACATTCATTAAACAAATCAGGATCTTGTCTAGACAAATGATGATGAGCCCTTGATCTAAGGCACCTTGCTAGAAGAAGGGCACCAGTCTAATGGCATTCAGAGCTGCTAAGGGATGTCTGGATGTCTGCCTTTCATTCAATGCCCTTCTAGACCCAGACAAGGTTGTAGGTGTCCCGAATACCCAATAATTCATTCACCAGAGAAGCAAGAAGAGGCCGTAGCACCTGGATGGTTGTCTTGTTTGGCTTGATCTAAGGGAATGGAGAAGAGAGAAGAGGAGATAAAGCTCTCCTGCAGGAAGGGTAGTGATTTCTGCCAATGCACTGAAAACCAGGTGTGGAGGAATCATAATCAGTATCATGTGGCCACAGCATGAGACCCTGGATCCAAGGAAGTCTCATCTGAGTCTGACAACCTGGGCTCAGATCATAGAGGGAGAAGAGCTGCCCTGAAGTGGGATTTGTGTGTAGCTGCTGCATAGATAGATGAAGATAGGAGGTGAGACGTGACTTTGAGGTGACCAGAGAGAAAGCATTTTGACAGGTGAACCAGCATCCCACTAGACTCAGGCAGCAGGGGTCCAGGAGGTGACTGTAGCTGCCAAGTAGGCTGAAAGTGAGAATTCAGGTCCTGCATGAGCCCCTGAGAGCAGAACAGAACTGCTGAGGGACGTAGGTTCCAGTGGTGATGCTTCTAGGAGTCACAGTGACCAGAGAGGACAGTGTTCTTTTACCATCAGGAATTATCTCAGTTCTTCTCTTTTCTCATCTATAGCCTTCCCATGCTATCAGCAAGAGGAAATGTTTCATTGTTTTTAGCAATAAAAATTGTGTTGAACTTGAGCTAGTTAGTTATCTGTCTTATTGGAACACAGTTTATAAACAGGATTCTTCCCCCTCCCCCGCAGCAGTACTAGTCGGTTCTTCTTATTTCCATCTTTGTATCCAGAGATTCATTTTAGACAAGATCACAACTTGTATCAAAGAATGCCAATTTGTGACTTCTTTGCCAAAGAAAATCTTGCCAAATGGAGATCAGTTTTGAAAAACCAAAGATAAATGTTAAGTGTCTTAAAGGTTTAATTGTATTATTTCCCTCTATACTTTGATTACTTTGACAGATGGGACCCTCACAATATACTCATTGTTTAGCTAGAAACCCCGTGAAGCTGTAACCCGAACCCCTTGTCCTGAGGCCACTGAAGGCAGCTCCCTCCAGTGATGTCTGTGGACCCCAGTGGGGAGTGAGTAAAGAGTTATTAAGCCACTTGAAATTGCTTTTAGTGCACTGAAAAGTGGCTGGGCCATTTCAGGCCATAACAGTGTGGCAGAGTGCCTAACTGCCTATGTCAAGCAGTGTTTATAAATTAGAAATTACCAGCCATTTGGTTCCTTGCTGATCAGTCAGAGTCCTGGAAGACTGTGCCGACGTGCCTGGGGCAGAGTTGTTACCGGACCAAACAAAGCATAGCTCTTGGTTAATCAGTCATGATTTGTCTATCTGGTTGTGTTATTGGAAGAGACTTGAAAGTGTACGTCTCTTCAATTGCAGTGCTATGTGGCTAATTACTCCAACTAGAAGCAACCATGAAAATAGTTCTTTGAAAGTTCTGTTGCTAAGCACAGAAACTGACCATAAAATTCAGAGACAAAGACAATCCTGTGTGATTATCTCTAGATATATTTCACTCATCTGATCAAAAAAGGCTTATTGAGTACCTACTAAGTGTCACACATGAAGCATGATTGGACTAGGCTCCTCTCTCTATTTTTTTATTGAGTCATTACTAAGTACCTCAAACTATTTTAAGCCCTTTATGTATATGAACAGATTTGATCATCATAGCAGCCCTGGGAGAAAGGTATGGCTAATGATCCCATTTTACAGTTGAAAAAACTGAGGCTCAGAGAGTTAAGCAAGTTTTCCAGGTGCCCCACAACTAACAAACTATGGGGCTGTGATATGAATGCAGCAGACAAACTCTGGAGACCATTCTTGCTTTTATTTTTTCATATGTCTTGACTGCATGTCCTCTGGTGGTGAATCTAGGAGACCACAAGCACCTCTGGATTTGCTTAGAGTTTCTAGGAAGCTCCCCTGACCAGGTCCAGACAATCCCCATGAGGCTCACTTTTCCTCTCCAGACACGCTGGAGCAAGCCCCAGCCTGAAGTCATTGTTGTTGACCAGCTGCCTCCCATCCTCAGCCCATCCCAGTGCCCCAGCGTGATCCATTCCCACAGCCTAGACTGAGCATAGTTAGATGTCCCTGAGGTCAGGCCGCCTTTCTCAGTTTCTCCCTCACTCCTCACCATCTTAAAAACCAGTCCTGCCACGACTTTCCTACCCACTTCACAGACAGGTAGCAGACCACAGCCACTGCTTTGAGGTAGTTGGAGACTGAGAAGAATAAAATAAGAAGAAGAGAAAATATTTTCACCAAAGGACAAATGGCTAGAAAGAAACAATAAAACAGACTTTAAATTAAATGTGGCAGATTGAACATATATACTTATCTCCCAAAAGCCCCCAAATGACATGAACAAAGAGAAGAGGAGCAGACAAAAAAGCAGATGAATCATGGGCAAGTGGTAACTCACAGAAATTTGAGCTTTCTGGGAATTTACATGCCTGATGGAAAAAAGCCAAGAGTGACCACAGAACCTTGAAAAGGCTCAGGAACTGGAGGCACCAGGCAGCTCAGAAGGGGAAGGTGGGAAGGTGGCTAACCTCAGATGGATCGATGAAACATTATATGGCATAGTTGTATACCCCGAGACCTTTTCTCATTCACACAGCTGGTCAGCTGCCCCTCCTGACTCTAGAAGAAAAGACAAGGGTGTCATCAAGAGTCTCATCAAACTGAAACTCTGGACTGGTGGACACCAGTCACACTGACCGTGCAAGGGAAGCCAGCACTGACAATGAAGGTATTAAGCGGTTTTCTGCATTCTAAATGCTGAGATGCTGGGACCATCCTTTCACCTCCCTTCCCCTGGAGATCCCAGATTGCAGCTGCCGGATTTGTATTTCACTTGGCAGGAGAATGGAGGACCAGCTTCAGCAGAATGTACTAGGCTGAGAGAAAACACTTGTGATTCATAAACCTGGTCTCCCACAGCTTACTCTCAACTCTTTAGAACCTCATTCTGAAATGGAGTGATATCCAGTGACTTGAGAAAAGCTGCTATTATTAAATATGGAATCCAAAACAGAAGAAAAAAGGACTTAGGAAAAAAAGACTTAGAAAGAAAAGAATGAAAAAAAACACTTTAAATTTTTAATTAATATAATCAGATAGTTAAGAGAAGAAATTGCATTTTTTTAGACAAGAACAGAAGATAATTTAGGACATCTTTTGAGTAGGAGAATAAATAGAAAAAGAAATTTAAAATAATAGGTAAGAAATTAGAGGATCAGTCAGGATATCCAAGAGGCAGAAAAGAGGAGCTCCAGAAATTGAAAAAATAGAAAATGGAGGGTAGGAAATAATAGAAGAAAATTTCATAGAACTCTAGACAGGAATTTTAAAATAGTTCCTGCATACTGTGAGAATTTGATAAATGTTTGGAGCACAAATTTTAAAGAACCCATTTATATACAATGTAATGAACAAAAAGTACCTCATCAGGAAAACCTGAGATGAAGAGAGTATCTTAAAAGCTTGCGGTGAAGGATCAGCGTCAAAATGGTTTTGGACTTCCCAATTGCCATCCTGGAAGCTAGAATTCAATGGAGCAAAATCTTCACAATTTTAAGGGAAAATAAGTACAACATAGAATTCTATAGCAAATCAAGTTATAAATCAAGTTTGAGGATAGAAAGGACATTTTCAGACATGCAATAATAGTTCAAAATAATTATCCATCCCTCCTCCCCCTCATTCACCCCAGACATACTCACTTTCTTGGGAGGATACTGGTGTATCAAGGGCAAATCAAGGGCACAAATCAAGGAAGACAAATGATTCAGGAACTGGGATCCAACGTGGGAGAGAAGCTAAGGGAATTCCCAAGATGAAGATGAAGGAAAGTCCCAGGAAAATAACTGTGCGGAGAGCAATCAGTCGAGATCAGAACGGGAAAACAGAGGGTTCTAGGAGGGATTTCACCAAAAAAGCCATAAAACCACTATGCCTGACTGCATTCATAAGGATTTAGAGTTAAATCAGACAGATTATGGATATATTAAGATAGATTCAAGCAAATAAATGAGGCAATTATTAAATCCAGAAAAAACTAAAAGTTATACAGGTAAGGAAATAACTATGTTTTCTACAAGTCTCTATGCGAACAAAAATTTAATTTAAACATAACAATGCAAACACCCAATATTGATTTTAAAAGGTATCATGGAACTACCACGGAAAGATGGGGGAAAGGGAAATATGTATTGGCATTGACCTAAGACTATTAAATCCTGGTCTTTTTTAGAACGAAGTAAATAGACAATTTATAAAATCGAAAAAACTTTAGAAATAGCAGTATAAGCATGTTATTTAGAAACATGGAGGTTAATGGCAGAGACGACAGGCAAAGCAATGTAAAGTCGTTCTTTCTGAGGCATAGAACTAGATGGTAAGTATAGAACTATTCTTTTTTAGCTAAAAGATTTATACCACTTGACTTTTTAAACTAAATACATACATAGATGGAAATAAAAGTGAAATTAGAAAGAAAAGGAAATAAAGAACAAGGGGAGAAAGGAGGGAGGGAGGCAGTGAGGGAGGAAAGGATAGTATGAGGGAGGAAGGGAGGGAAAAAGGAAGGAGGAAGAGAAAAGATAGGAAAAATATAGCTTATCATTGGAAAAGTTCCCGATGAACTGGTACTGAGTGCTTTGGGTTTTCAAAGGCTGGAGGGATGAGTAGACCAAGGCAATCAGGGCAGGTGTGATTTAGACAAGTGGTGAGGATTGTGGAGGGAGGGATTATGTAGCCGGGAGGCACAGTGTGAGACAGTCATTGAAGCAAGTTTACATGCATTGCATTCAAGGATTCTCGTAGCCCATAGAATAATGCTTCAAGGTGAAATGAAAAGATATCCCCTATGAATTGGTAATTGTATAAAGTGAGTGTTTGTATGGAGGAGTTCTATCTTTATGATGTTGAAGATTTCCTAGTTTAAAAAAGAATAGTAAATGGTACCATCTTGAAGTAGATGCAGCCCCACCCCGTGGGCAAAAGTCTTGTGAACGGATGGTAATTATCTGCAAATTTGAAGGGTGCCTCTTTTCGCCAATGAACACAGCCCCGTGCTGGGACACATGGGTTGGTAAGCAGAATGTGAGCAGAATTTCAGTCCCCTCACGCCCCTTTGGCCTAGTGATTCCACATTCCCCCTCCAGGCCCCTGATCCACACTTCTGAGCCTGCCCTGGGGGGATCAAAAACCACAGCTAGTGAGTAGGCTGAAGAGAGAGATGTGTCTGCCCACCCGCTCTCTGCTCCAGGCTTCCAGGCACAATGCAATACTGAGCTGCAAGAGGGAAGGAGTACTAACTAGGCATGAGCCTGGAATTTTGATTATGATCCTGTACTAGATATTTTGGTTGATCAAATGAGATTATATTTGTAACTAAAAGTGAGTGGATGAGTTTTTATCATGCAAATACTCAAGGTGTCATCCAAGTGGCAGGAAAAAACAAGTTTCCACGCCGGGTCTAAAAGGACACTGGACAAGAAATCAAAGTTTCTCTCTGTGTCCAGCTGGTGCATTAAGATAGTTATGAAATGATCCTATTATGTTAATGGAGGTATATCTATTACCATCAGTTACAAGAACAGTAGAAGAATGGGGTATCCATCTATTACTGTAAGTACTGGGTATTATGCCTTAATATTTAAATATTGCCCAGCAAACTGATGCCACAACTTTACATACTTAAAAAGTAATTCAGAAGAGGATATAAAAATTTAACATGATAGATGGAGAAAGTCAAATAACTCTTCAATGGTACCGTATCACTATGACAGACTTAACTTCATTTTGCGTTTATTCAATCTGGCTTCACTTAAATCAAAAAAGTAGCTTGATTTATACATCAGGATGTTTTAAATACATGCATACATAAATTGCTTAAAATATCAGTAACATTTCAAAAAGATCTCAGAAGTGCAATGATTTTTGGAGTTTCTACCATCTTCTGAAAAGGGTGCATAGGTTTGCCTGTATGGTTTTGGTTTTTTTAAAACATCTTTATTAAGATGTAATTCACATACCATAAAATGCACCAAATTAAATGGTTTTAATATATTCAGAGAGTTGAGTAACCATCACCACAATCTAAGTTTAAAGCATTTTCATCACCCTCCAAAAATTTTTTGCCGATTAGTAGTCACTCTGCATATCCCACCCTGACCCTGCCTGCTCCTGACTACAGATTCTGGTGCTGCAGAGTTGCCTGTTCTGGACTTTTATGTGAATAGAATCACACAATATGTGATCTCTGGTGATTGCCTTCTTTCACTTAGCATGCTGGTTTCAAAGTTCATCCCTGTTGTAGCATGTATTACTACTTCCTTCCTTTTTATTGCTCAATAATATTGTTATACGGACATACCATATTTTCATCAATAGATGGACATTTGGGTTATTCCACTTTTTAGCTATTAGGAATAATATTGCTATGAACATTCATGTATATGTTTTTGGATAGATGTATGTTTTCATTTCTCTTGGATATATATCTAGAAGTGAAATTTCCACCAGCAATGTATAAGGGCTCCAATTTTTCCACATCTTTCCAACTTATTTTTCTTTTTTCTTCTTTTATTTCTCCTCTTTCTTTTTTCTCTTTCTTTCTTTCCTCCTCTTTCTTTCTTTTTCTTTCTTTCTTTTCTTCCTTCCTTCCTTCCTCCCTCCCTCCCTCCCTCCCTCCCTCCTTTCTTTCTTTCTTTCTTTCTTTCTTTCTCTCTCTCTCTCTCTCTCTCTCTCTCTCTCTTTCTTTCTTTCTTTCTTTCTTTCTTTCTTTCTTTCTTTCTTTCTTTCTTTCTTTCTTTTCCTTCCTTCCTTCCTTCTTTTCCTTCCTACCTCCCCCTCTCTTTCTTTCTTTCTGATTGTAGCTATCCTAGTGGGTATAGAGTGATGCCTCATTATAGTTTTCATTTCCATTTACCTACTTGATAATGATGTTGAGCATTTTTCCTGTGCTTTGTGGGAACTTGTATACCTTATCTGGAGAAATGACTGTTCAAATTCTTTTTAAATAGGATTTTAAAAACTTATTTTCAAGTTGGATTATTTGTCTTCTTATTGATTTGTAGGAGTTCCTTATATATTCTAAATATCAGTTCCTTACCAAATATATAATTTGCAAATATTTTATCCCATCTTGTGAGTTGTCTTTTCACTTTCTTGTTGGTATCATTTACAGCACAAGTTTTTAATTTTGATGTATCCCAATATATCTGCTTTTTCTTTTGTTGCTTATTCTTACATGAGTTTTTATCAATAATCACTTAATTTTGGTCTGACTATAGGAGCCCTCAAAAAAAAAGTAATTTGTAAAATAAAAAAAAATTTAAAGGAAGAAAAAAAAGAAATTAACTTCAAAAAAGAAAAAGAAAGATGCTTTGGGATGACTAGCAGAAATTCCCTAAAATATGTCAGGAGACCTCTGTTGTGCTCTCCTCTGCACTCCCACTTGTTGGTGACCTTGGTTGAGGATTTACCTTCTGAGAGGATGTGTTCCTCTGCCTTTAAAGTGGAAAAAAATAATAATATATGGACACACCACACAGGGCCCAATATGTATTTACTGACCCACCTCTTACATGTGACGCCTTCTATTAATGTGGACTTGGAAGGACCAGAGGGTCCTGGGGAAGGTCACTGCTAAATAAAATGTAGTCTCTGACCTAAATGAGCACATATGACAAGGGATGCTATCACTAGTGTGATAAAAGATAAAGAAAATGTTATTGAAGTTTGGTCATTTCATTAAAGACAGGTTTCCTTCACCCTTCTTGGCTTGGCTAATGCTACACATCCTTCATATTTCAGGTGAAACATCATTTCTCTAGGAAACCTTACCCTCGAGGGAGGTACTCTCCCATGTGTTCTCATAGTACCCAGATGTCTCCTACCATTTTGTCTTTACAATTACCCTACTATAGTGGTACTATCATCCAATTTTAAAAATGAAGAAACTGGTAATAACTATGTCTATGGAGGCGTAACTATTATGTGTCAGAGGGTATACTCTGTGCCCTACATGCATTCTATCATCACCTCCTAATGTCATTATGAAATCATACATTACTAACCCACTCTTAACAGATAAGGAAGCTGAGGCTATGAAATGGTAAGCAGTTTCCCCAGATGTATACAAGAGTTTTAGAGCCAATATTTGAACCCAAGTCTGACTCCACAGCCATGGATTTTGGTGTTCTTTATTATGTTAATGACAGGTTTATAAGCAGGTGATGATTTTTAAAAGGAGACCCTGACCCTTTACACTGTACGTGAATTATATCATTTCATCCAGTAAGGATCTCCATATGATTGTTCAAGTGAATAAACTGTATTTCATGCAAAATCAATGTAACTGTTGAAGCTTTTTGGGAAATCATAATGAGAGTAAGATGAGGGTTGTCTGCTGGTTTATGTGTGTTCTTAATGAGTGTCCCAAGTTAGAGGGTTTCACCACGCAACTCTTACCAACTTTTCTTAGAGGATTTGTGTCTGAGAATTAAATATACAGAGATTGCACATTGGTACAACACATCTTTAATAGGATGGTGACTTTTATTGTAGATAAGAGGCAGATATTGAGAAGTAGAAATATATCTTTGGAATTGGAATTAAAAAGTAAAAGAAGATTTCATACTAATTATATTTATATTTGAAAATATAATGCATAAAACATAATCCACATAAACATAAAACATATTAAAGAATATGAATCTGATTATATCGATATCATAGCAAGAAGACCTGCTATATTTAGGAGTCTATCCACTCAAAATGAGATTGACTGTGAATATCATGTTACTTCAATTGGTAACTATTTTTCTGGTATGTCATAATGATGAAAAAGTTACGATCATTTAATTACTACTTTCTCACAAGAAGTATCAGTCAGATTCAGAACACTGACTCTCATGGAGAGTGAACTTGCCCTAGATCATCAACAAGCAGTAAGAAAAGTCGATACTTTTTGTGTGCCTACTGTGTCATGGTGTGTAGCATGATCTAATGTGAAATTCACAATAACTCAGCAAAGCAAATGTTGCTACCCTTTTTTTTACAGATTAAGTAACTGAGGTTCTCAGAAGTCATTTAAATGGCTCCAGGTTTAGAGCTGGTTAGGTGGCAAAGCAAGATTCAAGTTCAAACCATGCCCCGTCACCCATGCCTTTTCTTTCTTTTTTTTTTTGTGTGTGTGAGGAAGATCAGCCCTGAGCTAACATCCGTGCCAATCCTGCTCTTTTTGCTGAGGAAGACCAGCCCTAAGCTAACATCTATTGCCAATCCTCCTCCTTTTTTTCCCTTTTTCTCCCCAAAGCCCCAGTAAAGAGTTGTATGTCATAGTTGCACATCCTTCTAGTTGCTCTATGTGGGACACTGCCTCAGCATGGCCTGACAAGCAGTGCGTTGGTGCGCTCCCGGGATCCGAACCCAGGCCGCCAGTAGGGGAAGGCGTGCGCTTAACCACTAAGCCACGGGGCCAGCCCCACCCATGGCTCTTCTACTAGACTGTTTCTAGTCTCAGAATTCCTGGCCTCCAGCCCTTCACTTAAGACACTGGTTCAAGCTGCCTCTAGATGAAAAGATAATGTGTTAAGACATGAAGTGCTTACTTGGAGATTTTAGTCCTTTTCAGCAAGAATTAATTTATCAAGAACTGGAGCAAACTCAAGAGCTCCATTTTTGGATGATACTAGTGTAATCACCAAAATTGGGTCCTCCCTTCAACGGTAATTGCCACAAAAAGGCCTCTTGTTCTGATTGTAATGTTTCTTTGGGATAATTTCCTACCCTGCATTCCTTAAGAAGTCATGTGACATCTCTTGTGACCTCTGACACCAAGCTTCTGACACCAAGCTCTGACCTTTCCGTGGACTGTTCAGGGACGACCCGTGGACAGTGAGCATTTTTCCTGCACCATTCCATGTTCTCTGGCTCTTAAACAAGAAAAGATAGTATGATATACTTTGTAAAAGCCTAAGAAATCAAATGATCATGTTATTAACTGTGTCCTCAAAGAATTTACATGTTTTTGTGTGACAGATGTGTGTATGATGACAAGAAGCCAGACGTAGCCTGCAAAGTTTCCTATAAGAATCTGTAGAAAACTTGAAATCTGGGAGTAATTTAGAAGCCAAGTTTGTGGCTGTAAATGTACTATGTCATTCGATGGGAATTGAACACCTTCCCCAAGAGAATCCTAAACAGAAACTGGGGATGACAGAAGGCCAGCCAGAGACTATTCTGAACTTGATGTTTCCTAAAGGCCTCCCAGATGAATGCAGCCATTACAACATCATTGTCTCTTGGGTCCTCCACATTTAGGTACTTTCCTCAGAAAACACCAATACATCCTTGTTTTCCTGCTTTATCTGTTCTTGCTGTGGTCCTTTTAGCATGTGTTTCCCCATACTCTACCATGAAACGAGGTTTTGAAAACAGATTATCCAGTGCCTTGCCTTTCTCTACAGCACCTTCTCCCCTCAATCCCCCCTCCCCCAGCACAGTCCAGACCCCCATCATTGGTAGATAGGAGAGAACTTGATCTGCGGTGAGAAAGGCCGACCAAAGCCTTGGCCATCCTGGAGGGGAGCTCTGAAGAGGGGATTATCTGTCAGTCCCCCCGTGCGGCCCAAGCGGCTGAGCCTTTGTACATCCACATATACACCTTTGCTCCTCACCGGATGCAGGTAAGCTTGGGTGGGGGGACCTCAGGTGAAGAGGCCACACCTTGAAGGGGCTGCCAGCTGGAGGCTCTACGCTGACCAGGTGCCTGCAGCTGGCGGCACGTCCTTCCTTGATGGAGAATCAAGGTGGGACATCTGGGTAACCTATCACACCTCTCGTGCCACCCTGAAAAGTGTACTCTTCCTTACCACGCACAAATTGATGCCTACTAAAATTTCACCTTCCAGACATTAATTTTAATGCAAGTATTCCTGAGAACTAACCCTTTCAGCTGGTACCTTCTATTGATTTCTTGGTGAAACAGCTTCCTTCCCTTTCCCAGAGAAGGTTTAAAAAGGATCAAGAATGCATTAGACACAAGAGCCGAAGAGTATGGTGCAGTTGGGGGTGGAGGGGCATAAACCAACCCCACGATTTTGCATCGAGCCCTCCTCTTTTACAGATGAGAAGGCTAAGGCCCCAAGAAGTGAAGTGACCTAGGCAGGGCCCTCCAACTGGTGAGGCCAGAATCTAGCCTCCTTCTCCAAGCTCTTCCTCTTACCTCCTCTCACCCAAGTATATTGAGAACTGTGGGGAATCTGCCAACGGAGACAGAGTATTTCTCTTTAATGTGCAAAATGGTACCTGAACCCTGAAACAATCATTTCCTTGAGCATCCCATGTAAACAGAATAGAGCCGTGGTGCCAGGGGAGGGAACTCATTGCTATGCATGCACAGACTGTGAGGAATAATGGTTTACTAGTTGGGAAAAACACAAAACAAGTGCTCTCCAACCTCTCTAAATCTTACTTCTTCATTGCTCAGGTGGGGATAATGAATCCTGCTTGCTTATTTCCCAGCATGGCTGTGAAATTTTAAGAAGAGCTAGTGAGTGTACAGTATATTCTTGTTTAACAACAAGCAGGCATTTATTTTAGAAATTCCTTTAGACCCAGTAGTAACTAAAATATTAAAGAGCCAGGATGGCCTAGGTTCTGACCAATCTAAATGAAGTCCTGCTGTAAATTCTGATCCAGCTGTACCACCGGTGTCTACTGGGTGAAAACCAGACTTACCTTTATGGTTAAGACCACTTCCTAATTCACCTACACATATACCTTCATTGATATGATATTTGCTGGAATGTGTTTGTCTTACTGAAGTCCACTGGGCTTAGAAATTACTTTGGACTGCTGTGTAGCAATGCTTTGTGTTTGCTTACTGGATTTATTTTATTCAGGACAATTCTTATTTATTGGGCTCTTAATAAATGACGCTCCTTCAAGGGTTGTCAATTCCATTTTCTACTGAGCATCTGATATTCTTCAGATACTTATAGGTTTAAAATTATTTTCAGCACATAAATATTTAGAACAAAAAAGATGCGCTAATAAAGGCAACAATGACAACAAAAGCAACAACAACAATAGAAACAAAACAGCAGGTTGTATGTAAAGCAGATGGCAAAGAGAACTGACACTAAAATAGCGCGTGGCCCAGGAATCTCAAGAGGGGCCCTGACTATTGGCACTAGATGTGAATCCTTCAGTAATTACAGAGCTCAGTGACCTGAGAAGGAATCGGCAGTGAGAAAGCTTACCTCAGTCATGCTTCCTACCCTGTGCTCCTGCCAGCTGGGGGCCCTGGGCTGGTTTAAATCCTAGCAAGAATCTCACACCAATGCAAACATTCACACAATACAGGGTATTTATCTTGGCTCCAAAGAAATGTAAGCATTTTTCACAGTTCGCGTGACGTTAAAAACATGTTTAAACTTGGAGTGTTGGCCAGCTGAAATTAGCCCATATTGATGTATTTGTGGTGATTCAGGATTTTTTTTGGTAATGGGCATTCCCCACCCTTAACATCTCATTCATTCTTCTACATTTATTGAAGAGGAAGTAGGGTGGGGAGGAGGAATAACTCAAAGGCCAAGTCTGGCTTTACACATCCCTTAATCAATGCACTGTTGTACCAAGGGCTGACCTGCAAGGAATTATCATCATGCTGTCCTTCCTGTACAAAAGTGAGGCTAATGACCTGCAGAGAGTAGGAACTATGCAGTGACTTGCTTTCTCAGGGGTGCTGGATTCTTCTCCTCTCTCTTGACCTCTCAATGAGAGCAATGCAACACGGAAGATGCCAGGGTGTGACAACGAAGAGAAAGTGCATTGCTCTGGCCTCGTTAACACAGTGCTCAAACCAAATGAGTCAAACAGTTTAGAGAAACAATTCCCTTCTCAACTCCCAAATATGGCTGATCTGTGAAAATTGCTTGTGGACTTTGTGCCACATTAGGTAAACAATAAAAATAGAGAGCTAGTTCCTCACCACTGAAAGATGAAATGTCTCAAATTGGGGAAGAGAGAGAAAGTCAAGTTTAAAAAACTAATTTCCAAATTTTTTTCAAAAGTTTCAAAAAATTTATAAAAATCAAATGAATGTAGTGTTGAATATGTAGACGTAATCACTTTAACATTCAGGGAAATCTTCCAACTCTAAGATTTTATGATTCTAAAAGACATTCTATGTGATAGCTTTCCTTGGAGACATATATTTTCTTTCTGTTACCTCTAGTCCTTTCCTTTAGCTAGAAGAGAAGTTTTCTTGCATTAAGACACATGCATTCATCCAGTATTCATTCATTCATCAGACATTTATCAAGCAGGACATTGCTGGTACATGAAAATAAATGGGTTGTCCTGTCCTCAAGGAACTTACAATGTAGGCAAAGATGGGTCACTAATTAATTCATCAGCATGACTTGTGGAAAGTTTAACAAATGAAAGTATATTCTCTAGCTTTATTGTCACACCAAAATGAGATGTCACAAAGAGCTGTGAAGAATCAGGCTCAATCTTCATCCCCAGCACAGACTAAACACATTTCTTTTGAGTAATGACTTATTTCCATGATGCATGTGCGTTTATGAATGTAGCTTATTACTACATAAGCTTCCTTGACACCTATAAATGTTCAAAATAGGGGTCAACACCACAATAAAAAGTATAATTTTCTTTTTTGGGTGAGTATATACTATAGTCAGTAGAGCATAGAGTGGCTTGTTATTTAAACAATATGTAAGTCATGTTTACAGGGATTTAAAACAAAATGTCTTGGTCATTTTAAAGTAATATAAGGGCTCAAGTACATGCTGAATAAGTCCATGAGGTATTTTTTTTTCTTTTTTTTTTTTTTTGTAGTTGTATAATTTAAATGGTTCTTAATTTTAAAATGTTTTTTGGCCAAGACATTTAATGTTGAAAAATGGCTATTCAGCATGCAAGAGATCATAAGTATTTTTCATAAGAATTTTTATTATACAGCAGCCTGCATTTTAAAAATTGTTATTTACACAAAACGCCCTAATGGATCTAATAGTTTATCAGATCAATAATCAATGTTCTTAAAAGTCACTTAATTCAAATTTATGTAATCTGCATTATGAGAAGATCTTATATACATATTTACATCATAACTCCTAGTGATTCCTTCATAACTATTTCTGTCCCCAATGTCATCTTGTGCACCATTATGATGGAAATATTTTTTAAGACCTACACTGCTAGAATGTAAAAAGATATTGCATAAACAAGTACATTAAAAGTCACCTAAGGCTGTGACAATGCCCCTAAAATAAAAATATCCAGTTGAGTCTACTTTCTTGTAATTTTCCTAATTATGAGCTCTAATAAGTCAACCACTGTCGTGTGAAGAAAACAGGAAATTCAAAGAAAATCATAAAAGAGTTTACAATAAGATTTTTATCGTATGTTAGGTGTCCATCAAAACAACTTATATCATCTTTGTTAATCATTATACAGATAAGAAGAAATAAAAGCCACTATGGCAACCCCCAAATTTTCTTAGGATCTATGGACATATGAGTCTACTGTGTGCTTTTTAATATTTATGGAGTCAACTATCACCTATCATAGTTTTATAAAACTGGTACCAGTTCAATACTGAACACACAACAAGGGCCTTTGGGAAAAATAAAGCTAAACCTCGTTAGACGGGTCCCCACAGCTCCAATTTATACTCCTCTTCAGATTATGTGTTGTCTTTTTGGTTTTGAAAGAAGCGAATATCAAAACCCACTTCTTCTCCAGGTCCATCTTTGAGATACATTTTTACTTCTGTGAGTTGTTCACCTAATTAGTACTCTTTTCTCCAAAATAAGCCCAAGGGCAGTTTGATACAGCCAGCCTCTTTGAGTTTCCCATAACCAAAACATATATATTGATCTTTGTCCTGGTCTGTAATAAACGCATGCTCTGCTATGCTGACTCCCATCCTACCCGGAGGGGACCCCTGACAAGCAACTCTAAACGTTAAGAAATCTCTGGTTTCTGGTTACAGTCTGTTTAAAGATTATATAAGACATAATTCTTTATCTGGTTTTTTCTCTTCAAAAACAATCTCTAATAAATGATATTACACACACAAAAAGAACAAAATGTAAAAAATTTTGACATTTTTAATGACTTTCTTTTAACCTACTCCAACTCCAACCCGAGACGAAAACTTTGTAATTGATGGCCTTCTGAGAAATCTTATATTATCAGTTCTTTCTCCTTCTCATTTGCTTCCCCCTTTTCATTCTTTCAAGAGCCCCGTAAATCATATGATTAACTTGCAAACCAAGACCGGTTGATGTGTGTGAAAGAAATCTAATTGGAAGACAATCGCCCCTATTGCTCTTAACATTTTTTTGTGCATCTAAATGTGATCTGAATTTTAGATACGGTTTTCTATTCGACATTTATTTTCCTCCAGCATATATGTGCTACATCTTTACCTAAATTGGGTTGTTATCTTTTTCTGCCCTTTTGACTTAACACTATAAATTAACTATTATCCTGCTGAAATAAATTCCTTTGCAGATTTTATGTATATAGAGGGTATTTCAATTTCATTTAAGAATAAATTTTGAGTTATTATGTCCCATAGAGTAACCGATCTTTGAGAACAAAAACTGTCAGTAGAGTATCAAAAGAATTTTATTGTTAATTTTAGAAATAATATTTCAAAGTATTTTTTCCACTTAAGGGGATATAGGATCACCTGTATCACTAAAATAAGAAATCAGTTGGATCTGAGAGGATAAAAATCTGATACTCAAAACATGTTATCATTAATATATTTTTTAATTATTTTTTTGAGGAAGATTGGCCCTGTGCTAACATCTCTTGCCAATCTTCCTCTTTTTTTCTTTTTTTTTTTTCTCCCCAAAGCCCCAGTAAACAGTTGTATATCATAGCTGTAGAGCTGTAGCTCTTCTATGTGGGACTCTGCCTCAGGATGGCTTGATGAGTGGTGAGTAGGTCCACACCCAGGAGCCCAACTGGCAAACCCCGGGCCGCCAAAGCAAATGAGCGAACTTAACTGCTACACCACCAGGCTGGCCCCCATGAACATGTTATTATTAATTTTAAAATAAAAGTAAAGAGATTCAATGGCAAAATACAGTGAATTTTGGTAATTCCCGAGACTTGTTTTGAGTAGGCATGGTTTAGAAATTCAAACTATTTGTTCCTCTACAACTTCTATTATAAAATCACTTTTTCTCTCATCTCAAAGTTAAATAATCGTGTATCTTGGAATTAATCATCTATCTTGGAATTAATGGATTCAAAATAAAGGAATCATTATTACTAAGTCTTTTTATATTTAAAAAATTAAAATAAGTCCTTATTCAAAGGGAGAAAAGAAGTATGTGCCTTAATTTTTAAATTAATAAGGATGCAAAAATATCTATGATATCTAGACTGCTCCTCAAAAAACAGCAGGGAATTTCATTGAAGTTAGCAAGAATTACAACTCATCTCACCTGCAAGGTGAAAAAGAGATAAAGTTGGAATTACATAAAGAACCATAGAGAAAATCATTTTATCATATATAATCAGACAACTCATGGAAGATTAGTTGTTTTTTTTTTTTAACTATATAAAACTAAAAATTTGCTACTTCTTTTTGCTATTAGACTCTCCATTTTCCCATTTGGAGTATTACTTTTGGAATTTATACTAATTCCAATAATCTGAAAATCATGGCCAAATTTGAGAGTTTAGGTACCAAAAGACCTGGACATTTGGTTAGGGTTACCCAGGCAAGAGTAGTTCTACTACTTTTGTGCACATTTCTGGTGCCTAACAAAACAGATGCTGAAAAACCGTACTTGGCCAAGGAGGTAGATTTATGGCTGCTTAGGAATCTAGCACATTGGAGCATGGGGCCTTTGTGGTTAAAGACATCTAAATAACAATAAGGCAGTATCACAAAGCAGGAAACAGACCTTGGCTCTCTTCAATTTGGGGCCATTGGGGTTTGGAGAGGGAAACTTATGTCTCCTGCCAGACACAATTTTTAAACATTTATAACTTGGTCACTCTTTATCACTTCAAACCACTTTGTCCATGAGGGGTGACACTTGTGTGGCAAGTCATATTTTATTATTAGGTGAAAACTTTTTTTGAACAAGTGAAAACATTTGTCTTTAATGGTGATTAAATGCCTGACAAGTTAGAATCTTTGCAGAGAACAAAATGAGCTAAGTGCAAAAACAGGTTTCTAATGCTGTTTCCAAAAATAGAGAAATAACCAATGAATAAAGGAGATTAATGCACCAAGTATTTCCAAATCAAGAAACGCAAAACATCTTTAAACTTAATCATTTCTTTATAAAACCCTACAAAATAACAGAATAAAGATATTCCTCCGATCTAATGTATGTAATTAACATATTGATCACTTCTTTGCTTTTGTTTTTCCTGTTGTAGCTTATGTTCGTTGAATATTTTTACCCTGGCAGCATATCTACTCTGTATACCCTTCTGTTTATTAATCAGTACAACTTCATTCTCTTCAATTCAGTACAGGATCCATGACATATTTTTAACTTGGTCCTTTATTGGATTAAATCTATTCGAATGGGAACAAAGTAGCAATTAAACCTCTATGAGATCATATTTGCACAGTGCAAATCACAAGATAATTTAGAGTAATCTTTGAGGTTTTCTTCTAAGTCTATGAAATACATCATTGGTTAAACAAAAAGAGATAAAAGATTGTCTAAACTGTCAGTGTGAGGTAGAAGAAATGAAAAAAAAAATACTCGTGTTTAATGTGGACAGAGTTGAAACTCATGAGTAAACATGTAACCATTCTGGAGGCACCCTACATTTCTTTCCCTTTGCAATTCTTGGTCACATCAATGAAGCAAGCTTAATCTCACACTTTAATTGCTACCTCTGTAGTTTGCTTTGTAGCCAGAAAACCCTAACCTAGGAGTTTAAACATGTGTTGTTGTTTTTTGAGAAGTAGGAGTTCTGGCTTTGGCATTAGCTCCAACTTTCATCCCAGAGGAGCTAATGGACCTAAATCTAATTATTTGTAAAGCTTACCTAGAAGATTGGTGGACGATAAAGCAATATATACTAATTAGGCACATGGACAGTGGCATGAGAAATAACTTCTACAGATAAGCCAAAAACTTATCTGTAAATGGAATTTTAGAATTCTTTGAATAGAGCTATTAAAATTGGCAAAATATATTGATTTAAGTTGAAGTTCTTTATTTTTCGTGGAACTCCTATAGCACTTTCTTTATTTCTACGGCACTTAGAAATTTCAGTACGCTGTAATTATTTTTCCTTCTACCAGGTTGCGTCTTCCTTGAAGGCCAAATCCTGTCTGATTTACATTTTATCTCCATGCATCTAGAGTTCTCTACTTAAGGAAGCCATTCAAGTATTTGTTGAATGCAGAGCCCATATGGCACCTTTTTGCAAATTAGGAACAAAAGCATGCTTCCTCTGGGAAGACGCCACCCTACATCAGGGCGATTAATGGGAAAATATTGTTTAGTCTTGAAACAGCCATGTTCCCTGAAGAATCTACTTCTCTTGTATCCTTTTTGAAATTAGTCCCGTTAAGTCAGGAATGAGAGGGGATGGTTTTACCATAGGTCCTTTGAAGGTAAGCAACACCCCATGTCAATGTTTCTTAAATTCAGGTTCGAACAATGGACTGAGTCATAAGTGGAAAATGTATCATGGGATTAAAGGTTTTATTTTTTAGTATACTGAAAAGTAAATAAATAATGAGGTAATTATTTTTTTCCAAGTGTTTGGAGATGAAATTAGGAGGGTATGATAGTTTAGGAATGATGGGCTTTTCTTTATCCAAATGTGCATCGTCAGAGGGCCCTGTGTTTTTGCTTAAGACTATGTAGTTGTCACCATACTTATGATAACTCTCAAGTCACTCTTCATCAACATCTCAACAGCGTGCTTTGGAAAGTTATGAAATCTCAAAGTTAATGACCGTGCTAAATTTTGGCCAAGCAATGCAAACTCTCATCTTCAATTTTGTGCAGTGCTAGATCTATCCTAGAGGTAATTATGTGAGGTGAGACTTGCCTCTGAGCAAAATACAAGCAGATACATGTTACTTAAACAGGACAATGATTCCTTACTTTGTTATTTTTTTTTAAAGTTGAAATACACTTTGTCTTGTTGAAAAATTAGATATCAAATGTCATAAATTATTTAGTAGAATAGTTGAGATAAAAAGTATTGTCACTATATCTAACTTGTTATAGATAAATGCCCTCAAATCTGAAATTCCAAATATAACTTAAGCCACTTACAACCATTATTTCATCAATGCTCAAATTTAGTTTTCCTTCTCTATACTCAGCACCCATTGTTCACATTCATATATTAATAAATATACATATTTAAATTAACATGATGTTAAATCTATAAGAATAATCAAGGTTTATTTAAAATATATGACAAAATATACAAAAATTTATTTAGAAAAGGAACTCTTTCAAAGATCCAACTGGATCATTTATATATAAAACATAAATGACAAATTTTTCAGCTATTCATTTCGTCTCATATTATCTTTCTATGTGCGTTATTCATTTTCTAAATATAAAAGCATTGGCATTATTAAGTGGAAAATTATCTTCAGAAATGCAGAAATGCCATTAGTAGGAAGAAGATAGAAACAAACAAGTAGCTTCACTCACTGGAGCAAATTTCTTAAATTTCAAAAAGACCTGTTGTTCCTGGCCCCTGTTGGGGCCAAAATTGTCCCCAAATCAATAAACAGAAAATACTAAGGCTTAGTCATAAACAGTACAGTGACTCGTTGGGCAAGAAAGGGATTAGCAATGGAATAAAAAGATACTGGCCATCTTATCCGAGCCCAATCCCTTCTGACCCTCCTTCACCTAGGCCAGCACATGCCAAACGAACACCAAAAACAGCCAATAAATGAAAGGAAACTCAAAGGTCACTCCGGGTCATTATTTTCACATACCTTTGAATAATGAGAGCATCACATGTCAGCTGGAGGAGAACAAAATGTCACATTCTCCAGCTAAAGGTCAGCTTCGGTCAAAGGTCACAGAAGGGAGGCCAGGAAATAACCTAAGAGGTTAGGCCGGGTGCACAAAGAAAGGTCACCAAATGTCACTGAAAGCATGCAGCTGTTTGCAGATGAAACAACTGAGGCACCCTTTTGTGCTGACATCGGCTAGAAAAAATGTCTCTGCTGACATTTTTTTTTTAGCTGGCAGTTTTATAGGACATTGACATTAATGTACCCAACCCCGAATTAGCCTTTTTAAAAGCAACAGTTTGGAAGTTAAGTGCAGCAGTTTCCAAAGAGTCATAGCCATGACATTTTTATTTCAAATGATTAATACAGCAATGGACTTCTACACCAAATTTAGATTTCATCTGAGCTCTTTCATAGTGACAATGTGTTAGCAACTAGGCCCGAGGACAGGTAGCAATCAGTAACCAGTATTTTCATATTTTTAAGGACTATTATTATTCTTTTAACTAAAAGATGCTCAGAAGCTTCAGCCTGTTACAGGATAGAAAGATATGAATGATTTCACATTTTACTGAGCTCGGCAGTTGGCAGTTCTTGATCTCGTAATAAAATCCACTCAAAGGAAAGAAAAAGGACTGACATTTGCAATTCCATTTTTAAAGGAATTTCTGCAAAACAGTTGCAGAATAAATCCTTATCTATCTGAGTATTAATCCCTTTTTCAAACTAATAATTTCCATTTTAAATACTAGCTTTCTGAGTAACCATACTCCCAAGTACTCTCAGACATCAAACTCTACTGGAAAGAAGTTCAGAAAAAAACAGGCGCCTTGAATTGTTTAGCTACTACTTAACGGCTGATCCCGACTAGCAGCTTCAGTCTTCTGTGAGCGTGTGGATCTATTTTACACACACACACACACACACACACACACACACACACACACCTCATACTCATCCAGCATTAGCAGCTGTTTCCAGACCACGTTAGAACATTCTACATCCATAAACATCCTTTACTGATTCACAGGCACAAAACCATGTTTTAAATGCAAGATGTACTTTTCCATCCTCAGGGTCCCGACAAGTAGCCCCAATTTGTAACTTTGGCAGCTCCACTTTTTTTCCCAAATCTTTTTAAAACAGTTGTGCCACCTTCTTAATGTCACTTTTGTTCTTAAGAGGGAGGACAGTGTGCATTTACATAATAAAAATAATAGTAATAAAAGTTCACATAGAAAAAAAACCCTAAAGCTTGTTTCAAAAGACAGAGCAAACTCTCTCTAAAATCTCTATTCCAGATGATTCTTTTTTTTTGTTTGTTCCTTCATAAACTCCCAGGGAGACTGCCAGACAATAATACTCCCCCCAGGATTACTCTAGGACTCACTCAGAGTAAAACTACCTTTCTACCTAATGGACCCTAGACATATGAAGCCTGTCAGGAGAACATCATAAATCGTGGAGATGGGAAGGCAGCGGGCAGGGAGAGCTACACAAACCTTTGCACTTAGGAGAAAGAGTTATTTAACACATCAGGGAAGTGCATTTAATAAATGAAGTCAGTGACTTGAACATGTCATATTCGATCTGTACAGAGGTTGCTGAACTTTCTTTAAAAAGTCATTTTTATGCTGGTTGCTTTTCTTATGAAATTTTCTACACCTCTAGTGTATGAAATGGATGTGTAAGCAGCTGATTGAGAAATGGCTAAGGTCAAAGTTAATAAGGAAAGCAGAAAGTCTAAAAGCTGGCTGTCTTTTTCTCCCGTTAGAGTTCAAGAGACTCCATGTGATTTGGGCATGGCGTATTAGCGTTTCTGACACGGGCTTTTTTTTTTTCTAATCTGCCTTCAAATAACTTATACTTGGGCAGTAATAAATATAGAAGGTGTCCCATTGCTGGAATTACAAAAAAGAACTTTCCCCTTCTAATTTCGTTCATGGGCCCGTCTTTTATCTTTAAAAGTAGAATGATGGAGGGCTAGTCTAGAGACAAGTAAAATGGTAATCAAAGACTTGGAGGGATCAAATATTGCCTTAAAATGTTGAGACCATAGATGTTGCAAGGTGTAGAAGCTGGTGAGGAGCGAAGAAAATTAGAATTAAAATTAGGTGCCCCTTTGGAAAAAAAAAAACTCAGCCAGTATATAAACAAATACCAAACTACATGGCGTTTTTGGAAAATTTTTTTGTATCCCCTCGGTCTTTCTGGATCCCTTACGATTTAAGTTGTGAGCATCTCTGGGGTATTTTGTCCCATAAAAGAGTATAACATCCCCATAAAATCAACAAATGGGTTTGCTGCCCCATAAGGAATTTAATTGAAACTTGGAACACACACAGTGAGGTTTATCAGATAAACACGTGCCAAATTTAAGATTAATACCTTGTCTAAAATGGATGCTATAGCTTCTCTGAAAAACTACCCCCTTCATCTTCAGATGTGATAAAGTTTAGCTTTATATGATGCTCTTGGACTCTGAGACAGAAACCACACTTGGCAAAAAACAATCAAATGAAAACAAACAAAACAATCCGCTGAGCACTGCAAAGAACAAAAAAACATCCCGCTTGATTTTAAAGGATTTGGAAAAGCCACCGTTATCTTACTTAATGTAAATGGTACTCACCTATGGAAAAAAAATAGAAATCTCCTTACCTGGAAACTTGTGTATTTGCACACTTATGTGTAAAATATTCTCTACATGCTTTGAAATAATTGCCTCTTCTGCTTTATATTAACTTGACATATTTTTTGTCAAGTCATGGTTCTATTTCTAGTATCTGAAAATGTGCCAAACTAAATGTCAGTGCCTCCGTAAGGAAGATTTAGAGTTCCCTTTGGAGCAGATAGAAGCCTCAAATGACAAACACGCTTATTCCAAATGTCCCTCCTGCAGGTGTGACTTACCTCAGAACGAGGTCAGAGAAGGCAGTAAGCAGAGAGAGCTACAATTTGTTTGACTTGACATTCCCAGGCATTTCCCTTTGTTATCTCTGTATCATCATTCTGTGGCAGAGAGAGAGCAAGGCAAGCGCTTGCTTTCGGGTATATCTGGCTGGTAGCCCTACACACCACAGAGAGTTGCTGCGAATTTCACTTTATGAAAAGCTTCCATTTGACTTTAATGCTGTTAAAGCATTGCAAGGGCAAGTTTTGAAGTCTTTCCTCAGGCCAGACTCTGGCTAAAAATTTCGCCCCATCCTCCTTCTGGAATAACTCTTATCTAGGGTTTTGGCTAAATTTTAGCAACCATACACTGCAGCAGAGTGGCTGGCATGGCACAGGTGAGGTGGGAGGTCCAGCAAGGCCCAGTTTCCTTATGTCCATCATTTC
Organism: Diceros bicornis minor; assembly: GCF_020826845.1. NCBI lineage: Eukaryota > Metazoa > Chordata > Mammalia > Perissodactyla > Rhinocerotidae > Diceros > Diceros bicornis. The sequence goes on from NC_080766.1 coordinate 17,754,086, forward strand.
TAAGATAAGTCTAGGGGATGAAAGGACAGCAGGAGTCAGGCATGGGAATATTTTTGTATTCAGCCAACAAGCCTTTACTATTTACCTGTTAGAGGGCAAAACCAATTCTAGGCACTGAGAACACAAAGTCGGGAAGTCTTGTTTCCGATGTTCAAGGTGTTTAATAGAGGATAAGCCAGGGCTGGGACACCCTCCTCTGGAGGTCCCAGCGATGCCGCCTGCTATTAGATTTGGCATCCCTCTTGGGTTACCACCACCCTGGGGACCAAGGGGACAAGGCGTTTATCTCAGTGAAAAGCAATTTCCTCCCTCCGTGACTCGTTGTTCTCTCCTGCTGTGACCTCACAGTGTCACACACTGATGGTTGGGGCACATCTAAGGTAGCATTAGGGACTTTAAGGATATAATCTCTCTATATGATACAAATAGCATAAATTTATTTTTAGATTTTCAATGAACTTAAGAAAAGTTTCAGAGCCATTCTCCCTTAGGCACATTCTTTTAATCTTATGGAATTCTTCTAATATGTGAAAAAGCACTTTCTCTCAGACTATTCTCAGTCTTAACAACAAGACCCACTGCCAGGGAGGACTTCATGCCCATTGTCCACTTGTATGGCTTTTCTGCTAGAGGCTAGTCCCAGTCCTCTCTCCAACTTACTGCCTGTGCACTTTCATGACCTGCTTCTGCATTTACAAAACAATCCCAACAGATTCCCACCCATGGTTCAAATACTGAGAATGACATTGATTTTGAAACTCAGCTACGCTGCTTAGAGAAACTCCCTGAATACACCCAATCGCCCAATTTAGGGATGTAAGACTTCTCTGACAAAGAGAGAGGGAAACGACCTATTTTAAACTAAAGCACTGAAAATTTCTACTTATTCTCATTCAGAAGGTGAAAAAGTGAAAAAATGAGTCATAAAGAAAATGAATGATCTCCTATTGTAACCCTTCCATTAGAGAAATGGACAATACTTGGGTAATAACGTTCAATTTATTCATAAGAAGACAAAAGGGTATTTTTTTCTGTATGGTTCCCTTGTGAGAGGCCCTTTGAAAAGAGAGGATTTTCTAACGGTATAAGGAACAACTTCTTTATGCAGGTCTGCAAGAGTCCTTTCACTTCTTCTAGCATTTCCCCCATCTGTTTTCACCTTTCTCTTCTAAATGAGATAAATGCCTATGTACATATGTTTTTTTCCAAATACAGACGTGGAATGGCATGTGAGTCCTATATTACCTGAGCTTTAAATTGAAAACATCTTTGAGCAAGGCTGATCTGGTTCTGGGTCCTCGCAAGATATGGAAATCACCCTTCATAGGGTTTAAATGAAGAGAGTTAATGACAGGACTTTTTACAGAGGTGTAAGCAGGGTTTCAGGAACACTTGAGGGCTAGTGAGTCACCCAGGGACTAGCAACATTACTACTTCTTAGGCTGAAAAGACAAGAAGAAAAAAGTAATGTTACCAGAACCCAGTGAGAACTAGGATCGTGGAGGAAGGACTGCCCGCTTGGAGCTGTAGTTTTGGTGGAACACAGCAGTTGCCCAAGATGTGGTACTAAAGCAAGGGAGGAGCAGGGAAGAAATACTCTGGCTTTTCTCCCCTCCAACCTATCCATCTCCTGCCACTGCATCCTATGGGCCAAACATGATCAATAATCTGCCAGCAAATAGAGCTATTGCAGGGGTTAGCCTCCTGAGGCAGAGCAGAGAAGAGATGGGTGGAGAATGAATATGCAGCAAGGAGTAAGGAAAACTAACACCAAACATCCCTTTTAAATATTTAGAGACTAGAGTGAATTCATCACAGGGTCTGTAACTAACTTTCAGGAATTTAGAGAAAACTACTATATGGAGGGCTAGTGCTATAGACTAAATTATATCCTCCAAATTCATATGTTGAAGTCCTAACCCCCAATGTGACTGTATCTGGAGATAGCGTCTTTAGAGATAAGGTTAAATGAGGTCACAAGGATGGGGCTCTAATCTGATAGGACTGTGAGCTTATAAGAAGAGAGACAGAGAGAGAGTTCTAGTTCTCACCAGGAACTGAATCAGTCAGCACCTTGATCTTGGACTTCCCAGCCTCCAGAACTGTGAGAAAAGAAATTTCTGTTGTCTATGGTATTTTGTTATGGCAGCCCAAGCAGACTAATATAGCTGGGCTGAATATTAGATATATAGTAGAAGAGAATACAGGCTTTGGGTCCTACAGACCAGGATATGAAGAGTGGCCCTCTTACTTCCCAGTTGTAGATCTTGGGAAATCCTCTGAGCCTCAGTCTTCTGGTTTGAACAATGAGTACACTAATTTCTACATCACTGAGTTTTTTAAAAAAAATCACATTTCTTATTGTATATTTTTCTTCTAGTATATTTTCCTTTTTCCTGAAATACGTCCTTTAGAATATCCTTTAGTGAGGGACTATTGCTAAAAACTCAGTGTTTGTATGTCTGATAATGACTTTAATTTCAAGTAGTTTCACTGAGCATATAATTCTTTGTTAGTTTTTTTTTGGCTCTTTGAAGGTATTTTTCATCATCTTTTGACTCCCATTGTAGCTGCTGTGATTCCTTTGGAGGTATTTTGTCTGTGCTCCTTTGTTTTTGGTGAGCTGCAATTTCACTAAGGTGTGGCCAGGTGTGTGGTTTGTTGTTATTTCTGTCTACATAGGTTTTAATGATTTTTCCTGAATCTGTGTTCAAGTCCATCATCAATATTGGAAAATTTGCAACCATTATTTCTTTCCATCCTGACTTTTCTCCATTCTCTATATTCTTTTGTAAAATTCTGATGAGACATAAGCTAGACCTTCTAAATTAACTCTAATGTCCCTTTACCTCTATTTCATGTTTTCCAAATCTTTACCCATGTTGTATTCTGAGTCATTTCTTCTGCTCTATTTTCCAACTGTAAATTCCCTCTTCAGCTGTGTCTGAATGCTATTTAAACTTTCCTTTGAGCTTTTAATTTCAATAATTATATTTTTCACTTCTAGGATTCTTTTTATCCAATCTGCTTGATAAGTTTCTCTTATTTTTTATTCACATATTTGATGCCTTCTTTATTTTAGTTTAAACATATTGAACATTGTTAATTTTTACATTCTAAATTCAATAATTCCAGTATCTGAAGTCTTCATGGATCTGATTCTGCTTTTTGTTGTTTATGCTATTTCTTGGCCTTGGTGCTTTATTTCCTGTTGGATTTTGTCATTTTTGTTGTTGTGAGTTCAGGCTTGGTGAAACTTTTTCTATGAGACTATTCTGAGTCCTAGAATGAGACTATATTCCTCCAGAAAATATTTTCATTTCCTTATGCCATCCTTCAGCTGGCACTACCAATGAGAGACTGTTGTAAATTTAGAACAGAAGCCTATATTGGGCCTGGCTTGTGCTTAGGAATTCTTAGGGGAGGTATTTTTGGTTTTTTGCTTGTTTTTTTATTTGAGATAAAATGCACATAATATAAAATGAGCTATTTTGAAGTGTACATTCAGTGGCATTTAGTACATTCACAACCTTGTGCAACCATCACCTCTAGTTCCAAAACATTTTCAGCACCCTGAAGGAAACCCCATGCCTGCTAAGCAATCACTCTCCATTATTCCCTGTCTCCACCCTGTAGAAACCACTAATTTGCTTTCTGTTTCCACAAATTTACCTATTCTCTGGATATGTTATAAAAATGGAATCATCAATATGTGATGTTTGGTGTATTGCTTCTTTATTTAAAATAATATTTTCCAGGTTCATCCATGTTGTAGCAGTATTTCATGTACTTCATGCCTTTTTATGACTAAATTCCATTGTCTGTACATACCACAATTTGTTTATTCATTTATCTTTGGTAGACATTTGGGCTGTTTTTCCTTTGGACTACTGTGAATAGTGCTGCTATGAACATTCATGTACAAGTTTTTATTTGAATATCTGTTTTTCAGTTCTTTTGAGTATATACCTAGGAGTGGAATTGAGTCATATAGTAAATCTATATTTAACTTTTTGAGGAACCACAAAACTGTTTTCCACAGTGGCTATACCATTTTCTGTTCCCACCATGAAGTATGAGGATTCCAATTTCTCCATATCTTTGTCAACACTTATTATTTTCCTTCCCCTTTATCCTTTTTTTTTTTTTTTTGGTTTTGTTTGCAGTTATTCTAGTGGGTGTGAAGTGGTCTCTCATTGTGGTTTTGATTTGTATTTTCTTAATGACTAATGACCTTAAGCATCTTTTCATATCCTTGTTGCCCGTTGTATGTCTTCTTTGGAGAACTGTCCATTCCAATTATTAGCCCATTTTTTAACTTGGTTGTTTGTCATTTTGTTGTTGAATTGTAAGAGTTCTTTAAATATTCTGGATACTAGATCCTTATCAAATATATGATTTGCAAATATTGTCTCCCACTCTGTAGTTTGTATTTTCACTTTCTTGATATTGTGCTTTGATGCACAAAAGTTTTTAATTTTGATGAAGTCCAATTTACCTATTTTTTTCTTTTGTTGCTTGTGCTTTTGGTGTCATATCTAAGAATCTATTGCTAAATCTAACATCAAGATTTACATACGTGTTTTCTTCTAAGAGTTTTATAGTTTTGGTTCTTATATGTAGGTCACTGATCCATTTGGGTTAATTTTTGTATATGGTACCAGGCACAGGTCCAACTTCATTCTTTTATATGTGGATATCTGGTTGAAGTGATTATTCTTTCCCTATTGAGTGATCTTGGTACTCTTGATGAACATTAACTGTCCACAGATGTAAGGGTTTATTTCTGACTCACTCTATCTATTGGATTATATGTCTATCCTTGTGCCACTACCACATTGTTTGGATTATAGTAGCTTTGTGGTAAGTTTTGAAATCAAATGTACGTCCTCTAACTTTATTCTCCTTTTTCAATATTGTTTTGGTTATTCAGAGCCCATTGCAACTCCTTTTACATTTGAGGATCAGCTTTTCCATTTCTGCAAAAAATGCCACTGGGATTTTGATAGGGATTGCATTGAATCTGTAGATCATTTGGGATAGTATTGCCATCTTAATGTTGTCTCGCCATCCATGAACGCTAGATATCTTTCCATTTATTATATCTTCTTTAATTTCTTTCAGCAATATTTTGTAGTTTTTAGTATGCAAGTCTAGTACTTCTTGCTTAAATTTATTCCTAAGCTTTTTTGTTCTTTTTGATGCTATTGTAAAAACATTTTTTTAATTTTATTTTTAGATTGCTTATTGTTTTTGTGTGTTGATCTTGTATTCTGCAACGTTGCCAAATTTGTTTATTATTTTAGATTGGTTTTTATTTTTGGTTTTTTCCCCTTCACCCAGACAAAGTACAGGGTCAATTTTCCTGGCTGACAACTTTTACAAGACAGAGTTATTTTGTTTTGTTTTGTTTCTAGCTAACCATTTCACTGAGGATCTTTTTGGACTTCTAGCTTTACGTGAAGTTCTGACCCAATTCTCAATCTTTGGGAGCCCTACATTTTGTCTCTTATAATCACCTGCAGTCTAATATATATCAAGGTTCCTGTCTAGATGGTTCTGCAAATCACCTGTAGGCCAGCCAGTGCTCTTTGCTCTGGATTCATACTTTAGCTTACTTTGACTTTTCTTGCCAGACCAGCAATGAAACCGGCAAACAGCCATTGATGATTGGAATTTGCCAACTCAAAATATGTCTCTGCCTGAATGACATTTTGACCCCCACCCCTACTAACTGACCAAAGGAGTTTGGGATGGGAGGCCTGCCCCAAGAAAAGGCCATTACTATAGATATCTCTGGGTACCTGGGTGGATCATGCTAAGCCCATTCTTAGTTCTAGTTACCCTTTATGAGAGACATTTACATTTGTAAAGAAAATCTCCACTTGTAAAGGTATCTTCTTCCCTGCACTGGGAAGAAGGGGGGAATGGCCTTACCTAGAATCAGAATGGAAGGTGAGGACTTAAATCTGCATGATAAACTTACTCATTGTTAATTGTGCTGTTTGGGCAATATGCTACCTGACTCCCACTAGGTTCCTATAGGTAATATCCCCCTGGATCCTGGGTCACCATGGTAATGGGTGTTTGAGCCATTTTTTTCAGGAACTGAACCCCTTGTCCACTTTGGGCCGGTTTGAGACCACCAACCCATCAACTGGGCCCTTTTGAGGGCAAGAGATTGGAACTCCACCCTCAGGGCATGCTAATGCCGCCATTCTGTGAACATGTGTCCTACGAAGAGACATGAAGTCTGACTACACTTGCGCAGATCATCAATTACCTCATCTCTCCTCACCTCCAATCGTATCAGACCACCTTGCCCCCTTCCCCATGATATGGGGGGAAAATAGGGACTCAATATCCCTGAGTACCTATTTTCGGGGAGGCGGATTTGAGACTTGTTCTCCCATTTTCCTCACTTGGCTGCCTTGTGATTAAACCCTCTCTCTCTGCAATCTCATCATCTTGGTGATTGGCTTTCTGGACGGCAGGCAAAAACAGACCTGGTGCGGTAACAACACTGAATCTGCTGGCACCTCGATCTTGGACTTCCCAGCCTCCAGAACTGTGAGAAATAATTCTGTTATTTAAGCCATTCAGCTTATGGTATTTTTGTTACAAAAGCCCAAATTGGGGACCAGCCCGGGGGCATAGCGGTTAAGTTCACAGGCTCCACTTCATCGTCCTGGGGTTCACAGGTTAGGATCCCAGGCGCACACCAATGCACTGCTTGTCAAGCCATGCTGTAGCGCTGTCTCATATAAAGTAGAGGAAGATGGGCACAGACGTTAGCCCAGGGCCAATCTTCCTCAGCAAAAAGAGGAGGATTGGCAAAGGATGTTAGCTCAGGGCTAATCTTCCTCACACACACACCAAAAAGGTCCAAATTGACTAAGACAGATATCATTTCACTTCTACATGTATTATTACAGAATGTGCAAGAGACGCATAATGATGTATCACTGGTTATCTTAGCTTTGAAATATAATTAGTACTACTATTGTGGGAAATTCAATGTAAACTTGAATCTTGCTTAAGATGTATGATTTTACTTGAAGTGGTTCCTCAAAGCTCACTGCAACACTGCTCCCCTCTTGGCCCCCCCATAAAAAGCTTCACGGATGTGGATGATAACAATGACAGTGATAAGAACATTGTATTATTTTGGATGCACCTTGTAGAAATGAATGTTCTGGTTTACCATTTTCAATTTACATATTTTACTGTTGTCCATTAATTAGTGTTGAAGCAAAACTGATTAGAAGTAACCTGAAGCTATGTTCAAATATTTTACTCTGAAACTCCCACAGAGTATCTATAATAGGCAAGAGCAGCCTAAACCGAGGCAGTGAAAGTCCAGGAAAGATATAATCTCATCATGAAAACAACTAAAATGGGACTTAAAGTGAATTGAACTTTTATTCTGCAAAGTAAAGTTTCTGTTAAAGCAAACTGTAGATGCCAGTCTCTTATTGATCCAGCCCGAGCATTGATTATCTTGTGTCTGTTCAGTCCTCTGATTTCTACCTTCTGGAAGTTTGAGAAAGATTTTTCTGTAGTTAAAACACTTTTCATTCAGAATAGTTAGCTATAAAACTGTTTATCTACATGCTTTTTATGTAATAATTTTTTTCTTTTTTTGCTGGGAAAGATTCACCCTGAGCTAACATCTGTTGCCAATTTTCCTCTTTTTTTTTCTCCCCAAAGCCCCAGTGCATGGTTCTATATCCCAGTTGTAAGTCCTTCTAGATCTTCTATGTGATCCGCCACCATAGCATAGCTACTGACAGAGGAGTGGTGTGGTTCCATGCCCGGACACTGAACCCAGGCAGCTGAAGTGGAGCATGCTGAACTTTAACTACTAGGCCATCAGGGCTGGCTCTATAATAATTTTTAAATGTGTCAAAATATATTTATCAAACACATCAATTATACCTGAATGTTAATAAAAGTAATTTTTATTTGATGTCTGATACAATGCTTACATACACAATCATACAATTTTTTACCACTTTTAAGCACTTTTAACCACTTACTACTTTTTTGTCCCATTAGCAGCAAATGCCATTGTGTGCCTTTGGGTTTGAGCTATCTGGGGCTTTCTTTTGCTTTCAGACTTCTTGCTGTTACTACAGTTTGGTCAGGCTTACTGTACATGAATGCAGTAGTTATGTCATTATATTATAAGAAGCTAATTGTATTTCTTGTGCTAATGAATTATTCATGGAATAATCACATAAATTCACTCCACACTGATGCTTTATTTTGCATACTAATTTGAGCATGGTGCATTTTTCACATTTTGATCTAGAATGATCTCGGATAATGACCTGCTTGTGGATATAGAGGTTTACATTGACCTCAATATTTCTCTTTTCTCTGAACATTGCTCCATAATGTGTATACTTCACCAGGCTGGTATAGGTCATTCAGAGTCAGGGCCCTGCTAATAATTTCTTTTAAGGCCCTCCAATTATTGCTTCTTAACAGGATTTCCAAGAGTATGTCCTCAACACAAAGCATTGTGTTATCCAGGACCTTCCAAATAGCAGACATTACTTCTTTTGTCTACTCCTTCTAACTCACATTTTCCAGACACATCATTCTCCCTAGTCTTGCTTAATACCTGGAATTTTCATTTAATTATTCTTCTCTGACTTACACTCTTTATCCATTCATGCCAACAAATCGCCTACAGATAATCCTGAAGTTTTATGTATGGAGTAATGATTCACTATTGACCAGTGGCTGTGTATCCTAATTGTTCTTCCTGACTTGTCCTTCTCATGTCAAACCCTCACATAGTTATCAGATCAATTCTTCTACAACCACTGATTATAGCATGTGCTTCCTCTGCACCAAAATCTGCTGTGGCTTATTACTCACTACCCATGTTAAAACATCTCTGCTTAGCTTTCAAGTCCTCCCTAGAGCATCCACTCTTCCTAGTGATCTTATTTCATCTTTCATTCTAGTTAGACCAGTCTACAGTCATGCGTCACCTAACGACGAGAATATGTTCTGAGAAATGTGTTCATTAGACAGTTTCATCGTTGTGCAAACATCATAGAGCGTACTTAAAAAAACCTAGATGATGTAGCCTACTACACACCTAGGCTCTATGATTTAGCCTATCACTCTTAGGCTACAAACCTGTACACCATGTTACTGAACTGAATACTGCAGGCAATTGGAACACAATGGCAAGTATTTTGCATCTAAACATAGAAAAGTTACAGTAAAAATATGGTATAAAAGATTTAAAAATGGTGCACCTGTGTAGGGCACTGACCGTGAATGGAGCTTGCAGGGCTGGAAGTTGCTCTGGGTGAGTCAGTGAGTGAGTGGTAAGTGAATGTGAAGGCGTAGGACATTACTGGAAGTGACTGTAGCCTTTATAAGCACTGTACACTTAAGCATGCTAAATTTATAAAAATAATTTTTCTTTCTTCAATAATAAATTAACCTTAGCTGACTGTAATTATTTTACTTTATAAACTTTTAAATTTTTTTGCCTTTTTGTCTCTCTTGTAATAACACTTAGCTGAAAACACAAACACATCGTACAGCTGTAAAAAATATTTTCCTTATTTTCTTATTCTACATGCTTTTTTCTACTTTTAAAATTTTTAATTTTTTTTTACTTTTTAAAATTTTTTGTTAAAAACTAAGACACAAACACATATTAGCATAGGCCTATACAGGATCAGGATCTTCAATATCACTGTCTTCCTCCTCCACATCTCCTTCCACTGGAAAGTCTTCAGGGGCAGTAACATGCATGGAGCTGTCATCGCCTATGGTAACAATGCCTTCTTCTGGAATACCTCTTGAAGGACCTGTCTGAGGCTCTTCTTGAAGAGGTGTCACTCTTTTCAGAAATATTTCCATAGTGGTTTGCTTGGTTTGTTTCTTTTTTTTTTTTTTTTTTCATTATAGATTAGCTTGTAAGCAGATAATGCACCATGAACATTCTTCTCAATTAATGAAAACCTTTTGGTGTTGGGGACCATGTTTTAAAACTTTTTTAAGGAGCTTATTGAGGTCTGCAAAAGCTTCTGCTAAACAATTCACTGTAAGTTTTGTGGGTGGTTCTTCTTTTCCTTCTCCTGCAGTTTCCTTTTCTCTTGCCTCTTCTTCACCTATGTGTTCCTGTTCCAGTTTCAACAATTCCTCATTAGTCAATTCCTCGGGTACCACCTCAAATAAATCCTCTTCCACACCCAGGTTAAAGTTGTTTGCCATCTCAACCACAGCCTGTTGATTTTTGCAACCTCCTCATCCTTGGCAAACCTTTGAAGTCACGGACGGACCTCTTCAGTGTCTTCTTCCAGATGTCATTCATACCCCGCTTGGTGACCTCACCTCAAGCCCAAGCAAGGCTCTTGATGCAGTCATAGATGTTGTAATTCTTCCATAATTGCATCAGTGTTTTCTCATTGTCTTAGGCACAACAATAGCCTGGGCAAAGGTCTTTCTCAGGTCGTAGGCCTTAACAACTGCTATAACTTCTTAATCCTTTGGGTAGATCAAAGAGGTTGTGTTTAGAGGGAGAAACATCACATTGATATTGGGATGAAGATCACCAATAAAAGGAGGATGTCTAGAAACTTTATCAACAATAAGCAAAATCTTGAAATGTATGTTCTTCTCCAAACAGCACTTCTCCACTTTGCTGGCACAGCAATTCAGGAGAATTGGAGGAGGAGCTGGGTCATCCGTGACTTTTTATTGTTCCTGTAGTACACTGGCCGTGTGTGCTTATTGATACGCTTGAGTGTGCTTATTGATACGCTTGAAGGCCCTGGGGTTCTCACTGTGCCAGATCACAAAGGGTTTCAATTTGTGGCATGCAACATTGCCTCCAAGCAAGACGGTTATCCTGTTCTTAAAAGCCTTGAAACCTGGCGTTGACTTGGCCTACTTATGTATGAACGTCCTTTCAGGCGCTTGTTTCCAGAACAAGGAGTTTTCATCCGTATTGAGTATTTGCTCTGGCAAGTAATTTTCCTCCAAATCAGCTTATCTGGCATTTCCAAAAATTCTTCAGCTGCCTTCACGTCAGCACTCGCAGACTCCCCACTCACTTTCACATTATGTAATGGATAGCGACTCTTGAATCGTTTAAACCACCCAGAGTTAGCAGTAGTTGGGTCCAGTCTTTTCTTTCAACATCGCAAACAAACTTTTTGCTTTGGCCGTGATCATTATGGTTCTGAGAGGGATGTGCTCCTGTGTCCGGTCTTCAATGCAGGTCGTTAGAAGCAGGTCTGATATAGGCCCCTCTCAAATTTTTGTTAGTCTTGTTGCCTTCAATGAATCAGACCCTTTAACAGCTTCCTTCACTTTGTTCTTGTTCTCCAAGATCACAGCTGTGGTGGAGTGGGACATGCCTGAATGGCAAGAAATAACCATCGCTGCTTTCCACCTTCGTAGTCCTTAATCACTTTTAATTTTGTTTCCAAGTCAGTCACTCAATGTGGCCTCTTACTGGCTACATTAGCAGTGGATTTTGTATGCTTAGGGGCCATGATGAACAAAATAACACAAGATTCAATCAAGCACAAGAGAAAATGACGCAATCAAGAGATGCTGTAAACACGAGATGGATGAGGCGAGTGCTGGCATAACACGGCATACCATTTTACAGTAACCTTTTTTTATAAGTAGAAAGAATACACTCTCAAATAATGATAAAAAAGTATAGTGTAGGAAATACGTAAACCAGTAACTAGGCATTGGTTATCATTATCAAGTATTATGTACTGTACATAACTGTATGTGCTACACTTGTATGCAACTGGCAGTGTGGTAGGTTCATTTACACCAGCATCACCATGAACATGTAAGTAATGTGTTAAACTAAGATGTTATGATGGTTACATTGTCACTAGGTGATAGGAATTTTTCAGCTCCGTTATCATCTTATGGGACCACCGTCATATATGTGGTCTGTCATGAACTGAAACAACTTCATGCAACACATGACTATACTTATTGCTCCAGAAGCATAGAAAGTTCATACCGCTGTCTGCACTCACTATACCTTTGTTTACCCCACCTGTAATTTCCTAAGTTTTCTTGTACATATGAAATACTTAACATTTTCTCACAGCTCCGTACAAATGCAGTCTAGGCTGTGAAGCATTCTTAACTATTGCTAGCATCAATGACTTTATCTGATTTCCCTTAGCACCTGTCATACTTCAGCATTTTATTATATCTTCTTTTTGTTTTTATTTTTTATTTTTGCTTTTTACTCTTCTTCATTATGTTTTAATTTTACCTTCCTAACAAGATTATACATTTTTTGAGAGTCTGAACCATATCATATATTATTCTATTTCTCCTTTTGAAGGGATGAATAATTTCTTGCTGTCCTGTAGAATCTAACACATCACAAGTGCTAATAACCATTTATTCTATTTGACTTATTATTAATGCCTGTCATGGCAGGTGTTGACATGTACCATTAAAGAGGATCCAAATGACCAAGCTATATTTCAGACATATTTATCGTAGAATGGAATAGTGATTTTTTATTTATGACAGTCCAGAGTTAGAAAATTATTTGACCTATCTTTCCTGAATTGGAAATATCTAACATCAACTTTCGGATGTGAGGATAATTTGGCTGCATGATTAGCTATCCATTTGGTTGCTGGGGTGGATTTAGTGCATCTGGCTAGCTGGCCAGGCGTCCCTTTCATTCCTAGATACTGAAATTGTGAGACAGAATTGAAAGGACAAGCACCTCACTTGGAGGAGAAGGACCATTCTGTAGTCAAGAGTGTAAAAGGAGCGGCACCTCCTCACTATCGTATTTTAGAAGATAATAGCAGCCATCAGTAGTTCTACACCCTGAAAGTAATATCTATTCCTAGCTATTACACAGACTTCAAGGTTTTATTTTAGTCCTTGAATTTCAATGTCTTAAATTAATGAAAAGATTTTAAAACAGTAAAGTTTCCTTGGAGATATACAAGAGCTAGACTGCAAATCCCATCAAGGGAAGTTAGAGACAATGTCTATCTTACTTCTACTGTGTCTCCAGAGCACAGCACAGTGTCTAACTCCTAGTAGATGCTCAATAAATCTTTCTTGGAGATATCAATGAATAAAGATATGGGAATATAAATTTAAGTGTAGCTCAAGTATTGTGGACTCCACCCGCCAGTGTGTACAGAGATATTCTCATTGATATTAATATTCTACATTTATTTCCCTGAACCGTCCCCCTGTAGGAAGTCAAGTGTTTTGAGAGTTTAACTGTAGGAAGTCAAGTGTCTTGTAGAGTTTCCTTCCGCAAATATTTCTGACATCTCCAGAGGCACTTATTAGTATTTGTTGCTTGCTGCTGTGGCTAGAAAGCCAGGACTCTCCAGTCTTTGGCCCTTGGATTCATGGAAGAAATGCTTTAAGGTTAAAATATTGTTTCCATGACCCCTACTGTCATAGCCACTAGGAAAATTTCCCATGCAACATGTCAGTGTCAGTCTATGCCTCTAAGACTGAAGGTGGAGGGTCACTGGATAGTAAAAATGATGCCCAGTCTATGTTAGCCTTAGCTAGGGCTCCTGTGGCAATTTTGCTTGAGCCCCAAGGGTTAGAGCACTCAGCACCCCAGCACTCTCATTTACTCCCATATGGATAGAGAGCCAGGATCCCAGAGGTCCAGGCCCTAATACCAAGACCACTTCTAAGCTGAGACTCTGCTTCCATCACCTTCCTTCCCACTTGCACCAAATGGGCATCAAAGTCAGTGAAATCAGAACTGGCACAGCCTAAAATGCAGGATATTGCTTCTCTCTCTCTCTCTGGAAAATCTGCCATGCTTACAACGTGATTCAAAGACAAAACCCTCATTGGCATCCATGTAAAGTGAGAGTTAAAGTGTCTCTTCTCTGTATTAGTCAGCCAGGGATCCTAGAGCAAGGCTCTTGTGCTCCAAAGTGTTATCCTGTTTTGTTTGATGAATCATTCAATTGACATGTGAACTAGGGTTGCCTGGTCTACTTCCAGTAATCAGCTGGCAGACTGTGCCCATATCCACTAACCCCTCCCCACCTAGGCCCTATTGTTGGCTCCAGAGCACGGGATTAGGCCACCCCTCTCCTTCCCTTTCCTTTGGTCTCTGAGATCACCCCCTCCCACCTCCAACCCATCAGAAATGGCTGAGCCCTCCTGGTGGATGGATTTAAGTCTTTCTTTCCTTCTCCCAGTTCCTATGCAAAGGAGTAGACACAACTGTGAGTGAAACGATGCCTAATATAAAGTGCCACAGTTCCACTATTTTAAAAGTAAATGTGAAACAAAATACCTTGTAATGTACAGGTCCATAATCTGAGACTATTCAATATAAGAAAAATGCTGGTGAGAACTTTTGTGATGGAAGCTGCCATTCACTGTATAACATATCTCAGGTGGTCCCCGCACTGCAGGGAAGAGGAGGATGCTGGAAGAGCCAGGAAGGCTGTAGATCTACTTATTTTATCTTTAATTTAAGTAAAACCTTATATGAAATCTACTTAGAGTTGGCTGAATTGTTTTTTAGGTGATAAGAGATCATAGTAGTTTTCCTTTTTCATCAAGAATGGAAGAAGGTTAGGAGATACATATTTTTTAGAGAAAAGATGAAGGTATACAAAATATCAGTGCCCTGGATGCAAGACCTCTTTTCTATTAGCTGTCAGGTAATTTAATAGATTAGAAGCAGAAGAGAAAACCATCCTTTTAATATGGCTTTGAGCATTTGGCAAGAAGTGAAAGGGACATTTTAAGATTAAGGACTACAAAATAACTTCAGATGTCTTATGTAGAAGAAAGAGAAAGGAGGGAAGGAAGACAGACTGGAATGATGCAGTCCAGGATTTATCAGCAGGCATTGATTGCTGATACTTATGCCTCCCTAATTGCCAAATATTTTAGTGACTAACAGCAATTACATCCCCAAAAGAACTGAATGGTATTTATTGGATGCCCACCGTATAAGGCCAAATATTTTCACATATGTTACCTCATCTAACCTTCATAAATCCTCGGGTGTTGCTACTCCCTTCTGCAAATACTGGAGTTGAGGCTCAAAGCATTCAAGTGATTTCTCCAGTCTCAGTAAATTAGGGTCAGAGGTCGAATTCTAATCTAAGATGAACTCTAGAATCCATGCTTTTTTAGGTCTGAATAACAGAGAACAACTCAGAATTTTAAACATGTAATAGGAAAACACCCCTAAATTTTCCAATTCTAAAACAGGGTTTTCTAAAAAGCATCACCATCATTGTCATCATCAAGAAGAAAAGTACATCAGTCATCTCAATGCACTTGGCTTAGTGCTAGCAGCAGCTTTAAAGGAATTAATAGATTCATTCCCTCAACTATGGTTTTAGAATCGCTAAAAAGACATGGAAAAAACCAGATTATTTTTTAGGTGTTTTCCCCCATGATTTTGTAATTCAGCCTTTATTGGAAACTTCCAAAACTTTTTGTTCAAATCCTCATGACTTAGATTATGAGCTTAAAGTGGAAAGGAAATTTCTCTTTTAGAATCTCAATGATTGCATGCACACATACACACATATACACACACACACACACACACACACACTCATATGCTTTGACCTCAATTTAATTGTTTTAGAATGGGGCTCTGTATGTTACAGCATTTCTTTTATTTAAAAGATATTGTTTCATTATCAAACGTGCCCATATTTAAATTGCTTGGACCATAACCAAGTAGGAAGTAAAATCAACTCAACTCAACTGAGCATTTCTGGCCAGCCTTGCAAGTAAGGAGGAAAGAAGGAAAAGAGGGAGGATTTAATTACGGCGATTATGGGTAGTTTTTGGTATAAGTATGTCTCAACTATTAATAATTGGGACATACATACTAAAAAAAGAAAATACATTGTTTATTTGAAATTTAAATTTAACTGGATGCCTTATATTTTATCTGGCAATCCTAGATAAAGGCAAATATAACCAGCATTGGATTCCAATTGCCACATGTCTTTTATGCACAGATTGTCAGGCTCCTCCGGGGCTGAAGTAGAGGCTTAAAATTGAGGCCACTTTTGCTTACTGCTTAATAGTGACAAGCTATTGATAGCCAGGCATTGCCAAATTCTCATTAGTTTCTAAAAAAGTCAGGAACTACATTTAGAAAAAAGCAGCTCGCTTATGGAGAGGTCATCCATCCAATAACCTCAAGTACCAGGAACACAGCTGAAACCCAGGAAACAAGGGGAAAAAAGGCCTCTGAGGATCCAAAATAGAAACCATGTGCTAAACCTCATGCTCTTTTCTCTGAGAAGAGGCCCTCGGAGCTGCACTCAGTGTAATTTACTCTTCTTTTAGACACCATCTGAACAACCAAAAGAGATAAAAAGCAGGAAATTACAAGGTGGGCAGGACAGCTAGGTAGACTAGGGGTCAGCTGCATAAAAGACAACTTGGAGGCAAAAAACACGCCATTATGTAAACAATCTCTGTAAAAATTCAGAAGAAAATATACCAAAATGTCATTGGTGGTTATTACTCAGTAGTAAGCTTACAAGTGGTTTTTATTTTCTTCTTTATACTTTTGCATATTTTATAAACTTTTTATATGTATGTTTATAATCAGAAAAAGCAATACAGATATTTTTAATAAAATTTAAAAATTATTCATTGACTATCCCAAGAAAGCTCTATTCTTTATGGGAAAGCTCCATTAGGAACATTTACTGAGTGGTAATTAGAAGTCAAATGTTTATTTGTCACTCTCTCCCACTAGATTGTAAGCTTTTTGAGGGCAGCCTTAGTTTCTTTGCAACCTGTAGTCTTAGTAATTAGCATAATGTCTAACATAATAAATGCTCAATAAGTATTTGTTGAGTAAATGGCTTAAATCAAAATGCATTGTGCCTCTGTGGATGCCTAGACATACAATTCTCCACACCTCAGTCTCCCCAGGGCAGGGCTGTACTACAGCCTGCTTTCATCATTGACTGCTATGTCTACTAAGGTCTACTATGAGTCCATGACGCAAGTTAGAATTAGGGTTGCAGTCTTTCCTTCAGAAGTATACACCCAGAGGAGTATAATTCATTCTTGCAAAGTTTCTATTGAAATGGTTAACATCTTTTAAGGTTTTGGCTTAAATGATAAATATCAGTAATTTTGAAAACTCTATTATATGGAACCCCTCATTTACTCTGAAGCCTGGCGATATCTGTTAATTAAAGGTAGTGGCCTAGGGACATGGGACACTGCTTCTTAGAGTTGTACTATGGAGCAAAGAGCCATCTGTGGTCTTTTGGCTGCAGAAGATCATGCACCATGTTCTGGAAGAAGAAATTTAGACCTCCATATGATACTTTATGTGGCAGCTATCAAGTACGGACATCTTTCCAAAGTAATAAAATTGTGAAAAATTCCAAAGCTCAGCTTTCTTTGTAACCTATTCCTTTAGAGACTCCTTCTCAGGGCAGCACAGAAGGACAGAATAAGATCTTAAAACTCTACTCTTTTCTAATTAACATTGGTAAATGGAATCCAATCATTTCTTTCTCTTCCTAATGAGTTGGATTAATCTTTGTGTTAAAACTATGGCTATTTAATTAGAAAGAAATCTTTGAGTTACTGCACAGTGGATTTGGTGGCAGAGATATCTGACAAGAATAGTATGATTCAGCATACATTATTTTTATTTTGCAAATGATTTTGAAGCACATTTTAGTAACTTGGAAAGGACTCGCAAAGTGAGACAACGATGTTGCTTTCCCGCCATCGCATTTTCGGGAAGCAGTTTTCCCAGCTTGTCCACAAATGCACCCAGGGCTTGCCAGCAGAGTCCCTTAACCCCAAGAGGCAGCTGTTCAAAATTAAACTGCACAGTAGGACATTTTTCTCTCCAATCAACTTGAGTGTCAGTGCTAATGAGCAACAGGGCTAGCCTGGGTAAATCAATCTAGAGATAACTTTCTATTTTAGCCATTAAATTTGACTCCATTTCCACATCTTTAATTCAGTGGTAAAGTTACCTGATTTGTTTTTCAGCTTTTCTCTCTTTCCACTCCTTGAAGGTAATGCTGAAAAAACAAAAGTAAATTCAAAGTAGGCAAGAGGAGGAAGAAGTAAAAGGTGATATATAAACGATTCATCTCTGGACAATTTGGATTTAATGATGAATAGGGGCTGCTTTCAGCTAATAAAAGAAAACACTCCCTAAGCAGCAGACCTAAGATATTCAACTGTAAGAGCTGGTAAGGCTGTAAGCATAAATAGCTTTAGGAAAGGTTTAGAACACTGATTTGATTTTTTAAACATATAGACCAATGTGTTTTTAAAAAGTAGAAATTATGAAATGTATTCCTAACATTCCAAGCAAGTTAGTGAAGGCTTCCTAAAACACAGCCCTTTGCATCACTCCAAAAGACTTAATAATGCTCTTGTATCCCACATGAAAATTGATAGCTATGAAGTGATTAGACTGTACTCCTTCTGCCCAAATCGCCACTGAACTGTGAAGGCTGATAAGCCAATGCTTGGAAGACAGTTAATGTTGTTAAACAGGAAGCATCATGGCACCCAGTATTTTGACCAACAGTGAATCTGTTTGCTAATCACCTTCTGAGCAGGCAGGAACTTTTCGCACCAATGGGGATTTAAAACACCCTTTCTACACCACTTCAGAAATAAGAATACTAATCCTACAGCCACCAAGTGAAATACGTGTAGCGCCTGAATATCTCACAGCCCCACCCAGAACTCTCTACAAAATAGTGAAAAAAACAAATCCTCCATAAAAATCAAGCAAAGCTATAAATACTTTAAAACTGCATTTGGAATAAGGGCATACAAACAGTAACTTAGACTCATAATAAGATCTTTAAAGAAAAAAGCGTAGATCCCATGGTTGACTTTGTAAGGCAAAGAATAAAAGAAAAAACCACTATTCTTTCAGCCTTGCTGGTTAAAGATTATCACCAGCTTTTACCCCAGAAGAAATGGAGTTCATATAGTTTATTATGTCCAAGAAGGTGTGGTAAACTCTATATAGCTCTCATTATTGATCTTTGTGTCTGTCACTATCAACAAATCCACTTGTCTACTTCATAAGTTATGAGTTAGAGAACCCATTGCTAGGGTTCCATGGACAGATATCTGGAACAATAGACTCAATGAGTATTTGTTGAATGAATGAATCCTGGACTTAGCAGGCTCTCCATACTAGACTCATGATTCTGGTGTTCTAAATAGAGGAAAACAGGTAAAAAATAATCCTTAAAGAATTCTTATGCAAAGTGAAATAAGTCAGAGGGAGAAGGTCAAATACCGTATGATTTCCTTCATTAAGTAGTAGATAATAACAACAATAAACAAACACAGAGACAGAGATTGGATTGGCGGTTACCAGAGGGGAAGGGGGGAGGGAGGAGGGTGAAAGGGATAATTCAACACATGTGTGTGGTGATGAGTTGTAATTAGTATTTTGGTAGTGAACATGATGTAATCTATGCAGAAATAGAAGTATAATGATGTCCACCTGAAATTTTTACAATGTTATAAACCAATGTTACTGCAATAAACAAAAAATTTAAAAAAAAAAGAATTCTCTTGTAATAGGGCTTATTTTCAGCTGGGTGTGCTACATACTATCCTATGTTCTTCACCTTCAAGATGAAATGAAGACTGTGGGGAGATGTCCTAACAAACTTCACCTCTCTGGCCTTGACCTTTTAAGCATATTCTGGTTCTGGTCTTGGCTTTTGGACGTGTGTCTATATAGAGCTCAACTCTCATGGCCAGCTCAGTCTGGCTGAACATAATGTCCAGTAGAGGGGTCCCACAGAGACTGATTTGGCTCAAAAGTCCTTTTGGCCTATTCTGTTGGCAGGGTTAAAGAATTCAGATAGGTCCACTCTGATCTTTTCAACTATCCCAGACCTCCTGTGTCCATGAAGAGTTCTTTTTTTTTGGAAGTGTTCTTTTGATCAGGGAAAATTAGCAGATGTATTAGTTTCCTAAGTTTCTCATAATATTACTGCAAACTGGTAGCTTAAAGCAACAAAAATTTACTCTTTCACAGTTCTGGGGGCCAAAGTCTGAAATCAAGGCGTTAGCAGGGCTCCTTGACAAGATTCTGGGGGAGAATCCTTCCTTGCCCCTTCCAGCTTCTGGTGGCTCCAAGTGTTCCTTGGCTTGTGGCTGTATCACTCCAGTTTTGCCTCTCTCTTCCAGGGACTTCTCCCCTGTGCTTTCACCTCCTCTGTGTGTTATTAGGACATTTGTCATTGAATTTAGGGCCAACCCAGATAATCCAGGATGATCTTATCTTGAGATCCTTGATTTAATTACATCTGCAAAGATCCTTTTTCCAAATAAGGTCACATCCACAGGATCCAGGTGAACACATCTTTGGAAGGGGGTCACCATTCAACTCACTCCAGCAGGTGATTTAGAACTACTCAATCTTGCTGCATCCCAAATGAATCTTGAAAGTTGAAGAGGTAAGTAATCTGCGATATTATATTTGGTATTCTCAAAACATATTTTAGAAATTATCTGTTTACCCTAATTTTGGTTTATATCCACAAGTAATCATTTTAACTCACTATTATTGTCTTCATGACCACTTCATCGATTCCAAGATTTCTCAGCCATGGTACTATTGATATTTTGGGCTGGATAGTTCTTTCTTGTGAAGTGCTATCACGTCATTGCAGGATGTTTTTCAGCATCCCTGACCTCTATCCCCTAAATGCCAGTAGCATTCCCCTCAATTATAACAATAAAACAGGTATATAGACATTGCCACATGTCCCCTGGGTCAAGGAAATGTTCTTGGTTGAGAACCAGTGGTCTACATCAAACATTGCTAGATGAGACTATTAGAAATTACACTGAAACACCAAAATTCATCTAAATCATACCTTTGATTTCTTTAGTCAACACTGGTGCCGTGAAGATATTA
Organism: Diceros bicornis minor; assembly: GCF_020826845.1. NCBI lineage: Eukaryota > Metazoa > Chordata > Mammalia > Perissodactyla > Rhinocerotidae > Diceros > Diceros bicornis. Next base: position 17,775,042 of record NC_080766.1, read on the forward strand.
TAAAAACCTTTTTGTTTCATTTCGGCCCAACATAGTGAATAAAAGGAACGTTTTCATAGCGTATACACAGTTTTAGATGGCCTAGTCTACACTACCATACCAAGTGGCAAGAAGGAGTATAGCTCAGAGTGTGCTTTCCAATTTACTTATCTGTATTCAAGAATTGGCAGGAATCTGCACATTTCAACCAGAAAGGAGAAATTGAATTCCTTTGTAACAGTGTTTGACAGAGAAATATATATGATATCCATAAACGAAATTAAATTGCAGAAAAATCTCTGTTTTATACTGAAGAGTATAAACAACAGTGATTAATCCTTCCTACGATTAGGTTCAATACACAGCTTTCAAGCAGTGGTTCTATTATTAATTCAGAAACATCCAAGCCACTTATGAATTAAAGCAAGATATTAGGCTCAGACCTGTGAGCTGTCATTATTATCTATTTTAATAAAACGTATCAGAATGTACATTACCAAAAGTTGCTCCTTCAAGGTTGTAGTCACCTTAATAAGCTACACAGCTTAGCAAACTACAAAACTGTCATTGCCCGCTTCTCCAAACATTTTAGACCTGGAATAGATGCCAATGTAAGTCACAACAAGAATCATTTTTGTTTGGAATTATATCTTATTTTGATTAACTGGGTTTTTATCTACTTGTTTCCAGCATTCAAATCCACATCTAAAAGATTTAATTTATATCATTATAGATATTCAAAAAATGCCCAGTTTTCCCAGACAATTCAAAAAGAGAACGCAAAAATGTTTTGAGCAATGATAGCATCTATGAAATAAATACAAGATCTCCCAAGGTGACCACTCTGAGGAGGACAATACACACTTGGATTTATAAATTTTGGTATGTTCGTTTTATAAAAAAATCATTTGGGGCTGGCCCGGTGGCTTAGTGGTTAAGTGCACGCGCTCCGCTGGTGGCGGCCCGGGTTCAGATCCCGGGCGCACACTGACGCACCACTTCTCCGGCCATGCTAAGGCCGCGTCCCACATACAGCAACTAGAAGCCTGTGCAACTATGACATACAACTATCTCCTGGGGCTTTGGGGGAAGAAAAAAAAATTTTTTTTTAAATCGTTTAAATTATTTTATAGATCCAACTTGTAGGTGACCCATGAGCCAAAAATTCTCTGAAAACAGAAATCAGGTTTCTTTACTAAGTTTCAGCTAGCAATACTAAATACCAATACTATTACTAATAATAAATTATGAGAGAGGATCGTTTTGAGCTACTGAGTAACTTGAGAGGTAGCATAGCAAACTGGATAGAATCATGGGCTTGGTAGTTCAACTGCCAGAATGCAATTCTGACTCTGCCACTTCCTAGCTGTGTGACCTCAGTTTCCTAATCTGTAAAATGGGTCTAATAATAGTATCATCTCATTGGGTTGTTGTAAGGATTAAATTAGTCACTATGAGCACGAAGACTAGGGCCTGCCATGTAGCAAACACTCAATGAATGATGACAATTGCTCCTATAAAGCAGTAAAGCTGTAATTGCTGTATTTTTCTCATATCCCTTTTGTTTGATTTGACCCAGATCCCTAAAGACTTCAGTGTCCTGAACCATAGAGGCTGCTTATAATTTCTTCTACTCTTGTTATGAAATAAAACCCTTGAACCCCAGAGATTCTCTGCAGGCCTCACTTTTCATCTCTTGGTTTGTCTTTATTGGCTTTGGGGATCATAACTTTCTTTTGTATTTTACAAGTTCTATTTCAATCACTGTTTACTTTCATTACATATTAAATCATATTGACATTACATGGAAATGAATTTTGTTGGCACAGAATAAAGAACTTAAAAATCATTGTATGCATAATAGGAAGGGAAGGGGGATTATTTTGGGTGATATGAATCAAGCACAGTGAAAAGAATGTACTGCTCCCTCATGGAAGACGAGTTCCATTAAAGGGTTGATGATATTAAATTCTATAAAATGAATACTTTTCCTTTTATACTCTTGACCACACAATATTTTTTTAATTCATAGTATTCTTTTGAATGCATTTTTTAGCGTGAAGTTTCTGTGATTAACCTCTTAATCTTAACGTATTTATCAATTCCAGTGGAAGAAAACTCTTTTCATCTCTCAATATTCATAAATAATAAATGCAATGTAACAGTGATATTGTAAGTATTATCAATGACATATTGAAATGAACTTCTTGAGTGCAGCTCTTCCCAACTTGAGAGATACTGAGCAAAAATACTTATCTTATATGGAAAATTACAATCAGAACTCCTTTGTTAGTTATTTACCTCAGAGAGGTAATAATTTTCAAACCTAAAAGGGATCTGTAAAAAAAAATAAAAAATAGAAAATTAGTGTAGAAAATAAGGCTACCAAATTTTTCAGAATGAGTTTACAGAAGATCCTTGAGAAAGAAAAACAAATCTGAATGATTCTGCTTTCTCATTACCATAAGTCATTTTAGTGATGATTCCCTTTGATTCTAAGGAAAACAACCAATTGAAATTAATATTGCAGGCAAAATTTCCAGGAGGTGAGCATTTTTTTCTATTTATTAAGGTGGTTTTTTCAAAGATCCATCACTATCAAATATAATTTTATTAAGATCTTCATCTGAGAATAACATGAGAAATCATAGTGAGAGAAACTGCTGAAATCTTTTAATCACACATTTGTACAAAAAAGTACCTATCAAAGCAGTCTTTAAGACACCCTGAGTTGGGACAAAGCCTTGACGGATTTAGGGCCTGTGGCTGGATGCTACCTCAAGGTGAAGGAGAGAAGAAAAAAGGTAACGGAAATGTTCCACCATTTGTACATAAGAAAGCATCAGGCTATATATATCACCCCTGTGCATTGTTCTTCTATCCCCAAAACTCTGGAAAGACAGAGAGTTAGAATATCCCTCAATTCTTTCTCATATCTGCATTCCACCCCTGCTTTAATATTCTAACCCCTCAGAATGTCCATTCAATCTTGGTTTACCTGATTTAAAAAAATGATGCAGTAAACACATATTTGGTAAGAAATTTATGTCTAGAATATATAATCTCGAATATCTAGAATATTATAACTGAATAATAAAAAGACAAAAAACTAAATTAAAAAATAGGCAAAGAATTTGAACAAACAACTTACCAAGGAAGAGATTCAAAGGATAAGTGTAAGTACATGGAAAGATGTTCAGTACCATTAGTCGTTAGGGAAATGCCGATTAAAAATCAAAGTATGATACCAGCACACAAATCCTAGAGAGGATATAATTTTTTAAACTGATAATACAAAGTACTGGTGAGGATGTGGAGCATCTGGAACTCTTACACATTTTGCTAGTGGCAATGCAAAATGGTATAACCACTTTGAAACATATTTTGAAAAATAAACATACACTTACCATAAGAACAAGCAATATCTGTTCTAAGTATTTACCTAAGAGTAATGAAAACACATGTCCACACAAAGACCTGCGTGTGAATGTTCATTGCAATTTTATTCATTATCGCCCCAAACTGAAAACAACCAAAATGTCCATGAGCTGGTGAATTGATAAACAAATTGTGATAACTCCATGTAATGAAGTTCTACTCAGCAGCAGAAAGAAATAAGCTATTAATGCAACAACATAGATGAATCTCGAAAGCATTATGCTGACTGAAAGAAGCCAGACACAAAAGGCTTATGTACTGTGTCATTCCATTTATGTGAATATCTGGAAAGAGCAAAATTAAAGGGACATAAATGAAAGCAGTGATTACCAGGAGGCTTGGGGATGAGGGAAGGGGATTGATTACAAAGGGGTACAAGGAGAATTTCTGGAGTGGTGGAAATATTCTATCAACATCTTGATGGAAGTAGTGGTTACACAACTGTAAACATTCATCAAGCTTTGTAAAGCTACATGCTTTAAAAGAGCGAATTTTACTGTATGTAAATTATACCTCAATAAACTTGACTTTTAAAAAATTATGCAATATACTTCAGATCACCCCCACACTTGGGGTAGTCCCTTCCAAGCCTAAACTCAACTAGGCAAAACCAAGCCATAACCAGGGGAATAGATGTAGGTCATCATCATTTATTTTGGCTTCCCTTAATTTTTTAATATTAGATGCAACCATCCAAAGCCTTGTAGCCTTGTTGCACTTGATAAGAAATTAACAATTTCCCTAAGGCTACTGCGTTAATCGAGATAGACCAGTTATACCATGGGAGCAAACTCCAGATTTCAGTGGTTTAACACAGCTGACACTTATTTCTTACTCTTGTAAATTCTGCTGTGAGTTTCTGATGACTCTCTAGAGCATCTGTTGTCCATACAGTTACTTGGTGGCCTCAGATGACCTAGTCTCCACCATACTGTAGCTCTGTCACCTGTAGCACAGTCTCGCGGTCAACACAGGAGGGAAACAGAATGCTCACAGCAGCAATTACATGGTCTAGCCTGGAAGTGACAAGACATAGCACTTTTTCTCACAATATTTTTCCAGGGTCTAGTCACATGGTCCAGCCTACTTGTAAGAGCAGAGAAGTATAATTTCCACTTTGTGCTGGGAAGAAGAGGACAAGCACATTAGGGTAGGCACCAGAAGCCTCTAATGCAATCCTTTTCATTTTATTTCACTATGTATTTTCTGCTATTTCTTATTCAAATAAATCTTCATTAATTCTTATTCTTCTGGATAGTGAAGTAGCCCCGTATTCCCCGGTAGAAGCACTATGGTGGCATATTTTTGTCCCAAATTTCATCATTTGACTCTCAACACTGTTATATTGGGGCAAATGAAGCTTGCGAAGGGCTTGATGTTTTCTCCTGGGATTTCTTGTTGAGTGTTGGTATCTAGGGGCTGAGGATGATGAGTTTTGCACACTTCTGCTTTGTCTTCTTGCCTTTGGGAATTTTGGAACAATTAATGTCATCCTTAAATGACAGAGGGAATTATCTTTGTATGTTAGCTATGTTGATAGGATGTACTCCAAGTTTCAGATGGCAATCTGAACTTCTGAACTTTTGGGGGGCCAAATGCACACTCAATTCTTTAGAGATCCTAAAGACACAAAAAAGAAAGAAAAAGAAAGAATGAATGAGTACAAGAAAGAAAGAAAGAAAGTTTTTTTCCAGCACTCATAAGAGGAGCTTTTAGGTCACCATGGACTAGGTCTGAGAACCTATACACTGTGGGGAGAGGGGTTAAATTCAGATCATTGGTGAAGTGGAAGTTTCCATGGAGATAGGAAGAAAGCTGTTGGAAAAGGTGGCAGCTGATCAATAGTGGGGTAGGAACGTGGAACAAGCAGACATTGCTCTCAATCCAAAAATGGTGCTTTTGGAGAGCAATAAAGTTCAGAAGTCCTTGAATCTGTCCCAATTTATCCTTTTCCCATGAAAAAAAATGAGCTAAACTTTTGTCTTTTGACTCCATTATAAAAAGAGTGAATGTAACAGATAATGTGGCCAAAAGGAAGGTCATAGATGTAGACTGAACTATCATGTTCTTAATAGTGATAATTCTAGTTGAGACAAGTACAAGAACAATAACAAAATGTGTGTGTGTGTGAGTGTGTTTGCGTGTGTGTGTTATCTGAGCACAGGTAATAACAAGTATAACTAGGTACAACATAGGTAAAACAGAAAAAAACTTTCAGAGTTTCTGTCACAATGCAACACAGGTAGTTATAGCATATTTTATTGAAGAAGCTCCACGTGATGCTCATTCTACTCCCTTCTCTGTTGCCTTCTGCACACCAGTGGCAGACAGCATTAAAGGTGCTGTCAGCTCTCTTTCCCACGGAACCTAGACCGGGCCTCAGCATCCTTTTCAGCCCAATGCTGGAAGTAGTCAGTACACAATCAATCCATCAATCAATCATGAAAATTTGCATTCCACTTAAAAGCTATTTTTTATCAAAGATCAGAAAAGTATTTCTGAATTTTGAATGGTAGTAAAGAGTCCAGAGATTTTTTTCTTTCTGCTAAAAACCTGCAAAGATTACCCACTTCCTTCTCCCTTTCTTCTGTCCTTCCTTGAACAAACCTGTATGAAGCACTTACCACATGCCATGCGTTGGGCCAGGTGCTGGCGATGCAATGGTGACAGGACACAGTGGGGAAATTCTATGTAACATTCATCGCTCATGACTGTTCCCTTCTGGAAAGATTTTCCTCCACTTTGTTGAAAGCAACATGGCCCTAGTTTCATCCCACCATTCTGGTAACGCCTACTTCATCTCTACTGCCACCATCCCAGTCTAAATTATGATCTCTTGCCTGGGTTGTTGCAGGAGCCACCTTAATAAGTCTCTATAGTCACTTTGATCCCATCCAATTCATTCTCCACACTGGAGACAGAGCAATTTCACTCTGGAACCTGTGGTTCCTCTGCTTAAAACTCTCCAATGATTTTCCCTGCTCTTGAGACAGAAGCCACCACCTCTAAAATGGCTTCCAAGTCCCTCACAATTTATTCCATACCTGTTTACCCAGCTTCATCCACTGCGTCTCTCCTCTTCACTGCCAACCACTATGCTCCTCATTCATTTCTCAAATTTACCCTATTCTTTCCTGCCTCACGATTTTGAGCATGTTGTTTTGTAGCCTGGAACGCTCTTTTCCCACCTCTCCCTCTAATTAACTCTCAGTCACCTTTCAGATTTCAGCTCTGAAGTCACTTTCTCAGAGAATTCTTCTCAGAACAACTGCCCCTCCAGACTAGATTGAATTAATTTCATGGTACCATATTCCTTTCCTTCTTCCACCACATTTAATGATTATACATTTTACCTGTTTGATTATTTGATTAATGTCTGCCTGTCCTATTAGACTGTAAGCTCAACGAGTATATAATGAGTGCAAAGAAAATGTCTGCTTTGATCCTAAGTAAGTGTGTATGTGTGTGTGTGTGTGATGTATCTAGCACACTGTAGACACTCAGCAAATAGTTGATGCATGAAGCCATGAGTAAACAATTAACTCATTGGTTGCATGAATGAACAAATAAAGATGGCTTACAATCTAGTGCAGAATAGAAATAAGTAGATAGACAATTCAAATACAACTTGATAATTGCTGTGAGAGGACAAGTACAGTGTGCTATGGGCAAACCTAAGAGGGGGTGCCTAATTCCAATTTAAAGGGGCTTCTGTAACAGAGATGAGAAAGAGTTATATAATCAAGAGTTACACTAGGCGTATTTTAAAATGGAGCAGCATCCCATTTCTAGCCCTTGCAGAGCTGTGCATAGTAGTAAATAAGGATAGAAATAAATGCTTTGGAGATTCAGCTGGAAAAGGCTATATTTTAAAGTCTGAACTTTGAATGATTGCAAACAGGGAGACTAAGAATTCTTCCAATTAGCACATCTGTCTTTATTCAAGGAAGTGACTACACGGAGGCCGATCCATGAAAAAAGAGCACAAAGCAAGTCAACTGATGATGAAAATCCAAATAATGACAGAATAAGAGAATCAGGGTCAAAACTGGGGTGTGTTTTTTCCTTTAATTGTTCATAGCTAGAAAAAATGGTCGGAAATGCAAGGATCTCATTTTAGTTACAGCTAGCTGAGCACTGTTTCTAGCATATCATATATGTGTGTATAGATATGCTTTACACTTACAATATAATAAATTAAATACAGTTCATTCTACATTATGGGATCAGTCGTTCTTAAGTAATCTTCTTCGTTGTTGTTATATAATTTCAATTAAAAATTTTTGATTACTGTTAAACATGTATTTGGACACAAACAATCCAAACTACATATCCAATTGACCCCTGAGAGTCCAGCCAAGCAGCCCACCTGTTAGATGATGGTGGTCGAATAAGATCTGTTCTTGATGGGAGGCGGGCCACACGGTGTTCACAAGGAAACATATACTCAAATAGCTTTGCTATGGATTTGCCATGTAGCTTCCAGGGCTGAGGAAAGGGAGTCCCCTGAGAATCTTTTTTTGATGATGGAGCCCAGCAGCTCTAGGGCAGAATGTTAATGCTAAGTCACAGAACCCATTTTTCTCTCACTGTGATCCACCAGATTTTGCTTTAGGGTAGCAAATGACTGCGGAGGTCCAGTGGGAGAAGCCAAACAGCTGTCATCACCCTGAAAAAATGAAAGTCAGAAAAAGCATTAAGCAATGTCATCCTGCCGTGGGCAAGTTAGAAGCTGCCCCAGAGACCTCATCTTCCTCTTCATCCTCAGCAAAGGAAATTAAATATCATTGGTGAGCATGAAACCTCCCTGATTTCACCATTATCTTCTCATTTCCAAAGATGCTTTGTGTCTTTTCTTAAAGCACTTAAATGTCTAGCTATTTCCAGAAATAGTATTTCTTTCTTACACAAAGAATTTTCCCTGCTCTTTGCAAAACTTCACTCATTTTTTCTGAATTAACATTTGCAGGGCAATTTGACATTTTAGGACACAAATCAAGTTGATATACCAAGTTTAGTCTTGGTAAAATTATCTTAATACTGGTAAGAAATATGTGTCTTTGGTTAAAAGCATTATAATAATTAACAATAAATATTTTATTTAATATGTGGTATGTAATCGGAGAGCACCATAGGTATGTACAGAAGATGAACAGAAATAGACTTGTCTTCAGAATTACTGTCTCTAATCCATCTAGCTATATGTCCTTAAATCACTTAACTTCTCTGTGCCATAGGTATCTTATGTGTAAAACAAAAGTAGTAGCCAGAGTCCTCACTACCTTAACAGGTTGATATTTTTAAAATAACGTGAGTATAAATTGTGGAAACTTCAAGCCACTAAACGTGTTAGATATTATTATTAATATTATCATTAGAAGCTAGCAAATAATTAAGATTATCTTTAGGTACATCTTTAGACTTTACACATTCATTTTTTTTCTTGGTTTGGAGTCCTTAGTGTTTTTCTAAAACGAACTTCGTAATGCATTGGCCCTCAAGAATAATAGTTTACTGGAGTGTTGTTTTTGTTTTATTTTATGTTGAAGTAAAATTCTGAGACTTCATACATTTGTGAGTGACTTAGACTGTTCACTGGTTAACCATGACTTTACAAGATAATGTTGCATTTGTATCAAGTGGTCTCAGTGCTTTCCTGAATGAAATATTTTTCCGCTGTTAGTTTTCAGCCCCTTCAGACAGGCCCTAGGCGTGTTGCTCACCATCACCACTCATCCCAGTGTGAGCCCTGGTCTTTGCATAGGTGCACCAACGCCCTCTGCTGGACAGACTACAGCAGGTAGCCTCAGGGTCCCTTCTCAAGTGTGAGTTTCCTGAGTGGTCATGTACAATCCTCGCTAAAGGTTTGGTTAAGCTGGTAATGACAGAGATTTGGGTATGTCAGAAAGATGCTTTGAGTTACACAATAAACAAGCATCTGATTTTTTAACTTGGGAGTAAGTTTCAACAATACTCATTACAAACTGACTCCCATTCACTTTTTGGAACACCCATGCCTTTTGATCGGCTCAGCACACTTTGCAGAGGTTCCCTCAAGTCAGAGAACTATTTTATCTGACATGATAGAAGACATGGTTCCTAACAGCTTAGGCTGATCTTCCAGTGAGATGCCGCTTCTACTTCTGAGTTAGCCACCGGCTGGTTGGGTATATTCTCAGTTACTCTGTTATCACATATTTGCTGAAAACCTGCTATGTACCCAGAAATCTTTTAAGTGCTAGGGATATAGCAGTCAATAAAATATTTTTATGAAGTTATACACCAGTAGCCTTGTATATATTTCTGACCTGCTGAAATAGAAGTTCTAATAGAAATACAATTAGGGTGACCAACCATCCTGTTTTGCCGGGACTAACGGGTTATGGGAATGCAGGACTTTTAGGGACTAAATAAGTCCCAGCCAAACTGGAATAAGTTAGTCACTCAAAGACAACATTTCCTGCCATAGAAGACTGTAACTTGCAGTAGCATTTATTGAAAAATACCCTTCCAATAGCATTAGGTCCATCCCTAATACTACTATTCTGAACAGTTTCTTCTTATTAAAAACTTGTTGTAATTTGTGTACATACTACTTATGAATCAATCTATTGAATTGCCATTTACAAAGCATTTTCTTATAGGAAAAGATGCTGAGCAAATGTAAAATCATAAATACAAATTTGCACTGTGAAAGCCAAGGAAAATAAACACCAGAAAAGCCAAGTTCAACCTTGTAAGAAGCAGAAAAAGCTTAGGTTGTATAGGATGAAAGACTTTAGAACAAAGAGAGAAACTGAAACCAAAAAAGGATATTTATTAATGAAATCTATGAGAAAGACAAACAATATCCATCAGTCAGGTAATAAAAAAAAGTCATAAAAGCTTAGAACTGAAAGGATCTAAAATTCATCCAGTTCTTGCCATCCGAACAAAAAAGTTTCTCCTGGATTTGGTGTCATCTATCTTTTGACATATTATTCCAAAAAATTAGTCTATATTTCTTACTGGTAAAAATTACCCATATTTTATTTAAATATGATTCTCTTAATTCTCACCACTTTTCTTTAGGGGGAAAAAAATTTTCATATATCCATGTACTATAAGGAATGAAAAGAAGGTTCAATATTACTTGCTGCTTGACATCTGCTAAAATTGGAAGGGCCTCCAATGACCTAACTGCAAGTTCCCCTCCCCTCTCTGTTCCTGTGAAGAAGGTCCCCTAGTCAAACAATTCTCCTTATTGAGGGGACCAGGCACAGTTTCTGCTTATCCCTGAGTAGTGGGTTTTAGTCCCCTGCTGGACTGTGGATTATTCAGACAAGCCATTTACATCCACCTGTGGGAACCAGGGTACCTCACTCTCTTGATGCTACAGAGCCAGCCTCCCACAGCTCCTGGTTGTTCACTCTGCTCCTGACTACAACCCCCATGTGACCCTCCATGGCGTGTGATGTCCTCCTCCAGGCTGTGAGTATTCGTGACTAATACACTGCTGACTATCTCCTCTGTCCAATGTTGGGTGTGGTGTGTTTTCATCCCCATAACCCTAGGTTAGGAATTCCTCTCTCACCAATGGGGAGAAATGGGGGCAATGAAAACAATCCACACCTAAAAATTCTTATCCAACGCTACACAATTCTTGGTCTTCTATTTTCCATTGGTTTCCACATTTATCCCACAAAATCACTGCTTGGGTGAAGCTAGCAAAGCATTCGAATATAACAAGACATTGAAATAGATGTGCTTTTTTATTGGGTACAAATAAGGATCTCATAATCACAGCCAAGGGATGAATGAACTCAAAGCTTTTAAGAAGCTGGTTGCTTCATGAGAACTAGAAGGAGTGATGACTGGATGGAGAGTACCCAGAAATTATTGTAGCCAAAGAGGAGTTGAAAGGAAAATATGCATTTGTTTAGCAATGATTCTATGAAACAGCGTATCCAATTCTAAATTTCCCATGATGAATGAGAATATGCCATGAAAATTTACAAATCCACAGATAATTTCCTTCTCTATTTTCATGAGTAGTTTAATCCTTCTTCCAAACCTAACCTCACATGCCAGATGTTATAAGAAGAAAATTGACCGACTGAATTTTTATACCCTTACTTTGTAACTGCTGACTCTGAAATAAAGAAATTGATAAGCAATGCACTGGACATAAATGGACATTAAAGATGATTCATAGACTGTCAGGAACAGAAAGGATTTAAGAAACTTCCTAGTCCACCCATCCACCTCACTGAATTAATTCAAGTGAATGTGAGGTACAGTGAACTGTCTGTGGTGAGGGTCAGATGTCAGGGTCAGGCTTTCTCACTCTCTGCCCAGTTCTCTTTCAGCACCCCCACTCCCACCAAATTAATTGAAAATTGACTCAATAGCTTGGCCAGTTTCCTAATTTGGTAGCTTAGCATATTCACTGAATGACAATGTAATACATTAAGAAAGCATAGTTTCCTGGGCCGGCCCCGTGGCTTAGCGGTTAAGTGCGTGCGCTCCGCTGCTGGCGGCCCGGGTTCGGATCCTGGGCGCACACTGACGCACCGCTTCTCCGGCCATGCTGAGGCCGTGTCCCACATACAGCAACTAGAAGGATGTGCAACTATGACATACAACTATCTACTGGGGCTTTGGGGGAAAAATAAATAAATAAAATAAATAAAAATAGAAAAAAAAAAGAAAGCATAGTTTCCTTGTAACCCTGGGTTAGATAACGTTTCTCAGAGAATCTGAAGAACCAACACAAATTATAACTATTAAGAAGACTCCAGAATTCATGACACTCACAAATTAACTGATCAGTAATGCTGTTTGGTATCTTTTAAATTTAACAAATTTGAAATGACCTGTGGTTAAATATCAAGGAGGCATAATTACACAAAATATCAAACTTCCATAAGATCAGCCCAGACCAAGATTTTATCTGCATATTACCTGGATGCCCGTGACAGTGCAAACTACAAGGAAGAATAAAGTTACCCAGTAGGAGCCTGAGCTGCAAACCAAAATTGAACTGAAAATGGAGCCCTAGGAAACAGAGCCCTCAGAAGTAGGAAGCTGTTCTACAAGAGCGATCCAAAGTTGAGAAGGGAATTCTTTGCAAGCCTAGATTAGACCAGACCAACCAGCACAAAGACATTGAATTAAAGAAGGACATACCAAACAGCTAGGAGAATTTCAAACACACATGTACACACACACACACACACACACACACACACACCCCTCTTCTAAAAATAACCAACCCCAAAATACATCTCTAAATCATAGGGACAGGAGAGGAAGGAGATATAGATTTTATGTATCCTATTGCCATCTCAAGAAAATGTTGAAAAATGAAGTTGAGAAGTCCAGTTATTTTCTATCGTATAGGTATCTTCCTTTTTCAAAATCCATGTTATGTCATTAAATTCTACTCTTTGGAGGATTTTCCTGAAAACAAACCACATTAATATATATGCATATGAAAATTGCTAAAATGTCTAAAATAAAGTAGTTAATAATTCTGATAGATATAAGTCTACATGAAGGGCTGGCAATATTAAGTAGGTTTTGTTGAGAGTCTAGTTAAGAAAATGAGGTAATTTTACATACCTTCAACCCAGATGAAATCTCACCTTGAAAAACTAAGAACAGTGAAGAAAATGATTGAGCAGACAGGCCTCCACAAGTGGGAGACTTTCCCAGCCAAATTTCAGTGACAGCCAAAAAGACTAGGCCATTTCCAAAAAACTCACTCATGAATTAATGGTGATTTATTACTCAGGGACCTGACATTAATTAAAGGAAATTTAGCAGTATCCTTATCGCTTCAAGTTGATGTTATTGCAGTTGGCTAGAAAGAGAATACAAATTACTCAGGCAAGGGCGCCAGTCAATCATGTTCTCCTAAAAGGCTTTTCTACCCCAGTAGAGAGGTTTCTGGAACTCTAGAACTCCCAAATTAAATTACGTTGGAAAGACCCTAACCTAACTGTCCTCCTAATCTTGGCCATCTATACTTCTCCCAAATGTATGACTTAGCTTTTTAAAAAAATTCCACAAGAAAATGCATGATGAAAAGAGAAATGGCCAGAAAAAGGATTTGAGGGTAGAAATGTATTTGGATTGTATAGCTTAATGTACAGGAATACCACAGACTTGGTTTAATACTTACTGAATGGTAATTATAGATACAATTTTTTGTGTGTGTGTGTGAGGAATATTAGCCCTGAGCTAACATCTGTTGCCAATTCTCCTCTTTTTGCTGAGGAAGATTGGCCCTGAGCTAACATCTGTGCCCATCTTCCTCTGTTTTGTATGTGGGACGCCTGCCATAGCATGGCTTGATAAACTGTGCGTAGGTCCGCACCCGGGATCTGAACCTGCAAACCCTGGGCTGCCGAAGTGGCGTGCGCAAACTTAACGACTAGGGGCAAACGGCCCCAAGATAGATACAAATTTTTAATAGCTAATATTTTAATTAAAGTATTAGAGGAAGACGATAATCTGGTAAATACAATATATTTATGTTACTTTTGTGACAATCAAACATCAGTCCTAATTCACTGGATTTCTAAATAGTCCACAGCGCAAAACTAACACAAAGGGAAAATATTAAGTTCCTTTTACACATTTTCTCATTATCACTAATATTGACTCCCAACTTTTGCCAACCTTCAAAATGGGATGCCTACAGAGCTTAATGCTTCTGTCAGGTTTTACAATTATACTTTAAACATTTTGGTGCTATATAAGAAACTGAGCACTCCATTGCAGCATATTCTTTTTTTTTCCAAATTTTCTGAAATAATCATTTGGATAATATCAGATTCACACCAGACGCCATCACTAAAGTGACTCGGTCTCAGCTTGGAAGACCCTGCTGCTACTTCCCCCGCAGTAGCTGTCATTTCTATTTCCACACAGTTCCTGGGCCAGTGTCAATGAAAGTTAACATGCATTGAGTTCTTCCTGTGTAGTCCTGCTATAGAATGATTCGTTGTATTGGTTCTCACAATAATCCTGTAAAGTAGGTACCGCCATTATCCCAAAGTTTACAAATAACTTAAATCAAGGCCCAAAAAGCTTAAATAACTTATAAACAATCACACTACTACAAAGGAGTGAAGCTGAGATTTAAGTCCAGGTGTATTAATTATCTATTGACGTGTAACAAATTATCCCAAAAATTTGTGGCTGAAAATAACATCTGTTAACTTCCAGTTTCCAGCTTCGCTGTGGCTTAGCTGGGTCCTCTGGCTCTGGGTTTCTCACAGGAGTAAATTACACTTCTCTCAATGTTCTACTGAGGGTGTATCCACCTCCAAGCTCAGATGGCTGTTGGCAGGATTCCGTTCCTCACTGGCTATTGGACTGAAGTCCTCAGTTCCTTGTAGGCTGTTGCCTGGAGGCTTCCCTTGTGGGCCTCCACACAGAGTGGCTCAGAACATGGCAGCTGGCTTCCAGAATGAGCAAACAAGAGAGCCCCAGAAAGAATGTGAGCAAAATGGAAGTCACTGTCTTTTACAACCTAATCTTGGAAACGACATCCCTTAGAAGCAAGTGGTTGGGTCCAGCTCACACTCGGGGAGAGGAAATTGAACAAGGCATGAATATCAGAAAGCAGAGATCATGGGGACCATCTTAGGAACTGTCTACCCTATGAGGCATGTGTGTTTTTTAATGAGTTTTAAAAATTTATCTTAAGCCTTATGAGGACATAATTTACAAATGTATATTGATGGTACATTTCTCTACCTTAATCCTTCTAATGAGTTTGTAATTATCATTCCTGCATATACAGCGTTCCTACAATTTTATGTACTTTTGAATAGCTACTTCAGCCAGTGTCAGACAATGCTGGAAATAGGTTACTTGGAGGAAGATCTGTGTACAAAAGGAATATTTACAAAGGTGTGGGTGTAGGAGAATTGCAACACATAGGGCATGGTGTGGTAGACAGAATAATGGATCCGAAGATGTCCACCTTCTAATCCCCAGAACCTGTGAATATGTTACCTTATACGGTGGAAGGGACTTCGCAGGTGTGAATAAAGTCAGGGTCTTGAGATGTGGAGATTTTCCTATGTGGCTCCAATGTAATCACAAGGGACCTCATGAGTGAAAGAGTGAGGCAGCAGAGTCATAGAGGGAGATGTGGTGACAGGCAGTAGCAGAGATCAGAAAGGAGAGAAGGTGCTAGGCGGCTGGATTTGAAGATGCCTGAAGGGGCTACAAGTCAAGGGATGTAGGTGGCATCCAGATGCTGGAAAGTCCAAAGGAGACTCCAGAAGGAACCAGCCCTGCTGATACATTGAATTTAGCCTACTGAGACTGATTTGGGACTTTCATCCTCCAGAATTGTAAGATAGTAAATTTGTGTTGTTTCAAGCCACCAAGTCTGTGGAAATTGCTTACAGCAGCAATAAAAACCAATAAGCAGTAATATGAGTACTTTCAGTCCAGTTGTCATCACCCACAGGCCTCAAGGAACCAGGAGAAGAGGTAAGGGAACCCCGAGGAAGAGAGCCACGCAGAGTCAGCCCTTAACAGGAGCTGGGCTCCAGCCGCAGACAGAGCCAGTGCAAGGCCACCTCGTCAGGAAGGAGCCAGGAGGGTCAGTGCTCACACTCCTCCCTCCCTCCAGTCTCCTCCTGGGCTTCCCCATTGGTGCCTCCAAAGGGAGCTGGAGGGACACGAATCTGTTTGTGGCCGACACCCTGCAGATCAGCAGCAGACAGCAGGTGGAGAAGGACAGAGAGGGGACATGAGACGACAGACTGATGACGTCTTAGACCAGGGGGTCATGAGCTGTGCGAAGTGAGGGACCCGAGTGCTGGGTCAGAGGAGGGCACAGGTGCTTTCAACACAGTCTGGAGTTGATGGTGCACAGCCGCGGTTCCCATCTCGGCTGTGCATCAGAATCATGAGAGGAATGTGGCAAAAATGCAGATGTCCAGGCCCCAGCCCAGAGCACCTGAATCAGAGCCTGGCAGGGAGGGGCCCAGAAGGAAGAGTTTTCCACTGCCCTGTCTTCCTCCTTGTGTTGTCTTTCTAGGAGCCCTGCTCTGGGCGTAGCAACTTCATGTCTTTACATTATAGCTTGAGACTCAATGTCTTACTTCGCCACAAAATGTGCCTGTGTCAGAGTCAAACCTAGGAATCACCTGTCTATAATTCACAAGATGATTTCAGTCCCCGAAGTTTACATTAGTTGGACTCCTGTGAAAAGATTTCCAAGAACAGTCCCTTCTGGTTCCATGAGAAGTTGGAAAGGCCTTGACTTTAATCCGACATATTCAGTGTTGTGTGACCCCACATATCATTCAGTTCTTGTTGGGACCTTCTCAAAACAGAGATGGCTCATATTTGTCCTGCAAGAAGGGATGTGGAATCGTCTTAACCAAAAATGTCATGTCCCCACTCTGATTAAATTGGCAAACTAGTGGTGTTTCTTCGACTGTCCAAGGCTGCATTTAGATTTAGATTGAAATCATGTTTTCTATTTTTCTCATGAACTTATATATTTTTTTAAAATGTTGTATTTCTATTCAGAAAAGTTTGAACTCATGAAAGACATTAATTTTGTGACCTTCTAATTTATTGTCATGACTTGAGACATTTTATGAGTGAAAAGGAGAGCGAGCCATAATACACCAGGCACAAACCAAACACCCCTGAGCTGTCCAGGCTGCACTGGGGTGTGTGCTCACCCTCACCGTCCATGACCCAGAGCCAGGAGACAGGGGGCTGAGGGCCGGGGTCGGCAGGACCTTCATCACACACATGTCAAACCTGGCTTTGTTCTGGCCATGCCCAGGTCATGGGTTAAAGAGTCTGCTCTGGCTGCTGAGAGGAGGTCGATGGGAGGAAGCATGGTGACGCGGGTCCAGTAGGCAGGACGGTCACCAGAGTGACAGTCACCCAGGAAAGAGAGAGGGGAAGTTTGCCCTGGAGGGTGAAGGCAGAGAAGGAGAGAAGAGAACAGCGAGAGTTTGAAGGAACAATCTATAGACCGCCTGATGCATTGGATGCAGAGGGTGAGGAACGAGGGCGGGTCAGGAGGGTCCCCAGGTGTCTGGGCTGAGCAAGCGAGGAGACGTGGGGCCATCGACTGACTAGGGCATTCTGGAGCTAAAGTGGGTCCCCCACGGCCGGACTCCCCAAGAGCAACCCCAAGTCTGTATTCATCATGCTCCTCTGAAACAGGATGTGTACTTGGGACAGGATCCGGCCATGGTAGACAGGAGCGTTCGAGAGGATAATTGGGAGCAGGTCGCCTGCACAAGTGACACATCAGCTCTGCCAGGCTGTCTGTACCTTCGCGTCTGTGCCTGGGTGGACCTTGGCCAGAGACACTCCTGCCCCCTTTATCTTTCTCACGTTTTTCCCCCAAATCATCTCAAGATCCTTGCTATTCTCTGTCCAGTCCCAGTGTGGACATCACCTGGGAGCAGTGCAGGGATTCAGGCCCACCCGAGACCTGATGAATCAGAATCTGCTTTGTAACAAGATCTCCAAGTGATTCATATGGCCCTGAAAGCGTGTGAAGCACTGTTGATAACTCCTTCTTACCCTTCAGTATTGAGCTCAGGGGTCACCTCCTCCAAGGAGCCCTCCCTGACCACACCCCACACCCCAGCCTCCTGCAGGGACAGTTAGAGAGCCAGGCTCAGCGCCAGCAATGGGCGCACGAACCACCTTCACGAGCACTTCTAGTCCTTGAGTCTCTCTCTTCCACTGGCCGTGCACTCTGCTGGAGTCAACTTGGTATTCATCTTGGTGTCTCCACCAGTGGCATCGTATCGGCTCAACTCAGGGAGTGCATGGAGAATCCTCCCGCTGCCCTCGAGCCTCTCCTGGACCTGCCCTTGGAGTCTCCACGGTTGGACCACCTGAGAAGTGAGACCATCTGATCCCCAGGGACTTCAGAGATGGTAGGAGCCACGTGGAAGTCCCAGTGGACACGCCTACTCCACGCTCCACTCCTTAGAAAACCAGGCTTTTCGCTGGGCGGACTACACCTGCGCCCTGCTGACCCTTGTTCAGGTTCCCCTGCAGAGACTTTCCTAAGACTTACTTAATGTAGTGCAGACAGTACACAGGGTATCAGAAAAGTTTTAAGAGTCATTCTTCATTCCTCTTCTGGGACCCCACAACAGCTAAACACAGCCCCCATCTGTCCTCCTCCTCCATCTCCCTGACGACCAAGCCAGGGCTCCATGCAGACCCCTGTGAGACCCCTCATCAAAATCCTGCCTCCTACCCCCACCCCACATTCCACTCGCCACATACAGAGATCGTGTAGACTACACACCACACTGTGTCCCCAGCCACCCACCCTCTCCCCTCCAGGTCTACAAGGTCCCCTGGTGTCACCACACTGCACTAGAGAGACCTCTGTGTGGTGGGTCCTTCTCCCTGCCCACCTCCCCCTCCCCATCGTCTTAGTCCCATTTCCCCTGCCCCAGAAGCCCATCTCTCAGGCCTCTATATTTCCTGTTCACTCTGCCTGGAACATTCTGCCCCTGACCTTACAGGATAACTCCTCTTACCTTTCATCTCAGCATAAATGTCACCTCCTGGGTGTTACCCGTCATCCTCCCTTACCCCTCCCTCCATTGGAACTGTCTGTAGAGCACGTATTTCCATCCTTCGTCTCCTTTTCTTTATTACCTGACCTCGCCCCTCACCAGGATGTAAGCTCTGGGGTCCACAGTCCTCAGGGGGCTGTGTTGTCCATCGCTGCCTCCCACACACCTGGGGCAGTGCCCAAGACCTCGCAGAAGCTCCACGGGTACATGTGAATGGATGTGGATGAAGGCAATGAAATCCACACACTGTGGATCAGACAGAGTCAAGTGTGCTGGTTCTTCTCCAGATCCTTCTGGGCCCTTTTCCGGCCTGCTCTGTGCCCAGGGCTGACTCCCCTGCCTGCACTAGCCAGGCCTCTGGGGGGCTGCCTCATGGTCCAGCAGGGAATGGGAGGACAGGAGGACAGGGGGTGGGGGCAGTTTTCCCTGTTCCCATGACAGCCCCTCCTGGGCCCAGGGGACACCACCTCCCGCTCCTCCCTCCAGCCCAGGGCTGGGAACAGCTTCCGTCTTGCCGGCACCTGGGAGCCCCCCATCCTCGGTCCGTCCCTTCTCTCTGTCTCAGCTCCAGAAACTGCTGCATGTCAGTCTCTTCATCTGCACCATTTGGGTGAAGTGTTTCTAGTTGGAATTTTGTTGCATACATCAGGTAACTCTCCTTTCTGTGTATATATTTAGGATTTCTTTGTGTACATACCAGTGGATTTGCATGATCTTTTTCTTTAATCTATTTAAAATAATTTTTCAAAATTGAATCTCTTAATTTTACATTTTCCTTAGGTACTGAAATAAAGTATTCTATATCTGCACTGTGCTTTGTGTGTGCGTGTGTGTGTGTGCATGCGCGCGCATATGTGATTGCCACCAAGGGAAAACCCTTATAGTGACTGCATGAAATTGAGAAATGTCTCAACAACAAACACTATCTTAACACAATATACATTAAAAAAAATTACAAAACAAAATAACGACTGCAAATTATCTAAAATTATCCTCCAAATTAATCTATGACTTCAGAAGTAAATAAAAACATTATGAAATATGAATGGTGGTGTGTTGAAGTTTTTTTTCTCTTTTTCGTTCCATTGGTTTCTAATACCAATCTAATTTATCCAGGCAAATATTAAGTTATTTTACAGATTTCTAATAACAGCTCAGAGCACACAGAAATGGTCTTGATTGTTTTCTACAACTCTATGTCCAACTTCAATGATGGATTAAATAATAGTGACCTTTCATTTTATCTAAATACAACCCTTATACTATCTTATTCTAGAGGGTCCAAGGACATAGAAATCAACTATTGATAAGAATTGCATTAAATGAAACTTTATTTGAAAAGATATCTTACAAATTCGAGTGGTTTATCTACTTGAATCAGAATAATCAATTAAGTCATAGTAGCTAAACTAAAAAGACAAAAATCAAAATTTCTTTGCAAAGAGCGCACAGGTGCAGAGGCTCTGCCGCGGGTGGGGCCTGAGGCCCAGCTGCTGTGGAGGCTGAGTCACACCTGCAGGGGAGCCCCGGTCCCCGCGGCCTCGGGGCAGGATCCTCCTCCTTCCTGGGGGGGCCAGCTGGCCCAGGGGATCCCCCACACTTCCGGGCCTCTGGGGGCTGCGGGGGGAGCAGCTGGAGCCACAGGGCCTCCCGGGAGAGGCCCTTTGAACCTGGCCTCATACACGGCCAGCCTCTGCCGGTTGTGCTCATTTTCTCTTCTGAGCTCCTTGAGCTTTCTCTCAGCCAGCACGGCCGCCCCCCAGCTTTCTTCCGCTCTCTTCTTCTGGAAGAGCTTCTCCTTGTGATAGTAGGAAGTGCATCTCGCCACTTCGTTGGCCACGTCTTCAGCCATCTTCTTGTAGAGGTTGCGAAGCTGACACGTGGAGTTCAGGTCTCTACACACGCTGAGGAGTTGCTTGTCCAGCTCTGAGCAGAGCCTTTCCTCCGCGAACAGTTTTCTGTGAAGTTGCATGATGTGATCGTCCTGTAGATCAGGCAGAACTTGAAGTTTCTTCTTCAGCTGCTGAATCTCACTTTCAAGCTTTGAGTTTTCGTGCTGTAAAGAGGCTGCCTCAGTTTGGAGAGAGAGGATTTGTCCAAGAAGCTCTTCGTCCATTTGCTTGTCTTCCCACGATTGTCCGGCTCTTTCCGGATGTTCCTCTTCGGGACTTTGAAGGGGCACACCGAGGTCAGCATCATCGCTGACGCCCTTCCGATCAACCTCTGAGCCATGGACGGGGTGCTCGCCCTTTCCTGCTTCCCTCTTTTGCTGGACTTCACCATTCCTGTCATCCACTTGGTCGCCAAGGAGGTCAGGCGAAGGGATGGTCTGCAGCAGGTCTGCAACCACTGATAGGATCTGGCTGACTTTATCTTTCAGGATCTGCTGCATTCGTGTGTTCGACTGCTCCAGCCTTTCCTTCTCCTTCTCCTTTTCCTGTGCTCTCTCCTTCCATCTCGACACATCTTGGCAGAGCACGAGTGGACTTGCTGGAGAATGAGTGTTTCCGTTCAAATCATTCGTTGTGGTCTTCTGGAGTTGTTCTCCATCCTTCTCTGATGCTTTTAAGATGGGTTTTGCATCAGTTGCTTGGGAAATTTTAGGAGGGTGGCTCTTCCGTGCCTTTTCCAGAAAGTCAACAGTGTCCTGAAGTGATAACCTGCTCAGGTTTGTATTTATTGCTGACAAGCACAAGGTTTGTAACGGGAGAGGACTGGCCTCCCCCCCAGGCGACTCAAGGGCTTCAGCGTCTTGGCTCACGGGTCCAATATTCTCACCACATGTTCCACCGACTTCATCGTGGGCAGAACACCTTTCATCTAGTGCCGTCCCACTTCTTAAAGTCTGTCCTCTCTTTACTATCAAAACCACCAGCACCGCCACCACAGTACGTACCAGGATCTCCCAGGGAAACGCAGGGAGAGCTGGTACTTGTCTCAGGCTTTCAGAAATCACGAGCAGAGCACCCCACAGGTGCTCCAGGATCAACTGGAAAGTGGATCCGACGGCAGGCAGCAGGCCCTCCATGGCTGGGGAGGGCTCTGCAGCTCTGCCTCCGAGTGCCAGTGTCCTGTGGGCCACAACTGACCGCTCAGAACCCTGAGGATTGTTCTATCTCAAAAGTAAACAGGTGGCCGGCAACCAGGGCTGATCAGTTGGTTGGGGGAGGGGAGGCCAGCCAGGTTCTAGGAAACAGACCCCTAACTGAACTCTGAAAGTAGGAAGTGATCTCGCTTCTCCAGGCACTGAGGGAGGTGGAAAAGGCTGATGGCAGCCTATTCCTCTAGGCCCACCTGGCCCTACAGCACACCTAGGGGGTCAAAGCAGGGCCAGGCGATGTCCCTTTCTGTGCACAGGAGCAAGTCAGGGCAGAATGGTGGGGCCCATCCCTTGGTGAGGCCCCTTCTCCTGTTTTAAAGTTTCCTTCTCTGCAGGGATGCCTGGGACTGCCCACAGAGCTCCCAGGATCTTCCTGCTCTGAGGATCCCTCTCTCCTTGTGTTTGGTCACTGGGGACAAGCAAGGGCCCAGGACTGAAGGGTGTCCCTGAAGGTATTAAGTAAGAGACCATGATTCCAATCCTAACAAGAGTCATCACTAGGAACTGGCAGTCTTAACATTTTATGGATTTTGGTTGAGCCAACATGTCTCTGCTCAAGCCAGGTGTTCCTGTGTGGGAGTGACTCTCTTGGGGTGACACAGTGACCTGGGCTCCTTCCCTCATGTGGCCCTGCCATCTTCAGCACAAGCTTCCCAAGGTGGCCGTGGGAAGGGTCCAGTCTACCACGTCATCTTCAGAAGTGGTCCTGTGGGGAGGGCGCGGGTCCTCTTCGGGCTCTATTGGCACCTTTCATTTCATGAAACCACATCTCACTCTCCTAGTGTCTCTGGCAGGCCCAGGCTCAGACTCTCTAGTCCATCCCTGGGATTCTGCCATGAGTGGCTGTACCCCAGTCTCTTTAGCCAAAGGGAAATGAGAGAGTAGTCATCCAAGTCTAGTTTGTGGGTGTTGAAGGGTGCCAGAGCTCAAGATCCCCATGAGACATAGAGTGGGCTTGGGGACAGTGGCTCCTCCCAGGGGAAGTCAGACTCCTTTCAGTGCAGCAGGAGCCAACTCTGCTACTGCAAGAGGTTGGTCATTATAAAAGGATCAAACATGTTTCAAAGAAATGACAATATTCTCCCAAATACGAAGCCGATACTAAAGAGAGTGAAATCGACTTAAAACTATTCTCATAAAGATGTCCATGATGTGTTATTGAGTCAAACAGTAGGACGCAAACTAACATGCATAAAGAGGATTGCAGAAAAAATTCTGGAAGAATAGCACCTCCTCAATCCCCTGTTTTGGGAAAATCAAAAAAGGGAGGTTTATGTTTGTTGGGCGTGACAAGGTGGCAGTTTGGGGGAGTATCAGGGAGCTGTATTCCTTTCCTTTGGTGCTGTAGCAAATTACAGTCACGCTTCACTTAACGATGGAGACGTGTTCTGAGAAATGCATTATTAGGCCATCACGTTGTTGTGCAAACATCATAGAGTGTACTTACAAAAACCTAGATGGTATAGCCTACTACACACCTAGGCTCTATGATATAGTCTATTGCTCCTGGGCTACAAACCTGCACAGCACGTTACTGTACTGAATACTGTAGGCAATTGTAACACAATCGTTATGTGTTTGTGTGTCTAAACATATCTAAACACAGAAAAGTTACAATAAAAATAAAGTATAAAAGATAAAAAAATGGTACACCTGTATAGTGCACTGACCACAAATGGAGCATGCAGGACTGGAAGTTCCTCTGGGTGAGTCAGTGAGTGAGTGGTGAGTGAATGTGAAAGCCTAGGACATTACTGGACACTACTGTAGACTTTATAAACACTGTACACCTAGGCTACACTAAATTTATAAAACAATTTTTCTTTCAATAATAAATTAACCTTAGCTTACCATAACTTTTTTACTTTATAAACTTTTAAATTTTTTTTTAACTTTTTGCCTCTTTCATAATAATACTTAACCTAAAACACAATTACATTGCACAGGTGTAAAAAAATATTTTCTTTTTTATATCCCCATTCTATAAGCTTTTTTCTACTTAAAAAAATTTTTTTTACTACAAAGATTAAAAAAACTTTTAAAAAAAAATTAATACATAAACACACACATTAGTCTTTGTCTACACAGGGTCAGGATCATCAATATCACTATCTTCCATCTCCACATCTTGTCCCACCAGAAGGTCTTCAGGGACAATAACAAGCATGGCGATGTCATCTTCTATAATAACAATGCCTTCTTCTGGAATACCTCCTGACAGACCTGTCAGAGGCTCTTCTTGACGATGTATCACTCTTTTCAGAAATATGTCCATGGTGGTTTACTTGGTTTGTTTCTTTTTTTCCATCATCAATTTGCCGGCAAACAGATAATGTACCATGAACATTTCTCTCTATTAATGAAAATCTTTTGATGTTGGGTCTAGGTCTTCAAACTTTTTAAGGGTTTTATTGGGGTCTGGAAAAGCTTCTGCTAATCCCTTCACTGTGAATTTTCTTGGAGGTTCTTCTTTTTCTTCTCGGGTGGTTTCCTTTTCTCTTGCCTCTTTTTCAGCCACTCATTCCTGTTCCAGGTCCAACAACTCCTCATTCATCAGTTTCTCAGGAACCACCTCTAGGAGCTCCTCAACGTCATCCTCATCCACACCCAGGTTACAGTTGTTTGCCATCTCAACCACAGCCTTGTTGATTTTTGCAACCTCCTAATACTTGGCAATCCCTTGAAGTCATGGCCAAAACTCTCTAGTGTCATCTTCCAGATGCCATTCATACACTCTGGTGACATCACCCCAAGCCCAAGCAAGGCTCTTGATACAGTCATAGATATTGAATTCTTTCAGAACCGCATCAGTGTCTTCCTCAGTTGCACCCTGAATTGCAACTTAGTGTGACATAGACAGTAAACAATCCAAAAGCAAATTTTAACATGCTACTATATCTTGTCACTCTGATTTTAAAAGCATCTGACCTTATAGATCATCTATAAAATATGAGAACTGCTACATATTCTCTATTTGATATTATATGTAAACCATATTAAAAGGTAACATTTTAGGTGCAGAGAATTTTATTGAACTTGACATAGGAAAGACAAAAAAATAAAAATAAAGTGGGCATTACTAACTCATCTTCAGATGTTGCCTTTAGACAGACTGATGAACACAAATTCAAGCACAAGTAAGTCTCGTTCTCTCTATGGGACAGTGAAGAGATTTCCTCTGTACTTAAATATATTCACATAGCCAGTTATATAAATTTAAATGTAAAACCAATCTTCTGTAGTTTGTGAGATAGCAATCAACACCTTTATGAAAGTTAGACCAACAAATCCACCCTAGCCTCAATTTCAGTTGTGTCTTTAGAGGGGGAAATAGTGATAGCAGTTTCTGAACCAGAATTACGATCAAAAATCAAAAAGCATGATCATAGTCATTTAACTACCAGCCAGTTTTATTTAAATCAGGACTGTTCAACAAACCAGGATTATCAGCCATTCATGAGCTGAGTTCTGGTTTATCAGATCAATTGAAATAAGGCACCTGTTTAAACAAAAGTTGTGAGAGACTTCTATCCTGTAATAAATAAGGTGGGCAGAGCTACAGCTCATTAGTAGCATTCTTGAAATTAGTTATCAAGTCCGCCCTTTCTCCCTTCCTATTAGGCCAGCTGAAGAGTTCGGAAGTCCCCATGACCATCCTCAATTCTGACACCACCCATAAGTTTGAGAGTCTTCAAGACCAGCCTCAGGTTTCATAATTTGCTAGAAGGACCCCCATAACTCAGAAAAACCATTATACTCACCAGCAAAAGGACACAAATTAAAACCAGCAGAGGGAAGAGTCACATAAGGCAGGGCTGCCAGACACCAAGGTGCAGAACTTCTGGTTATCTCCTCTAGGTGGAGTGGTGCAGACAGCCACAATTTCTCCCAGCGATGATGTGTGACAACATGCACGAAGTATTACCAACTGGGGAAGTTCGCCCGAGCCTCAGTGTCCGAAGGTTTATTGGGGCTCAGCACATAGACATGATTGACCTTCCACATGGCTGACTTTAGTCTCCAGTCCCTCCAGCAGTTGAAGTGATACCACGTTGCCCAAGTCCCTCCACCACCTAAATCACATTGTGAGCATAGACTATCTGTCTGGCCATGGTCTCCAGATAAGCAAAGACACTCATATGAGGCAGATAGTCCAAGGGTTTGGAGATTACTTCCCAGGAGCCAAGGGCAAAGGTCAACCCTCGCTTCAGTAAGGTTAATTCTTTACTACACACTGGCTAAGATCATTTTTGTTCCGGGGATGTACTTCTTGAGATTCTCCAAACACTCCATCAGCATCTCCTCTTCCCAGGTGATGCCTTTGCTCTTGTTGGCATCTGTATAAGAGAATCCAGGGCCTGACCTGTCTTCTGCTCAAACAGACCGTGCAAAGTTGGACCGCTTTTGTGCCCGCCTCTCTTTGCCATCCTATGGCACTGGACACACTTCTGAACAAAAATCCACTTGCCCTTCTGGACATCACTTATTTTTAATTTGCCCTCTTGTTGCATGTGCTACAGGATCCCCACTTAGAATCTGGATGTCCTGCTCTCTCCTGGGCATGTTTTTAGCCACTATATTATTTATCATATTAGCTTGAGTTATCCCAAAAGTAGCACTTGAGCTAAGAATGTGTGTGCAGAAGTTCATTTGGGAGACGATTCCAGGTAACAGGATTGAGGTTGCAAGAAGTGTGGGACAGATAAGGGGGAAAATTTCATATAAGGGTGTGATTTCAAGATTGCTGCTGTGGTAAATGGTGCATTACTCTACTTGCACCAACAGAGATGTCCACAGAATGCCTCCCAAAATTGTCCACCTGAAGATGGACAGGGAACATTGATCCATTGGCTTATATCCCTCATTGGTTGCTGAAACTCACTCCCACCACAGTCTTTGGCATTGGAGGAGACCTGGGGCAGAAGTTAAAGACATTGCTATTAGACAACTGGAGTGCACACTGGAACTATTCCAGAAGTGGCTAGAGCCAGAGCATGGATTTCAGCCATGTCTGCTGCAATTCTATTATCTATACCTGTAGTTTACAAACGTTGAAGATTATCCAAGTCACTCGAAAGCTAATAAAGCACACAGAGGCCCAGATTCATAGAAGAGAGATAGGACATGGTCCTTTGTATTCCTACTGGATTAGAAAATAGGTCTACTCAACTGCAAAGTCCTCTCCATTCTATCACACTCTTGTCATTGTAGAGAAATAGTAACACCAATCTGCATTAGCTCCACCCAGAACACGTCTATGCTCTCTTAAACTTTGAAGAGGAAGATACTAACCCAGCTAGGCAAACATTTTAAGTTGGAGGGATCAGACCAATTGTCCTATGCGAAAAGCAGTATCTGATCACACTTTCGCTGAATGGGTTTATTTAACGGGAAAGGTATTTTTTGAGCACCTGCTATGCACTAAGCCCAGTGTTCAGTGCTTTGCAGACAACATCTCTTTCCTTTACTGTTCATAGTAACAGGGTATCACCATCTCCTTCCTGATCTCACAGAAGAACATATGTATCTTCCTGCGACAAATCGTCCCTGCAGCTTTATTAATCAGAAAACAGATCTTCGCAAAACATAAAGGTGATACAATGCAGCAAATTTCATTCAGATTTCTTCCTGTTTTTATCAGATCTGTTTGAATTTCTTTTGGAGACTAGAATAAGACAGCAATTATTTTTGAGGTTCGAAAATTAGGACTGAACTTCATTCCTTTATTATTCACATGCTTTGAAAGAATTTTTTTTTTTTTTTGGTGAGGAAAATTAGCCCTGAGCTAACATCTGTGGACAATCCTCCTCTTTTTGCTGAGGAAGATTGGCACTGGGCTAACATCTGTGCCCACCTTCCCGTACTTTATATGTGGGATGCCTGCCACAGCATGGCTTGATGAGTGGTGCATAAGTACATGCCCGGGATCCGAACCTGTGAACCTCAGGCCACTGAAGCAGAGTGTGCGAACTTAACCACTACACCACCAGGCCAGCCCCTGAAAGAATTTTTAATCCTAAGTTTAAATGCATTTTAAAGTGCATAAGAGAGAGGTAAAATATTTCTTAGTATTTAATGGCAGTATGGGCCATATCTTCTAATATTTATTTTCATTCTGTATATTCTAATTGATTTTTTCTCATTTTCCATTAGCTGTTATTAACCAAGGGCTGTCTTATGAACATAATACAGCATGTCTACATTTAGTGCTTTCCATCTCAAAACCAGCAATTCCATTCACCAGCACTCATATGTCCATGCAAAACTGTTAATCTTTTTCAGAGATGTTCCAGACATTCTTCAAAGTAAACGTATTTGGTATATTACTTTGTATTCTTTGAACAGACGGCAACATAGTTTTTGACCACTTATTTTCAACAGCTAAGCATGAAGTCATTGTAAAACAGTCTAAAGGCATTTAGTCTGGTGTTAATGATCTGTTTTGACTCTGTCTTGTCTACAGTGTCTGATGTTTCTGTTTCAGCTTCTGCTGCTGTAGATAAGATGACATTTGATAGTTAGGTTCATCCCATGAAAAGTTTAATTTAATTACAGAAGGGCTTGATTTGCTAGATTAAAAGGTCAAATATTATGAAATTCATTTTGGGGGCAGAGATTTGAGAGGGCTACACAGTGCAGAGTTCATACAGCCAGATGAGAGCAAGGCACTGTAGCAATGAGGCCATGTTAAAAATGAGTGGCTATTCTCATCAGAGAAGGAGAGACATTCAAATATGTACTGAGTTCACCCTAATACTTCTAATCCTTTATTGTCAGGACTGTTTTTCAGCTTTTTGAGAGTTTTGCAGCAGGATGATTTGCAAAAAGAAAAAAAGTGACAGGTTTAGGGAGCTAGGCTAGATCTGTCTTTGTTTCAAAATAGCACAAGACTCTGACGAACTATTAAAATAAAAGTGCTCTTGCCCAGGCAAGAGCTTCACAATCTCTCCCCCAGCCCACCATTTTACCTCAACCACCACACACAAAATCCGCTGAATTTTTATTGAGATTAAATGTCTTGAGACATTAAAAAATGGCAATGAATTCCAGATAGCCATGCTTGCTCTCAACCCACTGAAGAAGACGAGGGACAACACGAGCCCACTCTTCTGAACAACTTTGTTTAAGAACGTGAAGTGCCTGAGTAATGAGTCCTGTGCCCATGGCACCGGGGTCGACTTGACCAGCTAATTTAAAAACAATTTGAAACAGCCGAGCGACTACCTCGCACCAAAGAATAAAGAACGGCAGAAGTACAGCTGGTTAGAAATGAGTTCAGGGCTGCGGCAGCGTTAACAACTGAGGGCATGAAAGGGAGAGGGGGCCGCTGAGCGCAAGCGCGAGTCTGATGGACTCAGAATTTGGCTTCATTCCATAGATCCAATGTTGATCAAAGGATAAAGGAGGATCAAAAGTGACTCAAAGATTCCTGGCTGGAGCTGCTGAAAAGGGGGCCGCTTCATTAGACAATGTGGTGTGAGGAATGTGAGGAGCAGCTGGCAATTCAGTTCCATTAAAAAAATCCTCCAGTGTATCGTCGGTATTAAACCCGCGCCTGCGTCAGTGCTCACACACATGAATTTTCACTAAGCGGTGAGACAACACAGGCAGCTCACGCCGTGGAAACTTGATCTCCTCCCCACCCGCCCCACCCCCACTTTTTAAAAATCTAATTACAAAACCACTGGATGAAGAGAACATGTAGATGTAATATTCCTGGACCTTCGTAATCCATTTGATGCAGTGCCTTGCGAAATCTGACTTGAAAAATTAACGCAAATTGATTTGGACAGAAGTGCGGTCGCATGGATTGAAAACTGGCTCAAAGACTGTAAACAAAGGATAATGACAAATGGCAGTGCAATCAAGAAGCAGTAGTCGAGTTTTCCGTAAGAGGGTGGCGTCCAGGCGGCCTCCATGAGTCAGGATTTGAGTTCATTCTTGGTCATAATGGGTATTATCTCCAAACAAATGAAGAGCATATGAGCGAAATCGCAGCAGGCTCTCAATAGGAGGGAAGGTAAACATTAATAAAAGGAGAATCGCATTGGGTCAAAAGAATGCTGGAACTCTAGAGGGGAAAATCAACAGAAAATTACTATAAATATGAAAAAACGACAGGGAGACATTCTTCCCAAACTCAAGGATTTAGAGCACACCTATACTTTAATTCAAACCATCTAGTTTACCTGACACTTTATCATCTCCCAAGTTTTCTGTGGATGCTTCAATATTTATTTGAACAAAATGATAGACTTCAGGGCAATAAATATTCTTAAATTTCAAAAGCTTTATAAAAACGATATTTCTTTATCCCCAGCCTTCCCGCTTTCAAAACCTGGATCTTTGAGTGTAGGTTAATTAGCATACTGATTTACCAGCTGAAAAATCAGGAGGAAAATCTTGGAAGCATTTTGTAGTCAGGCAACCAGAGTAAAACCTAAAGAGAAAAAAAATGATAATGCAAATATATTCTGTATTACATGCACCTGGAGCTTGCAATGATTGATTACCTTTTAATGTGAAGAATAAAAATTTCCTGCCAATCTGAAAAGAATCAATTGATTACATATTGATTGTATTTCTATTATGTGTTGAGTCCTTTACTAAAAGGTTGTTGTTTTTGTTTTTGTAAGAAGGGAGTTGGTCAAAAGGAAAATTAGCAAATCAAGGAGATCATGTTTCCTTGTTTCGAGAAGTTTTGCTTACAAGTAGATTATGAGAATTCCAGTGCTAAAAAGAACCTAAGAGTTGGTTGGTTCTGACTCCCTTCATTTTGGACAAGAACTGGACCTCGCAGGGAAATGAGACTGCCCTGTTCATGGTGATGTGGCCTGGAGGGGGACCTGTGGGAGTGTCTGCTCAGATGCCATCACCTGACTGTGCATCCATGAGACCCGGTGGAATCTTTCACTTCCCAGATGCTCCCCTCATGCCTAAGAGCTCACTTCGCCACTGTCCTTCCAGCCAAGCCGGGCCAAGCTCAATGGAGGCAAGAAGTACTTTGCCCAGGCATCCATTTTGGATCCCTGACCAAACCTGCTGACTGGGCTGGGCCACAGCCGGTAGCACCCGTCAGTGCCTCTCTGTGCCAGCACCGTAAGCCTGTCTTTCAGAACCTTGGGGCCACTTAATCCCACAGAGCTTTCCATTCCTGCCGTCCTTGGCCTCTGCCCCAAATGCATGCTCCAACAGTCGTCTGTCCTCTCACATCCTCACCCTCACGCTACTCTCTGTTTCCTCTCCTGTGAGTCATCTTCCCATTCCCGCTCTGTTTTCCTGGCCTTTGTTCACATCACTCCCGCTGCCTGCCCTGCCTTTCCCTACATGCTCCACCCGGTGAACACCCACTCTCCTTTCAAGAGTCATCTCAATCATCATCCTCTTCTCTGCAAAGGAGAATCATCACCCGCCTCCTCCTAGCTGCCTTGCCCCATAGAATTGACCAGTCACTCCATTTTTGCTTCCCTTATAGGGCTTCATAGATTCTATGGGGCAGGGCAGCTCTCATGGCTCTTTGAATGGTTAAAGAACTTCTTTGTTTGCATGTCTGCCTCCATGGGAGTACAATCTCCCTAAAGGCCTAGACCTTGTTTTGTGCCCCCTCCTGGAGCCTCAGTGCCTAAAACAGTGTCTACTAGCACATAGTAGGCTCTTACTAAGTATTTGTTAAATAAGAGAGTATCTCTACTGGACCATTAGCTTCTTGGAGGCAGAAACACTGTCTTCTTTCCCCACCAACCCACAGTTGCTAACACATATGGCTGGATAATCATATTAAATTCTTTCCCATCGCCACCTGGAATCCTCATTCCACTGTAGATAAATTCCCCTGTTCATTCAAGCACTTCACCCAGCTCTCCCTCAATCTATTTTCTGTATCTTAAACCTGGTTCTCCCTTGAGAGGAGACTTCCCTGTCTGTCCTCATGAAAAGAGGCTCCTCATCCACCAGCCCCTTTTATCTAGGAGCTAAGGTCAGCCTACATCTAGATTCTCATTTCAACTCAACCTCCTTCTTTCACAGACACGATCACTGAAAGGTAGTCTGTACTCTTGTCCCCAGTCAGCCCCAAGTCCCCATCTCCACTGAAATGGTTCTTAATAGGTTCAAATGCAATGGACAATTCGTGAGCCTATTTCTGGCTATTAACAATTCTCAGCTTATGTATTTCTCAACTTCCCTGTAATATCTGACCCTTGCTACATGAAGCATTTTCCTTCTTCACTTGTTTCTTTTCCTCCTGCTCCTCTGTTCTAACTTTTGCAGTCCTTTGAGAGCTCTTTGTCTTCTGTCTTATTCTTTATCTTTTGTTCTCAGGCCTCTGAGCTGTATTCTCTGGTTAAACCGTTACCTTTACAGCGATGAATCTCAAGTCCGCTCCTCTTCTAAGGCCCAGTCTCATTTATCCATCTGTCTCTGGAGAACTCCTCTTGGGTAACCTAAAACACTTCAAAATCAACCTTTACAAAGTGGAATTCATTGTGTCTCCCCTAGCTCTTCTCCTCCTGCCGTATTCTCTTGCTTAGTCAACAGTACCCCTCAAATATCATATTTTCCTCGTTAGAAACATGGGACATATTTCTAGACAACCTCCACTTTTTTCCTCTCCTAATATTCAATTTCTGTCATTCTGCTTCTTAGGCCTCATTTCTGTCATTCTACTTCCAAAATTACTTTCACATCCATCCCTTCCCCTGTATCCCTATGAACACTATGTTAAAATAGGTTTAGTCACATTTCTCCTGTTGAACAAAGAGAAAGTGATTTATGTATGAGTATTTGCAATGTGTCCTTCTCCTCTTTGCAAGAAATACTTAAAAACCATCTGCTATGCCCATAGTGATAATGGGTCCAAATAATTGAGAATTGGAATTAACCAGAAACAGGATCAAAGGAGAGAAAAGGTATTGGGGAGAAAACATACTTCCAGGAGTGGAAGGAGAAAAGCAGAAACAAATCCTGGGGTCCACACCTGAATTGAAGATGAAAGAAAGTTTTGGGTGTTTTTCTAGGGTTTGATGGAAAAAGAAATGTGGGTGAAAAAAAGGATTTTAACACTATTTCTGAAATTCTAATAAATTCTTATCTTGCATTTAAATATTCTTGGCTGCAAAATTTGTGTTTATTTAACTGTGGCATCATGAAGAGACTGCACCACATGAAGACCAAGGTTTATGTGATCCACACGTGGATTATTACAGTAGGCTTCTCTGTAAAGTCCTGGATGCTCCCTTTAAACCTCCACCTGGATATCAGAGTGACATTTTATTTTTATTTATTTATTTATTTATTTTGTGAGGAAGATCAGCCCTGAGCAAACATCCATGCCAATCCTCCTCTTTTTTTTTTGCTGAGGAAGACCGGCCCTGAGCTAACATCTATTGCCAATCCTCCTCCTTTCTTTTTTTCCCCTTTTTCTCCCCAAAGCCCCAGTAGATAGTTGTATGTCATAATTGCACATCCTTCTAGTTGCTGTACGCGCGACACGGCCTCAGCATGGCCGGACAAGTGGTGCGTTGGTGCACCTGGGATCCGAACCCGAGCCGCCAGTAGCAGAGCACGCCCACTTAACTGCTAAGCCACGGGGCCGGCCCCCCAGAGTGACATTTTAAAGATGTGAACTTGATCATGATAATGCCTTGTTTTAAAGTTTTTCAGTGATTTATCCAATCAGTCACAAAAAGTTTGAGCTGCTAATTTAGGCATGATTGCCCTTTATCATGTGATTTTTGCCCGAGCAGTCAACCAAAGCTTTAGACATTCCCCAGAGCTAAAACCATCCTGAATAGCTAGCAGTCCCCTGAAGACATATCACCTTGCATAGGATTTTTTTCTTCTACTTCAAATGTTCTCCTTTCCTTTTTCACATCACTAATTCCTATGTGTTTTCAAATTCTGTACAAATGACTGCTCCTAAAATGCCTTTCCTGGCATCCAAATCTGAGTCAGATGATTACCCCATCATCCCAGTAATCATGCCCCATCTATTTCACGACCCATCATCCCTTCCTCCTCCTTGACAGCACCAACACCACCAGCTTGATGTTTCCCTACACGAATTTTTTCA
The DNA here is from genome assembly GCF_020826845.1 of Diceros bicornis minor. Taxonomy (NCBI): domain Eukaryota; kingdom Metazoa; phylum Chordata; class Mammalia; order Perissodactyla; family Rhinocerotidae; genus Diceros; species Diceros bicornis. The sequence continues at coordinate 17,809,213 of NC_080766.1, forward strand.
GAGCATTTATAAACACCACATGCAACATGTACATAAAATATGCATGTACATTTTACAAAATTAGATCACATGCATATAAAGATGATCAGCAAAATAAGTCCCAGAGTGTATCAAGCGTCTACAAAACAATCAACCTGGATTCTTCTGAGCAAAAAGATGAATGAAGACCTGCTGTAACAGATAGTAAAATATACTATCTCATTATGTAAACTGAGCATTGTGGACATATATAAAGTTTCATACAGACTAATAGATCTGTGTAGAGCCCATGAATGATACAGGAAATTAGAAATACTTTAAAGTCAGTATTTAGGGCCGGCCCCGTGGCTTAGCGGTTAAGTGCGTGCGCTCCGCTGCTGGCGGCCGGGGTTCGGATCCCGGGCGCGCACTGACGCACCACTTCTCTGGCCATGCTGAGGCCGCGTCCCACATACAGCAACTAGAAGGATGTGCAGCTATGACATGCAACTATCTACTGGGGCTTTGGGGGGAAAAAAATAAATAAATAAAATCTTTAAAAAAAAAATAAAATAAAGTCAGTATTTAAAGTCAGTGAATGAGAATGCGATATTCAATAATGGGATCAGAAAAGCTAGCTGAATACTTGAAAAAGAAAACTTAGGTTCCTATCTCAAAACAAACAAAATAAATCTCATATGGATTAAACACTAGAAAGTAAAAATAAAACCATAAAAGTACTTGAAAAAATAGGAAATTACTTTTGTTATTTTAGAGTAAAACAATCCCTTAGTGTAACCTGAAGATTAGATACCTTAAAGGAAAAGACTGAATAGTTTTCTTGTAAAACTGTATTTTCTTCATGATACTTGTTTTAAATGTTGTGAAACATAACTTTTCTTCTTTGCCTCTGGTCATTTCTGAGTAAAAATCACGCTAGAGCTATTGCTTCAATCATAGAATTTGAGGAAATATTTACAGATCATCAATATTGCCCCCTGATTTTAAGCTCTGGGATCTACCTGAATATCCCAAGATATTGAGCTCTATCTTGTTTCCCCCTTGAAATTTTGTGATTCTTAGCAAATTTTTTCCTAACTGTTTTATCCCAATCCTCATGTTTACCAAGTTATTTCACATCTGTCTCTCCAAGGTTTTGTATATCCATGATTCCCTTTCTCCATATGGAGCATAGTGGTGGAATTTCAGAATTTAGTAGCTCTAATTATCTCCTTAAGACTAAGTAATTCTGGTTCCTATGATTTTCCTCTGATGACCTATTAAATATATCAGATGCTACCTGAGTCTGTTATTGTTCACTGTCTCTTGTTTGATCAGGGAACAGAACCGGAAGGGCAGCCAGAGATGGGAATCTAAGAATCAGAAGTTGGAAACTGTTATTGAAGTTTAAGATTTGAGAATCAAGACCAAGAGGCAGAATCCTGGCACCCAGCAATGGAGGGCAAAGTAGCTCACAGAATCATAGAATGCTTCTGGACTCAACCAGCAGACAAGTGCACCCAACCACAATCTAAAGAGAGAAGATCAATTTAGGAAAGAAGGTAAAGTGAGAAGGTCATGATAGAAAGGTAAACATTTCTGTTAAATGTAAGACCTCAAGGAAGACTCATGTGTCTTAGGCACTTAGTGAGAAGTCTTAGAAGAGGACAGAGGGATAATATGGGGACATGAATGTGGCCAACCTGAGCGGCCTATATGTGCCAATAGTGCTTTCTGTCCTTTCTTGGCCAATTCACACTAACTTCTCACATCCAGAAAACTGAAATTTCTCCAAGCTCTCCTTCCTTCTTAAATGATAGAAGCGAACAATGGAGGTCGACTTCAGTATAATGAAATATAAGGAACTGCCCCAATTTTTTATTTGTGAAGAACAGGGGTCAGCAAATTGTTTTCTATAAAGAACCAGATAGTACATATTTTAGGTTTGCGGGCCATACAATTTCTGTCACAGTTATTCAACTGTGCTGTTGTAGCACAAAAGCAGCCACAGACAATACGGAAAAGAATGGACACAGATACGTTCCAAAAAAAATTTATTTACAAAAAAAGGCAATGAACTTGCTAACTCCTGGTCTGAAATTTGGTTGTATTAGATGTTGTTGCTTACAATGATTGTATCCTAAACTAGGTTTTGGAAATATATTTATTATACACGAATTTTGGTTATAAAGATATTTTAGAAAGGATTTGATCTATGATGTTTTAATAATGTTTTGCCTAACATTAAGTGCAAAGAAATTTGATTTTGATTTTCACAATCTACTCTCTCATTTAAAAATTAGACGCCTTATGTTCCTTTTCTATTTCAAATCTATGATTTGATATTAGTGCTGATATGAACAGCACCAGGAAGGGTGAGTTGAAAAGCATTTTTCCCCCTAAGACAAGGAAGATCAGTGAAATATATTTTTTAAAAGTGATGTTGGAAAGTGCCTTTTGCTGGTCATCTGTTTTATTTTGTACTGTGGCCAAAATAAGAAGCATTTACTATTTTTTTTTTTTGGTGCGGTTTCCTGTAAGGATTCACTCTAATTCCATTACCTCACGCAGGATGCTAAGTAAACCTGTGGAGACACATTCCATGAAGGAGTTCAAGAGGCCAAGCGATCAATTATTTGCCAAAGGAGCAGAATACTGCTAACTTGCCTACAGTCCTTTAAAGAAAAATTAACAAAGGAAGAACAATGAGGAAATTGAAAAAGTCCCAGAGTGTATCAAGCATCTACAAAACAATTTAATTTTCTCAGTCAAGATGTTGCAATTGGTAATGAATAAATCATGTTCCTGTTTGTTAATAGGCTCCATCAGGTTACTCGTTTTGAGGAAAAACAAGGACTCTGCTTCTAGTGTTTTCTTTTATAACTTTTAGCATTTCTACTTATCATTAATACTTTGTTACCACTTTTCATATTTCAAGAGCTAAAAGGGAAAATCAAGTCAGTTCATAATTCAGTTCAATGAATATTCATTGAGTGCCTACTATGTGCCTGGTGATGGACTAGGTGATGGAGATTCAACAGTGAATGGAGCAAAGATCCCTTTTCTCATGGAGCTGATAGACTAGTGGAGATAGATAATAAACCATAAATGTAACAAATAATAAGTCAATCATTTAGTAGATTAGAAGATGACAAATGATAGTGAATTCTGAAGGCTGGGGAAGGAGGTAGGGGGTTACAATATTTGGTAGAGGTCAAAGTTGGTCTCTTTGAGAAGGTAAAATTGTGATCAAAGACTCGAAGGTGGTAATAAGTTAGCCAGGAGCACATCGGGTAAAGAATTTTTAAGGCAGAGGCTATAATGAGAGCAAAAGCCCTAAAATGAAAAATGGGAGCAAAGAGAACGAGAACAGTGTGGCTGGAGTGAGGTGAGGGCTAGTGGTGTAGGTAAGGAGTTCATGGATTATAAGATCACAAGATTGGGCTGGGGGATACTTTTGGGGTACTCTAATGTAAGATGAGGAGTCATTGAAGGGTTTTCAACAGAAGAGAGACATGATCTGACCTGTGTTTTAACAGGATCATTCTGGCTTTATGTTGAGAATAGACTGAAGAAAACTAAGAGTAGAAGGATGAGGACCAATTAGGAGGCTATTGGCATAATCCTGGTAAGCAATGGTAGTGATTCTGGGTGATGAGAAATCATCAGATTCTGAATAGGAACCGAAGGATCGCTCTTCTCCTGACTGATGCATTTGAGGACCCAGCTACCAAATGGAATTGTCCTTATTAAGTACATCCCTTACTCAAGCATCCCCATAGCTCATAAATCTGTACTGTTTTTCTCCTGATATTCCTGAAGGTTTGGAGGTAATTGGAAAAAAATCATATGTTCTAATTCAGATTGAGGAGAGAAAAAAGACAAAAAAGCATTAAAAAGATGGTAGACAACACTAGAATAATGTGTCAATCAAATCAGGCTGGACATTTGTGATCCAAACATCAGAAGCTAGATCATCCTAATAGTGCAGGATTTGGGACAAGAAAGGAGAATAGAAACCATGGCAAAGCAAATCCTAGTATGTAGCATTACGTAGAAATGTATGAAAATAATTTGCAAAACATTACCTTTAAAAGTTTATTATATTTGATTCATCTGGTTACATGTTAGATATCGATCACTGTGTAACAAATTATTCCAAAACTTACCAGCTTTAAACCAAAGACATTTATTATCTCACAGCCTATGTGGATTAGGAATTCAGGCACAGCTTCACTGGGTGCCTCTGGGTCAGGGTCTCTCATAAGGTCGCAGTCAAAGTTTTGGCTGGGGCTTCAGTCATCTCGACTCTGGGAGGATCCACTTCTGAGCGCACTGTGCCTTTTGGCAGGCCTCAGATCCTCACTGGTTGTATCTCCAGATATCACTTTCTTTTCATGTGGGCTTCTTCATAGGGCTTCTCACAACACTACAGCTTGTTTCGCCTGAGAAAGAGCAGAGAGAGACAGAGGGAAAGAGCGACAGAGACAGAGAGACAGAGAAAGAAAACATCCAAGATGGAAGCCACAGTCTTCTTGTAACCAAATCTAGGAAGTGACATCCCATCGTTTCTGCTATATTCTATTCATTAGAAACCCACACTCAAGGGGAGGAGATTATACATGGCCATGAATATTAGGAGGTCGAGAACGCTGAGGCCATTTCGGAGACTGCTTACTGCAGGGCGTTTTACGGCGCAAGAATCAACGTAAAAGTCACCTAAATAGTAGCTACCATAGACTCATGCAAATCTTAAGATAATTGGCATTCTCTGACAACTAAGTGAATTTTAAATTTCACTCTCCTTGTGTGGTTGACGAATCAACTGGCATTAATTGTTCTGAGTGCACTCATCCATTCATTGCTAAAGGTTGATTACAATAAAACTTTGTAATTTCTAGAAAACAGAAAACTGGAGTAAATGTGGCTATAATGGTGGGAAAGATTATACACAGTACATTCCAAATAATATTCTGTATTCATTTTCTGAATACCCTAATGGAATAGCATCACAATGTTTTGCATCACTTATAATAGGTATATGGAAGTACCTTTTTAATTTTTTCTTTTTTAGAAAATGATGAATCAATTAAATTACTTACTGAAATTCAGTAAGAAGGAGCAAAGAATTTTTTTTCCTAAAAAAATCCAATGTTTTTGGATTTTTGGTGGAATGGAGACTAGGGAATGTTTAATTTATTGCTTAATATCTCCATGCAATTCTTTGATATCTGCATGTAATGTTTGTCTCTAATAGGAAAACACGTCTATAACCATTCAGGAAATACTTTTAGAAAAACTTTTATTTGGGGTAAAATACACATACCATAAAATTTACCATCATAACCATTTTTAAGTGTACAGTTCAGTGGTGTTAAGTACATTCACATTATTGTGCAGCCAATAAAAGCCAGAACTCTTTTAATCTTGCAGAACTAAAACTCTATATCCTTTAAAAAACAAATGTCCCTTCCTCCCACCAACCCTTGGCAACCACCATTCTATTACCTGTCTCTATGAATTTGACTATTCTAGTTGCCACATATAAGTAGAATTATACAGCATTTGTCTTTTTGTGACTGGCTTATTTCACTTAGCATAATGGCCTCAAGATTCATTGATATTGTAGCATGTGTCAGAATTTCCATCCTTTTTAAGGCTGTTAGTTATAATTCCACTATATGTATGTACACATTTTGCTTGTGCATTCATCCATGAATGGACAATTGGGTTGCTCCACCTTTTGACTATTGTAAGCAAGGCTGCTGTGAACATGGGTATACAAATATTCCTTTGAGAACTTGTTTTCAATTCTTTTGGGTATACACCCAGAAGTGAGATTGATGGACTATATGGTAATTCTATTTTTAATTTTTTGAGCAAACATCATACTGTTTTCCGTATTACCTGTACCATTTTACATTCCCGTCAACAATGCACAAATGTTCCAATATTTCCACATCCTTACCAACACTTGTTATTTTCTGTTTTTTTGATAGTAGCCATCCGAATGGATGTGAGGTGGTATCACATCGTGGTTTTGATTTGCGTTTCCCTAATGATTAATGATGTTGAGCATCTTTTCAAGTACTTGTTGGCCATTTGTACATCTTCTTTGGAGAAATGCCTATTCAAGTCCTTTGCCCATATTTAAATAAGGTTATTTTGTTGTTGCTGAGTTGTAGGAATTCTTTATATATTCTGGATAGTTCTCCCTTATCAGATATATGATTTGCAAATCTTTTTTCCCATTCCATAGATTGGCTTGTGTTCTTTGATGTACAGAAATTCTTAATTTTGATTTTCTAGAAATACTTGTATTAGTTCTACCAATTGCAAAGCAAGAAGTTGCTCTCTCTACAATTTAGAACTTAGCAGTAGAGAGGCATATAAGTTTGATTCTCAATTGGGTTTTAGAAATCCCTCTGTACATTTTGACAACCTGGGTGACAGGATCCCCACAAGTTAGTTTACATGAGAGATTTTTGACTTTTTGACACATGCTTTAGCCTGTGTAGGGTATCACAAATGGTTGTGGGGAAAGGAAGGTAGCATACTGGAAAAATTTACAACAAGGCTAGTGGACTCATATGGTCATGTGACGCTTTTGAGGATAGTCATGTATCACTTTGAGGGGTGGTGTGTTAAATCATGCAGCACCTGTGATTCCTTCTCATTTGGCACTTGGCACAATCCAATTGCCTTGTATACATTTATTAAATAAATGTTATTTAATCTTTATTTCATATTTTCTCAATTAGATGTGTATGGCTTGCATTTGACTGAGTATGGGTTTCCAGAAGGCAGGGACCATGCCTAAGTAACCAGCCGAGACAGACCAGTGTTTCACAAGGGATGTTCAGTGATAATGATAAATTTCAAAGAACTGTGCACCTGGACACTGTAAAGAGACCCCTTGGAGAAGCAGGCAGACAGAGCATAGAGCGACCAAATCAAATGGAAAAACCATAGCTAAATGCAGACATGTATGTAAGAATACCAGGGAATCTGCCTTTTTGTTCTGATCCTGTTACAACCTGAAAGCCTGAAGAGGTGCATCTCCTAACTTTTCTGATTCTAATGTCCTAAGTTCCGGGACTTGGTTTACATATTTCGTTTTGATCTCCTAAGCTCCTTGCCTCCATTGGCTTTATTCTGCCTACATCTTCCTATTCTTTTCTTCCTGCATTCATAAATAAATTGAATAATTATTAGAGCTTACCATGTGCCAGGAACATTAGAGTCAAAATAAACAAGTGCTTCTTGCCCTAATGTGGCTAACAGGTTAATGGGGGATAAAAAGTCAAAAATAGAGAAGTACGATTTTAAAAAGTATAATAGAATGTGACAAGTATTATGAAAAGTAAAATATGAATTTCTGTGGAAGCATAAAAGAAAATCCACGAACCAGTTCTATAGTATCAAGGGACACTTCCCAAAGGAAGTTATGTCTAAGTGAAACTTGAATTGAATGTATAATTTAGCCAGAGGAAGCATGAAGTGAGGGGAGTGTGTGTGTGCCTGTATGTAGCGGAAAGTTGAAGACAGAAGGAAGAGGCTGTGCAAAGTCCTGGAGGAGAAAGAGAGAAAGAGGAGATATTTAAAAATCTAAATCATTGGAACATTAAAAGACAAAAAGAAGAATGGTAGAAAGATCCCGTGAGATAAAAGATCATGTGAGGCATGTTAAAGAATTTGGACTTTATCTTCAGTGTAATGAAGAGCCATTGAACACTTATGAGCATAATAGTAGCACATGCATAAGATTTGAATTTTACAAAAATGACCGTCTGCGTTATGGAGAATAAGTTGAAGGGAGACCTGACTAGATAAAAGGAGACCCCTTACAAGGCTATTGAAAATAAGATGATGGACTGAATTAGGTGAGGAATAGAGGAAATAAAGAAAAAGTGATAGATTGATCCATATCTAGGAATTCTAAAGTAAAGGAAAGGGAGCAGTCAAGAATGATAGTCAGATCCCCAGTTTTGACCAGTGAGTGGAAGGCGAGATGGAGCTGGTTGATAGAAAAGATTGATACCATGCAATGGGCTCGCTCTGCTCGCCACAATCTGAGCCAATTAATCACAGTGAGTTAGAGATTGAGAAACGAAGGTTAATTAGATTAGCCAGCAAATTGGAAGACAGATGACTAATGTCTCAAAGACCCATCTTCAAAGATTACAGAATGTTGAAACAGTTATGTAGGGAAAATGGGCAGTAAGGAGGGAGTCCAGGGATGTTGGTCTCCAGGAACAATGGGCTCCAGGCATCACATTGCTCCATTCTTCTGTCAGCTGTGATGGATACCTTGTAGGTGTGTTCTCTGCCTGTCGTCAGCCTGTTCCTGGAGAGAAACTCATAGAACAAAGTTTTTAATTTATCAAACTATTGGGGAATACACATGTAAGCGGAGGCCCTAAATCAGGAGAGCATGTGAATATTTTGAAGTACGTGCAGAGCAGCCAGTAGTCACACAGAGGAGGGGCTAGGGCCATTTAGTGTAACAAGATGGCCTCACTTATGCTCACTTACAAGATGAGTTCAATTTTACAACTGTTGACTCTGATGGACCCATTGAACATCCCAGAGACATCACGTAGGAACGGGGATTTCCAAGTCCAAAATTTAGGAGAGAGGTTGCCTCTGGAAAGATGCACTTGGGAGTTATCAGCATATAGATAGAAGATTATTAAAGTCACAACAGGAAAGGAGGGAAACATTTCTTAGAAAGTGTGCAAATTGAAATGAGAAGACAATCTAAGATAGAACCCTGAGAAATTCCAAAATTTCAGGATTCTATACAAGAATCTGAGATTTCAATGTCACTGAGATGGTCAAGAAGAAAAGAGGGTGATCACCATCAGAAAGAGAAGCAGAGAGATCAAACAAGGGAAGATTTTAGTGATTTAGCAGCAAGGAAGCCAGTCATTTGCTGGCTTTGGCAAGAATAGTTTCTATGGGTGATGAGAGCAGAAGCCAAATCAAGGGGGCTGTAGTCTCATGACCTCATCTAAACCTAATTACTTTCCAAAGGCCCCACATCCTAATACCATCACATTAGGGGTTAGTGCTTCAATATACGAATTTGGGGGTGACACAAGTATTCAGTCCATAGCAAGTATCCTGGGAAAGTAGAGATAGGATCATAAGTACAGATGCAGGGATTAATCCCTAACCAGGGAAATAAAGCTTTCTCTCTTGGGACTTCTGTTTGTAGATCTGGTGGCAGGAAGTTGGAATTATATTTACTCTCTGAGCATATAGGCAAGTTTATCAGCCAATAGTGAATACAGCAAAATGAAAGATTTGAGGAGAGAATGGAGAAAGCTCACTAGGGAAATACAAAAAGTATTGAAGGCCTAATTGAGTTTGGGCACCAGCAATTCATAGTGTCATCAACATGTACAGTTGTGTGATCATCTTCAATAACACTCAGCTGTCTGGGTTAGATGTAGAGAAATGGGTCACTTGGACTGAGTATTTGCCAAGAGAATGGATAGAAAGGCAATGGGACTAGGGTGTAAAAAAAATTGGCAAAAGGGTGGTTGAAATGAGATCCCATGACATCAAAGCAAGACAGAGAAGGAAAAGAAGGTGGAGCCAACAGAGGTAGGTAGAGGGATCACAGGCTGCCAGCCCCATGTAGTCAAGGAGAGGGATGATGATAATAACTGAGGGAGCTTGTGGGAGGAGAGCTGTGGTCAGAGTGGTGCATGCAGATTTAATGTTTGAGAGGCAGGACAGTTCCAAGTGATGACAACATCTAGGTGTATTGGATGATGAAAGAGAGATGTAGATGAACACAGCTGAAGTAATTAAGGAATAAAGTAGTTAAGGGTCAAACAGTGTGAAGTAGAGAGTATAAGAAAATGAGTTAGATGTTAAATCATTGAAGGCATGAGGGTGAGTGCCCAGAAGACCAGTACATGGCAGTAGCAATTGAGGCTAAAGGAAGATAGACCTGATGGAATAATCTCAAAGAGTGGGGATTTTTACATAACACTAATGCAATAATGCTCTGGAGGCAGCATTGGGGATAGAGGAGGATGGTTGACATAAATGGGATGTGGGGAAAAGTAGCCCCAACACGCAAAGCCATGTTCTTATGGAAGAGTTGAGTTTCTGTCAAAGCAAAGGAATGAGGTTTCATGAAGAGTTTGAGGATGAAAAGAGGGATTTTTGTTTACCCTGAATAGAATACTGTGAAAGTGAGTTCATACATGGGTACTTTGGGTTAGGGAAAAAATGAGCCAAAAATAAGAAGAGGGGAAATTTGACTAGAAGGGAAGTGACAAAGGCTAGTAAAGATGGCAGGATGGATGCAAGGTTTTCAAAAACACTTCTTAGCAGTTCCTGGTGGTCTCCTGCCTGGTCTCTGGAGACTGAGGATGGCTGACACAGAGGTCCTGGGGCTTGGCAGTTGATCTGTAGATACTGAAGGTTTCTCATATTTGTTGATAAAATATGTCTATTCCCCCAGCCCCTATCATATGACCATGATCTATTAAAATGTTACTTTGGCTTAAATGCCCATATGTTCAACTTCAACTTGATAAAATGGCCTTAGTTCCCAATTATTTGTGGTTTTGTTTGCTTCTCTTGACATGATATGCACTCTAATGACTTAGCACGCTGAGATTTTTCCTGACATACTCAGTTGATACTTGTCCATGACCTAAGCTATGACCAAGTAGTTTACTAAGAGTAGGACAGATGGCCTCCATTCTTTCACTACCATCTCCATCAACAATTGCCTGTAAATGTTTCTTATTACAGAAGTAAAATGCTGGGGCCAGCCCCATGGCTTAGCAGTTAAGTGCACACGCTCTGCTACTGGCGACCGGAGTTCGGATCCTGGGCGCGCACTGACACAACGCTTCTCCGGCCCTGCTGAGGCCGCGCCCCACATACAGCAACTAGAAGGATGTACAACTATGACGTACAACTATCTACTGGGGCTTTGGGGGAAAAAAGGAGGAGGATTGGCAATAGATGTTAGCTCAGAGCCAGTCTTCCTCAGCAAAAAGAGGAGGCTTGGCATGGATGTTAGCTCAGGGCTGATCTTCCTCACAAAAAAAAAAAAAAAAGAAGAGAAGTAAAATGCTCCCTACAGGCTTGGTTTCAATTCCGAACTTCATAAGACTAAATTTTTAAGAAGTCTTCCAAAATACATGAAGGCATTCCGAACATAAGATATATTTCTTTTTAAAAACACCAGAAAAAACATAAAGAAACAACAATTTTTTTTCAGAGATTGTGATGTTGCTTTTTTCCCTAGTTTTAATGAGATATAATTGACATATAACATTGTGTAAGTTTAAAGTATACAACGCGTTGAGTTGATATCCTTATATGTTACAAAATGATTACCACTTTAGAGTTAGCTAACACCTCCATTACCTTACATAATTACCATTTATTTTTTGTGGTGAGAACATTTATGATCTTCTTTCCTAGCAACATTGTTAACTATATCAACTATATATCACCTACTATAGTCATCATGCATTAGATTCCCAGAATTTATTCATCTTATAATTGAAAGTTTTCACTCGTTGACCAACATCTCCCCATTGGCCCCACCCATCAGGCCCCAGTAACCACCATTCTACTTTCTGAAGAAACAGGAAATTATAATACTCAAAGTCCTAGATATTTAGGAGTATTCAAAAGAAGTTTGAAAGGAAGCTATAGGCATTTTTGTTCAAAGTAGTTTAGTCCAGTATCTATTAAACTATCCATGGCAAAGATTTATTTCTAATTTCTTGTACATCAAAGACCAGTATACATACCAAAAAAATTACTTGAAAAAAATGAAATAAAAGACATACATTAAAAAGTCTCAATTTTTACTCTTAAATTCAATAGAAAAAAAATTTACTCTGTCAAATTGCTACAAAAATTCCTAAATGTTTATTCTCTATGTCTGTATTTATTTTATTGTGATCTAGTAATAGTTTGGGGACAGGTATCAGACTGTGAACCATACTTTGAGTAGCATTGGCTTAATGGCCTCCATCCAACATATTTCTAGAAGTTCACTCCTAATTGCTGTAGACACCTTTGTTTTGCAGGAGGAAAATAAAAGTAAGAGGCAGATGAAAATTGATGCCTCCCTTTTAAAAGTAGAAATCTTGTTTATATGCATCTTGCCTTTATATTGTATTGTCTTCTTTTATCAGATAATTTTTCTGGGTCTCCAGGAGGAGAAAGCATGAGTAATGGCAGAATGAAAAAGAAAGTGTCCTAGGAGATACGCTATATCATTGAATTATAGTCGTCACATGTCATATTTACATCCCATTTTCTATCTATTTATTCTAAGCAAGCACAATCCTTACTAGTAATCAGCAGCCTGACAGTCAGTGTTCCCTTTCAGAAGTGTTCTTTTTCTCCTATTTCAAATGATAGACTATTGATTCTCTAAGGAATGTCAAAAACTATTACAGATTTTAAGACTAAACCAATAGTGTGGGCAATACATGTAAGATTATTTTAGCGATTCATTCCAAAATTTGAGATAATCTGATTTTCTTCTGACAATTAAAAGAGGCTAAATTCACTTGATGTTAGATTTCACAGTGGAGGCCCAGGATGGCCTCGTGATATTTTAACACTCTAGGGTGTGCTTCTTCATTGAGGACACTGTCACCTCCTTTCATTCCTAGTTATTGCAATGTCATGCAGCATACTTGCTCTCTATTCTGTCCCACAAGCCTTCTTTCACTTGGCAGCTGTCCCTCCATGTGCATAGCTGTGATGGTTTGGAATTCTTCCCTTTTCTCTCATCTTCTGAATCACTTACTAACATCCTAATTAAAGCACCTCTTTCATTAGCTTATGATGAGCTGTGTAGAGCAGTATAGGGTGCTTTGTATTAAAAGGCCCATTAATGGCAATCTTATTAACATAAGCTGGTATCAATCTATCTTCTCTATCCCTAGCTCTCTGTCTCTCATGCTTTAGTTCTCTAGCTCTCTCTCTCTTTTTCCCTTTAGAATCCATTCTTATGTGGGGTTGGGGAGTGGCTGCAGTTCACAGCTTTTCCATATTTACAGTCAAGCTGAACTAGAGAAATGAGATACAGAAAATAATGAAACCATTAAATTGTTAATATTTTTTATACTAGGCTTCATGCAACTGAAATATAATGAGCTAATCAAGCCCCCAAATTTTTCAATCTTATTTTTTTATCCTATGCTACATAGTTTTTATTTTACAACAACAAAGAAAAAAAGTTGAAAAAAGATGCACAATGTGTGATGAAGAAAATAATAGAAATATGGGTCATAGATAGATAATGTTGTATTTGTTGATTCAAAAATATTTATTGAGCAGTTACTATGTTCTAAGCTGGGGAATGCAGCAGTAAATAAGACAGATAAACATATTCTAGAGAATTGGGGCAGAGGATATTATTAAATAATGCAACATAGCATGGATAGTTTAATAATGCAATTTCAGGCCCAACATATCAAAAACAAATTGATTTTGTAAAACAAACGTTAACATTACTTGAGTACTCAGGAAATTGGAGTGCTTCTGCTTGAAATATAAGAAAGTTATGGCATTCTCGAGTATGCTAGCCAGCTTCCTATTGGGAGAAAAAGTATAATTAGACAATTTTGGGTTTAATAGCTTTAGGAATTTATATTCTCTTTAATTCTCTCAATGTGCTTCTAAGCATTTAGGACTGTAAATCATATTAAGAAAAAGCCAAAATTTGAAATGGTATAATCATAATCATATAATCACATAATTATAATTATTGTTAGCCTCAATTTTTATGTATTTGAAGGACTTATTCCTTGAGCAAGTATTTACTAAGGAAGACTTCCTTGAAAGTAAAATACAACCAAAAATTAAAACATGGTGGTTTTCATCATGTATGAAGTTATTTTATTATGCCGATTAGATAGTCACTGCACTATATTTCACCAACAGAAATACAAGAACATTACGCAAGTGAGAGTGTTATTTCTGATCAGATATGTATGTGAAGCGCCAAATTTTTATATCAAGGATTGTATTCTTCTGGCCATCTGGGGAAATAAGCAGCCAGGAAAATCTGGCTTGGGCTGGAAGAAGACTAATGCACTAATATTTATTTATGAAAGCATCATATATTCTGCTTTTCCAGGAATTATTGCAGTAAGGGTTTCACTGCAGTGTACATAAGGTGAAACTAGAAACTGGAATGTTTTACTACATAGAAATGCCCCAACCTACCACTGACGAAAGGTTAAGGATTCTTTCTCTGATTTTAAAAACAAAAATTAAAACAACTTTATTATGATCTCACTAATTTTTTAGTTAAGATAGAGGCCTTTTAGCAAGATAACACGTTGTTACATGAGTAGATTTCTTAATAGGCTAAAAGAGCTGAAGCTTTTTGAAGATTAATCAAGACTCTAGATAGACATTAGATTAACAGTCTTCATATCTCTTAGAAAGGGAAGACTCATAGTTTAACACCTTTCATCTTCCAAAAAATATATTCATGTGAATATCCTTAGTGAACTCATTATTGTCTGCAATAGAAGGCCTACATTTTCCTTTAGAGCTATATAATCAAATGGCCCATCAAATTAATTAATAAGATTTTAATCTAGTGCAACTAGCATGCTAATTAACTTGTCAAGTATGTACACAAAGTTCTACACAAGTTATTTTTAAAAGTCTTTGCAAATGCATATAGATGATTGTAAATGCATGGAAATATCTCTGGAGCAATACATGAGAACCTTGGAAGGAACAAGGGCTGGCACTATCGAGAGAGGAGAAGTAGGCAGCTGAGGAGCAAGAGATGCAGGAAGAGAGACATTTTTTATGATGTACATTTTGTATTTTGAGTTCTGTGCCATGAGCATATATTAACTATTCAAAATAAAAAGTTTTAAATTAAATCTTTGCACACAATTCAACAAAGAAAAGATAGAAAGGAGAAGCTAAGAGAGAGACAGAAAAGGAAAGGGGAAAAAAGAGGATTTGAGAAGGAAGGATCAGAGAAGAGAAGAAGGGAGCTAACCATTCTATCACTGTCCCATTGCTACAAAATTACTCTGGTCTGAAATCTCCTTTTCTTCCTATCCTCCCCCACAAAGTCTGGACCTAATTTAAGCCTTCATCGTCTCTGGCCTGGTTGACTACCACAGATGTCTTTCTGTCTTCCCCGATTCCAGTGTTGTCTGTTCAAACCTATCCTCCACCCAGCTGTCCCACCATAACTCTCTCAGTGGCTCCCCACCATCCAAGAATGAAGTTCCCTGCCTGCCTCTCCATCTCTAACTCTCATGTCCTCCTTCCTTGTATTTGAAGCTGTAGCAGCACTCAACCCCTTCTTTTTCCTTCAGCAGTATATGCTATTTCTTATTCGTCAGGCTATTGCTCGTGTTGTCCACAGTCCGTAAAAATGCCATGGTCTTCCCTCGCATTTACGACATTGTTTTATAATTATCTGTTTGTGTGACTGGTCTCCCGCCTGGACTGCAATATGCCTTATTCGCATTAGCATGACCAGGGCCCACTATTTGACCCAGCATGTTGAAGGTACTCAGTCCATATTGACTGACATTTAAAAAGAGAGTGCCCTCTGGGGCCAGCCCGGTGGCACAGTGCTTCCTTCGGTGGCCTGGGGTTCGCAGGCCCAGATGCCGGGCGCGGACCGATGCACCACTTGTCAAGTCATGCTGTGGCACACATCCCACATATAAAGTAGAGGAAGATGGGCACGCGTGTTAGCCCAGGGCCAATCTTCCTCAGCAAAAAGACGAGGATTGGCAACAGATGTTAGCTCAGGGCTAATCTTCCTCACCAAAAAAAAAATAAGAGCACCCTCAAACTAACTCTCTGTGAGCCTAAGAAAGACATTTCACTGCTACCTCCCTATCTGTTAAATGTAAGAGCACAAGATACCTAAAGAATGTCTCTCTCCTGAGATTATCCATTAGTTAATGTTTGCATTTATCTAGAATCCAAAGGTGCTAATGTCCATATCATGATATCACAATCATTGACTTCTTTACATTTTTGTTATGGAAATTTTCAAACACACTCAAAAGTAGAATAATTCAATGAACCCCAAGTGTCAATATCTTGTCAATTTCATTTCCTCTATCCTTGCAGTCACACATGTTTAAAGCAAATCTCAATCATTGTAACATTTCACCTGTAAACTCTTTATTATGCTTCTCCGACACATACGGACTTTTTTAACATAACAAGCATAATGATGATTGACATTTATCTATGGCATTATAATCTATCTTAACATATTAATAATTATACGAGGAAGTCTAAATTCCAAAATCATTTGGGGTATGTTTAAATAATCAGGGCATCATTCTGCTTTGTGGACATTTCTCTCGACAGTAACTGGCAAGGGTTTCATGAAGATTAACAGTCTGTATTCTTGCACAGGGCCAAGGACTGCATGTTCAGGTCAGGCCTGAAGGGTGTTAAAAGAACTTGGAGGAGGAAGTTTCAAACATCCCAGCTATGCCACTTAAACTAATGCTGCTAATCCCCCCACTCTCATATGCACTAAATTCCTGTCCACATTTTTTTTCAGGAAATATTAGCCTTTTTACTTGAATTATCAGAGATAACCCCAGAGCAATAAAACTGTTCTGTTTCAAAACTATCATGCTTACTGTGATTGCCACAACAACAATCCTTTTCTAAATATGTAAGTTGTTTTAAATGGCTCAGGACACTCGGAGTCACTATTAGTTCAATTCAGAAACTTCAAAAAGAGGAAAGTTAGTCAATAAGTCTAATAGTGGACAACTTGCTTCCCAGATGAGCTGTAGACACAATAGTTTCACTTTTGGAGTTTCCTGTAACTCGCTGGAGGAATATTTACGACTATCTAAGGAATATTAGTCACCAAATAGATGAAAGCTCTGTTGAGGCTGAAGAGAAAATTTTCTTTACAGAGAGTTAAAATAATAGACCATAGTAAAGGAAATAAACTCATTTCTTAAAAACATAAATAGGGGGTTTGTATATTTATATATATAAAACACTGAGTACATGTAAGAAGAAAATGAATGCCAATAATCCAACTAAATCTATCAATCATCAAAAAAAAATTGTAGTTTTCCAGCGTCTCAAATCCGCTAATTTGTTCTGGTTACTCAGATTCTCTTTAGAGACTCTTTAAAAAGCAGTGTTAATCCTGACAATTAACCCTAGTTAAAAACACAGAAACTAAAAAAATACCCTTGTAATATACCAGCAGCCCCTAAAGAAAATAGCAACAATTATTTGTCTTTGTTTAAATTGAGTATGTCAATATCACTAACCACACAAGTCTACAGCTAGGTTCGTCACCAGTGGATGCTAATCATTTTATATACCTTAGCAATGATGTTTTATATACACATACAAACATACATGCAAGTTGGCACGAGAAGAGGAGAGGCAGTAATAAAATATTTTGCTTACACTTATGTATAGATGAAACATTAACGAATTATGCCTATAGTAATAATTTTGACTGCTTTTACATCATTTTCAAATTTGTTTTTTGAAAATCTGGCTTTGAAAGATTTAATCTCCTGAGAGCTAAGCCATCAGGCTTTGCAAGTTTATATATAGTAAGAAAGACAAAGAGTGAAGGATGATCTCTGGGTTAAAGGAAGTCTTTTATAACTATTATTACTACTGCTGTGAAGCTTTCTCTTTTGGTAGGATTTTATAGTTTTCCTATGACATTTTAACTTATTTCATTTGACTTCACAATTACCTATGAGTTAGGCAAAGCTCATTATTACCCATTATTCTCCAAAGTTCAGAGGAATTACAAAATAAGTAACTTTTCTGGGTTGCTGGAAATGTTAGACACCTTGACCAGTGTTGTGGTTACATGAATGTATGCATATGTAAAGTTCCATCAAGCTATACACTTACAGTTTATGCAACTTATTCCTTAATAACAATATTAAAAAACAATATGCTCAAAGTGACAAATTGGGTCAACTAGAGAAGTTTTCATATATTGTGTAACAATGTTTAAGTCCTATCAAGGAGATGGTCAGTAGAAGCTTCTTGCTGAAATAATATGGCTATTAAGTTAGATAAATAAATGAACTTTCACTGAAGTCGTATGAAATTTTACTGACTCTACCTTAATAAGCAACATGCAGAATAATTTCCTAGTCTAGCAGTCAATGTTCATGTCCCTTTTTAAGAGTAACATGATGCACAAAGTAATTTCACTGAATATTTAATGCAATACCCAATTCCATAAGTAGTTGCTCAGTTAATAAATAAAGCAAAACTAGTTGTTCCCATTTTTTCTTTGGGATTTAGTCATTCCGTCTCTTGCCCAATGGACCCCAAAGCTGGTCATGAATCAACACTTAATTATTTTCCCTACTTAAATTGTGGGAATTTACCATCCAGTTATTCAGAATTAATCTGGAGAAATTTGGAAAGTGTGTTGGGTCACAGTATAAGGAGACATCTGCACCTTTCTGGTAGTGGGGGAGAGTGGAGAGGGCTGATAGACATTTCAACATTGACTTGTCTGTAGCCTTACAGGGCAGAGGTTATTGAAAACTCCAATCAATTCTCTAGTGACAATATATAGTGCCCAAGATAAAATATTTACTACAGTTCTATTTTGCAAAGCATTTCATGAGTAACTTGAGCATACAGAAAGATTTCAGAGAGATTACAGAGGTATTGGCTATGGCTGACATAAGTTATCATGTCAAAGTGTGTTCCGGCCACACCTAAGGTATAGGAAAGTCACATAAAAACATGTCTCATATGTACTAATGCTTACAGATCTGGTAGGACTTGGGCACTGGAACTAACAAATTTTGACCAGGGTTAGTAATACTCTAAGACAACAAAGTACAAATCTTTACAAATTGCATCTCTTTATGCATAGCACCACTTAGAGAGAATTAGTAATATATTCAGGCACAAAAAGGACTGTCCCAAGAGAAAGAAGGAAAAAGGAGCCCACCTTGGGATTCTAAAAGTAACCTTAACCCAAATGATGTCTAGTCCTTGAGCAGACAGTAAGAAATTCAGCTCAAGGTAATATGCATCTGGAATTACCCATTGAATCTTCATTGATATTTCATTAGGAATTTCTCATAGGCTGAAATACAACGTCTAGAAGTTATTGAGCTTCCTGATTTTTTCTATTAATAACGCCAGATACCAACAATTGGAGCACAGAATAAAATTACGATCTTTTTTATGGCTCACACATACTGGCAGTTTAATGTTTGTTGGTGTGATTTAAAATAATTTTAATGAAATAAATCAGGCTTGCCTGCAGTTCTTTAGCTTCTTGTAACAGCAAAAATAAAGGAAAGGCATTCGTATTAGTTATTACTTTATAGAGCTGATGAGATGTTAGAATACATAGAAACAGTGTTGTGTTGGAGAAGGGAAGCAGGGAAGGATGACAGTCACTTGCAGAACTACAAGCCATTGCCAGCATCACAGTCACCTGACCACCTTGATTTCCATATACTGTGTGTGTGTGTTTGTGCGCGTGCACGCACACACAATATAGTTTTGTCTCATTAATATAGCTTCATCTCGTTATGACCCTATCAGATAGCCCCTTTTGAGTCTTGCTGAATTTTTGTTGAAACATCCATACATTTCAAGGATATATCAACTAAAAGAGGATTAAATGGCTATCCTGAGCTGAATTGGACATGGGCATCTGAATTAACTCTCCTGGACATTTATTTGTTATGCAATACTGTGATTGTAGTCTCTCTACTTAAGTTTTTCATTTCACATAGGCTTACGTAAGGTTTAGCAAATATAGACAATTGTTTCCAACTTAGAACATCAGAATAATAAAAATTACAATACACAGTTAGAAATATTATTTTCTCCAAGGCAGAAAAGACTTTCTGGCACAAACTCAAAAGCTGAATTTCCTTGGCTTTTGTCTTAAAGTAGAACTGACAGCCATGAGTTAAGGAAATAATTACGGGAAAGGATGCAGAGGAATATAAACCAAGCGAGACGAGACATGCAATACCTATGAATTACAACTTTGTATGGTAAGCGCTTTTATTTGTAGAGATAGTCTGACTATGTATTATCTGTACGTAAATAAATATGGTCACAGTACATGTAAAATATTTATAAATTACTTGTCAGGTGCAAGTGCTTATTTATATTTGATGTTTATTGCTCCTATCACTACACGATCGAGGCATTTTAAGGAAATTAAAAACACAAGTTAGTTCTAGCTGTATCCATAATAAATTCAACTTCATAAAAATAATCCTACATCCAAAATATAATTTTGGTAGATTGACTTCCTTTGCTAAATAATGAATAAAAGTAACCAGTGAAATATTGTTTACAAGCATCCAGGTTAAGATGGTGGATTACAACGGCATTATTTACTTTCCCTCCCACAAAATTTAACAAAAAGAGCAAAAAAAAAAAAACCCAATCAAAAAACGTTGACTGACAGCCACGAAACAAGAACAAGAGAATAACATAATACAATTTAGTGAACTAATCCAAAAAAAGAAACAAATGTTTCTGAAAGAGAAGGAGGAAGTGCACACAAACAGCTCAGCTCCCAACCATGCCCTCATCCTCAGAAAGAGCTTGTCAATACTTCCTAATACTATATAAATGGTGTAAAGAAAATTCAATCGTCATCTTTTTCTTTCGATTGGACACTAGTGGAAAGCGCTCCAGGGGAAAAGTGGGTGAAGTCAAGAAAAATGAACTACAGGACACCTCTGATCTCCAGGGTTACACAGTGAAAGAATCCTACCCGACAGTATCTTACACTAGGTGGAGTGACCATGGAAGGGCAGAGGGCAGAGGAGAGGAGAGCTCTGAGTTCTAATAAAGATTGCATGCCACTTTGTCTGAGTTCTCCCTTGTACCTGACCCCCTCCCCTCTTCCCAACTGTCTGGCTACAGAAAATTGGCTAGAACATAAAATATTCAGCTTTTACACTCCATCTTGGAGGTGCAAAAGGATGGATCCAGAAAATGTGGTGTAGTGTCAGCCACATTAATTTTTAAAGGAAATTACAAATTTGAACCCTGCCCCTTCATATGAGCAACATGAAAAGATAAGATTCCATGTCAGAAGAAAATATGAAATACATCACTTAAAAGTGAGAAAAATTCCTCACAATTTCTGCACTTTGTAAAACAACTTGGTAAGAACACAAATTCAGTAAATCAGGCAATTAAAGACAAGTCTTCCTTTCAGCTCTAAGACCCACCATCATACTGAAGGAGTTCAGTGCACCTGTGGACCAGCTCAGCTCCAGTCCTCTATACATCGCTATGCTGAATCTCATCCACCTCCAAAATCTTATGTGCCAATGTTCTGTTTCAGATCACAACAGTCCTATCCATCCAGATGTTGTGGTCCCCTACTCCCACTCTTATTAGTCTTCCACCTCTACATGACCTCCACTTGCTCAGCCTCTGCATTTTCTCTAATCTATCATCCCCTCTTGTTCCAACTTCCTTCTCTATATAGATCCTATGAACTATGATTCTAATCACCTCTTACCAACAACTCTATTCTCCTAGACATATTTTCTCTCTTGATTTTGCTCTCTAGCTTCTTCTGCCCTAGAACATTCTCCTATCACCAGTCCTAGAGGTGAGTCTTCCCTAAGGTTTTATCTCTGCCCTCTTCTTCCCTTTCATATGTATTAGTTTCCTTTTGCTGCTGTAACAAGTGACCGCAAACTTAAAACAACATAGATTTATTCTTTTACAATTCTGGAGGTCAGAAGTCCAAAATCAGTTTCGTTGGAGTAAAGTCAAGTTGTCAGCAGGGCAGGTTTCTTCCGGATTTTCTGAGGGAAGAATTAATTTGCTTTCCTTTCCTTTTCCAGCTTCTAGTGGCCATCTGTGTTTCTTAGCTTGCGGCACCTTCCTCCATCTTCAAAGAGCAGCACTCCAATCTCTGCTTCCAGCACCACATTGTCTCCTCCTCTGACTTTGATTCCTCCAGAGTCTCTCTTCTAAGGCCCACATAGAGATATGTGGACCACCAGATAACCCAGGATAATCTTAACTTTATCTTAATCTTACAGATTCTTAATTTAATCACCTCTAAAGTCTGTTTTTCCTATAAGTTAATAGTCACAGGTTTCAGGGATTAGGATATAGACATATTCGGGGTCGGGGGGGCCATTATTCAGCCTATCCTACTATACGTTGTTCCAGAGGTTTTAATTCCAAAATCTTTAGCTATAATTCATATACTAAAGATTCTCTAAACATGTTTCTGCTGTTGACACTTTTCTGCTAAGCAACAGACTTACCTATCCATTTCCTCCATTTGAACATCCTACAGACACTATCAAATCCAAACATACAATATCAAACTCCAAAATATCCAAATAGTTACCAGCCTATCTTTTTACATTTTATCTTAATAAAATTGTCCTCTCCTTTCTCATATATTTAAACTTTTCCTTCAGTCCACATCAATTTCATTAGAATGTAACCATGGTTAAGGGGCCGCCTTCTTCCATTTTGCCTGCTTCCTCAAAGAAGCCTTTCTGATGTCCTCTGACTAGGTTAAACTTCTCTCTTTTATACTTTCATAGCACTATAAACCATTTCATCTGTAGTACTTAACCCAGTATAATTTTACACAGAGATATAGTTTTATTTAAATTTATTGGTATGAATATTTTATTCATTTGTTTCTTCCAGTAGACTTATAAGCTCCATGAAGGAATAAAGCATGGATGCTCCTATACAATACTGTATTTCATTAACTTTACACAGATACTGAGGCAGAGAAGATGTTCAACCAATATTTGTTAAATGAATGAATGAATAAGTGTCTGAACTCTTCCAGGAACTGTGCCAGGTGTTTGAGAAAAAATAATAAACCATACAAACACAACAGGTTCCATTATTTTCTAAACCTTCTTTTAATAATTTTGAGTTGGTAATTTTGATTATCAGAGAGGTTAGTGGAGTTTATTTTTGTAGTACTTTAGTCTATAAGAAATTAGTGCATGAACAAGACTAATATTTTTTCCTGTTCAGTTTTCTTGCTAAAGAATGCAAATATAAGTCTCTCTTCATGAGACATGTAATAACGGCCTTAGGTTGAGTAAGGCAATCTTTGTTCCTGGACCAACACTTCCATATTTTGAGGCGAAAAGCATATTAAAAACAAGGCCTCTACAGTAAATATTACCTTTTTTACAATTTATGGAATCCCTAATCTCAATATTTCAAGTTTTCCTAGAGCTGGAGTTGCGATTAGCAAATAGTCTTGCCATTTTTTGATGATTATCTGACTTCATGATAGGGAGCTGGGAAGAGAAAAGTGGTCCTCATTATCATTCCACCTTCTGGTAACCCCTCAATTGTGACAGAACATCTTCTAATTTGATTATATAAATAGCAGAAATAGAAAGAAAAGTTGCTGCCTCGTAACCTGCGTAGCTTTAGCTCAAATAATGTTCACGACCATCAAAAAGTATAAGGCTACAGAACACAATCACAGTCTTTACCTAATAGGAATGCTTGTCGATAACTTTGATTTCCTATCTCCATTCAGCCTGATCAATAACTGAAGAATTGAAAAATACAAGCTGAAAATTTCATTTGTCATATTTTCTACTGAAAATTAGTTAAATTAGAATAGAGCCTGGCAGGGAAAATAGGAAAGACAGTGCAAACATCAAAAACTTATAAAGTCAGAAGGAACACATTCCTGAAATCAGATTTCATGGCATAAAAAAAATGTCTTACATTACAAACAGGATTGTTTCTAATACTAAATCTGTCAATGGCAGTCAGAAATACCATTTCCACAATAATTTACACAACCTTTATTGGCCTATTTTATACATATCAACTCCCTGAGTTAAGGATATTCATTTTCCTAAGTGGAAAATGAGTCTAATCTACAAAATGACAGTATGTTTACTGTTTATGGGTACAATTCATCCTCAACTTCTGTAATGTCTCACGTATAATTCATAATTGAGCAGCTAGTGGCAGGTAATATATATGAATCACACCCAAAAATTTCTGTGTGCTTTGAATGAGGCCTTGTCAACAGCTAATAGAACTTCTAGCACACAGCCCATCATGGAACTTTCCCATCTACAAAGACTTGTATTCTTCTTCATCATTAGAGATGGTATACGTAAGGCCCTCTTTATCATTTCCCTATAGTTTGGTACTTGAAGAACATGGTCAAGATCTATTTATTGGAAATACGGAGCTGCTTGACCTTGATAGTAATCTAGAGTTTATTTCCCTCTTCCCGCCTACTAGACAAATTAAGAATTCAACAAATGCCTGTTCTGTCCTTATTACAAGTCTAGTTGAACTCTTTTTATTCTTTAGTTAGGTGGGAAGATTTCCCTCTAAGACCTGTCACAACTTCCCATTGATAAATCCTGTTCTTTGAATTGGAAAAACTCACAAGGCCCGGGGGCACCTTTTAATTTCAATTTCTAACCCATCTGAACATTTGAGGAAGTTTGACTAAGATAATAAGGTTACACTTTTCTTCTGGCTTTTCAAATTGGAATTCATAAATGATGTCTTTACTTGATTAAATCTCAAAACCAATTAATAGCAAACAGTTCCTGTGAAATTAGTCAGGTTCCGTAATTTGACAGAAACTTATACATGTGATAGCACAATTCAATATTTATAAAGATTTTTTTTTCCATGACTAAAGAGATACCTGTTAATGGAGTTTCTAAAAATAGGGAGATTCAGTAATTATCACTTAAAACAACTCATTGTCTGTTTCAGAATTTTACCAGTCAAACTCTTTATCATGTCTAATTCAGAATCAGAGGAGGGTGAAGAGAAACTGTAGTCACTATTCTTTTCATAGAAGTGGCTACTACCTTATGTCAGTTTTCCAAAAGTATGATGGAGTAATGAAGGAGGTTGTTTTTGCTTTTGCAAAAAAGACTTCATTTAAATTGCCTAAGTCAGTCCCAATTTTTTTCCACTCTATTTTAGTCCTTTTCCCCCTACTGCCACCTCACTGTTTTACAAGTAATGATAAATGTGATAATGAGTAACGACATCTATTCGTGGAAAATGTGAAAGGTCTGAAGTTACAGTACTTTTCATTAGGAAAAGGTGTCTCTTGCAGAGTCAGGCCCCTGATTTAATCAGCCCAGCTCTAATTCTGTAAAAGAAATGAATTTTCCTTAAATTCCATAGAGTCCCCACTTCTTCCTCCTCCTCCCTACCACTTCAGTCCTATTAACTATGCAAACTTTTTCATGGCAGTTTAAGTGTAAAGAAATGTTTCAACTCTTATTTTTATCCATTAAAATGCAAATGATGTAGGGCTTTCTGATTGTTTAATCCCCTGGGAGCTTTTGGATATGCAACACTGAGTCCACGTTTTCAAAGTGAATTCTTCTATATCCTTCATCTTCTCCCTCTCCATATGCAGAACACGATGAATGATTAGTGTTAAACCAGGAAAGCAAGATGCATGTAGAGATTAAAAATGACCTTGCTTTCTTGCTCTCCATTTGGGACTAGCTATATGATGCACGGAGGCCATTTTAAGAACCTGAGGTTGCACGTGTCATTTCTATGGCTCTTCCATAGCGGGATTTCAAAACCATTCATCCCTAAATTGACATCGGTAGTATGTTACTTGAACTCCAACTGAAAACTACTCCCTGGGTAATTAATGTAAGAAAAATGATGCACTGTAAAAGTCTGAAGTTTTTAGAAATATAGAAATATAGTTTTTTGTCAGAGGTTACTTGAAAAAAAAAGAGGAGCTGTTAAACACTAGAATACCAACCTTTTCATCTTAAAAATATAGTATACCTGTATAATACCAATATAATACTAGATATATATACCAAATATATAATACACTAGAATACCAACCATTTCGTCTTACAAATATAGTATATCTATATAATACCAATATAATACTAGAGATATATACCAAATATATAATGCTAATAACATCAAAATAAAATTTAAATTGCTACAAAAAGAATGGAATTCATTAATTTATAGCAGAGAAGTAGGTAGGAATTTTTTTTAAGATATACGTATTTTTTTTTTTTCTTGATCAGTTTCTCAACTTTCACTGAGTGATATCAACAGATCTTTTTAAGGTGACCTACCTTTATCCAAATATCCCTTTCTCGAGGCAAAACAGTATGCCACCCATCATCAATTTCTTCCCTTTCTCCTCTATCTCCCAGGCATACTTACCACCTAGGCCACATTGTGTCATCTAGACTTAGCCATGTTTGGCTTGTTTCATACTTCATCAAAATTTTACCTATTTTGTGTCTCATGTCTTCAGGTCCCCAGTCAATATAATAAACTAATCTACCTCCCACATTAATATTTGTATAGACATACATATTGCTCCATGTAACATATGGGTAGAAGATGCTTTAAAACCACTAATCCACTGTCATGGTAAGAATGCCAGGCAGGCTACTGTGTAAGGGATTGATATTTAGTACCTTAAGGAGTCCCTTTGCGGCTTCTTGAATTGCCTGCTGTCGTCAGTTTTTTGCCCTTCTAGAAAGTAAGATCCACTTTCAAATGTGGATGTTCCAGGACCATACTCCCAGACCAATGGCCACAGCAAAACCAATAGGCATATTATCAATTATGGCTCTTTTTGTGAAGACCATATCAAACACAGCTTCTTGAATCTGCCTAAGATATTTCCTTTTCCCTGATCTTGTTTTCATTTTAACTATTATCTGTCAAAACCAAAATAAATTTCTACCTAAATTACTTTTGAGCACAATATTCATTTTTTGCTCCTGAAAGTAACACTTGAGCATAACCATCATCAACGAACCCCTCTTTTCTCGTCTCTGGACTAGATTACAGAAAAGCTTTTTCACTTCAGATCCTTGTGAGCATCTTGTAATCACTTTACTTCCCAGGCAATGGATAGTAATCTCAGTAAGTGTTTACCTAAATAAGTTTGTGGCCCCTTGCGGAACCTATTACGGAAAGATCTCTACAATTCTCTGCCTGTCTAAAAACAACACTTCAAAGAAAGCTTTTGGTTCAGTCACTCCATCAGACCCAAAACGTTGCTTCTTCGAGCTTCAAAATCCTTTCCTTCTTTTTGGAGGGAGAACATGGGAAGGTAGGTTCCTTCCACTTCTTTGAGTCAAAATATTTATTTGACTACTTGACAAAGGTAACAGAACGCTGCCTGCTTGCCATCTATCTGAAAATAAGGGAGAATTTTGCAAAACTATTGGAAAATTAAATTCTTAATCTATGAAGACTTTTATTCAAATAAACTAGTCGATTAAATAACACAAATTTAATTGCTCCTAGAATTCAAAAAGCATTGTTTCTATAATATGCTAATTACTTTACACCAGTTCATATTATACGCTGTTCAAATGCTTTAAGCAAAAACTAAATGGAGCAGATCTATTGAAGTAGCAACTGGCCTTGAATATAAATTTGGTCTTAAATAAAATTATGCTATATGCTGCAAATTAACCAAATATTAAATATTTACATAAAATTATATAATCTATTTTTCATTTATTGACATCCTTATATAATTCATCAAATCAGATTTTTTTTTAGTAGCACAGTTGACTCTACACCTATGTCATTTCATTATGAAAAGTAGGCTACATGTAACAAATAAGTAGAACAAGTTTCTGTTTTTTATACACAAACAAGATCTTGCATACTATACAGGAATCCTCTAGAAATAATCTATGCCTTTCCTATTAATAGATCTAAAAATGCAAAGATAAACAGAAAACTGAAGTTCCTGAAAATTAGTCCTTATATCTTATATGCCTAGAAATGTAATCCTATGTTCTATCACAAGAGATTTGTAGAGGATTCATAATAGAAAGAGACACAGAAAGCCAAGCACTTAAGAAAAATTTAGCTTCCAAAATTTCAAAAGCCCTTCTGACACTTACCAGTGCCATAGCAATGATGCATTTGCTGGCGCTGTGCATTCATAGTCTGAAGAAATACAGTAATATTGCATAAATTTCTAATGTATTGAAATTTTCCCCTTTGCTAGTGCTTTAAGGATAATTAATACACATTAGGTTTATTGTTTGAGCTTGTAGCCCTATCACTCTCCTGTCTGTGTTTAGTTAGTGTTATATTATTTTGAACTAGAAGCTAAGTTGGTTTTGTACTTGTTCACAATTTGTTTTACTGTGTATATTTGATCTCCTTAAAAAATATATGACTGTACTTAGGGCTGGGATGGTGTCATTCATTTCTTTGGCACTATCCAATTGCATTAGAACCATATGGTGCACTTGGTGCAGGCATCATGGCGATTCATCAAGACTAAATCAGCAAACCGAGCTGTTAACTGGCTCTGTGACCCGGGAGCACTCATTTCACCTTTTGAGGCTTCTGGTGCTTCTAACATAAAATGAGGTGATTACACTCTTTCTAAGGTACTTTCCCGGTATAAAATTCCATGAGGCTTAATTAGGAAAGCAAGCAGAGGAAGGGAGTAATGTGAATGTGTGGGATGAAGTGATTCCCAAATTCAAAGCATAAACTGCCAAATCCTTGGCAAAACTATTCATGTATTTGAAAACTAGAGGGAGCATTGTGGAAAAGCAGGCAGAAACTAGAGAGAAATCTGTTCTCTAAAGATAGAATGTGTGGATCCAGATTTGTGAGTCTGATGTTTTTCTTTACTCAAGGCATTCTCCAACCATGTGCAGCCTGGGTGACAAAAAGCTTGAAGTGTCAAAAGTTAAGATAAACCTTGCAGAACAGCTAAAAATTAGGATAATCCAGGAAAACAACCAAAAAGTGATCCTAATCTCTATCCTGATACTCATCTCTGTCCAAATTGGGCAGACACAGGGGAAACCAACAGGGACATAGGTTGAAACAGCAGCAGTGGGAAGACGTAGAACAGGGTAGAGAGATAAGCAGCTGTATGTCATGGGGAATGAGGAGTGGGCAAAGTTTGCCCATTGATTCCAGGCAACTAAACACCATAGTAGAACAAAAATCCAATCTTCAGAAGAATATGAAGAATCTAGGTTGCTACAATGTATTATCAATAATATGTATATTTTACGTCAAAATTCTTTTATATACAAAGAAACAGGAAAGTATGAATCTATGCTCAGGAAAAGAAGGCAGTCAATAAAACAGACTTGGAGTGGTCTCAGGTATTAGATTAACAGGCAAAGATTTCAAAGTAGCTATTATCAATATATTCAAAAATAGATAATATGCTTTCAAATTGAAGGAAAATATGCTTAAAGAATTGAAGGAAGATGAATATTCCTTTCTTTCAAATGAAGGTATCAGTGAAGGTACAGATATTCTAAACAGAGAAAATCTAGAGCTGACAATTATAATTATTAAAATAAAAACTTCTCTAGATGGACTCAGTAGCAAATTAGACATGGCAGAAGAAAGAATTAGTGAACCTTAAAATAGATCAATAAGAATTACCCACTTTGAAGAACAGAAAGAAAAAAGATTACGAAAAAATGAACAGAACCTCAGAATATGACTTATCCTGGAAAATGTTTTGTGTGCACTTGAGAGGACTATATATTCTGCTGCTGCTGAGTAGAACATTCTGTATATATCTGTTAGGTTCATTTGGGCTGAAGTGTGCTTCAAGTCCAGTATTTACTTGTTGTTTTACTGTCTGAATGATCTATCCATTTTTGAAAGTGGAATACTAAAGTCCCTTACTATTATTGTATTGTCGTATATTTCTCCCTTCGGATTTGTTAGTATTTGCTTAATAGACTTAGGTGCTCTGTTGTATGGGTGTGCACCCAACATACCCAATATGTATGTTGGGTGCATACATATTCATGATTGTCATATCCACTTGATGGATTGACCTCTCTATATACATCATTATATAATGACATTTTTGTCAATTGTTACCATTTTTGGTTTAAAGTCTATTTTTCTGATGAAAGAATAGCTGCCTCTACTTTCTTTTGGTTTTCACTTGCATGGAATATCTTTTGTCATCCCTTCACTTTGAGCCTATGTGTGTCCTTAAAGCTTAAATGAGTCTCTGGTAGGTAGCATATAGTCAGGTCTTGGTTTTTTTTCCCCCATCTAGCCACACTACGCCTTTTAACTGGAGAATTCAATCCATTTGCATTTAGAGAATTATTGATAGATAAGGACTTACCAATGCCATCTTATTAATTGTTTTCGGGCTGTTTGCAGTTCCTTATTCCTTTCTTCCTCTCTTGCTGCCTTTCTTTGTGAATTGATGATTTTACATAGTGGTGTGCCTTGAGTCCCGTCTCTTTATCTTTTGTATATCTATTGCAGGTTTTTGTTTTGTGATTAGCATGAGGCTTAGGTAAAGCATCTTGTAGATATAACAGTCCATTTTATGCTGATAGCACTCAACTTAACTTTGATTGCATACAAAAACTACACTTTTCTTTCCCTCCTTTCGTGTTTTTGATTTCACAATTTACCTCTTTTCATATTGTGTATTCATTAACAAATTATTGTAGCTATAGTTATTTTTAATACTCTTGCCCTTTAATAACTTTTATGCTAGAGCTAAGTGTTTAACATTCCACCATATTACAGTATTAGAGTATTCTGAATTTGACTATATACTTACATTTACCAGTATGTTGTATATTTTCTTATGTTTTCATGGCACTAATTTCAGGGGATCCATGGGTGAAGTATTCCCAAGCGGCTCATGGGTGGGCTTCTTGATGGAGTCCATGATGCAGTTAGTAGGATCCATGTCCTTTTAGTGTCCTCCAAGAGTCCTATCGGCTACTCTCCCAGCCTTTTCCGGCCCCCCAATCACGTAGCTCATGATTCAGTAATCTGGATGTGAAGAGAGAGCGATGAGCCCCTTTGGCAGCGTCCCGCACAGCTGGAGGAGCCAGGTGCTGTCTCATATGCTCTCTCCCCTGTGGGAGAAATCGCGGGCCAAGAAGATTTCTCTTCGCTTTGAGCTGTGTTGCCTTGGGGGAGGAGGATATGGGTAAAGTCAAGCTGTTCCTCTCACCCACTCCTATGTGTCCAGACTTGTATTTTTTTGCTCCAACAATATGCTAGCACTTCTCCTCCAGAAACCTGGACTTCCACAAAGGCTGTCTTGTTCACGGGTGACTGCCTAAGACAGTGTTTTCCAGGGGCTTCTCAACCACAGCTGAGGGGCCGAAGCCAATTCACAGGTCACTGGAGGATCCACAGCCAGGACCAAGGTCTGTCTGCCTATTGCAACGCACGGGTGGGCAAGACTCCTCCCAGGTCACTTGGCATACGGTGCTAGACACACCCACAGTTCCCAAAAAGGCACTTTTGCCCCTGGATAGATGTAGAATTTTTGTTGCTGAGGTGGGGGACAAAAACGAGGGATGTCTCATGCCACCATGATGCTAATATCACTCTGAGTCCAGGGTTTTCCTTGGGAGCTGGTCACATTGGTACTTTCTTCCTACACAACCAGCCATAATTTTCAAAGTTCCAGACTCCCAGACTATAAATCACATTGTTTGCACAAACACTCTAGATAAGCTGGTACAGCAGGGTTTAGTGCCCAAGACACACAAATCAGCCTTATTATTTAGTAACATGGGGAAAATTTCAGTCAAGTTTCCATGTTCCAGCCTCACAAGCAGGCGCTTCAAAGAGCAACATCAGACCTGCTATATTAACTCTTTTCTACTCAGTCTCCCTGGCACTGCATTTCCTTTCCTCAGCTGCAGTTGAATCTTGGTTGAATTTTTTCCCAAAACTTACAGAAATAGCCTCATTACATCCTCCACAGAGAAACCAGGCGCCAGCCAACCAGCTTCATCTTCTCAGATGTCTGATGTCTTTCACCTACACAAGTCTCTTCCTTAAAGCCTTTACATTTTAGTAATTCCAACCTCTTCTTTCTTCACCTAGACTTGGGAGAAGTGGTGGCTGCTGCTGCAATTGCTTATTTCCATAACTTATGTTTTTAGTGGGTTTTTTTTCCTTTTGAGTTACATTGTTAACAACTTTATACTTAGCTTAAAAATCTTCATATTAAATTATAATTGTTTAGATAACTACTGTGGTTTTTGCTAGACCCTCACTGATATAAGAGCAGAGATCTTCCTTTGGCAGAGGTGGTTGACAAGCAAGAATCAACAGGATTTGTTGATTCATTACTCACCCTTCTTTTTTGGTACCAGATTTGTGGTGTGAGGCAGCTGTGACAATGGCAGTGACAGCAGTAGCTTCAAATTTACTGACCTCTGATGACACCTGTGGTGGGTGACCTTGAAACAAAATTTCAGTATCAGCACTCCTCCTCACAAAAAATCCTGTCTTCCAACCCTTCCAATGATTTTTCAAGTGCCTATTAGGTTTCTTCTTCCTTGCAATATCTAGAGTGATTTCTGATTCCTGCACTAAATTCTGATAGATATATGGGTATATAAGCTATTTATCAAAAGACTACAGGAAACAACATATTCAATAGTGAAACTTTAAAAGTATTCTTCATAAAATCAGATAGGAGATGAGTATACTTGCTCTCATCCTTTCAGTTCAACATTGCATCAGATGTAGTAGACCTGAGGAAGTAAATGGAAAATGATTAGTAGGAACAAAACAAAACTATAATTATTTGCAGTTGATATAATTATCTACATAAAATCTTCAAATCTAACTTACATGGGAAATTAAAATGTACCAAAAAGGTTACTGTCAGCCATGTTGCACTGGATGCTGCATTGTATCTTCTTTCATAAGGCAGAAAAATTGCATTTAAAATATTTTGGTGACTTTTTTTTTCAAAACTAGATGAAATTGTATTCAAAATGATCAATAACTTAGGAAATCTGGTAGGGTTTACTTTTAGATGGTAACAGTTGATGGTCATGAGCTAATTGCACAAAAGGAATTTTACCTATAAATTGGTCAACTAGCTTGTTTCACCAGAACACAGTTGAAAAACAGTCCTCCAATCACCTTAATTTTCAGAACAACTATGATCTTGGCTCTTAAGGCTTATTTAACATAGTTGAGCTTTAATGGAGAACTGGAAAGTGTAGAACCGTAAAGTTTTATAGAAAATGAGGATCAAGAGAGAAGAATCTGTTAGGACCACAGTCACTGCACACAGGGATTTTATCTGAATGTTGTAACTCCTGAAATCTTGCTCTCAACCACAGCTTACACATGTGGCCATTTCAAAGACGCACCTCCATGACATTTCCCTGAATTCTCCCAAATTGGAGTTTCTACAGTTGTTCTCTGCAGGTAATTGCAGCTTCCAGAATAACCTCAGGTCACTGAAACACCTCAGTTCTGCAAACAACCCATATTAGCCAGGTTCCATCATGAAAATTCATCCTGCTACTGCTATGGAGATGTGACATTATGACACTGGAGGAAAAAATGCAAAGAGGTATCTGATGTCTCTCCGTGGTGAAAGCAATGCTGTATGGGCACATTTTATGAACCACACTTATCAAGAATCGCCTTCACTCCTTGGTTCTCTTCATCCTCTTCTGTCTCATGAAACTCTTCTAGGGGGTCACATGTATGTTGGGTGACTGTGAAGAACAAATTAATAACATTTGTTCTTAAAATATATAAAACTTTGTTTCATCAGTACAAAACTTCCACTGTTCTTCTACGATGATTGTCACCATCAGGGTCCAGTAAGCGGATAGAAAATACACCAGCTATTGAATAGAGAGAAGTTAATATAAAGAACTGTCAATTAGGTATAAAGTTGTGAACTAGGTAATTGAAAAATAAAGAGAATGCTAATGTACCACAGAGGCAGCAACTGCAGGATGCAGATACCATCCATGGCTCAAAGGACAAAGGGAAAAGGTTGGAATCATTAACATTTAGAAAGTTAGAGGAGAGGTCTTGCAGAGTTGAAACTCAGACCTTTGAGGAAAAGGTACTACTGGTTCAGTTGCTCAACAGGTACTGGTGTCTCTGAGCTCAAGGGGCTGGGACCCAGACCTCAGAGGAAGGGATGCTGTTGGCTGACACTGGTGACTGTAAGGGTGTCACAATGAGGCTTGTTCTACAAGTGTTGAAAAACTGCACACTGAACTCAGCTGCTGCTCCACAGCGAAGAACTGCTGTTGGCAGGGTGACGAAGCATTGCCTAGGTGATGCTCACAGGAGCTGCAAGCAGACAGGAAGCCAACAGGGAGTAAACAGAAAGGGGAAGTCCCTTCTTCCACCTCCAGCCTGATAGTCTCCTTCTTCTGCCCCCACTGGCAGAGGCTAACAGAGAGTCAGCTGACAAACAGAAATGAGGTTTGCAGAGTCCCAGCTTCAGCATCATAAAGCAATTATAGAAGGGTGTTTTGGAGCTAAAAGACAATTGCTTAGTAACTGGCCCAACCCACCCACAAAAAATTCTTCTGAAATAACTGAACATTGACACATGGTTAGTTCACTGCGGTAAATGGCTAAACTGCTAACGTAGTTTAGTAGCTTACTAAGAAGCTATGTATCTCAGCATAGCCTTACAGTTTAACAATAGAGAAAAAGTAAGAATTCAAATCCCAATCCCTGTTCATTATGCAATACAAGAAGACACACTATGTGTCTGGATGTCTATTTCTGATTCTTGTTTGAGGACTATTGAACCAGCCTATGGCTTCCCAGAGTAAAAATTAGTAAAATAAATTTGACAAATATATAAGAGACATAAAAGAACTAAGGAGTTCTGGCCCTCTAAACCAGATCAAATAAAGCTAATCTCAAATTATGTTTGTTAAAAATACACTCACTCCCAACTCCCTCCCTGCACCCAACATACACTGAACAACAACTTGAATTTCTCACTTCTGCCTACATCAAAAATCAAAACCCGGTTTTGGAAACATATGCTGCTATATCCTGTTGGTGAAAATTTTGTTCACACTTCCATGCAGGAGGGCATTTTGGCTATATGCATCACAATCTTCTAAAATATGCTTTAATCTTTAAGCAGAAAACTCATTTCTAAAACTTTGCTCTAAGGAGAGAATCATATGGGTAAGATTTAGCTCAAGGTTGTTCTTATCGGTGTTGTTTAAAATAAAATAGAACTGAAAATAAACCTAAAATTGTATCCGTAAGAGCTGGGTTAAGTAAAGTACACAGGTAATAACATACTATGCAATCTATAGACATGACTAGCTAGACATATCTTTATTCATATAGAAAAAGCAAGTTAGAGAACATTCATTCATTCAACAAATAATTACTACATTGGCCAATGAACCAAATACTGACAGTCTTTGTCCGGAAAAAGCCCCCATTTATGTAACACTGTTTACATGTATTCATATGAACACACACATATATACATACATATACACAAATGTCTGGTGGGATCTCCTTAAAAATATTGAGTCATTAGCTCAGAACAAAACTACATGGTTTTCTTTCAGTGATGGGACTCTAGCTGATTTCTACTTCTGCCTGTGTACTTTTTTATCTTGTGTATTAGTATGAAATTATTCTTATAAAAACAATATAGCCACTTTAAAAAAAAAAAACCTACATTTATTCAAAATCTAGGGCACTAAACCTTAGCAGAGTTCCCAGTTGAATGTAATTTCTCTTTTGCTCAGAATTAGTTTATCATTTGGTTTGTGTCATTCTTGGGGACTTTACATTCCGTTCTGAATTATATTTAATTTTGTACTTGTCGTCTCTTCTTATAAGATTACAAGTGTCTTGAGGACAGTGACACCATCTTGTGTAACTTCCTGTCCTTTATAACATCTAAAATAGAGCCTTTCTTTTAGTGTGTGCTCAATAAATATTGCGTTGCATTCCTAATTTCACTCTCCATCAAATTGCACTGGGCATTAATCAGGGTAACTGCTTTGCCCATACAGTTTATAGGTAATCATGCGCTACTTATAGCTTATGTTGAGGAGCAGCCTTAGCGAGCTATGTTTTGTAATATATAACCTCAAGCCTCCAGACGCAGCTGATTGTACTAAGGGTGGACACTTGATCCAAAGGCAGCCAGTCCAAAGCCTGACCACAGGCATGACCTGAAATGAAAATTTGATCAATAGTCTATTCATAAGTGGAAAAAAAATTAAAATGGCTATAAACCTATGAAATGATTTTTAGCTTTATTAATAATCATGAAAACGCAAGCTGAAACAAAACAGAGACAAGATTTTTAACCCACTGGATTATTAAAAATAAGAAGAGTGACAATATCCCATATTGAAAAGAATAAAGAGAAATGTTCACCTCTGTACACCACGGGTAGGAGCGTAAGTTGAGGCTTTTTTGGAAGGCAGTTTGACAGCATCTACAACACTTACATTGTGCTCATCTTTTGATGTAATTATTCTGCTCCAGGAATACAACTTGCAGAAATATTCTCATGTGCACAAAGATGAGGCAAGGATAGTCTTTGTAATATTCATAAGAGAAACACTTAAAATATTTCCATTATTAGGAAAGAAAGGTGAAGTAAACTATGTTATATCCGTACTATAGAAAAAGAGGCAGGGACTCAATCAAGTTAATAAAATCAAATCTGACTTCTTTACCATGACCCACAGTCCTATGTAATCTGGCTTCTGCCTCTGTGAACTCACCTCTTCTCTCTCCCCCCATCACTTACCCTGTTTCAAAATCATGGCCATTTGCACTTGCTTATTTCTCTACTTTTATTATTCATTCTCCAGACATTCTCTTGGCTAGTTCATTCTCTCCAGGATCTCTGCTTAAATGTTAACTTCATGGAATTCTTTCCTGACCATCCTGACTTCAATCTTCTCTATATTTTATCCCTCTTCACTTTTCTTCATAGACTTTACCAGCCCTTGACATTAAATATTGAGCTACATATTTTTAATTATCCATCTCCTTCACTAGAACCAAAATGTTTATGGACAAGGAATTTATCTATTGGTTATTATCAAGGCCCCAATGCCTAGAATGATATCTCATAATGAATAAATATGTTAGATTAATTAAATAATTATTTAAAATGTATGTAGTAGAACTATATATTTTAGCATGAAAAGATATCTATATTAATGTTGTCAAAAAAATACATATGATATAGTCCCATTTATGTAAAGAATATGTGTATATATGTATGTATGTGTTTATATGTAATATTTGTGTGTGTTTATATATATATAGATGTGTGTGTATTTGATACACAAATCATGTAGATATCTAGACAAAGAACTAAAATTATACACATCAAATGGTTATCTCTGTCAAGGAGAGTGTCAGTGAGAAGCAAAGAAAAGAAACTGACATTTTACTCTATAAATTTCTATATTAATTTAATATTTTTACAAGAATAGATTTATATACTTTTCATAAAAGAAGAACAGAAAAGGAAGGAAGAAAAATGATTAATAATAAGAAGAAATAACATTTTTAAGCTCTTGTCTTGTAACAGGCAACATTATGAGCACTATAAATGTATTAACTCATTTAATCATCACAACTGCCCCAGAGGATATAGTATTATTATCATTCCCATTAGGACAGAAGCTAAGGCATAGAAGAATTAAGTAGTTTACTCAAGATTAGACAACCTCAAAGTGTCAGATCCTGGAAAGAAAATAAGGAGAAAAGGAAGGAAAGGAGAGAGGAAGAGAGAAAGGGAGTAAGGAAGGATTCATTCATCAGTTGATGTACAGAAGACTAAATATGGCCAAAAAAAAAGTGGTTAAAGTTGTCAATATCTGCTCTGCAAAACTGTAAGTTATTTGAAAGAGAATGAAAGATCAGGAAGATGTTCAGCTCCTGTCCTGTGGTGCTTAGCTCTTCCAGAGTTCCCGAGATTACTTCGCCAGATTATTTAGCTTTTTCTGGATTCCTATGCATGTATCCTTAAACAGAGCCTGCAGTACACAATGGCTTGAGTGAGGCTCTGTTCTTTGTGTAAATGACGTGAATTCCATATAAGAATGTATGTTCTTGGGGCTGGCCCCGTGGCCTAGTGGTTAAGTTCAGCCACTCTCTGCTTCAGTGGCCCAGGTTTGGTTCTCGGGTTAGGATTTATACCACTTGTCAGCAGCCATGCTGTGGCAGCAACCCACAAACAAAATAGAGGAAGATTGGCACAGATGTTGGCTCAGGGCAAATCTTCCTCAAGCAAAAAGAGGAAGATTGGCAACGGATGTTAGCTCAGGGCAAATCTTCCTCAGCAAAAAAAAAAAAAAAAAAAAAAAAAAAAAAAAAATTTGTTCTTGACCTACAGAAATAGTGCCATGTGTCAAAAAAGTGCCATGTAATAGACTCCCCTGGTCTTTCAAAAAGGAGAAAACAATCAAATTAAGCTTAATATTTGGCAGCAAAGCATGGACATTTTAGAAATTTTCCAAGGGATCATGAAAACAATCTATATGTTTTTTTGTGTTTATTTTTATACACTGACATTTTCCCTTGCTTCCTTCCTTCCTTCCTTCCTTTCTTTCTTTTTTCCTTTTCTCTTTCTTTCTTTTATATGCTTATTTGACTTGCCATTTGCTGTTTTTAATCCTACAGTTAGGTATACCCTAATGAAGTGAATTTAAGGTAAACTGGTATATGAAGAAAAGGCACAAAGGAACAAGAACAATACAAGAGAAAATGTTATAAAAAGAGATGTGCCTCTTAATTTAAAATGCTTCTTCATTCTGAATTCTCTAACTCGACACATCAATGTATCATGACAGATTACATTATGTACTGCATTTTATTTTCTTTAGAGCTTCTCCACGTGATGAAGAAGAGATTATGAGTAAGCATTTCAGAGAGACATGGTACTGGTCTCCTTTTAGCTCTTTATCTATTAAAATAATACATCACATTTCTATTAAACTAATATGGAATGATACATGTAGTCTGCCTATCATGGGATTTTATCACCTTTAAGGTTTCACGCGGGATCTATGGCAAATTGATCATTGTAGTCATCATAATCTTCTAATTAAAAGGACTGTGTTAAGTTTATCCATAAACGAACCCTCAACTTGTTCACACAGTCCAATCACTGGTGTTACATTACGGAGAACATCAGTTTACTAACAATTTCAAGATTGCCTTGTGGTTTTTCCACTTCAGAGCTTGAGGTTTATTGGTTGTGAATCAGGATTAAATCTGAGCATGTATGATTACAAAAGCACACAATGCTTTCATAATTCAAAGTGTCTGCATAGAAGGAACTGATCTTTTAAGAGTAAACTGAAAAAATAAAAAAATAAGGTATCACGTCTAATTTGTAGATTTTGTTCCTTGCTCTGAAAAAGACTGAAAGATTAGGTCACACGGATCTATTAAAGCATATTCCCTTTACACTGAGGCAAAGATGATTTAATAGCACGCTCATCTCCATGGCCATGCCTTTTATGCTGTGAGCTATTGAAACGTAAATACACCACTAATTCTTTGCAACTACTAGACTGTAAATCAAATATGCCACTTAGCAAATGACCCTTATTTTTCATTTCTGTCTCTTCCTAAAGATTACTAGCTATTTGTGGGTGCTACAAGAAAACATAGAAGGTTTTGAGGAAAATGCTTTAACTTATCATTTCCCTAAGGCAACTTGCATCGTTTGAAGCTCTGTCTGTGTAATGAAACAAACAGCTAGTTGAAAGGTGAACATTTTAGTCAAACAATTTTATATTCTCATTCCTTCCATAGGATGCTAAGTAATGGATGTGAATGATTTTTTTTTCCCACTGAATTTGCCAATTATTTTGATGGCAGGTAATTAGAAACACAAATTCATTAAGAAATAAAATGGTCAGACAAACTGATGATTTGTAAAGATAATTCCTCTTGGGGAAAAAAGCAAATTTAGCAGTAACGTTAAAAGAATTTAATTCAGCCCAACCATAACAATAACAACTGCCACTTACTGAGTCTTTGCTATATACTGGCCCCTCATCAGAATTTATCACCTCTGGCCGGCTCAGAGCTGAGAGCCCACTGGATTTAGCAATAAGCGAGTCATTGTTGTGTTTGCCAAGATCCGTTTCAGAAGAGTGAGGGTGGAAGCCAGCTTTCAATGGATTAAGGAGGAGTGGGAGAGAAGGAAGTGGAAACAGCTACCATGGAAACAAAATTACTCATGAAGGGGAAAAGAAAGACACAGCAGAAGCTGGTTGGAAACATAGACCTTAAGAAGAGAAGATTTATGGGTTATTTTTATCATTGTTATTGTTGTTTTAAGATGGGGAGAACTGAGCATATGTAAATGAATACTGGAATAGTACTTTGAGGGTACAGAAGAGAGAGAAAATGATCTACTGAACAAGGAAACTGGAGGATCAGAAAGAGAAGGAGGATTCGAGAAGAAGATATCCTTTCTGTGTTCTGATTCTGTCAACTCCTACTGACATCTATCCTTGCGTATCCCATGAGCACCTCAAACTCAGCATTCCCACCCCCACCCCAAACTTGTTGCTCTGCTTCTGCTTCCTCTCCTAACAAATGGAGCCATTATCCACCTACGTTCCCAAACCAGAAATCTGGACACGATGCTGAATCATGCTTTTCCCTTGCCAAGTTCTGACCAATTTATTTTTTTTTTAAATAGGTATATTACGTTTCTCCTGAAGATCTTTCCCTGAATATCCAGGTCCAGGTGAGGTGCCCTACTATATTAGTCAGGGTACCATCAGAAAAACAGAAACTCCTCTAGATATTGCAGCAGGGAGGGTTTCATACAAGGAGTTAATTCCACAGAAGAAGAAAGAATGAGAATTTGAGGCAACTGAGAGAATAACAACAGCAGAAAGCCAACTACCACCACTAAAGTTTGAGGAACAACTCAAAAGAGATGACCCGACTAGAACCAGCAGTACACTGGTTAATGTTTAACAGCCAGGTCTCTGGGGAATAACAAAGCCTGTTCGCC
Organism: Diceros bicornis minor; assembly: GCF_020826845.1. NCBI lineage: Eukaryota > Metazoa > Chordata > Mammalia > Perissodactyla > Rhinocerotidae > Diceros > Diceros bicornis. The sequence continues at coordinate 17,850,017 of NC_080766.1, forward strand.
AATTTCTGTGGTGTAAATATCCCACCATGGCTGAATTCAAGCTACCGACTCGTCACAAAAGGCAGAGTTAGGAAGAGATGCACAGATTCAGCTCTTATGAGCTGGCACACCAGAGACTAGAAGCTGGGCCTGTCAAGCAGAATTTGGAGCTATGGAAGAGAGGCAGCTGATTCAAAGATGCTGCCTGGTTGGGCAAGGGGACAAATACCTTGGCTTCTCCAATTCTCCCACCTTGCATTCTCTCTTCAGTGTCTCTCTTTGGCCAAAGCCAGCCAAAATTCAGCTGAGCCTGGAAAATGCTTCCTGAAAGTTCAGATCTCCTGAGATACAGAGCAGAGCTGAGAAAGACCAGGAATGGAGTCAAGAACAGATGAGAAAAGACTGGCACCCACACCTAGGTGCTTCAGGGGCACTTCTACCTCCATTATAACTGGTCTATAAGCTCTGTGAGGGCAGGGACCACTGTATAGCCTGGAGTCTGGCATTCAAAAAGCATCAAATACTTTACAGAACAAATGAATGATTTATTAGCAAATGGATTCGCATTTAATAATCAGAAAATCTGTGCTTCTTTGTGTGTATAGGACTTGCTGTCGAATCAGCACAGTTATTGACATAGTGGAGCTATAACTTGGCAAAATAGCATATAAAGGTATTATGCTGCTTGACTTTTTAAAAATTCCATTAATGCCTTAGCCCTGTGATCCTGTCTGATACAACTTGCTGGAAAACCAAAAGCTTTTGTTTGATCTAATGACTCTTGTAATTCAAAAATCTCCAAATTATTTACAAATCTATGTTTTAGCAATTAACATTAACCTAGTCTGTTCTACAAGTTTCTCTCCCATCTAGCATAGGCTCTTCCTCTGGCTACTCAAAAGCCCTTAGTTAAAATCTTCATCTCTATTGCTAGCTCCTGCCCATGGGTAGATGGTTTCAATGTCCGCTAGCCCTCTGCCTGGTCCAACTTCTATCTCTAAACATACTCAACAGAGTCAAATATATTCCATTTAAGGACTATCTGTAGTAGAATTTTCCTGTGGATCTTATCCCAGTGGTGCCTTTGCTTCATATGGCTGCCTTTGTTCAAATATGTATTTAGAATGATTTGTAAGTCTTGCCAAAGATAAACAAATCTGGATACTAGTTAAAGTGGTAAGGACAGATCTTAGTCAGTGATATACTATTGCAACAGAAAAAAGAGTCTGATGTGAGCTGAACTCAACTTCCATCTGTACAGAGGTGGCTGGACATTTTAAAGGAAAATGAGGGAATGGGAAGGGAGGTGAGTAGGGGCTCAGTAGAATCAAGGAAGTGAAAAATTACAAAAAGCAGGAAAAGGGGGTTGGTTCTGCATCTGAAACCCAACTGGGTTTGTTAACTGGAGCTCATAGAAGTTAGATTCCTACAAGCCCACAGAGGCTGGGAGACAGAGGCCCTGTCTTCAGGTGTTGGTGAGACAAACAGTCTTTTGGCGGCCTTGAGTTTTCTCAGGCAAGCACTTTAAGGGAGGCCGGGGTCATCCTGGGGATGAGGCATTGAGCTGTTAGAAAGTATGTTAAACTATGTTTGTTCAAGTCTTTATAGGCCAAGGTTGGGGCCTAAACCAGAAGGGGGCTCAGTGGGTGCTGGCTGGAGTTTGGTCAAGGAGAGAATCCTGGTAGGCTCAGGCCAAAGCACATTCTCAGCTATTTCTTCTCACTAGACATCCTCTCTATCTGAAGGATGTGAGAGGGCCATTAAAATCAGAGAGTTGTGTGCCTTCCCTGACCTATTGCTCAAGCTCTCTAAGAGCGGGAACTAGGTGTGGCTCCCCTTTGAACTACTCCTCCTGTGAATTTATCAATTTTTCTCCACATTCATTGCCACCCAGGGGTGGACCAAGCAGTGGGTGAGGTCTTCTTTAAGAGCAGGCAATAAAGAAATGTATACTGTCTATAGAGAATTTTGAAACATCTGCTTTCTAATATTACCATTCTAAACAATGTCCGTGATAAAAATACTCCTCCTCCCTCAAATCTTTCATTGATCTAAATTCTAAATAATTGCTCTGGCTACTGCTAAGTTTTGATAATATATATGTAAGCTTCATATTAGCACATTTTTATCTCTTATTCTTTAATAAATGTTGTAATTTTACAGGGAAGTTCACTTGGAAAATTCCCACTCCTACAGTCAGCTTTTAACACTTGTGGACTCAGCAAATGCTTTCATTTTAAAATAACTTTGTAATGGTTCAGAAATCATCTGAGCTCACTCTGGGTGCTGTATGGATCTTTCATTCTTTCATTTAAACAGTAGATTCAAAATATACAATGACAGCATAGTGATTGTAAAGATGAAGAGGCAGAACTTGAGTTACTTCAATTCTGTCATTCTATGTGACTTGCAGTCTATATTTCCGTTAAAAACATAAAAAGGTGAAACAGAGTGTGAACGATGAGGTACAATATTCCATTTGCTAAGTACAAATTTTAATTTATACATATTTAATAGTATCTTTAAAATTGAAATTTATTATTTGTAAATTAGCAATAGTTGTAAACTAAAAAATGAATCACGAAAACAAAACATTCCGTCAGCATTATCACTTAGTTGTTGCCATCATTTTGGTTTCAATAAAATTCACTTACTAATCATCAGAAAATTATTTACATAAGATATTATAATAGAACTATCATCAGATGATGAAAGTTCAAGCTGTTAAATAGATAGAGAACAATTGAATGAATAGCTATGTGTTTATCCATTTTGGTGTTGCTTTATTTTACCTTTCAATTATTTTTTAAATAGGCATAATACAAAGTTCAGTGGAAGAAATTCTTCCTTGTCTGTATTTCTTTTCTAACCATTATCATTGTAAGCTGTTTGTTTCATTTGATGATTATATCTGAAAATAATTTTGTCACACTGAGGGGTATTAAAAAATGAGACACTCCAGAGTTAAACGCGCGCGCTAAGCCCACCCCTGCTGCCACCGGCCCTAATCACCCACTGTCCTCTCTGAAACCACAGCACCCTCGCCTGTCTGGGCTTCTTCACACTCAGGCTCCCTTACAATCTGTTTTCCATACAGGAGTCAGAATGACCTTTTCAAAATACAGATCTGATCATACCTACTCCCTTCTCTTTAAATCCTTCCACAGCTTTGAAATGCCCTTGGGATAAAGACCCATCTCCTTAGCCTGGCCCCTCACTGGTTGTCTCTCTCCAGGCTCTCATTGCTCTCCCTGCTCTAGTCACACCGGCCTCACTCTCAGTCTTTTCTACTTCCACACTCCCTCTCTCCACAAGACCTCTGCAGATGTTGTTCCCTTGGCCAAAAAGGCTAGTCCCTCTGCTTTTTTTCTAGTTAATTCTTACTCATCCTTCAGAGTTTCATTTAATTGGTAGCTCCTCAAAGATGTCTTTCCTGATCTCCCTTGGCTAGATGAAAACCCATCAATTACAGCCTTAGAGAGAATCCTGTACCTCTCCTTCCAGCACCTGTCATGGTTGCAATTTTACTGGTGTTGCTGATTGATTAATGCTTCTTCTCTGGTTAGACTCTCTTATTTGCTTATCAGAATATGGCTAGGGCCTGGCACACGAAAAAAAGAAAGAAAGAAAGAATGGAGGGATGGAGGGAGGGAGGGAGGGAGGGAGAAATTAAAAAACTCAGTGAGAGAGGAAGGGAGAAAAGTGTGACAAAGAATAAAGAGGGACCTGCACAATGAGACAAAATGATAACTGCTAGGTGTTGAATGGTATGAGATAGTGTGCAAACTTTTACTGCGAATTTCCCATCAAGTATTTAGGGAAAGTTAATTCACTCTCAATATTTATTTAATATAATCTCTCATACAAATCTCTTCTCCAATAATTGCTTTGCAAAGTCTTCATTTTTTAAACATATGCTCAAAGGAAATGCAAGAAAACACCAAAACAAAGTAAAATGACAAAAACTGAAAAAATATATTTTCAAATTATATCATAGGTAAAGTGTTAATTTCCCTAATATAAAAGACCTTCTGAAAAGTGAGAAGAAGACTCACAGCTCTATAGAAAAATGGGAAAAGGTATGAAGAATTTACAAATAAATACAAAAACTTGCTCAATCTTGCTCATAATAAGAGAATGCAATTGAAACTACACCGATGAGATTGTCAGAAATCCAAACGTTTGACAACATACTTTGTTGGGATGGCTATACGGCAATGGGCTCTCATACTTAGTTGGTAAGAGAGATCTATAAGGACACAGTCCTCACGGAGGGGAATTTAGTAGTAACTAGCAAAATTACCTATGTATTTACCTTTTGCTTGCCCCTCAATAAAATCTTGTCTAGGAATCTATTTCAAAGATACTCTGGGGGAAGGGTACATGGAGTGAATGGTTCATGGGGTTCCATTGTGCTCCTCTCTCTACTTTTGTGATTATTTGTAAATATCCATAATGAAAAGGTTTTAAAAATTAGTATCGGGCCGGCCCCGTGGCTTAGCGGTTAGGTGCGCACACTCCGCTACTGGTGGCCCGGGTTCGGATCCCGGGCGCACACCAATGCACCGCTTCTCTGGCCATGCTGAGGCCGCGTCCCACACACAGCAACTAGAAGGATGTGCAACTATGACATACAACTATCTACTGGGGCTTTGGGGAAAAAAAAGGAGGAGGATTGGCAATAGATGTTAGCTCAGAGCCAGTCTTCCTCAGCAAAAAGAGGAGGATTAGCATGGGTGTTAGCTCAGGGCTGATCTTCCTCACACAAAAAAAAAAAAAGTTAAAAAAAAATTAGTGTCTACTGGTGTTTTCTTTTTTTTTCTCTTTCTAGTTTTATTGAGATGTAATTGACATAAAACATTGTATTAGTCTAATGTGTACAACATAATGCTTTGATATATGTATATATTGTGAAATGATTACCACAATAAGTTTTTAACATCCATCTCCTCACATAGTTACAACTTTTTTTCCTTGTGATAAGAACTTTGAAGATCTGCTCTCTTAGCAACTTTCAAATATACAGTACAATATTGTTAACTATAGTCACTATGCTATATATTACATCCCCAGAACTTATTTATCTTATAACTGGGAGTTTTAATTTTTTTATTTTATTGAGGTCATATTGGCTTATAACACTGTGCAATGCTAAGCGAAATAAGTCAGACAGAGAAAGACAAACATTGTACGATTTCACTCATATGTGGAAGATAAACAAACACATGGATAAGGAGAACAGATCTGTGGTTGCCACAAGGGGGTGGGGGAAGGGCAAAAGGAGTAAAGGGGCACGTAAGATGGTGACAGATAAAAACTAGACTATAGGTGGTGAACACAATGTAGTCTACACAGAAATTGAAGTATAATAATGTACACCTGAAATGTACACAATGTTATAAGCCAATACTGGTGTTTTCTTTTGACTGAAGGGTTCTAATGCCTCCGCTTGAGTTTCCCCAGAAAACAAAGCCTAAGACTATTCAGAGTGTGATGGAAGGGGGATGGTAAACAGGGAAGAAGGGAGGGTCATTACAAAGGTGCCTCCTTGAGTTGGCCGCCTTAAGAGGTTGCTCCAGTGATGGGACTTTCTGAGAATCCTAATGGAATGAAACTCAGCAGCAGACACTCAGCCTCAGGAAGACCTCAGGGCAGAAGGTGAGGGGTAGCACACCTGAAGTGCCTGAGTCCATGCCCTGTTAGGTTACCCCTGTGAGGAGAAGTCGAGCCCATGCAAAACTATTGCTGCATCTGTGGCTGGACAAAGACAATTCCATATGGTGTCCAAGAGGTGTATACTACCAGAAAAAGGGATTATTCTCACTTGTAGATGAGTTTTAGGACTTGCCTTTGATTTGGTAGAGTGAAGTGAATAATATGATTACTTTTCAGGATTTTAGCATTAAACAGCCCAAACACCAAATAGATCATTTTATTATTACCAACTTTACCAAGATATGCAGCTCCCTCAGGAAAGAATAATACATATTAAAGCTGTAAAAGTACATTATAGATGTTAAGAGTTCAAATATGTACCGATCTATAAGAAGAAGCCCATTGTAAATGGTTTTCAGTGAAGCAAGACTAAATATTTAGCATATTAAATATGCTTATAGGGGTGGGAGAAGCATCTTAAATATATATAGTATAATTATATACAATATAGTATAACATAATATAATAGTGTATATATATTGATTTTGAAAAGTTTGATAATAAAAAGAGAGAGAACGTAAACTGGTATACCACAGGCTCCACAAGCAGTTATTGAGGCAAAGATAGAACAGCCAAGGGCTCATTTTGAAATACTGATTATTTCTCCATGCCAGACAGAAGTGGGAATCAAAATGATTTACTCTCAGAACTTTGACTGTATTACTGTGAAACCATTTATACACTGTTAAATGATTCGAATACCCACGAAGTCTGTAAGTCTCCAAAGCACGTTCCTTTGCATTTCTCTGCATTTCTTCCACCAAAGCCAGGTATTATGTGAAGTGATGAGTCTGGAATTCATAAGCAGATAAAATTTCTATTGGCTTCAACCATACCGGCTGGTTAAAAGGTTGCAGTCTTCTCGAAACGGTCTTCCCATCTGTATTAATTTCCTGTTGCTGTTGCAACAAATTACCACAACTTTGGTAGCTTAAAACAATAAATATTTATTTTCCCACAGTTCTGGAAGCCAGATGTCCAAAGTCAAAGCATCAACAGAGCCGTGCTTCCCCTGAGGCCCTCAGGGAGAACCCCTCCTTTGCCTCGTCTAGCTTCTGGTGGCTGCTGACAGTCCTGGTGTTCCTTGGCTTGTGGGCTGTGTCTCTCCAGTCTCTGCCTCTGCCTTTACGTTGCCTCCTCCTCTTTGTGTTTATCAAGTCTCCCTCTATCTCCTTCTTACGAGGACACTTACAGTGGCATTTAGGGCCACCTGGATAATCCAGAATTATCTCTTTATCTCAATTATTCATAACTTATTCACATCGGCAAAGACCCTTTTTCCAAACAAGGGTGACATTTACAGGCTCCAGGGCTAGAACCTGATATCTTTGGGGCCACTGTTCTGCCCAGTACACCGACTATGAGTTAATCTACTGATATACTAATTTCTGTTTTATTTATTGCCGCTATAGAATAACAGTTGAAAAGGAAATTCTGCTGCCCCCATACTTATCGATGCCCTCACCCTAAGATCAGCCATAATTTTGTTTCTAAGGCAGAGGTCAGCACACGTTTTCTGCAAAGGCCCAGATAGTAAATATTTAAGGATTTATGGGCCATATGGTCTCTGTCACAACTATTCAACTCTGCTTTTGTAGGGTGAAAGCAGTCATAAACAATATGTAAATAAATGTGCTCCAATAAAACTTTATTTTCAAAACAGTGGGCCAGATTTGACCTGTAGACTGAGGTTTGCAGACTCTTGTAAGGTTTAGGCTTCTCTTGGGGAAAATGAAAATATTTTTGTATTTCAGGATCTATACTACAGAGATTGTCCTGTGTTTCTGGAATTGCCCAGAAAGAAGGAAGGGTGGCTATGCTGGAACTGAGAGAGAAGGAAAGCAAACCGCATCAGGGACGCAGGTGGGGAGTGAGGCGTCCCGTGTCTAGGGGAAAGAGATATAGCAGCTCCGGGAGTATATCAGTTTCCTATTGTTGCTGTAACAAATTACCACAAACTCATGGTTTAAAACTACACATTTATTACCTTATAGTTCCGTAGGTTAGAAGCACAACAGAGGTCTCACAGGGCTGAAATCAAGATGCCAGCAAGACTGTGCTCTTTCTGAAGGCTCTAGGGAAGAGTCCATTTCCTTGCCTTCACCAGCTGCTAGATGCTGCCACATTCCTTGGCTCATGGTCCTCTTCCTCCATCTTCAGAGCCAGCAGCAGCAGGTTGAGTCCTCATATTACATCACTCCAACCTTCTTTTCTGCCTCCCTCTTCCACTTTTAAGGACCCCTATGATTACATTGGGCCCACCCAGATAATCCAGGATAATATCCTTATTTTAAGTTAATTGATTAGCAACCTTAATTATTTCTGCAAGCTTAATTCCCCATTTCCATATAATGTAACATATTCACAAGTTCCGGGAACTAGGATGTAACATCTTTGAGGGACCATTATTCTTCCTCCCACAAGGCACATGTAGAACCTGCATTCTACTTCAAGCAAAGCTCAGAGGTGGCAGAACTTCTGATAGGGGATGAATGTGGAGATCCAAAGAGGCTGAAAATTAAACACGCTGGCCCTGAAAGCAGCTACAAATCTCTTGTGGCAAAGAGGACCATGCTCTGGAACCCAACCAAAGCATCTCAGAAAGACAGTTGCCTGGCAATAAATGAACAAGAAAACAATAGTGGCCATCATGAACAAGGACCAGGGTCCTCTTCCGTTTTCATGAAACAATGTGAGCCCTAGCTTCTTAGATGAAAGTAAAGAGCAAGTTCCAGTAATGACTGATACTGGATGTCCCGCCAGTCAGATGATTTGGAACTCAGACACGAGTTAGATTTGGTTTAGAACAGTAGAAGAATATGACATCCCTATTATCCCTGAGGTAACACAGAACCTACTCATACTTACTACATTATCTTCCAAAGATATAGTGAAAGATATAGAACACCTATATGTGTTCAATAAATATGCTTCCTTCCTGTCCTCTGACCTCCTCATATTACAACCCTGCTACTCAAAAGCCTTCAATGGTTCAGCAACTCTGAGGCTGGCATTAAAGACCCCCCCCCAAAAAAGATCTGACCCAATCCTACCTTTGCAAATTCACTACCAAGTATTAACTTTTACACATTATGATTTCCAACATAATTACAGTATTTTGTGTTTCCTGTTAGTGGCTATTTTTCATAGTGCTTTCCCACCTTGAAAGGCTTTTTCCATTCCATCTTTACGCCTCTAAATCCTTCCCATATTCAAGGTCATTTGCAAATGCTACTTTTTATCGTAAATTCTTCCCTGATCCTCCCAACTGAATTATTGGAGAACTCCACTCCATTTGCATAGACATTAAACTGCTACAGTCTTGTAGTGGTGTATCAGTCAGACACTGTCAGAAAACAGAAACCATAGTATTTCAACAAAAAGATTTAGTACAGGGGCTGGTTATACAGATGTTTGAGGGCTGAAAGAGCAGTTGAGAACACTAAAGATTACCCGGAGGTAGTAAGCTACTACCCACAGAGCTGGGAGAATAAAAAGGAAGAGGTTAGATTATCAGAATTTAGGGGCTTAGAGTAGGGGCCTTGTGAACTGGGACTCAGACCCTAAGGAGGAGACAATGCCTGGTTGCAGTTGGTACTTATGGAGCAGAGCAATAAACTAATTTTAGAATTCAAAGAAACTGGAGATTGAAACCAACTGCCACTGTTAAGCCAAACTGTTTCTCCTGGGGTGAAATGTCACTGCTGCAGCAAATTGTCATTGCCAAGGTGATAGCAGTAGGAACAGCAAACAAGAATAAGGAAGTCCCTCCCTCCTTCTTCTGTGTTCCCGTCACTCTAGTGCTTCTTGGCAGAACCTAACAGGAAGCCAGCCGGCAAATGAGTCTGGGAAATACAGTTTGCTGTGTCTTAGCCCCAGAACGGTAAGGCAGATGTATAAAGGTGGAATTGAAATCACACAGGGTAGGCATTCTGGAAGACTAATGAGGGAAATGCTTTGAAGTAGCAATTCTTTCAGTACCTTTAAATTGTACCCTATAGAAGTTGACCATGTGGCCAATACATAGGGCTGGTTCAAGTTCCAGTAGAAACCCTTATCTTTCCATCAAGAAGCTTCCTTTTACAATCATCCATTTCCATTGACAGAACAAGAGGATCTCCAGACACACAAACCAAAAATCTTGTGATCTACCAATTTTTTCTTCTCTATCACGTAATATTCATCCACTACCAAATGCTGTTTACTTTATTGAAATGTCTTTAAATGAAATGTCCCCACTGCCATCACTCATTCCCAGTCACTTTATACTTAGATGGCTACAAACTACCCAGCCAGCCTTTTTTCTTCCAATCTCAACAAGTCTCTGTTGAGCAAGCGCTATAAGTTAAGCACTACGCAGAACAACATGGTAGTCACAGAAATAATTATTTTGGAGGGATAATAACAACATGTGTTTTAAAGTTATATAATCAATGATATGATACTACCAGTGAGTATTTTGGAGTTCATCAACAAGAGGAAGCAATGAGACCAAAAGTCTCAAAGCAAGACAAGAAATAGACATTCAAGAATGATACAAATTGGTTAAGCAGAGGAGACACAGAAAAACCAAGGGAAGAGGACACTCCAGATTAAAGAGTAACAAAAGGAAAAGCAAGAGGCAAAAATGATCATGTTGATTTGGGGGAGGGACACTAAGGAGACTGGACTAATCAGACCTCAGAATGCATATAGGAATTTTCAGAAGGACCTTGTTGGGAGGGTAGCCACTTTGAGAATGGATACAAATGAGCTGTTGAGAACCCACATCCAAGTTACTCTGGAAGTACCAGTAAATATAAGTGTAAGTCTTGTTTCACACAGTCTAAGCACGACGGATGGATCCATATCTCCACTGTTCTCAGCACTACTCCTGACTCTGAGATCACAGACTGATAGCATTAGCTTCTCTAATGCCCAAACAATTTTGTTTACTTCTGTTTACTCTAGTTTGCTTTACTCTTCATTAAAACACTAAGTATTTCTATACCAACTTTGTTTAGTCATGTCTTTCTCATTTTGTACAGTATTTTTCCTTTTAAAAAAAAATCACTTGAGCATCAGGACGCTTCTGTCAGTAAGGCGCTGGAACAAATAAGGAAAGTGCACACTCGGCATAGCAAGACCTAAGGAGGCATTTCCATGGTTGGTTATTTCAGGCACTAAACTACATCTTCGAGACAGTTTGAGCTACTCTGTAATGATTTGGGATAACTGCAGCAGCCCCAGGCATCCCATGTTTAGCAACAGTATCTAAAGTCCAGAAGAGAGGAAGAGGGCACCTCCCTTCCTTGTGTCACTTTTAAAACAGAGGAACATTTCCAGCAACCCTCCAGGCAAGACTTTCCCTTCACGTCTCTTTGTCCAGAATGGTGTCACATGCCCATCCATCCCTAAATCAATCCCTTAAAAGTGAACGAAATTACTGGGATAAGTTTCGAGTAATCAAGATCCAACTCTTGGGGTACAGAAAGATCCACTCTCCCTTGAAGCCAAAAGTCACCCAATACTTGAAGAAAATCTAGGTCCTGTTAGCACAAACGGGGACTGAGGAGGGTTGTAGGATGGCTGTTGGACAGGCAATAATAGTACCTGCCCAGTCTTCCCTGGGCTTTAATTTCTCCTTAACGATAGTTGTTTCACTTTTTTCCAAATTTGACTTTATTTTCCTGATAGAACATGCAATACATACAAAAAGGTTGATAATGTGTATAAAAATAAGTGTTGACCTGCTTTCTCCCTCTCATCCATTAGCCTGCCCGATGTACCAGGTCTACCCCTCATTACTCTTCCTCTTCCTGTGGCCTGAATACTGTCCTCTCCTTAGTGTTTTCTCACACATATGTTCATACTAGAGGTTCAACTACCTCCCATGCTCTCCATGGATCTGCTCACTCTTTTACATGACACTTAGTGACTTATGGCTCCTGCTGTCCTTCTCAGATTTCTAGCAAAATCTGAGCTAACTAGGGACCTTTCTATATCACTACACTCACTCCTTTAAATATGTCTCTTTTTTTCCTCATTGTAATTTTGTGACTGTTTTGTTAAAATTTCACTTTTGTGATTCTTCTAGACTTTTCCAGCCTTCTTCCCTTTTAAATCTCTCTCAATAAAACTATTAAATTTTTTTCTCTGAATTTCCTTAAGTCTGTTTTTCAAAAGTGTATATTAAACAGCTATTTTCTGTATTATATCCCTGAGCTATCAGATACTTGCAATAAGATGGTTGCTTTCTTCCAAATTTCTGATTATTTCCACAGGAAGGTTAAGTAAAAGACAAAGTACATGAACTGAGTTAAAATCTTAACTTTTCCACTTAGCAGTTGAAGAAATGACTTAACTTCCCCAAGTCTGACTCCGTATATATAAAATGGGGATACAAATGTCTACTTAATAAATTGTGAGAATTAAATGATGGTATATGTGTATATGTGTGTGTGTGTGTGTGTGTGTGTGTGTGTTGCCTTGCTCTCATTCTTTTTCAAACTTCTAAGTGGTTGAAATGTCAAAATGTGAAGTTCTTCAAAACTACTACAAAATAGGAGTTACAAATTTAATAGGAGCTTGTGGCAATTGGCCTTAACAAACGGGACTATCATGGTCCTTTCTTCAGCCTGTAGCCTTCTCCCTTCAAGCTACCACTGAAACCCACTCAAGTAGTTCAAAGCGCGCTTGTGTGACAAAGTCCACATTTGCCACATCTGTGTCAAGACCTTAGAAAGTTCAGACTCCCCAGGGGCAGAGCCCTCTGCAGACACTCAAACATCTTTGAAAATTGCAATAGTTAATTTGTAGTCCTGCTTGGCTTTTTCCTGTGTCATTCCAAGTTTACAGTTTATCATGCAATTTAGATTGTGTTTTTCCTTTCCAAAGAGGAGAGATCCCTCTAGTGGTTCAAATGAGTCTCTACTTTTCGGTGACCAAATGAGAACAGGGAGAGAGAGCCCTTTTAATTCCTCTCTAAGCGCTAGGAGAGTTGATGAGCTGGGAGGAGAGAGAGGTGAGCTGTAACAAGAAGAGACACGACTGGAACAAAGAAGCACTACGTGTTGGGATACCCTTTGCGATGCTGGCAGCAATCAAGGAATTTTATGAACCTTTAGAGACTTGTTAGTCCTTGCCACTGATTTATCAGGATCTTTCTGATTATCATTTATGATTTATTACCATTTTCTCCTTTCTGTTATTTCAGCTCATTTCTCTCCTACCTGCATTGATTTTGGAGGATGCAAATCCCTGTCATATAACCACCAAGTTCACACACAGCATCCCATGCGTAACTCTACATGGAAGTAGTTGAGGACAAAGAGTTGGTTATCGTTCTTATGTTTGCATTAAAACGATGAGTCAAGAAAATCCATGTGCATTTCCCGCTTTGTTACTTTTACCTCATTAGAATGAGAGAGGAGGGTCATGGGATCATTTTCTCTCCCTTCAATTCTAATGAGCAGCCAAAAAGATTCAATCATTCTGCATATTCAAATCATTCTGCATAGTCAAAATCAATTAAAACAGGATTTTTCAAATTGCTAGCAACCTGCAATTATCCACGTTAAAAAAAAAATGCCTGAGATTTAATTGGATAAATAAGATCTGCCTATATTCTAATAATATTTTCACCAATTATTCCACTGCAGACATTTTGCCGAAGTAGTTAGCATGCTTTGTATTCAGTTTTTGAATGGTCACTTGGTTAATTAAGCCTGAGTATGCACTTGTGTCTCCTGGAACTGTACCTTCCCTCCAACAGTGGCCAAGTGGAAGATCTTAAGAATGAATGACAGATCCACAGGCCTGGAGTTGGCTTCTGAAGTGACCCTGGCAAGTAGAAAACAAAAATCTCCTGTGTTCGTGGGGCCTTTGTGTAACAGGGAACTGCTTTAAGTGTTCCAGAGGTAAAGGGACTGAGTATCGTTCATGCAAATTATCACTTATCTAAAAACTACGGTAATTGGTTACAGAGCATTGTTTGGATGCTGGGGCAATAAATCACTTTTGTGAGTTAATATGTTGAAGCATATATTGTCCTTCAATAAGTAATCAACGGCAATGGTGTTCTTGTTCCACTTCAAGCTGCTGGCCCTGGGAAATGTAGAGAACAAAATGTTTCCATGTCACAGTATATTACATGTTTCAGAAATTTCCATTTCTCCCTCTTCAGTTCATATTGAATGAATGAAAAGGCAGTCAGTAAATGGAAGAAGCAAAACCAAAAACAGAAAAGCAAACTAGCTGATTTACAAACCAGGTAATCTGCAATGACACTGGTTTGAGGATGCATATGAAGCAACAAGGACCGCTACTTGACATTCTTCTGTGTCAAGCTTCTGTATTTTAGCAACATGAGAAATTAATGTCAGTTCTCATGACACAAGCTTCTATTTGAAGCGTTATATCTAAAATGTTTGATTCATCTTATTTTAGTAATAAATTACCAACCTCAAATAAAATTTTCATCACCCTCAAAATCTGCCTTTACCTCTTTACAGGCCCTATCTCCAAATATAGCCACATTGCGGGTTAGGGCTTCAACATATATATTCGGGGGTAACACAATTCAGTCCACACAGTCTAGAGAAGATGCTAGATGGGTTCTATAGGTCCTTTCCATTCCAGGAGAAGGATCATGATACTATGATGAGGTCACAAGCTTCAGTATTACTTATCGATTTAACAAACAATATAGAGTGCCTATGGTGGATTCATATTGTGTCAACTTAGCTAAGGTGGAACAACATTTCACAGAATTCTCTTCACTGTGTAATTTCAAGTTAGTGTGGGCCATAAGTGACATTTGCATAAAATCTGAGAAGTGGAAGTGAAACAGCAGCCATTTTTTTTTAATACTTGGAAGATCTGTGCAGGTTCTCCACTGGGCACTATTGCAACTCAAGCACATTGCGCCCAGCTGCTGGCTCACCTTGATGGCACCCATCTGCCACTCCTCCTGCTCCCATCAGATACCCTTTTCAGCTTCTCCAACTCCTATAACAGGCGAATGTTTAGTTCTGTGACAAAGGGCTCAAGTTTCCATTACAGGTCAGCTGCAACATGGAAACTGGAGATTTAGAAAGACTGACATGGGCTCTAGTCCATTCTTATGAGTCCCAGCCTCATCCTCATAGGTTCCAGTTTCTCCTTGCTCTTCACCACTTCACCTCCATCTTTTCTTCCCAGATGCCTGATTTCCTAATTAAGGTTCTAGAACCAGGCATAAAGACGGCAGACTTTGATAGACTATTTAACCAGCTCCCACAATTACATAAGGTCCACACCGTATAATAAATTCCTTTTTATATATCATTCTTAGTGTTTCTATTTCTCTGATGGAACCCTGACAGATACAGTGCCCACTATGAACATACCACTAGCATGTTCACTACCACGATTGGTAGTAGGGATAAAAAAAAAATGAATGTCAATCTTGTGAAGAAGACTATTAGTTTGCTAGGGTGCCATAACAAAATACCACAGAGTAAGTGGCTTAAACAACAGAAGTTTATTTTCTCACAGTTCTTTAGGCTAGAAATCAAAGATCTAGGTGTCAGCAGGTTTAGTTTCTCCTGAGGCCTCTCTCCTCGGCTTGCAATAGCTGCCTTCTCTCTGTGTCCTCACAAGGTCTGTCCTCTGTGCATGCATTATCTCCAGTGTCTCTTCCTCTTCTCATAAGGATGCCAGTCCTATTGGTTTAGGGCCCCACCCTTATGACTTCATTAACCTTAATTACCTCTTTAAAGGTCCTATCTCTGAATACGGCCACATTGGGGGCTGGAGCTTCAACATATGAATTCAGGGGTAACGCAATTCAGTCTATAACAAAGATAAACAAGTAAATAGAAAATTGTAATTGCTTATGAAAAACACTGGGTGCAATTATAGAATACCATAGAAGGCCCTAAGAATGGAACATAACACAGTTCTGGGATTGAGGGTTTAGAGATAGGATGATTATATAATGTATCATCCAAAACGGGACACTTGTGAGAGTGAAAGTGTGCATTATGAATGACTGACAGACACTAACTGATCTTCATCAGGCATAATCTAGAATTGTCTCAGGGAAACCGGAGACATAGGAACCCTGTTCGGAGAAGACCTCAGGGAGGAAATAACATCTAAGCTGAGAACTAAAGGAGGAATAGAAGTTAAGGAGACACAGGTGAGAGGGAGGGGAGTATATTCTAGGTGATCAGACAGAAAGAACATAATGAGCAAAAAACCATAAGCTGGAGAAACAGGCATGTTTGGGAAACTATGGGAGATTCCTCATGGCTGAAGTTTAGCAAGAGCAGGGGGCCAGACAAGAAAGAGGATAAGCAGGATTCAGAGGGTAAGAGGGCTCTTTAAGGAGTCTGGACTTGGCTCCGACAGCAGGTGTGGGCCATTACAAGTTTCAACCATGGAAGTGGCATAATTTCACTCACATTTGAGAGAGATCTCCCAGAAATTAGATGGAGACATAGTGACTACAGTCGATAACACTGTATTGTATAATTGAAATTTGCTAAGAGAGTAGAACTTAAATGTTTTCACTAAAGAAAAAAGATAAAGATGTGAGGTGATGGATGTGTTAAGTAAATGGGGGGATCCTTTCACAATATATACGTATATCAAATCACTGCGATGTACACTTTAAATATCCTACAATTTTGTTTGTCAATTATACCTCAATAAAGCTGAAATTTTAAAAAGAGAGAGAGATTAGATCAAGAGAGCAGACTCGGTTCCTGACTCCTTTCCCCCACATGTCCTTCTTCCCCCCAGGACAAAGGATATTGTTAAAAGACCAAATAAGTAACAGCCTTGGGAAACAATAAGAAATTCTATTGACAAAATAGAAATATGGATACTCTGCAAAAAAAACCAGAAATCAAACAGGATCAGATAGACAAAGGAACCATACATAGTCCAATGTATGAACGTCCAACATCTACAGTGACCAAGGAGCAAAGTTCAAAAGGCTCTCACTCACCAAAGATGTGACAATTTGAGTGTCAATAATGCTAATAACTACAATGGATTAAAACATGTAAAATAAGTTTCAGTCTATAAGTCTATAATGATACTGTAATAAAACTAATTAGTTGCCACTGAAAAGTACCGGTAAATTATTCTGAAAACTGTTAAATAAAGAGAATGAATCAAGCATTTTTCTTGCCTTTCTTATATAAACTGTACCAAGGGACAACTAATACCAGATGAAGTGAAGTTTCTCTTTATAGAAATATTCTAGCTAATAAATGAGGAAGGAATGATTTAATAAGTATATCCCCATTTGAGTTAATGGAGGTGGGTATTGATTACCAATAACTGCTAGAACCACAAAAGAGAAACAACTCAACTTTATATGCCTCCTGATAGGAGAACATAACACTACTTGTGAATTCATTTTGCTTAAAAAAAGTTGAACTTGAATCTAATCAAACTTCCAGAACAATTACAAAAGTATAGGAAATTTAGAACAACACAGGTTACAATCAACAAAATCGACCTACATTAAAAAATGGAGGAAGATTATAGATTGGAAGAGTATTCAGGGACTTCTCTACCGTTCACAGTGTGTGGATGTTATTTATATCCTGATTCAAATAAATAAACTGTAAACCAAGGTTGTGATATTTACGCCACAATTGCAAGTCTAAATACTGACCGCATATGAGATGACTGAATATTTTCAGTTTGAAGGATATATGAGGGGATATTTCCAGGGAGCAGTTGCATATGTAAGTCCAAAGCTCTTGATAGCCATCTGGACTAGGGCTATAAATGTGGGAGTTGGAATCATCTATGGATGTTTGCAGAGCACATGGATGTTGATGAGAAGTTGAGCTGTGTGTAGAGTTTCTCATCCTTGGCACTATTGAGATTTGGGGCCAGAGAATTCTTATTTTTATTTATTTGTTTATTTATTTATTTATTTTTGTGTGTGTGTGTGTGAGGAAGATCAGCCCTGAGCTAACATCCATGCTAATCCTCTTTTTGCTGAGGAAGACGGGCTCTGAGCTAACATCTATTGCCAATCCTCCTCCTTTTTTTTCCCCAAAGCTCCAGTAGATAGTTGTATGTCACAGTTGCACATCCTTCTAGTTGCTGCATGTGGGACGCGGCCTCAGCATGGTCAGAGAAGCGGTGTGTCGGTGCGCACCTGGGATCCGAACCCGGGATGCCAGTAGCGGAGTGCGCGCATTTAACCGCTAAGCCATGGGGCCTGCCTCAGAGAATTATTTGTTGTGGAAGCCTGGGCTGTGCATTACAGGGTGTTTAGCTGCATCCATGGCCTCTACCCAGGTAGAAGCCAGTAGCATTCCCCCACCCAGTTGTCACAACCAAAAATGTCTCCAGACATTGCCCCAAATTGCCCCCAGTTGAGAACCACTGATGTAGAATGAAAAGAGAAGAGGATGGAGAATGAAGCCTCAAGGAATCATAAAGCCCTGTGATTAAATTACATCTCCACCATTACTAACTGTGACCATCTCTCCAAGCTTCAGCTTTCTCATCTATAAAATAGAAATGACATTGTCTACTTCACGAAGTAGGTGTGGCAATTATTTAACAGAAAACCCTTCATTAATGAGAATGTATGTGAAGTGCCTCCCTTTTTAAGCGCCCATTACTACTGGCTTCCTTTTCTGTCCTTTCTCCCTCAAAGCTCTTGGTCCAGTTTAGCTCCACGAAACTCGGGAACGCCACTTCTCTTTCTCTTATGGCCAAGACACCTGGAGTTTGACTTTGTAGCTAGTGTACTAAAGCTCTCCTGCATCTGTGAAGCTGCTTAACGATCAAACAGAAACTAATGCGAATGTCCACTTTCACCCCCTCCACGCGAAGGTTCTTTGCAGTAAGAGAAAAAGGAAATAACCTCAAACAGCATAGATGAGATATTCTTCTCTGTGGAGTCCAATGTCAGAGCCCACACATACACCTCCCACAGAGCTCCCTTAATCTGACTAAGAGACAACATAGAGGCAGTGAAGCTCTTCAGATTAAAAACTAAAGAAAAATGTATATTTTCAGTGAATGAAAAAGATTTGGCCAGGGGCAAGTCACTCTGTCATAAACAAGGCTCCATTTCTTACTTAGGCACCGCGAGAAAAGGGTCTAAAGTTCATGCTTTACCTCATTTACCCAACTTGATTTCCTATCAGCAGTCACTAACTCTTTTTTTAGTGAGATATAATTCACACACCATCCAATTCACTCATTTAAAATGTGCAATGCAATACTTTTTGTATATTCATGGTTATGTGCAACCACAGCAATTTTAGAATATTTCTATCACCACAAAGAGAAATCCCATATCCTGTAGCTATCACCTCCCTACCCCTTAATTTCCCCAACCCCAAGCAACTATTTTCTTTTTTCTATTTCACTAATCTATTTTCTGTCTTTATAGATTTTCCTATTCTGTATAGTTCATATAAATGGAATTATGTTACATGTAGTCTTCTGTGTCTGGCTTTTTTCATTTATAAAATTATGAAAAATATAATATTTTCAAGGTTCATCCATGTTGTAGCTTGTATAAGAACTTCGTTCATTCCTTTTTAATGTGGAATAATATTCTACTGTATGAACATAGCACATTTTGTTTATCTGTTCATCAGTTGATGGACATTTGTGTTGTTTCCACCTTTTGGCTATTGTGAATAAGATGTTATAAACATTCATGTAGAAGTTTTTGTTTGAGCATCTGTTTTCAATTCTTTTGGGTATATACCTAAGAGTGGAATTGCTGAGTCATATGAGGAACAGCCAAACTGATTTCCACAGTGGCCCAGTCATTAACTCTTATCCAAGAAAATAATTTTACGAAGTAGGATAACACTTCTCCACACTCCAAAACAGGAGGTCCCTGCTCGGTTTGGTTGAGTACCGAAGTCAAGTCTCCAAATAGAAGAAATGGTAGACACGTAATACGAACATGCACTTATTTTGGACTTTTCTGCACTTACACCATCTTTCCATCTGTTTTTTTTGTTAAAGAGTTTTTAGGTTGATCTAGTAACCAAAACATTGATTAAAACTTTTTTAATACAGGGAGAAATGTATTCTGAGTTAAAACTAGAGTTCTAGGAAAATGTATTGTCCTGGGCCTGCACAGCACCTGGGGCCACCTGACCAAGAAGGCTCACCCTCCCTATCTCATCTGGCAGCTTCAAAGGACATTTAACATCTAACAAGGGACTGTACCAGTCCTGGAATTGCAAGGCTGACTAGGCGGAAGGCATTCTTTTTTCTTCATTTTCTTCACAATTTAACAGGCTCTAGCTACCCACCAAACAGGTATGTGGAAGTTTATAGATATACATCTGATTCTGGAGAGATTTCCATTTCTCTTCCCTCTCCCTTTTGCATGAGATCACAGACCTTGCATAAATCTGAGATAATCATCAGGCAAGTATTCAACAATCGGGGAGCATCTTGACTCCAGGTGAATTCCTTAGCTTGAGATTATTCTAGTGGGGAAATGGACCAAGCACAAAAAGCCAAGTAAGGTCTCCAACTAAAGCAACTAACAGCAGCCCAGGCCACGAGGGATCAGAGCTCAAGGCCAAGGATTAGGAGTACAGTGAAACCACAAATAAAATAATGGCCTTGAGTTTGTAAAAATCAAAAATAGTTTGTGAAGGAGACTACGAAGTGGGTCAGAGTGTATGGATTAAGACAGAGGCTATAAACACTAGGGTGCCTGTGGCAGGCAGCATTCTAAGATGGTTCCCTTGTCTCCCTATTTCCTGGTTTAAATGCCTTGTATAATTCCTTCCTGGAGTGCCTGCAGAATCTGTGATTATGATGAGATATCAATCTTATAATTAGCTTACATTATATGGCAAAGGTGAAGGGATTTTACAGATATAATTAAGGTCCTTAATCAGTTGGTTTTGAGTCAATTAAAAGAGAAATTACCCTGGGTGGGCCTGACCTAATCAAGTGAACCCTTAAGGCTGGCCTTGAAGAAGTCAGCTGAAGGAGCCCTCTGGGCTGTGGAAAGCCGCCTCAAGGACGTGAGAGTGACCCCTGGCCAACAGCGTGCAAGAAAATGGGAACCTCGGTTGTACAGCTGCAAGATGATGAATTCCGCCAACAACCCGAGGGAGCTTGGAAGTGGATTTCCCAGCTAAGTCTCCAGATAAGGACGCAGCCAGCCAAGACCTTGATTTCAGCCATGGGAGACACTTAGGGAACCCAACTAAAACATGCCAGCTTCCCGATCCACAGGAACTGTGAGATAATAAATTAATGTTGTAGTAAGCTGCTAAGTTTGTGACAATTTATGTGGCAATAAAATGGTAATACAGTGCCAAAGGCCATAGTGTGTGTGTGTGTGTGTGTGTGTGTGCGTGCATTTTATGCCCTAGGAGAACCTAGTGGCTTTCAAACACTAGGCAGAACTCAACACATATTCTTGCTGTTGTTCTAGATGCCTTTTGTGCAGTTATCATTGATTTATGTTTTATGTCTAAATAACTTTTTCCTACCTATCTTGCACACACACTTTCTATAATTAAATTTAACAAATTTTTTTTGTTCTCATTTTGATGATGATGCAATGATCCACACAAAAGAATTGCATGTTAATTTGTTTTGTCTTGAAAGGAGGAGCTCTAAACCCCTAAGCCTTACAAATGCTTTTCCGCTTTTTGTCCCAAGTTGCACTTATAAAACAGATTAAGAAGTAGAAGAAATTAGAGACTGGGTACAATGAGATTTAAAGCTCCAAGGAGAGAGGTAAACCTAACGGAAAACCTGCAGTCTGTATATATCATCACATAGACCATTTAAATGTGGGTGTTATTGTTGAGTTAGCCCAGAATTATATAGGGGCCTTAGCAATTTTTTTTGATGATTTCAGAGTACAGAGTGGTGGTATGTATCTGTGTCATCAGATTGCAGACTGAATAAAAATACACTACAAGATGGACTCAGAACTCTCTACTTCATTGTGGTGCTAGCACCAAAGCCTCCCCATTTCATCCAAAGACAGATGGACAACAGATGTCCTTCTGCTATTGGTACAGAGCTCAAATTGAATGGGATTTATTAGGATTTTACAACTAATCCCTCTTCTTCAGGGGCTCTGGCTGTTAGCTTTGGCACACAAGAGAAGAGGAACCAGATGCTTGAACACCAGAGGGCAGTGTCCCTAGCTTAGAAAAAGGTTTTAAATGACTCATTTTCATGTATCTGTATATGCCAATTTAAGCATGAACATTTCTAATCAATATCAGTGGATATGAATTTTGAGTTAATCTAAATAGGCAATGCCCCCTCCAAATAAAACCAGAATGTGTCAACTAAATCTTTAGCAATAGTTGTAACTATGCTTGTTACCCCAGAGAGTAAAGCCAGTACTGAAATTTCTAAATAACACTAATAAAAATGTACTCATGAAGTAGAACATTTTTATTTTAAAATTCCTATAAAATGTATTCCCTCCTGGCATGGAACCTCCTGCTCATGAAAGCACTTGAAAACCTCCAGCTGTTCCTCTTCATTTTCCCCCCATCAATTCCAACTATCACCTAAAAAGGCACAATAGGATTTTCCCAAATAATCACCAACCCATGATGAAATTATTTCTCCTGATCTAAGAACTCCAGCAAAGAATTTGTAGGGGATTACTATTTCATTTTCAAATGGTGCTCTATTCAGATGTAGCTACAACCACCCTACACTTACAGCAATAATTTCTTGCTGCCACACTTCAGGGGGTCTCCAGTTATCTTAACAACTGTCATGAAATTTGAAAAGAAAAATTAATCTAAATTTGCTCTCATAAAAAAAAAGACTAAAATGTACTCTGTTATCCTTAGGAGTTGTACTGAGAGAAGAGTCCTAAAATCAAAAATAGAATATTAAGACATGACAATCACAAAGGGTTTGGCTGCTCCAGATTAGGGTAGTGACTCCCAAACCTGGCTGATCATAAAAATCGCTTGGAAAAAAGGTTTAAAATGCATATTCCCAGGCCCCATGACATACTTTCTGAATCAGAATCTCTGAGGTGGGATTTGAGAATCTCCATTCATAAAGCAATCCTCAGGTGTTCCTGATGTAGCTAGTCGGTAGACTGGAGTTTAGGAACCACAAAAATTAGGAAATATATCAATATGTCCCATTGATTTTATAGAGTATTAATTGTGGTATAATGCTTGACAATAAGCTACTCTAACTTAAAATTAAAAAGACTTTTTTCTGAATCTTGCATTTAACTTCTCATTCTCTCCAATTCCAAATGGAATGACCAAAGGAATTCAAAAATTGTAGAAAATTTGTATCTGCTCTGAAAATAAGGGAAGGAAACCAAACTTTATTGTAGGAAAAAGTCAAGAAATTTCTGCAGAATATATTGCAAGCAAGACTGGATTGGGAGACTTGCTGGCCAACTCATGGTTCACAAACAGACCCCAAGTACAGAACAGCAGAGCCTGGAGTAAAAATGGGCACTAGGACAATAGTAGAAGGTTTGGAGAGGGGTTTGCAAATCTAGAGCTAACAAGGGTGAGATTACTCGGCATAATTTGCTCCCCGTTTACACTTGAACCATAGAACGAGCCAAGTAGAATAGGGGCAGTGCCAGAGCTGGCCTCTGAAGGCACAGGCTGTGCCAGTTAGAGAACAGGGACATTATCCCAGCAAACAAAAAGGGAATAGACTTTCTTTGGCATAGGGGCAAAACTCCCTGATGTGGCTGCCCCTGGCTTTTATTCACACTCTACTCTTCAGAGATAATTGCCCTATAATCTGGCGATGTAAAACTACAGTAGACTTAATCCTACCTTCTTTCTTTTCTCCTTCCTTCCTTCCTTCTTTCTCTCTTTCCTTCCTTCCTTCCTTTCTTTCTCTCTCCTTCCCATATTCTCTCTCTTCTCTCCTCCTTGTTCCCCCTTTCTTTTTGATCTAGACCAACAGTCTTTGAAAGAAATCCCATAAATTTCCAAATACAGACAAGCCTACTTTTTCCTCCATTATCTTACTTATCCAGTCACTCCCTCATTACCCATTCCACCCATGCATGCTTATTTGTCAGAATAAGCAAAGGGGAAATTATGAAGATTCAGCAGTTCAAAAGAAGGTAATCAAGCTGAGCAGGCAGAAAAAAAAGCCCCGAAAACAATGGCTTTATTAGTAAAAGCTAGGAAAAACTATAAAACATCTCTAAGGTGTATTTTCTAAAAGATTCAAGAGGACATTTTGTCTACTGACTAAAAGCATGAAGTTATAAAAAAGTTACAATCTGAGAGCAGGAAAAGTTGCTTTCAGACGGAAAATTACAAACATCATATTTTCTAACGCAGTGGAATTCATGAACAAGAGGCGAGATTCTGTGGAATTAGAACCAATGGATTAGAAAAATAAGCTAAAGAAACTCTTCCAGAGCTTCTAGAGAAAGTAGAAAATGTTGCCAGAAAAGTTTAAAAATTTAGAAGACAGATCCAGGAGATCTAAAATAAGTTTTATAAGAAGTTTAGAAGGAAAGAACTCAGCAGATGGAGCAGAAAAAAATTAAAAAAGGTAAAGCATTAGAAAATAAAATTCATCTGCACTGAAGAAAATCATGTGATTCCAAATGTAAAGGACATATTTAACTAAAACCGACTTAAATCTGATATATCCTGGTGAAATATTTAAATTTCAGGACTAAAGAAAGAACTTTACAAGCGTCAACATTGAGGGCGCAATAAGTGATTTACAAAAGGAAATTGTAAACTTTCAGGTTGGCATCACACATTTCTGCAACACTAAATGCCAGAGGATCACAGGGCAATGTCTTTAGAGTTCAAGAAAATCATTCTATGATCCAAGAATTCCATAAGCAATCATGTTTAAAAAAGACAAAGCTCAATATCTGTCTAGACTTCCAAAAAAACTACAAAAAGAAAGTGACGGCTGATGGAGACAAAATCAAGATCAATACCTAAGAAGGGAAAAGATAGCATACACTAAGAGGTAGGGTTTTCAGAGTAGTTACCATAAGCCAAGGACTATTGCAAATACTTTATATTTATTAACCCACTCAATCCTTAAAAGGGAAAATCTATAATGAATTTGTAAAAATTGTGGACTTTTATGTGCTATATACCATGGTACTACAAAAAAACAGCAAAATCTAAGGGAACAACGAAAAATGGGTAAAGTGTAAACCATGGTAAGAATCGTTTTAAAGTTTTCTCGGTCTTTGGTCATTCAAGACAAAAGTTCAGTACATAAAACACATGAATATTATATGTAATATGTTAGTAGGTAACAAATATGTAAATAACAATATAGCAATATAGGAATATGTATAAAATAAGTAGTGGTTAAGGGCATTGCCCACTGAGCTACATAGTCTGGGTTCCAAACTCATTGCCCTACTTGACTAGCTGGATCTTTGGGCAATATACTTGTCATCTCTCTGCCTCAATGATCTCATTAGAAAGTGAAGGATATAATTGTTGATGATTAAATAAATTTATACATATAAAATACTTAAAATAGTTCCCAGTACATAATAAGGGCTCAATCAATATTAATTGTTAGAACACAACAACTAAGGATGATCTATATGGAATTTTGAACTTTACCAATAGAGAATATTCTTTTTTCCAATGTCTTAGGGATAGTTACAAAAAATAATAATATAATAGGCCACAAAAAACTCAATAAACTTTTAAAGGTAGAAATTGTATGAACCACATATCTGAGTACAATAAAATTCTAATTTAGTAGTAAAAGGTAAACAAACAAAAAAAATTAGCCTACAAGAAATTTTAAAACATCCTCCTAAATAACTCCCGGGTGAAAGCAGAAATCAAAAGTGCACTTTTAAATTCTCTAGAATATAACCAATGATATGTCCATATATCACCTAGATGATCATGGTAAAACAATAAAAATTTTAGAATACAACAGTAGAGAACATCTTTGTGACTTTAGAATAAGCAGAGATTTTTAAACAAGAAATAAAAGCACCTCTTCAAAAGAAAAAAGTGATACATTGGATGACATTAAAATTGTAACCATGGGCCTGTTTAGAGCCAGTTTTAACAGATACCATCTCTTATCAACAAAATAATTAAGGATTGTCTTTCAGAAAAACTTCGAAGTCACACAGTAAGAGCGTGCGCAAAAGAAGAAATCATGACCTGAAACAAACTTGGCACCAAAGAGCCTCCTTCTACGGAACCCAAGAACCAGGACATGACAGGAACTTGAAAGCCGGACTAGTATCAGAAGCGAGGGGTCCCTCATTCAGGAATATGCGGTGTTAAAATTCCTTCCCAATTTCACCATAGATATTTAGAACCTCATCATAAATGTTTAAAACCTTACCATAAATACCTGAAGCCCACCAATCAAAACCTGTCCCACTAGTGTGTCTACGTGCCAACCTGTTCTCCCCAACCTCTTAAATTTTGTCCCAAATCCTGAATCCGGGTGACAGATCTGAGGGTACATGCCCCCTGTCTCCCTGGAGATCGATCTTGCAGAATAAAAAGCTGATTTCTCCCCTCAAAGGCTGGCGCCATAATTAATTGGCTCGTGTATGCACATCAGGCAGAGAACCCTAATTTGGTGCGGTAACAAAATTATGAAACTGTTCATCAAAAAGATGCCATTGAGAGAGTGAAAAGGAACCTACAGAGAGGAGGTTCCTCTCTGTAGAGGAACCTCTATGTGTGTGTACATACAACACACATATGTAACAAAGATCTCATATCCAGCAAAAAGAACTTTTAAAAATCAGTAAGAGAATACAATGGAAAAATGGACAAAAACTTGGTCACTTCACAAAAGAAGATACCCAAATGACCAATAAACTGTGAAAAATATTAACTTTGTTAGTCATCAGAAAAATGCAATTAAAACCACAATATGAGACTATGACACACTCACCAGACTGGCTAAAATTATACAGGACAATCAATACCAAAATTTGTCGAGGATGTGGAGTGACCAAATATCCCATACATTGCTGGGAGGAGAGAAATTGGCACAACCAGTTTGGAAAACTGTTCGGCAGTATCTACTAATGCAGAATACGTATATTCTAAGTGTGTTCTCAACAGAAATGTTTTCATATCTTCACCAAAAAGCATCTACTAGAATGTTCATAGCAGCACTATTTATGATACTCTATAATTAGAAATGACCAAAATGTCCAAAACAGTAGAATGGATAAACAAATTGTGATGTATTCACAGAATCAAATACTGTATAGCAATGAGAACGAATAAATTATAACTACACATGACAATATAGCTGAATCTCACAAATAATGTTGAGCCAAAGAAGTCACATAAAAAGACTACTAACTGCATGGTTTCATTAACATAAAGTACAAAAAAGGAAAAATTAATCTATGCTGTTAAGAGTTAAGCCGCTACTTACTGGTGAGAGGGTTGTGAGTAGACGGGTGGTTCTGGGAAGCTGGTATATTCCATTTCTTGATATAGGTGCAGGTCACATGGGTTAGTTCTGTTGGGGCTGGTTATATGAGTGTGTTCAGTTTGTAAAAATTCATTGCGCTTTATACCCATGGTGTGTGCACTTATCTCCATGTGTGTTAATTATCCTTCAACAAAATATTTTAAAAATCTTAGGGGATCAGGTGGAAAGCATACCATAGGAAAATGCAGAACATTTTATGCTTAACAAAAGAACACCACTCAAGAAACAATAAAAAGAACAAAATGAAACTAAGCAGTAGAAGCAGAAAAGAAGAATTAATAGAGATTTTAAAACATAATTAAATTATTTATAAAATATTAAAATACAAACAATAAATAAATCCAAGCATTAGTTCTTTAAAAGACCAAAAAGATAAAGCTAGGGAAATACTAAACGAGGACAAAAAAGAAAAGAAGCAACAAGAGGTAAAACCTAAAGTCGAAACACACTGAAGGAGACAGGGAATATTATCATAGATCAGGTATTCCCGGCGTTGGTACTGTTGACATTTTGGGCCAGATAATTTTTTGTTAAATCGAGGGCTATCTTTGTGCTTTGCCGAATGTTTTGCAGAATTCATGCTCTGGATTCTACCAACTAGATGCCAGTAGCACCCCCACCCCCAGGTGTGACATCCAAAAATATTCCCATACATTTCCAAAAGTCCCCAGGGGAGGAAAAATCGCCCCCAGTTAAGAAGCACTGGTATAGACAGCAATGTTAAAGAATGTATAACTCTGTGCTAATAACTTTGAACATCTGAATAAAGAAACAATTTTGTAGGACGATATGCATTAAAAAAATTGATTGAAAATGTGGTAGAAAAGCTCAGTAAACAAATAACAAAGACATTGAAAAATTTTTTGAAGACATTATCCAAAAAAAGGCAAATTCTGCATTATCAGTGCTGTTTTACATTGATTTGTCTGTCTATTCATGCCCTGGTACCACACTGTTTTAATGACTATAGCAGACAACTCCTGTCAAACTTCTAAGAACTAGATCATTCAACTCCTGTTTGGAATGTTATAGAGAGGAGCCATACAATAGAAATATAATGAAAGCTACATACAAGTAGTAAAAAGTGGACAAATTGAATTTAACAATAGATAAATAATTGTAATAACATATTAACTGTAATAATTAGATTTTATAAAAGCCAATATATCTGAAATACTATCCCAACATATAATCAATATAAATATGAAATACTTGCATTCTTTTTTCCAGACTAAGGCTTTGAAATCCGATATTTATGTTACACTCACAGAACTTCTCAATTCAGATTAGCCATATTCTAGTGCTCAATAGTTACATGTGTATTGGACAGCATGATTATAGAACACATTTAAAGATGAAATTTCTCAGATTTATTTTCTGAAGACAGTAGAAACACAAGCTTAAAACAACAAAGAAATTATAATCTCATTTAAGAATACTCTACCTCTGAGCATCAGTTGTCAAAATCCCATCCAAAAACTCAAAGCCAATGAAAAGGAAGATACATGAGTAGTCGATAAGTACATGAAAAGGTGCTAAGCCTCATTAGCCATTCTAGAAAGGCAACTTAAAACCATAATAAAATGATGCAATACACAAACTAGAATATTTAAAATTAATAAGACTGACAACACCAAATTGGTGAGGATGTGGAGCAACCAGAATCCTTATACACCACTGATGGGACAATAAAATGGTACAACCACTTTAGACAAATATTTGGCAGTGTCTTATAAAGTTAAACATATGTCTACCTTAGGATCTAACAGTTCCACTAGGAATCACCCAAGAGAAGTAAAGGTATATTGTACAAAAAGATTTGTACAAGAAAGCTTGTAGCAACTTTATTCACTAATGCTAAAGGCTGGAAACCATCAAATGTCCGTCAACAAGATAACAGATAAACAAATCATGACATAGTCATAAAATGGAATTCTACTCAGGAATAAAAACGAATGAGCTATTGATATAAGCAACAACATGGATGAACCTCAAAAGCACTCTGCTGAGCAAAAGAAGACAGACACAAAAGAGTATTTGCTATATTATTCCATTAGATGAAGTCCAAGACTAGACAAAATTCTTTAGTGATGAAAGAAATCAGAACAGATGTTTCCTCTGGTAGAAGGTACAGAGAGCGCCCGGGTGAAGACCATGTTCTGTAAGTGCGTGGGTTACGTAGTGTGGGTCATACGTTTGTTAAAGTACAGTGAACTGGAAGAGTTAAGAGCTGCCGATTTACCTTTATGTAAAATACACCTCAATAAAAAATAAAAAAAATAAATATGAAGAGGCAGAGGAAAAAAAGGTCAATGAAGCCCTGACACCTTCCTGATCCCCACATGGGATTCGATCTCTCTCCTTTAAAGCTCTCTATCTGGGCCAGCCCCGTGGCTTAGTGGTTAAGCGTGCGTGCTCCGCTGCTGGCGGCCCGGGTTCGGATCCTGGGATCCGGCACCGCTTCTCCGGCCATGCTGAGGCCGCGTCCCACATACAGTAACTAGAAGGATGTGCAGCTATGACAGACAACTATCTACTGGGGCTTTGGGGGAAAAATAAATAAATAAAATCTTTAAAGAAAAAAAAAAAGCTCTCTATCTAAGCTCCTCTGTTTGTCCCTGTCTGTCACATTAGTTTATAAGCTGTTGTCAGACAGTCACTGGGTCTTCTTTCCTCTTTTTTTTAATCCAGTGTATTTCCAGCATGGTATCTTATACCTTAGCACTTAATAAATAATTTTGGATGGTCTTAGTGGTCCAATCATTAGATGGATCACTAGATGGATTAAGGTAAAGATAAAGTTTGCCTCTCCTACAGCTCTATCCCTGTCTCTATTATTCCTGCCCTCACACACCTAGTTATCAGCATATCTAGGTGAAATCTAATTACTACTATTGGCCCAGTGGATGGGATACAGACCACCCATTTGTTAGAGTAAACACATCGTTCAAAATGTACGGATCTGATAGGTTCTTTAAACGTACCATAAAGCAAATTTTTATATTGAAACGTTTTTTAATTAATTCTCACTAAAATTTGGAGAAACCATTTTATTTGAAAACATTCAGCTTCCAAACAAATATACAATTAACAATCTCTAAAAAAGCATGTATTGAAAAAAATAATCACTATATGTCATTAATACTAAAAATAGTTTCAAAATAGAAATTAAAAAGTGAAAATGCTAGGAGCAAGTGTCAATTTGGAGAGGTCATTATATGGTGAAAGTAGAAGTAAGCCCCAAATCTTTCACCCATTGGCTGCTTATACTCACTTTCTATTGCCTTACACTTCTAAATTTTCATCACATATAATTATTTTATAAGATCTTTTTGTATTCCTCCTAGTAACTTTTCCTCACATTATCAAATCGCTTAGATATAACAAAATGAAAGTCAAGATTTTTACCTAAGCTATTATTTCAATCAAATTTTGATATTTTTGAGTTGCAAAGTCAAGATGGCAGCGTAGGCAGACTCTGAACTCACCTCCTCCCGTGGACACAGCCAATTTACAACTACTCGTGGAAAAATTACCCCTGAGACAGAACTGAAAGCTGGATAAGAGGAACTCCTGCAACAACGGACAATCTTAACTGAGTTAGAAGAGGCAGAAACTCCCTTCTGGAGAGGAAAAATGCCGCCTTCACAAGCCGCAGCGCCTCACGGCCGCCGGGAGCAGCGCACGGGTCCGCAGCCTCCCTGGAGGCGCTGGGCCGTGAGCCAGGGAGCGCGACTAGCGGCATAACATCTGACTGTGCCTGCTACTGAAAGGTTGCGGAATACTCCCAGAAAACCCGGGTCACAAAGAAACTAAAACCGGCTCTTAAAGGGCCCACGCACAAACTCACCCGTTTCAGAAAGCAACCTAAAATCACCAGAAAGAAAGATGCACAGTGCTGTGGTGAAAAGAGACTCACCCAATAGGCCCCGAGTACATCTCGGTGAGAGGCGAGACCTCTCCAGGGACGGGGACATTGGCGGTGGCCATTGTTGTGGCCCGGTGTGGGCGTGCTGACACAGACGCCATTGGAGTTGTCCCTGAGACCTGCTAGCCCAGGTCTGCCCCACCCGCTAGAACACCCATTTAATCAAGCTCAGCCAGGGAAGGCAGCCCACCCTAGAGACTGGCCCCACCCAACAACAAGCCCTCAGGCAACTTGTGGGCCTGCATAGATTGGTGACTGGATTCTCTGCAGCCTGGCAACTGAGCCCACTTCAGCAGGGCAGGACGTGCACAAGGAGTAGGTGGAAAGTGTGGGGCAGTGGTGGGGTGTGTGGGGCTCCCGCCGTGGAGAGACTGCTTCTGCTTCGGGAGGTCGGGGCACGCACACGGGGCAGGACGGTGTTGACTGTGTGTGTGGACCTGTGGGCGGCAGGGCTTGTCAGCTGCAGAAGACTTGTGCTTCTCAAAGACCCACATAGGGGATTTGCCCCACCTTCCAAAGTCTGAAACAATTGGGTGCTCCCATGCCTGAGGCCAGCCCTACCCAGCTGCAATCCTCAGAGAGCTGACAAGAAACCTAAAGGCTGGAGGCTTATAGCAATTGTAAGCCACTGAGCCTAACAACCTGCCACGCTGGGGGCCTACTCACTTAAAAGAAATACTGCAACACAAATGTGGTATTAGAACTTGCAGCCAACTGTGCTGGGGCTCCCCATACCTGATAAAGAGACTGAAGGGCCCACAACAACTACAAGCAGCTGAGAATTACAACAGCTGGTCAGGAGCATAACGTGGCCTCCCTGGGCACCTACAGGGAGAGCAAACAGGCCACAACAGAAGGACACACGTAGCCCACACAGGGGTCACCCCTGGAACATTGAGAACTGAGGGAAGCACACTGCAGGCCTCCTAAGCCATCACTTACATAAGGTCACCTATCCAAGAGCAGGAGACACAGCTGACCTACCTAATACGTAGACACAAGCACAGGGAAAGAGGCAAAATGAGGAGGCAAAGGAATACATTCCAAGGGAACAGGACAAAACCCCAGAAAAGGAACTAAGTGAAATAGAAATGAGCAACCTACCCAACAGAGAGTTCAAACTAAGAGTGTTAAGGATGCTTACTGATGTGGGGAGAAGAATAGATGAACTCAGTGAGAATGTCAACAAAGAAATGGAAGATATAAAAAAGAACCAATCAGAAATGAAGAATACAATACTGGAAATGAAAAATTCACTAGAGGGACTCAAAAGCCAAGTAGAGGATACAGAAGAATGGATCTGTGAGCTGGACGAAAGACTAGAAGAAATTACCCAAGCTGAACAGGTAAAAGAGAAAAGAATTAAAAAGAGTGAGGACAGTCTAAGGGACCTCTGGGACAACATCAAGCACACTAACATCCATGTTATAGGTGTCCCGGAAGGAGAAGAGCAAGACAAAGGGGCAGAGAATCTATTTCAAGAAATAATAGACGAAAACTTCCCTAACCTAAGGAAGGAAACAAACATCCAGGTGTAGGAAGCACAGAGAGCCCCAAACAAGATAAACCCAAAGAGGCCCACAACAAGACACATCATAATCAAAATGTCCAGAATTAAAGATAAAGAGAGAATCCTAAAAGCCGCAAGAGAAAGTCAAGTTACATACAAAGGAAACCCCATAAGGCTATCAGCTGACTTCTCAGCAGAAACCTTACAGTCTAGAAGAGTGGCATGATATATTTAAAGTGCTAAAAGGAAAAAACTTACAGCCAAGAATACTTTACCCAGCAAGGTTATCATTCAAAATGGAAGGAGAGATCAAAAATTTCCCAGGCAAGCAAAAATTAAAGGAGTTTGTCACCAAGAAACCAGTGCTACAAGAAATGTTAAAGGGACTGATTTAAGGGGAAAAGAGAAGACCACAAAAAGGAAAAATTACCTATTTCCATGATAAGAGGGTAATGGATACAAATGCACAAAAAAGAGGTTAGATATGATATCAAAAAAATAAAAGGAGGGAGGAAGGGAGTTAAAGAGTAGAGCTTTCAGACAGAGGTCAAATTAAAGAGACCACCAATTCTGTATAGAAGAAGAAAGGAACAGAGAAGGACTACTAAAACACTGAGAAAAAAAAAAAGTTAAAAAATGGCAGTAAGTACATACTTATCAACAGCTACTTTAAACATCAGTGGACTAAATGCTCCAATTAAAAGGCATAGGGTCGCTGATTGGATAAAAAAACAAGACCCATATATATGCTGCATACAAGAGACACACTTCAGACCTAAAGACACTCACAAACTGAAAATGAAGGGATGGAAAAAGATACTCCATGCAAATGGCAATGAAAAGAAAGCTGGGGTAGCAGTACTCATATCAGACAAAGTAGACTTTAAAACAAAAACTGTAAAAAGAGACAAAGAAGGGCATTACATAATGATCAAGGGAACAATCCAACAAGAGGATATAACACTTGTAAATATCTACGCACCCAGTGTAGGTGCACCTAAATATATAAAGCAATTATTAACAGACATAAAAACAGAAATAGACAGTAACACAATAATAGTAGGGGACTTTAACACTCCACTTACACCAACGGTTAGATCATCCAAACAGAAGATCAATAAGGAAACATTGGCCTTAAATGACACACTAAAACAGATGGACCTAGTAGATATATACAGAGCATTCCATCCAAAAACTGAAGAATACACGTTCTTTTCAAATGCACATGGAAGATTCTCCAGGATTGATCACACATTAGGCCACAAATGAGTCTCCATAAATTTAAGAAGATTGAAATAATACCAAGTATCTTTTCTGACCAAAACGGTATGAAACTGGAAATCAACTATAGGAAGAAAATCAGAAAACCCACAAATACATGGAGATTAAACAAAATGCTACTGAACAACGACTGGGTCAATGAAGAAATCAAAGAAGAAATAAAAAAAATACCTGGAGACAAATGAAAATGAAAATACGACATGCCAGAATTTATGGGATACAGCAAAACCAGTTCTAAGAGGGAAGTTTATAGCAATACAGGCCTATCTCAACAAACAAGAAAAATCTCAAATAAACAATCTAACAATGCACCTAAAGGAACTGGAAAAAGAAGAACCAACAAAGCCCAAAATCAGTAGAAGAAGGGAAATAATAAGAATCAGAGCAGAAATAAATGAAATAGAGACCAAAAAAACAATAGAAAAAATTAATAAAACCAAGAGCTGGTTCTTTGAAAAGATAAACAAAATTGACAAACCTTTAGCTAGACTGACCAAGAAAAAAAGAGAAGGCACAAATAAGTAAAATCAGAAATGAAAGAGGAGAAATTACAACAGACAAAAGATTATAAGAGAATACAAAAGATTATAAGAGAATACTATGAAAAGCTATATGCCAACCAATTCAACAACCTGGAAGAAATGGATAAATTCTTAGAATCACACAACCTTCCAAACCTGGATCAAGAAGAAGTAGAGAATTTGAAAAGACCAATCACCAGTAAGGAGATCGAAACAGTAATCACAAACCTCCCCAAAAATAAAAGTCCGGGACCGGACGGCTTCCCTGGTGAATTCTACCAAACGTTCAAAGAAGACTTAATACCTATCCTTCTCAAACTCTTCCAAAAAATTGAGGAGGGGGGAAGCTCCCTAACTCATTCTATGAAGCCAACATTACCCTGATACCAAAACCAGACAAAGACAACACAAAAAAAGAAAATTACAGGCCAATATCACTGATGAACATGGATGCAAAAATCCTCAACAAAATACTAGCAAATCGCATACAACAATACATCAAAAAGATTATACACTGTGATCAAGTGGGATTTATTCCAGGTAGGCAGGGATGGTTTAACATTTGCAAATCAATCAATGTGATACACCACATTAATAAAATGAAGCATAAAAATCACATGATCATCTCCATAGATGCAGAGAAAGCATTTGACAAGATACATCATCCATTTATAATAAAAACTCTGAATAAAATGGGTATAGAAGGAAAGTACCTCAACATAATGAAGACCATATATGACAAACCCACAGCTAATATCATCCTCAATGGTGAAAAACTGAAAGCTATCCCTCTAAGAACAGGAACCAGACAAGGATGCCCACTGTCACCACTCCTATTTAACATAGTACTGGAAGTCCTAGCCAGAGCAATCAGGCAAGAGAAAGAAATAAAAGGGATGCAAATTGGAAAGGAAGAAGTGAAACTGTCACTATTTGCAGATGACATGATTTTATATATAGAAAACCCTAATGAATCCACCAGAAAACTTTTAGAAGTAATAAACGAATATGGTAAAGTTGCAGGATACAAAATCAACATACAAAAATCAGTTGCATTTCTATACACTAACAACGAAGTAGCAGAAAGAGAAATTAAGAATACCATCCCATTTACCATTGCAACAAAAAGAACAAAATACCTAGGAATAAACTTAACCAAAGAGGTGAAAGATCTGTACACTGAAAACTATAAAACATTGCTGAAAGAAATTGAAGAAGACACAAAGAAACGGAAAGATATTCCGTGCTCTTGGATTGGAAGAATTAACATAGTTAAGATGTCCA
Source organism: Diceros bicornis minor (assembly GCF_020826845.1). Lineage (NCBI taxonomy): Eukaryota > Metazoa > Chordata > Mammalia > Perissodactyla > Rhinocerotidae > Diceros > Diceros bicornis. Next base: position 17,885,676 of record NC_080766.1, read on the forward strand.
TACTCCCTAAAGCCATCTATAGATTCAATGCAATCCCTATCAAAGTTCCAACAACATTTTTCACAGAAATAGAACAAAGAATCCTAAAATTTATATGGAACAACAAAAGACCCCGAATAGCTAAAGGAATCCTGAGAAAAAAGAACAAAGCTGGAGGTATCACACTCCCTGATTTCAAAATATACTACAAAGCTATAGTAACCAAAACAGCATGGTACTGGCACAAAAACAGACACACAGATCAATGGAATAGAATTGAAAGCCCAGAAACAAACCCACACATCTATGGACAGCTAATCTTTGACAAAGGAGCCAAGAACATACAACGGTGAAAAGAAAGTCTCTTCAACAAATGGTGTTGGGAAAACTGGATTGCCACATGCAAAAAAGTGAAAGTAGACCCTTACCTTACACCATACACAAAAATTAACTCCAAATGGATTAAAGACTTAAATGTAAGACCTGAAACTATGAAACTTCTAGAAGAAAACATAGGCAGTATGCTCTTCGACATCAGTCTTAGCAACATATTTTCAAGCACCATGTCCGACTGGGCAAGAGAAACAATAGAAAAAATAAACAAATGGGACTACATCAAACTAAAAAGCTTCTGCACAGCAAAGGAAACCATCAACAAAACGAAAAGACAACCTAACAATTGGGAGAAGATATTTGCAAACCATACATCTGATAAGGGCTTAACCTCCAAAATATATAAAGAACTCATGCATCTCAACAACAAAAAAACTACCAACCCATTTAAAAAATGGGCAAAAGACCTGAACAGACATTTCTCCAAAGAAGATATACACATGGCCAACAGACACATGAAAAGATGTTCAAAATCATTAACTATCAGGGAAATGCAAATCAAAACTACAATGAGATATCACCTCACGCCCGTCAGAATGGCCATAATTAACAACACAGGAAACATGTGTTGGAGAGGATGTGGAGAGAAGGGAACTCTCATACACTGCTGGTGGGAGTCAAACTGGTGCAGCCACTATGGAAAACAGTTTGGAGATTCCTCAAAAAATCAAGGATAGAACTACCATACCATCCAGCTATTCCACTGCTGGGTATTTATCCAAAGAACTTGAAAACACCAATGCGTAAAGATACATGCACCCCTGTGTTCACTGCAGCATTATTCACAATAGCCAAGACTTGGAAGCAACCTAAGTGCCCATCAAGGGACGAATGGATAAAGAAGATGTGGTATATATACACAATGGAATACTACTCAGCCATAAGAAACAATGAAATCCAGTCATTTGTGACAACCCGGATGGACATTGAGGGTATTATGTAAAGTGAAATAAGTCAGAGGGAGAAGGTCAAATACCGTATGATTTCCTTCATTAAGTAGTAGATAATAACAACAATAAACAAACACATAGAGACAGAGATTGGATTGGTGGTTATCAGAGGGGAAGGGGGGAGGGAGGAGGGCGAAAGGGATAATTCGGCACATGTGGGTGGTAATGGGTTGTAATTAGTATTTGGGTGGTGAACATGATGTAATCTATGCAGAAATAGAAGTATAATGATGTACGCCTGAAATTTATACAATGTTATAAACCAATGTTACTGCAATAAACAAACAAACAAAAAAAACAACCTGACATGTACACCAAGAGATGTGAATGAGCATGTAAAAAAAAAAAATACAGTTATGTTGTGGGGAAAAAAAATTAATTAATTAATTAATTAATCCCGTATTGCTTAATATCCATTGTGCTTCCAGGAATTACCCACCCCTCAAAACAATTCCAATAAGTTTTTAACAGAAACTATAAAATAAAGAGGAGTAAGTATAAAAAAAAATTTTTTTTTAATTTTTTGATATTTTTATTTCCTTATCACTTCCTTCCCTTCTGCTTTGTAGCCTTGTAGACACTCAACGAGTTTTATGTAGCCTTTCTTGTTTTTTTCTATTTTCATTCACTAAATTGGGAGCAATTCCGAAAAGAATTTTAGAAGTTATTGCTTATTGGAAGAAATTGTTAGTACATCACCTCCATCTTTATCACTTCTGGTACCAAGAACCAGAAAAGTTTTTTGACTTTCTGCATTGCCTCAAGACCCATGTCCCAACCTGGCAACCCTAATTCTGCAGTGAGTTCAGGATCCACCGCTCTGTTCTAACCCTGCTATGTCTGTGCTGCTCGGTCCTTCATTGCTCTTCACAGGGCTTCTACAACCGACCAGTGGAACTCCTAGCTACCCGTCTCCTTCCCTGTCCAACCCAAACCTCAGCCTGAATGACCTTTCTAGGACACTGATAGATCACCTCATTTGTCTGCCTACTAGAGAAAGTTAGAACTCCTGAGAATGGCCTTCAAAGCGTGTGACCCCAACATGACTTTCCAACCTCACCTGAGTGTACCACTCGATGCCTGCCACACCAAACCCCATCCATCTCAGACAACACAGGCCCTTTTGAAGAGGTGCTTCTGATGAAACAGTTTCAACACCATGGATGTTTTGCCTTCTGCTGTTTTGACACTACTACAAATTTTACCGTGACACTGTATTTTCCAACCATTTGTTTTTCACCCAAATATTTTTCACCTTTCCAGTAATAGCAAATTTTTCAACTGCAATTTCTTTATAAACACTAAATAGTATTAAATGTCCCTCATGCAAACGCATTATCATCTTTGTAACCTGTGTGGTCGGCATCCCATCCTGTATCATTTTCCTTTTGAGGAGAAACATGCTTAGTGGTTTCACTCGTATTTCGTTTGTTTAAAATGTCCCACACCATTAAATAAAGGGTTATGCTTCCAAATGACCTATATTCTTTCATACTTTTTATTTATTTTATTTTTTTTTTTTTTGCTTATGATGTTATCTCTGCTTGAAAATACTTGCTATTTTCTCCACCTAGCTAAATCCTACGGCTTATTCAAGGTAAAGAGTATCAGAACACGCCATCTAAAAATATGCCTCTTTGGCATATGGATTATTTTGAGCTAAAGGCAATTGAGAACCAGCAGACTCAGAGAAAGCTCTTTACCTCCCCCTAACTGCCTAAAAAAACAGAGTGTAAATTTCCCCTTTTGTAAAGCAAATTTACATTTATAAAGGAAATTTCCATTTGAAGATTTGTCTACACAGGAAGGAGAGCTACTCCAGGGAGACAGCTCATCCCCTGAGAGACTTTTATCTGCATAACAAGACACCCCTCCTATACCATACCCCCATCCAAAAGCCCCAAACCCCCCTGCCTTGTTTAGCCTAAGATGGTATACCAGCCTCAATCATCTGGCCACCTCCCTGAGCCACCTTTTTCTTTGTAAACTCCCATGCATACTTATGTAATTAAAACAGTTTTTTCTCTTGTTAATCTGTCTTTTATCAGTTTGATTTGTGGCTCCCAGCCATTGAACTTAGGAGAGTAGAGGAAGAGGGTTTTTTTCTCTCCTACAAAGGCCCACTTTCTTTTTTCCCCTGTTGATGTTCCTAGGACATCACCTCACACACGAGAAGGAAGCTGAATTTACTTAATCTCCTCGTTAATACCACTAATAGAGACTCAAAATTGAAGATATATCTATATCAAGGCTCTAGAAGTAAAAATTTTAAGGTTACATAGTTCACTTTTTATTTTTTTTATTTTTTATATTTTTGGTGAGAAAGATTAGCACCGAGCCAATATCTGTTGCCAGTCCTTCTCTTTTTGCTGAGGAAGATTGACCCTGGGCTAACATCCATGCACATCTTCCTCTACTTTATATGTGGGACACCTCCCACAGCATGGCTTGATAAGCGGTGTGTAGGTCCGCGCCTGGGATCCGAACCTGAGAACCCCAGGCCGCCGAAGCAGAGCGAGTGAACTTAACCACTATGCCACCAGGCTAGCCCCACATAGTTCACTTTTGTTCCCAATTGTAAGTTACTCATTTCAATCCACTCTTTCTTTTGCATCCCTATTACTCTGTATGAGTACTCTCTTGAAACATTTAATACACTCTTGTCTCTCACTCTACACAAAAGCAGGCATAATTCATTTGTGACTTTTCAGGTCCAGGCTAATAATCATTAAGGGCTATTGAACAGTGAAGGAAAGAACGAAGGAAGGAAGGAGGGATGGAAGGAATGAAGGAAGGAAGGGAGGGAGGGAGGAAGGAAGGAAGCGAGTTGTGAAGGAAAAATAGAGAAACGATAGGGGAGAAAAAAGTTTTCCTTGACCCTCTTTGGGTCCCTGGCTGAATCTGAAAATTAAACTGACAAAGACAGATTAACAGGAGAAAAGCATACAAATATATTTAATGTATAAGTTTCACATGACACAGAAGCCTTCAGAAGGAAGAGAAGACCCAAAGAAATGGTTAGACCTGCGTATTTTATGCTAGTTTTGATGAAGAGTGGACATGGGTGAAGAAGTATGAGATAATTAAAGTAAACTGGGGGAAACTTATCAAGGCCTGTTTGTTAGGATTCTTGTAGATGTTGCTCTGTCTTCGGAAATAAGGATGCTCCTTTCCTCCAGGCATACGGAGAACACCTCTCACATAAGGATTTTATGACCTGTTTCAGGGGAGAACGGTCGGGGGAGAGAGGAGTTCAGAGTAACCTTCCTGCTTCCGCCATTTTCTCAAACCCCTTCCACTTAAAATATTCCATATGCCAAGGTGCCATTTTCTGGGGTAGTGTCTCCTGAACCCCATCAAAACCATTCTGTTCAAACTTCTAAACAGTCTATCCATCTAAACTTTGAGTTGAGGCAATGAATGATCAAAGAGGAAAAAGGCAATCTGGATATCCTTAAGCTAAAAGTAAATTCCTGCAAAGATGGACATGTATAATCAAACTTCCACCAAAAAAAAAAAGAGAAGAGTTAAATTACTTCTTTCTCTTCCAATAAGCTTCTGTTACATTGAAGCAAACATTTGTATATGGAATTGCTCTTTAAAAGGGGGAAACTTGCTTCTCTAAAAACACTGGTTTGTAGATTCTCTTTCATTTTCTTGACTGAAAAGTCAGCTCTGTAAATTGTTGTGGGAGCTCAATAAACAAGCACCAAGTTGTGAGCTCCCTGAGGACAACTGACTCTGATTTAGTGATATTTCCCAAGAACCTCATGACTACTAGGCAGGTAAGATTGTCTCTATTTAATCGAGAATATATCGTTCTTAATTCTCTTAAGACCAATGGAGCACATGTTCTCTCAATGCCCATTCACGTGGCAAAACTTGGGAAAAATAACAATCAAATAGACCTCGAAATCACCACTTGATGTTTTTTCCTGGTGGATGAAAGGACAAAAACCTAAGAAAATACTCTCTCTTCTGAATGCTATTTGTCTCGGATCAATAATATGCAGAAAATACATCACATGACAAATGAGAATCGTGTTGCCTCCAACCACATCACAAAAGAAAAGAAGATATAATGATATAACTTTAGTCAAGAAAGCATTCTCAATTAAAATTCTTATTTTTAGGAGGCTTTCTTTGGTGCCTCCTGCAGTTGTTCCTATTATGTTCTAGCAACTGCTAAGATTGAAGGCTGTAAAGTGAGATAAACTGTCGGGAAACGCAGACCTGGATCCTCATGATTTGTTAACTTATTAAAAGGCATTGTATTTCCTGGACAACAAAATGAGTACACTGACATGCTCCTAATATTTTAAAAGTTTTGCAGTTCATTTGCCAAATTGTAGAATATGCCAGATTCGGAGCCTCCCTCACTTCTTGCTCTCTTGCTCCATGCCTGGCTTTAATTTCAAATTTAGTTTAAATGGTAAATTGCCTTAGAAGGCTGGTAAATTAATTTTAATGCTTATTAAACACCAAATGTCACCCCGAGAAGTCTCTAAAACATTTTCCTTGTCTAATGCTTTCTTTTGAGTTGTGCTGGCTTATAGGAACCAGGGCAGAAGTTGCCAGATGGCCAAGCTGCAGAACAGGCTTGAACCAGAAAGGTCCAAGACGGCGACGGGGTGCCACGCACAAAATGCAATGTGTGCAAAAGGTGCCGCGTGCAAGAAGGGAAGATCTGCATATGCCCCAAAGGCCCCTGCCCCAAGCAGTGGCGTGGAGACCCCTCCCCCTTCACATTCCATAAGACCCCTGCTCACCTTCCCTTCTGGGAGAAGGTGTTTTAGAGCACGAGCTCTGCCTCCTCCATTCATTGATCAACAAATAAAGTTTCTACTCTGCTATTCTGAACCCAGTCTTGTTCTATTGGTGCGAGCAGCTGCAGGAGAAAGGACCCACTTGCAGGTCACCAGTCCCCTAGGGCTCGGTAACACAACTGTAAGTGAATCACTCTGCTAGATGCTTTACATATTCTACCCAATTTTGCCCTTAAACAACCCTTCTGAGGCCTATATTTTTATTCCTATTTGTACTTGAGGAAACTAAGAGTTAAGAGATGCAGTAGCCACTCCTACCCCATCCCCAGCCAAACATATCTAAAGTTGCATATTGGAAGCCCCATCAGAGTTCATGATCTTTCCATTGTACCAGACCTATCTCCATGTGGATCCAACCCATGGTAGTTTCAAATGGCATCCTTTTTATAAAATATGGTCAGACTAGGTATTCTCCCCACCACCTCCATTCCCAACAAGATTGTAACGTATGAGAGTAATTCGCCTAATTCCTTCAATCTCCCAGGTGAACCAACCTCAAAATAGGTCCAACCAAGAACAACTTGGTATAGTGAAAAGCTCTGTGCCAGCTGAGGAGTTATATGATCTGGCTTCCATCCACGCCTGACTCTAACAGGCTGTATAACATGTGCCCAATTGCTTAACTTTTCTTAGCCTCACATTCCTCATCTTTAAATGTGAAGGTTTAATTATCCAGTTTTATTGAATATTTTAGTTTGATTTACAATGGAATTTCTAAGAAAGTAGGTATATTTTGTAAGTTCCCTTTAAATTAACATTTAATCAGTAAGTTACAAAGTAGGGACATTGCCCACAACCTTAAAAAAATAAATTATAGTCTTTCAAGTACACTGTAATGTCATTTGGAATACGTTCCCCCCAAAATGTCTTTTCTTAAAGAATGCAATTATTTTTGAAAAATCTCATTAACGTGTTTTTGTTTATTGTTTGGCATTTAAAATGTACTGTTCCTATATTGAAATACCTATATCCAAAGCCTACCAAAAGCGAGTGGATTCCTTAAGATGCTCCAAGTGCAGCAGCACTTTAGCCCCCAGATGATAATAAATTGGGAATGACAGACATGCTGACCATGGTGCATTTCATGGCGAGAATGGTAAGGGCTTAGCAGCCTCCCATTAAATTAATGAGAAACCCCAGGCTTTCTGGCCAGCAGGAGTGAGTAACATAATGGAGACATCTGAACACCTTTCCACCACCCTGGGAAGAATGAGAGGCAAGATTGAAAGGACAACCAATTCAGTAAAGTGTTTGGCTTTCCACCAGTTTATCCCCTAGATCGGGCTGTTATTCCATTATTCCCTCAGCTGGTTTTCAAGATCAGCAGCAGCTAAAATAGCCTTTTTGAGGTATTTTAGGTTGTTTACACACTTGTTTCCTGATTAAATAAGAAATAAAAAGACCAGGAACCCCTGCAGATCTCTAAAACTGTCCACTGAAGGTATCCTTTTAATTTGGATTCATAAAGTGGGGCTCTCATTTATGGTCTGCTTGCTTTTACCGTCAGCAACTCTTTGATGTGCTATATAAAGGAAGGCATCGCAAATTAGTTAAAGACAAATAAATAAATTAACTAGAATCTAATTGTAGGTTTTTCTTGAGGTGGAATGCTAAAATAGAAGAAATATTGGATTAGGAATTAGCCAAGTCATGTCACTAACAACCTGTACAGCCAGGAACAACTCATTGGATCTCTGAAGGCCTCAGCCTCTTCATTGGTAAAAGAATTGGTTTGACAATATCATGGCTAAGTTTTTCCAACATTTTGAAATATACATACTGCTCTCTTTGAAAACAAAGAGAAATATGGAGAGTGACTAGGTAGCTGATACTGTTGTTGAAAACAAATATTCCAGGACTTATCTTTTCTTGGGCATAGATCCTGCTCTGTAAGTGGGAATGGTATTCTATACTATCTGTTCTCCTATTACTGAACACACAAATTCTAATCCCTGGAAATTCCGTTTATATATTAAAAAGTAGACACACAGAATGTTCTTCACATTGTCACTATTAGTATTCTTTACCGTGACTTGTATCACCTGTTTAGTCAACATTGATCAACTAGTCTGGACACAACTGGTTTGTTTTTTGACTTACTTTAGTCCATAATTTAATTCTCTTAACCCCCAGGAAAAAAATCCTTAGACATCACCTTGAAAGAGTTCATTTCTTGTAATCTTTTTAAACATAGATCATGCAGTGACTGTGTTTCCATTTAGTGGATTAATCCTCTATGTCTTTTCTCATTCCTTAGACTGCCTTGTCTTGTCGTCTCAATACTCATTAACATCCTACACAGAGAAGAAGAGTTTAAAGTAAGCTATTGAAGATTGAAGATAATTTATAGGTTTGGATAAAAGTTTTTAAATTATGAAAACCTGTAATATTAACATTTACATGAAGAAACATATAGGAGTTTGTGAGATCTGCATGTTCTATAGACTTCTGAGACAGCTCAAGTCTCAGGAAAATATTAAAACCAAAATTTAATATGCAAACTTTCTTTGTAGGTTTTTATAAAAGTCTGCAAAGAAGAAAAATAGCAACCTGGAATACCTACTATTTGTCAAGCACTTCGCATGTATTCGCTTGTTTTATCTCGTGTTAGCCCCAAAAGTGGTATATTATGAGTTCTGATTTACAAATAAAGACACTGAGACTAAGCAATACAAAGTAATGAATTCACGGTCTTGTAGCTGCTAAACAACAGAATCAGTATTCCAGCTCTGGTTGTTATGGCTCTAAAAATGATGTTCTTTTTTCTCCGTATATTGCTGCTTCTCTTGCAAAAATCTATTAGATAGTCCTCTTTTTTCTGTTCTTTGTATTTTTCTTTCTCTCTCCGTTTGTAAGCTCAAGGTGAACGTTTTTTATTTCAACTCTTTCTCTCCGGCCAAGATTCTGAATCTAATAATAAAATATTATATTACTATTAGAGCTAGCGTTTATTGAGAACTATGTGGCCTAAGCCCTTTGCAAACATCCTCTTATTTAACATATGATGGGGGTAGGTGTTATAAGAAGTGTTTACAGATTTGAAAATGAAGGTTTAAGGAGATATAGCAATTTGCATAAGATAAAATTGTTGGTTGTTTTTGAAGAAAAAGTTTCAATCCTATATCTGTCTAATTATAAAGCTTGTGCTCTTGGCCACTATGAAGAAATCTAGGACCAAAGAAGAAAATATATGGTAAAATTTCATTTATTTCAAGTAGGAAGGGATTTACCTATATTCAATTCATATTTTTAAAAAGATTTGATTGTTGATCTTGATTCTAAAAAGTCCCTTTAATTTTCCATTCTTCAAAAAACTACTTGTTCTACATCTAGGAAAAACAAAAACGAAAGACCAAACCAAACCAAATGCCACTGATATTATGATATACCACTGCCATCCAGTGGCCATCGAGGGAAACACTTTGCAAATGCTTCAAGGCTGCAAGTGACCGTTAGTGTAATTATTTAAATATGAAACAAAAAGTTGAGGTTGAAGGGAAATGTTTGGGTAGCAAAGTTCCATTTTCTTACTTATCCTGAACCTGAGCAATCTCAAACTGAATAAACTGACTCTGTGTGTCTCATGACGTAGTTGTTAGCGTTAGAGGCCTATATACAATTTAAAAATGTGAATAAAAGAAAATGAGCACACCGTGTTGCAAGTGTGAATTTCTGTTTAAATTTGGTAAACTTTTTGGTTCAACACAATTTTTTATTAGCATATGTTTCAAAAACATTTTGAAACTTCCTGTGTGAATGCAGTGTGGGCTTGGTGACCGATGTCAACACTGAGCAAAACCAACTTGTTTGTGGTTCTTGGGGCGTGGATGCTCCTACTGAACATGGCATCTCGAATTATTTGTTGCATGTAGATTAATGTGCATACTCCATTTTTCACTATTTGTTGGCTTAGTTTTGTTTGTTTCTATGTTTGTTCAAACATCTTTTTTTCTTTATTTTTTATTTACATCACTAGTGCCAAAGACATCTGTCCATAATGAAGGGCAGAAGCCATTTTGGATTCAAATATGTTTAGAATCATGAGTTGGAGGAACCTTTGATTACTCATTATATTTATTACTCAAATATTTATTGAGTTTTGGTGAGGTGCTGCACATATGGTAAATAAGGCATAGTCTTGCCTTCAAAGTAATTACTGTTCACTACAGAAAACAGAAATACAAATAGACGATACAAAGTAACATTTGTGATGTGAGGAAATAGACCTGGAGCAGTGTCTCCTTATTCATATGAGTGTCTCAAGAGGCCAGCAAGTGCTTCACACATGGTAAAGACCCAGTTGTTGCCGGGTGAGTGAATGGAGTGGTATAATTGAGGTAACCACCAGGCGTTGCAAGATACCTCATCACAATTTGAGAGTTTCCAGGAGGCTGTCTGGAGGAAGAGACTGGGCTAGGGTGTGATTAGACATAAGGAGTCAAAAGAGGAGGTGGGGCAATGTGTTTCAGGCAGAGATCTGTGGGTGGAAAGGTCTGGAGATGACCCCAGAAGTATTTAATTCAAGTCATTTAAAAAGTAAGGAAACTACAAATTTTTTTTAAAAGTCACATGATAAGCAGTGTCACACCGAGTTCAGACTGGGTCTTCCTATTCCCTTTCTAATCTTTGATTTATACTAGCGTAACTGTGAAAAAACTTTTTGGGGTCGGGGGAAGGAATGACTTCATATATGATGGTAGTAAAAAAGGGCATACAGTAGCTAATGAGAAAGACACGTGGAAGGAAGAAACTGTAGTACTCAACTAGTGATTGGACACGGATGGACATGGAGGATGTTCACTTACAAGTAAAGGGACAAAGAAATGAGGAGAAGCAAACTATGAACCATCGGCTGAACCTCAGGAGCTTTTCATCTGTTAGCTATACACCAATTCATTAATGCTGCTACTGTTAATAAGGATAAGAACCGTGCAGGAAGAGGCCAGTCCTCGAGGGCAATATTGCAAGTGATGGAGGAACAGCCTCTGGGGCATAACACACTGTAGGCAGTATTTACTCAAGACACATTTATTAAGAGCCTACAGCACAATGCTACTATTGGAGAACCAAAGAAAATAGGAGGAATGGTTCCTTCTTTCAAGTAACTCGTATTCTGTTTGAGGACTTAAAAAGAAATACATGCAGAAATGAGCTATAAAAAAATCCCAAGGCAGCAACAGCACGATGGGGAAACATCATGGTGTACGTGGACTGCTCTTAATATAAAGAAGCCCATGGTCTAGTCCCAGCTCTGCTGCTAACAAAATTTCACCTAATGGAAGTAAAAGATCTTGAGTAAGATATTTCTTTTCAAAGTCCTCACAAAAGAGCCAATTTGGCAAGTGGGAGGGCTGCCATCACTGGATCTTTCTGTTCTTCGTGTTCCTCGCCTCTAAAATGAGTGAGTTGGTCTTTCAATGACTCCTGTCAGCCCTCTTCCCACTTAATATGTTAATGTTCTACAGACTCTTTACTTGGCTGTTGAGAGAAGGTAAAATGGAGAAAAAGATCAGCGTGTTTTCTGTAGCCCCCGATCAGGCCAAATGTGGGTCTTTGAATCTCACTCCCTCAGTCAGATGCAGCCACCTGTTCATCTGCACTGACCTCTCACAGCCAGCCTCTACCTTGAGCCTTGTTGATTGGTTCAACAAAAAATGACGGAAGTCAGCCCAACCTTTGTGGCTTGTCTCCCTGATCCATGACGTATAATTAGCATCTCTATCCTAATTTGTGATATGGTTTCTACTTTATACGTTCTTCCTCTGATATTGCTGACCTGTTAGTTAAGGAAAATAACTATTAAGACACTATTCTTCTTTGAAAACTTGAAGGTAAAGAAGTCTTGAAGTGAGCAGAGTTAGGCCTGATGAAGCTATTGGACTTAGACTGGTTAAGAGAATAGCTTGCTTTTCACAGCATAAGGAGCCCTTCTTGGCTGAATGTAGAGAATTTTTAGAAAAAAAAAAGTTATGTAAATCTTAAGGATAGGCCAAGGAGTTAAAATTTATTTAGTATACAGTTTTGACCCTCAGTAGGTTTTTTTATTAATGGCTACGGGATATAGTGATGATGAAACACACTCATTTAAGATGGTATATGCAACATGCATTAGAATTTAAAGATGCTAAACAATAGAACAGTGCATTTAAGTTTTTGCTGTGAAGAAGGTTTACAATATGATGATCACCTATACTTCTAAAAATAAGGAGTACTCTATTCAATGAGCAGTAAGCTAGACTTGGTGACTTTATGGAGGCAAGAGGAATCCAAAATAACTCCAAGATTGTAAACCTGGACACCCATAAATGATGGTATGACTAACAGAAATAGGAGGGCTCTTTTAGAAATGATGGTGATTATCTCCATTTTAGACTTAGAAAGTTTCAGGTAAGAGACAGGCAATATCTTATCCTGAAATCTGACCTCAGAAAAGGTTTAGGTATCATATACTGCAGGAGCTAGAAGATTCAAGACAAGATATAGATATACGTATTCTTGTGCACAACTTCAGAAAGAAGTCCATTGTTGGTGACCATGGAAAGTAAGTCTTCTACATAGTGGAACATTCTAAAGACTAACTCAAGACTAAACTAGTTATAAGAAATCCACAAAGGAGGACTTGAAAGGTAAAACAAAGGGATTAGATTGGAGAATCAATCACTACCATCATCATTAAATACTTAAGGAGCATCTACTGTGTGCTGGACAATGTGGTGGGCACCAAGGAAGAGAAAAAGGTTGACTATGATCCACCCTTGACTGCCAACATCTGGTTCCGGTGGCTGGGTGTGCTCTTCAACACAAATTATATTAACTTTAGTTAACATTTATCAAGGAGTTAGTCTGTGTCAGAGTTCTACATATTTTACATGTATTATCTCATTTAATCTTGATAGCCATATAAAATAGGTCCTCATTACCATGTTACAGACAAAGGAAGCAGAAAGGAGGTGTGCAGAAAATAGTTGAAATAGCAGGTCTGACTGCTCCTTCGAAAGGTCTGCTTACATAGTTGGCTCTTGGCCAGCGCCTGGAAACTTGAATTTCGGAAGAGTTCTCACCATTCCCAGAACTGATAAAAGCAGCTCACTATGACTAACTACTTATGCAAACAATGTGGTTATGATGAACACCTGCTTTGTTTCTGGGATTCTGAAATTTTGATACATGCTAGGCAAAGTGTGCCTACATGATCAGCCCCCAATAAAAACCCAGAGCCATAGGTCTCCAATGGGCTTCTCTGGTTGGCAACATTTCACATGTGTTGTTGCAAGCAGCTGCTGCAGGAATTCAGGGCATCCTGTGGACCCCCCTGGGAGAGAACCTTTGGAAGCTTGTACCTGTTTTCCTCCAGACTTTGCCCCTGATGTCTTTCTCTTGGCTGATTGTGCTTCGCATCCTTTCACTGTAGTAAATCATAGCTGTTAAGTCCAACTATGTGTTGAATCCTGTGAGTCCAAGGGAATCATTGAACCTGGGGATGATATGTGGGAACCCCAATCTCCCCAATTGGGAGATTCCTCCCAATCCAGGAGGAATCTAGACAGCCCTTCAGGAGAAACAGCATCACAGTAGTTTGTGATGCTTCAAATCTGGGGTACTAAAAATTAAAATGACTTGTTTTCTTGGAAGAGAGAAAGCGCAAGTGGTGAGTGAGTAGTTGAAAGTTTATAACCTAACTCCTCACTGAAATAGAACCCTCTTTCCCTTACAAACGCTGTTTTGCTCTCAATTTTGCCTTATGGGAGGGGAATGCAAAACCGGTTTCTACAGGGTGTTGGTCTTATAAAAGAAAAGTATCATCTACGGCAGCGATTCTCAAGCTTTAGCATGCATCAGAATTATCTGGAGGGCTTGTTAAAACACTGCTGTGCTCCACCCCCGAAGTTTCTGATTGAGCAGGTCTTAGGTGGTGCCAAGAATTTGTAGATCTAATAACAATTTGCTGATGCTGTTGGTGGGTAGATAACACTTTTAAGATCCACGTATCTACTAATTCACTAGCATCTCTGAGCACATATTGGCAAGATGATACTCTCCTTTGGGAGAGAAATGTTCATATCACAGGATACTTCTTGGAATACAAACACACAGAACAGTTGATTCTATCCACAGTTAAATAAGAATTTGTTTATTTCTTTTTTAAATCAAATTTCAAGCCCCTTTAACTCAAAAACCTTTTCCCAAATTACTTCCAAATTGCAACATTTGTACATGGGGAGAACTTCTAGACATAAGAAGAATAGCTCAAGAAAGTACTGGTATTTGTTATTTGCTGTGGATTACTATAAATTTTGTATATTAAATTTTTCACGTGTGGGCTATTTAATCGTTTAAACCTCATACATCAATAGAAGTGGTTCTCAACTCTATAACATTTATTCTCACTTTAGTATGAAATCTAATGATTTAGAGTTTGAACAGAGGCAATTTAAAGTAGGGTATTTAAAATTGTTATATGTCCCAGTTTTTAGTTTTGATGTCTTAAAATTTATAATTAAAAGCAAACTTTGTTTTGAGCCTGTTTCCCTAATAGTATGGTTAGAAGCCATGAGGACTGGCTTGCCCACTTCAAAAGAGCTGCTCAGACCCACTCGCCAGGGCCCATGAACACACCTGGATGCTATGTGACGGAATCTGGGGTGAATAATATGTTAAGTCACACCTACAGGGACTGAATTTGCTTCTCATAAAGAGTTGTTTAATGATAAAACTTTGACATATTCTGTAAGTTGAACTGACCCCAATTTTTCTAATTGTAGGAACTATCCAAGTGGATTCCTGTCTCTGAGTTGAGGTCTTATCCTCAGACCCCTTAATCATTGATGGGATGTGGTTTTTCACTTAATGCAGGCTAAATAAATGACTTCAAATATAGTTTTTTCTTGTTTTCATTCCCAGTACAGAAAGTTGCTTTGAATACACTGCTCAGTTCATGGCACATTTCATTCTTGCAAAACCCCTCTTGTTTCTTTGGTCTTTCTCCCTTCCTTCCATCATTACTCTCATTGCTACTGTGTAAATTGGCAAGTGCTATAAACCAAGACTTTTGTCTGTTTTGGAGATCTGGTTTTTCAACATTTATCAGTGCATCAATGTTTCTATTCTTACATGTCATTACTTGTTTCTTGAGAAAATCTCTACACCTCACTAGGCCTCAAATCTTCATCTGAAAAATGAAGAATGTGATGGTTAATTTTATGTGTCAACTTGCTGGGCCACAGGATGTCCAGATATTTGGTCAAACATTGTTCTAAGTGTTTCTGTGAGGGTGATTTTTTTTTTTTTTGGTGAGGAAGATTGGCCCTGAGCTAACATCTGTTGCCAATCTTCCTCTTTTTGCTTGAGGAAGATTAGCCCTGAGCTAACATCTGCGCCAGTCTTGCCCTATTTTGTATGTGGGACCCACCATAGCATGGCTTGATGAGCAGTGTGTAGGTCCATGCTTGGGATCTGAACCCGCAAACCCCGGGCTGCCAGAGCAGAGCACACAAGCTTAACCCTTACCCCACCAGGCTGGCCCCTGATTTTTGATGAGATTAACATTTAAATTGGCAGACTAAGAAAAGCAGATTGCCCTTCATAATGTGGGTGGGCCTCACGCAGCCAATTGAAGGCCTAAATAAGACACAACTCTGACCCTTCCTCAAGTAAGAGAGAATTCTCCTGCCTACAAGCCTTCCAACCAGCACATTGGCTCTTCCTGCCTGATGGTCTTCAAACTGGGACACCAGCTCTGCAGATTTTGGACTTGTCAGCCTCCATAGTCATGTGAGCCAATTCCTTATAATAAATCTGTTTATACTGGTTCTGTTTCTCTGAAGAACCATGACTAATACAAGAAGGTTAAGCCTAGGTGATCCAAAATCTTTGAATTATGTGGTTCTAAATAATACTGACCAGACAAGAATGTACTAATTGTCTTTTCAAGATCCCTTCCAGTCTTGGAATTCTAGTTTATATTGATATTCAGGTTTGCAGCCTCAAATGCAACACACATCTAATAAAACTTCAGTTAGTAGGAGCCCAAGATGGTTTTAGAAACATATCTGCAGTTAAATAAAAGATAAAACAAAAGCAATTGTTTTAAAAATTAAAAGGACAACCATCTTGGGAAGGTTACTATGTTTAACCTAGCTTCAACACCTAGGGAAATATTGAAAAAATATGGTCAATTTAACAACTTCAATAAAACGAATACTGCAGAGCAAGTGACCCTGATTCAACAAGTGTAAATCTGGGACGTGGTTGTAGTCAAAACAAAGTCCCTATCCCCAATCTCATAGAAGTGACTTTGGAAGATGAGAGTTCAGATCAATTTAATGTCATTGTGTTTTGGGATGTGTTATGGACTGAATGTTTGGGTCCTCCCCCAAATTCACATGTTGAAGTCCTAACCCCCAGTGTAACGGTGCTAGGAGAGGAGCCTTTGGGAAGTAATTAGGTCATGAGGGGGAAGCCCTCATGAATGAGGTTAGTGCTCTTATAAAAGGGACCCCAGAGAGTTCTCTAGCCCTCTTTCTGCCACGTGAGGACACAGAGAGAGGACAACAGTCTGCAACCAAGAAGAGGGACCTCACCAGAGCCTGACGATGCTGGTATGCTAATCTCACCAGAACTGTGAGAAATAAATTCTTGTTGTGTATAAGCCACTCAGCCTATGGTAGCCCAAATGGCCTAAGATAAGATAGTTGGAGAATTATGTCAACTAGTCAAGCATATGGGTAGCTGCAGGTACCCATTGTCTAAGAAGCAACAAGCTGCC
Source organism: Diceros bicornis minor (assembly GCF_020826845.1). Taxonomy (NCBI): domain Eukaryota; kingdom Metazoa; phylum Chordata; class Mammalia; order Perissodactyla; family Rhinocerotidae; genus Diceros; species Diceros bicornis. Next base: position 17,902,589 of record NC_080766.1, read on the forward strand.
TTGGAGGAAGTAACTACCACTTTTTATATAAGTATTTGTACCAGATACCTTATGTATACTATCTTAAGTCTTTTTAAAAAAATGATATTATCCTTGTTTTATAGAGGAGGAAACTGAGACTCACAGATAAAGTAACTTACCCAAGCTCACAGAGGCGATAAAGAAGCCAGGACACAAACCAGATCTATCCGGCTCCAAACCTCATCTTCCTCCCTTTCCACAGCATTTTGAAAAATAGATTCAGGACCTCCTTCAAGGAAATTGATCTAGTTGAAGAGAGAAATAATAGTTCAAATCTCCTTTAAGAGCAGAAGGTATTTGGAGGTATTGACCCATCATAGTTGGAGTTCAAACTTTTAAGCAGTTAAAGAGATTAATGGATATTTATTAAAGCAATTTTGACTGGCATGCCTCCCTCCCTTGGATGATCCCTTTTGCTCCTCACTCATTATCCTTCCCTACCTATCCACTGCTTTAGAATCCTAGAGTAATGGTAAGAAAAGATATTTGGAAGAGAATTTCGCAGGGAAGAAAAGTAGAAGAAACAGACTCTGAAGTTTACTTATTTGAATTACAGTGGATAAAAGAATACTTCAATGTTTTTCTCCCACAGCCTGCTCTAGAATTGATTCTGAAGCATGTCCTATTGTGGAATACATATCAAATGATCAAAGACAATAACTAGTAAGGTACCTAAATCAGTGTTTTCCAAATCTTGGTCTTTGTCTGTATTCATTATCTATTGCCACAATAATGCTACTTAAAACCTCAGTGGCATACAATAATAAATATTTGATTTTGCTCCTGAGTCTGTGGGTCAGCTGAGCAGTTTTGTTGATTTGAGCCAGTCACGGCCGATCTTGGCTGGGCTCACTTAGGCATTTGCAGCTGGCCAGGGGTTGCCTGGGACCTGACTGGCCTAGGATGTCCACAGCTGGGGAGACCCAATTCTGCTCCATTTGGTCTCTCATTATCTGGCAGCCTAGCCTCTGCTTGTTCTAACTGCCTTGCATGGTTGCAAGGGAGCAATAATGTACAAGCTTTCCGAAGCCTAGGCTTGGAACTAGCATCTTGTCACTTCTGCCACATTGTGTTGGCCAAAACAGGATATAAGTCCAGCTGAGACTCAAAAGGTGGGAAATGGACACCACCTCTTAATGGGAGCAGCTGCAAAGTCAAGTTGTGAACAAATGGTAACTATGTTCGCAATCAGCCTGCCACATTTAGCTACTGTCTTCATGAATTTTGTAAAATCCCTTTATTCACTCATTAACATGCCTGTTATCCATGAGTCTGCATTACCGTAACCATACTTGAGAAATCATGGCTTTCAAGTTTTATTTTTTATATGCATTAAAAGTCATAACTATTAGAAATTGAGGGAAAAAAACCACCACATACCAGTCAAAATTCTTTCAGCGAAACACACTGAATTAAGATTTTTGTTCAGAAGATTCTATGGGATCCACAGAGCAATGGGAAATCTCTAACTTGCAGTGAGATAGCCAAAGTGATCTCTGTAACAAGTGCTAGATCCCCTAGAGTATCTAAAGTACTCAGATAAACTCAGAGGCAGATACTAAGAGCTTATAGCCTGTCCCGGGAGAGTTTGCAATCCCGGGTGGTAAACAAGATCATCTTGCCCACTCTACCTGCTAACCCGTAATGAGTAGAAACACTATGTATCACACAGAGAATAAGTAAAATGATATTTCAGAAAAGAAAGTGATCAAGTAGAAAGGAGGAGTAGAAGGAGTCACAGATGCAACTGGCTGCGACCTGGACCCTTAACATGGGTGGGAGAAGAACAGACAACCTAGAGGTAGGGAGGTATTTTATTTTATTTTATTTATTTGCTGAGGAAGATTCATCCTGAGCTAACATCCGCTGCCAATCTTCCTCTTTTTGTATGTGAGCCACCACCACAGCATGGCCACTGACAGATGGGCAATGAAGGTCCACGTGGGAACCGAACCTGGGCGGCCGAAGGGGAGCGCACCAAACTTAACCACTAGGCCACTGGGAGGCATTTTAAACTGGAAGAAAGCCCCAGCTAGAGGCTCAAAGGCAATAAATAAACAAGCACACTTAGACCTCAGCAAAATGAGATAAGTAATGTTAAAATCAACATTATCCACATTACAGTATGTAAATTCGATTATATAGCACTTAGTTCTGGCCTTCAAGATGGTGGTCCTTGTGCACATCCGAATTTGAGAGACAAGGATTTAAAGAGTTGAGAAATAGAGATGACTGTACTTCTGGTAAGGTGGGGCTGCATATTTTGAACCAACACTGCTACTAGAGATAAAGAGAAAAGCTGGACACAGTATAAAAGCCATTAGCTAGATGGCACTGGAAAACTCGCAAAATAATGAAGAATTATCAAGTCAAGATCCAAAAGAAGATAAAAAACCAGAAAGGTGACCCCAGCCGTCGGGGCAATTTTTCCTCTGGAGACATTAGCTGCTGAGAACCTGACCAGCACTTCTGACAGCCTCCCAGGAAGAAAGTAACCAAAAGTGGAGTCCAGGCCCACTGCTCAGTTTGAGGTCCTAATGTCTACATCCTGAGTCAAGTTCAAGTAAAATTCCTGTGCACAGACTGCAGCCCAACCTCAGAGCTTCTAAATCTCTGAAACAGAGTTATGGTGTCCCAGGACAGCCAGCGTTTTAGAAATTTTGTTTTTAAGTCTATTTCATTTTCCTCTGAGCCGAGTGCTCCTTCTACTGGACACAGACAGAATCTCAATAAGACAAGACATTCATGAAACTACTAAGGTAATATGAAATGACTTCTGTGTGCTGCAAAAGGGAATTTTATTTATCACACTAAAGAATTCAGAGCAAAATATTGCATCTGTGTTCATTATAAAAACAAAAACAAACAAAAATATTACCTTTCGATTGGAGCCCAAACATGGGTCATTTATATATTTGGCTTTCTTTTGTTATCTTCTTTACTTGATAATCTGTTTAGATGACTTTTTTAATGTGCTGAATGTAGAGATAGGTTGCAAGGTATAAAGCAAAAATAATACTGAGTGGCACATGAATTACCAAGTCGTATCAGAGAGAAGCAGATCCAGATTCTGAAAAAACAATACAGTTAGCCTTGTGCCATTAGTTTTGCTGGAGTTTGATTTTTATAAGATAGGGATGTTTTCAGAAGTTCTTGATACATTATCTCCAGATATAACCAAGAGTAGGCTCTGCTAAGCAACAGAAGTGACTTGTAACACATGACAGTTAGTATGTAGGCTTATAATCTGCTACTCTACTTAAAATATCCTGGTATGTCTTCCTGTTTAATTCATTTTCTTTGATTCTCAATATGTCAGAACAAAATGTTCTCATTCTTTCACTTTTGGGGATACAATTCTTATTTGTATAATTTAATTGGCACTTGTCTACTCTGTTCTTTTACACTATTTTTATATGTGAGCTGCTATAAGTGACTAAGCAAAGTATGGACCACCAGAGGCTGATGTGCAGAAAAGAATGGACCTAACGTGTTAAGTATATTCGGTGGTGAAATTTGCTATGGTTAAATCTTTTTTTTTTTTTTTGTGAGGAAGATTAGCACTGAGCTAACATTCATTGCCAATCCTCCTCTTTCTGCTGAGGAAGATTGGCTCTGGGCTAACATCCGTGCCCATCTTCCTCTACTTTATATGGGACATTGCACAGCATGGCTTGACTAGTAGCGCGTCAGTCCGCACCAGGGATCCGAAACTGCGAACCCTGGGCTGCCGAAGTGGAGTGCACGAACCTGACTGCTGTGCCACTGGGCAGGCCCCTGCTATGGTTAAATCCTATAGTACAAGTTACTAAACAAGAATCTATATCTAAGATATTCAAAATCATTTCAAATATTTAGTAAAATCAATTAAGAACAATGACCATAAAAGAAATAACTGTAAGCCATTATAATCAGATTAGATACAAATGTTCTTTCCCTCCAAACTTTCTATGGTTGTTAATTTTATGTGTCAACTTGGCTAGACCATGGTACCCAGTTGTTTGGTCAAACAATAGTCTAGATGTATCTGTAAAGTCTAGATGTTGCTAACATTTTTTTTTTTAGATGTTATTAACATTTGAGTAGGTAGACTTTGAGGAAAGCAATTTATCCTCCATAATGTGGGTGGGCCTTATCCAATCAGTTGAAGGCCTTAAGAGTAAAGACTGAGGATTCCCAAAGTAGAAGGAATTCTGTTTCCAAACTGCAATATAGAAATTCTACCTGGATTTCCAGCCTTCAGACTCAAGATTGCAACATCAACTCTTAGCTGAATTCCCAGCTTTCCAGTCTGCCCTATGGATTTTGGAATTGCTAGCTCCCACAACCACGTGAGCCAAGTCCTTTCTCTCTATATACATATGTATATATCCTACTGATTCTATTTCCCTGGAGAACTCTGACTAATACACCTTCCAAGTTATAGAACGAAGATGCATGCAATAAATTTCAAATAGTCATTTGTAATATTTTGTGTAAAATTTATAGCATGTACCTAAGCATGAGTGACATTTTAATATTGTGTCTTTGGATTTGTTTAAAATAAGTGGATAGTGGCCACTTACCACAACCCACTTGTCATGTATAATTGTTTTAGATTCTCCAGGAGGATATGTTTTTGCGACTCTCCTAGGTTTCTTCCTTAAGTCTTATCCTACTGTTGCTTTCATACTAATTCTTAAAGAGCCCTAAAGTTTATTCTTTTCCTCATTGAGTAAATGAAAAAATTGTAGTTATGTATCTTATGACCCTTTGTGGACTTCAGGCCAATGCTTTTTCTTTTTTTTCTTTCATGAAAACAACTATTGCCATTACTTTTTTCTATTTTGAAAAACATTAAATTGCAATATGTTTAAATCTATGGAAAGAAATACTGCCCATTCTCTAAGACAGTTCCCAGAGAATTATTATTAAGGGCGGTTTACCAAAGACACTAGTGTTCGGGTCATCGCAAGGGCAACATCTAGTGGTGGGAGGGAACAAATAATTTATTGAAAAAGAAAAGTGAGTTAGGAATGTAGAAGTCTAGAAGAGAAGTGTTTAATGAGTGTATCAAGACAAGTTTTGATACTTTCATTCTCAACTCTCTCTTCCTGCTGTGCCCAAGGGGAAGAAAAGACTTGGGTTTCAGACAGTGGAATGGAAGAATTCTAAAAGGTCCATGTGAGATTATTCCTTAATCTTTTCTCATAACCTAGTGAGACGGACAGTTGTGATGGAAAATAAACCAAGTGTAGGCAGCCAAGGGGAAGATACAGAGAGACTGAACAGAGAACAGTTGACAAAATGTCCAAAATTGCATAATCATTAAACTTGTAATTTTTCAAATGTGTTTCTTTATATAGGCACTTGGTGATGATGATTAACTAGATTAGTTTCTTGAAAACACTCATGAGACGGTTTTAACCATGTTATGTAAGTACCAATGTTCACAGTACGGCAAGAGAGAATTTTATCTTAGCAACTGGTACCAGTGATCTAAAAATGTTTCAGCCTTGTATGAGTATCCTAAAATCTTTCCTATACATATCCCCCAGATTTTACCCAATATAAATCAGCAAGTCTTTTATTTCCTTCCAGGTACATGACATCAACCCAACTTGCAAGATTTCATTTGTAGTTTACCTCCTCTGCTATACTGACACCTAACTCTAGTAATAGATCTGATAAAGAAGGGATGGGGAGAGATATGCCGGGGATGGTCTTCCTCTTCAAGGAAATCACTAAGGTGAGATGGTAACAGAATAATCTTTAAGCACGTGAGAAAGAATCATCAGTAAGAAAAGGATTTAGGGGGATACAAGGCTCTGAGGACAGAGCAAGCTTAGAGGAAGGGGGGCAAATACCACCCACATATGCTACTTCCAGTTCTTGAATGTAGATATTTCACTTTGTAATTAATTTCCTTTCTGTAAACTCGCTAATTCCATCAGAAGGAGCCATGCCACCATGCAGTCCTTGAATTCCCGCTCCCATACTTTGGTAGTGGCACGTGGCCTCCCAGGGCTTGTTCCCAAGTGAGCACAGGATGATAGAATTAAGCAGTTTCACAACACTTTGCCATGGATTACTAAATTCCCATACCAGAATATTACACGACTTTTAACTGGATACATCTAGACCAGATAACCAATCCCATTCTCCATATTTCCCAGAGATGTTTTGCCTATGTTGGTCTATGTTCTGTATCAATTAGGATATTTTTTTACAATAAGTAATAGAAATATATTGTGGTTAGCTTTAGGATATATGTATTTAAGGATATATATTTAAAAATATATATATATTTAAGGACATATATAAGTATATATATGGATATATATTTAATATATACACTATATAATATATAATAAATATATATTTACCAGTACACATATTGGTTAAGGATATCAGGAGCTAACTATATTGATAGAAGTCTTGTCTGAAGAGGCACCTCTTAGCACATCATCTGGCCCAGATGTGGGCACTGCTGCTCAGAATGAATTGCTTCTATCCTTGCATGCATCACAGAGTAACAATTCCAAGTGTGTGGAAAAATCTAATTGAGGGTATTAAATCATTATTACTACCTGGCTGCCAGGGTGTGCCCTATTCTCTTTGCCCTACGTAGCAGGAAATAAGATACTGCCTCCCAACAAGATTACACACTGTGGGAAATTATTCCCAAATAGGATACTAGACAGCCTCAAAATGCAAATGGGTACAAAACTTTAAGTATCGTTATGCCCAGCACAGTGCCTCCATTGACTAAAATGCACTCTAGCGTAGCTAACTTGTATATGCCTCTGAGAACTCTGAATTACTTCCACCCTGGACGTGTCTTGGCCTTATTTTTACCCCTAGCAAAGATCAAAAGCAAGTTTTTTTTTATTGTAATTGTTCAGTCATCATGAACCTATTAACTTGTGTTGATTTCAAGGCAGAAGTCAAATGGCTGTCACCGTAGCAAAAGCCAAGTCTCCTTTGATCATAGAATCGTCAATAATATTCATTCACTGGTCTCCGGCATATGACAATTACTTTTCTACTACAGAAAGGCCATCTTAACTGAACTTGTATTTCCTGTTTCCCAGGCCTTTAGAGCAGGAGGGCAGGCCTTCTCCCCCGTCTAATGCAATGATTTGCATCATCTTAATTTAGTTGGAGCCTTACATCCCCCCTAAATCCTGATTGTCTACATTCCAAGCTGTGGGGTGTGGCAAACAGCCCAGTTGTTTTAGTTCCATGAACCGCTTGATGAAATTTTGTTAAGCCTCTTTTATTTATACACCCTCAGGAAGGGTGGGAAAATTTTGAACTCTGTGATTCAGTTCATGTGTTATATTTATTGACTATGTCAGTGATGGAAGTACATTTGTTGACTTGGTTTTGACATTTCCAGACAGTTTTCTCCACACACGTATGTAGAATACCAAGGGAATCTTGTTCATCACATGTTCCCAATAAAAGTTGAAGAAACAAATGCTTGAGACATTAAGGGATAATAAGAGATCATATAGTTAAGTACCAAATGAGTAGGACAGGTAGCAATAGGAATTTTGTTGGTGGTGGTAGTGGTAATGCCGAGTTAACCCCCTCCTCCAAGTTCTGCTTCAGAGAGAAGAGGTTTTATGTTTTTTCTATGTGGCCAGGACATAAGTCAGCCCAAAAATTCTTTTGATTCGCAATACTGCTAGATAAATCTTTCTGCCTTCATTACCATAAGGGAAGATACTTACCTGCAAATTTATTCTATTACCAGAAATATCTGTTCAAACCCAACTTTGAGTAAAGGCTTAGCCCCGAAGCTAAATCCATTGCATGTGGCCCCTTGGTTGCCAGTCTTAAATATGTACAACTTGGCACTGTACTCCAGGTTCAGACCTTGGAAAAAAAATCCGTGAATTGCTATATCCGGGTAAAAGTGTCTGAGAATGTGGCACGGGGCATTAAGACTTTTTGCCCAAAGCCTGAGAGGAACTGCATCTGTGTTCAGATCGCACCTCCAACTGGAAGTCAATAATCCTTACAAAATGGATGATTTTATGAGACTATCTGCTCATGGCTTAAGCAGGACTGTAGAGTTATACAAACAGAGAAAGAAATATCTTTTTAATTATATGACATAGTCAATATTTAATTATGACATAGTCAATAAATATAATTATTTATATAATGTGACAGGATTTTCCAGTATGAACTTCAGGGTACTCTCCCTGTAGCCGTCTGGGTCAGTTTTACGAGTGTAAAAGAATGAAAAATAAAGTCCTGTTGGCCTAGTTCACACTCATTCTCCAGCACCTAATATGGTGTTTGATATACACTAACATTTGAGGATTCCTAAGTGTCAAGCACTGCGTTAAACAGATTATGGGCAAATGGATGTGGAAAGGAAAGGAATTCTTCAAAATATTTTTGCAAACCCTGCTTGCCTCTAACGGGGCTAGGAACTCCTTTCTTAAATCACAACTTTACAAAAAGCTTCTGGAATCCTACAATACAGTGTCACCACTACATTTTTCCTTTTAAGTTCATAGTAAAATAAAGGCTTGCCTTTAAACTATGAAACACCAGGTCAGTAACAAAAAAACTAAATTCCCCAGAATTTTTGGTGCTATTCCTTGATGGAGAAAGCAGTAAGAGGAGAAGCCTACATCATATTTTCATTGCCCTTGATTGTCATGGAAAAAGTCACCAGGGAGTAGTGTGATCTTTCAGAAGAATATGAAGGGAGGAGTCAGTAAAAACAATGAAGGAGGTATGGTTTGTGATATGATCTCACCCCTCTCAAATAATCAGGAATTTGAAGGGGCTTGGGAATGTCAAATGATACTGAATTGTTCAGATATTTCTAGTTACGTACTCCTACGACATTGTTTAATAAAATTCATCGAATAAAAAATCTATTGTCAGAGACTTCCGGTGTCTGGCCTGGCATTTAAGCAGCCTAGAAGTTGCCACTCTATGCTGACAAGTATAAGCCGAACAAACTGAAAAACCAACAATTGCTTTTAGATCCATAAGAGAAGTGTGGTCACAGAGTAAACTACTGCCTCCAAAACTGGAGAGACAGACAGACAAATACAGAGAATCACAACTTACTTGAGCAGAAACCTCTCTGCTTGGGAAAACAGTGCTGGGGTAGAAAAACCTGAACTGTAGTTGACGAATTGCCAGAGATTTAGTGCAGACAACTCTGAGAGAGGAAAACTCCAGAGGGACCCAGTCATCAGTGGGCCTCTCCAATTTTGTGAGTTTTACGTCCTGGAGCTCTACCAGGTTCTTACAGTAAATAAAGGAGAAAAACCCCCTTGTGCTTCCAGCAGGTGGAAGGAAAAAAGAATTGTCATCAAATAAGACACATGCGTTCTTTAGGGTTTTCTATATATAAAATTATGTCATCTGCAAATAGTGACAGTTTCACTTCTTCTGCAATAAACAAAAAATAAAGAAAAAAAAAAAAAAGACACATGGGGAGCCGAGCTGGTGGCGCAAGCAGTTAAGTGCACGTGCTCCACTGCGGCAGCCCAGGGTTTGCCGGTTTGGATCCCGGGTGTGCACCGACACACCGCTTGTCGGGCCATGCTGTGGCGGCGTCCCATAAAAAGTGGAGGAAGATGGGCATGGATGTTAGCCCAGGACCAATCTTCCTCACAAAAAAATAAATAAATAAAATAAATAAATAAGACATATCATTCTTTTCTTCTTAACAAGATCTGCTTTCAGGAGAAACTATTTAACCAGAGCCTACCTGCTATGGTTTTATCAGAGCCTAACTGATCTGGGGGATGGGAAATACCCAACTCCAGTCTACTCTAGCCATCCTGTCTCACCTAAGGAGTGGGAGGGGGTTACTGAGAAGCACCTGTGTGGTTGATAGTCCTGTACATAGGGTCACTAAAAGACTGAGAACTAATCATATGACTATAGGACATTTCCACTCCCCCCACACTTTACCACCACATTACTAAAGTCTGATTCACAGCATTTTTTTTCTTTTACCCCATACCTCATGTCCAGCCATTGAGAAAAATTACAAAGCATACCAAAAGGCAAAACACACAGTTTGAAGAGACAGAGCAAGCATCAGAACCAGACTCAGATACAGCAGAGATGTTGGAATTCTCAGACTGGGAGTTTTAAAACAACCATGATTAATGTGCTCAGGGCTCTAATGGAAAAAGCAGACAACATTAAAGACCAGATAGGCAATGTAAGTAGAGAGAAGGAAATTATAAGAAATACCCAAGAGGAAATGCTGGAGATCAAAAACATTGTAGCAGAAATGAAGAAAGCCTGTGATGGGCTTGTTCATAGATTGGACATAGCTGAAGAAAGAATCTCTGAGCTTGAAGACATTTTCATAGAAACCTCTAAAACTAAAAAGCAAAGAGAAAAAAACTGAGAAAAACAGAACGGAATATCTAAGAACTGTGAGATAGGTACAAAAGGTGTAATATGTGTGTAATGAGAATACTAGAAGGAGAAGAGAAAGGGAAAGGAATAGAAGAAGTATTTGAAGAAATAAAGACTGAGAATTTCCCCAAATTAATGTCAGACACCAAACCACAGCTCCAGAAAGCTCAGAGAACACCAAGTAGGATAAATGCCAAAATATACTATGTCTAGGCATATCATATTCAAACTACAAAAAGTCAAAGATAAAAAAAGATTCCGATAGAAGCCACAGTTACAAAACACCTAACTTATAGAGGAGCAAAGATAAGAATTACATACGACTTCTCCTCAGAAACCATCCAAGCAAGAAGAGAGTGGTTTGAAATATTCTAAGTGTTGAGAGAAAAACCCACCAACTTAAAAATCGGTATCCAGGGCCAGCCTCGTGGCTTAGTGGTTAAGTGCGCGTGCTCTGCTACTGGTGGCCCGGGTTCAGATCCGGGCGTGCACCGACGCACCGCTTCTCCAGCCATGATGAGGCCACGTCCCACATACAGCAACTAGACGGATGTGCAACTATGGCATACAACTATCTACTGGGGCTTTGGGGGGAAAAAAAAGGAGGAGGATTGGTAATAGATGTTAGCTCAGAGCCAGTCTTCCTCAGCAAAAAGAGGAGGATTAGCATGGATGTTAGCTCAGGGCTGATCTTCCTCACAAAAAAAAAAAAAAATCTGTATCCTGCAAAATTATGCTTCAAAAGTAAGGGAGAAATAAAGACTGTCTCAGATAAACAAAAATTGAGAGAATTTGTTGCTAGTGGACCTGACATGCAAGAAATGTTAAAAAAAAATTTCTTTAGACAGAATGAAAATAATATAGGTCATAAACTCAGATCTACATAAAGAAAGGAGGAGCATCAGAGAAGGAATAAGTAAAGATAGGATAAAAACATATTTTTCTAATTCTTAATGGATTTAACATCTAATAATTTGTTCAAAATAATAATAGTAACAATGTGTTCAATTATATATGCTTATGAATAAGTGAAATGAATGATAGCAATGATACAAGGAATGGAAGGGAGGAATTAGGATTACTTTGTTATTATAAAGTACTTGCACTACCCATGAAGTGGTATAGTGTCATTTGAAAGTGGACTTGGATTTGTTGTAAGTGTATACTTCAAACTCCATGACAACCACTAAAAAAAGTGAAAAAAGAAATATAACTGATATGCTAAGAAAGGATAGAAAATGAATTCATATAAAGGGTTCAATATAACCACAAAAGGCAGACAAAGAATGGAAGACAAAAATAGGAACAATGAAGAAGGGCAACAAGTAGAAAACAGTAATAAATGTGGTAGATATGAATCCAACCATATCAATAATCACTGTAAATATCAGTGGTCTAAATGCACCAAATAAAAGATAGAGATTATAGAGTGGATCGAAAAACAAGACCCAACTATATATTTTCCACAAGAAACACACATTAAATGCAAAACCACACCTAGAATAAAAGTAAATAGATGGAGAAAGATATAGCAGGCTAACATTAATCAAGAGAAAGAGTACGTAGTTATATTAATTTTAGGCAGAGCAGACTTCAGAGCAAGGAAAGTTATCAGAGATAAAAAGGACATTACATAACAATAAAGATGTCAATTCTTCAGGAAGACACAACAATCCTTAACATGTATGCACCTAACAACAGAGCATCAAAGTATGTGGGGCAAAACTGATAGAACTGCAAGAAGAAATAGATGATCAACCATTACAGTTGGAGGCTTCAGTAGTCCTCTACCAGAAACGTCAGAGCCAGCAGGCAGGCAGAAAATCAGTAAGAACATAGTTGAACTCAGCAACACCATCAGTCACCTGGATATAGTTGACATCTATAGACTACTTCCTCCAATATCAGCAGAATACACATTCTTCTCAAGCACATATGGAATGTTCACCCAGACAGACTACATTCTGGGCCATAAAACACAACTTAACAAATTTAAAATAATAGCAATCATACAATGTCTGCTCTCAGACCACAATGGAATTAAACCAGAAACCAATAATAGAAAGATAGCTGGAAAATCTCCAAATACTTGGAGATTTAAAAAAACATACTTCTAAATAATGTGTGGATCAAAGAAGAAATCTCAAAAGAAATTTTAAAATATTTTGAACCAAATAAAAATGAAAACGAAATATCAGAATTTGTAGGGTGCAGTGAAAACAGTGCTTAGAGGGAAATTTAAAGCATTGAATGCACATATTAGAAAAGAAGAAAGACCTAAAATCAATAATCTAAGCATTCACCTTAGAAAACTAGAAAAAGGAGACCAAACTAAATCCAAAGTAAATGGAAGAAAAGAAATGATAAGAATTAGAGCATAAATCAATGAAATGAAAACAGTAAATCAATAGAGAAAATCAACAAAACCAAAAGCTGTTTCTTTGAAGAGATCAATAAAATCGATAAGCCTCTAGACAGGCTAACTAAGAAAAAAAAAGAGAAAGGACACAAATTACTAATACTATAAATGAAAGGGGGACATCACTACAGATTCTATGGACATTAAAAGGATAATAAAGAAATACCATGAATAATTTTATGTCCACAAATTTGACAACCTAGATGAAATGGACCAATTCCTTGAAAGACACAATCTGCTAAAACTCACACAAGAAGAAATAGACAATCTGAATAAGCCTATATCTATTAAAGAAATTGAAACAATAATTGATAACCTAACAAAACAGAAAGCCACAGGCTTTATTGTATTCACTGGTGAATTCTACCAAACGTTTGAGGAAGAAATTATAGAAATTGTCTACAATCTCTTCCAGAAGATAGAAGTAGGGATAATACTTCCTAACTCATTCTTTTAGGCGAACATTACCTTATTACCAAAACCAGACAATGACATTACAAGAAAAGAAAACTACAGACTAATATCTCTCATGAACATGAATGCAAAAATCCCGAACAAGATATTAGCAAGCTGGTGTGTAAAAAGAATTACACACCATGACCAAGTGGGATTTATCCCTAGTACACAAGGCTGCTTTAACATTTCAAAAGCAATTAATGTAATCTATCACAACAAAAGGCTAAAAAGAAAAATCACATGATTATATTAATGCATGTCAAATGCAGAAAAATCATTTGACAAAATCCAGCTCCATTTCATGGTAAAAACTCTCAGTAAACCAGGAATAGAGAGATACTTCTTCAACTTGATAAAGAATTTCTACAAAAAACATAGGGCTAGGGCCGGCCCCGTGGCTTAGTGGTTGAGTGCGTGCGCTCCGTTGCTGGCGGCCCAGGTTCGGATCCCAGGCACACACCGACACACCGCTTGTCCGGCCATGCTGAGGCCACGTCCCACATACAGCAACTAGAAGGATGTGCAGCTATGACATACAACTATCTACTGGGGCTTTGGGGGAAAAATAAATAATAATAAATTAATTTAAAAAATTTAAAAAAAAAACATATGGCTACATCGTATTTAATGGTAAGAAACTAGAAGCTTTCTCGCTAAGATCAGGAACAAGGGAAGGATGACCCTTCTTATTACTCCTTTTAAACATTGTACTAAATGTTCTAGCTAATGCAATAAGACAAGAAAAGGAAATAAAATGTATACTGACTGGGAAGGAAGAAATGAAACTGTCTGCTGATGATATGCTTGTTTAAGTAGAAAATCCAAAAGAATCAACAGAAACGCCCCTAGAACTAACAAGCAATTATACCAAGTTTGCAGGATACAACATTAGTATACAAAAGACAATCATTTTCCTATACCCCAGCAATGAACAAATGGAATTTGAAATAAAGATGCAATATCATCTACATTAGCACCAAAAAGAAAATGAAATACTTAGGTATAAATCTAACAAAATATGTACATGATTTATATGAGGATAACTACAAAACTCTGATGAAAGAAATCAAAGAACTAAATAAATGGAGAGATATTCCACATTCATTGATAGAAAGGCTCGAAGTTATGAAGATGTCAGTTTTTCCCAACATGGTTATAGATTCAATGTAATCTCAATCAAAATTCTAGTAAGCTATGTTATGAATATTGACAAATTGACTGTAAAATTTATATGGAGAGGCAAAAGACCCAGAATAGCTAACTCAATATTAAAGAGAGGAACAAAGTTGGAGGAATGGTGCTACTCAACTTCAAGACTTACTGTAATGCTTCAGTAATCAAGTCAGTGTGGTACTGGTGAAAGAATAGACAGATCAACGGATTAGAAGAGACTGAAAATAGATTCATAAATATAGTAAACTGTGCTTTGACAAAGTAACAAGGGCAATACAATGAAGAAAAGATGATCTTTACAACAAATGGGACTGGATAACTGGATCTCCTGATGCAAAAAAATGAATATAGACACAGACTTTACACTCTTCACAAAAATTAACTCAAAATAGGCCACAGACCTAAATGTAAAATGCAGAACTAAAGTTTCTAGAATACGATATAGGAGAAAATCTAGATGATCTTGGGTGTGGTGATGACTTTTTAGATACAACATCAAAAGCATGATCCATGAAAGAAAGAACTGATAAGTAAGACTTCATAAAATTAAAAATTTCTGTTCTGTGAAAGACACTGTCAAAGAATGAAAAGACAACCACAGACTGGAAGAAAATATTTGTAAAAGACATATCCATGGGGCCAGCCCCGTGGCGTAGCAGTTAAGTGCGCGTGCTCCACTACTGGCAGCCCGGTTCGGATCCCGGGCGCGCACCGACGCACCGCTTGCCCTGCCATGCTGAGGCCGCGTCCCACATACAGCAACTAGAAGGATGTGCAACTATGACATACAACGATCTACTGGGGCTTTGGGGGTAAAAAAGGAGGAGGATTGGCAATAGATATTAGCTCAGAGCCAGTCTTCCTCAGCAAAAAAAGGAGGAGGATTAGCATGGATGTTAGCTCAGGGCTGATCTTCCTCACAAAAAAAAAAAAACACATATCTGATAAAGGACTGTTATTCAAAATATACAAAGACCTCTTAAAGCTCAACAATAAGAAAACAAGCGACCCAATTAAGAAATGGGCCAAAGACATTAACAGACACATCACCAAAGAAGATATACAGATGGAAAATAATCATAAGAAAAGACACTCCACATCATATATCATCATGTAAATGCAAATTAAAACAACAATGAGATACCAGCACACATCTATTAGAGTGGCCAAAATCTGCAACATTGACACCACCACTGCTGGTGAGGCTGTGGAGCAACAGGAACTCTCATTCATTGCTGGTGGGAACGCAAAATGGTACAGCCACTTTGGAAGACAGTTTGGTGCTTTCTCACAAAGCTAAACATACTCTTACGATGGGATACAGCAATCACACTCCTTGGTATTTACCTAATGGAGTTAGAAACTTATGTACCCATTAAAACCTGCATGTGAATGCCTATAGCAGCTTTATTCATAATGGCCAAAAATTGAAAATTAACAAGATGACCTTCAGTAAGTGGATGGATAAATAAATGGTAGTACATCCAGACAATAGAATATTATTCATCAGTCAAAAGATAAGAACTATCAAGCCACAAAAAGACATGGAGAATCCTGAAACCATATTACTAAGTGAAAGAAGCCAGTTTGAAAATCCTTAGTGCTGTAAGATTCCAAATACACGACATTCTGGAAAGGACAAATCTATAAAGACCATAAAAC
Source organism: Diceros bicornis minor (assembly GCF_020826845.1). Lineage (NCBI taxonomy): Eukaryota > Metazoa > Chordata > Mammalia > Perissodactyla > Rhinocerotidae > Diceros > Diceros bicornis. The sequence continues at coordinate 17,918,715 of NC_080766.1, forward strand.
GATGAGTTGTTGCCAGAGGGAAGTGGTGGGGGAAGGAATTAGGTGGAACACAGAGGATTTTTAGGGCACTGAAACTAGTCCGTATAATACTGTAATGGTGAATATATAATATTATGCATATGTCAAAACACACAGAATTGTACAACACAAACAGTGAACCCTAATGAAAACCAAAAACTTTAGTTAATAATAATGAATGCATCAATATTGGTTCATAAATTGTAACAAATGGACCACACCAATGCAAGATGGTAATAATAGGGAGAAAGGAGTGGGGGGATATGGTAACTCTCTGTACTCTCTGCTCAATTTTTCTGTAAACATAACACTGCTCTAAAAATAAAGAGTCTACTAGTTATACAATTTTCTTTGACTAGCTGGTAAAGTGAAAAAACAAAAAAGATACTGCTCTGCCCGGGTTGTTGAAACCAGCTCATTGACGTGATCTCGCGACGATATTCTCATAACATCACCCTGTCACAAGTGCTCTTGTTGCATCCTCCGAAAGGTTTTGCGGAGAAGAATCTCCTCCTGTGTCGTCAGTTGGTATTGGGCTAGTGGTCACTGGTGCCCCCGCTGGCTTTTGTGCAGGTTTCTCTTGTTCAGTTTCTCCAGGAGGTGCAGGTTCCGAAGACGCCGTCCTTGATGCTGGAGCGGTGGGCGCAGGTGTAGAAGGCGGAGCCAAAGCAGGGACAGAGGTGGGGCTTGAGCCACAGTTGCTGCTGTGGGGGAGCCAACCGTGGCAGTGGTGGCAGGATTTGATCTCTGGGCTGTAGCTGGGGCTGGTGTCATCACCGCTTTGGGATTTGTCCCCATAACCATGGTGAACTTTTTCTCATGAGTATAATCCTTGAGGGCAGTATCATCCTTCAGGGTTTTGTCTGCAAAAGTTAATTTTTGTCCCAATACCTAAAATGCATCCTTCACCATCGATGCTTTTACTACAAATCTGCAGCCAACACCAAAATGTCTCATCTCCTGCAGTAAGCTGCGTTCTGACACTGTGGAAGACCCAGGCAATGGAATAAAGACATGCAAGAACCAAATGAAAACTATGGACCATCTCTCCAGAAAGACCCACTTACGTATTTGACACACCCACTGAAATCCATCAAGGGGCCGCCGGTTAAGAATCTGATGGAAAGCTTACAGCAGTGCTTCTCAACGCTTTTCCTCATCTGTAGAAAGGGTGATATTTTTACAGCACAGTGGGAGAAATTAAAGGGGCTTGGAGGCAACTAAACGGGGCTTGGTGAAAAATTTATTTTCTTTATATGATATCATATTATAATGATAATATAAATTATAAATAAACATATTGAAAATGATATGACAGGCACGGCCCGGTGGTGTAGTGGTTAAGCTCACTTGCTCTGCTTCAGCGGCCCAGGGTTCATGGGTTCGGATCCCAGGCACAGACCTATGTGCCACTTATCAAGCCATGCTGTGGCAGGCGTCCCACATATAAAGTAGAAGAAGGTGGGCACAGATGTTAGCTCAGGGCCAATCTTCCTCAGCAAAAAGAGGAGGATTGGCAACAGATGTTAGCTCAGGGCTAATCTTCCTCACACACACACACAAAAAAGATATGACATATTGCGTTTTTCTAAGCTTCCAAATAAAATCTTCTCAAAAATTAAAAAAAGACATGGAGGAAATTTAACTGCATATTCCTAAGTGAGACAGGCTAATCTGAAAAGACTACACATGTATGATACCAACTATGGGACATTATGGAAAAGACAAAACTATAGAGACGGTTTCCTTGCGGCTGTCAGCTGGGGGCCGCCCTGAGCTTCTAGAGGCCTCTCTCTGGTCCTTGCACTCACTGCCTGCATCTCAGAGACAGGAAAATCATGACGACTCCTTCTCGTTCTGGAATCTCCCTGACTGTCCATCTGCTGCATCTCTCCTCTGCTGGTCCTTCTCCAGATCCTTCTGGGCCCTTTCCCGGCCTGCTCTGTGCCCAGGGCTGACTCCCCTGCCTGCACTAGCCAGGCCTCTGGGGGGCTGCCTCATGGTCCAGCAGGGAATGGGAGGACAGGAGGACAGCGGGTGGGGGCAGTTTTCCCTGTTCCCATGACAGCCCCTCCTGGGCCCAGAGGACACCACCTCCCGCTCCTCCCTCCAGCCCAGGGCTGGGAACAACTTTCCTCTTGCTGGCACCTGGGAGCCCCCCATCCTTGGTCCGTCCCTTCTCCCCGTCTCAGCTCCAGAAACTGCTGCACCTCCGTCTCTTCGTCTGCACCATTTTGGTGCAGTGTTTCTAGTTGGAATTTTGTCAGATACATCAGACGTCTCCTTTTCTGTGTATATATTTAGGATTCTTTTGTGTACATACCGGTGGATTTGCATGATCTTTTTCTTTAATCTATTTAAAATAATTTTTCAAAATTGAATCTAATTTTCCATTTTCCTTAAGTACTGAAGTAACAAAGTGTTCTATATCTGCACTGTGCTTCGTGTGTGTGTGTGCATGTGATTGCCACCAAGGGAAAACTTTTATTTTGACTGCATAAAATGGAGAAATCTTTCAACAAGAAACACTGTTTTAAACAATACAACATACGTTAACAAAAAGCTACAAAACAGAATCAATGACTGCAAATTATCCTCTAAATTAATCTATGAATTTAGGAGTAAATACAAATATTAGAAAGCATGGGTGGTGGTGTGTTGAAGTTTTTTTTCTCTTTTTTGCCCCCACTGGTTTTTAATACCAATCTAATTTATCCAGGCAAATATTAAGTTACTTTACAGATTTCTAATAGCAGCTCAGAGCACACAGAAATGGTCTTGATTCTTTTCTACATCTCTATGTGTAACTTCAGTGATAGCTTTAGTAATAGTGACCTGTCATTTGATCTGAATACAATCCTTATACTGTCTTATTCTAGAGGGTCCAAGGACATAGAAAGCAATTATTGACAAGAATTGCATTAAATGAAGCTTTATTTGAAAAAATATCTTACAAATTCGAGTGGTTTATCTACTTGAATCAGAATAATCAATTTAGTCATAGTAGCTAAACTAGAAAGAGAAAAATCAAAATTTCTTTGCAAAGAGCGCACAGGTGCAGAGGCTCTGCCGCGGGTGGGGCCTGAGGCCCAGCTGCTGTGGAGGCTGAGTCACACCTGCAGGGGAGCCCCGGTCCCCGCGGCCTCGGGGCAGGACCCTCCTCCTTCCTGGGGGGGCCAGCTGGCCCAGGGGATCCCCCACACTTCCGGGCCTCTGGGGGCTGCGGGGGGAGCAGCTGGAGCCAAAGGGCCTCCCGGGAGAGGCTGGAACCTGGCCTCGTACACGGCCAGCCTCTGCCGGTTGTGCTTATTTTCTCTTCTGAGCTCCTTGAGCTTTCTCTCAGCCAGCACGGCCGCCCCCCAGCTTTCCTCCTCTCTTTTCTTCTGGAAGAGCTTCTCCTTGTGATAGTAGGAAGTGCATCTCGCCACTTCGTTGGCCACGTCTTCAGCCATCTTCTTGTAGAGGTTGCGAAGCTGACACGTGGAGTTCAGGTCTCTACACACGCTGAGGAGTTGCTTGTCCAGCTCTGAGCAGAGCCTTTCCTCCGCGAACAGTTTTCTGTGAAGTTGCATGATGTGATCGTCCTGTAGATCAGGCAGAACTTGAAGTTTCTTCTTCAGCTGCTGAATCTCACTTTCAAGCTTTGAGTTTTCGTGCTGTAAAGAGGCTGCCTCAGTTTGGAGAGAGAGTATTTGTCCAAGAAGCTCTTCGGCCATTTGCTTGTCTTCCCACGATTGTCCGGCTCTTTCCGGATGTTCCTCTTCGGGACTTTGAAGGGGCACACCGAGGTCAGCATCATCGCTGACGCCCTTCCGATCAACCTCTGAGCCATGGACGGGGTGCTCGCCCTTTCCTGCTTCCCTCTTTGGCTGGACTTCACCATTCCTGTCATCCACTTGGTCGCCAAGGAGGTCAGGCAAAGGGATGGTCTGCAGCAGGTCTGCAACCACTGATAGGATCTGGCTGACTTTATCTTTCAGGATCTGCTGCATTCGTGTGTTCGACTGCTCCAGCCTTTCCTTCTCCTTCTCCTTTTCCTGTGCTCTCTCCTTCCATCTCGACACATCTTGGCAGAGCACGAGTGGACTTGCTGGAGAATGAGTGTTTCCGTTCAAATCATTCGTTGTGGTCTTCTGGAGTTGTTCTCCATCCTTCTCTGATGCTTTTAAGATGGGTTTTGCATCAGTTGCTTGGGAAATTTTAGGAGGGTGGCTCTTCCGTGCCTTTTCCAGAAAGTCAACAGTGTCCTGAAGTGATAACCTGCTCAGGTTTGTATTTATTGCTGACAAGCACAAGGTTTGTAACAGGAGAGGACTAGACTCCCCCCCAGGCACCTCAAGGGCTTCAGCGTCTTGGATCACGGGTCCAATATTCTCACCACATTTTCCACCGACTTCATCGTGGGCAGAACACCTTTCACCTAGTGCCGTCCCACTTCTTAAAGTCTGTCCTCTCTTTACTATCAAAACCACCAGCACCGCCACCACAGTACGTACCAGGATCTCCCAGGGAAACACAGGGAGAGCTGGCACCTGTCTCAGGCTTTCAGAAATCACGAGCAGAGCACCCCACAGGTGCTCCAGGATCAACTGGAAAGTGGATCCGATGGCAGGCAGCAGGCCCTCCATGGCTGGGGAGGGCTCTGCAGCTCTGCCTCCGAGTGCCAGTGTCCTGTGGGCCACAACTGACCGCTCAGAACCCTGAGGGTTGTCCTATCTCAAGAGTAAACAGGTGCCCGGCAACCAGGCTGATCAGTTGGTTGGGGGAGGGGAGGCCAGCCAGGTTCTAGGAAACAGACCCCTAACTGAACTCTGAAAGTAGGAAGTGATCTCGCTTCTCCAGGCACTGAGGGAGGTGGAAAGGGCTGATGGCAGCCTATTCCTCTAGGCCCACCTGGCCCTACAGCACGTCCAGGGGGTCAAGGCAGGGCCAGGCGATGTCCCTTTCTGTGCACGGGAGCAAGTCAGGGCAGAGTGGTGGGGGCCATCCCTGGGTGAGGCCCCTTCTCCTGTTTTAAAGTTTCCTTCTCTGCAGGGATGCCTGGGACTGCCCACAAGGCTCCCAGGATCTTCCTCCTTTGAGGCTCCCTCTCTCCTTGTGTTTGGTCACTGGGGACAAGCAAGGGCCTAGGGCTGAAGGGTGTCCCTAAAGGTATTAAGTAAGAGACCAGGATTCCAATCCTAACAAGTCAAGAGTCATCACTAGGGACTGGCAGTCTTAACATTTTATGGATTTGGGTGGAGCCAACATGTACCTGTTCAATCCAGGTGTTCCTGTGTGGGAGTGAGTCTCTTGGGGTGACACAGTGACCTGGGCTCCTTCCCTCGTGTGGCCCTGCCATCTTCAGCACAGGCCTCCCAAGGTGGCCGTAGGGAGAGTCCTTCCACCACGTCATCTTCAGAAGTGGGCCTGTGGGGAGGGCGCGGGTCCTCTTCAGGCTCTCTTGCCACCCTTTATTTCAAGCAACCACATTGCTGTCCTCGAGTCTCTGGCAGGCCCAGGCTCAGACCTTCTAGTCCATCCCTGGGATTCTGCGATGAGTGGCTGTTCCCTAGTCTCTTTAGCCAAAGGGAGATGAGAGAATAGTCATCTGAGTCGTATTTGCGGTTGTTGAAGGGTGCCAGGGCTCAAGAGCCCCATGGGACACAGAGTGGGCTTGAGGGTAGTGTCTCCTCCCAGAGGAAGTCAGACTCCTTTCAGTGCAGCAGGAGCCAACTCTGCTAATGCAAGTAGTTGGTCATCATAAAAGAATCAAATGGGGGTCCAAAAAATGACAGTATTTTCCCACATACCAAGCCAGGTCTAAAGAGAGTGAAATGGGCTTACAACTATCCTCATCAAGAGGTCCAGGATGTGGTATTGAGTCCCACAGAAGGGTTCGACACAAAGAGTGAACGCTAATGTAAACTAAGGACTTTAGGTAATAATAATGAATGCATCAATATTGGTTCATACATTGTAAGAAATGGACCACACCAATGCAAGATGGTAGTAATAGGGAGAAAGAGGTGGGGGGATATGGGAACTCTCTGTACTCTCTGCTCAGTTGTTTTGTAAACCTAATACCACCCTAAAAGTAAAGAGTCTATTACGAATACAGTTTTCTTTGACTAGCTGTTAAAGTGAAAGGAAAAAAGATATGGCTCTGCCCGGGTTGTTGAAACCAGCTCATTGACGTGATCTCGTGACGATATTCTCATAACATCACTCTGTCACAAGTGCTCTTGTTGCATCCTCCGAAAGGTTTTGCGGAGAAGAATCTCCTCCTGTGTCGTCCGTTGGTATTGGGCTAGTGGTCAGTGGCGCCCCCGCTGGCTTTTGTGCAGGTTTCTCTTGTTCAGTTGCTCCAGGAGGTGCAGGTTCCGAAGACGCCGTCCTTGATGCTGGAACGGTGGGCGCAGGTGCAGAAGGCGGAGCCAAAGCAGGGACAGAGGTGGGGCTTGAGCCACAGTTGCTGCTGTGGGGGAGCCAACTGTGGCAGTGGTGGCAGGATTTGATCTCTGGGCTGTAGCTGGGTCTGGTGTCATCACCGCTTTGGGATTTGTCCCCATAACTGCCGTGAACATTTTCTCATTATAATTATAATCTTTGAGGACAGTATCGTCCTTAAGAGCTTTGTCTGAAAAAATTAATTTTTGTCCCAATACCTAAAATGCATCCTTCTCCTTCAATGCTTTTACTACAAATCTGCAGCCAACACCAAAATGTGTAGTCTCCTGCAGTAAGCTGCATTCGGACAACGTGGTAGACCCAGGCAATGGAATATATTTCAGTGCTAAAAACAAATGAGCGATTAAATCCTGAAAAGATATGGAAGAACCAGATGAAAACTAGAGACTCTCTCTCCAGAAAGATGCCCTTGCGCATTTGACACACCCACTGAAGTCCATCAACAGGCCTCAGGTCATGAATGCTGATCGACAGTTTAGAGCAGTGCTTCTCAACCCTTTTCCACATCATGGCATCCATAGAAATGGTGATGTTTTTACAGAACAGTGGGATAAATTAAAGAGGTTTGGAGGCTACTAAATAGGGCTTGGTGAAAACATTTATTTTCTTTATATAATTATAATAAGATAAATAAGATAAACGTATTAAAAATGATATGACATATTGAGTTTTTATAAGGTTCCAAATAAAATCTTCTCAAAAATTAAAAAAAGACATGGAGGAAAACTTCAATGCATATTCCTAAGTAAGACAAGCTAATTTGAAAAGACTACATATATATGATTCCAGCTATGGGACATTCTGGAAAAAAGACAAAACTATAGAGACAGTTTCCTTGTGGCTGTCAGCTGGGGGCCGCCCTGAGCTTCTAGAGGCCTCTCTCTGGTCCTTGCACTCACTGCCTGCATCTCAGAGACGGGAAAGTCAGGACGACTCCTTCTCATTCTGGCATCTCCCTGACTGTCCATCTGCTGCCTCTCTCCTCTGCTTCCAGCCTGGGACAGTTCTCTACTTCTAAGGGCTCACGTGACTAGATGGGGTCCACCCACAGAATCCAGGATAATCTCCCTGTCTTCAAGAAGATTCCATAACGTTCACTATGCATCTGCAATCTCTTGTGCGTTTAACAGAACATATGCACAGGCCCCAAGGATTAGGACACGGCTATCTTTAGGGCAGCGTGCGGGGCATTATTCTGCCTCACACATGCAACGTGTATTAAATTAGGAACTAGGCAAGGTGGTTGCACAGGCAAGCAGAAGCCCCTGCACCCCGGGAGGTTCTCAGTTGACTGGAATAGGATTCTTGAGCGAAAAAAATCAGTTAGGTTCCCTTGCACAATAAGGAAAACTGAATTATACCAAATCCTTAACGTTTTCCCCCCCCTGAAAAAGCAATTTAATACAACACCATTAATAGCTTGTTTTGCAAATATTCACAAGGAAAAGAAGGCACATCTTCTTTTCATTCCTATGTATGTTCTGTCACAGCAACAGTTTTGAGATGTGAATATTTTAGTGAGATAATAGACACAGGAGTCATATCCATTCTATTCAGCATTTCTTTTCAGGTTTTGTAGAAACATTTCCAGAGCATTTGTTATGTCAAATTCTGGTTTTCTACTCACTGAATACTGTGATAACAGAGCCACAGAAAACAAGAATCATGTGGAAAAAGCATGAAACAGATGTTGAAAGCATTACATGGCTGTTATTAGAAAATTCTAGTGTTGACTAATAGTAACCATAAAACTCCATGCTTTCCTTCTCTTGCTTCCTTGTTAGTGTTTCCAAATCTTCCATATTACACCTCTCCAATCAGTAAGGACAAGCTTCTTTTGATGAATATCATAACCAAAATATTTGGTTTTAAAATCACAAATCATGTATTTTTTCTACTGAAAGACAAAGGAAAATTGGTGCTATTTAAATATCATATTTTTCCATGTTGCAATAAGGTTATTGCAAATTTAGAGTAAAGATTAGAGCCTTTTTCGAGAAGGGTAGATAGAAAAGATTTTTGGAGCCCACAAAAATATGGAAATGAAGTTGATCACCAAGTTTAAAATTTACTGATGATGTTGTATTTTTATTTCTTTCTTTATATTTTTATTGAAGTAACACTGGTTTACAACATTATATAAGTTTCAGGTGTAAATCATTATATTTTGATTTCTGTGAAAACTACATCGTGTTCACCATCCAAAGTCTAATTGCCTCCCGTCACCATCCACCTGTGCTGTTTTACCTCTGGAATATGACTCTTGAATGAAAAAATTAGTTAGGTTTGCTCACACAATAAGAAAAACTGAATTATACCAAAACCTTAACAGAAATAGGCAAAATTAGATAAACTTTACATAGACATTATCTTCATTTTATTCCCCTATCAGAAAGCTTCAGTTCCTACAAATCACCCAGATTCCCGTTCCCACTTCTGATATTTCCACAGGCTACCTATGAGTTGTCAGCAGACCACTATAATCTATTAATTACCCTGGAAATCTCCATTTTAAATGATAAATGAGTTTGTCTTCTCAATCCACTTTTTAAAAAGTGCCATAAATAGTGCACAGAATCAGGGAATCAGAAGAGGCTGGAAATAGGTTACTTGCGGAAAAGTTTATGTACAAAAGGATTATTTACAAAGGTGTGGGTGTAGGAAAACTGTAATGCGTAGGGTGTGGTGTGGAAGACAGAATAATGGCTCAAAGATATCCACCTTTTCACCCACAGAATCTGTGAGTATGTTACCTTACATGGTGAAAGGGACTGCAGGTATGATTAAGGTAAGAGTCTTGTGACGTGGACATTTTCCTGGGTTATCCATGTGGCCCCAATGGAATCACAAGGGACCTCATAAATGAAAGAGAGAGGCATCAGGACCATAGAGGGAGGTGTGGTGAAGGAAGCAGAGATCAGAGAGGAGGGAAGGTACTGGGCGACTGGACTTGAAGATGCAGGAAGGGCCCACAAGTCAAGGATTGTTACTGTCATCTAGATGCTGGAAACTCAAATGGGAACTTCAGAAGGAATCACTCCTGCTGACACCATGAATTTAGCCCAGTGAAACTGATTTTGGACTTTCATCCTCCAGAATTGTAAGATAGTAAATTTGTGTTTTTTCAAACTACCAAGTCTGTGGAAATTTCTTACAGCAGCAATAAAAATCAATAGACAGTAATATGCAGTGTTTACAGTCCAGTTGTCACCACCCATAGGCCTCAAGGAACCAGGAGAAGAGGTAAGGGAACCCCGAGGAAGAGAGCCACGCAGAGTCAGCCCTTAACAGGAGCTGGGCTCCAGCCGCAGACAGAGCCAGTGCAAGGCCACCTCGTCAGGAAGGAGCCAGGAGGGTCAGTGCTCACACTCCTCCCTCCCTCCAGCCTCCTCCTGGGCTTCCCCATTGGTGCCTCCAAAGGGAGCTGGAGGGACACGAATCTGTTTGTGGCCGACACCCTGCAGGTCAGCAGCAGACAGCAGGTGGAGAAGGACAGAGAGGGGACATGAGACGACAGATTGATGACGTCTTAGACCAGGGGGTCCTGAGCTGTGCGAAGTGAGGGACTCGAGTGCTGGGTCAGAGGAGGGCACAGGTGCTTTCAACATAGGTCTGGAGTTGATGGTGAGACGGTCATGGTTCCCATCTCAGCTGTGCATCAGAATCATGAGAGGGACTTGGAAAAAACGCAGATGTCCAGGCCCCACCCCAGAGCAACTGAATCAAAGCCTGGCAGGGAGGGACCCCAAAAGGAGGAGGTTACTATTGCCCTGTCTTCCTCCTTGTGTTGTCTTTCTAGGAACCCTTTTCCAGGCATGGCAACTTCATATCTTTACATTACACCTTGAGACTCAATGTCTTACTTCCCCACAAAATGTGCTTGTATCAGAGTCAAACGTATGAATCACCCGTCTATAATTCACAAGATCATTGCAACTCTTGAACTTCACATTAGAATGGAATCTTTTGAAAAGATTTTCAAGAACAGTCCCTTTGGTTCCACAATAATAAGTTGGAAAGGCCTTGACTTTAATCCAACATATTCAGTGTTATGTTACCCCACATATCATTCAGTTCTTTTGGGGAACTTCTCAAAAAAAAATGGTTTCTATTTGGCCTGCAAGAAGGAATGTAGAATCATCTTAACAAAAATGTGATGTCCCCACTCTGGTTAAATTGGCAAAATAGTGGTGTTTCTTCGACTGTCCAAGGCTGCATTTAGATTTAGATTGAAATCACATTGTCTGTTTTTCTCATGAGCTTATACATTTTTTTAAAATGTTGTAAATCTATTCGGAAAGTTTGAACACAAGCAAGCCATTAATTTGTGACCATCTAATTTCTTGTCATCACTGGAGCTGTTTTATGAGTGAAAAGGGGAGCTATCCATAATACGCCAGGCACAAACCAGGCAGCCCCTGAGCTGTCCAGGCTGCACTGGGGTGTGTGCTCACCCTCGCTGTCCATGAACCAGAGCCAGGAGACAGGGGGCTGAGGGCCGGGGTCGGCTGGACCTTCATCACACACATGTCAAAGCCCGGCTTCGTTCTGGCCACGCCCAGGTCATGGGTTAAAGAGTCTGCTCTGGCTGCTGAGAGGAGGTCGATGGGAGGAAGCATGGTGACGTGGGTCCAGTAGGCAAGACAGTCACCAGAGTGACAGTCACCCAGGAGAGAGAGAGGGGTGGTTTGCCCTGGAGGGTGGAGGCAGAGATGAAGAGAAGAGAACAGCGGGAGTTTGAAGGAACAATCTATAGACCGCCTGATGGACTGGATGCAGAGGGTGAGGAACAAGGATGGGTCAGGAGGGTCCCCAGGTGTCTGGGCTGAGCAAGTGAGGGGGCGTGGGATCATCGACTGACTAGGGCATTCTGGAGCTAAGATGGGTCCCACACGGCTGGATTCCCCGAGAGCGACCCCAAGTCTGTGTTCATCATGCTCCTCTGAAACAGGACGTGTACTTGGGACAGGATCCAGCCATGGTAGACAGGAGCATTCGAGAGGATAATTGGGAGCAGGTCACCTGCACAAGTGACACACCAGCTCTGCCAGGCTCTCTGTTCCTTCGCGTCTGTGCCTGGGTGGACCTTGACCAGAGACACCCCTGCCCCCTTTATCTTTCCCACACTTTTCCCCAAAATCATCTCAAGATCCTGCTATTCTCTGTCCAGTCCCAGCGTGGATATCACCTGGGAGCAGTGCAGGGATTCAGGCCCTCACAAGACCTGATGAGCTAGAATCTGCTTTGTAACAAATCTCCAGGTGACTCATATTCCACTTAAAGTGTGTGAAGCACTGTAGATAACTCCTACTTGCCCTTCAGTATTCAGCTCAGGGGTCACCTCCTTCAGAGAGCCCTCTCTGATCACCACCCAATCCTCCCCCTGCCCTTGAGCCCCTCCTGGACCTGCCCTTAGAGTCCCTGTGGTGGGAGAACCTGAGAGGTGAGACCATATGATCCCCAGGGGCTTCGGGGATGGTAGGAGCCACATGGAAGTCCCAATGGACATGCCTACTCCATGCTCCACTCCTTAGAAAACCAGGCTTTTCACTGAGTGGACTACACCTGCGCCCTGCTGACCCTTGTTCAGGTTCCTGTGCAGAGATTTTGCTAAGATTTACTTAATGTAGTGCAGACAGTACACAGGTTATCAGAAAAGTTCTAAGGGTCATTCTTCATTCCTCTTCTGGGACCCCACAACAGTCAAACACAGCCCTTATCTGTCTTCTTCTTCATCTCTGTGATGACCACTCCAGTGCCAGCCCCCAGTGCTCCATGCAGACCCCTATGAGACCCCTCACCAAAATCCTGCCCCCTCTCCCCACCCCACATTCCACTCTCCACAGATACAGAGATCGTGTAGACTACACACCACACTATGTCCCCAGCCACCCACCCTCTCCCCTCCAGGTCTACACCATCCCCTGGTGTCACCACACTGCGCTAGAGAGACCCCTGTGCAGTAGGCCCTGCTCCCTGCCTACCTCCCCCTCCCCATCATCTTAGTCCCATTTCCCCTGCCCCAGAAGCCCACCTCTCAGGCCTCTCTACCTCCTGTTCTCTCTGCCTGGAACATTCCGCCCCTGACCTTACAGGATAACTCCTCTTACCTTTCACCTCAGCATGAATGTCACCTACTGGGTGTGACCTCGTCATCCCCCCTTACGCCTCCCCCAATTGTAATTGTCTGTAGAGCACGTATTTCCATCCTTCATCTTGTTTTCTTTATTACCTGACCTCGCCCCTCACCAGGATGTAAGCTCTAGGGTCCACAGTCCTCATCGGGCTGTGTTGTCCATCGCTGCCTCCCACACACCTGGGGCAGTGCCCAAGACCTCGCAGAAGCTCCACGTGTGCTATGTGAATGGATGTGGATGAAGGCAATGAAACCCACACACTGTGGATCAGAGTTAAGTGTGCTGGTTCTTCTCCAGATCCTTCTGGGCCCTTTTCCGGCCTGCTCTGTGCCCGGGGCTGACTCCCCTGCCTGCACTAGCCAGGCCTCTGGGGGGCTGCCTCATGGTCCAGCAGGGAATGGGAGGACAGGAGGACAGAGCGTGGGGGCAGTTCTCCCTGTTCCCATGACAGCCCCTCACTGGGCCCAGAGGACACCACCTCCCCCTCCTCCCTCCAGCCCAGGGCTGGGAACAACTTTCCTCTTGCTGGCACCTGGGAGCCCCCCATCCTCGCTCCTTCCCTTTCCCATGTCTCAGCTCCAGAATCGGCTGCATCTCAGTCTCTTCATCTGCACATTTTGATGAAGTATTTCTAGTTGGAATTTTACCAGATACATCAGGCATCTCTCCTTTTCTGTGTATGTGTTTTAGGATTCTTTTGTGTACATCCCAGTGGTATTTGCTTGATCATTTTTTTTCACTTAAAATTTTTTCAAAATTGAATCTCTTAATTTTACATTTTCCTTAGGTACTGAAATAACATGGATCTGCACTGTGCTTTGTGTGTGTGTGTGTGCGTGTGTGTGTGTGTGCGTGCGCAGATGTGATTGCCACCAAGAGAAAACCTTTATGTTGACTGCATGAAAATGAGAAATGTCTCAACAACAAACCCTATCTTAAACAACACAGCATAGGTTAAAAAACAAAAAACAATGAGCGTAAATTATCTAAAATTATCCTCTAAATTAATCTATGAATTTAGGAGTAAGTAAAAATATTGTGAAATATGAGTGGTGGTATGTTGAAGTTTTTTTCTCTTTTTCTTTCCATTGGTTTCTAATACCAATCTAATTTATCCAGGCAAATATTAAGTTACTTTACAGATTTCTAATAGCAGCTCAGAGCACACAGAAATGGTCTTGATTCTTTTCTACATCTCTATGTACAACTTCAGTGATAGCTTTAGTAATAGTGACCTGTCATTTGATCTGAATACAATCCTTATACTGTCTTATTCTAGAGGGTCCAAGGACATAGAAAGCAATTATTGACAAGAATTGCATTAAATGAAGCTTTATTTGAAAAAATATCTTACAAATTCGAGTGGTTTATCTACTTGAATCAGAATAATCAATTTAGTCATAGTAGCTAAACTAGAAAGAGAAAAATCAAAATTTCTTTGCAAAGAGCGCACAGGTGCAGAGGCTCTGCCGCGGGTGGGGCCTGAGGCCCAGCTGCTGTGGAGGCTGAGTCACACCTGCAGGGGAGCCCCGGTCCCCGCGGCCTCGGGGCAGGACCCTCCTCCTTCCTGGGGGGGCCAGCTGGCCCAGGGGATCCCCCACACTTCCGGGCCTCTGGGGGCTGCGGGGGGAGCAGCTGGAGCCAAAGGGCCTCCCGGGAGAGGCTGGAACCTGGCCTCGTACACGGCCAGCCTCTGCCGGTTGTGCTTATTTTCTCTTCTGAGCTCCTTGAGCTTTCTCTCAGCCAGCACGGCCGCCCCCCAGCTTTCCTCCTCTCTTTTCTTCTGGAAGAGCTTCTCCTTGTGATAGTAGGAAGTGCATCTCGCCACTTCGTTGGCCACGTCTTCAGCCATCTTCTTGTAGAGGTTGCGAAGCTGACACGTGGAGTTCAGGTCTCTACACACGCTGAGGAGTTGCTTGTCCAGCTCTGAGCAGAGCCTTTCCTCCGCGAACAGTTTTCTGTGAAGTTGCATGATGTGATCGTCCTGTAGATCAGGCAGAACTTGAAGTTTCTTCTTCAGCTGCTGAATCTCACTTTCAAGCTTTGAGTTTTCGTGCTGTAAAGAGGCTGCCTCAGTTTGGAGAGAGAGTATTTGTCCAAGAAGCTCTTCGTCCATTTGCTTGTCTTCCCACGATTGTCCGGCTCTTTCCGGATGTTCCTCTTCGGGACTTTGAAGGGGCACACCGAGGTCAGCATCATCGCTGACGCCCTTCCGATCAACCTCTGAGCCATGGACAGGGTGCTCGCCCTTTCCTGCTTCCCTCTTTGGCTGGACTTCACCATTCCTGTCATCCACTTGGTCGCCAAGGAGGTCAGGCAAAGGGATGGTCTGCAGCAGGTCTGCAACCACTGATAGGATCTGGCTGACTTTATCTTTCAGGATCTGCTGCATTCGTGTGTTCGACTGCTCCAGCCTTTCCTTCTCCTTCTCCTTTTCCTGTGCTCTCTCCTTCCATCTCGACACATCTTGGCAGAGCACGAGTGGACTTGCTGGAGAATGAGTGTTTCCGTTCAAATCATTCGTTGTGGTCTTCTGGAGTTGTTCTCCATCCTTCTCTGATGCTTTTAAGATGGGTTTTGCATCAGTTGCTTGGGAAATTTTAGGAGGGTGGCTCTTCCGTGCCTTTTCCAGAAAGTCAACAGTGTCCTGAAGTGATAACCTGCTCAGGTTTGTATTTATTGCTGACAAGCACAAGGTTTGTAACAGGAGAGGACTGGACTCCCCCCCAGGCACCTCAAGGGCTTCAGCGTCTTGGATCACGGGTCCAATATTCTCACCCCATTTTCCACCGACTTCATCGTGGGCAGAACACCTTTCACCTAGTGCCGTCCCACTTCTTAAAGTCTGTCCTCTCTTTACTATCAAAACCACCAGCACCGCCACCACAGTACGTACCAGGATCTCCCAGGGAAACACAGGGAGAGCTGGCACCTGTCTCAGGCTTTCAGAAATCACGAGCAGAGCACCCCACAGGTGCTCCAGGATCAACTGGAAAGTGGATCCGACGGCAGGCAGCAGGCCCTCCATGGCTGGGGAGGGCTCTGCAGCTCTGCCTCCGAGTGCCAGTGTCCTGTGGGCCACAACTGACCGCTCAGAACCCTGAGGGTTGTCCTAGCTCAAGAGTAAACAGGTGCCCGGCAACCAGGCTGATCAGTTGGTTGGGGGAGGGGAGGCCAGCCAGGTTCTAGGAAACAGACCCCTAACTGAACTCTGAAAGTAGGAAGTGATCTCGCTTCTCCAGGCACTGAGGGAGGTGGAAAGGGCTGATGGCAGCCTATTCCTCTAGGCCCACCTGGCCCTACAGCACGTCCAGGGGGTCAAGGCAGGGCCAGGCGATGTCCCTTTCTGTGCACGGGAGCAAGTCAGGGCAGAGTGGTGGGGGCCATCCCTGGGTGAGGCCCCTTCTCCTGTTTTAAAGTTTCCTTCTCTGCAGGGATGCCTGGGACTGCCCACAAGGCTCCCAGGATCTTCCTCCTTTGAGGCTCCCTCTCTCCTTGTGTTTGGTCACTGGGGACAAGCAAGGGCCTAGGGCTGAAGGGTGTCCCTAAAGGTATTAAGTAAGAGACCAGGATTCCAATCCTAACAAGTCAAGAGTCATCACTAGGGACTGGCAGTCTTAACATTTTATGGATTTGGGTGGAGCCAACATGTCCCTGTTCAATCAGGTGTTCCTGGGTGGGAGTGACTCCCTTGAGGTGTCACAGTGACCAGGGCTCCTTCCCTCATGTGGCCCTGCCATCCTCAGCACAAGTCTCCCAAAGTGGCCCTGGAGAGGGTCCAGTCCACCATGTCATCTTCAGAAGTGGGCCTCTGGGGAGGGCGCGGCTCCTCTTCAGGCTCTATTCCCACCCTTTATTTTGTGAAACCACATCTCACTCTCCTAGTGTCTCTGACAGACCCAGGCTCAGACCCTCTAGTCCATCCCTGGGATTCTGCCATGAGTGGCTGGTCCCTAGTCTCTTTAGCCACAGGCAGATGAGAGAATAGTCATCCAAGTCTAGTTTGAGGGTGTTGAAGGGTGCCAGGGCTCAAGATCCCCATGGGACACAGAGTGGGCTTGGGGGCAGTGGCTCCTCCCAGGGGAAGTCAGACTCCTTTCAGTGCAGCAGGAGCCAACTCTGCTACTGCAATTGGTTGGTCATTAAAAAAGGATCAAAAATGGGTTGAAGAAATGACAATATGTTCCCAAATACCACACCAGTCCTAAAGAGAGTGAAATAAACTTTAAACTCTTCTTATAAAGAGGTCCAGGATATGTTATTAAGTCAAATCGTAAAATGCAAAGTAACATGTATAAAGAAGATTCCAGAAAAAATTCTGAAAGCATAGCGTCTCCACAATCCCCTATATTGGGAAGATGGAAAAAGGGATGTTCATGTTTGTTGGGGGTGACAAGGCGGCACTTGGGGGAATAGCCCAGAGCTGTATTGCTTTCCTATAGCTCCTCTAGCAAATTACAGTCACGCATAGCTTAATGACAGGGATACGTTCTGAGAAGTGTGTCGTCAGCAATCTCGTTGTTATGCAAACATCTTAGAGTGTACTTACACCAACCTAGATGGTATAGCCTACTACACACCTAGGCTCTATGGTGTAGCCTATTGCTCCTGAGCTACAAACGTGTGCAGCACTTTACTGTACTGAATACTTTAAGAGACTGTAACACAATTGTTAAGTATTTGCACATCCAAACATATCTACACATAGAAAATGTACAGTAAAAATACCGTATAAAGGCTAAAAAATGGTGCACCTGTATAGCACACTGACCACGAATGGAGCTTACAGGACTGGAAGGTGCTCTGAGTGAGTCAGTGAATGAGTGGTGAGTGAATGTGAAGGCCTGGGACATTACTGGACGCTACCGTAGACTTTGCAAACACCATACACTTAACCTACACTAAATTTATTAAAAAACTTTGTATCTTCAATAGTAAATTAACCTTAGCTTACCATAACTTTTTTACTTTATAAACTTTTAAATTTCTTTAACTGTTTGTCTTTTGTAAAAACACTTAAAACACAAATGCATTGTACAGGTGTAAAAAAATATTTTCTTTCTTTATATCCTTATTCTATAAGCTTTTTTCTATTAAAAAAATTTTTTTTACTATGAAGTTTAAAAAATGTTTTTTATTAAAAATTAAGAAACAGGGCGGAGTCAAGATGGCGGCGTAGGCAGACTCTGAACTCACCTCCTCCCGCGGACACAGCCAATTTACAACTACTCGTGGAAAAATTACCCCTGAGACAGAACTGAAAACTGGATGAGAGGAACTCCTGCAACAACGGACAATCCTAACTGGGGTAGAAGAGGCAGAGACCCCCTTCCGGAGAGAAAAAACGCCGCCTTCACAAGCCGCCAGCTTCACGGCCGCTGGGAGCAGCCCACAGGTGCGCAGCCTCCCTGGAGACGCGGGGCCCTGAGCCGGGGAGCCCCCGCTGTGGGCATTTTGTGGACCCAGCACAATCGAGACCAGCGGCATAATACCTGACTTTGTCTGCTACTAAAGCATTGGGGAGCACCCCCAGAAAACCCGGTTCACAAAGAAACTAAAACTGGCTCTTAAAGGGCCCGCGCACAAACTCACCCGTTTCAGAAAGCATCCTAAAATCACCAGAAAGAAAGGTGCACAGTGCTTTGGTGACAAGAGACTCACCTAATAGGCCCTGAGTGCATCTCGGTGAGGGGTGAGACCTCTCCAGGGACTGGGACATTGGCGGCGGCCATTGTTGTGGCCTGGTGTGAGCGTGCTGACACAGACGCCATTGGAGTTCTCCCTGAGGCCTGCTAGCCCAGGGTCTGCTCCACCCACTAGAGCACCGATTTAATCCAGCTCAGCCAGGGCAGACAGCCCACCCTAGAGACTGGCCCCACCCAACAACAAGCCCTCAGGCAACGTGTGGGCCTGCGTAGATTGGTGACTGGATTCTCTGCAGCCTGGCAACGGAGCCGACTTGAGCGGGCAGGGTGTGCACAAGGAGCGGGTGGAGAGTGTGGGGCGGTGGCGGAGTGCGTGGGGCTCCCACCGTGGAGAGACTGGGTCCGCTTGGGGAGGTCGGGGCGCTCACACGGGGCAGGACTGTGTTGGCAGTGGTGTGGACCTGTGGGCAACAGGGCTTGTCAGCTGCAGAAGACTTGTGCTTCTCAAAGACCCACATAGGAGGTTTGCCCCACCTTCCAAAGTGGGTGCTCCTGTGCCTGAGGCCAGCCCCACCCAGCTGCAAGCTGACAAGAGACCTAATAGGCTAGAGGCTTACAGCAATTGTAAGGCCCTGAGCCTAACAACCTGCCACGCTGGGGGCCTACTCAGTTAAAAGAAATACTGCAACACAAATGTGGTATTAGAACTTACAGCCAACCGTGCTGGGGCTCCCCACACCTGATAAAGAGACGGAAGGGCCCACAACAACTACAAGCAGCTGAGTATAACAACAGCTGGCCAGGAGCATAACTCAGCCTCCCTGGGCGCCTATAGGGAGAGCTAGCAGGCCACAATAGAAGGACACACGTAGCCCACATAGGGGTCACCCCTGGAACATTGAGAACTGAGGGAAGCACACGGGAAGCCTCCTAAGGCATCGCTTACATAAGGTCACCTATCCAAGAGCAGGAGACGTAGCTGACCTACCTAATACGTAGAAACAAGCACAGGGAAAGAGGCAAAATGAGGAGGCAAAAGAATACATTCCAAGTAAGGGAACAGGACAAAACCCCAGAAAAGGAACTAAGTGAAACAGAAATGAGCAACCTACCTGACAGAGAGTTCAAACTAAGAGTGTTAAGGATGCTCACTGATCTGGGGAGAAGAATAGATGAACTCAGTGAGAATGTCAACAAAGAAATGGAAGATATAAAAAAGAACCAATCAGAAATGACAAATACAATACTGGAAATGAAAAATTCACTCAAAAATAAAAGTCCAGGACCAGACGACTTCCCTGGTGAATTCTACCAAACATTCAAAGAAGACTTAATACCTATCCTTCTCAAACTCTTCCAAAAAATTGAGGAGGGTGGGAGGCTCCCTAACTCATTCTACGAAGCTGACATTACCCTGATACCAAAACCAGACAAAGACAACACAAAAAAAAAAGAAAATTACAGGCCAATATCACTGATGAACATCGATGCGAAAATCCTCAACAAAATACTAGCAAATCGCATACAACAATACATTAAAAAGATTATACACCATGATCAAGTGGGATTTATTCCGGGTATGCAGGGATGGTTTAACATTCGCAAATCAATCAACGTGATACACCACATTAATAAAATGAAGAACAAAAATCACATGATCATCTCAATAGATGCAGAGAAAGCATTTGACAAGATACAGCATCCATTTATGATAAAAACTCTGAATAAAATGGGTATAGAAGGAAAGTACCTCAACATAATAAAGACCATATATGAGAAACCCACAGCTAATATCATCCTCAATGGTGAAAAACTGAAAGCTATCCCTCTAAGAACAGGAACCAGACAAGGATGCCCACTGTCACCACTCCTATTTAACATAGTACTGGAAGTCCTAGCCAGAGCAATCAGGCAAGAGAAAGAAATAAAAGGGATGCAAATTGGAAAGGAAGAAGTGAAACTGTCACTATTTGCAGATGACATGATTTTATATATAGAAAACCCTAAAGAATCCACCAGAAAACTTTTAGAAGTAATAAACGAATATGGTAAAGTTGCAGGATACAAAATCAACATACAAAATCAGTTGCATTTCTATACACTAACAACGAAGTAGCAGAAAGAGAAATTAAGAATACCATCCCATTTACAACTGTAACAAAAAGAATAAAATATCTAGGAATAAACTTAACCAAAGAGGTGAAAGATCTGTACACCGAAAACTATAAAACATTTCTGAAAGAAATTGAAGACGACACAAAGAAATGGAAAGATATTCCGTGCTCTTGGATTGGAAGAATTAACATAGTTAAGATGTCCATACTTCCTAAAGCCATCTATAGATTCAATGCAATCCCTATCAAAGTTCCAACAACATTTTTCACAGAAATAGAACAAAGAATCCTAAAATTTATCTGGAACAACAAAAGACCCCGAATAGCTAAAGGAATCCTGAGAAAAAAGAACAAAGCTGGAGGTATCACACTCCCTGATTTCAAAATATACTACAAAGCTATAGTAACCAAAACAGCATGGTACTGGCACAAAAACAGACACACAGATCAATGGAATAGAATTGAAAGCCCAGAAATAAACCCACACATCTATGGACAGCTAATCTTTGACAAAGGAGCCAAGAACATACAATGCGGAAAAGAAAGTCTCTTCAACAAATGGTGTTGGGAAAACTGGATAGCCACATGCAAAAAAATGAAAGTAAACCCTTACCTTACACCATACACAAAAATTAACTCCAAATGGATTAAAGACTTGAATGTAAGACCTGAAACTATGAAACTTCTATAAGAAAACATAGGCAGTACGCTCTTCCACATTGGTCTTAGCAACATCTTTTCAAACACCACATCTGACAGGGCAAGAGAAACAATAGAAAAAATAAACAAATGGGACTACATCAAACTAAAAAGCTCCTGCACAGCAAAGGAAACCATCAACAAAACGAAAAGACAACCTAACAATTGGGAGAAGATATTTGCAAACCATACATCTGATAAGGGCTTAATCTCCAAAATATATAAAGAACTCATGCATCTCAACAACAAAAAAACTACCAACCCAATTAAAAAATGGGCAAAAGACTTGAACAGACATTTCTCCAAAGAAGATATACAGATGGCCAACAGACACATGAAAAGATGTTCAAAATCACTAACTATTAGGGAAATGCAAATAAAACTACAATGAAATATCACCTCACGCCCGTCAGAATGGCTATAATTAACAAGACAGGAAACAATATGTGTTGGAGAGGATGTGGAGAGAAGGGAACTCTCATACACTGCTGGTGGGAGTGCAAACTGGTGCAGCCACTATGGAAAACAGTATGGAGATTCCTCAAAAAATCAAGGATAGAACTACCATATGATCCAGCTATTCCACTGTTGGGTATTTATCCAAAGAACTTGAAAACACCAATTTGCAAAGGTACATGCACCCCTGTGTTCATTGCAGCATTATTCACAATAGCCAAGACTTGGAAGCAACCTAAGTGCCCATCAAGGGACGAATGGATAAAGAAGATGTGGTATATATACACAATGGAATACTACTCAGCCATAAGAAACGATGAAATCCAGGCATTTGTGACAACCCGGATGGACATTGAGGGTATAATGCAAAGTCAAATAAGTCAGAGGGAGAAGGTCAAATACCGTATGATTTCCTTCATTAAGTAGTAGATAATAACAACAATAAACAAACACATAGGGACAGAGATTGGATTGGTGGTTACCAGAGGGGAAGGGGGGAGGAAGGAGGGTGAAAGGGATAATTTGGTACATGTGTGTGGTGGTGGGTTGTAATTAGTATTTTGGTGGTGAACATGATGTAGTCCATGCAGAAATAGAAGTACAATGATGTACACCTGAAATTTTTACAATGTTATAAACCAATAAAAAAAAAATTAAGAAACAAATACACACATTAACCAAGGCCTACACAGGGTCGGGATCATCAATATCACTTCCTTTCACCTGCACATCTCATCCCACTGGAAGGTCTTCAGGAGCAATAACACACATGGAGCTGTCATCTCCCATGATAACTGTGCCTTCTTCTGGAATACCTCCTGAAGGACCTGTCTGAGGCTTTTCTTGGGATGTATCACTCTTTTCAGAAATATGTCGATGATGGTTTCCTTGATTCGTTTCCTTTTTACATCATAGAATTGCTTGTAAGGAGATAATTGCACCATCAACATTCCTCTCAGTGTTGGGGTCTGTGTTTTCAAACTTTTTAAGGAGCTTATTGAGGTCTGCAAAAACATCTGCTAAACCCTTCACTGTGAATTATCTTGGTGTTTCTTCTTTTTCTTCTCTGGTAGTTTCCTTTTCTCTTGCCTCTTCTTCAGCTATGCGTTCTTGTTCCAGTTCCAACAACTCTTCATTTGTCAGTTCCTCAGGAACCGCCTTTAGGAGCTCCTCAATGTCATCCTCATCCATACCCAGGTTAAAGTTGTTTGCCATCCCAACCACAGCCTTGTTGATTTTTGCAACCTCCTAATACTTGGCAATCCCTTGGAGTCATGACTGAATGTCTTGAGTGTCTTCTTTCAGATGCCATTCGTACACTCCTTGGTGACATCACCCCAAGCCCAAGCAAGGCTCTTGATGCAGTCATAGATGTTGTAATTCTTCCAGCATTGCATCAGTGTCTTCCTCAGTTGCAGCAATAGCCTGGACAGAGTTCTTTCTCAGGTAGTAGGCCTTAAAAGCTGCTATAACTCCTTGATCCATTGGTTGGAACACAGAGATGATGTTTGGAGGGAGAAACACTGCTTTGATATTGGGATGAAGATCACCAATAAAAGGAGGATGACTGGGAACATTATCAGCAACAAGGAAAATCTCAAAAGGTGTGTTATTCTCCAAACAATACTTCTCCATTTTGCTGGCAAGGCAATTCAGGAGGGCATCTTAGAAGAGGAGCTGGTTCATCCACGAGTTCTTATTGCTCCTGTCGTATATTGATATCCTTGAAGGTCCTGGGGTTCTCACTGTGCTAGATCACAAAGAGTTTCAATTTGTAGCCTGCAACATTGTCTCTAAGCAAGACTGTTATCCTGTCCTTAAAAGCCTTGAAAACTAGCCTTGACTTGGCCTCCTTATGGATAAAAGTTCTTTCAGGCATCTGTTTCCAGAATAGGGATGTTTCATCCATATTGAATATTTGCTCTGCCAAGTAATTTTCCTCCGCAATCAGCTTATCTAGAATCCAAAAATTCTTCAGCTGCCTTCCTATCAGCACTCACAAACTCACCACTCACTTTCACATTATGTAATGAATAATAACACTTGAATTGTTTAAATCACCCACACCTACACCTAGCAGTAAATTCAACATTGTAGTTGGGTCCAGTCTTTTCTTTCAACATCACAAACAACCTTTTTGCTTTGGCTGTGACGGTCACAGTGCTGACAGAGACTTGCTACTCTGTCTGGTCTTTAATCCAGGTCATTAGAAGTTTCTCCATGTCTGATATAGGCCCATCTCAAATTTTTGTTAGTTTGTTTGCCTTCATGATGCAGATGTTTTAACAGCTTCTCTCACTCTGTTCTTGTTTCTCAAGATTGTAGCTGTGGTGGAAGGGGACCTGCCTGACTGGTGAGCAACAACCATCACTGATTTTCTACCTTCATAGTCCCTAGTCACTTAATTTTGTTTCCAGGTCAGTCACTCAATGCGGTCTCTTACTGGCAACATTAGCAGTGGATTTTGTATGCTTAGGGTCCATGATGAACAAAACAACATGAGATTAAATCAGGCACAAGAGAAAATGATGCAATCAAGAGATGCGGTAAATACAAGATGTATGAGGCGGCTGCTGGCATAACATGCCATACCATTTTACAGTAAACTTTTTTTAATAAGTAGAAAGAGTACACTCTAAAATAATGATAAAAAAGTATAGTATAGTAAATATGTAAACCAGTAACATAGTCACTTATTATCATTATGAAATATTATGTACTATTATGTATGTGCTATACATTTATATGACTGGCAGTGCAGTAGTTTTGTTTACACCAGCATCACCACAAACATGTGAGTAACACGATGCCCGACGATGTTACAATGGCCACAATGTCACTAGGTGAGAGGAATTTTTCAGCTCCATTATAATCCTATGGGACCATCTTCTTATACGTGGTTCCTTGTTGACCAAAACATCATTATGTGGCACATGACTGTAATTGAATTCACAAGAAACTTGTGCGTCCCTTAGAGGTGTGCTGGGGCACTGAAAGTCTTAGGAGGGTTGGCAGGTAGGGGAAATAAAGATGAGAAGAGAAGCTACTAAAATCATATTTGCTATTACTTTACCCTCTGACAATAGTTAACCCAAAGATGAAATAAACTTAATCTCTACCTCATGTCTCATCATTTTTGCCTCAAGGCTTTGAAATAGCCTCTAGTCTTTTCCATTTCTAGTTTATCTTCTATATTGTTGTCTGAAATTATTCTAATTTATAAATAGGGTTAGTGTCTGGTAATAACAAACACTGAAATATCTGTTGAGTAAATAAAATTTCCTCTCGTGATTAAAATCCTCCCATGGCTTCTAACTGCCTATAATGAGTCCAGATTCCTTAGCATGATGTCTAAGACTTCAAGACTTTATGCATCCTCTTCTTTTCTAGGTTCTTACCACATGTACCTCTTTGTGATTTCCTGACTTTGAGAGGTTCTCTTATGTTTCAAATGATTTATATGTGCTATTTCCTCTTGCTGTCATGCCCTCCTTCTTATTCTGTCTTGAACGTTTCTATTCCTCCTTAGTCCTGTTCAATGAAATCTTCCCTGAGGTCTCAAGACAGACTAAGTTGGTCCCATCAAAAAGTTCCCATGACACAAATTTGCGGTTAGAAGACGAATAAGTCCTGGAGATCTACACACAGCATAGTGATTATAGTCAACAATACTGTATTATATACTTCATTGTTGCTAAGAGACTGGATCTTAAGTATTCTCACCACAAGAAAGAAATGATAATTACGTGATGTGATAGAATTGTTACCTAATGCTACGGTGGTAATCATATTGCAATATATAAATGTATCAAATTAACACATTGTACACCCTAAACTTACACAGTATTATATGTCAATTATATTTCAATAAAAACTAAAATTTTTTAAAAGTTTCCATGAAACTAGTAAAACTTATCCTGCTTCTCAAGTGTATTATAAATGGCTGTTTATATATTAGTCTCTCCCTTTAGATAGCATCTTTTGAGGGCAAAAATCTCAGCTTGTCTATGTCAAGGCATAGAATATGGTGGAACAAATAAAAGCAGTGACATTAGGCAAACCTAGATTAGATTTCTGGCTTCCCCTGTCTGGTTGTGTGACCTCAGTAAAATTAAATAATTTCTCAGAAGTTTAGTTTTCTTCTTTACAAACACAAAAGAAAGCTACCTTGGCTGGGTCAGCACCTAGCAGATAGAATTTCTATTTCTGAATAAAATGTTGTGAGAAAGAAGCAATGTGTGTGTGTGTGTGTGTGTGTGTGTGTGTGTGTGTAAATAGCAGACTTCCAAAGAATTATTTTAATATGTAATGATTTTTAGATTTTATCATCAAATCTCTTAGTCCCATTCAAAACTGATAACAAATGTTGCATTGACAAAGTCTATTGCAATTACAGATATTTGAAGTACCTATAATTCTTTGTGAAAATGAAAAACTGAGACTTATGAAATATACTTTTATTCCTTCAAAACAGCATTTCTGAAATGTTTTCCTTCTATCATCTGACTTAAGTCAGTTCCTTAACTTGAGTTTTAGAATCAGTAGTTCTTATTCAGAGAACTCACTAGTATATTGTAGCACCAAAATAAGTGAATACACTGCGATAGTAACGTAGTTATGAATTAACCAATCAAAGTCAAAAAATGGAATTACACTCAGTTCAGAAGTTAGAATTGCAGATCTTACATGTGAACCAAACCTAAGCCTGGTCTAGATGGAAAAATTGATTAAAGCTCATCTAGTTCCCAGTATTTCTTATTTATTTCAAGCTATCTTTGTATATTCATGTTTGCTTTCTTGATTCTGAAGTGTGGAAGTGAGACTAATTGGAGGGAAACTACGATGAGTGAGCTATTATGATCAAAGATTTAAAACTAAGAATTGCATGAAAGGCCATGGAACTCCAGAGCCATTCTCAAACATGAAATGTGTTTCCAGGCCCATGAAAAAGGATACTTCAGCTTGATTTCAATATGTGGTATCTCTTTGTTATAAAGTAATTGCAAATCAATGCATTTCGAGTGTTAAGTTTTAAAAATATAACTTAGATCAAAATATAAAATTTATCCTCATTTAATTCTTTACCTTTAAGGATCTGAATTTCCCTTTATTCTATGTATACAGAAAAAAAGAATAAAACCAAAGCTCCCATTTTAAAAAACACCACCACAGTTTGGAATTTGGTTGTTCTCAAAGGGTAAAATTTCTGCCAAATGGATGACAAGCTGTTGTCAAGGCATAATGGCAAGCTCCGTGGGAGTATGCAAGGGATTAATGCATCACATTTTGAGCTCTCATACTCTTTGAAACAGAAAGAATCTAAATTCCAAACCTTTTACTAATGTTTCTCAATAATTGTAGCATTTATTCATAGATATCCAACATAAGTTTGTAACATTAACCCTAGAAATAAAAATAACTTTTTAAAGAAATATTAAAATTATTTTCAATGCCTTTTTACCTTATTACTTTTTTGGAAATCTAAAATAACTCAATATGTCAAAGAAATGAAAAATATTTATCTTACAGATAATAATACAGATTAATAAAATATGTTTCCAAATATTAAGATACTAGAAAGAGTAGGAACCAAAACTTACTGAACAGACTGTGACCAATGATTCTTCATTTGACCAAACTTTAGTCAGGCTCCTGAACCTTCTCCTAGGCCCATCTTTGCACTTTCTTGTAAAATCCCATTTTAGCAAGAACCCTGCTAGATCACTTTAGCAAGAATCCTCCATCCTCCATATCCATTCCCCATCGATAGCTCATCAGATTTCTTATCCTCCACCATGCCCAGGTGTCTTGATCACCCGGGCCTGTCTTCAGCAAAGATCCTGTCAGTTCAGTTTAGCTAAAATCTCCCTTACCCCTGATGTTTCTTCTTAGTAATTTTCCATCCATTTACCCCTACCCTGCTCTCTGGCTATAAATTCCCACTTGCCGATACTGTATTCTTAATTGATCCCAGTTCTACAGTGGGATCTCTTTTCCTCTATTGCAATAGTTCTCAATAAAATCTGTTTTTACCACTTTAACTACCATTCAGCTTTGGTTTTTCTTTGACACCAAGGATTGTCAGCTCCTTTTGCATACTTTCACTATTGAATCCTTACAGCAGCCACTAAGTATGTTTTATTATTCTCATTCCAAGTTTAGAAACTGAAAGGTAGAGAAATTATGATTTATTGAAGATCAAGTAACTGCTTAGTGGTGGAGACAGAACTCAAGCCCAGGGTTTTTGTGGATTTTTTAACATCCTACTTTATTCCAAAAGTTGTGTCATTGGTAATTTTTACCTAGTGTTTCAAATTTTTTACCAAATATAGAAAACACAAGAGCAGTTAAATTAAACAGGCAGTTTTTACAACATGGGAAATGTAAATAGCTCCTTGTTCTAAGATATAGTAAATTTATCTTAGCATCAACACATTTTGGAAAGAAGCCATCATTATATACAAGGGAGTTCCCAGAACTGAGCCAAAACAGAACTCTTGAAAATAGGATCATATGAACCTTTCATTTTACATTCTCTGGGGAAGTAGATGAAGAATCTTCATCCCACATTAATGCTCCCTGCTGATCAGCCCATCTTTGGGAAGAGTCATGCTGCATTCCTGGAATGTTTGAGGTCACTGTGAGATATTGGCTACATTCTCATCCACACCCATCATTAGAGAAAATAGTGTTCAAATTCAGCTAGCTGGTGATTACAAACTAACCCTTTATAACAGAGCTCCCATCCATTCTTGAACTTACAAAATAGCCTTCAAAGCAACTTCATAGAAACAGCCTACCACTGATTTCTAAGGAAATTCATCTTATTTTGTTGTTGATAATGATGATTTATTGTCTATTAACTTTACAATAGCCAGGTAACATGATTTAAGAAATTATTTGAATCCCAGGCTTAAGAGTGAAGCATTTTACCTCCAATCTGAGGAGGAGGGTGTGCTTTGGATATGAAAGCATAGCAGTGCAAAGTACACATACTTACATAACTTAGGCTGGCTCATATATGTCTTTCTGGTTTGTTGGGATTTGTATTTGAGAAATTAAGAGAACTCATTCCATGCACTTTATTAATTAGGGACAGTAAGTGAAACATCACATTTGAGCTGTTTGTCTCCTTAAACGTATCGTTCCTATCTCATATTCAAATAGAACTGATAAGGGACTTGAGCCATGGCCAGTATAGGGGAGGAAAAAGAATCTTCCTCTATCCTCTTAGGTTCTGTGGCTGGGCCTGAGAATTAAGTGGACATAAGACAGATTAATAGGAGAAAAATATACAAATTTTATTTAATATTTTTGTGTGCACACAGGAGCCTTCATAGGAAAAATGAAGACTTGGAAAAGCAATTAAGACTGAGAGTATATATCCTTTTTTAAAAAAAGAATGATAAATTTGTGGAGAAATGACAAGACAAAGGAAAACAGCTTAAGCTCTTAGGGAAGGCAAATTTTGGGAAAGTGACTAGGAAATAGATGGGGGAAACTAATGGAAGATTAGGGTTATTTTAGTAGATTTGTTTGTACAGGCCCATTTTGGCATTGCCTCCTAGTCTCCAGTGATAAGAATGTTCCTCTCTTCCTGGTACAGGGAGGACACCTTTTTCATGGGAAATATTATGACCTGCTTTTCAGTAGAAAGGGAGAGGTTAGAGAGCCCTTCCTGCATTTACTCTTCCTCAAGTGCCTTCAACTCAAAATAACTAATATGCCAAAGAGGCATACTTTGGGGTGGCATGTTCTGAACACCTTCACCATCACTAGCAACAGAGGAAATGTGTACTTTTAGCCATTGGGATCTCAGGAAATACAACACTTGAAGGAATTCTGTTAAGATTCCATTTAACTCATGCTCACCATCAAGTAACATAGATGTCACTAAAAGAAAAGCTGGCAAGAGGCATTAACTTCCAATTTTACAGTAGTTTTTGCTCTAATAATTGACCGCCTGAGAGTCCAAGAGTTCAAACAAGTGAACTACAGTGCATACAACTGACAAAGGAAAACTTTCCAGAGAGGACACATGTCCAAAATCCAAAAGAAGAAAAAGAGTTTGCTTTCACAACATGATTCCCAACACTCATATTAACTATTTTACACCACAGATCTCAATTTTCTGAATTAACTAGGCAATTGCCATATTCTAGAACCATTTGCTGGCTGACTTGAGAGCATGTGAGTAACTCCTTCCAAGGAAGGGGTAAACTGATGTGAAAAGCTTGGCTCTATCACACCCACCCTAGGACCACCAGTACAGAGCACTATTGAGCGTCTATTTGGTCAAAGGTCCAGTGAGGAAACGCAAAGATGACACAGATGCACTGGAGAAATACATTTCATATGGGAAAAGGAGCACAATTGGAAGTATAAATATGGTAAATGCTGTAATGAGTACAGTTGGGGTTTTATATTGATTCTAAAAGGCAGGATTGGGGAAGACATATGGAGGAAGTCCTATACCCTGAAGTTTTCCTGAATCCCAGTTCCAAACTACCACAAATGTGAACCTTCAGTAGCTGCCAATACATGTAATTTGCTACATGATAAATGCAAAGTTCTTTTTTCCCCTGGTGGTATTTCATTTTAGAATTGCCAGGAATCCATTTTAAGGAAAAGAAGTTCAATGGGCACCTAAGGCATATGAATACTTAATAGAATGCTCTAAAGAAAACATTATTAAATGAGTTGTTCACAGAATATGCTATACAATGATGAAAAAATACAGCCAAGAAAATAGCTAGAGTCACCTGACTCTAGCTGCTCACCTGACATTTGAATCAAATACAGATGTTTTATAATCAACAAACTCAAATGTGAAGAAAGCCTGAAGCTCAGAATTAAGATAATTGTCTCGTCTGATAGTTGATTCATATAAACATTACTGGGAATTATCTGCCTGAGCATCTTTTAAGGAAGCACTTGACCAACAGGAGTTTCACGAGTTAAAGGATGTCAGAAAATTCTTTTCACATCACAGTACCCTTAGAAAAACAGAGGTATTTTCCCCCTCACCACTTATACCTCCATTTTAATAGAGATTTAGCAAATAAAAATTATGAATAAACTTTTAGCATGTTGTTTTTCTAAACCTCTAAGCCTTCAATTGACTCTGTTAGGGTTAGTGTGAAGACGCATCCATATGACCATCCAAGGTCAGGCCATGGCCCACCATCTGTCCATGAGAAATGGACTGGGAGGTTGTCCATCACTGATCAGGCATGTCTGGGCACTAAGAGCAGAAATAAGCCATCTTCTGAATCAAAGCAGTTTAGGTTGGACACAGGAAATCATTTTCACATTAACGTATAATAGGTCATCCACAGGGGGCCATTTTGAATAGAAATTGCCATTTCCTGATTCTGTAGTGCTCATTACAGACTCTGCAGGGTGATTTCCATTAAATCAGCCATGTGTTTGACTTCATCTTAGGGCCTTGAAGCTCATTTCTGTCTTTTGCTACAGAGAGATCCTGGAACCTCTCTGCTTTGTAAGAGAGAGAGCTTCATATAAATTAACCAGATTCAAAGAAGTCTGGTGTATATTCTAGATTGTAACTTAGTAAACTTTAACAAGGGCTATGTACCAACACTTCAAGAAATTCCCCAAACACACATACATACATATATACACAGTCTCTTAGCTTTCTCAGAAATCTCATTTTCCTCAAGAATCATGGCATTTCTCTTTATTACAATATCTACTTTGTATTCAAGTTTTACCTCTCCCTTGAGGACCATATTTCAACACGTCAACAATATTTGGGCCTCCTTGAAATTTACCGCAGTAGAAAATAAGAAAGAAAGAGAAAAAGTAGAGTTGGGAGTATGAGGCGGTGACCTAGAATCACTCACAAGGTAAGGGACTTGATCAACTCACATTGTGCGATCAAATTCATGTCTGAGCCCACTTAAAGTTGACTGCACTTAGGTATGTGTAGAAGATTCAAAATCATAACTGCTGAGACTCTACTTGACATTCACGCACATTGGAAAATAGATAAGATATACTTGTCTCCTTACATGCTGGTCTGAGATCAACATGAAGCATTAACAAAGAGTGTCTGCTGTGTTGTTTGAATCCAACTTGTTCCATGTGACCTTTCTCTCATCCCTGGCTGACACAACCATCTTGGTTCTACAGCCTTAATCTGATGTTCTCAAACTTACTATCTTTCTTTTGGCTATCTCTACCAATGTAGGCCAACAGTGGTTGTTGCGGCTGGGGTTTTATTGTGCATCATATCTCCCAGTCTCCCAACATGAATGTCTACCCACCTGTATCTCATCCTTGCCTCTGTTGTATGTGGCCCTACAGGATGACAAAGGCTGGATTCAATAAGTCTATGAGAATACAGACTAGAGTTTATGAGGCCTTCATTTATCATATTTCCTACTCACTAACAGTGTGCCACTGGTACTTAAACACATTTGGCTTCACTTAACTCAGTCATGGAACAGACAAAAACATCATTCTAGATGATTAGGAAGGGCAGATGAGAAAAGCTTTATCTGCTCACAAATGAGAAGATTTGATTTGAGACTACAGCAGAACACTAGGGTTCTGTAAATAACAATGGAAATGATACTCGTCCTATTTCCTCTGGAGAAGACATATGGGCAGGATGGGATGATACCAATACTCACTAAAATCCAAGAAAGGCATTTTTCAGGAAAAAGGGCCTTAGCTATCTTCTCAGATTAAATAGCAAGTCTTGGTACCTTCCTATGTATCCCAGCTAGCAAACTTTCTTCCAGGCAAAAATGTACCAGGAAAGGAAATTGCTAGAGGAGCCAAACTTAAGAAAGAAAATGGTAGTTTTTAAAAAGAGATTGTATTTACTCCAAGAGACCTTAATTCAGAATCATTCTTTTGAATCAGTCACCCTTATTTACACGATACTAATTTAACCGCTGACAAATTATCTTGATTTTACTTTTTCTATGTTCCATGTTGGGAAGAAAGTGAATTTCTAATACTACTCTTATGAACCTCAAACTTAGTCTGTTGGTAAATTTTAATTAAAGAAATACCTGATTCACATCCACTGTCTCCCTCCTCTAATTTCCCATTCCCACTTTTACATCATTAATTTGTCTTTGTTGGCTTCCAGAAGGGTTTAGCATTCCCTTACGTTCATCAGTATTTTGTCCAGATGAGAGAACAGGGCATGGAGGAAGAGGCTTTATTTGTGAACTTCTTGTTCTCTCTTGAATCACCAAAGCTCTTTCTACTGATGTCTTTGGGAGAAAAAATATTCTAAGTATAAAGAAGAATCTGAGCACAGCTATGCTCTTTGATTGGTAGAGCTTATTTGCAAGAGGACTTCACGAGACTCAGATTAGAGCCTTCAAATAGAATAAGTCAAGTGTAAATTATCATAGCAGATACTCCCCCAAATTTTATGCAACTATTGGTGTCATTCTAGAGATTCCCATTATTTGTGACCAGAAACCCAGTTGATTGACTCATCCTGTGATAAATACTCAGGCATTGGAATTTTTCAGATGACATTGAGGAGGCTTGTGTTCACAAACAGAGGGATCCATGGATTGAAACCAATATCAGATAAACTATGTTACAGATGACAAAAAAAAAAAAGCAGTAGTCCTGTGATAACCCATTCTTCCCAGCATATTTCTCATGTAAATTGCCTTTTATTTCAGACAAAACCCATTCTCCTCTTTGTTTTTGCACACCAATATGTAACATAATATGATAATAATAATAGCTCCCATTTTCTGAATGCCTACTGTGTGCCAGATGCTCAGTGCTTGTCTCTTTTTGCTTTTACATCCGTTTGGCCAGGAAAGCATTATTATTCCTATTTTACAGATGAGAAACCTAAAGTTCAGAGAGGTTAAAAGACTTGCTTAATGTCTCAGAAGTCATAAGGAATGGAGATGGGATTTGAATCCAAGTCTGAATCCAAATCCCTTATTTCTTCCCCTATTCTAGACTTTCTTTCCACATCATGTTTCCTGGTATATAATAGAAACCAATGTGCAAAATACCAAGGTCAAAATTTTTCCAAATAAATCATTAATTTCAGCAAACATTTATTTCTCAGGTATTGTTCAGCTAGCTTTACTGACCGTTTGTATATATGTGGTCAAATGGAAGGTGTTTCTCCCACCCACCTCTTTCCCCATTCCCCACTCTCACCTTCCACTGATATGCTGAAGCAAATCCTGATGATGGTAAAGGCCAAAAATTTAAGCAAGAGTTTCTATAATTAGTTCCCATTTATTCATTCTGTGACATTTCCTTGAGCCCCAAGACAGTTCTGCCCTTTCTGAAGGAATAAACCTTTCCAAATAATTTAATTTGATATTTTTTTTAATATTTGCATGCCACCAGCTTGATATATGTTCACACATAACCCATCCGATGTTTTGGGAAAAATGCTTGTATCTCCCCCTTTCTATTCCATTGGTAGCATTGGTGAATAGTTTCTGTTGTTAACAGAGTCAAATGAAATATTTCAGGGAAGTACAAACACACAATAATCTATCTGGAATGACCATGATAACTGTGGGAATTGTAATCTGGCATGTTTCTAAAGGAAAAGCTCCAGACTAAAATCTTCAGATAGTTTTTCCACCTTTCCCATTCCCGCGGATTCTATGGCAAATTTTCCGTTAATATTCTGTGTTTGGGATTAAAATTCATCGAAACAGTAAGATAATAAGGGAATAGCATAAGTTTCCTAGGCAGAAGATTTCTTAACACTCAGTTATCAAAAATTTAACATATCCGAGCTCAATGATAATATTGGAGCTGCAAATATGATTAAGAACAAACTAAAAAAAGAACATATGTTGAATCATTTGGGATGGGTTAAATAAACAATGGTATATTTACTTGATGGAATAGTATGCAGACATTAAAACCAATGGTTTCAAAGACATGAAATTATGGGAAACAATTTGATATTATGTTAAGATGGGAGGGAGCAGAAGGCACTTATATGTATAGCAAGATTACTGAGTTATTTAAAAATATATATATATACAGCTCTAGGGGCTGGCCCAGTGGTGTAGTGGTTAAATTTGTGCGCTCTGCTTCGGTGGCCCAGGGTTTGAAGGTTCAAATCTTGGGCACAGACCTACGCACCACTCATCAAGCCATGCTGTGGCAGGCGTCCCACATACAAAATAGAGGAAGATAGGAACAGATGTTAGCTCAGGGCCAATCTTCCTCAGCAAAAAGGGGAAGGTTGGCAACACATGTTAGCTCAGGGCCAATCTTCCTCACCAAAAAAGAAAAAAAAAAACACAGCTCTACACTGGAAAAATTTACAATGTGATAAACCAAAACAATAATGGATTTTTTTCTAAGTAACGAAATGATAGGCAATTTTGTTACTTTTCTTCTATATTTGTCAACTTTATGAAAACATTACAAGCAAAGAATGATAGATCCTATGGAGGCATGGACAAAATGCTTAGCAAGAGCATGGGCTAGAGGCACTAATCCTGCCTAAGGAAGTTAGTGAGAGATCACAAGAATGTTGAGCTGGTATTTAAGGAGAGGTTGGTCAGGCAAAGGAGGAGGAAAGGACGTTCCAGGCATAGAATAGTAAAAGTACCTGGTGTTCTCAGGAGCAATGGGAGTGTGTCCTGTATTTGGCCTAAGCACATTATGACTAAAATGTCTGAAACATTATTATGTCATAATCAAGGCAAGTCTCTCCACAGGTGGACCTTAAATAAGCAAATAAGAATTTAAGAACAAAAAGAACTGCACGAGACACTACAATGTATGAAACTGATTTCAGGTAATTTTGACAATTTTATTGTGCTTCAATAGCTGTAATCTCCTCTCACCCTCCTACTTGGGATATTATAGGGTTTCTTATCCTTAGTCCTGTGCAACTTTCAGTAATTGTAAAGAAAGGGAGCCACAATATGAGGAAGGAGAGAGATAGGTGAAGCTAGATGATATTCTGTCCTCCAGTCAATTAAGAGCCAGCAAAGGCTCTTTATAAGCCCAGAAATAAACCCACATGTGTACAGTCAACTGATCTTCAGCAAGGTAACCAAGAATACACAATAAGGAAAGGATAGTCTTCAACTCCAAAGGATAGTTGAAAAAACTGGATATGCATGTGCAAAAGAATGAAATTGGACCCTGATACCATGTACAAAAGTCAAGTCAAAATGGATTAAAAATTTAAATGTAAGAACTGAAACTATAAAACTCCTAGAAGAAAACTGAGAGGAAAAAAATTGATGTCGGTCTTGGTAATGATTTCTTGGACATGACACCAAAAGCACAGGCAACAAAGGCAAAAATAGATAAATGGGACTACATCAAACTAAAAATCTACACAGCAGAGGAAACAATCAACAAAATGAAAAGGCAACCTATGGAATGGGAGAAAATATTTGCACACCCTACATCTGATAAAGGGTTAATAATAAAAATATATGAGAAACCTTTTCAACTCAATAGCAAAAAAACCCCAAATAACTCCATTAAAAATGGTCAAAGGACTTGAATAGACATTTCTCCAAAAGAGACATATGAATAGCCAACAAGTACATGAAAAGGCCTTCAATATCTCTAATCATCAGGGAAATGCAAATCAAAATGACAATGCGATATCCATTAGGATGGCTATTATTTAAAAAAAAAAAAAGATGTGTCGGCAAAGATGTGGAGAAATTGGAACTCTTTTACACTATTGGTGAGAATGTAAAATAGTGCAGCCACTATGGAAAAACAATATAGAGATTCCTCAAAAAATTAAAATAGAACTACCATATGATCCAGCAATCCCACTTCTGGGAATTTATCCAAAAAAATTGAAATCAGGATCTTGAAGAGATACCTGCACTCCCATGTTCATTGCAGGAATTATTCACAATAGCCAAGATTTGGAAACAACCTAAATGTCCATCACAGGTGACTGGATAAAGAAAATGTGGTATATACATACAATGGAATATTATTCAGCCTTTAAAAAGAAGGAAATCCTGCCATATGCAACAACATGGATGAACCTGGAGGACACCATACTAAGTGATATGTCAGTCACAGAAGGACAAATACTGCATGATTCCACTTATATGAGATATCTAAAATAGTTAAATCATAGAAGCAGAGAATAGAATGGTGGTTGCCAGGGTTTGGGGGGAGGAGGAAATGGGGAGTTGTGGTTCAACAGGTATAAAATTTTAGTTACATGAGATGATTAAGTTCTAGAGATCTGCTGTGCAACATAGTGCCTATAGTTAACGATACCGTATTACACACTTAAAAATTTAAGAGGGTAAATCGTTGTTTTCTTACCACAATTAAAAAAAAAGAGAGACAGCCAGCTGAGGCTCTTTATGAGAAGGGAGTGACAGGAGCAGATTTATTTCTAAAGGACGATCATTCTTGTAGCTGTGAAGGATGATCTGGATCAGGAGAGATGCTGGAGGCAGGAAGGCCAGAGAGAGAGCTGTAGAATGGTTCTGGGGAACAAGGTGGAGAAGAGAGGCAATCATTGCAAAAAATTGCCAAATTAAAAATTGCCTCTGTTAAATTACTCCCCAATGCTATGACCTGGGATAAGCCTCTTCACCTCCATTTCTTCACCTGTAAATTGAGAGTGATGGGCCTTCTTCAAAACACCACTGTGAAAATCAATACATGAGAAAGTATTTTATAAGGTGCTAAACCCTATAAAATGACAAAGTTTTAGTAGCTGCATTGTTATCAGTAGAGGGAATACTAGTATCATTACGTTGCACCATCCTAACCAGGCATATATTTTGAAAATATATACTAAAGGCAGACAACATAAACAGGTGAGAATTTCTGCATATAATAAGAAAGTTTCTAAGAAACAATTACGGTGTAGTAGTCACATGAATGCATTTTATAATGGAAGACTTAATACTTGTCTAAAATCAAATAAGAAGATTAATATTTTTCATTTGAAAATATGCAGTAAAAAAAATCACTGACTTCTATCATCTACTTTTGTGATATTGGAAAAACACCAAATAAAATGTTTATTTTCAAAAATGTACATTTTATCTGGCTAACACTAGTGTTAGTACAGCTTGAATGTGTGGGATGTTTCCATCTTTTCCCAAGGCTACTTATTTTTTTCACTTGAAATTTCTTCTTAATAATCCTTAGAATGAAAGAGAAGAAACATTCTTTTTTTTTGCAAACTTTTTTTCTCAATCTTGAATAATATTTGGATCCAATTAAAAAAACGCTTAGACTAAAATAATTTAGATATAATGTTAAATACAAATAAAAACTAAGAATAAATACTCTATAGTTATAACATATGTACAACCATAAACCAAACAAATTTTCAAGTTAAGTACGGCCAAACAAAAAATTTTAAATATTCAAATTAATAATTAATAATGCCAGGTGATATTGCTTTTAATAGAAAGATGCAGCCTTAGATCTAGTTCTAGATTTGATCTGTTTCTGTATTTTTACATAAATCCCACAAATGTAAGAACCGCTTATTAGGGGCCGGCCTGGTGGCATAGCAGTTAAGTGTGCGAGCTCCGCTGCTGGCGGCCCAGGTTCCGATCCCGGGTGCTTACCGATGCACCGCTTGTCAGGCCATGCTGTGGCGGCGTCCCACATAAAGTGGAGGAAGATCGGCACGGATGTTAGCTCAGGGCCAGTCTTCCTCAGCAAAAAGAAGAGGATTGGCATGGATGTTAGCTCAGGGCTGATATTCCTCACACACACACACAAAAAGAACCGCTTATTAACATATGTATATTATATGAAGCAGAACAGTTTCAAACCTTTCCTAGCTCAGAATAATGACAATTTACCCAACAAGCAATCTTCGAGCACCAATCTAACACATAAAAAATGAATAAAGTTGTAGTGTTTACTTAAAGTTCAGGTCAGCCTTGTGGCTTTGTTGAAATCGACATTAAATTTTTTTCTATTTTATTGATTACTAAAATTGAAAGCAGTAAATTTCTTCATTGCACGTTTAGTGCCCACTTACCGTTGCTGAATTATTGCAGGTCAGTATTAGAAACATTTGCATAAAGCAGCCATTTGCCACATGAATGTGTTGCGGATGTACCAACTGACTGAAGACTTGTCTATTTCAAGTGCTTTAAATACTTCTCTGGACAGCGATGTAGCTTCCACTTTGCACAAACACACTATCACACCCCAGTATAGACTTGGGCAGATGTGACTAGGTGTTCCAATAGAAGATGGACATCTAGATGGTGCAGAATTCGTGGGAAGCAGTTTGAGATCCTTAAGACACCATTTGCTGACCTCAATCTGAGATATTGTGGTCTCAAGTCAATTGCAATCTGTGCTACTTTATGAGAAAAATATATGTAGTTCCAAACTATAGTTCCCTTTTACTCCAAGATTAAAGTTATGGCTAAGACAACAGAAAAATGGAGTGATTGAGATTTATGTATTTAGGAAAAGAGAACACAGTTAACTAACCTAGACTTAACTAGAGTAAGAGATCATTGCTGATGAGCAGACAATATGCAATTTATATAATAGAGAGAAAACTGACATGGTCTGTTGCTAGGACAACAACATTTTTTGGGGTCGAGGCAGGAAAGAAGCTGTAAGGAGGTTAATGGAGAGGTTGAAAAAGTATACAC
Organism: Diceros bicornis minor; assembly: GCF_020826845.1. Lineage (NCBI taxonomy): Eukaryota > Metazoa > Chordata > Mammalia > Perissodactyla > Rhinocerotidae > Diceros > Diceros bicornis. Next base: position 17,957,864 of record NC_080766.1, read on the forward strand.
ACATATATTTTAACTCTCCTTGTTTGTTTGGAGCCAAACAATTTGTTGGGGAAAAGACTACAGAAAAAGAAAAACAAAAAATAAACTGACCAGAAAATAAGTCAACCCCTGAGAATTATCTCACAATTTACACGGAATAATGCAGGCACATAGAGACATGTTCCCTTTAGAATACATCCCAATGAAAACTTAATATCCAAAGTCTTTGAGAAAGCTATGTGTTTATGCTGCCACAAAAGTGACAGCAGCCATGCCACCATTAATCACCTATGTTTACCATCTGAGTTCTAACAGCCTTTGAAAAATAGCTCATTAACGAGCAGGCACTCTTTTTAGAACCACCTTTGATCCAAGTGATTTTACTGACTGGGGAAATGGTGCCACCCAGCAAATGAGCTAGGGCTCCTCATATCACGTTTGTTTTTTAAATCACTTATTTTCAATACAAGATTATTATTTTGGAGTTGTGCATTTTCCCAGTGATTAAGTCACTCAGTCAAGGACTAAGATATATGACATTTATACTTCTGTAAATTTGCTATTTTTTTAAGATCTCATCTCTTGGATTTTTAAAAATCAATGTAAAAAATATCAACTCTCATGTGGTGAGAGTTGAGGTGATTATTTTCCCAATGTGTCTTTTAATTTTACTTGTAATTTTTTGAATAATGACTTTTTGGTAGTAGTATCTTTTTCTTTTTATGTTAGAAAGCCATTCAAATCCAGATATCGGGAAAATAATTACTGAAACTTTCTTACTCTAAAGTTTTGTTTTAACTTGAAGTCTTTAATTCATCTGAATTTTCAGTTGTGTGAGGTGCAGATCCACATCCTGTTTTAACATCTCTCTCTTCCTTCTTGGAACTTTTTGACATCCAAGTCCTCTATTTTTCCACAAGAGCTCACAGCTGGCTTCTGGCTTTTTTCAGCCAATAATGATATCAACTCTTTGAGCTTTAACTTTCAACAGGCGATGCTGGAAAACCAAAATCCTTTCAGATCCAAAGGACTGGGTATATTCAAAAAAGGATTTATTTAAATTACAAACGATAATTAAACGTCTTTATATTTTTGGGCTGGAGTGCCTACCTAGAAATCCTAGTTCTCAGCCAACTTGTCAAGAAGTTATTTTCTTTTCTTGTATGGACTCTTTCTAAAATATATTTTTAAAACTCGTACGTGTAACATGTTAACATTTGGAGCCTACTCACAGCCTTAACTCTGATTTAGACAATGTCAAACATCAGGCATTTTAAATGTTAAAAGCATTAGAAGTGACCCACCCAAGTAGAAAATGGGACAATCTAATAATTTGCTTAATTCAATGCATTCTTGAAATCTACCACTTCGGTCAAAATCTGCAGATAGACTGTTGGCTAAAAGTACTCCCTTATTTCTACTTTCCTCACTCTGTGTGTGTTTGTGTGTGTGTGTGTGTGTGTGTGTGTGTGTGTGTGAAAGAGAAAGAGAGATAAGGTGCCTGTTCAACTTTATCCATTGGACCAGGTATTTGATTAAATCTGGGAGCCCTTTACCTAAATACTATTAAAGCACAATGCAATGGACTCAAACTATCATGAGATCTTTTTTTGTGTGTGTGTGTGAGGAAGTTCAGCCCTGAGCTAACATCCATGCTTAATCCTCCTCTTTTTGCTGAGGAAGACCGGCTCTGAGCTAACATCTATTGCCCATCCTCCTCCTTTTTTTTTCCCCAAAGCCCCAGTAGATAGTTGTATGTCATAGTTGCACATGCTTCTATTGCTGTATGTGGGACGCGGCCTCAGCATGGCCAGAGAAGCGGTGCGTTGGTGCGCGCCCGGGATCCGAACCTGGGCCGCCAGTAGCGGAGTGCCCGCACTTAACGGCTAAGCCACGGGGCCGGCACATATCATGAGATCTTTGAAATGGACTCTTTTCCTAAAAATCTGGACTTCCAAAGGACAGGGTAGAGTTCCAGAATATTGCAGCACTTTTTTTCCTGTGTTTAAACAACACATGACTAGAAAGTGAAGTGACTACAGAACAAATGGATTTGAACACCATCTAGCCTTAAAGGTAAATTTCTAGGCATTGATATGTAGCATGTCCAAGAAGTATGAATAATGGCAACTAAAAAAACTCTGTTTCAGAGTCTGTGTTCCTTGACCTAAATTAAGGTTTCAGATAAATAGTCATTTTATTTGAAAAATCAAGTAGAAATCAAATGGAAAAAATTACAAAAATAAGAAAAACTGCCCGTACTCAGTTGCAACTGTGTACTAATTCTACAGAATGTATGGGTGACAGAATTTGCAGTCAAAATGTGTTTAATTTCATCTACTGTATGTGGAAAACTGTCCTGAGTATAACTGACCAGAACTATAATCATGACCAATTCAACTAAATGACATTCTGTTAAAATGAAATATTGGAGCAAAAACAACAAAAAATAGATAAATTGGATTGCATCAAAATTAAAAACTTTTGTTCATTAAGGGATACTATAAACACAGTGAAAAAGCAACCCTTGGAATTGGAGAAAATACCTGCAAATCACACATCTGATAAGGGTTAATATCCAGAAAATATAAAGAAAACTCAAGAACAACCAACCTAATTTTTAAAAAAATGGGCAAAAGACTTGAATCTACATTTCTCAAAAGAAGATACACAAACTCTCAAAAAGCACATGGAAAGATGCTCAACATCACTAATTATTAGGGAAATGCAAATCAAAACCACAATAAGATACCACTTCACACGGATTAGGATAGTTATTATAAAAAGAAAAAGAACAGAAAATAACAAGTGTTGGTGAGGATATGGGGAAATTGGGGAGCCCTTGTGCATTGCTGATGGGAATGTAGAATGATGCAGATGCTGTGGAAAATAGTATGGTGGTTCCTCCAAATATTAAACATAGGATTACCATATGATCCCGAATTCCATTTCCCAGTATACAGTCAGCCCTTCGTATCCACAGGATTCACATTTGCAGATTCAACCAACCACGGATCGAAGGATTGGTTGAATCCTCAGATGCAAAATCTGCAGATATGCGAGTGACTGCATTCTTTGTACTACACCATTTTATGTAAGGGGCTTGAGCATCCCTGGATTTTGGTATCCGCAGAAGTTCTTGGAACAAATCCCCCATGGATACTAGGGACGACTGTATACCCAAAAGAAATGAAAGCAAAATTTGAACAGATATTTGTATACCCACATTCATAACAGCATTATTCACAACAGCCAAAATGTGAAAGCAATCCAAGTGCCTATTGACAGATGAGTGAAGAGACAAAATGTGGTATATATATATATACAATGGAATATTATTCAACATTAAAAAGGAAGGAAATTCTGATGCATGCTACAACATGGAAGAGGACAATAGGAAGAGGACAATAATGCTGGTGATAACATTTATTAAATTAATATGAATAAGAGAGAATTACTCTAGAAATATACTTCTTTTAATATATTTGAAATGGTAAATTTCTTGCAAAATATTCTAGCATTATTAAGCTTTTTTTTTTCAGTACACACCCAAAGATACCATAGTGAAAATTATTGCGGTAGGCTGATTCTCCATGTACTGGAGGTCTTAATTCAGAATTAGATGGGCCTTTTAAAAGTCCATAAGCCCAATTTTAACTCAGTGTTGGATATGTCTTCTAAGCATCCTCTACAAATGTCATCGAAACTCCACTTGGATACCTACAAAGAAAAAGCATGAAGGCTTCCAAGAAAACACATTACAAATAAGTAAAATATATAGCCATTGTTTTCAGATATGTTTTATTGTCATACTTACCTATGACATCCATCTTAACTAAGATTTCCAAGCTTACAAGAAGTACTCTTTGCTCATGGAGGATACTGCATAACTACTATGTCTAAAAAAGTGAAAAAGGAAACAGAGGGGAAAAACACGGGGAAATCCGCTTCTCTAGTTGCTTCCTTTTTCTCACCATAGATGTGTCACCAAAGGTTTGCAAATGCTTTTAGCATCTAAAATAAACCAAATAAAAATTTTCTAACAGCTTTATTGAGATATAATTTACATGCCATAAAATTCACTCTTTTAAACTATTCAATTCAGTGCTTTCAGGATGTTCACAAAGTGGTGCAACCCTCACCACCAGCTAATTTTAGAACATTTTCATTGCCGCAACATAAATAATTTTGGGGGCCTTTTTGTTCTTACTTTAGCAATTTTGTATTTCTGGATAAAGGTAAGAGGCATTTTATTAACTTGGCAATGGCTGTGTCAAATCTAAAGTGAAGGAAAAAAATAGGTGAAAATTTAGACAGTTGGCAAGAAGGAGATAAGTAGTAATTATTTTATTTGTTGTCTTTAGAAATGTAATGATTTCTGGAAAGAATCCTCAAATCTCGATTTTCAGTAATGGAAATTCTGGAAAGTAAAATATGCCAAACATCAAATATTATCATTCAAAATTTTTTAAACAATAATAGGCTCTGTTTGTAAGGCAAATTTCTACCTAAAATCACCAAGGCGTTGGTTATAGATCCCTGTGAAGGATTGGGACTGTTCTAAGGGGAAAACAAAGTTACTTAGATTTAATCCTAGCCTTTGGCTCTGTGAATGCCATAAGATATATTATTATGAGATTACACAGTAATAGAGTGTTTTTATAGTGCCTATTCATATAGAAAATGTTCTATGTAGTCCAATGCAAACTGTTAAAGACAGAAGAGATGCTATATTAAAGGTGCGCATTCATTTTATATTCACAATTCTTATATAATTCTTAGTAATGTGTGTGACATTTTAAATTTGCACTGCATGAGTTGGAAGGAAGCTCAATAGTCAAGTTATTTGGGAGGATTAGTCATTATTCTTTATCATGGTCATTGCCGCACTGGGTTAAGTTCTCTTTCATAATTTTCTCCCAAACATGACTTCATGTGCTTACCAAATCAATAATAAAAATGCGTTTTAACTATTTATTTAGTCACTCGAATTTTCAGATATTGCAGAATTTTTCTGATTTTAAAGTGTTGTTCTTCCCCAAGAAAAACACTTTTTAAAACTTTTAAAAAATAGTTGAAACTTCTTAAAAACAGAAATTCCTGCATCAATCCTGCCTACCGAAACAGAATCTCTGGGCTTACGAGGCTGAGAACCCAGACTTTTAATAAACATCCCAGGCGGTTCCTTATGAAGTTGTCTTATCTCTTTCTGAGAGAATTTGGAAAACTATAGTGCAGCAGGATTTGGGAAGCAACATGTTCAGAATTCTGGGCTATGATGTTTCAAGACAGAATATCATTAGGATGAAAGTACCGTGAAGGCAGACACTTTCTCTGCCTTGTTCTCCAGTCTTCCTAACACTTAGTACCACATCGCATGCACACAAATGTTTGTTAAATGAAAGAATTTTCTTTATGAGCAGATATCAGATTGAACTTGCAATCACTCCAGAAAATCTAATCACTTGATTAGATTACCTTTCTGGATGTCAACTAAATTAGATTAGACAACCTTTCTGGATGTCCACTAAATCAAAAGAAAATGGACAAAGAGTATGGGGGAAGCCTTTTCTACACCCTGAAATACTTATTTGAAAAATCAGTTTCTCTGGAATATTTAATAGAATGACAGAAGGCTGGCCTTAAATCCAGTGCTTTGCCCTGTTTGCTGTATTTGAGAGAACGATGTGCAACACCTTATTCACCCTGCAATGGTACCTGTTGACTCTCTTAATTGTTTGGGGACTCAGCCTCCACTCTGTCTGGAGAAGAAACAGAAAACAGAAGGAACAGCACAGCTGGTTCCTCAGGCAACGTGACTGGAATTCTTTCTCAGATTTTATGTTCACATAGAAATGTTATCTTAATCTCAACTGACAAGAGTGTTCTTAAAACAAAACTTGAAGTAGAAGGCTAGAGGAATGCTTCAGGGAGATCCAAGAAGAACAAAACGAATAGGATCCGCACAGCAATTACATTTAGAAACTGCAACTTGTTAGCCGCAATTTTGACACTAGATGGAAAGACAAATTGTTCCTTTCTATTTGCTGGTGAAGATTATAACAGATCATAATAGTGGCTTTTCACATTAAATAATGTTTTCCCATTTCTGTGAAAATGCCTTGATGTGAAAAAGGAAAAAAAATCACTTAGTCACGCTAGTGGGAAAAAATAAATCTATGGAGTGGCAATAATTCACTTATTCCTCCATCCAGCAGTTACTAAACACCCACTGTGTGCCTGGTTTTGGTCTAAGCAGAGAAAGAGATAATTCTCATAATGGCTCTAAAAGAGAGAATCTCAGGGCGCTCTGAGGCATACCTCCAAACAAAGACCAGGGATGAGGGAGGGCTTCTCAGAAGAGACGAATTCTTGCAAATAGGTAATATGGAGATTTTAGAAATTGACATCTTAAACGTTTTAAAGCAGTATCATAAAATTGTCTTTCTATGTAAATTTAGCTAATATCATTATCGAAATCTGTGTCCTAAGCATATATAATTCACAGAAAGAGGAAAAACCAGCTCAGTGCTGTGTGTGGAAGGGAGGTATTGGATGTAAATGTTTCTGATAATCCATTCTCCATTAAAAATAACTATTGATCTTCATATGGTTCAGAAGTGATGCTAATAACGAAATTAGGAGAGAAGGAGAATTTTTTCAGGAGTACCTGAAGGGAGTAGTCTTGAATCATAAATCTTTGTTTGTTTTAATTTTTAATCATCGTTATGGGGAGGATGATTCATTTTATTCTTTAAAGACACAAGGGCCCCTTTTTTCCTTCCTTCCTCCCTTCCTTCCTTCCTTCTTTAAGGACACAAGGGCCCTTTTTTTCCTTCCTCCCTCCCTCCCTTCCTTCCCTCTCTCTTTCCCTTTTCTCTTTTGTAAACCTCTGACCTATAAGAGGGATAAACGACACATTTACCAGCAGTTGCTCTTTTGTATCCTCTCTACAAGTCCCATGATATTGAGGGGGAAGCATGAGTCGCTTAGGCATTCTGTGATGGGGAGGGGTGGAGACAAGGGCTAACAAGCAGGAAGGTAATTGCAGTCAGCACAGAAGGGCATCTGAGGAATGAGGGCAAGAGTGGAAACAAGATACACTAAACATGTTTTCAGTACTGACTGTTGGCACTGCCTTCTAGCCTTTCTTAAAAGATGCAAGACTTAATAAGTAACAAATGACTGATAGTAATATTTCTAAGCTCTTTTATGCCCATTCTCTATTACTCTGTCCTTATGATACTGCCAGAATCAGGAGATATTTCAGGCCACAGTCTAAGAGGAAAACAGTAACCAAGGAGAAGAATTCCAGGTGTGATGAAAAGGGAACATGCCATAGTCTTCAAAGCCATGATCAGGACACATTGCCTTCCCAGTTTGGGGCTAGAGAGGGAGAAAGGAGGTAAGACCACAGCAGATCTGATGGTAGAACTGTCACCGACTAGCGGCCTCGAGAAACTCAATGGTGGGTTTGAAGCAATTAACTGTTTTTCCAAGTTGTTTCTTTTCTTTTGTATGTTAAGGAGATGTAACCACCAACCATCCTGAAACTGACCAAGCCTCACCAGGAGAGCTATGCCTGTGACCTTTGCCTTATGTTTAATGCAAAAATCTCTCCTGGAGGAAGTTAGGCCTCATTATGTGGGAGCATGTTCTCCAACTGAGCCTGTGCAAGCGAATACCCGCCTCTCTCTTTTGAATATTCATTCCCCAACCAAATAAAAGTTCCTGCTTTCCTTTGTTCGGGGACACCATAACTTTGGAAATGATTCCTCATGGCCTCCGTTTTGCTGCAAATACACTTTACATTGTGAGACAACTTCCACTGGTGTAGAGTCTTATTTAATTCTCCAGGAGGCGAGCCCACTTGGTTGGGTAACAGAGCCATTGCACTTAAGCAGTAGTTCCCTGACTTTCAACCAGTGCTCTCACACATCAGTGTTTATGGAATGGGAGGAGTGCTCGTTGAAAATGCATAATTCTAAACTCCATTTAAGTGTTTCTGACAGCATGCTTCTCTTTAAGAGACCAGCTAAGAGATGAAGCACAAGTTCCTTGGAACAGAATGTAAAGTCTGTTCGGAATGAAGGAAGCCAAGTTGACCATTTACCCATCAGATTCTCTTGGCAAATATTGACAGCTCCCAGTGATTAGAGGTAGGTGTTGGCTGATGATCATCTCCTACATAAACTTGCCACCCCACAGTGTGTTAATAATGAAAACAAGTTTTAGATTAAATCCTGTCTATCTTTACTAACGAGCAAGCACAAAGAAATGTAAACTGTGCTCGCAAGCTTGGGGTACCCAAGCTGTTAAGACATTCTGAAAGCAGATTAGCCAACTGGTGTGGGTCAAGCAACAGTGTCCTCTCTGAAATGGAGTTGCATGGCCAAATGGAGCTGTGAACCTTGTGTGCTGCTCCAAAGACGGTAGCTGCTGTCACATCCCAACACCATGTTCGTACGTGGGTGTTGGTTCCTGTTCATTCCCCTATCCAATCACATCACTCAAGCACAACTCATTTTACTACTTTTAAAAATCATTTTTGGGGCCTGCCCAGTGGCACAAGTGGTTAAGTGCACGCATTCCACTGCGGCGGCCCTGGGTTCGCCGGTTCGGATCCGGCGAGCACAGACACACCGCTTGGCGAGCCATGCTGTGGCGGCGTCCCATATAAGGTGGAGGAAGACCGACACGGATGTCAGCCCAGGGCCAGTCTTCCTCAGCAAAAAGAGGAGGATTGGCAGATGTTAGCCCAGGGCCGATCTTCCTCACAAAATGAGGGCTAACATCCATGCCCGTCCTCCTCCACCTTATATGGGACGCCGCCACGGCATGGCTCTCCAAGCGGTGTGTCTGTGCGCACCAGGGATCTGAACTGGCAAACCCCAGGCTGCCACAGCAGAGCATGCACTTAACAGCTTGCACCACTGGGCCGGCCCCTAAAAGTCATTTTTAATACTTTCTATGCTAATTAAAAACTCTCTGGTGTAGATTTCCATAATAGCTGAAGTTTTTATGTCACTACCTCTGAAGTGTGATTACCTGGTTAGGGTGCTTCAAACGTTAAATATGCTGTTAGAACAATGAACAGAGCAAGCTCTTAAATGTTAGCTATTACTGTTTTTCTTGTAATTACCATGGTTGTCATTTTCGTCTCTGTTACAGTATATGACACGTTCAGCTATTTCTCTACATGTCTAACTTACGAAACGAGTGTTTTTCAAACCCATTTGTGGGTCATAAAATCAATTTAACAATTGCTACATAGCATATCCTAATGAAACAGAATAGATGAGAATAGAAAATAGTAGAGTGTATCAAGCTTTATTTCAGTCTTAGAAAGGTATATATACTGAGTTGCAATGGAAAATGTATTTTCTACTGTGGACCGTGGTCAAAAAGAAAAACACTATACTAGATTGTATGCCTCAAAATAAGAGAGTAAGGGACACTGTCTTATTTATGTTGCTATCCCTAGTATTTAGCGTATGTTTAGATGCTCAGCAAATGTTTGAATGCATGGATTCTTTTCTTTTCTGCTAAGATGAATTTCATTGTAAAATGACACCAAAGATATTGAAACCTTTTGTAGAATCTGAAACAGAACATATGTAAGCATTTATAACTATATTTGTAGAACCAAAGAGAAGCATGCTCTGCGGTTCTGGTTTGAAGAGAACTGTTATTATTTCCCTGGAAATCCTTATTGCTCACTTTCTCCTGTATCACAGGGTTCTGCACCATTTTTTAAAGTTACTTATTTCTATTAAATGTATTCCTGTGCCCTTCATATTAGTTCCTATTGTTGCTGTAACAAATTACCACAAATGTAGTGGCTTACAACGCAAATGTATTATCTTACAGTTGCATAGAATAGACATCTGACGTGAGTCTCACTGGGCTAAAATCAAGATGTCCACAGGGCTGCATTTTTTTTGAGGCTCTAGGGGAGACTCTCTTGCCTTGACTTTTCCAGCATTTCTTGGCTCCTGGCTCTTTTCTACATATTCAAAGCCAATAGGGTAGCAATCTGACCTCTGCTTAGATGGTCACAACTGCTTCTCTGACTGACTCTCTTGCCTCCCTCTTTCATTTCTAAGGACCCTTGTGACTACACTGGGCCCACGCAGACAATCGAGGATAATATCCCCATCTGAAGGTCCTTATTAAATCATGTTTTATTTCCCTTTTGCCATTTACTATTTATGGGTTCCAGGAATAAAATTTGGGCATTTTGGGGGGCCATTATTATGCTTACCACACCCATCAATTCCATCATTTAAGCACAGCCCCAGGGAACAACCATTTGTAAAGCATTTTGGGTAATTTTTATTCTACTTGATTTATAGATATCACTATTCAGGTAATTTCCTATAAACCTGTTTTCTGGCTTCATATGACTTTGGGGCCAATACGGTAACACCTTACCATCTGTGATTTTAGCATCCTTGGTTTTGAGAATTTAAATTTATGTAAGAATTCTAATTTCTATGTTGAATTTTTTTAAATATCTAACTTATAACACTGGTATTGTTTAGTTAATAACCCTAAAAGAAAGAATTACAGAAATAGAAATACAATGCACAAATTTCTAAGCCAGTGAAAGGTGGTTTGATAATTTATAAAGATGCATAATCTGCATAATACAACACTTTGGGGAAAAAACATGGCTGTCCAGAACAAAGTCATGGCAGTGTTTCCTGAACAATTGAGGTGAGCGATTTGTAAGAGCTGCTACCTGTGGGCAGAATGTCCTAACCCTCTGGTTTATTTTGGAAGCCAATGCCTTCTAATATTCTTATTTTCAGTGACCAGCATTTTAATTTTTTTCCTCCAGCTCCCTATTTTCTATAAGAATTTGGTTTGGCAAATCAGATTTTTGCCAATCATAGGATTTATCAGCAACGCAGATCCGTGGCCAGGAATTATGGTCCTTTACTTAAAATTTTTATGGCTCCTTTTAAAATAAAATGTGCCCTGCATAGTAAAATTCAAAATGAAACATCTGTCAAAGGAGTAAGTGTTTCTTATTACCTTGAAGATGTTAATTGCTCTTATAAATTTGTTTCCCATCCTCTTTTCCAGTCTCCTCTTAATTCTCCCTGGTTTTAACAGCAAAGCGCACTTGCTGGTTTCACTTGGTTTATTGCTTTCCCTAAAAATAATTTTAATAGCTTAAGTAGGCTTGTAAATTGGATTCTTTCTAATAGTTTCGTTTATAAGTGGTCACATTTCTCTCTCAAGCACGATTTAATATTTTGATTGCTAATCAGGTTTGGTTTTTAAATTGTGCATCTATTTCAGTTTGAAACTACTGTTGTTCGTAATCAGTATTAGCTGAGAAAGATATAGCAGAACCTACCTTAACCAGTAAATGTTTCTTGGAATATTTACACTATTGGTTCATTGCAAATTTGGTTGAGTCAAAAGAATTAGGTTGTAAAGCAAGCAGAGCCCTTCTATTAGTATCTGGAAGAAACTGACTATGAACTAATTTTGAAGTCAAACCCAGGTTTGAATTGGACTTTACGGCTGATTAGCTGTGATTTGGGGTAAGTTATTTGTTCTCTGTGAACACTAGTTTTCTCACCTGTGTAATCTGGAGAGCACTTATCTTGCAAGGATGCTGTGAGAACCAAATGAGTGAATGCAGGTAAATCTTTAGCATACAGCCCACAATAACCACCTAATTAACAGCAGCTATTATTAACTTGAATGTTTTACTTTGGCTTCAAAAAAAATTCCAAGTATTCTTAAAAGATTTTTAATTGATACCCGCTGTAAACAGTTCTTAACATCCACAAGGAATACACAACATACCAAATAGGTCAAGATCACAAAAAATATTAAACTTAAAAAATTCGATATATGAAAATTAAATCGGTATAATTTTTAATTGTTAGATTGGCAAGATTTTTTTAAACAGTACCTTTTTATGAATAGACTGGCATTACAGATAAGTGTGGGGGGGAGTGGGGGATGGATTTTTCTAGAAAGGTGCTGAAACAATTAATTATCTGTATATAAAAGAATAAAACTGGTCCCCTACCTCACACCATATTAAAATACCAATTCCAGATAGACAAAGGCTTAAATGTGAATGAAAAGTGACAAGATTAAACCAAAACACAAAACAAATATACATGAATGTATACTAAATATACATGAATATATACATGAATAAAGATAAATGATTGCATAAATAAATAAATGAGGAAGAAGAGATAAATCTTCCTTACAGAAGAATTCCACTTAACACACATAGATACTCCTCCCTCTAGGAGATAGAGCTTAATCACCACCACTAGCCTTCCTTGTGGGTAGGCTAGATGTGGTGACTTGTTTCCAAGGACTAGAGTGTTTACAGTGGAGAAATCTGGCAGTTGTGCTTAACCAAGTGATTATGGTTAATATCCCCAGTGATGTCTGGTAGATATCATGTGCCCGTTGATATTCTGGGATGAGAAGGACACTTCACCTATGTGGTATTTTTCCAAAAAGCCCTTAACCCCCCTCGAGAAAAACATCTGAAAAATTTAGATTCAAGGACCTTCTACAGCAGACCTGGCCAGTAATCCTCAAGACTGTCAAGGTCAAGGAAAACAAGGAAAGACTGAGAAATTTTCACAGACTAGCAGAGACTAGGGAGAAACGATAAAGAAAGGCAATCTCGCTCAGGACTGGATCCTGGAACAGAAAGAGAAAATACTGGTGAAATCCAAACAAAATCTGGAGTTCAATTAATACTAATGTACTAATGTTGGTTTCTTAGCTTTTATAAATGTACCATTGTAATGTAAGATATTAACAAAGAGTGGAAATGAGGGAGGAATATATTGGGACTCTCTGTACTATTATCGAAACCTTTCTGTAAACCTAAAATTATTCCAAAATAAAAAGTGAATTAAAGAAAGATCACAAGATTTAGAAAACAATATCAAAAATGTCTTTATATTCTTAGGTTACAGAAGAATTTCCTTTATTTATTTATTTATTTTTTTTATTGTGGTAACATTGGTTTATAACATTATATAAATTTCAGATGTAGATCATTATATTTTGAATTCTGTAGAGACTACATTGGGGGGAGGGCAAAAGGGATAGAAAGATTTCGTCATCAAGAAAAAAATACAGGAAAATATTGATAAATTTGACTACATTAAATTCTAGAATGTCTGTTCATCAAAAGATGCTGCAAAGCAAGTAAAAATATAAGTCACTACTACTCAGCCATAAAAAAAGACAAAATCATCCCATTTGCAACAACATGGATGGGCCTGGAGGGTATTATGTTAAGTAAAATAAGCCAGAAAGAGAAAGACACACACTATATGATCTCACTCATATGTGGAATATAAACCAACACATGGACAGAGAAAACTGTATTGTGGTTACCAGGGGCAATGGGGGTGGGGGGTGGGCACAAGGGGTGAAGGGAGACATATATATGGTGACAGACAAACAAAAATGTACAACCAAGAATTTCACAACGCTATAAACTATCAAAACATCAATAAAAAATATATAAGTCACAAACTGGGAGAAGATATTTACAACAAATACATTTCAACGGCAGAGAACTCTTGCAACGCAAATTTAAAAAAACAAACAACTCTGCAGAAAAATGAGAAAACGACTTAGGCACTTCAGACAAAAGGAAATCCCAAGATGGATGAATGTGTAAAGAATGTTCAACCTCGTTATTATTCAGGAAAATTCCACACTGGGATATCGTTCCACGTTTGCCTGACTGGAAATTTTAAAGACTGAGACTATCAAGTGCTGTCAAGGATGTGGAACACTAAAACATTTCTACACGGCAGGCGGGAGTATAAGGCTATATTGTCACTCTGGAAACAATTTGGCTGCATCTGGAGTTGAACACGTGTCTGTCCTACGTATGGCAAAGCAATTGCACTCCTACGTTTATACCCTAGAGAAACTTTTCTATATACGGACCAAGAGACGTGTGCCAAAATACTCTGTCTGTAATAGCAAAAAGAAACTAGAAGTAACCCAAATATCTATCACAACACAATGCCATCCAACAATGAAAATAAAATGATAGTAACAAGCAACAACAAGGATGCATTTTAAGAATATCAGTTGGAGGGAAAAGAGGAAGTGGCAAAAGAATGCATACAGCATGATTTTACATGAAATTTAAGAATGTACAAACATATGGGAAAGCCATAAAGAAAAGCATGAGAATGGTAAGCAGAACTCGTACAGCTATTACCTCTGTGGAGGGTTTGGGGGAGGAGCATACAGAGGACTTCAGTATAATACAATATTCTCCACTTTTAACTGGATGGTGAGTTCATGAGTGTTTGTATTGTTATGATTTATACATTATATGTGGTATAAATATTATTCTATATCTACTTAATAAAAATAACAACAAAGAAAAGGAGAGATGGAGAAAGGAAGAGAAAGGTGAGAGAAACAGAGAGAGAATGTGGGTTATCACTGCCTCTAGTCACCACACTCGGAGGCATGGCTACCTCAGTGCACATAGGGATTCCAAACTTAGAACTGTGTTGGTTAGTTTGGTAGATTTCACTGCCTCTTTTTATTTTTATCCCATATCAAAGCTGTATGTACATTCGGGCCGGCCCCGTGGCTTGGCGGTTAGGTGTGCGTGCTCCGCTGCTGGCGGCCCGGGTTCGGATCCCGGGCGCGCACCGACGCACCGCTTCTCCGGCCATGCTGAGGCCGTGTCCCACATACAGCAGCTGGAAGGATGTGCAACTGTGGCATACAACTATCTACTGGGGCTTTGGGAGGAAAGTAAATAAATAAAATCTTTAAAAAAAAAAAAAAAAGCTCTGTGTACATTAGCTAGGGTCAAAGTACAGGTGTACCTTGTTTTATTGTGCTTCAAAGATACTGCATTTTTTATAAGACCCTCCACCAGCAAAAAGATTAGAACTCCCTGAAGGCTCAGATGATGGTTAGCATTTTTTAGCAATAAAGTATTTTTTAATTAAGGTATGTACATTGTTATTTTAGGCATAATGCTATTGCACACTTAATAGCCTACAGTATAGTATAAATATAACTTTTGTGTGCAATGGGAAACCAAAAAATTCGTGTGACTCACTTTATTGCAATATTTACTTTATTGTGGTGGTCTGGAGCCAAACCTGCAATATTTCCAAGGTATGCCTGTACAGAAGTGAAACTCCATTATTTACTCCCTCTAGGTGAGCCTCTTGTGGTACCCAGGGCCCTAGGCCTGGCCCCGTGCCTGCTTTGGCAGAACCGCAGTCCTCTCTTCTTCTTCTTACTGTCACAATGGAGATTCTAAATGTCTCTGTCTATACACCTGGGCTCTTCGATGCTGTAATAAGCCTTCATCTCCAGATCTTACGCTGCCTTTTCTTCTCTCCCTAGGACTTCCTTCCCCCTCACTTTGTCCAAGGCCATAAATGCAGTGGTAATGGAAGAATTTCTAATGCAAATCTGGCCACTCATTACCAGAAATACCTCGTATCTCTTTTCCTTTTCAAGGCAGCTGTCAGGAATCCCCAGAAAGTGGCCTGACAGAAAATGCAGACCTCTTTTTTAGATGAAGGATTCCATATTAGACTTAAGAATGTCTTGTTTGCTTAGGATGCCAGAAGGAAAATGTTGAGCAAGTGTAGAGGTAGGGAGACCATTGGACTAGTCTAGGTAGAGAAGATGGTCCAAACCAAGACAGTAGATGTGGCAGAAGTGGAAAATAGAAAGGAGGGGACAGATATGAGAGAGATTTGCCTGAAGCTTTGTTTGTTAGTAAATGAAAAGCTGTCTAGAGGGAATGATGTGAAAGTGAGCCATCATCTCCATGAACAAACAGTGGATGGACAGATTTAAAACTTTAAGCCCACAATGTTTTACTGTCTAAAATAAGGCAAGCAGAAAACTGAGTATGTTTGAAAGCTATGGATTATTGGAGCAAAATTATTAATGGAGCATCAAGCTCTGCTTTTGCCTGCAGGAAGCAACAGGGAGAACATTACTTGTAACCTAGTAAAACCTTAGGAAATCAATGACTGATCTTGTTCATGACTTGCTATAATTATTAGTATTATACATGGATTGAACTACTTTTTAGTATTGTACATAGATTTAACCTTTTTGACAATTCTCAGCTATTCACATTTACCTTTCTTATTCCGAGGCAAAGAAAGGTAAAAAATATGTTGGAAAATATGGGTATGGTTCATAATATCCTTTTGGCTAGAGAATTTATTCTCTTAATATTTACAAGGGCTCTCTGAGAAGATATGAGAAAACTGTTAAGAAAATGTTTTAAGCATAAAATATAAATGATGATAAAAGATCTGGAGAAAGGAAAGAAAAGTGATCAGCTTAAGTAAACAACTCATGTCATAGAGTTTTTAAAACAAAAAAAGAATTCTCTGACAATAAGAAGAATTGTTCAGCTGTTTTGTTCACACCGTTTTCACCAGAGACCAAAGTAGCATTTAAATCAGAGAGAGAAATCAGGTAAATCTATTTTTTGACTCTGAGTTCATCATTAAAAAAAAAGCCACCCAGTTTCAGGTATATATTCTGTTTTCCCATGTGAGAAAGGTATTTTCATAATGTAATTTTGCACATTTTATGGCCAAAGCAAAACATGCAAAAAAATACACTGTAATATCAATGATAACTCTACAAGCAAACTACATGGGGAAAAAAGTACCCAAATATCTAAGCAGAATTCAAGATAAGCATGGAGTTCCCCCGCTTACATGTAAATGTTTATGTGTTTATCCGTTTAGTGTCTGTTAGTGCCGGAGAGTTGATTTCCACTGCTAGTGACCCTGTGCACAGCAGAGCGGAACCTTGCCCGGTCTTTTGGCGCCATCCTTTCACCTTCTCACGCTATATCAGGCAATGCTCCACTGCTATTCAAAAGCTTTTCATGGCCAATTTTTTCACAAGTGGGTGGCCAGGTCCTTCTTCCTAGTCTGTCTTAGTCTGCAAGCTCTGCTGAAACCTGTCCACCACGGGTGACCCTGCTCATGTTTGAAATACCAGTGGCATAGCTTTCAGCATCACAGCAACATGCAGCCACCACAGTGTGACAACCAACAGATGGGTAGTGTGGTTCCTTGACTGGAAACGAACCTGGGCCATGGCAGTGAGAGCACCAAATCTTAATCACTAGACCACTAGGCCAACCACCAGGGCTGGCCTGTTTAGGGCAGATTAGCTCAAAATGTGTATTTTCCAAATAAAAGTTATTTCTTTTAGGCCTGTATATCTCATGTCTTTGTACTGCAATCGATACAACATCCCAGTACACATCTTTTATTATTGTTATCATTACATTGTATGATTTCTTTTTTTAGTTTGTTTTATCCCTTAGAATGTTAGTACATTGAGGACAGAGACTACCATTTTTATCTGGATCTCTTTAGTTCTTTGCAGAGTGCATGGCGCACAGTAAATGGTCAATAAATACATAATGAATTGATTTACACACATATATATGTCTATTCCCAGAATATTTAATTTCCCTAAAAATTGTTAGCTCTAAATATGAAGTTATATAAGTAACACAGACGTTCTCATCTTTATAAACGCCTGCTTAGAATCTATAATTATATATAAGCTCTGTGGTGAAAACTTAGTACCAGCTACGTAGTGAAATCTTTGATTCATTCCTCTAAAATACTATGTAAATTCTGTAAACCAAAGAAAATCTCAAAATACCTTCCCTCCATGAAATACAATACAATTAAATGGCTTTCTTATATTTTGGAGAGGGACTATCTCATCCAGAAATATAATGGGAAATCATAAATTTAACATTTCCATAAAATGTAGCACGGAGGAGTGTGAATCTTCTCTTTTCTCAGGCATACATATTCTGTTCTACGGGTTGCTAAGATACACTAAACTTAAAAGTACAAAATGTGATTTGGCTCTTTAGAAATAGGCTAGGCAGCTTCCTTATTTCTGACGAAATTAATCTCTAGGGAATATATACAATCTCAGTACAATCATTTATTTTAGTCACTTTCTGGACTTATTGAATTAAATTGTGGTTTGTAAAGATTTTAATCTTAAGTTTTAATGTTGAGATCAGCAAAATTATTTGCAAGCATTAACCAGATACCTTTGCCTTTTGGCTTCCCACCCCTTATTTAGGCAATCGGGAGAGAACAAGTCAGACTCATCTAATGAAAAGCCACTGATTCCAATTTCCACAAGTAGCTAATTCATGTTCTCTTCCATTTCTTCTTTTTGCAGAAAAAGGAAGGTTACACCACAGGAAAGATCCATGTATTTTGAGGTGAAAGTGGGTGGGGGACACCATGCTGAATTCTTAGATTATGACAAATCTTTGGCAGGTATATCATTTCTAGTTGACCCAGATAACAAGCATGATGGATATCTTTAAAAGGCTCAAATTATTCCTGTTGTGGAGCCTGACCTTAGAACCTCTCACTAGTTTTCAGTTGTCAGTATTTTCAAGCTGAATGACACTCCTGGTCACATCTCTGTCCACAAGCTTCACAATCTGTTCATGGAGAAGAAATAAACAGAGTTGATTTTTTACAGGATCCTCATTTGAAGTAAAAGGTATGAAAGGAATGTACATGTACACATGTACACAAATATATATAAAACTTGTATCTATGAAAGTTTGAAAGCAATATGTATTTTATATATATGTATATTTACATTTAAATAAATATATATATAAAATGTTGTAGGATCCCTGGACCTAAAGATAGTAGATGCAGAGCAAAAATCTCAGCCATGTACGGTCTCCTAATCCCTAAATTTGTTTCTATTTTTAGTCCTTGCTTTATCTTCCCTCCTCACTACATTCAGTCTAGTGGAACTTCTTCACTGTCATGTTTCAAATAATGTCTATACGTAAGTGATTTTAAAATATTTATATTCAACCCATACCTTTCTCTCTTACACTGTAAATTCATATCTCTGAAGCTCTGTTTTCAAATGTAATAATCATAAAACCAAACTCATTCTCCAGTGCTCCTCTCTGTTCCTTATCTACAATTCTTAAGACTCAGATATTGACACGATCAAGTGTCTCATGGCAGAGACTTCTAGCAATGTTTCCCCATCCAGTACAGACCCTCTCCATCTACCTCCATTTATTGATTTACTGGTTTGTTTTACTGGATGATGCATAAGTGAGGTACAAAATGCAAAAGATACAAGTTTCCCAATTCCTTTCCCCACGGGAACTATTACCAGTTACTAAACTGTTACATCTCTGTCCAAGAAGGTCTTTTTCTCTGTAAGCATATATGTAAATAAATCTGTGTACACACACACACACACACACACACACACACACACACACAGAGGCAACATATTGTTCTTCACCTTTCTTTTTTCACTTAACAGTATATTTTGGGAAATATTCCATATAATTCATAAAAGTGGTTCCTCATTTTTTTAAACTTTTGCAAGTTATTCCACTAAATGTTGTATGTAGTATGGTGTTCCATGAAGTATAGAAAAGCAAAATGTATGACAACAATAATGCAAAGGCTAGGAGAGCAGAAATAGAAATATACTATTGGAAAGTTTTCATACTACACATAAAGTGGTATAATACCACTTTAAGCTAGATTAGGATATGTTAAAGATTTTTTTCTTTTCTTTCTTTTTTTTTTTGGTGAGGAAGATTGGCCCTGAGCTAACATCAGTTGCCAATTTTCCTCTTTTTGCTGAGGAAGACTGGCCCTGAGCCAACATCTATTCCCATCTTCCTCTATTTTTTATGTGGGATGCCACCACAGCACAGCCTGATGAGCGGTGCGTAAGTCTGTGCCCAGGACCTGAATGTGGGAACCCCGGGCCGCTGAAGCAGAGCCTGTGAACTTAAACACTACACCACTGGGCTAGCCCTCAAAGATTTATACTATAAACACTAAAACAACCACAAAGATTCTGCAAAGATGACATCTCTTCAAACAGGCTCCACAGAAACTTGCCACAGCAGCCTGTAGATACCAAATTATTTGGTGTGAGCAAAAGGCCTTGGATTTTGGAGAACTAAGTTCACCTGACTCTACAACAAAATAAAAACAATTACACATAATAGGAATAAACGCCAATATTAACGGCAGACACCATTGAACTTTTTGTGGAGAGAGCTCCTCAAAACAAATGGAGACTTTCAATTTTCAAAGAGCAGACATTTATTTGTTTATTTGTCTTTGTTCTTCTTCTTTTCTAAAACCAACTAATAATTTCATAACACATCCTCTTTATTTCTTCTTGCTTTCCTCTTTTCCTTGGATAAAATTTTCCCTGCCCCTAACCACCCTACCTCATACATGTGTACTAAGTTGCAGAGCTAAAGAGTTACATCATTTCATTAAAGTTGACATCTCCCTTTCTAAGTCTTTATTTTCACTAAATTGTTGATTGGCTTAAGAAAGGAGAAACTGCAAAAAAAAAAAAAAAGAAAGGAGAAACCAGGAAGAAACAATGTCTGCTATTTTAAAACTCCAAGTACCTATGGCTCCTTCAGGAATTTCTGCACACAAAAAAATTCCAGGGTCTCTACCAGAGATGTTTGCGTTTACTCACGAGTACTATGCTTAATGTTTTGGTTTTTCTGCGTTCAGGGTGCTATGTTTGAAAATCTTTATTATCCTTAAAGACACATGACAGGCTAATTATGCAGGTACAAGGCAAAAAAAACAGTTGATTCTGTGAGTTGTAAGACTAAAATCCATTCTTCCTTTTTCTCATATCATCAATAAATCTTTCCTATATTCCACTAAGCAAAATAACTATCCAGGTGTAAAACTTCAAAATTGTTAAAGAAATAAAATATGCCGTGCTTCTGGAGTGAGTCTCAGGACACACAGGCAAGGACCCCCCTGGGTGGTACAATCCTACCTTTTCCTGATGTTTCAGAAATCTAAACAGATGATGTTGACATGTTTTTCATACAATATACTTAACAAATTGTTTTGTGCCACCAAGCTAGATTGCTCAAATATCTGGTCCAAGTGGATTACAGAAAGATTCTTGAGTAGATCACCTACCTTCCTATTCCATGTTCCTCTCGGTTTCCTCACCAGAGGTCACTTTGTTAGCCATCCCCAAGTGATGACTTCTTATGTTTCTGATGACCCGATGCTGCCCTGGGAATGCCCATCCAAATGATATTATGACCTTTCCTAATTACTCCAGTGAGGTCAAATGTTCTTTCCCCATTTGTACCATATTTTAGTCATCTGGCAGCATTGACTCAGCCCCATACTTTCCTGTAAAAAGACTGGTGATCCAACTTTTATTTCATTTAGTCTTGATCACAGATTTCACCTCCTAAGGACTTGGGCAATAGTCCAAAGGAGAATAGATCACAAATCAAATCGAATATCACCACGTTATCATGTACCAATTATGGAGGTAAATATTTGAATTGTTTGTTTTTCCGTCTACAGTGTCATGGGTAAGTTAACCCTCCCATAATCTACATGTAAATCATCTACATTGTAGGATCATCTGCCTTAACACGTACGTGTTTACATCTCAGACAACATTATTGGCTCCCTTCGCCGTGCTCTCTATGGTAGCACTGACTACTGGTGTGTCACTATTTCTTTGTGTCCACCTGCAACAGATGTTTTTTGCAGGGCAGAGGATCTAGTGATATTTGTTAAATGCTTCCTCTGTGCTGGCACTGTGCTAAATACTGCACATATCTAACCCTCACTGCACTCATTTAACTCTCACAAAAATCCAGCGAAGTAGGTACTTTTACTATCCCATTTTCCAGATGCAGAAATGGAAGCAAAGAGAGGCTAAACCATTTGCCCGCACAGCAGTGAGCAGTGGAGCCAAGAGGAGAACCAAGCAGGGCAGCTCCCGAGACTGCACTGTTACCAAGGGTTAAACTGCTTCTCAGCATGAAACACATACAGCCAACGATTTCTCAGCCAAAACCATACCGACAGACATTTAGGTTGATTCTAATCTTTTGCTCTTACGAACAGTCTTATAAGAATATCTTTGTACACACATCATTTTACACAGGAGAGTTTATCTATAGAATAAATATCTTCAAGTAGAATTTTTGAGTTGAAGAGTACCGACATCTTACATCTTGATAAGAATTGCCAAACGTTCTCCATAAGCAGTGGTAAGAATTTATATTCCCAAGAGCCATGGATTAGAGGAAAGCAATGTTTTTTCACAAGTTTCAAGTTATTTTTGGAGTGTATCCACATGTTCTTTGCTTTTCTTCTCCCTCAGGTTCCCTCCTACACTAAACTGATGCAATTATCCAAGGATTGAACCATAAACTGTGTTGTTCAAATGTTCAAAATCTAGGCAAAAGTATGTTTCGGTACTTCTAAAGGATAGAGAAGAAGGAAGTCATCTGAATAATTAGATCTGTTTCCCCATTTCAACTGGTATGTTTCAATTTACAAATGTTAAACAGGGGACCACTTTATCATTAGATTTTCTGGAAATGAGATATTAACCAGACATGAGAAAACTTCAGATTTCCCATACACAAATTGTGAAATGTCAGAAATATGTTCAAAGCAAACTAACCACAAAATGATTTAAGAAAATAAACTTTAAAAAGCAGAGGAAAATTAAAACGGAAAATTTGTCTCAAAAGAGATAATCAGTGATTAGGACTTTGAAGACTTTTTAATACAAAATTTTTTACCTCACAAATTCAAATCTAAGTAGAAAATTTTTCATACCTTGATTTTTTTCAAATGTTAAATGAAAATTTAATTGAACCTACGGCCAAAAAGGAAAGAAAAACTAGATAATTTTGTGAAAACTTATAGTAATGTTTAAAGAGGTAATATCTTATTTAAATTAAATTATACAAATAGAAATTTTAAATCAACTTTGTTTCAAAATGAGTCATTGCATTTTTAAATAATTTAGCTTGTGTTATGATGATATAGTTAGAATTTTTTAAACTGAGTTATTAATGAGAATCAGTCACCTTCTTACATTAGCTCATTTAAGAGCCACAACAGCCATGTGAGAGGAATTCTTCATTTCATGTCTCTCTTTTTTTTTTCCTGAGGAAGATTCACCCTGAGCTAACATCTCTACCCCTCTTCCTCTATTTTGTATGTGGGTCACTGCCACAGCATGGCCACAGCTGAGTAGTATAGGTCAGTGCCCAGGAACCAAACATGTGAACCCGGGCCACCGAAGCAGAGCACACTGAACTTAACCACTAGGCCACGGGGCCAGCTCCTCATGTCCCTTTGCAGATAAAACTGGAGTTCAAATAGGTGAAGTGAATTATCATAGACATATAGAGACAAAGATAGCCACACCAGATCTCAAGTCTTACAAATCTAAGACAGCAGATTAGTTGTGATTAACAAGAAGATATTTCTGTCTGATTTCTGAATGTCAGTTGAACTAGCAGTGGCTACTTGAGGATACTTTGGCCTCAGGTTTTGAATACTGATTGTTTTAAGTTCTTACCATTTTCTTTTAATTGTTCAAAATAAACTGGAGGAAATACATTATTCTTTCTGAGTAAATTACTTAAACCTTTGCACTGCCAAGACCTTCAGGCCCACATAAATGTCCAGGCATCATTGGTAGCTTTACTTTACCAAGACTCCTTTAATATATTCTCATTATTATTGTTAGAAAAATGGACAATTTATTTTTGAAAACTAACAGAGTAACTTTCAGGAGTCACAACTTCAAATGCCTTCAAGAGTCTCACAATTCTAGGAATAGGCTGAAGTAAGGCTACGGGAAGTAGCGGTCAGAGGCATATGGAAGAGGCACACTTTTGTAAAGGTGTGCAACTTCAAAAATGTTCACAATCATGAGGCCAGCCCAGTGGCATAGTGATTAAGTTCACATGCTCCACTTCGGCGGCCCAGAGTTTACAGGTTCGGATCCTGGGTGCAGACCTACACACCACTCATCAAGTCAAGCTGTGGCGGCATCCCAAATACAAAATGGAGGAAGATTGGCACAGATGTTAGTTAGCTCAGGGACAATCTTCCTCAAACAAAAAGAGGAAGATTGGCAACAGATGTTAGCTCAGGGCCAATCTTCCTCACCAAAAAAAAAAAAAAATCACAATCATAGGAACCAGAGAAGCCAAATGTGCAGACTGAGCCCATGGTTTTGGTGTATCTTGGCTATTTGACCAAAATTGAATCTGAATAATTATGATATCCAGAAATAAAATAACAATAACAGTAATAGAATGATTGTAAATTGGATTCCAAAAAATAAACTGGAATCATAACACTTAGCAGAATAAAGAATATTATAAATTCAGACTTATTTTCAGCCTTGTTTGGAAAGAAAAATACTAATTATTTTAAAACTATGTACATATTTAGGCAGAATAGCTAAAAGCCTTCCTTCCACAAATTTCAAATTTCAATCCACTGTTACTCAGATCTAACAATACAAGCCCAGTTCTAGATCTCAAGAGAGATGTAGGCTAGAAATAAGAGAAGAATATGATGTTGCCCACTGTCTCAGTCACATTTCTCAGTTTGTTACCATTTCTTCTCCTTGGGTGACTTTCCAGCGCCATAGTTTGCAGTGACCATAGCTCGGCGGGTGGCTTCTTGTCTCTAACTCTCTGATCTCCTTTTTACAGTACCTTCCCAAAGGGAGAATGAAATATTGCATATTTTTATACAGAGAATGATAGAATAAGCTAAGCCCATTTTAAAAACCAAAAACAAAACCCTATGCCATATTATTGTGCATTTGACTTCAAGTTTAATAATATTCTATACTTTCTAAGTGAAGGACCGATGAATAAATTGTCTGTTATTTTAGGCATGTCAAAAAATGTTTTCACGTTCTAACTAAAAATCTATTTACTAGCACTTAATATACCTAACAGAACCCCGTATTCACGATCCGGACTAAAGTCTCCTGTCACGCAACATATCCACACCCAAACTCATTATCTTTCCCCATTAAAGCTTTTCCTTCATCATAAGTTCTTCATACGTTATTCAAGGTGCAGCTTAAATAATCATCCACGGCATACGTTGTAATTACCCTGACTACAAGATCTCTCCCTTTCTCTGGCTCCTGAAACTCTCTAGCATTTGTCTGGAATATTCAGATACTTCATTTTGTCATAGTTATTTGTATATATTTACGATCTCCAGTGACACGTAGGCTCCAAAAAGACAAGGGCAATCTTGTATTCCTTAACTGTATTTTACTAACGAGATGACTATAAGGGTAGTTAATATATACTCTAAGCTGTCAAGGGAGCAGAATTCACATTTCATAGTGTTCCACAAAGCACCTTACATGTAATAAGTGCTCAGTAAAATTTTGGAATTTCTTTAATGGGTTTCCAAGCCCATAATGATAGCCAGAAAAGAAATGCAGACAATGAAATTGTCTTCTTTTATGAGATATCATATGAACATGCCAACTTTTGAAAATAGTATAAAAAAGAGAAAAGGCAAGGAATTAATATTTTCAGTTGCATTACATATTTTTTGGGAAAAAAGGAAACCGTAATGAATAATAACATTACAGTTTCTATTTTCTTGATTTATTCTTTAGTTTTAAAATAATTAAACAATTAAAAAGAATACATTTTAATTGTAATACTATTATTTAGATTTAGTAAAATATTTCATATAAACAAAAATAGGCACTTACCAAATAAATATAATACACTTTGAAGTTCATACTTTTTCACTGTTTTAAAGTTTAAATACAAGTAAAAACTGCAAGTGGTCACATAGAATGTTAAAATTGAAGTAAGTCAAGTTCCATTTCTTCATATTTACAATGTGCTTTCCTCATTTATTTGGATCCACCCTTTAAATATAGGGACATGTGCTACAGCAGGATTTAGAGAGATGAACTGCATCCAAAGAAAACGCAAATGAGACTGAACTATTAAAACTTAAAACTGCTAGAATGAAATTGTGAACCTGAGTTTGTGTGTGCACGTGCATATGCATAGGGGGAGGTAACTATATCCAAAAATTTTCCAAAGTTACTTCCGTAAAGACTATAACATTCAAGGGGGCCAGCCCTGTGGCCTAGCGGTTAAGATCGGCACACTCCACTTTGGCGGCCCGGGTTCGGTTGCCCAGCGTGGATCTATACCACTTGTCGGCAGCCATGATGACATACAAAATAAAGGAAGATTGGCACAGATATTAGCTCAGGGTTATTCTTCCTCAGCAAAAAAATATATATATAATGTTCATTAAAGGGTAAGTAAAAAAAGTGCCAATTTTAAGCTTGCATACATGTTACTAAACCTCAGTAGTTACCACAGCAAGTGTTTCAAATTTAGACCAACAAGAGGTCTTTTTCTGGCAGGAGTAGTTTATCATTGACATTGTGTTTGGAGGTGCTGATGCCTGGTGATAATAAAAAGCAGACTGACGTTAGTTGGTTTTATTCATGTTTTTGAAATCTCCCGATGCCATGCACTCCTTGATCCCGTTCTGCCCTCGTTCTTCCACTACCTGGAACTTACTATCCTTAACTAAGATAATGAACATGCAAATCCCCAGCTAGGCCTCAACAAGGTATTTTGTAGTGGCAATCACAGTGATGTGCGTTAATCATTGGCAGAGTCTATCCTTTGCAAAGCACACAGAGGCTTCTTTTTAAACCATTTTCAAGTTTAGCATGTCAAAATAGAATTTTTGTTTGGACTGTTATTGCAAATAGATTTTGACCATTTTCCCAATGACTCTACGGATTTTTTTTAATGCTCAAATGCATGCAAGTTCTTAGCTGTTAAAATTAACTGGAAAGAAAAGGCCTCCTCCTCCCTTTTCCCTTGCTGTAAGATCAGTATAAAGAAGACATTAGGAGAGCAGAGTAGAGCTTATGGCTGAGCTCCTCAGTCAAAGCTGATGCTTCTTTTCCTCAATTTCATGAGCTTTGAGCAGTGTGACTTGGGCAAATTTCTTAACATCTACAAGTGTCCGTAAAATGGTTATTACAGCAGTACTTGCTTTCATAGGGTTGCTGTAAGGATTCAGTTAGATAATCCGTATAGAGTAGGTTGCACAGTATCTGGGATACTGAATGACAAAGCATTCAAAATTAATTAGCTCTTGCTATTATTGACATCATAATAATTAGATAAACCAAAGTCGTCCCTTATCTCTCCCAACTTTCTACCTTTCCCTAAATTCTACATTGCTGCCACCACAGAGGGTTAAGTTGCCAGGGCGTTTTATTTTTTCATTCTTTGCTGTCTCTAGTTTTTAAAAATCCTCTTAATTTAATCTCTCAGACAATCCTTTATCACTGCAAGGTGGCAGTATTCTTGCATGGTGTTGCTTACACACATTGTGTTTACGATTCTGGTTTGCAGTTTTCTAATAAATAGAACTATTTAAAAATTCACACCCCAACCATTTTATCAGCTGAATATTACTATTTCCGGATTTAAAAAATCTGACATCTGAGTCATTTAAGTTTGGGGGACTCATTTTAAATCAAGGACTTAATTTGTTTAAAAAAATGACAAACCATGGGGCAATCTGCATGTCTGGGCAGACCCATACCAGTGTAAACATCAATAAGCAACTGTATCCTGGAGTTATCAAGAGTCAGATGCAGAAAAATCCTTTTCTAGTCCAAAGCCTTTCAGAACAAGTGGAACATAAATGTGAACAGGGCAGTACATCAAAATCTCAATCAGGGCCCGGCCCATGGCTGAGTGGTTCAAGTTCCAGGTGCTCCGCTTCTGCAGCCTGGGTTCATGGGTTTGGATCTCAGGCGTGGACCTACTCCACTCACCAGCCATGCTGTGGCAGTGTCCCACATATAAAGTAGAGATGTTAGCTCAGGGCTAATCTTCCTCCAGCAAAAAAAAAAAAAACCTCAGTCAGTGGATAATGAAACGAAAGTAGATCACAAACTCACAATGCTTTATTTGGAAAAAAAAACAAACTCAGCTTGACATCAATAAAATATTACAGCCTTTTCAAAAACAAAAAGCTGTTCAAAAAGCACTTCATGAAGTCATCAGATGAGATATGAAGATGGTGACAGAAGGAAACATTTTGATCGGCTAGAAATAAAACTCAGTGTACCACCCCCGCCCCCGACTAGTTTAAAATCAGAAAAAGTTTTATTAGCAACTGGAAATTTTTTCACAAAAATAAGCTTGTTATTCAACTATGACACAATTGATTCATGTGGGTTAAAAAAATCAATAATATTCAATTTTAATGTAACATGATTACATTGCCCTCATTTTGTGTAATGTTGACTTTATTTTTACTTAAAACTTTACTTTTATTAACCTCACCTGCTAATCATTTATATCAGAATAATAACGTATATTGATTGTGTTGTTTTCAAATTTAACTCATGTTATATAGTACCTATATAAATGTTTTATAAAAGTAAATACCTATCTATAAATATTTTATAAATTTGTACATAAAACATATTAAATGTATAGTACTGGTGTTTTATTTTATTAGTTCTAACAGTTCATAATGAAAAAATGGTATTAATAGTAGTATTTCAGCATTTCTCAAGTTAAACTGCCTCAAGATAGAGGTATTGCCCTCAATGGATGCATGCTGTCCTAGCTTGCTCTGGAGAAAAGAGAGTATTTAAAATCCATCTTTAGCTTATCTTCAAACTCAACAGATCTCATCCAATTTCTGGTTAAGCAAGAAACATGCCAGATTAAAGTATGATGATCAGCAATTTTTTCTTCTATATTAATCTTTTTTTCCTACTGTTAGAACTCTGTTCTATGATTTTCAATACTTTTCACACAAGATCATTGAGGCAAATTTAAATACATCCTGAACATTCGCTTATCTCTGCACACACAAGTCAATCAAATGTCTGGTTTTCTTTTCATTTTGCAAATGAAAATATGTTCTAATATATTGACGTTGAAGGAAACAAGAAGGGATTCCACTGAATGTTTTTGATGTCACCTTGAAGAAACTGTCATACACCATCTGCTAGTTTATTGAGCGTACAGAATGGTGATGTTGATGAATTCTTCTTTAATATATGACACATATTGACATAGCCATCAGCCATATCCTAATGACCAGAAGCATGCCAAGGTGCTTTGAAATACAGCCAGCTCAAATTATCCATAGGTCTTTTGTCTTTGTGAAGTGACTGATACTCTAAACAGATAATCTATTTGGGTTTGTGCTGTGCTTCATTTATACATGCTGGTAAGTGTGGCTTTCAATCGGACTCACAAATGAGAAGGTTAACAGTCTTCCCCATCTTCATTGTCCTTGTGGGTTCTCATCTGAGAATTCTTACCTTGTTAAGAATATACAGGCTGAAAAATGGTCAGTCTAGTCGAATGTCAAAGATAATTTAGAAACCATCCGCTCTGTTTTATTCCTTGGGTTTACTAACATGAATGTGGGGGGAAATTACAACTATAGCCTAGAAATGAGAGTTAATACATAAATTACTAAGATCGAAGTCTCCAGCGACTCCCAAACAAGAAGGAAATTCAATACAACTTCTTAAGCAGAAAAAGTTGGGAGTCCAAATGTGGGTGATGAGGAGGGAGAGAAGTTGCTGATATGATTAATAAATAACTAATTAAAAAAATAAAGGAAGGAAACTTTTATGAATCATGTGAAAATACATCATGGAATACCTCAGAATCTCAACTCTACAACTTAGTTTATGGCTACATAAGCTGAAAGACTCAAAAGAAAATAGAAACATGTTGTCAATCATTGGATCTCTGGCATTTTGGTATTGCTTTAGAATTGACGGTGTTAGTCAGGGTTCAGTTCAAGAACTGGAAACACTCTAGGTACTAAAAGCAGGAAAGGAATCAAATCAAGGAATTATATAAAATCCTTGGAAGAAGTGGAGGCGTAGATTGATCTGGGCCTCCAGATCTGACCTCTGCCAGAATCAGGAAGGCAGGGAATTGGGAATCACTGATGAAACTACTGAATTATAAAAAAAAAAAACACCACTGCTGTTCTGCTCTAAAGATGAAAAAGCCACCGCCAGAGCAACTCCCATGAAACTGGCTCTGGAACACTGGCCCACAGAGACCAGCTGCATCCTCCAGGGCAATTTCCTCCTGACATCTTTAACCCCACTTTTCAAGTACGCCTGCTAGCAGAACACAGCGTAAAGCAAGCAGGAGATGGGCCCAGCTCACTTCCACCTTCCTGGGATCTGGCATCTATGTTGAGGGCACTTATTTTAAATACAGGACTATAGATGCAAGAGAGCCTGGGTATTGCGCTTTTTGATCCTCCAGCCTCTGCAATTCAGAAAGGCCCACAAGAAGGAAACAGGGATGGGTATTTTATACCAATTAACCATTTTCAATGTTTATAAAGTGCTTTCACTGTCAGAGTGATATGTACTCCTCATAAAAACTCATGGAGATAGGTAGTGCTATACCCATTTAAGAGGAGGAAATTTACAGTTTGAAGTTGTACCATGTCTAAAAGTACATGCAGGGCTGGTCCCGTGATGTAGTGGTTAAGTTTGCATGCTCTGCTTCGGCGGCCTGGGGTTCACAGGTTCAGATCCCGGGCACAGACCGACACACTGCTTGTCAAGCCATGCTCTGGCGGTATCCCACATACGAAGTAGAGGAAGATGGGCATGAATGTTAGCCCAGGGCCAATCTTCCTCAGCAAAAAGAGAAGGATTGGCAACAGATGTTAGCTCAGGGCTAATCTTCCTCACAAAAAAATAAAAAAATAAAATAAAATAAAATTACATGGAATAAGGTGCTAGGAGGAGTAACTGGGTAACACAGGTTTGCTTTGAAATCCTCCCCATTAATACCATAAGGCCTCTACTGGTGTTTGTTGAATAAAGCCATTATGTGTATCTTGGTTATCAAACATCTATAAAAAAGATTCACTTAGCTAAAACTTAAAAGAGAAAGACCATCCACTGAAAAATAGCATATAGCTCTATAATAAATATGAAGAAATTATGTTCTGAAATTGAATAACAGAGTACGTTTATTAAATCAAAGAAATGGATTGCCAAAAATTGATTACCCCAAGTAGTTGTGTATCAAAAATCCTGATACATGGAAAATGTTCATTTTATAGAAGAGAGGCAGGTTATGAAACACTGTACAATATTATCTCAATTTAGAAAAAAAATATATGTGAAGACTACATTATCTCTGGAAAATGATAATGTTGAGTGTTTTTGTTTCTTTGAGATTCTTCTCTCTTTCCCAAACTCATATTTTAATTTTAAAAAAGCAATACATATTCCTCTTAAGCAAAACAAAAACTTTTAAAAGTATTAAAGCATTAATAAATAATAGACATACGGCAAGGGTAGATAGAAGGATAGTAGGTAAGTAAAATTATCAAAATAAAAATAGCTGAAGATAAGTTTAAAAGGTGTGTTTCATATTAAGAAAGAAAAGAGAAAACTTTCTCAACTCCTTCCCCATATTTTTTTAAAACAAAATCTTAGGAACATTACAGATTCTAGATACACAAAGCCAGATTGTGTTTTAAATGGATTTATTTTCTTTTTAAATCATAAAATATCACTCACGTGTTATTTTTAAAATCCTTCTTTATAAATGCAAATCCTCTGATAGTAAAACTAAAGCTATACATCAGCAATAGACAGTGTTTCTTCTCAGTATCATCTCTGAATATCTTAAATGACTTGTTTATTCTTATTTCCTTAACTCATTTTATATATGGATATATAATCATTCAAACAACTTTTAAACTTATTCACTATTTTGTATTATTCAACATAGCATTGTTCAAAATGAATTTTTACTTTTTCTATAAATTGCTACTTAGAAAGAAAATGAGTACTATATAAATGTCGTAGCAATTTTGAAAATAAAGTTTCACCTATCCCAATCAGTAAAAAGAGAAATAGAAGAAATCTTCCAGGCAGGTCAAGTCATCTAATTAGAAGAAAATAGCGATAGAATAGAGAAGACCTGGTGTCCAGCGCCTACAACTTCTTATGTAGTCACAAAGAGGTAACGTGAGGCTAAAATAATAGAATATATAAAAATGAGCTTTCAAATGATAAAATGCAGTATATATAAAGGTGGTAAGATTGAGCTTCTTATTTTAATTAGAAAAAATTATTCCTAACCCAACATATTAACAGTAGCCCATAATCTATACTTCAACAAATGGAATGAAAAAACAAATGGAAAAGTTTTCTTTTTCTTAAATATTTTTCATAGCTGAGCAATTTTAAAAATATCTGCCAGGAGTGGGAGGAATGTAATTCAGCTTCCCTTTGTCCCCTAAACCCATTGAAATGTAGTCTCTAAAATAAAAACAAAAGACCTCAAAACAAATCTGAGCAAGTAATCAGTATTACTGAAAAATGATTCACCAAGATTGGTTATTGAACAAGTTTTCTTTCTTTTTGTTTGTTTGTTTTTGGTTTAGTTCTCTGGGTGCATTTACATAGTAAAGCAAATAAGATTTTGAAATTTTTACAATCATTGGTTGTTAAGTCTCTTTTTTAGACTAAGCTCCTATTTAATTCTCATTCGATGTTACAATGTGTTCAAAGATGAATCACTGACAATGACTTCTTTGCTTGGGTTTTAATTTCTTAAAAAATGACAATTATGTAACTGTTCAAAAGGAATCTAGAAATTATTATTATTGAACTAATATGCCTCTAGATTGCCAGCAATTAAGATTTATGTATAGCCTAGTTATATCTTTTTCCCATCTAACTTCAAATGTTATTTTTGAAATAAATCCTTAAATGCTGAAGTTCATTGTAAAATGAAAGTGAAATCCTATACATTTAAAACATACAAGTTTTTCTTAAATACTTAAAAATTATAACTTTATTTCTTATGCCAATAAACTAGAATTAGGGTAACACCTTTTTTCTTCTGCAACCTTGAAAAACTACACATACACATGCACACACGCATGCACGCACACATGCACATATGTGCATATAAATAGCTCTGGTTCAGATTATGTGATTTTTAAAAGGGTGTCAACTTGGCTGTGAATTATTACACCAATGAGATATAATTAGCCAAGCATTTATTTCCTTCATGTGTATAATGAAAATTAATAATGCTATTCCTAAAATGACCTTTCAGACTTCACCTCTGGACCGTAGCACACCGTGCTCTGCATCACATTGTTGATACCCTGGCACTGAATTGAACTCCAGTATAAGGAGTTAAGTCATCTTAAAGAAATCAGTAATTACTATACATAAATACAAATCTGAATATCCAGATAATTTATAGCTTCCTACGTCAAACGTTGATGGAAAGCATTTGGGAATAGATTGTGGTATAAGCAGGGATGAAACTTCAAGGGGATTGAATGGGGATTAGCTGCTACTGGTTTGGAATTTCAGGCCTATGGAATGCTAGACTGCTCCACTGACTCCTCCAATGGCTCAACAGATTTCCTAGTTGTCAGTGCCACTCACTTCAATAGCCTAAGATCGGTTATTGAACAAGTTTTCTTTTTTCGTTTGTTTTTGGTGTAGGTCTCTGGATGTATTTACATAGTAAAGCAAATAAGATTTTGAAATTTTTACAATTTATTGGTAGTTAAGTCTCTTTTGAGACTGAGAAGCTCCTGTTTGATTCTCACGTGATGTTGTCTCCATGTGGCATCTCCATGTCTGTTTCCTAATTGCTCACTTTTTCTCTCCAAAATATATTGTTATTCCTCTCAGGGATAATTCCTGTGTTCTCTCAAGCTCAGCAGTCTTCTCGCTGACTTCTCCATTCAGAAATGGACATCAGCCAAGCTATTCTTATCAGACGATTCGTAGTCTCCACTACTATTACTGCCAGCATTGGAAACCTAAATGGGTGCAGAAGGCACTCCTACGGTGAGCGCACTGTGGTCAACACTGCATCCTTATCCGTGTGGCTCATTCATTTCGCTTAACTATCAAGGCTCATTTTTTGCTATCACTCTTCCTCACCTACCCACTCAAGCTATAGACTGCCTGTATTTTCGCGTAGTCCTTGTGTATTTAGAGACTGCAAGCAGATTTAATTACTTACCCAAACAAAATATTATAATGTAATTTATAAAATCATGTCATGAGCAGCCCAGAGAATACAGATTCATTTAGTCATTATTTTGGGGAAAAATTATATTTGCTTAGAATTATGAGATTTTCATATTGGAAAAATGTTGCTTCTTTATGTGGTAATAAGTAAGAGATATCAATATTAAAGGGATTGGGCACAAGAATGTACATGTGAATTTGAAGAGAGTGGGCAGATGTATGCTAAAGAATTCAATTTTCGTAAAACGTGAGGCCAGAGATGTATGCTTCCAGAGACCTCACTAAACACATCTTCCTTACCTTTCCCTCATGTTTTTTTTCACATTCATCTAACTTCTGCTTTCTTAAAAACCCTAAGTGGCTAAGGGGGTATGGGTAGGGAATGGTGAGGTGGGGGAAGATAAGGGAGAAGAGAGTGGAGTAGGACAGAATTTTGAGGATTTTGAGGAGAAGTAGAAGCATTGAAGTGTCTACTGTCACTGGCACCGTCAGACTGGAGGAGCAGCAGGGAGCTCCTGCCATGAGCTGAGTAGCTAGTGATTTCATTCCAAAGGCAGCCATAAGAGAGCTCTTACCAAAGAAGGAATCAGTAACTGTTGATATAAAGGGCAGAATTGCCCAAGTGCAATCCCAAGAGAGTTACTTCACCTGGTTGTGAGAGTGTCAGAATGTTTTGGGACACCCCCCACTACACCCGATTACAGGGAACAGGTTAGCAGTGTTGGGGGAGGGCTGGGGAGAGCTGCTTGACACCCACCTCCCCACATCTTTCACAAAGCGACAAAACAATTTTTATACCAGTAATGTGGAAGAATTGGCAACAGTACAAGAAATCAGCTAAATCAAACATAAGCCTGAAGTTGCAGTTGTATTTGCTTAGTAGAACAATATGAAAATTACATAGAAGAAATCTGTATGGAGTATACCAACCTACAAATGCTGTTACCACTTTGATCCAGGGATGGTATAAAAATATTGAACACTGGTACAGCATGGGCAGTGACCAGTTAAAACGGACACAGGCCAGGGTGTTGGAAAAGAGCTTAGAAGGCCTGGGGGCCCAGGGGAAGGCCTGGGGTTAACAGGCGTTAACATGTATTCCATTACTGTAACGACCTGTACAGGCAAAAGTGTGAGTACCACCTGAATTTAAGCCCTGCCTTGATATAATTCAACTACTGATGACATCCCATTCACGGTCAGGAGCAGCATGATATTCTGCCTAACAACGAGAATGAACTTGCTTGTTCACAGTGGCACATACTTTTGCATCATTTGCTATTTACATATTTTACTGTACTTCAATCATTTAGCATTTTAACATTGGCTAGCTATGGTCTCTTTACCAGAAATTTTGATTCATATGAAAATAATGTCAAAACAAATTCTGTTGCTTTTCACAAAAATTCTAAAAGTTTAGCTACTATATTAATCAAAGGTACTAATGTGTGGAATAATAGAATATTTCATCAGATGTTCAATCAGCGTATAGCTATTACTAGGACAAATATAGATAATAACAAAATGTCACATCAGGAGTCTGCACCAAAATTTACCAATAAAGGATAAAAGCTCAAAACAAAGCTTGAAATTTTTAAGAATATTGGTATTAAAACTTACATTTCTTAGGGGCCGGCCCCGTGGCTTAGCGGTTAAGTGCGCGCGCTCGGCTACTGGCGGCCCGGGGTTCGGATCCCGGGCGCGCACAGCCGCACCGCTTCTCTGGCCATGCTGAGGCCGTGTCCCACATACAGCAACTAGAAAGATGTGCAACTATGACATACAATTATCTAGTGGGGCTTTGGGGGAAAAAAAGGAGGAGGATTGGCAATAGATGTTAGCTCAGGGCTGATCTTCCTCACCAAAAAAAAAAAAAACCTTACATTTCTTAGATTACTTTATATTCTTATTCAGCATATGTAAAATGTTTAGATATGTTTTCTCAAGTTGAGTTAGGTATTTTTTTAGGCTTTTAGGTTTTTTAGGTTTTTATGTGATTACTCCAGCCTATGTACCATTAAACATAGTGATCATGGTAAAAATATACCTATTTTATCAAGTTAATATCAATTAATTTATCACTCAATTTATCAAATTAGTAGTGTCAAGTAACAAGTCAAGTAACAAACAGGTAAACAACTATATACAAGAATTTTGTGCATTTTTTCAATGCTTAATCTTTTTTAAATTAAGCCAGAATTTCACAGATTGCTGTATTAAACACCTCCAACCATTTGAACTAAAAAGAAAGTGCATAAAATTGTTTATGGGAGTTTTCTGCCTCCTAAGCATTTTTACATGATTTAAATTTTAAAAAGTAAAAGTATAAATAATGCTGAACTCTTTTTGAGAACTTTAAGAAGAAATCTAAATAAAATAGTAAAAGAGAAATCAAATGGACTAAAAATTAGGACAAAATTCTTTCCCATGTAAGCAAGAAATAGTACTCTGAAGGAAGCAGAGAGCAACTGGAAACAAAGACCAGTTGCCACAGGGCGAGTCGATGTGGAGGAATATATCACAGGAGGGGTGTTCCCACTGTGAGTGTTAATATCAGGTAGAATACTTTGTTTGCAAATAATAGAAAATTCAACTCAAAGTGACTTTAAAGAGAACGTATTGGCTCCTGTAACTAAAAAACCCAAAGGTATGCCTTGTTCAGGAGGGACTTGAGCTACCCACATAAGCCCTTCACCACGGATCCAGTTTCTTGGTCTTCTGCAGAGCTGGTTGCACTTTAAAGATGCTTCTCCTTGTAATATCATGATGACGACATGTAGATCCCGGGGACATATGCTTTCTCATTTGCACTATGGACGAAAGTGTGTTTGTTGCAAATGTCTCAAGATTGATTCTGTTTGCATTGGCCGATGCCACATGCCTACCTCCTGAACCACACCTTGTATCTAGGGAGGTAGAATCAACTGATTGGCATAGCCTAGATCACACGCTCCATAGCTAGAACTTTTCTTTAGCTTCCCTGGAACCATACGGAACCATAAAGATCCCCCTTCCCACTAAAAAAATCTGATACCATTGAGAACGAATGCTGGGAAGTCATCCAACAAATGCTCTCCATAGCAGAGAAATGCAAGAATACTGGGGGCAAATAAAATAGGCACATTAAATAAACACAATAATTGATGTCATGATGAAAAGTTTTTCCAACCATGTCTGTGATCTTCCTATGGTCTTGTGAAAGCTTTTTGCAAGGGATACATAGAAAACAAAAACGATAGAGAACATATAAACATAAAATTCAGCAATGGCATTCACTTCATTTGTGCTAAGATAAAATATATTACTGTCTGATTTTAGTCATAGACAACTCACAAGAGTTTGATCACTGTATATTAAATATTAAATCTGAATATGATGAGGATATTAATTATGCTTATAATGAAATATATGAATAAATACAAAAAACAAAGTAATATTTAATAAATAAATACTCTGCTAGAATAGCATATTTTGCACTGATTATAGCTACTGGTATAAACAAGTAGCATTTCCTTGTACTTATTGTTCTGCCAACAAAAATTGAATTATGAGGAGAAATGGCAGTTAAAGACTTCTGTTTGGATAAAAGTTCTAGGAAATCCTGAAGACTTCTAAGTGGAATGCATTTGAAATTAGAATTTTGGAAAAAATATGAATTTGCAGTAAAACTATCAATAAAAAATTGTTAGCACATTTTAAACAGATGAAAGAACACAATGCATCTGAAGTCCTTATGTGAAAATGGTATTTCAGAGAAAACAGCTCTTACTTGAAAGGGGTTGGTGAGATTAATCTGAGAACAAGAAAAACCATTTAGCATAGAACTGGATAATTATGCCAAAAAGGAATTTCAAAATAATTTAAAAGTTCAAAACAAATTGATCTCAAAGAAAAAATTCTGGGGTGGGGGGTGATGGATGGGAGAACGACTATAATAATTCAGTGCATTATTTTCTCATGGGAAGAATAGTATAAAATTAATATTTATTCCCAAGGGTTACTGGACTTTTAAATTTATACTAAATGTATATATAAATTTATACTTGTATATAATATATATCTTTCTATTTTGTAGCATTTAGATACACTACATGGTATCTGAACCATGGTGCCATGTTGTAAGGGAGACTTCATGTCCAGGGCTTCTCGGCTGGAGTGTGTAACCAAACTTAGGAGCCTTAAGGACCCTGTGTATTGTCAGAAGTTAGTTGCATTAGTTAAAAGACTTGATGTTGCTCTTATGTATAAGGATCTTGAACTTCAGTTGGTCTATATATATGGTTTACATCCTCAAATTAAACTATGGATCCTAATGCTTACTGTCATGGTTAGAGTTGGCTGTGATGTTAGTCCAAACCGTTTGTGGGTTGACACAATGGAAATTAACAGATTATTGTATGAAAATAGATTTCTATATTAGTAAAACATAAAAGACCCATTGAAAAAATTGTTGAAAAAATGTAACATAACTTTCTCATTTAATATCTCCTTTAGTCAAATTCTAGTAATGTGATCTTATAAGACGCCCACATGGACTGGCTCCATTAATTTCTAAAGCCTCGAAAATAGATTTCCTTCAGAATTTAGAAAAAGGCTCCATCCATTTTCTGCTCACTTAAATGTAGTTATCAAATACTAGAATTTCAAAAAAGAAGGAAAGAAAAATATTTTCCCATTCTTGCTTTATATCATAATAGTCATAAAACAGTTATAAAGTATTTTCTTCTGTATTTCTTCTACAAATCTACTACCTTGGCTGTGCCATGTGTTAAATAGGCTTTTGTGGGCTAGCCCGGGAACTAGGAAGTTTACGATGAAGCAACATGCTCTTTGTTCCAAACAATCAACTAAGAAATCTGTTTTTCAAACACAGCTAATTACTATGCTAACTATTTATAGAAATATACAGTTGTAAAAGGGATACATTTCTTACTGCATTATAGTGCATACCAACATTGAACACTCTAAATGACAAATTAAATTAAATTCAGACCTTGTTTACTTATTGCAGAGATTTTTAGCTGATGAACTCGCACTAGTGCTATTTTGTTTCTTCTATACAAAATTAAATCAAAAGCACAACAAAATATTTTGAAAAATACAATTAAGTTTTACTTATGTCTGAACAAAAATATTTTTTCCCCTTTGGAGTGTCCATTGATGCCTTCCCCTGCCATCTAAACCATTCCCCTATCTCAAAACATTGACACATGCACAGAGGAGTGATTCTGTATCACTCATGTTACAGATCCCCCTAGAGGTACTGGCATAAAGAAGTAAAAGTTGAGTCCATTTCTGTTTTTAGTAAATTAAGTTGAGATATGTTTCACTCATGATCCTTTTTGTTTCCTGTTCAAAGATGGTAATTCAGTCAACCAAATCATCTTCTGTCTAGCACACACATCAATATGCTCTACCGACTACCGGGAGCGTTTTTCCCTCTGTATACATCTGTAGTTAGATTTAACCACTGACATCAGGCTGTCTTGAATACATTGAAAGGAATCCTTTCAGAAACGAAATAGTCCTTTAGCACTTATTTTTTCTTCACTCTGATTAAAAAGAGAGAAAAATATTTCACCAAGACGCATCTAAGAATGCCGAATTCTGCATTAAGTTACAAACTATGCATTAAGACTTTTAATGTGCAGAAATAGCATATTGTAATAAAAGAAAACTTCCTGAGAAATGCAATTTATGTTCAGAGATCCTCATTCCATGGTGTACAATTAATATGCATCCATATACAGGAAAAAGCATTTGATCACCAAAATATTC
This sequence comes from Diceros bicornis minor, assembly GCF_020826845.1. Taxonomy (NCBI): domain Eukaryota; kingdom Metazoa; phylum Chordata; class Mammalia; order Perissodactyla; family Rhinocerotidae; genus Diceros; species Diceros bicornis. The sequence goes on from NC_080766.1 coordinate 17,997,641, forward strand.
ACTACTGAGCTCAAGTCTTTTCCTTGCAGTTAATTAAGTAAAGTTAATCTTTGTTGTTAATTAATTAAATCAGATCTTCACTGGTAATTTTTGAAATGATGTCTCTATACTCTAATAAGTTACGTAATTTAAGGTTAAACTGGTTTCATTAACACCAACAGTGAATGAAGACCGGTAACAATTTTTTTTCACCTTGATATGAAGAAAGAAAGTAAAATTCCAGATTAGTTAATTCAGGTCTCATACTTGTTGGTATTTTAAGGGGGAGTAGGGGAAGTGTCTGAGTTTCCTAGGGCTCCCATAATAAAGTACCACAAATTGGACAGTTTAAAACAATAGAAATTTGTTCTCTCACAGTCCTGAGGCAAGAAGCCTGAAATCAAGGTGTTGGCAGGGCCATGCTCCCTCTGAAGCCTCTAGAGGAGGACTCTTCCTGGCCTCTCCCAGATTCTGGTAACCCTGGGTACTGCTTGGCATGTGGCAGCACAGCTCCGATGTCGGGCTCCATCCCCACATGGCGATCTTCCCTGTGTCTCTCTTCTCCTCTTCTTATAAGGACACCAGTCATATTGGATTAAGCGCTCACCCTGCTCCAGTATGACCTCATTTTAACTTAACTAATTACATCTGCAATGACCATATTTCCAAATTCAGAGGAACTGAGGGTTGGGACTTAACGTATCTTTTTAGGGGACACAATTCAACCCATAATAGGGAGCTACCAATATAACACGTTTGTTTCCTACATGAGTTCTGAACTAATTGAGAAATAAATCTAAAGAGAAGGGGAATGATGATTAAAATATCATTTTTATTGATGATAAAGTTCATTTTAGAGATTCTGACATATCTGAAGGCAGATGAGCTTCCTAATCCTAGACACCGAAGTTGCATTTACTTACTTACTCAGTCAGAGACAGCCACAGATCTCTTCTTGTGATTGCTTGGCCCTGAAAGACATATAGAATGGAGGAGCAGAGCAAAATGTGTCCTTTCTGCACTTAGGCTGGCAGCCCTCCCAGTAAAAAGAAGAGAAAGAAAAGGACTCAAGAGTGTCGTCTTAGTAGAGCTTCCTCCACATAAAAGAAACATCAGGAACAGGGAATAAGTTTCCCCCATGACAATAATTGCATATGCTTATCAAGACATTTTCATTATTGTTAATATCACCAGGAAGGCTCGGAACATTTCTCCTGGAGCTTAATTTTAAAGATGTTTTCTTAGTATTTGTATTATAATGTATATATAGTTTCTTGTATATGTTCTGCCAAATTTTATGTTCTATGTTTTGCAGAATTTTAGCCTAAGTTTAAAATAAAACTGCCTACAATATTTTGTGTAATAGAAAAGAGTTTAGAATCCCATGTCATTAAACCCATTCTACATTGAATAACTTAGGGCTTGTCACAAAAAGGACTACCAGGAGAGTCATTTGGCTAGAATTGCACATTCACGAAGGGCATCAAGCATTGACTTTTTATATTCTCCAAAACAAGTAACATCAAATTGTACAAGATTGAAAGAAAGGATGTTTCTCACAACTTTAAATTTGTATCCTAGTACCAGACCACAAGATCTATAGTAAACTCCTAATTAACCGTTTTTATAAATTCTGAAGTTAACATGTCAACATTTTCATCTTGAAAGGGTATATTTATTTAATGTAACAGGAAAGGTAAACTACAAATTTATTAACTCTTTTTTTAGATACCTTCATTTTTAATATGTTAGAAGTGTCAAAAAATAAAAAGAGGGGTGGCCCAGTGGCGTAGTGGTTAAGTTTGGGCACTCCACTTCCACAGCCCGGTGTTGGCGGGTTCAGATCCCAGGCGTGGACCTACACACTGCTCATCAAGCCATGCTGTGGTGGCATCCCACATACAAGATAGAGGAAGATTGGCACAGATGTTAGCTCAGGGACAATCTTCCTCAGGCAAAAAGAGGAAGATTGGCAACAGATGTTAGCTCGGGGCCAATCTTCCTCACCAAAAAAATAAAATAAAATAAAAAGAAAGGGGCTGTACCTCTCCAAAACTCTAAAAAAACCCCACAAACTTAGAAAGTTTTTGTTTCTGAGTAGGGGAGTTTCTACTAATGGAAGGATATGGTAGGCAGCCTGTAGGATGACCACATATGAACCCTGACTCCTAGTATTCATCCACTTCATGCAATGCCCTCCCCCTGGGTGCAGGTTGAACTTAATGACTTGCTTCTAATGAATGAATGTAGCCAATGTGATGGGATGTCACTTCCAAGATTAAGTTTTAAAAGACTGCAGCTTCCATCCTGTTTGCTTCCTTGTACTGTCTCTTTGATGACTTGCTCTTGGGGTAGCCCTGTGAAGAGATTCATGTCATGGGGAGCTTGGAAGCAGATTTCCCCCTAGTTGAGCCTTCACCTGAGACTGCAGCCCCAGTCAACAGCTTGACTACAAAGTCATGAGAAATCTTGGTCCAGAGGCGCCCAGTTGAGCTAGGCCCAGGATCCTTGACCCACAGAAACTGTGTGATAATAAATGATTGTTGTTTTAAGCCTTTAAGGCACTAAGTTGTGGAGGAATTTATTACACAATCATAGATAGCCAAAGGGAAAGGCCAAAGATTCTATAGCAATATAGTGTTAAGATCACAGGTTTAGAAGTCAGTTTTTCCAATAACTTAGAAACATTTTATTTAAGTAATATGTAACTTTTTCTTGATCAAAAGATTTCAAATACTAAAGAGTTATAAAAAGTAAAATTCCGGGGCCGGCACAGTGGCATAGTGGTTGGGTTCGCGTACTCCGCTTCAGCGACCCAGGGTTGGCAGGTTCAGATCCTGGGCGCTGACCTATTGGTCATCAAGCCATGCTGTGGTGGTGTCCCATATATAAAATAGAGGAAGATGGGCACAGATGTTAGCTCAGGGCCAATGTCTCTCACCAAAAAAAAAAAAAAAAAGGTAAAATTCCATCTCTAATCTCCCTAAACTCCAAATCCCTCCCGAGTTAATTATTAAGTTATTTTTCCAGACCTATTCTCTGCATTAACATTTTCATTTATGATGTTTTATTTCACAGAAATAAAATGGAATATTCTACAACTATTTTTTTTACCTAACTTGTCCTGAAGATCTTCCCATGGCTGCACATAGATATCTATCTTATTCCTTTACCTTCTAGAATTGTCTATAACATAGCCATATCACAATTTTATTTCATCTGCCCCGTCCTGATGCACTTTTGTATTGTTTCTAGTATTTTACTCTGACCAAAACTGTTGCAATCAATAGACTTGTACTTATCTCTTTGTGCTCACGAACAAGTATATCCCTAATATAGACTTGTAGATGTAGAGTTTCAAAGGGCATGGGCGTTTCTTTTTGATAGATTTCCCAACTTGTCCTCTTTAACACAGTAACAATTTACACTGTCACAGCGGTGTATTGGGATAATGGTTTTTCCCCACACCTATGTCAATACTAGATATTTTCCATCTTTTGAACACATTCCACCCTCTTCTTCCACCCCGCTGATTAATGATATGTTTTATATTTCTTCCAATTTCTATAGTTTTGTTTTAAGATTGTTTAGATCTTTAAACCACCTGTTAAGTTTTCTAATAACGTTTAAACTTACAGATCAAATTTGGAGAAGACAAGAACAACAACAAGATGAACACTTCCAAATCTGAAAACAGGTAATATTTTCAATTGACTTTAAATGAACTCATAGAATGTAAACCCTGTTGAATCCCTCATTTCCTTCTCATTAGAATATCCTGCAGTTCTTCTACATAGTTGGGAATCAACAAATGTTGATTTAATTGAATTGATTAAATTACTGTGAAGTTTCATCTCAACTGCCATGAAAATATACAGTGACTACCTAGAACCTAGACCTAGGTTTCTAAATACCATTCTCCACTAAAAAAAAAAAAAAGGATTCCTTGGAGAAATGACTGGGGCAGGGAAAGTATGAGATAAGCTTGGAACATTTTGTAACAGAAAGTATGGAAGTACTCAAAGAATGATGGGGACACACCAAAAGGACATAGGAGCTGTCTTGAAGGAGCTCCAAGTGGTCAAACCAGAACAATTTAGGCATCAAAATGAATAAAGATAGTAACTGATTATAACTATAAAATAAGAATCTGCAAGTCTATGCTTATATAAATAAATATGTGAAGAAATAAACAAATGGGAGTGAAAAGCAAGTTCATCCTTAGAATGCCAACTAAATGTAAAGGCCATGATAGAAAATTACCATTCAGCAACCATCATAGCAATATTTGATCCAGGCAAGAATCACCAGTGAATGCTAAGCCTAGTGAGTGAAAGTATTATGAGGAATTGATTGTATCAGTCAGAGTTCTCCAGAGAAACAGAACCAATAGGATATACATCTATCTATCTTCATAGAAAATATGAAATCCTATATAAAGATACATATCCTATTATGTATATCCTATTTATATAAATATTCACATATATAAAGAGATTTATTTTAAGGAATTGATTCACACACAATTGTGGGGGCTGACAAGTCTGAAATCTGTAGAGCAGGCCATAGGCAGGAAACTCAAGTAGGATTTCTATGTTACAATCTTGAGGCAGAATTCCTTCTGGAAAACGTCAGATTTTGCTCCTAAAGCCTTTAGCTGACTGGATGAAGCCCACCCACTTTACTGAGGGTAACTAAAGTCAACTGATTATAAATGTTAACCACATCTACAAAATATTCCCCCAGCAACATCCAGATTAGTGTTTGACCAAACAACTTGGCAACATAACCTAGCCAAGTTTACACATAAAATTAATCACTACAGAGATATTTATATAATCTCAAAATAACTCAACACAAACTTATTAATTATAAGAGGAGAAATAGTAACTTTATAGACACCAACTATTTATTTGGTCAAAGTTAACATCATTAATAATGAGACAAATACTGATATGATTCTGAGGTATTCCTATCAAAAATGCCTAACATTATCTAATTATGAGGGGACATTAGACAAATCCAAATTGAGGGATATTCTACAAAATAATTGACCTGTACTCACAAAATATTAAAGTCATGAAACACAAGACTGAGGGACTGTTTAAGATTAAAAGAGACGGAAGAGACATGACTACTAATTGCAATGCATAATCCTGGATTGGTTCCTAGACAGGGGGTGGGGCACAGGAAGATGCGAGAGAGGACTTTAATGGACATTATTCATTATTGGGACAAATGATGAAATTTTAGAAAGGAATATGTGTTAGGTAATAGCATTACATCCATATTGATTTTCCAGATATTAATAATTGCATATCCTTGTTCTTAGGAAATTCACAGTGGTATTTAGGAGTCAAGCAGTAATATGTCTGAAACTTGCTCTCAAATGGTTCAGAAAAAGTTGATAGATAGGTAGATAGATAGATACATAGATAGATAGAATGATAAAGTAATGGGACCAAATATAAACAGTTGTTCAATCTGGGTCAAAAATATACAGGAGCTATTCATATGATTCTTACAACTTTTCACTAAGTTTGAAATTACACCAAAATATAATTTACCCAAAAACTAATGTTTAGCATTTGTTTCTCATAATATTGATCATTTATGTTCTTTGAAAGTGAAATTTTTTTCTCAAAGCATTTTGGCTATAGCTTTGTCTCTTAGATACTTAGTTCAACCCATCATTTTAATTCTCTAAGGAACTTGGGAGCCTTCTTTCCCACAGTTAAATTTTCATTTGATACTGTGATTACTATGAAACCTATGATTTATAGGTTTCCAATTGCTGCAGATCACAAAGCAGCAAAAAATTAATAGAAAAGTGTTCGGAATTAGGAGACTAGGCTAATAGCCTAAAGGCATGAATTATATTTAAACATAAATAATACAAATTAGCCCAGCTTTACTTACATAAATACAATGACTCTTACTACTCAAGAACTATTTTATAATACTATCAACCATTTTTAATTAAAATTATCATTGCATATGTTAAGTTTTAATATAGAATAAAGAATAAGACTCCTCCAGAAGATAATTGTGATATAGATACACGTAGGAACATTTTTAGTTATAAGAACAACAGAAAGAGAACAGCTCTTATTATTCCACCCACTAATTAGCCTTCATTGAAAACTCTGTTTCTGTGCATAGTGAAACTCGGAAAATAATGGGGGAGAAATAACTCATTCTTTAAAATATTAGTATCAATTTTCATTCCTGGTTCAAATGTAGAAAATTCAAATCAGAAATATTATTTGTTCAATATTGTTAATTAAAACATTCTGTGTCTAGGAGTTACACTTTCTGTAAGTTACACGTTCAGTGACCAAAAATAACAATGGATAAAGTGAGTATATTTTCAGGAATGTAGAATTTGTTATCTAAAAACAAAGAGCAGAAATTTTGACATAAGATATTTTTGAAAATGGATAGATCATACTATTTGAAATCATATGGTTATGGTTCTGAATATGAATGCAATTTCTTACATATATATATAGTTATTCTGTGAAGAATTACACTTCAGTGGAAAATATGATTTGGAAATGACTATTCTTTAAACATTATTTACTGCTGCTGAAGGTACTTTTTTTTTTGCTGAGGAAGATTTGCCCTGTGTTAACATCTGTTGCCAATCTTCCTCTTTTTGCTTGAAGAAGATTAGCCCTGAGCTAGCATCTGTGCCAATCTTCCTCTATTTTGTATATGGGTCGCCACCTCAGCATGGCTGCCAATGAGTGGTGCAGGTCTGTGCCTGGGAACCAAACCCAGATGCCAAAGCGGAGTTCACCAAACTTTAATCACTAGGCCACAGGGCCAGCCCCTGAAGGTACTTTTAATTTTCCTTTAGTAGTCTTAATAAATTCAATCCCATCTGGTACAATGGCTCTGTAAAATTCATCTATTACCTAAATTCTAATTTAAGAAATCAACAAGTATTGGTGTGTTATACTCTGGTGATTAACAACCTTAATGTCTTTGGCCATTAAAGTAAAACAGGCTCCAATCATAGCCTAGCATGAAAGGGTTAACCATATTGTACAGCTGATTCTTATATGTTGAAGCATTAGGTTCCCTAATAAAGAGAAATAGATGCAGTTGTCTACAAGTATTTTGGACAACTATTTTGATAGTGGGGTGAAATAAGAACTAGAAAGCTATTCTGTTTTCTAAATGTTGTTCGGTAGTACCTGTGTTTAGAGAATACAAACTTAAAAACTCAAGATAGTAAATAATTTTCAGTTGTCTTTCCATTCTTTTATCAGAAGATAATAATTTTGTTAGTGCATGAAGTTACCACTTGTTTTACTAAAATGAGTGCCTTGATAAGGCATTATTGTAATTGCATTTCTTTATAAACAGTGGGTTGTATGTTTTCAGAAAGTTATGATAGAATCATGCCAATCCCTTTTCAATGTCTTGGCCTATTTGTGACTAAAGACAAGTATTGGAAAGATGGCTGACTGAATCCAAAGTACTGGCTGAACTCAAAGTACTGTCTGTTAACTGAACCTATATGTGGAAGACACCTATTACTTTAGCCACAGCCATTATGTGCTTTCATAAAATGGCCTGTGGAGAATGGCGAGTGCCTAATGGAGTACCTTCCTGTGTAAGATGCCTGGTCAACTAGAATTTATTTGCAGTATTTATGTGCAGAGTTGCATTTTGATTTCCAGAACTTCACTCCAGTCCCATGGCTACTGCTCTGATTCGAGCTACTACCGTCTCTTCCTTGGACGAATGCAATATCCTAATTAATCTCCCTCCATCTTCTCTTGCTCAACTACAATTTATTTTCTACATAGCACCAGAGTAATTTTTTAAACACTACGTCACTCCTGCTTAGAACTCTCCTGTGATTTTCAATTGCACTTAAAATTCAAACCTGCGTGATCTGGCCACAACCTCCCTCTGTAGCTTGGGCCATCTGGCTCTCTTTCCATTCCTCTGATATGCAACATGGTTTATGCCTTGAGTCTTTTGCATTCTGCATCCCCTCTGCTCTTTCTCCAGCTCTTTGCAAGGCATTCTTCTGAACATTTAGGTCTCAGTCCAAATGACTCCTTTCCAGATCAGTCTTCTCTGTAACTCTGTCTCAAAACACTCTTGCATTGTTTTCATAATATTTATCACTATCTGTCATTATCTGGTTGGTTTCCCCTAATGAGAATATAAACTCCATGAGTATAAGGATATTTGTCCCTAGGACCATGCCTGATATAAAAGTGAAACTCAATAAATATTTGTTTTATGAATGAATCTTCAGAATCACTACCATTTTTCTTCTTCTGGCTAGGAATTATTACTTTTGGTGAAAACCTGAAGTTTCATAAAGTGCCCCTTGACTGTACATTAACAAAGAATTTCTTTAAAACTAAGATGGAAGTCATCAGTTTTTTAATGTTTACATTTTCATTCCTTTTAAAAGTAAAAAAATACAGTGGTAAAATTCTGTTTTGTGAGTTTAGGAAAAATATCAAAATGTGTGCCTTGTGTTTAAATCCAACTACAATGGAAATGTTATTGCTTGAGTGTTATGAAGTGTGTAGGTGTTATTTTTCTTTAAGCATTTACATAACACAGATTCTGATCATTGTTGAATTTGCAAACAACACTTAGTTGAAAGGAGGAGGTGGCAAAGGCTATTTCTTGTTTCACTGTGATAGAATGATATTTATCCATCCTCCTGTTTAAAACATAGAGCAGGCAGTCCACACAGGTCTTCATCCTGGAAATGACCTGAGTCAGATTCTAACCACATTGACTGCATGTTCTCCATTGTAATCATAGGTTTAGACACAAATGGAAACCGTGGACAAATCTCTCTCAGGTCACTTGAGCATGGCTCAGTCAACAGGGAACATGTGCTAGGCTCAGCTGCCCAAGGAGAGGAGTCCAGCTAGATCCATGTCTATACTCCCGACACCTGGAATAATACCTGGTGGTGAATGAAAAATGAACAGATAATATAGGTGATAATTGATTAGCCTAACATATTATCAGTCTTCAATGAATTAAAAAGTTATGTTCCAAAATTTCATTTCCAAGGCAATCATTTTTCTATGAGAAAATATGTCTCTGGTTCTAATGTTGGCTAAGCTAGCCCGTTAAAAAAAGCAAATTTTGGATTCATTCCTTTATCCATATTTATCAAATGCTTTCTCCTGTGCTAGGCAATATGGATACAGTGGGGAGAAAACAGACATAGACCCTGCTCTCATGGAACATATAGTCATCTAAAGACACAAAGTCTGATTAGACAATCACCCAAGCGTATAATTATGAACTGTGATAAGTGCATTTAAAGAAGCTCTGAGAGTGTGTGGCAAGGATACATGATGTAGTCTGAGGAGTCAAAGAAGGCTTTGATGAGAAGGTGACTTCTGAGTTGAGATTGGAAAAATGACTAGGAATTAAATAAAGCGAGGAGTTTGGGGAGAGTTGTATTTACAGGGAGAGAAGAGCATGAACACAGGCCTGAGGTGGGAGGGAGAATGGAATATTGAAAGAATTGAGGGCCGGCTCTGTGGCTTAGTGGTTAAGTGCGTGCGCTCCGCTGCTGGCGGCCCGGGTTCGGATCCCGGGCGCGCACCGACGCACCACTTGCCCGGCCATGCTGAGGCCGCGTCCCACATACAGCAACTAGAAGGATGTGCAACTATGACATACAACTGTCTACTGGGGCTTTGGGGGAAAAATAAATAAATAAAGTTATTAAAAAAAAAAAAAGAATTGAAAAATTAGCAGTGTGACTGGAGATGAAGCAATGAAAGAAAAACCAGCATAAGATGAGATTGGAGAGCTAGACAGGAGATAGATCATGGGGTTAGGGGGGAGTCTTGTAGGCGTCGTTGAGGGGACATTGACATATTTTAAGTTTAGATAACAGGATCAGATTTGATGCACTATTGTTCCTGCACCACGTTGGATGCAAAACTTAGCCAAATGCAAGTCTTCTATTGGAAGCTTGGAACCTCTCTCAGGCAATGACAGCAGTGGGAAAAGAAGCTAGCTAATGGCATCTGACTTCTTGATCCTACCTTTTCCTGGTACACAGATGAACAAGCTCTTACAATAAGCTAGCGGGAAACTATTTTGAAATGTATACTTGATGTACACACTTGGGGGGAATACAGAGTTTGTGATGATTACAGAGTCATTGAAAGAGAATTGTTCAATGATACAATTGCAAGTGAAATTCATAATCTTAAGTTCTTGTCATAAAATCACTTTCAATTCCAAATAATTTTACAGAATTTTCTCTTTGCTACATAAACTGAGATTTAGCAAATATGTACTTTTGATATATTTAATTTATAAAAGCATAGAACTCAAGCATTAGATTCTGCTATGACCCTCAAGTTCCCCTATGACTTTTCTACTTGAAATGTGGTCTGGAGACCAACAGCATTAGCAGCATCTAGAAGCATGTTAGAAAGTCAGAGTTATAAACCAATGTTACCACAATAAACAAAAAAATAAAAAATAAAAAAAATAAAGAAGTAAAAAAAAAAAAAAAAAGTCGGAATCTCAGAATCTCAGCCTCCATCCAGACCTACTGATTAGAATCTGCATTTTAACATATTCTCCACATGATGTTTTAACACATTAAAGTTTGAGAAGGATTGTCTTAGAACTGTATTCACATCCAGTGTAGGAAGCTCTATTTAAATAATTGAAAGAGTTAAGTTGCATGAAGTTTTTCTTCAATTTCACTACACATAATATTCTGCCCTTTCAATATACCGTCATTTAATATTGAGTTGTAAGAGTCAGATTGGAAGAGTTCGGCAAATCAACATTTTAAAAAATTCCTATTCCTCAAACTTTTCTTATCCTTCCCTTCAGTAGGCACATTATTTATACATCCTTATTTAAAATGCACAGTGTAGAATATACAAACATATTTTAATGTCTTCCTGGAAGAGGGATAATGTTATTTCTAGACTCATACATTGAACAGTGTATTTGTGATAGAAATGAAAAATGTTATCATAAATATGATTAAGAGGGCTTGAGCATGAGAAGGCTCTTTTCCATTCATCCTAGGGCTAGATGGCTGTTTTGTAAAGGAAAGTTTGTTAACGTTCTTTTTAATTTGGCAAAGAAAGTTCCCAGGGCTTAGGCTGGAGCAGATTTTGAGTCAAAAGATTTAAGATATTTCACATAAAATAAATTTGAGTTTGTTATCTTGGTCCTTGTATTAGTGTCCTATTTGTTACTGTAACAAATTATTACAAACATAATTGCTTAAAGCAACACAAATTTATTATCTTACAGTTCTGTAAGTTAGAAATCCAACACAGGTCTAGGGGACTAAAGTCAAAATGTCAGGAGGGCTGAGTCCCTTTCTGGAGGATCAAGGAGAGAATGTATTTTCTTGCCTTTTCCAGCTTCTAGAGGCCACTAGCATTCCTTGGTTGTGGCTTCTTCTATCTTCAAAGCCAGCAATGGCCAGTGGAGTCTCTCACGTTGCATCACTTTGGCGCTGATGTTGCTGTTTCCCTCTTCACTTGTAAGACCCTTGTGATTACATCGAATCCACCCAGATAATCCAGGGTACTCTCCCTATTTTAAGGTCAGCTGATTTGCAACCTTTACTCCTCTTTGCCATATAATGTAACATATTCACAGGTTCTGAGGATTAGGACAGGGACATCTTGGAGGATCATTGTTCTGCCAACCACCATCCTTGTAGGGAAGGATGGGTGCCATGGCATGGGGAGAAAAGTAGAAAGGAATTCCAGGGAGAGATAAGGAGAGGGCAGCTCCTGCAAAGGGTGGCAGGCTGTGTTCTCATAAGAAAGATATCCAGTAAGAGTTTCCCTATAGTGAGGATTTCCAACGAGAGTTTAAACTGGTTCTCACCTTGGTTTTTAATATCTCACTTTGCACTGATTCCTGTTCCGCACATTTCTGCATTTCTCCATTAAGCCCTAACACTTAATGAAAAATCTATTACTTAGGGTGACTTCTGGGAATGAAGAAGAGGGTGGGTGAAGCCACGTTCATGGTGCCTGGAGTAAAGTCAAGCTGAGAAAGAACAATAGCTATAGCGTGAAGATGATTAGAAGGGTTAGTGAGTCAAGCTGAAAACTCATAGAGGACAGGGAGACCACCTACCATCCCCACACTCTGCCACTCAACAGTGTTCATAAGACATATGCCTATGACAATTCATTTCAACTAAGCAGAAGTGATCATTGATTTAACAAATACAGACAAAGTTCCTCATCTAGATTAGGCTCTGAGATACAAAGGCAAATAAGATATGCTTCTACCTTTAAAGTGCTTGTAAGCTGAAGGAGGAGACTGACAAGTAAATACCCATTATAGGACAAAATATGCACAAGGCAATGCACAGGGAGCATCTGGGAGCACAAGGAGAAACTTCTAAAGCAGATGGCACATGCCAAGGAAGCCTTTCCAGAAACCATGTTTGAGCTATGTATGAAGTATGCCTAGGAGATATGCATACCTGAAGGGAGGAAGTTGGGCATTTCAGAAACAGCAAATAGCAATGCATACAAATGTGCAGCCCTAATACAGATACTAGAGGCAAACTCCAATGTTATCTTTGTTGTCCATTAATCCTCTCTCATTTCTGTCACAATGGTGCAGAATTTCTCTTCCTATAAAAATGAATCCCATCTGATCCTATCCACTTCTGCCACCTATGGGTCTCTCTGCTCCATTGGTTATCCTTTTTCCCACTTGAGTCGTCACATCTTTCCCTCTCTTCTGGATCCTTCTTTTCTGTACTTAAATAAGCTCTCTAATGTCTCCCATGTTTAGTAATTTTGTACTTTCTATCCCAGACCCACATTTCCTTCCTCCTCTCTCTTTTCTTCCCCGCCAAGCTTCTTGAGTGGACTCCCTACACTAGATTTTCTACTGTCTAACATCCTGTTTACCTCCAGCCCTTAGCTATATGAGTTCCAAATCCTCCCTGCAAACCTGCCTAAAACTGCTTTCACTGAAGATACCAACTTTTCTGTTGAAATCAAACGGCATTTTTCAGTCATTAATTTTCTGACACATCCGACACTTGCTAACTTCCTTCTGGGAACACGCCCTTCCTCTCTGTTCAGGGATGACAAGATTCTGATCTCCCACCTCCTTGCCCAAGCCTGCGTGTTTTCAGCTTCCTCTTCCTCCACCTCTCCAATAAGAGTCAATGTTATAATGTAATTTATATACTTTTTTTTTAATTTTAAAGGTTATTCAATGAAATAGACTCCTTGATGAAAAAAATATTTTTGAAGTGTGTGTTAGAATTCACTCTTGTAGGATTCAACCTATACAAGTTTGCTTCAAATACATAAGTATTGCTTCAGAAGGCTTACACTGTAATTAGAAAAATAAGTGAAATCTACAGAGGTTACAAATAGCTTTGTTTTAAGGAAGAGAGTATGAGAAATATGATGGCTTATGCTTGTCCTGAGCCACGTTTCCTCCCAGACATTTCTGTTACTGCTGTTCTATGAGAGCAAATATGCCAACTTGATTTGAAAAATTCTGTTCAAGAGTGTGGGAACGGGACAGTGCGGTAGAGAGGAGAGAATAGATGGTAATTGTGCTTATGAACTTCACTTTGAAGTCCTTAATGAGTGGTGTAAGAATAATCAAAAGTAACAAGCTAACAATATTTAAATACAAGTCTTATTTTATGATTTGTTTCTTAGTTAGGGGCAATTCTTCACAAGAAAAAAATTAAATTATCAACATCAAATAGACTACCATCTCTACTTCCTCTCAAATGATTGAGGTTGATCTTTTTTTTTTTAATAAAAAACATCCTTTAAAAAAGTCAGGAGTATTTTCCTGGTATTGAGAAATATTTTACTACTTATGAGACTCTAGCATAGCCCTCTGCCCACACAAAGAGTAGTTTTGAAATTTCATTTTTCTTAAGAAAAATAAAGTGCTTATACAGAGCTAGCCAAAACAAGGATCTACAGATTGAATAGATTAAATGGTTGGGGCCATTTGGAACTGCAGAGTGCCTTGTATGGGAAATTGAGTGTGAACGAATGGAGACTCCGGGCTTGGGCAATGCAGCAATACTCTGATGGTTATAGTTATTCCACATATGCTGCAGAAACTTGATTTTGTACAAATCCTTGTACAAGGATCTCTGCCTCCTTGTAGGCAGAGATATAAAGTCAGATGGTATGTTAGTGTTTACATTTTGACTTAGATAAATGACACTTTGGTTAATTGATGTATTCTGCAAAATGTGTTGGTAAGTTGCGATTATTTTGTAAAAATCATCTTTTTTTAATGTTCCAGGTAAACTCAATATTTTATGAAAACTTTGACTCTTTTTGAATTTGATTTGTTGTATCCTAACATATCTTGTAAGTACGAATTCTTTTTATGTCTGGCTCAAACTAAGCCTTCTCTTTTATAATTTATACTGGAGGCAAATTTTAGGTGAGAGCTTGGTTCTGGAGTCAAAGATGTGAAAAATTGCATGTAGTCAACATTGTCCTTGAAAATCCCTTAAATTGCTAGTAAAATAAAAACCACAGTATTTCTAAACCACATTAAAATATAATGTACCATCTCTCGAGTCCAACTGGTCAGTTTTCCTTCAGCCTTTGTTCTTTAAGGAACAAATAACATAGTTTGCTTAAGTTTAGGACCACATTGTAATAAAAATGTATATATTAGAATCACAACTCGATGGAGGAGATGCTTATACCATGAGAGGCTCATGAGAACAAAATATCTGAGGAAACAACTGATAAAATCAACCAAACTATTTTTTTTGGCCTCTCTTGTACAATACATATTAATTTGCTAGGGCTGCCATAACAAAGTACCATAGATTGGGTTGCCTAAACAAGAGAAATTTATTTTCTCACAATTCTAGAGGCTAGAAGTTTGTGATCAAGGTCTGAGCAGGGTTGGTTTCTTCTGAGGCCTTTCTCCTTGGCTTATAGATGACCCTCTTTTCTCTCCATCTTCACGTGGTCTTCCTTCTGTATCTATCTGTGTCCTAATTTTTCTCTTCTTATAAGGACACCAGTCATATTGGATTAGGGCCCATGCTAATGATCTCATTTAACCATAATTAGGGTCTTTTTAAAGACCCTATCTCTAAATACAGTGACATTCTGAGGTACTGAGAGTTAGGACTTTAATATGCGAATTTGGAGGAGCCATAATTCATCCCATAACACAGTATAATTTAATTATATTGTGTCTGATGATATTAAATATAATTTCTGAAGCACTAAAAGATCAGGTAGCCTAGGTATCAAATAAGCCATTTCTGTGATCTGTGATGTGATCACACATCACAATGATGGTGGTGTTTGTAGTGGTAAAAAGGCCATCACCACTACAAACACCACCATCATTACCCCATCCCCACTCTGTAATAATTACTCTGGATAATTCAGTCTTCAATTGTAAGAGACCCCAGATAGGAGTTTGAACCAACTATTGACTAAGTCAAAAAATATCCATGGAATAGGTCAGAGATATCAGATCTTCAAATTGAATTCTAAAATAATGCAGATAATATCTCTTGATTAGAGATAGCTTTTCTAGACATAACACTAATAATATAAATCATAAAAGAAAGTACTGATAGATTTGATGACATAAAACCTAGCATCCTTGGCATGTCAGAAATACCACAAACAAAACTGAAACACTAACAAAAGTCTAGAGAATTGTTTGTTATATATATGTGATAAAGGGCTCATAAAGTGCTTTTACAAGTCAGTAAGAGTGAGGATGACTAGTGCTACAATTTATTGATATGGAAAAGCCTTGGAGAGAATTAGGTTTGGGAGAAAAACCAAGGATTTTATCCAGGAAATGCTAGATTTAAGATGCCTGTACATCATACAAGAGATACTGTGTAGATAACTGCCATCATATTTACATAATGAAAAGGGTATTAAAATGATTTTTTTTTGTTTTCCTATTGACTTTACTTTTAATATGCCATGAAAATCTTGATTTTACATTTTTCAAAATATGTTTCAGGTGCATCTTCCAACCCTCCAAAGATTGCTTCCATCTTCTTGATGCAATAAAAGAGGCTGGATATAGTTCTGCCCTTCTCTTTTTGAAAATATTATAAATATTAATGATTTTATTTGTCATACATCCTTATCTAATAAAGGAAAAAATTTACAAATGTCAGAAACCTGGTTTTGAAACATTTCCATTAGTTTTTAATCCAATCAGCATTTTGTGGGTTTAAAAAAGAAAGGTGTCAGTTTGAACTCACAGCTTAATGGTAAACACATTTCTGCTGAGGGAAGGGGAAGAGAGAAGGAAAGAGATTGTTGCATTTCTTCATTGGCCCAAAATGTGTACACTGCCCAAAAGGATACATCAAAGTCAAACCCACAATGATTATTTTGAAACCTAGACAACTACCAATTTTTACCCAAAACAAACAAAAAATGTGAAGAAATTAATTATATTTGTGTATCGTAACTATAATTGCACAGCTTTTCAAATCATCTAAGAAAGGTCTTAAATTCAGTGATAAAGAAGTTATTTTAAATTAGTAATTATTTTCATTTAAAAAAGTCTCCCTTTTTCCAAAATATTAATCATGAAAGAATGTGCTTTCTTGAAGTAGCAACAATAGTATCAACAACGTGGCATTTTTGTTTACAGTTGCTCCAAGATATTTTTCAATTTCACAAAGCCATTATCCAGTGTTGCCGTGAAATAGAGACTGTAGATTTTAGGTAGCAAAGATTATTTCTGGTAAAATCAAAGAAATATAAAATAGGGCATGACACTAAATTTCTGGACCTAGTATACTACAAGTAAACACCTAGGGAAAGGTTTCTACCATTTTATGGAGGAAATAAAGACCATCAAAGGTTAATTTTTGGTTGTATAATATTCTATGCACTGTATGGATATGTAATTTAATTTAAGTAGATGTACACTGTATTTGTCTCTGCCCTATTTCCTATATCCCTCCCTTCCCAACCTGAAAATATACTACCTTTTACCAAGTTATAGAGATGAGCCCAAATCATCCCTCACGGTCCAGGGAAGAGATAATGTAATACACTGATGTAAAATGTGAGGGGGAAAAACGTCCCTATCAATCTTCTCAAAAGCAAAATATGCTTATATCACAAGTGCCTCAGGAACCCCAAAGCCTTTAACCTTTCTATAGCATCTTTTCCTTGATGTAATACTTGAATGTGGTTATCTGAGTCAGTCTGGGCTGCTATGATGAATTACCATAGATTGCATGGCATATAAACAACAGAAATGTATTTCTCACAGTTCTGGAGGCTGGAAGTGTGAGATCAGGGTGCCAGCAGGGTTCTGGTGAGAATCCTCTTCTGGATTGCAGACTGCTGACTTGTAGCCTCACATGGTGTAGAGAGGGCAAGAGAATTCACTGGGGTCCTTTTTATAGAGGCACTAATCCCATTCATGAGGGCTCCACCCTCATGACCTAACCATCTCCCAAAGGCCCCACCTCCTAATATTGTCACATTGGGGATTAGGATTTCAACCTACGAATTTGGGGGGGGGGACACAAACATGCAGTCCATAATAGTCGCTCATACGAGTACTTCCAGCTTCTGCAGCTCTTCCACTGCCATTTCCAGCCCCTCCTTCTTGACGACCAGCTTCTAGAAATTGTCCATTTAACGTCTGAATCAACGCTCCCAAGGTTGGCTAATTTGCTACAATTACCAAAGATTTTCTTGATCTATCTGAGGCAGCAATGTGGGAAGCAGAGAAGGATTCTGTTGAGTGATGTATCTCACTCAAGATTGATTCTGTAAAAATCCAAGGGCAGGTCCTCCAGAAGTTGCTGTTGTAGTTGCTGCAGCTGTAGCCACTGCTCAAGACTGAGGAGACCAGTTCTCACCGCTTGAGAGGTCAACCATAGCCTGACTTTCTCTCTTTCCAAGACTTCCCATCAAAAGACACTTGTAGAGTTGCAGACAAGCCACAGACTGGGAGAAGATATTTACAAAACACATATCTGATAAAGGACTTGTATCCAAAATATACAAAGAACTCTTAAAACTCAATAATAAGAAAACAAACAACACAATTAAAAAGTGGGCTAAGGAGGCGAGCCCTGTGGCCTAGTGGTTAAGTTTGGCATGCTCTGCTTTGGTAGCCCGGGTTTGGTTCCCGGGTGCAGACCTGCACCACTTGTAAGCAGTCATGCTGTGGCAGTGACCCATATACAAACAGAGGAAGATTGGCACGGATGTTAGCTCAGGGCAAATCTTCCTCAGCAAAAAGAAAAAAAAAATAGTGGGCTAAAGATCTGAACAGACACCTCGCCAAAGAAGATATACAGATGGTAAATAAGCATAAAAAATGTCATTAGGGAATTGCAAATTAAAATATCAATGAGATACCACTACACATCTATTACAACAGCAAAAATCCAAAACACTGACAAGACCAATGCTGGCTAGGATGTAGAGCAACGGGAACTCTCATTCATTGATAGCAGGAATGCAAAATAGTACAGCCACTTTGGAAGAGAGTTTGGTGGTTTTCTACAACGTTAAACATACTCTTACCATATGATCTAGAAATCGTGATACTTGGTATTTACCCAAAGGAGTTGAAAACTATGTCCCCATAAAAACAAACACACGAATGTTTAAGGCAGCTTTATTCATAATTGCCAAAAATTGAAAATAACCAATATGTCAGTAGGTAAATGCATAAATAAACGGTGGTACATCCAGACAATGGAATATTATTTAGCGATAATAAAAGAAATGAGCTGTGAAGCCACAAAAAGACATGGAGAATCCTGAAAGCATATTACTAAGTGAAAGAAGTCAGTTTGAAAAGACTTCATGCTGTATGATTCCAACTACACAACATTCTGGAAAAGACAAATCTATAGAGACAGTACAAAGATCAGTGGTTGCCAGAGGGAAGGAGAGAGGGGAGAATGAACAGGCAGAACACAGAGGATTTTTAGGGCACTGAAACTACTCCCTATGATAGTGTAATGGTGAACAGATAACACTACGCATTTGTCAAAACCCACAGAAGTGTACAACACAAAGAGTGAACCCTTATGTAAACTAAGGACTGCAGGTAATAATGAATGTATCAATACTGGTTCATAAATTGTAACAAATGGACCACACCAACGCAAGAGGGTAATAATAGAGAGAAGGGGGTGAGGGGATATGGGAACTCTCTGTACTCTCTGCTCAATTTTTCTGTAAACCTAACACTGCTCTAAAAATAGTCTATTATTAATACATTTTTTTTGTTAATAATTGGTAAGGTAAAAAAAGATACTTTACTGCTGTCAGGGTTGTTGAAACTAGCTCATTGACATGATCTCATTACCATATTCTCATAAGATCAACCTGTCACAAGTGTTCTGGTTGCATGTTCAAAAAGGTTTTTGCGGAGAAGAATCTCCTCCTGTGTCGTCCGTTGGTATTGGGCTAGTG